>NC_092370.1:175080482-176382357 GCF_030028105.1 Mobula birostris | reverse complement strand
TGGTCCAACCAAGCAGAGTTCACTGCCAAGAAGGCCCACCAGCGCCTTTTACTTCCTGAGAAAACTAAAGAAATTTGGCCTCTCCCCTAAAACCCTCACTAATTTTTATAGATGCACCGTAGAAAGCATTCTTCTAGAGTGCATCACAACCTGGTATGGAAGTTGTCTTGTCCAAGACTGAAAGAAGCTGCAGAAGATCGTGAACATGGCGCAATACATCACACAAACCAATCTTCCGTCCGTGGACTCACTTTACACCACACGCTGTCAGAGCAGTGCTGCCAGGATAATCAAGGACACCACCCACCCAGCCAACAGACTTTTTGTCCCTCTTCCCTCTGGGAGAAGGTTCAGGAGCTTGAAGACTTGTACGGCCAGATTTGGGAACAGCTTCTTTCCAACTATGATAAGACTGCTGAACGGATCCTGACCCGGATCTGGGCCGTACCCTCCAAATATCTGGACCTGCCGCTCGGTTTTTTTGCACTACCTTACTTCCCATTTTTCTATTTTCTATTTATGATTTATAATTTAAATTTTTAATATTTACTAATTTTAACTATTTTTAATATTTTTAATATTTAATATTTGTAATCCAGGGAGTGTGAAGCGCAGAATCAAATTTTGCTGTGATGATTGTACGTTCTAGTACCAATTGTTTGGCGACAATAAAGTATAAAGTAAAGAGCAAAATACGGATTCAGGGCTAGGGTTAGGTAAGAAAGCAGGTGCAGATGAACGCAAGGTCTCCATCCTATCTTAGAGGCTTTCATTGGCACAAAGAGTAAGTAACACAGAATCTTATTTATTTATTGGGATACAGAACGAAGTAGGCCCTTCAGTCCATTCAAGCAGTGCCACCTGGCAACTCCCGATTTAACCCTAGCCTAATCACAGGGCAATGGACAACAACCAATTATCGTACCAACTGGTACATTTTTCGATACGTTGTGGGAGCAAACCGGAGCACCCGGAGGAAACCCACATGGTCATAGAGAGAACGTACAAATTCCTTTCAGACAGTGGCAAGAACCTGGGTCGCTGGTATTGTAAAGCATCGTGCTAACCACTACACTACTATATACAAAGTCCTGATTCTATAAGCAAGAAACTCAAAATTTGGTGCAGTGCTTGTATCAAGAAAGTAAATTGGGTTTCACAAATGAAGAAGCACCAGCCTGTAGCAACCCAAATCAAGAGTTTAATATATGAGATATGAATAAAACTGCAACATCACAGGAAGGCCATAACATAATTAGACGGTGAGTTCTACAGTTTTTCTCTCACCTTTAAGAAGGTTGAGTCTTAATTATAATTCAGTACTAACAACGCAACTAAAATTAATATCTGGAAATCAATTATGAACTTAATAACAATTAAACATTATTAACAGCTACAAAGCACCCTTCCTAGTAAAGCGAATTAAATTATAACAAAAACAGCAAGGCAGGGCATGGCTTTTGACTGTTCCATGTGAGGACACTCAAGATTACAATGATAAACAGCATCCCCATTAAGAGTAAGGGTCTGCAGCTTGAGGACCTTAACGTCTGGAATTCAGGGAGAGGCATGGCCCCCCTTGCACTTTGTTCCAGCATGTTCCCACAAATAGAAAGAAAGCACAAACTGACTATTTCAGTAGGGACACACAAGAGACAACAAATACTGGAATCTGAAACAAAACAAAAGTTGCTGGAAGAGGTCCGTGGTTCAAGCAGTTCTAGGAAGGATATAGACATCTTGGGTCATGACCTTTCATCTGCACTGAAGGAGTAGGGAGGGAATAGCCAATACATGGGGATAAATGGGAAGGTTAGGGCAAGAGCTGGCAGGGGTTCATTAGGTCTAGGTGAGGAGGGTTTCATTGCAGATAGAGAGTCAGCACAGAGGGGGAAATGGAGGTAACCTCCTCTACTTGGTTACACCATCCACTTTCCTTTCTTAACTGATTTTGATTCCCTAACTTGTGCCTCTTGGTTATCTCTACTTATCACCTCTCAGCCTATGTCATTATCTCCACCTATCACTTGCCACCACTTGACCCCCCAACCACCACCCCCCCGCCCCCCGGCTCTTCCCCTCACCTCTTTAGACTGGCCTTCCAATCTTTCAGTCCAGATGAAGTTCTCAACCCAAAACATAGATTATCCATTTCCCTTTGCAGATGCTGCTTGATACACCAAATTCCTCCAGCAGGCAGTTTTTGTTCATTTTGCATGGGCAAGGGTGTAATGTTCAAATTGGGGAAATGAAAGGAATTAGTAGTGATGACAGAGTGTAATAAGAGAAGAAGATACTCTTCACTGCAGTAATGAGCACATGTCCCAAAACTAGAGTTGCCTGCTCAGTGTCAGTTAAGGTTTGGAAAGATAGGAAATGAACAGAGAAATACTTAATTGTTATGATCCATGAAGGTGCCAACAACATGGGTAGCATGGAGGTTACAATGAGAATATTTGAGTGCACAGAATCTAAACTTAAAACCAGAAATATAAGATAATAATCTTTTGATTACTGATTGCATCACATGTAATTGGCA
Organism: Mobula birostris; assembly: GCF_030028105.1. Classification (NCBI taxonomy): domain Eukaryota; kingdom Metazoa; phylum Chordata; class Chondrichthyes; order Myliobatiformes; family Myliobatidae; genus Mobula; species Mobula birostris. The sequence continues at coordinate 176,379,818 of NC_092370.1, read as the reverse complement.
TAGATTCAAAAAGGTCAGAGAGTTGAATGCAGGTCACCGAGACTGAAGTTGGAAAAGTGGATTTCAATTCACAAGGCATTGTTAACAGTTCTGGGAAAGAGGAGGCTTTTTAATGGGACAGGTTTGATCTGATTCCAGGAAAAACCAGTGCCCTAGTGAACCTAGCAGGGCTATTGAAAGAGCTTTAATCTGAACAATGGGGAAGGAGATAGATACAGAAGTATGTGGGCACAACACACTGGTGAGAGTGCCCAACATCATGCTTTAAAGAAGTTTGCTGTAATTCAAACCTCATGTACTGACTTTGCAGATGCTCCCGACGATTTTTAACAAAAGCTTAATGATCATATACCATTTTAAAGACACATCACTTCCACATTTAAGATAATAGAGAGTTGCTGATGGAGATGAGCAGCTTATTGACTCTTCAGTTTTCAATTACCTCAACAAAAGGAAGAAATCATAAGCCATATTACCTTCTCGCCTACACCATACCGGCAGTTTAAAATACCAAAAATTCTTAGCTTCTATAGTTAAATATATCTTTGTTGTAGAAAACCTTAGCCTGACTACTTGCAGCACTGATGCTATTGAAGAAAGCCCTTAACTCCGAGTGGAGTCATCGGGACACCGTCACGACAGCGTTTTTTTTTAAGCAGGCTTTCCTATTTTTATGAGGCCGAGTTGGGAGCTCGACGTTTAACCCAGCACAGATGGAAAGTGTACAAGTGAGCCGGCTGGATTCGAACTCTGGAGCCTTTGCTCCGAAGTCCAGCGCTGATGCCACTACGCCACCAGCTGGCGTACTGACGCTATAAGCTGATCTAAAAAATCTGGCAGTCTCCATTGCACATGACAATACTATCTTGCATTAGACCGTTAAAATTTGTCACTTTAATCTCTGAAGTTTTAAATCTAAACGCTGATACCAATAAGGAGTTTTATTAGAAATATAAAATGTTGAATTTCCGCTTGCCCAACTATTCTAATCCCTTTTTCTCTCTCATGCTTGAGTTAAATAAATAAATAAATTCAATCAAGGGCAGACAAATCTAGCTAAAATGTGATTCCATGCCCTTTTGTTTAGGATTTAAGAACTAATCAAGCTACTTAATCTATTAAATTAAAGCACAACTTCAGAGTTGTCACTTAACATACTACTCCTATGATTATTTTTACTTTTTACATTCATTGGAAGAAAAACATTAAAATTTTGGTAAGATAAATAGAAAGATTTTGGTAAGAAAATAGAAAGTGCATTTCCCACTATAATTAAAATAGCTCTAAATTTGCAATTGAAGCTAAAGCTAAAATCAAAATATTTCTTAAACAAAAAAAAACAATGTCATTAAGTCTTCTGATATCAATCCTAGGAAATATTTAATTTTATATAAAGTATTTTATTGAGTGAGTTGAAAGTTAGTTAGTGATTAGTAGTACTCTGCTGCCATCTGCTGTCATTAGGATAAACTCCTCTGAAGCTTCTATTCACTTTCTACGATTTCTGAGGTGGCTAGTGTGGTCAGTTGGGGAAGAAAGTGCTTCAGGGCAGATAAATGGATAATTTAGAAATGTTTCCCTTCCTTCTATTTACACTAAACTTCTGTGTGCTCCTGACAAATGAATTTCAAATTCTTAATGCCATCATGAATGACCCTTTCTCCATTATGAGTGGTCATGAGGCAGAGAGACTCAATTGCACATTTTCAAGGAGCATTTAAGAACATCTGTGAATCATTTCTTCTGTCCATCTTGCAATTTCTTGCTGCAATAGAGCGTCTGTTTCAGGAGTCCATTGTCAAACATTTAAAAAGCATACCCTAACCAACAGCACAAACTGAGGATGACTGGGCCCTCAATACCGGGGATTTAGCTGGGAAATCACTCTACCAATTCTTCACGCAAATTTCCGCCTGATCTATATCCTTATGCGTCCATTGATGACCTTCCCAATTATCCAAAACTCCATCAATTTTCATATTACCTGCAAACTTACAAACTAGACCACCTACATTTTCATTCAAACCATCAACGTACATCACGAACAGCTGAGCTTCCAGCAATGATCCACGCAAACCACCACTAGTCACCGCCTCCAGACAGAAAAGCACACCGCTACCACTCTCTTGACTTCTATGAACAAGCCAATTTTGGATCTAATTTACCAAGTAGACAACACCCACAGCCCTACCCTCAAAAAACATCTTTGTTATCTCCTCAAGAAACTAAATCAAATTTTTGAAACAGTACCTTCTCAACATAAAGCAATGCAGACTATCCATAATAGGTCTACGCTTTTCTGAAAGCAAATAAATCATGGTCTTATGGATCATCTCCACTAATTTTCCTACCACTGAAGTAAGGCCCACCAGCTTTGAAATTCCTGGTTTATCCCTGTTGTCCTTATAAACAAGGAACAACATTGATTATTTTCGATTCCTTGTGTACCTTATTCATAACTGACCCTTATGCAGAAGTTGTTTGATGCATTCAGGACAGTTTCTTAAATCAATATGTAAGTGTTCCAGTAAGAGGAAGGGTCATACAGGACCTGATTTTGAGCAATGAACTGTCCAGGTAACTGGACCTTTCAATGAGATAACATTTAGGAAACAGTGATCACCATTCCTTAAGTTTTAAAATAGCTATAGATATTAGATATGCAATCATGGACCCCATGGGAAAGTAATAAGTTGGAGCAGGGCAAAGACCGTAAGACCATAAGACAAAGGAGAAGAAGTAGGCCATTTGGCCCATCGAGTCTGCTCCGCTATTTTATCATGAGCTGATCCACTCTCCTATTTAGTCCCACTCCCCCGCCTTCTCACCATAACCTTTCATGCCCTGGCTACTCAGATACCTATCAATCTCTGCCTTAAATACACCCAATGACTTGGCCTCCACTGCTGCCCGTGGCAACAATTTCCATAGATTCACCATCCTCTGACTTAAAAAATTTCTTCGCATTTCTGTTCTGAATGGGCGCCTTTCAATCCTTAAGTCATGCCCTCTCGTACTAGACTCAGACGCCCATCATGGGAAACAACTTTGCCACATCCACTCTGTCCATGTGCAGACTATTAGACAGCAGCTAGGGAGAGTTAATTAGAAACAACTGTTTCTGGGCAGGTATGTTCCAGTAAGAAAGATAGACAAGGATGCCAAGATAAGGGAACCTCGGATATTGAGAGGTGGTGAATTTAGTCAAGATGAAAAGGGAAGCATATGCAAAGTTTAGGAAGCTAAGATCAAACAGAGCCCAAGAGGACTATAAAGAAGTCAGACAGGAATGCATGAAGGTAATGAGGAAAGCAAAAGGGGGCCATAAACTAAGTCCTTGGTAAGTGGGATTAAAGAGATTCCCAGAGCATTCTATACATACACAAAGAGCAAGAGGATAACTAGGGAGCAGGTAGGGCCAGTCAAGGATAAAGGAGGGAACATGTGCTTGAAGGCAGAGGATGTGAGTGAGGTTGTAAAGGAGTAATTTGCATCAGTAATACCGAGGAGAAAAGCGTGGAGGATAGGGAGATTAGTGTGAAGCATGCTAATATGTTAAGGTATTTTGAGATAAAGAAAGGGGCAATGCTGGGTCTCTTAATGAACATTACGGTGGATAAGCCCTCAAGGCTTGATGGGATGTAGCCCAGGTTATTGAGAAAGGCAAGAGATGAGATTCATGGGGCATTGCCCAATATCTTCATGTCCTCTCTAGCCACAGGTGAATTCCCAGAGAATTGGTGAGTAATTTATGTTGTTCCTTCATTCAAGGAGGGAAATAGGGGCAATCCTGGAAACTATAGACTGGGGAATCTCACGTCAGTGGTAGGAAAGTTATTGGAAAGCATTCTTAGGGATAGGATTTATGACCAATTGGACAACCATGGCCTAATTAGGAACAGTCAGAATAGCTTTGGGAAAGGCAAATTGTGTCTTACTAACCAGAATTTTTTTTGAGAAGGTGACATGAGGTAGATGCTGGATATTGTGTATATGAATTTTAGTAAAGCATTTAACAAGATCATTCATGAGAGGTTCATCCTGAAGATTAAGAGGCATAGGATCTATGGTAAGTTGACCATTTGGATTCAGAAGACAGAGGATAGTAGTTCTTGGGACCTATTCTGGCTGAAGATTAGTGGCTAACTGTGTTCCACAAGGATCAGAGCTGGGATCTCTGCTGATTATGATATATCTAAATGACCTGGATGAAAACATAGATGGGTGGGTCAGTAAGTATGCACTTGATATGAAGCTTTGTGGTATTAGCGATAGTGCAGAAGACTTGCAAAGGATACTGCAGAATATGGATCATAAACACAAGAAATTGGAGAAATGGTAGATGTTTAACTCAAACATGAAGTGTTGCACTTTGGGAAATCAGATGTAAAGAGAGAGTACACTTGAATGCAATACTCCTAACACCGTTGATGAAGGATCTTGGAGTTCATACATCCATAGCTCCATGACAGTGGCTACACATGTTGATAGGAAGGTAAAGATGCCAGTTGGCACTTTTGCCTTTATTAGTCAAGGAAACCGAGTTCAAGAGTCAGGAAGATATGTTGCAATTTTATAAAACTCTAGTCAGGTTGCATCTGGTTGCCCCATTTGCCTCATTATGGGAAGAATGTTGAGAATTTGGAGAGGGTACAGAAGAGGTTTACCTAGATGCTGCCTCGATAGAGTGCAGGTTCGAAGAGAAACTTGGGCTGTTTTCTCTGGTTTGGTGAAAGCTGAGGGGGAGATCTGATAGGGATTTACAAAATGATGAGGTGCATTAGTAGACAGCCAGCATCTTTTATAAAGAGTTGAAATATCTAATACCAGAGGACATACATTTAGGGTATGAGGGTTTAAGATCAAAAGAGATGGGTGGGGCAATGTTTTTTTTTTATATAAACACAGAGTAATTAGTGCCTGGAATGCGCCCTCTGGAGTGATAGTGGAAGTAAATATGGAAGAGGTGTTCAAGAGGCTCTTAGATAAGTACATGAATGTTCAGAAAATGGAAGGATATGGGCATTTTGTAAGCAGATGGCATTTGTTCAGTTGGATATTTGATGACTAATGTAAGTGAGCTCAGCATTACATTGTAGGCCAAACAGCCTGTTTCTGTGCTGTACTACTCTATGTTTCATGTTCAATAAATCAGCAAACTAGAAACAATTGTTAGGGGAGCTCTGCTGGCATTGGCAGATTTAAAATATGGAAGAAAACATTGAACTCGAATGGTTCAAGGACAGTGGAAGCAGACAGATCAATTGTCTTTGTTCCTGCCATGTGCTTGGAGATGGAGGCAACCATTTTGTGGAACTGTTTTACATCTTCCATTTTATGAGATGAAGTTGCTTGGTTTTCAGTGTTTAAAGAAGACACAATGATGCTTCAGGTAATCTGCTGGACTGGAGATCATTTCCAAATAAAAAGTTACTTGTTAGATGTTCTTTGGTTGGACCAAACATGCAGGTTTGTGAAAATTGGAGTTGCTGCCTGCCTGGAGTGATTCGAGCTGGTTACTGAAGAGAACAAAAAGCCATACATTACCAACTGTCACTTGCTGGGAAGAGGGCAGTAAATGGATGCAGCCCTGGAGCAGAGCTAATGAAAAGGTATTAAAGGTCAATCAGATGACCTACAGCCAATGACACTGGAATGCAAGATTTGAATTGGTAAGGAACAAGTATAAAAGTGAACACTTCGAGTGTGCTATCAGCGACAACTCCAGAGAATCACCATTGCAAAGAAGAACCCCCACGCCAGGGACTGGGAGAAGAAAGGATCGATCGTCTAACCGACAGAGATCCCCTAGTTCGGTGTTATAAATTGGACAAGTTATCTGAGTGGGTATTGATACAAAGGAAACAGTAGAATTCATGTTCTAAGCTGTTGGCCCAGGGTCAACATAGTTATGTTGTTCTTTATGCAGAGACAATAAAGTGCAAGCTTCGATTAATTATGAGTTGCATAGTGAATTTCTTAACTTTGTTCCGTTGACGGACGGTCAGCTCAGATGTCATTACATTTAGCTGCAATGTGGCTTTTTGGCATTTATCATTCTAACATATTATCTTGTCAAATTGATAAGGTTTCTCAAGTGCAATCATTTTTATTCTACTATAACCACTATGATAAACTTTAGATATCGTCTTCCTTGATCTATGTTATTATGTTTCTTCCTTACACAGATGCAGTGACTTACTGATTGTATCTTAAAATGATACGCAATTCTGTTTAAGATTATAGATACGCAAAGGAAATGTATGCACCATGAACCAACATCATTCTGAGTCAGATAAGATTGCTGCCCAGAAAGAGCTAAAATAGATGAAAAATTATGGTATTAGTGATGGCAAGCAAAGAGAGAATAAATAAAAGAAAAAACATGGCAACAGAGTGCATTCAGAGTTGGCACAGGAAGAGAAACTATGATGGAAGATGGGAACAGATCAGGGATTAACTAAATAGGACCCAGAATGCAATGGTACTGAAATACAAGTAAAACTAAATTGACTTTAAAACTGTAAAAAGTAGAGAAAGCCCTCCCATTTACAGTCAAGGTTGCTGATTGTTTTAAACAGTAGTCTATTGTTCCTCCAGAGAGCATTAAGTTAGAATTTCATTTAATAATGAATAAAGCTCTATGAACTTATCATAGCCAGGCATCTCATTCTTGTCACTAATTTGTTGAGTTGGCTGACCTATTACGACTGATGAAACCCAAGCCAGGAGATAGAACATGAAATGAACCTTTATTCAGGAAAACCATGCAGCTATAAAAGCTTCACAGTGTATCACAAAGTATGACTACTTAAATAGTTTACCCAAGAATATTTGAGATGTTAGAAGAACGACCCATCGGTGAAAGTCAGCCTAGGATTGACTGTCAGCCAATCAGTAGGAGTTAGTTGTTTCAGCTTGCTGTAACACAGAACAAACAGGAAGAGATCACCAGTAATAAAAAAAAGTCTTGTAAACCGTCTAAATTCATACCATGGGCTTGTTCATTAGATTTCCTTTCATAGTCCTCCACAGGGAGTTGGGTGTGGAATATAGACATAACCAGGAGTTCTTCAGCTGATTGAACTGAAAAGGAAGAATCATGTAATCACAGTCACAAAGAATTAATAAATTATAAATTTTATACTGATGTGTTTTCACTTTACTACAGATTATTTTTTGTTTTGTATTCAAAACAACTTTGAAACCCTGTTGGTGATGTTGCCCCACAAAGCGGAGTAAACCACAATCATGAAAAGGCCTCAAATAGTGCATCCTGAGGACCTACTTCTTGAATGGCCAAATGGTGTTTATGCAGCTCACAGTTGTAAAAGCCTTTTGAACCACTTCTTAATGTTTCTGAAAATCATTTAGATCGTTATAAAAATAAACCTTAATCAATAAAATAATACACTTACTCTACACTGTAGAAAGCAAAGTAAAATAATTATTGATGAACCAATCACTTCTATACAATTATTTTTGCTTTAAATATGCTTTATTGATCCTATCAAATAATTGCAACCACACTACTAACACCAGTTAGTCCTACAAAGTGCACACGACACTGACTTTATTGTCGTAGATAAAGATCAGATGTATCTACATCCATTGTACAGAGAAAACAAACTGAACAGGACATGGATACTAAGCGGCACAGCCTAACCATGATCACTCATTATAATCCTTCCAACTACTGATCCTTTCTACAAGGTGTAATTGTATAGATCTAATCAATCACATTTCAACAAAAATCAAAAATCCCAAAGTATTTGAAATAATGCAAATATTCACAAATTGCATGTACTGTATGCAAACAAGTGCATTGTTGTCAAACATAAATACTAAATATGGATCATAAACATTGGCAGAGATTTATTGAATGAAGTAGTCTTTTGCTCCAAAATTTAATATAAAATATATCTAGCAGTCTTTGCCAACCTTTAAAAATGTAGTTCAATTGCAGATTAGATCTTACCAATAAAATTACATAAACAAAAATCATTTAGTCTACAGCTTCTGTAAAAGTTTCTCACCCTTCCTATTTTATATCCTAATAAAAATAATTGCTTTATCAACACAAATTTTTGGAGATAGAGGGCAGAATTAAATCTACGAACTCCAACTCTTCAGCTTCCTCTGCCAATCCCTCCCTTTTTGATACGAACTGCCTGCTGCAGATGTACTCTTGCCTGTCAGTATTCAAGTCACACCCATTAAAGAACCTGCTCCCAAGGTCTCTCCAAATCAGAATCACCAGAAAGAACAGTGTAGATTGAAGGCACATTTACATTAGTGCCTCCATATCTTCCACTGTCAGACTCCATTTGCAATGCCATTCACTTTCTTGGCTTCCACTCAGTGCCAGCTCTGGCAGCTCTGCAACAAAACCTTAGATTCTCATGTCAGATTGGTTCCCCAAATAGTGTTGAGTTTAGTGTTACCTTCCTTGTCTTAACCCATCTGAAAAGCAGAACTGACCAAGCACCCTTCAACACTCCAGTCAAAAAAATTAATAATATCTGGACAAAATACTAAAACAGATAAAAAGCAAAATAGAAACAAAAAAATTCTGGAGTTCAAAATAAAATGGAAAAAAGTGGAAGCAAAAATCAGAAATTAGAAACAAAACACTATGTGCCAAAGCAAGTTCAGAATGAGGATGGACAGAGAAGTCCACTAGGTCAATAGCCGGAGATTAGAAAGTATAACTAGATTCTTGGTCAAATAACTGTATATAAAAAACTTGATTTTAATAGGGTAGAAAGAAAAATTTTACACCAAAATTTCTGAATGTAAGTCATCTAGGCCGTCTGACACTCTTCCATCAATGATGTAGAGAAGGAATTATCTAATAAAATCATTGCAGAAGGAAATACAAAGCTGACAACAATATAAAAAAAAAGGAATTGGGGTCAATCTTAAGGTCCAGGTTTTGAAATTTATGCATGGGAGTTTAGGATGAACATTGTCAACCTAGTTTTACAGGGTTATCTATGCACTCTGGATTATCTGATGAATTGCAAGATAAAGAGGTGTATAATTCAATACACAACAGATGATTATAAAGCAAAGCAGTCCATTTACTCAGTAAATATAATACTTTTAAAGAATAAAAAAAGGGAACGCAAAAAAACATCATTCAGGATAGCAGCTCATCCTGCCTGTGACATCCTGAGCTAGCTCTCAGTACATTTTACTATTCCTTCTTCAAATCCAGGTGAGTTCTTTTTCAAACAGAGATATAGTTCCCTGCTGAATATTGTTATCAAATCTGCCACCACCACTCTACAAGGCCATGTATTGTGAATCTTAATGTCAAGAAACAGAACCATTCATACAAGTCCATTGTATCAATACATTAACAACTCTGAAGCTTTTACACTTGCTGTCCATTCTTATTGTTTGATCTTATTCTACTTCAATGCAATGTGTAATCATTTGATCTATATCAACAGTATCCAAGACAAGCCTTTCACTGTATCTTGGTACATATGACAATAATGACTCACTAATAATAACTCACTAAAATTCCCCATTTGACCTCACCACTTGTTTCTTTTTATCAATAATTTTAATTCTGTGTCCTTAGAATTACTAACCTTCTTACGAATAGCAAAATTTTCCCTCTAGAAATTCCATTAAAACTCCTTGAAGGAGAGTTTAATAAAGTGCTTATCTTTACAGTTCTAGGAACAATCCCAGTTTCGCCATTCTCTCCAGATAACCAAAACCACTCAGCCCTGATATCAGTCCTGTAAATCTCTTCACTTCCCTCTTAAGGTGTTGATGTTATGTCTACAACTAGATGCATTACTTTGGCCATGATATTCCTTGTTTTTTGTCATAAAGCAAAAACCACAGGTATTACTTAATCTGCTAAACTAAAAATGCTGGAAAAGTTTAAGTTTTTTTGTTTTATCTTGCTTCCTTGTCAAAGTTGCTCCCTGGCGGGGCACAAATATTAACAATCAACATTTAAGTAAGGAGCACCATTGAATTATAATCAGCAATTTCAAAATATGATGTGAAAATTTTCAAAAAACAAGTGTTTTAAGATATTTGACAAAATTGATCATGATAATTTTGTCCATTTATAAATTCTTCATCCTGATAAACCAGTTTACATGTACTGAAATACAGTGAAAAACATGTCTTGAATACAGTTCTTGCTTATCTATTCATTAGGAGTTTAGAGATAACTTTGGTTATGATTACAGTATTGATGGAGCTACAGTCAATAAACAGTCATCTAATACAAGTGTCTTTACTGCGCAAATGGCCCAGAAATGAGTATAGTGCCAGGGAAATGGCATCTGTGTAGACATTAATTGTATGTCTAAATCTAAACAAAAAATTACCACTGAATCACATTTCCCAATAACCTCTGCTTTTATAGAGTCATAGAATCATAGTTATAGATTACTACAGCACAGAAACAGGCCCTTTGGCTCATCGAGTCCACACCAAACTATTGATCAGCCGAGTCCTATCGATCTGCACCTGGACCATAGCTCCACATACCACTCCCATCCATGTTCAAAGTTCAAAATACAGTAAATTTAATATCAACGTATAGATATATCACCATATACAACCATGAGATTCATTTTCTTCTGGGGCATACTCTCAAAAACCATAATGAATCAATAGAAGATCCCCCCAACAGGGCGAACAAACAACCAATATGCAAAAGATGATAAACTGGGAAAATACAAAAGAAAAATAATAATAATAATAATAAATAAGCAGCAAATATCAAGAACATGAGGTGAAGACTTAGTCCTTGAAAGTGAGACCATAGGTTGAGGGAACAATTCAGTGATGGCATGAGTGAAGTTGGGTGAAGTTATCCCCCCTGGTTCAAGAACCTGATGGTTGAGGAGTAATAACTGTTTCTGAACCTGGTGGTGAGAGTCCTGAGGCTCCAGCACCTTTTTGCTGATGGTAGCAGCGAGAAGAGAGCATGACCTAAGTAATGGGATCCCAGACGATCAATGCTGCTTTCCTGTGACAGCACTCCACGTAGATGTGTTCAGTGGCAGGGGAGGGTTTTACCCATGATGTACCAATCCAACTTGCTCTTAAATGTTGAAATTGAACGGGCATCCCACATTTCAGCGGGCAACTTGTTCCACACTCTCACCACCCTCTGAGTGAAGAAGTTCCTCCTTATGTCCCCCTTAAACATTTCACCTTTCAGCCTTAACCCATCACCTCTACGTTTAGTCCCAGCCAAACACAGTGGAAAAAGTCTGCTTGCTGTACTACATTTAATATTCCAGTAATATTTGAGTAATATTGTAAGTATATTGTTTACTTACATAATTCATTATGGGTTTATATACAGTACTGTGCAAAAATCCTGGGCACATATATAGAGCTAAGGTGCACAGTACTGTATTTGTAAACGTGGAGCGGAGAGCGAGTTTGTAAATCTGGTGGGAGCCAAGGATGTTGGAAATGCCGAGGGTGGAGTGCCGCAGGAGATGTGTGGGCACGCGGCAGAGAATGAGTAACAAGGTGATGGGGTGGCATGGCTGCAGGCACACCCAGTCCTGAGACATGAAGCAAGGTCATTTGATTACAAACAATTGTTTTATTACAGAATGTCTCGGATGCTTCCTGCTCCCTTCTCTTTTCAAAGCCATGATTCCCCTCACCCAGTTTCCTTCCTACTCTCAATCCACAGTCAAGACCCATATCAGACTCAGGGTTATCATCACTCACATAGATCAAGAATTTGAGGGTTTTAGCAACAGCAATACAGTGCATTACAAAAAATTACTACAGTACTGTTCAAAAGTCTTAGGCATCCTAGCTAGATATATGTGCCTAAGACTTTTGCTTAGTACTGTAAATAGTATGTGAATGGCATATGACATTATGCCACCACTAAAAAAAGGGGGAAGAAAAACAAAGTACACAAGTATCTGGCTCCTGTGTTTTTTCTTTTGATTATGCTCTGGAGTTACTAAAACATAACAACAGCAATGAAGAAGTTTCAAATGAACCCAACTACCAACTTGTTGAAGCATAGCATGTTGTTCTTTGGAAGTGAAGAGAGACGGTCAAGATTTTAAAAAGTCAGAGAATGGACAAAATTAACAAGCAATGAGTATGGCCATGGGTTCATAAGCAATGAGTAATAATAATAATAATAAATTTTAAAAAGCAGAAACACCCGGCTACATCAGAAAGACAGATGCATTCGATTGCACAACAGCTAGCTAGATAACATATACTGAAAGACTTTTGTGGTATCTTGAAACAAATGAAATAGCTGATGATAATCGAGTGCCAGTATTGCTGAGTACAATGAGTAGAAAAGCATGCAATTTGTTATAAGTTTAACTGCTCCAACCAAAACAGCCAAAATAAGCTTTTCTGATATTGTGAACAAAATGAAAGAACATTTAGAACTGAAACCATTGTTCATTGCAGAGCACTTTATGTTTCATAAGCGGAATCAAAAGGAAGGGCGTCCATTTCAGCTTAAGTGGCTGAATTGACCAAGCATTGTCATTTTAATGATAGGTTTAATAATGCACTGAGAGATTGTTTAGTTGGTGGTATCTTACAAGAAAGTATTCAAAAATGGTTCCTAATTGAAGCACAACCCACATTTAAAAGAACAATTGAAATCAGAGTATCAATAGAAATCACAGACAGACATATAATTGAGTAGAAGTCAATTGAAGTGGAAGTGAGTGTGAGTAAAATTGCAACATCTAAACAGAAACCTGTCTTGTTGAACAAACTGTGTTACCATTGTGGCAAGGGATCACATACACTAGACCAAAGCAGGTTTAAAGGCAAAAATTGCAGAAAATGCAATAAAGTAGGATACATACAAAGAGCATGTCAGACAGACAAAAATAATTAGACTGCACAGGGAAGGGAAAAAGATAAAAAGTCAATTTGCAGTTTCACAAAGAGCACTAATCTGCATGCTATTGATGAAAAATCTGATAATGCTCAAAGTGACACAGAACTAGGTAGCCTTGAGACTAACATAGTGAAAGCTAACAAGAGATAAGTAACATGGCTTATAACAGAAGTGAACAGCAAATTAAAATGAATTGGACGCTGGCTGGGCTGTTTCAGTAATTCCACAAAATGAGTTTGAACAGCATTTCAAAGATACTGAACTGAAGCCTACAAATATCCAACCAAGAACTTATACTGTAGAAAAGATAACTCCAGTGGGAATGACATTCGTAACAATGAAATACATTGGGCTCGTATGTGGTAAAAACAGAAGGGCCAGCATTGTGGGTCCATGATTGGCTGAGACAACTACAACTTGATTGGAGATCCATCCACAATTTGCATGCCACATCCCCTGGAATAGAGTCAATTGAAAACAAATTAAGAAACGTTCTGGATGATGCCACAGCAGTGTCCAAGGATGGCATTGCAAAACTCATACATATCAAGGGCAAAATAGTGTTAAATGACAATGCCACTCCCAAGTTTAACAAAGCATGTCCAGTTCCTTAAACCATCCATGATAAAGTACTCAGTAAGCTAGATTGCATGGAGGCTGAAGGAATTCTTTCCAAAGTTGGGTGGAGTACATAGACGACACCAGAAGTCCCAGTAATTAAGAGGGATGGGTCTATCAGGATCTGTGGTGATTTTAAGGTCACCATAAACCTAGTACTGAAAGTAAATTAATACCCTCATGGTAATGGAAGAAGAGTCCAAAGAGTTTCTCACCATTGACACTTACAAAGGGCTTTAGTGTTATAATTGGCGAACATTGGAGCAACATCTGCACCTGCACTCTGGCAGAAAGCTATGGACCAGGTGTTGCAATGCTACCAAAGCACTCAGTGATATCTGGATGACATAAATGTTACCCATGAGGATGACAAAGATCACCTCCAAAATCTCAAGACAGCATTAAAATGATTAGAAGATTATGTGCTCCGAGTATAACACAACAAGTGTGGATTCTTTAAACCAAGCATCACTGATGCACATCATTGATGCACAAGCATTACATAAACGTGCAAAGAAAGCTCAAAAAGTATTGAATGCCCCAAAGTGAAAGGATGTGTCACAGTTGGGATCCCTTTTTATAATTTGTCAATTACAATAATAGCTTCTTGCCAAACCTGGCTGCTCTGCTCCACCACTTGAACTCACTATAAACGGGGAAGAAATGAGAATGTACAAAGCAGTATGAGCTGGCTTCCCAAAAGGGAAAGGAAATGGTGACATCAGATATCATATTCACACATTATGATCCACATCATCTAGTAAAGTTTGCCTGTGATGCTTCACCTTATGGTATCGATGCAGTCATATCTTTAGCTTTTACATCATGTTCCTTTACAGCTGCAGAGAAAAATTATGCACAGAATGACAGACAGGCTTTGAGTCTGGTTTGGCTGTAAAATATTTCAACTAGTACTTGTAAGGGAGAGAGTTCACCCTTATTACTGATCATCAACCATTAATGTTCATTTTCAATCCATAGAAATGTGTTCCACAAAGGACACAATTACAAGGTTGAATTCAAGAGGACAATTAATCATGGAAATGCTGATGGATTGTCCCATTTAAAAGGAAATACTTGAAAAATTTACAAAAGAGGCAAATAGAAAGTCTCCCAATTGTGGCAGCTATGATCCAAAGGAAAACCACAGAAGACCCCATACTGTATCAGGTCTACATGGCCACACAAAATGGCCGGAATGTGCAGCAGATACAGTTATAGAAACGTAGAAAACCTCCAGCAGAATACAGGCCCTTCGGCCCACAAAGCTGTGCCGAACATGGCCCTACCTTAGAGCTACCTAGGCTTTACCCATAGCCCTCTATTTTTCTAAGCTTCATGTAGACATCCAGGAGTCTCTTAAAAGACCCTATCATTTCTGCCTCCACCACCAGTACCGATTCCATGCACTCACCACTCTCTGCGTAAAAAACTTACCCTTGACATCTCCTCTGTACCTACTTCCAAGCACCTTAAAGCTATGCCCTCTCATGCTCGCCATTTCAGCCCTGGGGAAAAGACTCTGACTATCCACACGATCAATGCCTCTCAATATCTTGTACACCTCTATCAGGTCACCTCTTATCCTCAGTCGCTCCAAGGAGAAAAGGCAGAGTTCACTCAACCTATTCTCATAAGGCATGCTCCCCAATCCAGGCAACATCCTTGTAAATCTCCTCTATGTCCTTCCTGTAGTGAGGCAACCAGAATTGAGCACAGTACTCCAAGTGGGGTCTGACCAGGGTCCTATACAGCCGCAGCATTACTTCCCAGCTCGTAAACTCAATCCCACGATTGAGTTCCCCCATTTTGACTAGTACTGGGATGAATTGCCTTCAACAGGGTTGCCTTATGTGGGGATTGAGAGTTGTTATACCATCCAACCTGAGAACTAGTGTTGGAGGAGCTGCATACTGGTTGTCTAGGCGTGGTTAAAATGAAGGCGCTGGTTGAAAGCTTTGTCTGGTGGTTTGCAATAGATCAGCAGTTCAAGCAGCTTGACATACACTGTCGGGATGCCAATGCTACCAGAAGATGCCAAGAGCAGAGCCTTTCCATCCCATTGAATGACCTGCATTGCCCTGACAGAGGATTCATGTGGATTTTGCCATCATAGGCACAAATTTCTTAGTAGTAGTGGATACAGCTACAAAGTAAGCAGGAGTGTTTCCAATAGCCTCCACTACAGTTGCACACTGCTGATGTGTTGAGAAGCCTCTTCTCAAGGACTAGTGTTCCAGACACTTAGTCAGTGACCATGGACCACAGTTTGGTACAGAACAGTTTCTGTCATTCAGGAGAATAAACAGGATAAGACACATTATATTTGCACTGTACAACCCAGTTACAAATGGCTTGGCAGAAATGTTTGTCCAGGGTCTAAAGAACACAGTGCGTGTAATGTCGACAGAATACATGACACTGAATCAGAAGCATGCCAATTTCCTCTTTGCATATTGCAATGTAACAGTCCATAACAAACATCTCACCGTCTATGCTGTTCCTTGGTTGTCCCTTGCGCTCACACTTGGATCTCCTCAAACCCAGTCTCAGAAGGAGTATGCAGGACAAACAGCGGATGCAAATTGAGGGCTCCTCAAGCAAGGAGGTTTGATGTTTCACACCTGGACAAGCAATTCTGGTGAGGGACTACAGAGATGATTAAAAGTGGGTGGTTGGAAAGATTAAGGATAGAATGGGACCTCTCTCCTACACAGCGGAGATTGCACCTGAAGTCATCTGGAGATGACACATCACCAGTTGAGGAGAGCAGAGTCAACTGTTAGAGAAGGAACTTGTCAGAGCTGTCAGAACAGCTTTCTGCAGTCCCAGAGTCAACTCCTACAAACACCACTGAGGAAGCCCCAGAACCTGAGATTGTTTCACAGCTACAAATCTCATCTGCCAAGCAAAGAGACCCTCCACCCCTTGTCAGGAAAGACGTTATCCACAAGAATAAGAAATCCTCCACAGAACTTCAATCTTTAGACCTGAATGGAACAATTTTAAATTTACTATGCTATGGATGTCTATTTAGGAGCTGTATTATATAGTATACATATTTGAGTTAAGAGTCAAGATGTATTCTATATTGAGTTGGAGTTTATAGCTAAGCAGGGAGGAGTGTAGTGTATTTAATATTTGATTAATATTGGAAATATATTGTTTGATTCAGTATTCTTTGCTTGTTTACACAATTCATATGGTTTTATGTAAGAAGTACATGAATGGCATATGTTATTATGCCACCATGTCATAGGTGAGTGTCTGACTAAATATAAAGGAGGAAAAAAACTCTGCAGACAAATATCCTGGATCCTGTATTTTTCCTTTCAATTAGTTTCTGTAGTTACAAAACTTGCCTTTACCCTCTCTATGCCCTCACACTCTTCCACTCTGGGGAATGAAGTCCTCACCTATTTGACATTTCCCTTTAACTAAGGTTCTCAAGTCCTGGCAATGTCCTTGTAAATTTTCTCCACACAATAGATAGGTGACCTGAACTGCACACAATACTCCAAATCAGGCCTCACCAACATCTTATACAAGTTCAACCTTACATCCCAACTCCTGTACTCATTACCTTGACTTATGAAGGCCAATGAGACAAAAGTTTGCCTTATGACCCTATTTACCGATGACACCATTTTTAAGGAATTATGGATCCATATACCCAGATCTCTCTGTTCTACCACACTCCACGGTGCCATACTGCTCACTGTGCAAGTCCTACCCTGGTTTGTCCTCCAAAAGTGCAACACCCCACACTTGTTTTTGTTAAAATCCACCTGCCATTTTTCAGCTGATCCAAATCCCGCTGAAAGCTTTGATAACCTTCCTTGCTGTCCACTACATCACCTGTCTTGGTGTCATCTGCAGAACTGCTGATTCAATTTACTACGTGATCATCCAGATCATTGATATACATTTGTAGATCACAAACAACAACAGACACAGCACCAATCCCTATGGCACACTACTAGTCACAGGCCTCCAGTTAGAGAGACAACTAACTACTACCACTCCTTAGATTCTCCCACAAAAAAAATGTCTAATCCAGTTTCCTACTTCATCCTGAATGCCAATTAACTAAACCTTCTTGACGAATTTATATGTCAGAATACGTGCAGTTAGGTTTTATAGCTTCAATTATTTTAATAAATTTCATAGTATTTTGTATAATTAACCAGCCTACATATTTCTTCTGACTCACCATTTCCACCTGGTGTCAGAGCTAGGAATCTCATTGTATTTTCTGTCACCTCAGGGTGCTCAACCATTCCTTCAGGTTTTGCATTCTGAAACAAAGAAAATTATTCTTAACTGCAAACATTTTCCAATTTTCACATACAAATTTACTATGATATTACAGTATGAATTCAAATATAAATGAAGTATTTATATTTAATTATTTTTATGGAGTAATTGTTTTTCATAACAATGTGATCATAGGGGTTGATTAAAATAATATTACATCATTAAACACTTTTCAAAAGCAAATAAATTACAAAGACTACAGTTGTAATATCATTTTTCAACACAAACATCATTAGCATTTAGATCATTAGAGCTTACAGAAACAAAAATTAGCATTTATGTAAGGTTTTCTTTAAGGAAGAAGGTTCATATTTCAAACAGTTATAATTGAACAATAATAAACAGAACAAATGAAGTACTTATTCATTGGGGTTAAAATTTGCATTATTTTGATTAACATTTACAACTGATAATGAAATACCTTAAGATCATTTATACTTCAATACTTATTTAAAGATAGTAGCCACCATAATCAAGGATTAGCAAAGACATAATGTGGAAGAAGATGACAATAATCTCCAGTTTGTGAACTTAGACCTAAGAATATAGGTCTTATGGTTACATACAAAAAGATATAAAACTCAGTGTAATTGTGAATACATGTAAGAATCTTTTTAGACCACATTTATGGGAGAATGTGCCGATTTGGGCTCCAATATGAAGAGTGATGTACTGTACATGGCACAATACAGATTCAAAGGTGCTTTCTAATATCAGGAAATAAAAAGGCATAACATAAAAGAAATAACAAGACAACAACTGTTTGAGATCCTCAAGTTGCAAATGAAACATTAAGTCTATGTCTTGTAGAAAATGATATTAATCAAGCAACAGTATACTAAGTATTACTTTCAGTAAAATTATGGAACTGTTAGTAGATTTTTTCCAACTGACACAAAACACTGATCTGCAAAAATAAATACAATCCCGAGAATTAATTTGGATAGCATACTGAACAGCAGGGTTGACATCGATACTATGGGAAAAAAAATGTTGAAATGTTGAAATGTGCAGTTGAGAATACATTCTCTCATGCAGCAGAGTGGAGAGAAAAAAGATAATCAGGATTGTAATACCACAACACCAACTTCTTAAGAGAGGTCTTTACCCCATAGCCATTAATGTAACAATAATATCCTATTCATGTTCAAAGTGAATGAGTTACTTTATATAATTAATGCTATGTTCCCTGCTCTTACTATTGTGCACTTCTTTATTTGACAATAAATTTTATACAAGGAATTGTTTCCTCAGAACTTACTTTTTCTGCAACTGACTTTTCAGTAATCACATTCCTGCTGCTTGTGTTCCTCCGAGTCTCTTTCTCACTCTTTTCCTACCAAATAATCAAGCTTAATAAAAGGGTACTATAAAAGGTTGATTTTTTACTATCTATACTGAACAAAATAAATTGCTTTATACTACAGCTTAATATATTAACACATAATTTACTTTCTTGTTTTTGCAATTCTTTTTCATTTCTTCCATATTTTTGCCTTTCTATTGTTTTTTTACTGTAGAGTTTATTATCTTCAGCTGTCGGCTCAACTTCACTTTATTTTGCCGATTTTTTGTCATCAACACTTGTCATCAGTGAGCTATGGAGTAAATTGCTCAGTCACTGTGGAACCCATGTGATTTTGATTCCATAATGGAATGGGAACCAGGCAGAAGAACTACGGTGACAGATTACCAGTCAACCTAAGCAGTGAAGGTGAAAACTTACTCCCACATCTGTCAAAAAAGTTACTTTCATCATGTTATTTTCTCAGTCTTTAAATCAATTTGTTTCCTAATTGCTAGCATTGCATTTTATTTCATGCCATTCTTTAGACATTTTCCAAATTTTCCAATAACTTCTTTTGCATTTCCGTTTCCTCCTTGTTAAATAAAAGTTTTGCTAAGATTTAAACTCCTCTCTTCAAATCCATGTTGAAACATACATTTTTTAAAATCTCTAAAATCTTTCCTAACTAGTCATTTTCACATTCACTTCCCATCACTCTTCCAAATGTGCTCGCCAAATAAATTCTTCTATTAAGAACATTAATCTAAATAAAGTCCTGATGAAGGGTCTCAGCCCAAAACATCAACAGTTTATTCACTTCCATAGACGCTGCCTGACCTGCTGAATTCCTCTGGCATTTTATGTGTATTGCTTTGTACTTCCACCAACTGCAGACTTTATTGTGTGTAATCTAAACATTTTCCCAGTTTCCATTTCAAAAACCCAACTGTTTTAACCCAGGAGGAATTATAATAGTGAGAATATGCATAGAAAAAAAACCCCACAAATTTAGTGAAATAGAAATTAGGAATTAGATTGGGTCACCATGAATATTGCACAATAAAAAATAAACTTCGAACTTAATTACAAAATAACTCACTCTAGAAAGTAAACAACCTCAGAGCTAACACAGAAAGTTACAGTTGCAATACTGGAATCACAAATTTAAATTCAAGACAATTATAGACTAGTTTGCTAACGACTTCAAAAATGCAGATATTTTTTCCAAATTCAACTCTTAACACCTAAAATGCAACAATATGATAAGAATACAATCCTGTTCAATTTACATTCAATCCTGCCTCAGACATCCATGATCATGCCTTCATTACCAAATTTCACGACATATGCCAGCAATATTAAATCTGATTCTGATTAATTATTCTGGAATAAAAATCCAATAGTTCCTTAATCAATACGATCATAAGGGTGTCATGACCTTAAGAATTCTAGAAATTCATTGAGAAAACATAACACCACTATTTCAAGAAACAAATGACAAGACATACAATAAATGCAGCAGTGCCAGCAAAGCCCATTTCCCAAAAATAAAAATATGTACTCAATAAATGCATAATATGACAGCTAAATCCAAAAAATACATTGTTTCAACCCCAGAAGCAAAATTTCATTAATCAGTTATACTTATGACAAAAAAATTAAATGATCTCAAAATAAAGGGAAGATTTAATCTCAAGTTTTAATTTTCATTATCAATTTGAGGCAGGTTCTATGCTGTCGTTTAAAGTTAAATTGGATAGATATATGGACAGGAAAAGAATGGAGGGTTATGGGCTGAGTGCAGGTCGGTGGGAATAGGATCAGGTAAGAGTTCGGCACGGACTAGAAGGGCAGAGATGGCCTGTTTCTGTGCTGTAATTGTTATATGGTTACATGATTTCACAAGTAAACTTATGCACCAAAAAGGTAAAAGAGATAAATTGAGAAATTTCAGCAAGTACAATTTCCACATTTTATAGTATGCAAGTATGAACATTAGGTAACATTTTTGAACATCATCAGCAAACAGTTAAAAATGAGATTTCACAATAAAGATACAAGATTTATCAAGACAGAAGGGACCCTGAAAATTGTCGTTCATTTGACAAAATAAATGATTTATTTTGTACTCAGCTCAAGAAAGGCAATAATTTTCATTACTTTTTACTGACATTAATCTGAAGAGAAACAGAATTAATACAAGGATTTCTAATGCCAATTTACCTCAAGTTCTTCCCAAAGCTTTTTCCTTAGTTCTTCTCCCTGTTTCTTCACTTGCCTTTCTTTTTCTTCCTTCATTACCAAAATCTTATCCAATGTTTTCATTTTTGCTATTGCTTCTTCAAGTTGGGAATCTTCAGCTTTGTCAACTAAATCCTCTTGCTTATAATTATCTAGTATTTAGTAAGGAATGATCTTTGTTACCATTTCTTCAGACAGTAATAATTAGGCCTTAAAGGCAATAGAGCATCACTTCCAATCTATGCAATGTCAATTGTGAAAACCACTGCCCAAAGCTGCTAAAACTAGGACTCCTCAGGAATGCACCTCAGCTGAAGGCATCAAGGCACAGGATGAAGAAAAGATGACAATCACAGCTGGGGATTGAGCAAGGTTGTGAATGATAAGGCTTATATGAAACAGCAAGGACAACACACCTGCTCTTCATTGTCCAAGAAAGAAATGCTGTAAAAGGCCTTCAGCCCTTGGTTCCATTTCCAAAATATTGCAAAGCTCAGACAGTGTCATAAATTTTAAATTGCAGAATGTGAGCCTAATTTAAATATGTTAATAAATAGTTCACTTTTTTGTCAAATTGTGTTACTTCAGTGTTACACCTTTAGCATTACTCATTTGACAATATCCCTGATAGTTGATCCAGAAGATTAAGATGCATGGAATCCACAGTAACATAGATAGATTGGATTCAGAATAGGCTTGCCGATTAAAAACAGAATAGTGTTGGAGGGAGCTATTCAGGCTGAAGGCCTGTGATCTGTGACCAGCAGTGCTCCACAGGGATTAGTGCTGGGGAGTCTGCTGCTTGTGACTTACATATCACTTTGATGAAAATGTAGGTGAATGGGTCAGTATGTTTGCAGACCACATAGATTTGGTGCAGTTGTGGACAGTGTAGAGGGATATCAACTGATACAAGAAGATTATAGATCAGTACAGATACAGGTGGAGAAATGGAAGATGAAATTTAAACCAAGCCAATGTGAGGTTCCACATTTAGGGAGGAAAAAGGTAAGGTATACAGTTAATGGCATGCTCTTGGGGAGCAGACACCTAGCTTCTTGAAAGTGGCTACACAAGTCAAAGAGGTTATAAAGAAGGTATACATCATGTCTGCCTTCATTGGTTAGGGAATTGAGTATAAGAGTAAACAATTCATGTTACAGCAACATGGAACATTGGTTTCACTACAGTTGGAGTATTGTGTGTAATTCTGATCACTCTATTATAGGAATGATATGGAGAACAAAAGGATACAGATGAAACTTATCAAAATATTGCCTGAACTAGAGAGTGTTTGCTATAAGGAGAGGTTAGATAAATTTCAGTTGTTTTCTCTGTATCACTGAAAGATAAGAGGAGACTCGATAGGCATTACATTATGATTTTATTTTGTTCCGGTTTTCCTTGTAAATGCTGCTTATATGGCGCTATGTGTGTATATGGCCTTGAATTTTTAAACTCCTATATGGTCCTTATGTCAGTTATGTACAAATATTAATAAATTATATTGTACCTGAATTGCTAAAAAAAGTCTATACTCAACTTAAACATTGATTTCTCTTAAAATGTACTGAAGTAGCACAATTTCCAGAAACAAAGGTGGTAATTTTTGCAATTCCACTCGTATGCACCATGTCTAAATGTATCACAGACTTAAAAAACCTGAAAAAATTATTATTGATTCTCACATACAAATGTGTGTTATGATTTCCAGTATGGAAGCTGCCCTGAAGTTGTATTAGAAATACTTCACATTAGATTCCAATAATTTTACTTATTATTATAAGCTTACTCAGTTTGTCAGATAAAACATTTTGTGCAGCAATCTTAGGATATCTTCAAACAATCATTACAGAACCTATTCCTTGTGTTGTGAATCTGGAGACAAGTTGATGTGCATTTAATCAATATTTTGATTTATGCATGAGAGATCTTTGTATTACAGTGATATAAGGGACTCCCACTTCGGTCAGCGTTCCAAAACAAATTGAGTGGTTTACTTAGTTCTAGTGGCAATGGTTGACAATCCTTTCCCGGGTCCAAAGACCTGCTGTCAGAACTCCAGACTTCGTAAATACAAAAAGAAAAAAGTTTCCAATCCTCTGAAACCCATTCTGAATTGGATGAGTAGAATGGATTATTGGAAGAGAATAAGGTAGTGTTTTGACAATTCTTTGGGATGCTGCTACTGTTCATGATATAAAACCATCTTTATGATTCTCTTTTGTGATTATTTAAATAGATTTTGAAAGTGATTCTCAGAAATGACAAGTATTACCATGCCAACAGGAGATCAATGGAAACTCTTTATGTTAAGTAATGGTCAGTTTAAATCAGTAATAGTCAATAATCAAAGTTCAGAAATTCAGTCCAGAGTTTATTTAAACATTGATTAAATGCTTGCGCACTATTGTGAATTTCACCATTTCTTTTAGCTGTTTCTCAAAATAAAAACAACTAAACTTTCAAGTTATCAAGAGTTTAGTGAAAAAAATACAAATTAATTTGGGATTGTTTAAAACAACACACAAATCATTCAGCATGCGAAGAGAGCAAGCATTCTTGAATAGGTTTCTTCAGAATTGAATTGACTTTCTTTCTTACATTCTTCACATACTTGAGGAGTAAAAGTCTTTACATTACGTCTCCAAAACACAAGTAAATGTGTTAAATTCAAATCAGTTCCTCGTGTTAAAAATATATTCCTACCAGATTCATTTTTTTTTGGTATTGTCTGATCTTGGATAGTTAAATGATCATCAGAATTCTCCTCTGAATCTGTTGGAGTAGGAGGGATCCCTGGAAGACAGGCAAGATGGAAAAGCAAACATGAATTTTCCAATGAATATAACATGTTCATGGATCGACTCTATGTTTTTCAATTTAGATATCTGAAGTTTCCGTGCTTAGGATTAACCTTGTCAGTACCATTCCCTCCTCATACCATGTAAAGAATTTTAACTGTCTAGCTGTGGATTCACGGAGAGATCTGGAATAAACGGACTTGTCTTTAGTTTATTTCAATCACTATTGTAATTACGTAATCCTCCTCTTCAGAAATTGACATACATGTTACTGGTTAGACATTCTGTTGCACCCTGAAGGTCAGATAGAATTGCAGAGACACAGCTGAAAAATGACTATCCGTATCAGATTTCAGAGGCCTCAAACACAAGTGACTTGATATCGCATTCTTCTGCATCCAAAAAATTGAACACAAGTCCTTTGTTCCACAGACTGCATTCAGGAGATTAACCACAGACTGGAATTATAACCTTGCGAGTTGGGTCCTTAAATTTTGGGACTTAACAGCACTCTGGCAGCTTTGGAGGTTTTTTTTTGTGGGGTGGAGAAAGGAAGAGAGCAGAGGAACACCTATAATTTAAAGGGGGTGGGTGGGAGAGGGATGTCAGGCAACCACAGGGATTTTGAATCTAGTACTTGGTATGAGACAGTGTGGCCAGCCAGCAAGGAAGAAGGTAAATTACAGACCTACATTTTAATAGCTCAGGTTTGAGTGGTGGTAGGAGAGTGAGGTGGGGTAGGGGGAGTTGGACCTCAGCTGCATTTCAAGGAAGACTTAGGAGGTAGTGAGGGTGGGGGATAGATCATGGCTGTTTCAGAGTATGCTATATATCAAGGGTGGGCGATATCATGCTTGTAATGTGAGGAGGCATAGTTGCATAACATGACCTGGAAATGCCCGATATCAGACAGCCACCAAAACAGGACAAGCAAAAGCACCCACATGCAGAAAGTTAGAACTTCAGATACTTGTCATGCATGCTCATTCTTTTTTTGTGTACGTTGGTTTCAAAATCAGAATCAGGTTTAATATCACTGACATGTTCTGAAATTTGTTTTGCACCAGCAGTACTTTGCAATACATAATAATAAAAACTTAAAATTACAATAATTTGTAAATATAAAACAAGAAAATATTAAATAAGTAGAGCAAAAAGAGAGGGGAAAATACTGAGGTAGTGTTTATAAGTTCATTGACTATTCAGAAATCTGACGGGAGAGGGGAAGAAGCTGTACGTGAAACATTGAGTGGGTCTTCAGGGTCCCATACCTCCTCCATGATGGTAGCAACAAGAAGATTATGTGTCCTGGGTGATGGGGGTCTTTAATGGTGGATACAGCTTTTTTGAGACATTGTCTTTTGAAGATGTCCTAGATGCTGGGGAGGCTAGTCCCATGATGAAGTTGGCAGAGTTCACAATTTTCTGCAACATTTTCCAATCCTTTGCAGTGGCCCCTCCATATCAGATGGTGATGCAACCAGTTAGAATGCTCTCCATGGTACATGTGTAGAAATTTGCAAGTTTCTTTGGTGACACCAATTCTCCTCAAACTCCCAAAATATAGCCACCATCATACCTTCTTTGTAATTGTATAAATATGTTGGACCCAGGGTAGATCCTCAAACATATTGACACCCAGGAACTTCAAACTGCTCACCCTTTCTGCTTCTGATCATTCGATGAGGACTGGTGTGTGTTCCCTCAACTTCCCCTTCCTGAAGCCCACAATCAATTCCTTGGTCATACTAACGTTGAGTGCAAGGTTATTGCTGCAATACCACTCAGCTGATCTATCTCGCTCTTATATGCCTTCTTGTCACCATTTGAAATTCTGCCAGTAGTTGTTCCTAGCCACATCTCTGTGGGTGTACAGAGGAGGGCAGCCAGCTAAGCATGCACCCTTGAGATGCACTAGTGTTGATTGTCCACAAAGAGGAGATGTTATTTCTGATCCCCACAGACTTTGGTCACCCAGTGAGGAAATCAAGGATCCAGTGCAGAGGTTGGTACAGAGGCCCAGGTCTTGGATCTTTAGATTAAAACTGAGGGTATGACTGTATTGAATGCTGATCTGTAATCAATAAACAGCAGCCTAATGTCAGTATTACTGCTGTCTATGTGATCCAAAGCCAAGTGAAGATCCAGTAAAATTGTACCTGCTATAGACCTATTGTGGTGATAAGCAAATTGCAGTGAATCCATATCCTTGCTTAGGCAGAAGTTGATTCTAGCCATGACCAACCTCTTAAAGCACTTCATCACAGCATATGAGAATGCCACTGGGCAATTGTGTTGTATTAAATTTTTTTGAAACATTTAATGAATGTCTGAACAGTTCAAAATGATAATTTAACTCTTTGTGAGCTTGCAGCATGTACAATGTCTGTACAAGGCAAACACTGTAGATCTATTAACATGTAATGTTTGTTGATAGTAGCTGGATTCTTTCTTAGTCTCAGGCACCATTAACTTGAGGATGTCTGCTAATGACTAAATGTCTGCTGGTCACTTTGACAATGAGGTTGATGGATTCTTTCTTAGTGACTTGATAGATTCCTTATATGCATTCATGCTTATCGTTTATATGTAATCAATATTATTTTCTAACTAAAGGAATGTTAAAATATTGGTGGACTGATGGATAAGGAGTGAACATTAAAGTGTCTAATTGATTTATGAGAGTATGCTGAACACTGTTAATGAACACATGTATTATTTGAATGAAAGAAACTAAGCTAATGGCATGAGAACAAAAGACCGAAGAGTTTGTCTGTCTCTGTGTATTGCTCTACACTTACGGAACTCGTATTTATTGGAGTACCTTTCCCTGGGTTAGTTCGACATCACCGAGACTGGAAATCACAATTGGTGCTGAGGCCCCAGGGCGGTTTCACGACCGAGTTGGAATTTGGAGTTTCCCCCAACAATAGCGACAATCAAGTGGTGACTAAAAATCGTGAGCCTGAAATCTTTGTGACTTACTACATAGCATTTTATGTGGTTGATTTGTGCCTTCTATTTATGACAATAAATTAGGCTTATGTTACTTTCTTGTGCTTGCATGCTTATTGCCACATCTCTTACACGCTCATTGTTTAGGTCTGATCAACCCAGCCAGTTACAGCGATAGTATTTGAGGCAGCTCACCCTGCTCTTCTTTGGCACTGGTATGATTGTTGCCTTTTTGAAGCAGGTAGGAACCTCTAACTGTAGCACTGAGAGATTGAAAATGTTCTTGAAGACTCCCACCAGTTGGTTAGCACACGTTTTCAGTGCCCTACCAGGTACACCATCAGGGCCTGAAGCCTTGAGCGGGTTCACCCTCTTGAAAGATGTTCTGATGTCAGCCTCCAAGATAGAGATCACAAGGCCACTAGATGCTGCAAGGATTCACACAGGTGTAGTTTCATTCTTCCTTTCAAAACATGCATAGAAAGTCTTAAGCTCATCGGGGAGTGAAGTATCACAGCCATTCATAATGTTAGGTTTTGCCTTGTTGAAGTAATGGCCTGCAAACACTTAAGGGAGCTTGAAGAGAAGTATGCTTAGACAGTCATTGAAATAGCTCTCAATACTAGTACCCAAATAGGTTTGAGAATGTCATGGCATCCCAGCAATGAATCCCCCAACAACAGTCAAGCATTGCCAAAGTCCCACCCAGCATAGTGGTAACAACTCTGTTGGGCAAATTGCTATCATCTTTCAGGATGATAACATTTGTGATTTTACCACCGTCCTCTGCCAGTATCCTTTCTGTTAGCCTATCAGCAGTGCTGTCTACTAAATAACACTGCATTAACCTGTAATTATTAAAAGGGAAAATTTATAAAAAATAAAAATCTGCAACCCACCACCCAAACACCTAATGAAATTATGTTAGAGCTAAATTTTATGTTCATTATATCAAAGATCTTTGTCTATTAAACTGGACATCCAGGTCTCCATTGCACGATTCAAACATAAAGGTCATTGTTATGCTTGTTCTTTAACAAAGACAAACTTGCGTGGGTAAAAAACACTAGAACTATTTTACAGAATGGCTTCAGCTCGACCACATTTTACTTGGGACCTTCAGCCTGCCAACAGCGTGTGACTCCCATTCCCCCAAAATCTATTCCGGTTCCAGGTGTTTGCTTTTACCCTATCTTACTCATAAGAATAAAGTTCTAACCCAGGAGTTCCCAATCTTTTTTTTATACCATTAATCAAGAGGTCCATGGACCTCAGGATGGAAACCCCCGTCCTAACTTATTTAACCTTTCCCTACCACTCAGTCCTCAAGTCTTAGCAACATCACAAGACCATAAACCTTAAGACATAGGAACAGACTTAGGCCACTCTGCCCATCGAGTACACTCTAGTCCATCATGGCTGATCCATCATCCCTTTCAACCCCATTCTCCTGCTTTATCCTCAATCTTTTATGCCCTGACACACCAAGAACCTCTGCTTTAAATATACTCAATGCCTTGACCTCCACAGCCATCCATGGCAATGAATTCCACAGAACCACCACTCTCTGGCTAAAGAAATTCCTTCTAATCTCTGTTCTAAATGGACATCCCTCTAATCTGAAGCTGTGGACCTTAGTCCTAAACTCACACACTTCTGGAAACATTCTCTCCACATCCACTCTGTCTAGGCCTTTCAATATTTGATAGGTTTCAATGAGATCCCTTCTCATTCCTGTAAACACCAGCAAGTACAGGTACAGAGCTATCAAATGCTCCTCATGCGTTAACCCTTTCATTTGTGGAATCACTCTCGTGAACCTCTTCTGGACCCTATCCAATGCCAACACTTCTTAGATAAGAAACTGCAATTTTCAGTCACTCTATTGATTGAATGAAATCTTATCAATTCAAATTAATTAAAATTTCGGGCAAATGCACACGTTTAGCTTTATAAGCTTTAATTAATTCTTCTTGTTAAAGTCAAGTCTATCTGTTCGAAAGTTTTTCATTTCTGGCCATTATGCTTTTGGATCCAACGGCTCGAATAAAAATACCTCAAACACAAACAAGTCAGGCCGAATGCAAAACTCCCACTTAAAATCATCCTACTGAAAAATTAATTAACCCTGTTACTGAAAGGACAGAATTCTTAAAAAAAAAGTGTGTCGGGGTAGGGGTTTACTCTGTAATGGTCCATATTTTATGCCTGAGATGTATTTGACATTCAGGGGCATTGAGTATTATTCAAAATATAGAATTTAAATAACCTAAAAAACCTTTCAAATAATTAAAAACATAACAACTAAAACAAATAATTCAAAATCTTTTTACCTTTCTTCCTTGCAGCCATATCCCTTCAAATAAATGGAATCAAAGATCCTGAATCATTCCTAACCTTACACAAATGTGCAAGGACAATTTTCAGCTTAAATGTGAGTGAATTCCAGCATAGCCAAGCTTTGCTGTTGGATTCCACATACACTGGTTAATTTACCACAGGCAAATTCTATATTTCCCAAATATGCCAGAATTTATACAGTTCACAGCAGAAATGCCAAACAATTTAAGAAAAAAAATTAGGATATTTTATCATAACTGGGTCTCCTAAATCATTTCTAGTCATGGCTAAATTGACTCAAGTATAGATGATTATTCTGCCACTTGCTTTTTATTTGCTTTAAAATTCATGTAGCAAATAGACTGAGTGAATAAAGAATATCACCAAGTTCTGAAATGTTAGTGTACTGCAATGTACCTGATTTTTCTGAAATCAGAACTTCCATTGTATTAGATTTAATGTGATCCCTTGGTGGGGAAAGACATCCGTGTTGTCCTTCAGGATCTATATTGTTAGTACCCAAAATCTTCACTCCGTCTTCTTCAGTAAAAGTTTCCAGTTCACTGTCCAGATCATTAAAGTAAGGATTAGCTGAGGATTCCACGGGGTTAAAATGGCTTTCCAAAGACTCAGACCTTTCCTGCAATCAGAAGAGTAATTTTGGTTTAGTGAAATTCATCTTTTTCTCATCTTTACAAAGAGTTTAGGCCTGACTGGTTTGCTACAGAATCAATGCATGGCACACTAGTGACCATTTTGATTCTGATCTTACTGCTTCAAATTTTGTTTCAGTGATGCACTAAGTTTATGCCAGGTTTCATAGCCATCTCATTGATTCCCTTTGTCCAGTTACTGCTTGGTAGACTATTCACTTTGATATGCTCATCATCTCCAAACAGATTTTCTTTCACCTGCCAATTAACTGACCATGTCTTAGGAATGTGGGAGGAAACTAAGCACCCCAGAAAAAAAAAAACACATACAATCATCAAGAGAGTATTAAAACTTCACACAGAAAGCAATGGAGGTCAGATCCAACCTGAGTCACTGAAGCCGTAATGAAGCAACATTATATGCCACTGGGATATGAGACTTCTGGAGCAGCTCTTAAATGGACATGCTGAAATACAAGACCATTCTCCTAGCTACACAGATATAGTGCTACTGATTCAATGGCTACTTCAACAATAAAAGGAAGGTAGGAAAGTGCTCCAAGGGTCTCAAAAGAGGAATCAGGACAGGCTGGTACAGCACAATGGCAAGAGCTGTTCTATGTGCAGGAGGGCTACAAAGATCCTCTAGAGCAGGGGTCCCCAACATTGTATGCCATGCACCCCTAGCAATAACAAGGAGTCCATGGACCCCAGGTTGAGAATCATTACTCTATGCACTCCTAGTAGAAAGGTACAAGGAATGTCACCGTGAGACAAGCGAGAAGTCTAAGAATGCTTGCAATTTGAGGAATCCTGCAATGTAGGCAAATTCTTTTCCTTATCTACTCTCAAGTGCTGATGGAAAAATTCACTCTGGTGTTCAGGTAACCTTTTTAAACACAGTAGTAAACAGCAGCCTATGAAATGTAGTAGAGCTGAGCAGCTTTGGGCTGGAATGATCCCAAAACTAAGAACCCAAGAATGATCTTGGCCTTAACATCCATAAACAATCTGGTGTGTTAGGCACATTTGAGTTCACAAATCTCTGAAGACAAAGAATGTACTTTTAAATAGAACCATTTCAGGGGAAAATGGAATTAATAAACCTGGATACTCCATGAGTAAAAATAACTCTTGTCTTACAGACGAGTGATGTTGAAAATCAGGTAGGACATGAACTTTGGAACTTAGCAGGTCAGGCAACATGAAAGGAGGGGAATAAACAGCTGACAATGTGGGCTAAGACTCTTCATCAGGTCTCTTAATGAAGGGTCTTGGGCTGAAACATTGACTGTTCATTCCCCTCCACAGATGATGCTCGACTGCTGAGTTCCTTTAGCATTTTGTGAATGTTGTTCAAGATTTCCTGCATCCGTAGAATCTCTTGTGTTTAGGATATGCAGTTTGTATGTTGCACTACTGTTTGGTATCCTATGGAAGGCAGGGTTATGGATTATAGAAACGTACAGAAACAGCCCTATCA
Source organism: Mobula birostris (assembly GCF_030028105.1). NCBI lineage: Eukaryota > Metazoa > Chordata > Chondrichthyes > Myliobatiformes > Myliobatidae > Mobula > Mobula birostris. The sequence continues at coordinate 176,348,230 of NC_092370.1, read as the reverse complement.
GCCAGCCACCTTGTCTAAACCTACCTATACTACTCCCATTTGCCTGAATTAGAGTTGTATTCCTCTATACCTTTCCTATCCAAATACCGTTCTATACACCTTTTAAACACTGTATCTGCCTCTTCCACTTTCACTGGTCACTCATTCCAGATATTTACCTTAATGTATGTGGAGAACTTATCTCCAGATCTCTTTTAAATGCCTCTCCTCTTCTGTTAAAATTGGGCCCCCTAGTTCTAGACCCTCCTGATCTTGAGAAAAGACAACTCTAGCTATCCAATCTACACTATACTTCTCATAATTTTATAAACCTCTAAAGAGGCATTCCTCAGCCCTTTAACCTCCAGTGAAAATAACCCCAACCTATCTAATCACTCCTTATAACTACAGCCCTCTCTTTCAAGAAACGTCCTATGTGAAATCTCTTCCGTGCTCTCCCATTTGCCACCACATCCTTCCTATAATGCAGTGACCAGAACTGTATATGATACTCTTAAGTGCTGTCTACCCAGTGTTTGGTACAACTGCAAAACAAAAAGGCACGAGGGCAAACAAATATCTTGTCAAAAGCCAGATACTGAGTTTCTTGATAGGCATTAAGATATCCAGAAGAGCATAAAAACACCATATACAAAAATAGGAGTGGATCATTCAGTTACTCCCTCTCCCTAGTATATAATATAATGAGATTGTGACTGCTCTTTTACCTCAATGCTGGTTTCCTACACTACCTTCCATATCCCTTGATTCTGTTTTGGCCCAAAAACTCTTTCGGTCTTTGCCTTAAACGTACTCAGTGCTGAGCTTCCAGAGCCCTCTTGGGTTAAAAATTCCAAAGAATCTCTACTCTTGCTGTTAAGAAATGTATTCCCATCTCAGCCAACCCCTTTATTTTGAGATTGCCCCCCTGATTGAGACACCCCAGCCAGAGTGTCACAAATCATCTCTAATTCCATTGTGTCTATCCCCATCAGACCTGCATCCCAAAGTTCAGACAGATGTGGCAAATGAGTGAGTTGTCATCTTTCAAATTTCCCACAGGTGTCGCCCTCATATAAGAAAGGAGAGAAGGAAAAAGCAAGGAAATAAACATCAGTGAATCTGACATCAATATCAGGAAAAGTGCTCAAATCTACCCTGGAGAAAATGGTTGTAGGGCATTTTAAAAAATAATAATTTTATTATGCAGAGTAAACATGAGCTCATGAAAGACAAAACATATGCTCTTGATGTAACAGAATGATAAGAGGGAGCCAATGGATGTGGTATATTTACTTTTTAAAAGGCCTTCAATATATCCACACAAGAAATTACTGAGCAAAATTAGAGACACTGGGGATCAGGGATAACATACTACTGTGGATTGAGGATTGGGTTATAAACAGAAACAGGTAGATAAACTAGATGGATTGTTTGCTAGTTGAGAGTCTGTGCAGAGTGAAGCAATATAGAGATTGGTGCTGTGCCTTTGCTGTATCAATACATTGAATATATCAATTGCAATGAGGAACCCAAATGTAATATCTTCCCAGGTGCCAACAAATGTTGTGAAAAGGATGCAGAGACTTCAGATGTTGTAGATTATAATTAGAGTGTTTCAGATTAGAGAGCAAAGTGAATGGGTAAACAACATGAAAAGATTCTTTGCTAAAAAAATCTGAGTACTTTTTTTTTAAAATGGTGGTACTTGGAAGGTTTTAGTGTCAAGAAGAAATCAAGTGTCTTTGAACAGAATTACTAAAAGTTAATCATAAACGCAAGAGATTCAGCAAATGCTGGAAATCTTGAAAAACATGCACAACATGCTTGAGGAAGTCAGCAAGTTAGGCTGTATCTATAAGGGGAATAAACAGTTTTAGCATTTCAGGCTGAGACCTTTCATTGGGACCAGAAAGGAAGGCAGCAGAAGCCGGAATGAGAAACTGGGAGAGGGGGTGGAATACAAGCTGGCAGTTGATAGGTGGGATCACGTGAGGGGGAATGTGTGAGTGGGGGAAGGGGATAAAGTAAGAAGCTTGGAGAGGACAGGTAAAAGAGATAAAAGGCTGAAGAAGAAATTCTAATAGAAGACCCTTCCTTCCATGGTCCACTGCCTTCTCCTATTAGATTCACCTTTCACCTGCCAGCCTGTACTCTTTCCCCACCCCCTCCATACTTATTCTGGCTTCTGCTCCATTCCTTTCCAGTCCTGATGAAGGGTCTCAGCCTGAAGTGTCAACAGTTTCCCTCCATAGATGCTGCCTGACTTGCTAAGTTCCTCCAGCATTTAGTCAGCATGCATGCACAACAAATAAAGGAAATCAAATGACACTTGATTTTTACTACAAGAGTAACTCCATTTTACTGCAATCATCTGGATCCCTAGTGAGACTACATCTGGAATGCTGCAAGAAAAACACAGGTCAGGCAATATTTATAGAAAAAGAAACAGTTAACATTTCAGGAGTAAGACTCTTCATTAGAGCTGAGAAAGGGAGAAAACAAGTTAGTCTGGGTAGCAGAAAAGTACTCAAAAAGGTTTTTTCTGAATAATGTGGCAATTAAGAGGCAGTTAAGCTTCTTTTCTGTAGACAATATATTGCTAATATTGTAAAGTATGGCCAACTGGAACAAGCACAGCAAGCCAAAATATACAAATGAAAGAAAAAGGAAGAGAGAGACGCCAGTCCTGATACTCCCTCAGTCTACAGGAGTAATCCTGAGCCTACAGCTGCCCAATAATTTAATTCCACGTCCCACTTCCACACCTGCCCCTCTGTTTGTGGCCTCCTGAACTCATAACAAGGTCCAATATAAGTTAAGGGAAAGACAACTCATCTTTCTTCAGGGCACATTGCAGGACTCAATAATGAATTTTCCAACTTTAGATAATTTGTTCATTCTTTTTGTTTGCATCAGGGTTAGCTATTTCTTTTTGCCTATCATCTCTCTTCTTTCATTATTTCACCCTCTGGTAAGTTCCCTTTATTCCACCCACTGCCCTCACTCACCTTCTCTGCTACATAGACTAACTAGTTTTCTCTCTTTCTCAGTTTTGATGAAGGTTGGGGAGGGTGTGACTGTTAACAGTTTCTCTATCCATTTATGCTGCTCGCTCTGCTTAGTTGTTTTTTTTCCCCAGCATTAAACACAGATGTGAAGTTTCCCCCGTCTAAGATGTCTAAAGCTTAGAGATCAAACAATAAGGGGCCAGCCAATTAGGTGAGGAAAAAAAAATCTTCTTCACACAATGAATAGGGAATCTTTTGGATTCCTCAACTATGGGGAATGTGGAAGCTCAAGAAAAAGCTCAATGGACAATTTGGAAATTAATCTATACTGAGCCAGGTAAAAGATCAGCTATGATCATATTGAATGGTGCATCAGTCACAAGGTACCACACAGCATTGCAGTCACATCTGGGAACAATATTCCATGTTAAGAAAATTTGCATCTGCATAACAACATTTGTTTTGAAATTCTATGAAGGAATTTCTAGGCCAGTATCTTTCAGCTCCAATTTGAAATGAAAGCTCTCTATCCCAATCATCAGAATCAGGTTTAATATCACCGGCATATGTCATGAAATTTGTTAATTTTGCAGCAGCAGTACAATGCAATACATGATAAATATAGAAAAAATAGAATTACAGTAATTATATATATGCATATTAAATAGTTAAATTAAAAATAGTGCAAAAACAGAAATAAAAAAGGAGTGAGGTAGTGTTCATGAGTTCAATATAGAAATCACATGACAGAGGAGAAGAAGCTGTTCCTGAATCACTGGGTGTGTGCCTTCAGGCTCCTGTACCTCCTTCCTGATGGTAACTGTGAGAAAAGGACATCTCCTGGTGGTGGGGGTCCTTAATGATGGACGGTGCCTTTTTGAAGCACCACTCCTTGAAGATGTCACGGATACTACAAAGGCTAATACCCATGATTCAGCTGGCTAAATTTTACAACTTTCTGTAACTTACTTTGATCCTGTGCTGTAGCACCCCACCCCATAGCAGACGGTGATGTAGTCCTCAGAATGCTCGTTACAGTACATCTATAGAAGTTTTTGAGTGTTTTAGGTGACAAACCAAAGCTCCTCAATCTCCTTATGAAATATAACCATTGTCTTGCCTTCTTTATAGCTACATTAATATATCGCAACCAGGTTAGGTCCTCCGAGATATTTACACCCAGGAACTTGAAAATGCTCACTCTCTACTTCTGATCCCTCTATGAGAATTGGTTTGTGTTCCTTCGTCTTACCTTTTCTGAAGTCCACAATTTGCTCTTTAGTCTTACTAAAGTTGAGTGCAAGGACGTTGCTATGACACCACTCAACTAGCTGGTATATCTCACACTACCACCACGTTCCCATTGGGAATCATTATTTATGACAATGGTTCCATTATTGTTTACAATTTCATTTTATTGAATTGCCTGAAATATTTGAGCACTGAGAGGAAATATAGCTGATATTCAAACCATACACATTTTACCTGGGATAAATTTGGTTCTGGTGTTAAAACCACCATAGCTCCAGAGCAGTGTATATTCCGTCTTTGCTTGTCTGGTGATGGACCACTTGCCACTCGGCTGCCAGGGCGTGTTCGAAAACCAGTTGCTGAACGTGTGACTTCATCAAACTGGCCTCTAACAATGTCCATTATAACCTAAAATAATCCAATGTTTTAAATAAGTGCACATGATGATGTCAGGGAATCACAATGTGCATCAACATACAACACCAGAATGAATAAATGACAATTTACCAATGTTTTAGACCTGGTGTATAAATCTTAAAGCACATTTAATTTTCAATATTTTAAGAATATCCAACAATTACCAGCAGAATAGAACTGCCAGTAGTTGTCACACAAACAAACAAATACAATACTGGAATATCAACACAAACTAGATTTTTCACACTACAATATCTGCGCAAGCATGTTACAGAAAGGGAAAGTAAACTTCATTTTTAGACTTTTTAATTGGGGAAATAAAGATCCACAGGAGAAGTATGTGTTAAGAGCTAAGGTAATACAGCCCATACACTAGAAACTCTTGCACTCCTGCTCGGAAAATAATAGACCCTGTCGTGTAAGGTTCAACTAGATTTTCCAATATACAGAAACAAACAACAACAAATTCAGAGTGCAGCACATTATTAATTGATTATTAATAATTAATTAATTATTGTTCCTGCAAGAGGAGATATACTTACAGCCAATTTAAGTCTGGAAATATAGCTCTGATCTTCTGTTTCAACCAAGGTACTTTTATAGTGTTTATATATATATATATATATATATACACACACACACACATACACACACACATATATACATACACATACACACACACACACACACACACACACGAAGGACAGTGATTAGGTTGCTTCATTTCATAACATTACATTCATCTGCTATCTTCATTCCCATCTCATTCTCACATTTGATCTTTAGAAATTGCGTCCTGTTTCCCTACTATCTAGACATCCTCTCTGGCCATAAAACAAATTGCCTGTCATCAAAGAAAATAGTTTGTCCCATATAACGCAAACACACTTGTAAGTTTTCTCACCCAAACCAACAAGGCATCTTAGGATTTTATAGACCCCATTTTGTTACATTATATTTTACAAAAAAATACAAATTCATAAAGAATTCAGGGCTACAAATACATTTCCAAAGCCACATTTTATTATGAACATCAAGTGATGGCAACCATTCACTTGATTTACAATTTCACTTGTGTACAAGCTGCTGTATGGAGGATCAGTAAAGTCCCCTCCACAGACTATTTAGTGTATGCAGACAGAACAAGCAACTGTTTACCTCTTTAATCAACTGAACTGAAGAATTCTTAAAAGCATAAGCATTCTTAAGCAGTATAAAGTTCAAACTAAGAAAAGCAAATTGAATGCCAAATCACAAACAGCAAACTAAGTTAATGGCAAACTAAGAGAAATAAGAAAAACTCGTGGAGAGGATTTTTAGGGGCTGGATTTACAAGCATTTAAAGAATCAGAGTCATACTAGAGATATCGGCATGGTTTTGAGAGGGATGAGGCTGATTTAGTTTTAAGGAGGTGACAAAGCAAATTGATTGAAGTACAGTGGTGAATGTGGTGACAAGGTTCCCGATGGTAGACTCATCCAGAAAGTCAGGAGGCAAGGGATCCATAGAAACTTGGCTGAGTAGATTCAGAATTGGCTTACCTACCCATAGAAGGCAGAGGATGGTAGTAGATGGAGCAACTTCTCCCTAGAGGTCAATGACTAGTGGTATTCCACAGGAGTCTATTGTAGAACTTTTACTCTTTGTGATAAGAATATAAGAAATAGGAGCAGGAGTAGGCCATCCGGTCCATCAAGCCTGCCCTACCATTCAATAAGATCATGGCTGATCCGTCCGTAAACTCAGCTCCGTCTACCTGCCTTTTCCCCATAACCCTTAATTCTCCTATGTAAAAATCTATCTAACTGTGTCTTAAATATATTTAGTGGAGAAGCCTCAACTGCTTCCCTGGGCAGAGAATTCCACAGATTCACCACTCTCTGGGAAAAACAGTTTCTCCTTATCTCCATCCTAAATCTTCTCCCCTGAATCTTGAGGCAATGTCCCCTGGTTCTAGTCTCACCTACCAATGGAAACAACTTTTCTATTTCTATCTTATCAATACCTTTCAAAATTTTGTATGTTTCTGTATGATCCCCTGTCATTCTTCTGAATTCCAGACAGTATAGTCTCAGGCGACTCAATCGCTCCTCATAGGTTAACCCCTTCATCTCTGGAATCGTCCTGGTGAACCTCCTCTGCACTGCCTCCAAAGCCAGTCTATCCTTCCTCAAGCATGGAAACCAGAATTGCACATAGTACTCCAGGTGCGGCCTCACCAGTACCCTGTATAGTTGCAGCATGACCTCCCTGCTCTTGAATTCAATCCCTCTAGCAATAAAGGCCAACATTCCATTTGCCTTCTTAATAATCTGTTGTACCTGCAAGCCAACTTATTGCGATTCATGAACAAGCACTCCCAAGTCCCTCTGCACAACAGCATGCTGCAACCTTTCACCATTTAAATAATAATCTGCTCTTCTATTATTCCTTCCAAAGTGCATGATCTCACATTTACCAACATTGTATTCCATCTACCAGACCTTGGCACACTCACTTAACCTATCTATATCCCTCTGCAGACTCTCCACATCATCTGTACAATTTGCTTTTCCACTCAGTTTAGTGTCATCAGCAAATTTTGCTACACTACACTCAGTCCCCTCTTCCAAATCGTCAATGCAAATGGTAAACAGCTGCGGGCCCAGCACCGACCCCTGCGGCACCCCACTCACCACCAACTGCCAACCAGAGAAACACCCATTTATACCAACTCTCTGCCTTCTATTAGTTAACCAATCCACTATCCATGCCAATACACTTCCTCCAACTCCATGTGTCGGTATCTTATTTATAAGTCTCTTGTGCAGCACCTTATCGAACACCTTCTGGAAATTCAAGTATACAACATCCACCTGTTCCCCTCTATCCACTGCACCCATTATGTCCTCAAAGAACTCCAGTAAGTTTGTCAAACAGGACCTGACCTTTCTGAATCCATGCTGCGTCTGTCTAATGGAACCACTCCTTTCTAAATGTTTCGCTATTTCTTCCTTAATGACATCTTCAAGCATCTTCCCAACTACAGATGTTAAGCTAACTAGCCTATAGTTGCCCATCTTTTGACTGCATGCTTTTTTAAAAAGTGCTGTAACATTTGCTGTCTTCCAATCCGCCAGGACCTGCTCAGAGTCTAGAGAGTTTTGCTAAATGATTACCAACGTGTCTACTATAACGTCCGCCAGTTCCCTCAGCACCCTGGGATGCATCCCATCAGGACCAAGGGACTTATCTACCTTCAGGCCCTCTAGTTAGCTCATCGCTATCTCTTTACTGAGAGTGATTTTATCCAGGTCCTCACCTCCCATTTCGTCCATAACATCATTCTTTGGCATATTAGACGTGTCCTCCACTGTGAAGACCGACACAAAATAGTCATTCAATGCCTCAGCCGTTTCCTTATCACCCAATATCAATCTCCCCTTCTCATCTTTCAAGGGACCTACATTGACTTTAGCCACCCTCTTCCACTTTATATATTTATAAAAACTTTTGCTATTGATCGTGCGGATAGTTAGAGGCTTTTGCCCAGGGTTGAAATGGTTGTCACAAGAGGACACAGGTTTAAGGTGCTGGGAAGCAGATACAGAGGAGATGTCGGGGGTATGTTTTTTTTATGCAGAGAGTGGTGAGTGTGTGGAATGGGCTGCCGGCAACAGTGGTGGAGGTGGATATGATAGGGTCTTTTAAGAGACTTTTGGATAGGTACATGGGGCTTAGAAAAATAGAGGGCTATGGGTAAGCCTAGTAATTTCTAAGGTAGGGACATGTTCAGCACAACTTTGTGGGCCGAAGGGCCTGTATTGTGCTGTAGGTTTTTGATGTTTCTATTTTGTGCTAATTTACTTCATATTCTATCTTCCCTATATTTAGAAATGACTTAGATGACAAAGTGGAAGGTGGATGAGTAAGTTTGCAGATGAAACAAAGGTTTGTGGCAACTTGGATAATGTGGAAGGTTATCATAGGTTACAAAGGGATAAAGACATGATATCGATATACGTGGAGAAATAGCAGATGGAGTTCAATCAGAAAAATGTGAAGTGATACACTTTGGAACATCGAACTTGAAGGCAGAGCACAAGATTGATGGCAGGATACTTAACAATGTGGAGTAAAAGAGGGATCTTGGGGTTCAATCCAGAGATCCCTCAGAGTTAAAACACAAGTTGATAGGCTGATTAAGGCGGCCCATGATGAATTGGCCTTTGTTAGAAGAGGGATTGAGTTCAAGAACCATTAAGTTATGCTACAGCTTTATAAACCTCTGTTTAGACCATACTTGGAATATTACATTCAGTTCTGATTGCCTCATTATAGTAGGGCGTTGAAGCTTTAAAGAGGGGGCAGAGAAGATGCACCAGGATTCTGTCTAGATTAAAGAACTTGTCTTATGAGGAAAAGATGAGCAAGCTAGGGTTTTTTTCCTCTTTGGAGCAAAGGAGGATGAGAGGCAACTTAATAGAGGTGTATAAGATAAAGAGAAGCATACACAGAGTGGGCAGCCAGCACCTTTCTCTCAAGGCAGCAATGACCAATACTCCAAGTGAGGCCTCAGCAGTGCTTTATAAAGTCTTTTTTTGCCCATTCTTCTAATCTGTCCAAGTCCTTCTGTAGCCTCTCTACTTCCTCAAAACTACCTGCCCTTCCACCTATCTTCATACCTTCTGCAAACTTTGCAGCAAAGCCATCAATTCCATCATCCTAATCATTGACACAACGTAAAATGATTCGGTCGCAACGCAGACCACTAAGGAACATCACTAGTCACCAACAACCAACCGGAAAAGGCTCTCTTTATTCCTACTCCTTGACTCCTGCCAATCAGCCACTATTTTATCCATGCTAGAATCTTTCCTGTAATACCATGGGCTGATAGCTTGTTAAGCAGCTTCATGTGTGGCACCTTCTTTCTGAAAATCCAAATACACAACATCAACCAATTCTCCTTTGTCTATCCTTGTTATTTCGTCAAAGAATTCCAACAGATTTGTCAGGCATGATTTTCCCTTGAGGAAACAAAGCTGACTATGGACTATTTTATCACATGCCTCCAAATAACCAGATATCACATTCTTAATAATCAACCTCAACATCTTCCATCAACCACCAACATCTGACCTTTGGAGGTCAGACTAACTGGCCAATAATGTTTTTCTTTTGCCTCCCTCTCTTCTTGAAGAGTGCAGTGACTTTTGTAATTTTCCAATTTTTCAGAACCATTCCAGATTCTAGTGATCTTGAAAGATCATTACTAATTCCTCCATGATCTCTCTCAGAACCCTGGGGTGCACACCATCTGGTCCAGGTGACTTATCCACATTCAGATTTTTCAGTTTCCCAAGAACCTTCTCCCTAGTAACGGTAATTTCACATACTTCATGACCCCTGACATCTAGAACTTCTACTGTTAGTGTCTTCCACAGTGAAGACTGATGCATAATAATTATTCAATTCATCCACCATTTCCTTGTCCTCCATTGCTACCTCTCCAGCATTGTTTTCCAGTGGGCTGATATCCACTCTCGCCTCTTTTGCATTTAAGTATCTGAAATAAACTTCTGGTATCCTCTTTAATATTATTGGCTAGCTTACTTTCGTACTCCATCTTTACCTTCTTAATTACTTTTTTAGTTGCCTCCTTTTGGTTTTAAAAGCTTCCCAATCTTCTAACTTCTCACTAATTTTTGCTCTATTATATGCCCTCTCTTTGGCTTTTATGGTGGCTGTGACTTCTCGTTAGCTATGGTTATGTCATCTTGCCTTTAGAATACATCTTCCTTTCTGGGATGCATACATCCTGTGCCTTCCAAATTGCTTCCAGAAATTCCAGCCATTGCAGCTATGCCACCATCCCTGCCAGTGTTCCTTTCCAATCAATTCTAACCAACTTCTCTCTCATGCCTCTGTAATTCCCATTACTCCACTGTAATACTGATATATCTCACTTTAACTTCTCCATCTCAAATTTCAGGGTGAAATCAATCATATTATGATCACTTTCCCCTAAGGGTTCTTTTACCTTAAGCTCTCTAATCAATTCTGGTTCATTGCACAACACTCAATCCAGGATAGCCGATCCTCTAGTGGGCTCAACCACGAGCTGCTCTAAAAAAAACCATCTCATAGGCATTCTAGAAATTTCCCCCTCTTGGAATTCAACACCAACCTGATTTTTCCCCAACTACATACATATTGAAATCCCCTATGACTAGTGTAGCATTGCCCTTTTGGCATGCATTTTCAACCTCCCATTGTAATTTGTAGACAACATCCTTACTATTGTTTGGTGGTCTGTAAATAACTCCCATCAGGGTCTTTTTACCCTTGCAGTTCCTTAACTCTATCCACAATGATTCAACACATTCTGACCCTATGTCACCTCTTTCTAATGATTTGATTTCATTTTTTAAAATCAACAGAGCAATGCTACCCCCTCTGCCTTCCTGACTGTCCTTTCAATACATTAAGCTCCCAGCTATAATCTTCTTCCAGCCATGCTTCAGAAATGCCTACATCATGCATGCCAATCTGTAACTGGGCTCCAAGTTCATCTCCCTTATTCATTAATTCTGTGTCCATTCAAATATAACACTTTTGGTCCTGTATTCACCTTTTTCCATTTTGTCTGCCTTTTACATTGCAACTCATTCTGTTGACCGCAATTTTGCCCTACCATCAACCTCTCCTTGCTAGGAGTCTCACTACATATTCAATCTGTTTGTAAGCCAACTACATGGTCTTCAGCACTATCACTCTGGTTCCCACCCCCTTGCCAAATTAGTTTAAACCCGCCTGAACAACTCTAGCCAACCTGCCTGCAAGGATATTGGACCCCTTCGGGTTCAGGTGTAACCCATCCCTTTTGGACAGGTCATACCTTCCCCAGAAGCGATCCCAGTGATACACAAATCTGAACCCCTCCCCCCTGCACCAATTCCTCAGCCATACATTCCTCTGCCAAATCACCCTATTCTTGTCCTCACAGGCACAGGGCAGGAGCAGCAACCCAGAGATTACTAACCTGGAGGTCCTGTTTCTCAACTTTCTACCTAACTCCTCAAAATCTCTTTTCAGGACCTCGTCACCTTGTCTACCTATGCCATGGGTGCCAACATATACCAAGACTTATGGCTGCTCACCCTCACCTTGAGAATGCCATGGACCCGATCCGAGACATCTCTAATCCTGGCACCAAGGAGGCAAGATATGATCTGGGTTCCTCAATCATGCCCACAGTATCTCATTTCTGTTCCTCTGACTAAGGAATCTCCTATCAACACAGCAGTCCTCTTCACCTCTATGCTCTTCTGAGCCACAGCACCAGACTCAGAGCCAGACACCTAGTCACTATGGTTCCCCACGGTAGGAAGTCCCTGACAATATTATCTGAAGTTGTATAATTATTATTGAGGGGAATGGCCACAGTTATACTCTGCACTGGCTGCACATTTCCCCTCCTTCTCCTCACAGTCACCCAGTTACCCATCTGCTGCAATATAGGCGTGACTACCTCCCTGTAGCTCCTGTCCATCACCTCTTCATTCTCCCATGAGTCAGCGGTCATCAAGCTGCAGCTCCAGTTCCTCAATACATTGTCAGAAGCTACAGCTCAGTGCACCTGGTGCAGATGTGTTTATCTGGGAGACTGGAGGCCACCCAGACTTCCCAAGTCCCACACACAGTACAAAACACTGCGCCGGAACCATTCCCACTAAAGTATTATGCCGTAATAGATGTGGAATGAACAAATAAGAACAGAGAGACAGAGTAACTTACAATATACTTTACCTTACCCAAGCCTGCTCTCACCTCAGCCTGACGAGCCAAAGCCACTCTAAAGCTGACACACTCAAAAGAATGCCACTCTGCTTGCACTTGAGTTATTTGTACTGGCCCTTTCTGATGAATCACTTTTGTTGACTGGTCGCTCCTCATCTCAAACTACTGCAAAACTCTACCTTTAAAATCCTGGTTAAAAGATAGCTCTTTTTATGCACCCTTGACATTAATTGTCAAACTCAAAGAAAACTACTGTGAAGCTCTGATTTTTAAATCTTCACCATGGACCAGACTGAAAGATAGCTCTTTTTACACACTGCCTTTTGCTAATTGGTCACTCCTTGACTCAGAGAAACTGTCACGAAACTCTGCCTTTAAAATCTCAATCACCATTCTGGTTGACAGGTAGCTCTTTTTATGCACCCAACGTTTATTGTTCAATCCGTGCTGAGGATACAGATGCAGCTGAGAAGACACATTGGCATTTATTGCCCACCCCTACTTTCCACGAGAGGACAGCAGTAGGCTTTCCTCTTGAATCACCTTAATCCATGTGGTACTGTATCAATGACCTTGTAATATCATCTAGTTGTGAGTTTCACTCAATAAGCAAAACATCAGCAATATATTGCATACAGAAATGTAGAGGTAATAATGAACCTACACGTGTCTTCAAGGTGATAGTGATTACAGCTCTTGCAGATACAGATAACAAAGCCCTGGCAATGGCTGCAGTGCATACTGTGGATAGTGTAAAATGCAGTAAAGGCACTGAGAGTGGGGATTTAAATAAAATTGATAGGGTGCCAACAGCTGCAGATGTGTCCTCCCAGACAAGCAGAGTACACTCTGAAACCTACCTGATCTTCATTTGTAAGTAAGAAGATTTAGTAATTTGTCTCAAGATATAAAACCTGCTGTAGAGCTGCAGTACAGCAGTGATTTTATGTATTGTACTGTACTGCTGCAACAACAAAAGGAACCAAATTTCATGGCATACTGTATGTGAGTGAAGACAAACCTGATTCTGATATGAGTCTCTATTGCGGACTGAGAGTATTAAGGGGTCAAGAAGAGAGGAATCATGGTTGGGAAATGGGGAGTGGAGAGGGGAAGGAGCAGGATGCAACAGAAAAACATTCTGTAATGATCAATAAACCAATTGCTTTCAATCAAATAACCTTGCTTAGTGTCTCAGGGCTGGGTGTGTCTGCACACGCACCACTTCACCCCCTTCCTGCCTCTGGCATTCCTTCTCTTCCACCTGTCCCACACCCCTTCTGCGATGCTCCACCCTCACCATTCCCAACGTCCCTTAACAAACTCACTCTCTGCTCCACGTTGACGAAGATGCTGTAAAAGTCTTAAGCACCCTAGCTACTGTATATAAATGTGCCTATGTGCCTAACTACAGTATTTTTGCACAGTACTGTATTTATTGAACCAGAAATTTTGCTGTTTAATGTGGTTCCTGGAGGAGACCTTTGTTTAAAATATCAACTTTTGACAAGATTCCAAATGATTGACTGAACAAAACAGTAAGAACTCACGTGATCTAAGTTTAAGTTGCAAACTGAATCAAAACTCAAGTAAGTGACACGAAGCTTGGTCATGGTTGCTGATTGTTTTTGTGATTCAATTCAGCTGGGCTCAGTATTCAGCCCATATGTTTTTGCAATATATAGCAATGGTATAGATGAAAATATAGATCTATAAAATCTATAGAGGATACAAAAATAGCCAACATTGAGTAAGAAAGCTTTAAAATACAAGTAAATATAAATAGTCTGGTCAGTTGTGCTAAAAATGAAAGGCAACTGGAATTTAATACAGAGAATAAAGCATTTGGAGAGCTAAAACAGAGGAAAGAAATATATAATAAATGGAAGGATACTGGTTGAGAAAGAACCAAAGAATTGTGGAACACATGTCCACGATGGATAGAGTGCAAAGGGAATTTACAAACAAAATGTTGTCAGATCTTGAAATTTTCAGCCATAGTGCAAGATTAGAAAAAAACTAGGATTGTTTTCTTTAAAATAGATGAGACTGGTGGGAAATTTAATTGGGGGGGGGGGGAAGACTTGAGGATCCTAGATAGTATAAATAGGAAATGCAATAGCAGGATGGCCAAAATCCAGGAGTAAAGTTTTAAAAGTAATTGCTAGAAGGCATATGAAGAAAAATATTTTCATCAAACGCATGGGAACTGTTAGAAATCCATTACCTGAAAGTGTGCTGGTTCTAGTAAAGTTCACCACATTCATAATGTACTTGGATGTGTGCTTGAAGAACCATGACCTGCAGACCTTTAGACCTATTACTGGGATCAATACCTTTTTCAACCAGCACTTGTTTTGGAGGGAGCAATCTCCTTTGTGTTGTAATTTTCTATAGCAGATTTTCCAGATATCATTCAACAAATTATTTCATTTTGAAAGCTATATTCCAATACATTATAAACAAAGTCACTTTATTTGCTGCAACTCGACAAGACTGGTTCTGCAAGAATGAGCAATATTCCAATAGATCCCAGGTTTTGTATACTCACAAAAGAAGGAAGCATGCACACAAGAGAAAGCACCATATACAAAAACATGCTGCAAGCAGTCCATAGTGGAATAATATCGGCATACAGGCAGCACATTTATGTGGACAAGTGCACAATGTCAGGGCTGTACATAAATCAACTGTATGTTTTGTGCAAGCACCACACACATGCTGCAAGCAGGCTGCATTTTCAGTGCGAGTGATATACCTGAGTAGGTTGTACACTTCCAGCAAGCATCATATACAGGCAAACTGCACCAGTGGTACCAGCACTCTTCACCAGCAGCCTGCACATTCACTGCCAACTCTGTACTCGAAGGCCACAGGTTACTCTGAAAAGGTTGCACACCCATTACCAGCACTGTACATGGCACACTTTCATTGCAATGCCAACTCCATACACAGGCAAGATGCCTATTTGATACCAACACTGTAAGAGGGCATGCTGTGCAACACTGAACATAAGCAAGTTGCACAGTCAGTGCAGTAAACGTAGTCGGAGTTATAGGTGGGGAGGTAGGGGAAAGTGTTTGGAAGTTAAAGTCAAATATAGCAGAAAAAGTAAGTAGATTTCAGCTATCCCATTATTAACTGGGTCTGCCTTGATGTGAAAGAGTGAGCAGAGTTTCTAAAATGCATCCAGGAGAGCTTTCAGAGATAGAAAAGTCAAGTTTATTGTCATTTAACTACATACGTGTATATGAGGTATACAATGCATACAGAAATGTCACAACGTTTCTTCGAACCAGGGTGTAAAGCGCGGAACACACGATAACTTATGAGGTAACGATAAAATCTACAGATGAATCTCACATAAATAACAAACTAAAGTGTATTAATATTAAATATTGTAAGGTACGGAACATATTAACCAGTAGCTCTTCTAATACGATGAGGCCGGGAGTTTAGAAGCCTAATGGCCTGGGGAAGAAACTGTTTCTCATCCCGACCGTTCTTGTTTTTATGCATCGTAGTCTCCTGTCTGGTGGTAGAAAGTCAAAGAGGATGCTGGATGAATGGGCGGGATTCTTAATAATTTTAAGGACAGTGCGTATGCAGCGCTCCTGATAAATGTCCCCAGTGGATGGTAGTGAGACCACTACAGTATCCTCTCAGCCATTTTCATAGCCCATACCCGATGGAGATGCAACTTGTCAGATGCTCTCAATGGTGCTCCTGTAAAACGTAGTTAGGATGGGGGGGGGGGGAAGAGTCTTGTTTGCCTCAGCCTTCTTACGCGGGGAAGTGATATGAAGGGACCACGTGAGGTCATCCGTGATGTGAACTCCCAGGAACTTGGGGTACTTAACTCTGTCTACGTAGAAGCCATGTATTCGCAGAGGGGAATGGTTTTTCTGCACCTTCCTGAAGTCCGCAATGATTTCCTTTGTCCTGACCACGTTCAGGCTTAAGCTGTTCTTCTCACACCAATCCACCAGCCGTTCCACTTCCTCTCTATGCTCTGGTTTGTCATTGTTCTTGATAAGGCCATCCACTGTTGTGTCATCGCAAACTTGATGACACGGTTTTAACTAGATCCTGCGACACAGCAGCGGGCTGAGCACACAGCCTTAGGAGCGCAAGTGCTCAGCGTAAAGGGGCAGTACTCAACGAATCTCAGAGAATATAGCCAAAGTCGAGTTTATTGCTTTGTGCCTAAGTACATGAATGCACGGGCACTGACTTGCAGAGGCATCACAAGCACATAGCTTCATATAAACATCATTCACGAGAAACGCATAAATTATACCATTTTTTCCAAGGGAAAAAAAACAAAAGAGAACACACTAAGTCCATTTTAGTGCAAAGTTATCACAGTTGCCATAGTTTTTGTCTCCGGCCAGATGATTTAAGTGTCCGTGTAAATATAAGAAAATGGGAGCAGTAGTAGCAGAATCAGGATTTAGCCCCTCAAGCCTACCCCACCAGAACACAGGAAAACCGGCATACTGCAAGCTCTAAACACAAATAGACTATCTAGTACTCTAAACCTAATATTCTCTGCAATACATGGACAGACTTCTCATGCCTTGATATTGCTGTTCTAGGTCAAACTGCGCAGGCTCTACTAGCTCCATGTACCAACTGCCGTTCCTCTGTCCCTGAATCCCACCGAGTCTCAGGCACCGCACTCGGGCATTTATTTAGGCAGCCTCTGGGGCGTCCATAGCAACGGCTCTGTGGGGAGCGTTGAAGCAGGTGAATGGGCCCCGCATCGCCTTCCTAACTGATGGAATCATCCCTTAAACTGTCAGTGACCTGGCCCCAAAGTCAAGAGTGGACTAAGAATGAAAACATTTTACCAGACGATCGAAAATAGATTGAAAGAAGTTGAGCTCTCGCTGCTAATGGATGCCCAGGGTCCCGGATGTGGTTGCTATTCAAACCAAAGGCAACTTTATTTATAGGTTTTGAACATTGTTGTTCTGATGTCGCTGTTGCATAATTCCTATAGACTGCAACAGACATGGTTATCATTGCTGCTGCCGACAAGCTCGCCACTGTCTGCTAGATCAGGGCAGTTGGCATTTAAGGAGAAACTAGATATGCATTAGAGGAGAAAGTACAGGGTTCTTTGATTGCGATGTGAAGTCTGAAGAAGGAACATGAATGCCAAATGCTTTTCCTCCACTGTATGTTCTGTGAGATTCCATATGATTCAGCTAAATATTTGCAGCAACCTTATGAAATATAATAATGCTGCGAATTTGACAGCGTGCCAGACAAGTTTTTCACTCTATCTCGATGCATGTGACAATAATGTAATTCCGATCCTCTGCAGCAGCCAGAGATATACAAGAAACTGGCCCATATGTAATGCGCATTTCTTTAAAATAGCAAAACTGGAGATTCTTTCCTGATAGTAGATCCACTGTTTGTTAAGAAAATAAAAACTGAAAGGCCTGTATTTATATAGCACTCCTTACAATTATTTCAGAGCATACCAAAGTGCGTTACAACCAATAATTTAAAGCAGTGCTACTGTTGCGATTCAGGAAAAACCGAGTGTGCTTATTAAATACAGAGTGTGGCCCAGGAGCAGTCAGGAATCATTAAACAGTTTTATATTAAGATTCTTGATTTCTAAAACAAAGTCTTTATTTTCAGACATTTCTATTTTACATCCTTAAGACTTTGTAACCACCCTAATCCAACCCGATGTTCGGCATCGGATGGGAGCCAATAGGAAACTTTGCCATATTAAGTATTTTGGCGCTTGCATTGTGCTTCTATTAACAGCGGGAATAATTTAGACCTGAACAGGATGAACTTCCACACTAAAAAAGGGGATTACTCACGCTACATATCTCTTACACTTAGGGTGGTATATCAGTTAATGCTGCTATCAGACAGCTGCAGGGACCTGTGCTTGCCTCTATCATTGCAGACTGTCTCTGTAAAGGGTGCACTTTCCATCCTTGACAGCGTATGTTTTCAAGAAACTATGCAAAAAGGTCCATTGACTAAGTAAATTATTGCCTAATGAAGGTAAGTGATAAAAATAAATCTAAGGAGGTATGTTGGGCATGTGAGAGGGGAAGCAAGTTGCAAAGGTGCACAGAAACAGTAAGTAGGATTGACAGGATTGCCCTTCTGAGAGTCAACAGGGATCTCATTGCTAAATATCTTCTTTCTATTAAATTACATACAAGATATTATACAATATTTGATTAACTGAAGTATCATCTTGCAAAATCAACCACCATCATACTTCTTATCTTGTTACAAAACAGAAACAGGAAATTATTTAACTGGTACTATAATCAGACATGAAAGGTTTCATGGGAGATATTATGGTACAATTTTTTTATTTTTTGAGTGTAATTTCCTTCTTATTAACAATAACAACAATAAATCAAAGAGTTGTAAGAGAAATTGAGATTTTATTATACTAAATTTCCTGCATTTAATATAGATTGGTCTCCAACTTACCACCTTACATTCCACTGAAACTGATTAAATTTTAATTCAAAACAAATGATTTCTTCACTAAGTATGTGTTAAAAGAAATAGTTCACTCAAACAATCACCGAGAAAAAAAATTAAATAAGAAGCCCCCAGATTTCCTCCAGATCTTGAGTCTGTGTATAGTTTTCACATCCTTTCTGTCACTGCAAGGCTCTGCCAATATCCCAAAACCAAATTGGTTGGTAGATTAATTGACCACTGTAAGTTTCCTTAGTTCATAGATAGAATCTGGGGGAGTTGAGAAGAATGTGGGGAGACTAAAGATATTATTCATGTAGTCATATTTTCAGTAGTTTCAACATAATTATGATAGGGGTGGCCCTTGGGCTGAGATTCTAAATTGGAGAAAGGCCAGTTCTGATGGCATCAGAAAAGAGCTGGCAGGTGTGGAATGAAATAGGCAAAGGGCCACATGGTAAGTGTGAGGTCTTCAAAAGTGAAATACTGAGTACAGAATTTGTATGCTCCTATTAAAATAAAAAGCAAGACTAACAGATTTATGGAACCTTGTTTTTTTTTTGAGAGATATTAAGGACCTGGTTAAGAAGAAAAATTAGGCACATTTCAAGTAGAGGCAGTCCAGATCCTATGAGACACTTGGGAATATACGAAATGCAAGAGAACACAGAAGAGAAATCATGACATAACGTTGCAGCCAAGGTGAAAGAGAATCCCTATCATTATGTTCATCTATGCATAGATCCAAAACAGAGACAGGGGAGTTTTTTTTTTTTTTTGCAGTCTATTTACTTAGGAAACATGCACAGGGTCTACAGAACAGAGGCAAAATAAAGTAGTAAAGGTTATAGACCATATCCAGATTACGGAAAAGATGCTTGCTACCTTGAGCCAAGTTAGGGTAGATAAATCCCCAGAGCCTGACAAGGTGTCCCCTTGGACCTTGCAGGAGGCTAATAAAGAAATTGCAGGGGCCCTAGATGAGATATTTAAAACATCCTTAGCCACAACAAGGTGCAGAGGACTGGAGGACAACAAATGTTCCATTGTTTAAGGAAGTCTCTAAGGATAAGCTGAAAGTTATAAGCCAGTGAGCCTGACATCAGTTATGAGTGAATCATTGAAATGTATTACAAAGGACAAGATATGTACTGTAACACACAAAGTTGCTTGAATTTCCAGCATCTGCAGAATTCCTCGTTTACAAAGATATATACTGTAAGTATTTTGATAGACAGGACATAACTAGGGGTAATCAACCAGGCTTTGTGTGTGGTAGGTCACATCTAACCATTCTTGTAGAGATTTTTGAGGAGGTTATGAGGAACAAAAGGCAATGGACGTTGTCTACATGGACTTTAGCAAAGTCCCACATGGAAAGTTGGTCCAAATGATTGACATTCAGGATGAAGTCATAAACTAGGCTCATGATTGGCTTAACAGGAGAATACAGAGAGGGATAGTAGATGGTTGCCTCTCTGACTGGAGCCCCGTAACTAGTAGTGTGCCGCAGGGATCAGTGCTGGGTCTGCTGTTGTTTGTCATCTCTATAAATTATTTAGGCGATAATGTGGTAAACTGGATAAGTAAATTTGTGGATGACACCAAGACTGGGGGAGTAGTGGAAGGCCATCAAAGCTTGCAGTGTGAGCTGAACCAGCAGGTAAAATAGGCTGAAAATTATAGATGGAATTTAATGCAGGCAAGTGTGAGGAGTTGCACTTTGGGAGGGAAAAACAGTAGGATTTACACAGTGAAGGGATCTGGGAATGCAGATCCATAATTCCCTGACAGTGACACCACCAGTAGATAGGGTTGCAAAAAGAGCTTTTGGCACATTGCCCTTCATAAATCAGACTACTAAGTACAGGAGCTGGGATGTTATGTTGAATTTTTATAAGACTTTAATGAAGGCAAACTTGGAGTATTGTGTGGAATTCTGGTACCTACTGGAAAGATATCAATAAACCTGAAAGAACGTAGGGAAAACTTACAGGGCTGTTTTAGTATCATTGATTTACAGAGTCATACAGCATGGAAATGAGCCCTTTGGCCCAACTAGTCAGTGCTGACCAAGTTCATTATCAATCCACATACCTGCCCAACCACCTTTTAAATGTTAATGTACCTGCCTCAACCACTTCCCATGGCAGCTTGTTCTATATACTGACCACACTCAGGTCCCACTAAAGCTCTTAAACTTACATATGTCCTTAAGTGTTGCTAGGGCTTGAGGATTTGAGTTATAGAGAAAGGTTCAATAGCAATGCACACAAAAGTGCTGGAGGAACACAGCAGGCCAGGCAGCATCTATGGAAAAGAGTAAACAGTCAATATTTTGGGCTGAGACCCTTCATCAGGACTGGAAAGAAAGGGGAGAAGTCTGAGTAAGAATGTAGGGGGAGGGGAGGAAGTACAGGATGGCAGGTGATAGGTGAAACCGTGACTGGGGAGAGGGTAAAGTAAAGAGCTGGGAAGTTGATTCGTGAAAAAAATAAAGGGCTGGAGAAGAGAGAATCTGATAGGAGCAGACAGAACACCATGGAAGAAAGAGAAGAGGGAGGAACACCAGAGGGAGGTGATGGGCAAGTAAAGAGACAAGGTGAGAGAGGGAAACAAATGGGGAATGGTGAAGGGGGGGGACCAATTACTGCAAGTTCGAGAAATCGATGTTCATGCCATCAGGTTGGAGGCTAACCAGCTGGAATATAAAGTGTTGCTCCTCCAGTCAATCCTCCAGATTGACAGTCAGTATGGACGTGGTGGGCTGAAGTGATCATTGCCATGATGAATCATTCTTTTACTCTATACCTATAAAGTTTTCAAAGTATTAAGAAAAAATACATTCTTATTCAAATCATCTATCAAATGTTTATTGTAGCACAGGACTACAACAAAAAAATGATGGGAGTTGACAGTTGACTCACCAGCTAAAACAGGAGAAAGAAAGTAATTGCAACAGCATTAACAAGCAGGAGAGGCAACTGGAGCTAAAACCTGCTAGAATTAAAATAAATTTTCTGTAGTTCGTGCAACATCTGTGGAATAAGAAACAGTTACTGTTTCAGATCTGAGACTCTTCGTCAAAAGTTGGAAAAGGAGAAAAAATAGTTTTAAGCTGCTAAGAAGGTGAGGAAGGATGGGAAGAATAAAGAAATATCTTAGATAGGAAAGGCCAAATGACATGAACCTATTATACTTCTTTTCCTGTGCTGCGTTGCAAATAGCAGTGCTATGGGGTAGGCCCTGTAGACCAAACTACACAAATCAAAAGAGAAAAACTGAGCTAAAATTATGACAGGCAGAATCTGTCAGTTAAGATACAGATAGAAAAAAAGTCAATTATGTATAATTGGAGAATTTTATATTGAGTTCAGAGTACTGCATCATGCCAGGACAGAAGACATGGTAGTATTCCTAAGCCTGCGACCACTGCTTGGTTAGAGTTGTCATAACGGGGATGCTGGTGGCGGACCCAAATGCAACACACAGACACTGAAGTACTAGGAACAGGACTCAGAGTGTCAAGAAAGCAAAGGAAGTGGGGAAGAAAGGATGCTGGACATTGACACAGGCCCTGGATGAGACTAGGATGCAGGGCCTGGGCCAGGACATGGACAAGAAACACAGAACCCAGACAAGGAACTAGGAACAAGGAGCCTGGACTAGTGACACAGAACTCCAGAACCAGAGCCCGGACAAGGACCCAGAACCTGGGTCTTGGTGGGGACTCGGAACTAGGATGTTGGCAAGGACAGGACGTGGCTACAGAACAGGACATAAAACTCCTGCACAGGACAAGGCACATGGACAGGACGAGAACACATAGCCTTGACTTGGACAGAATGAGAGACTCCTGGACAGGACAAGGGAACCCCAGCACCGGGCTGGACGAGGTACTCCAGGGCTGGGTGAGGCACATGGACAGGATGAGAACACGATGCCTTGACTTGGTCTTGGGGAGGTGGGTAACCCAGAGCTTTGGTCCTGGGGAGGCCGGCAACCCAGAACACAGAGCCCGGACCACTCCTTGGGAACAGGACGTAGGGCCGGGTCTCATACACAGAATGCTGAACGCGATGAGACAGTTCTCAACACAAGGTAGCGGCAAACAGCCGGACCTACCTAGCAAAGGATTGGACACAGAGATAGTTCCCAACTCAAGGTAGTGGCAAACGGCCGAACCTACCTAGCGAATGCGAGGACACAAAGAGACAGTTCCAAACAACGAAAGACAGTTCCTTATCTAGTCACAGCAAGGCTCCAGTCTTGCTCCAGCAGTAGAACTTGACAGCAATACAGGCGAGGTTGCAGACAAGTCTTCAGGCCAAGGCTTCGGAAGGAAAAAGAAGGGAAGGGAACAGTCCAGCAACTGAAGCTGAACCCAGGAGCTGTTTATGTAGCCAGTTCAAAATGGTAATCATGTGCCTCAATTTAGGCGCACAACAGGACAGGGGAAAACTGGAAAACCTGGAATAAGGAACGATGGACTGGACCGTGAACTGGAATGCAGACTTCGCGGGCCGGACCATGACAAGAGTGGGAGTGGGATATTAAATTAAAGAAGCAAGCAATCCTGTGCAGGTTCTTTGCAAAGAGATATCACAATCTCTGCAGTTCAATAAAGAAGAAACCATATCAAGGCTGCCACTACATCTTTCATCCACTGTGCTTTAATTTGTCATTGGTCTTGAATGGGGCAATTTATAAAACATTCTTATGAAGCTTAAACAAAATCTACTGTCCTATCTTCAGTAACTTTTTCCTTGGTTAATGTTTTATTCTTTGTATCTTTATAAAGTATTTCAGTATTACCTTTTATGTTGCCTCCTGATCTTTCTTATAAATATAATTTACCATTTTTTCAGTTTTTCTTGCACTTTTTTGCAAATAAACATATTTCTGCTGTTATTACAAACAAGGAAAATAAACCTGATTCATTTTAAATGCAACTTTGCCATTCATTCGGCGAGTTCCACCTTTGGACATCTTTCCTTCACCTTTGTAGGTGTGTGTCTAGTCTGTACACATTCTTTTTACTCTCTTAAAATCCTCCAATTATTGACTTACTGTTTTGCCTGCCAGTCAACCTCAGCCAAATCCCAATTCAGCTCACTAAATATCTAAATTAATGATTGTTCAAGGAGACATTAGAAGCAGAGATTTTCCTTCAACTGGGCCACTATGAAGTCTTTGAGATGTGGATGTCCTTTTTTCCCTATTGCTAAAGGCAGTGAAAAACAGACGTGTTGGTTCTCCAAAGACAATAAAATAAATACAAGGTCCACAGCATAAATAATAAGCTGGACGTTTTTAAGACCTAAAAGCAATCATAATAAAGTATTTTAATTTGTGATCTTTGAAACGTAGCTACAAATCAAATACAACACAACCAGAGAAAAATGATACAGACTAAAAAAATATCCAAAGTGGAAACCAATAAAAAATTGTTAGTACACACTTCATATGTTTAAATTGGATTTTTCAATTAATGACAGGGAAACAGAGATCTAACATTCTGGCAGAACAAAAAGTCACTGTTCTTGTAATATTAGGTTAAAGTTATAATTTAGTTTGATACGTATTTAAAATCTTATGAAAATTTGCTGACCAGTGTACATTAAAGTGTAAAAAATATCATGTTTCTATTTCTAATTTTTTTGGGAAATACAGCTTGCAGATCACTGCCTAAAATCTGGCTGGATGCATTCTTCGAGGTAAGTAACAGTGACACATTCCAGAATTAAGTTACTGATTAATGCTATTGTAAATACAGTGCAATTGGGCAATTTAGTAAGTCAGCCTTTGCATGACATGATGATTTGAAAGTTAAGAAGCTCTCAAAAGCAGCACAAATCTTCAATAAGGAAAATATTATGATTCATTGCCCTTACGTCAGAAATTGATCGTTATAAAACTTAAGTTGATCAATCTATTCTCTTGCAAAAATACAGATAACTAGTAAAATATTGATCTGTTAAGAAAATCACAATGACTTAAGTAAGTTTCAATACTTAAAGCACAATTTTTTTCTGTTTATCTTAAAGCAACAAAGTTGAAATGCAATCAATAGGCCTTGGTCCAACAAGATTATTTGAGAGGCATCGTTTTATTTCTAAGCAGTTTTTGTTATTGAAATTTAATATTTGCCTCCACTTTGGCAATTTACATCCTTTCTTATGCTGGCGTTGGTCACTTTAAACTTCTTGTAGGTTTCTTCCTTCTTAAGTGAATATTTTTCCTCAGAATAAAACTAATTGAAAAATTTGCATTAGAACATTAAACAGAATTTATGTGACAAGAATAGAAATTAAACTTCTTCGAACACCTTTACTTCCTTCAAGCAGAATCAACTGTAATCAGTATGTAAACGGGAAGAATTCACACGCATTCTGCAGTTTACCTTCAGAACAAACTTCTCTTTATTACAAGCTGTTGTCAGCAGGAAAGTCACTCATATTGGAACAAATGCAATCCAAAGTTTTCATTATTTTTAT
Organism: Mobula birostris; assembly: GCF_030028105.1. Classification (NCBI taxonomy): domain Eukaryota; kingdom Metazoa; phylum Chordata; class Chondrichthyes; order Myliobatiformes; family Myliobatidae; genus Mobula; species Mobula birostris. The sequence goes on along the minus strand of NC_092370.1, from coordinate 176,322,815 downwards.
ACTTCTTATATACTTCCTCCCCTCATCCGCCGCCATCCCAACCTGGCACGTGCTCTGTATACCATAGTGTGACATAACCCCTTTGCAGTGTCAAGCTTCAGTGCCTATGTGGTAGTGAGCTTTCTAGTTTCAGTGCTTTGTGTACTACGTGAGTGTAAGCAGTTCTACTTTTACTTAATATGTACAAAGGCAAGATGCTATCCTGGAGTTTATGGGATTGTTTTTAGGTTGGCAACCAGGCACATTTACTACAGTTGACTTTAACCTGCAGTTCATGACTTGGTCTGGTTTGAACCTGCTGCAGACTTTAACTGCCTGGTACTACCCCTGTAGTGTACTCCCTTATCTCTCTACTACATAATCAATCCCCTTCTATCTCGCTGCTGTGCCACAGAACCAAAAAAAAATCACTATTCCATACTTCACAGCACATATTGGATTGGAAGCTCTGTTGTCTGGACTTGGCACACACTTACCCTTGGGCCACACTCTCTCACCCAGCATAGTCCTTGGCACCGTCTTCTGTGGGAGGCCATAATCCAGCTGGATGCTGTGATACAGCAAAACTCAAGATGCCATGATAGCTTTGCCTCCAGTATGTCTTTGAAAGTTGGTGAAGCCCCATCCCAGACTCACCACCTATCAGTGAGATTCAATGTTGATGGATTTCCCTAATGTCACAAATACTCTACTATACCTAGGCATGATTAAACACCTACAATTAAAAAATAAAGTTGCTTAAATATGAAGACGCTGGTAGGTGCACACACATAATAATTAAATTAACTGAACTGAATCAAAGAAAATGATCACCTTACCATCTGCAGACAGGAATATACACCCAAAAATTTTAATGTGGCTGCTGTTCTTTCTCCAGGCTCAGAGGGAAAATGTTTCTGGGCTGAGGATCTGAGAAACATATCTTCACAGGTATTATCCAGGTATCCAGGATTTGGGACCAGCATTGTGGAAGGCTGCACTCCAGTTTGCCCTTGAGATTTCCAGGTTTCTGCCCAACTGTGCACTCAGATCTGCCAGCTTTAAGCAGATGAACTGCCCCATTATTTCATTAGAATGATGATGGAATTTCTTTAGCATTAATGCATATATTGACAAACAGAATGTTTTCAAGCAATAACAAGCAATAATCCCTATGTTAAAATTCAATAAAATAATTTTTTAAATGGACTTGTCAAAAGTAACGTAAAATTTGCATACTGTTTCCCAAACACTGCCCCTCCCAACCCTCCCCAAACACACCTAGTAAATTTATCTGTAATTATTAAAATGTAATTATTTTAATAAACCAATCCATTCTGTAAACAACAGGAATTCTGCAGATGCTGGAAATTCAAGCAACACACATCAAAGTTGCTGGTGAACGCAGCAGGCCAGGCAGCATCTCTCGGAAGAGGTGCAGTCGACGTTTCAGGCCGAGACCCTTCGTCAGGACTAACTGAAGGAAGAGTGAGTAAGGGATTTGAAAGTTGGAGGGGGAGGGGGAGATCCAAAATGATAGGAGAAGACAGGAGGGGGAGGGATGGAGCCAAGAGCTGGACAGGTCATTGGCAAAAGGGGATACGAGAGGATCATGGGACAGGAGGTCCAGGAAGAAAGACAAGGGGGGGGGAACCCAGAGGATGGGCAAGAGGTATATTCAGAGGGACAGAGGGAGAAAAAGGAGAGTGAGATAAAGAATGTGTGCATAAAAATAAGTAACAGATGGAGTACGAGGGGGAGGTGGGGCCTTAGCGGAAGTTAGAGAAGTCGATGTTCATGCCATCAGGTTGGAGGCTACCCAGACGGAATATAAGGTGTTGTTCCTCCAACCTGAGTGTGGCTTCATCTTTACAGTAGAGGAGGCCGTGGATAGACATGTCAGAATGGGAATGGGATATGGAATTAAAGTGTGTGGCCACTGGGAGATCCTGCTTTCTCTGGCGGACAGAGTGTAGATGTTCAGCAAAGCGGTCTCCCAGTCTGCGTCGGGTCTCGCCAATATATAAAAGGCCACATCGGGAGCACCAGACGCAGTATATCACCCCAGTTGACTCACAGGTGAAGTGTTGCCTCACTTGGAAGGACTGTTTGGGGCCCTGAATGGTGGTAAGGGAGGAAGTGTAAGGGCATGTGTAGCACTTGTTCCGCTTACACGGATAAGTGCCAGGAGGGAGATCAGTGGGGAGGGATGGGGGGGACGAATGGACAAGGGAGTTGCGTAGGGAGCGATCCCTGCAGAATGCAGAGAGAGGGGGGGCGGGAAAGATGTGCTTAGTGGTGGGATCCCGTTGGAGGTGGCGGAAGTTACGGAGAATAATATGTTGGACCCGGAGGCTGGCGGGGTGGTAGGTGAGGACCAGGGGAACCCTATTCCTAGTGGGGTGGCGGGAGGATGGAGTGAGAGCAGATGTACGTGAAATGGGGGAGATGCGTTTAAGAGCAGAGTTGATAGTGGAGGAAGGGAAGCCCCTTTCTTTAAAAAAGGAAGGCATCTCCCTCGTCCTAGAATGAAAAGCCTCATCCTGAGAGCAGATGCGGCGGAGACGGAGGAATTGCGAGAAGGGGATGGCGTTTTTGCAAGAGACAGGGTGAGAAGAGGAATAGTCCATAATAAGGTTAGGATTAGTGCGGAGGGAGTGGAGAGCAGAGCGTTCGGAAGGAGTGAGGTTGGAATGGGGACAAGGTGCGGTGAAGTCGAGACGGTTGATGTCCCGTCGGCAATTAGCGATAAGGAGATCCAGAGCAGTCAGAAGACCAGAGTGGGGTGTCCATGAAGAAGAGGAGGGTTGAAGACGGGAGAAGGGGTCATCGGTGGGGGTGGAAGAGTCCTTGCCGAAGAAGTAGGCTCGGAGCCGGAGAAAGAAAAGTTCCACATCATGGCGAACACGGAACTCGTTGAGGTGTGGGCGAAGGGGGACAAACGTGAGGCCGTTACTGAGAACACAGCGTTCTGCCTCCGACAGTTGAAGGTCGGAGGGGATGGTAAAGACCCAGCACGGATGAGAGCTGGGATCAGAGGGGGGAGGGGGGAGGCTGGGGGTGTCAATGGAGAGGGGAGGGTTGGGGTGAGAGGAAGATGGAGCCTCTGAGGGCCCAGGAGTTGACGGTGGGATCTGAAGAAGACGGGGCTGCGGATTGGTGGTGGGGGAAGTGGAGATGGGAGTCACAATAGCAGCACATAAAGACCCGGCTTGGAGTTCAAGGCTGGAGTCGCAGTTGGTGGTTGCGCAATCGCTGTGAAGGTGTCCATGGTCGTTGCTGGAGTCCGGGTTTTGAATATGCCCTGAGGTGTTGGAGCCGGCGAGATCAATGGCCGAGGCAATCCGAAATTCATGCCTGCTAGTTTCAGGGCCAGCAGGCTCTGGAGTCCGTAGATGTAGGATCTTGCGATCTTTGCCTAACATGGCAAAGTCAAAAAAACGGCGATTGCAGGCGTGAATCCGACGGAGGATGAAATAACGGGTAGGACCATTACAGACGGCGAAGAAAGTGTCCCGAAGGTGTGGAAGGGTCTGGGATAGGGACACCAAGTACCTCCATTCTGTTCAATTTTACATACTTATTAAAGAGCGGAGTTTGGAGTTCCATTCTGGCCTCATCTAAAAGGAGTCTGTCCATCACCCCTGTGGAATGCATGGGTGTTTTCCGGGTCATCTGGTTTCCTCCCGCAGTCCAAAGACATACAGGGTAGGTTAATTTGGTCATCATAAGTTGTCCTCTGGGTAGGTTCCAGTTAAATCACGGTTCTATGGGGTTGCAAGGCAGTGTAGCTCGAAGGGCAGGAAGGACATATTCTATGCTGTATCTCCAAGTTTTTCCCCCCCATATTTGGCATGCCAACAAAACAACCTGACCCAAAATTTCTGAAAAGTCAATGGAATTCTTATCCCAGCACGGACATAATGGACTAAAGAGCCTGTTTCTGTCCTGTGCAGCTCTATGATTCTAAAGCCACTTCCCACTGATGTTCTCCTGTGGTTATGATAAAGTTTTAGCCATTAGAATCCTACTACACTTCATAAAGGAACTCGACCTCTTCCTATTTCTTTCCAGTGTTCATAAAGCAATTTTCCCATAAAACCTTTTACAATCCCAACTTTTCCTCATTTGTATTTATCTTCCTTTTTTATCCACAAACTACATTTCCATTGTTTCATACTTCCTGTTTCGGGTGGAATGAATTCTGAATTGTCACAAGATTAGGAATTCCCAAATAAGAATAGAAACTGGACCTTTTCTTAAGCCGAAGTCTCAACAATGACTCAGATTGATATCGCATCTTTGATCTTTTCAAAGTGTCTCAAGTCACTTCACAGGTTCATGACCAACTTTTGCCTTTCCTGAGCACATTATTGATAAATAAAAATCATTAAAATATGCAGTCATATGGCTTAATAAACTTTGTTCAAGCCTGCAAGTCAATCGCTCCAAGGAATTGAAATAAAAATAAAATTGTTTTAACATTTAAAACACAATTAAACTACAAACAACTTTAACTATGGTGCACAAATTTTTTCCTTTATATTATTTTATAATAAAAGTAACAGCCACATAATGTTATGGGAGTGTTTATACACAGAGTAGTCAATCAAAATACACCTACCAAATAGACAAGCAACGAGTGATAGCATTTTTTTTTACTAATTGAAAGTAGTGAGCTGGTCAATGCAGTTCAAACTATTCTTTCTTTTTGGTCACATGAACAATAATATATGTACGTACCAGACAGAAACATCATACCATAGACCATTTTATGTGTGTTTTGGAAAGTGCAGAGAAAATATAAAGGTGTCATCTATAGAGTATCAGTGCAATTTGGGGTTTGATCATGTATTGGTTCTATTATTGGACCAGTAATCCAGAGACCTGGGTTCATTTTGCAGACTGTACAAGTTAAAATTCCATCTTGGCAGTTCAAGAATCAGAATTCAATTTCAAAAGAGATAGAGATTTTTAAAATATTTCAATAATTGTGACCATGAAACTTGCAGCTCCCACCTAACCCATGTGTGACCTCACTCCCAAATCACTAAGGTTAAGTTTTACCTGCACTCTGAGATCTCTCAAAATACATTGAGTTGTATCAAAGAGATAAAAATGCAATGCCCAGTGCCATATTATCAGGCCACACAGGAATGGCTAATAATTTTCAAACAAACTAGCAATGCCTTATTCCAACAGTACATTTTAAGGACTGATAAAATGGCTTGAGAAGTGATACTAATTAGTGGAAGAATCTCATCCTTCGGTTCCAGATGAAACTGAATTACTATAAAAGAGTGTGGCATTCTGGCTGAATTTGATACTGCAGTACAAGAATCTATAGGATGGCGATAAAGCGGGGCTGATGAAATCATCCAGAAAAACTGCTACTTTCACCTTCAGATTCAAGTCAAATACAGATGAATATCAATTTTAAGTAAGATTAAGCAATCCTATACAAAATAAGAAAATAAATAACTTCTCACTTTTGAATGTCAATGGATTAAAGTATTTCCCACTCACTCTTCCATGTCAAAATATGAACAATTTGCAATTCAGATGGTAAAACAAGGAAGTTCAAATGCAAATCCTTCTGATCATTGGCCACAGGAGCACTGCTAATTGAAGAATGAGTCTGTAGCTTGTACTTCATTTGCTTTAAAAATAGTTTGACATACAATATTGTGTAGGCAGTGCTATGTTACTGTGTGCTATAGAAACTGATAGGACTGTGTTTTCAAAACATTCTTCACTCTTGCTGGACTAAATCGAAGGACTAAGAATCCACTTTGGGAAAAATGCTGACTTTATTGTTCCTGCTAATCTTCCGCTCTGCTTTGAACTTTGGTTGCTTTTCAGCTGTCTGAATCAGTTCTTCTGGTGTGTTACCCAAGGGGGGCAAGAGCCTTTTCTTGCTGTTTCGTGTCTCGGAGAGCCACTGTGGAGGAAGTTCGAATGGGCCAAAGCCAAACTGCATTTCATACTTGTCGGAGACTGCATCTGAATCTGGAGGTGCTGCTGTTGCTCCTGGCACTGCACCCAGATCATTGTTAACGTGTGGAGTAACTTTGGTCTCTAAAGACTGCTCCAGCTCCAAACTAGCAGTAGGTATTTCTTTCTGCCTGCATTCACTAGATGCCAGCGACTTAATCTCATTTACGTCCTCCTCCTCCTCATCCGAAGGTTTGAAGATCTGCTGCTGTCCAATATGGAACATCTCAAGCAATTGACTGCCTGACCGAACCCCAGGCTCAAGGGTGGCATCGCTGAGGGCACCAGAGTTTATGATGTTCCGTCTACTGTACCTGCGATGGAGCTGAATCATGGTCCCCACTAAGCACTTCCGGACAGACTTATTGACAGTCAGGAAGAGTAATGGGTTAGTGAGCAGAGAAACTTTGGGCAACCAGATGGCCGTCAGCATCAAAAAGACAGAAATATCGGTGATATTAAAAATGATTCGATAAATCACAAAGACCACATAAGGAACACTGCAAACAATAAATACCAGCACCATAGAGAGCAGCATAGCATGTAGTTCAGCCTCCCGCTGGGAAACATACGGGATTGAAATCATGTTCTGTGGAGTTCGTAATGCAGCAATAATTACTTTCTTCTTCTGGCTGGCACTGAGAGCTCTGCGAATCAGAATCATCACCAAGAACACCATGGCTATTGGCAGTATCACGGTGGTGACATGATATACAATTACATAAGTCAGGTGTCCAAAAGAATGGTTCCATGAGCTGCTGCATGTAGACATGGCATAGATATCTGAAACACTAGTCACCGCAAAAACTGGAGCACTGGCTAATACTGCATGAATCCAGATGTAGATCACCAAGTCCCTGGACTTTGTATCAGAGATCTTCCTCTCTAAAGGATATAAGACAGAGTAGTACCTGTAATTAAAAAAAAGTGTGAATGCACAAGTCACCCTTGCTCACTCTCTCTACATTTAGAACATTACAGCACAGTACAGGCCATTCAGGCTACAAATTTAGTGGCATAAAATTCTTCCCAGATGCTTTCTTGATTATTTCGTGCTCATGAAATTTACTTTTATTAACTTTTCCTTATCCTAATTTTCTGCAGCATTATTTACTAATCCTGAGCTTTGTCCTAATTATTCTACAGAACTTTCATTACTTCCTCCCAGCTAGGTCTCTGAACTCATTTGCCTTGTGCTACTTGTTACTGTGACCTCTAAAATATTTTATTCTTATTCTGTGACTTGCGTGTCAACAAACCCACCAAACTAGATTCACCAGATCTGTTCTTTCAACATAACCCACCTTTTGGCAGTGATAATTTCTTTCTGTTCTTATTTCTAATCAAATTGGTTCCCTTCATTAAAAATAATACCAAACACAAATCCCTTTTGAAAATAAATCATTCAACTTGGTCTTTGAAAGTTTATCTTGAAATTCACTGAATTACTTATTTTGTGACATAAAGTAGGATTAACATTAAGCCATTTACCCTCTCAGGTATATCCAGGGGTTCCCAATCTTTTTTATGACATGGACCAATACTATTAAGCAAAGGGTCCACACTGGGAGCTGCGGCTTTAATGAAATCTTAATTCCACCCAAACAAATATCATTCTTTACAGTTCTAAAATGCCATGAGCCTTATAATCTCATAAAATCTTAATATAAATTGTCATCTTGATATCCCTCAAAAGTTTCATTTTGTATTCCCCTTTTTCATGTTTTACTACTCTTTTGCTTCTTTTGCTAGTGTTGTATCTTTCCTAGTTAGCTGTACTTCCATAATTAATTGAATGCCAAACCCTTCGCTTTAGTGTTAATTCTCTAACAACGATGGCTGTCATATTTGGTCAGGAGGTTTAAACTAAAGTGGCAGAGGGATGGAAACCTACTGGCGAGGCATGAGCAGTGGAAATTAGGATTGAGACAAAGTACAGGAAGGAGAAAAACTAAAGCCAAAGACAGAGCAATCAAGGATGAAAAATAAACAGGATTACAATGCAAAATAATACTAAAATGACCAAGAGAGTCAAAGCTAAAAGCTGTGTTCTTAATGTATAGAATGTTTGTAATAAAGTGGATGGATTAATAAAGCAAATGGATATGCAATAAATGGCTCTGAAATAACTGGGTTTATGGAGACATGAGAGCAGGAGGATCAAGGATGGGAACTGAATGTTTAGGAATATTCAATACTTAGGAAGGAAGGGCAAAAAGTAAAGGAGTTGGAATTGTGTCACTGATCAAAGAAAAGATTAATATAACAGTGAGAAAGAATATCAGTTCATATAATGTGGAATCTGTAAGGTTTGAGCTAAGAAATACAAAGGATAGAAAAAGTTAGTGGGAAATATATACCTTATAGACCCTAAAACAGTAGTGAAGTTATTAGGAGCAGCATTAAGCAAGAAATGTACATGCAATAAAAATACTACTGTAATCATGGATGGTTATAGATGTCATAGCTTCATTTCAGTTCATATTTCAGACCTAAGTAGCACCCCAATATAGTGGGGTAGGCTATTTAAGACTGAAATGAGGAGCAACGTTTTTGTCAAAAGAATGGCGAATCTGTGGAGCTCCCCACTACAGAAGGAAGTTGAGGCCTATCTGTTGAATATATCACAGAAGGAGTTAGATATAGTACTAAAGACGAAAGAGATCAAGCAAAATGTGGAGAAAACAGGAGAATGAATTTGGATAATTAGCCAAGATCATACTGAATGGTAAAGCAGGCCTGGATTGCTGAATGATTTATACCTTCTCTAACTTCCTTGTTTCTAATTTGCTTTTAGGAATACTACCTTGCTGTTACTCGGTCTTTTTTTCTGAGAACAATTTTGCATCATAAATCTTTGTCCAACAGCTTTCAATCATTCTCATGTTCCTTGCCAAAATCTTATCCTTGGCATTAATGTTATGTTCCCTCTTTTTAATCCTAATAATGATTTTGGATACATTATGTTATTGATGATGATTACTTTTTGGAAAATATTAATTAATGTCTGTCTCATTACCCATTAACAATAGTATGACCTGCCTTCTTGTTGGTCTGGACTATATTGCTGGCATATTTGTCCCCATTTTCTTGAAGTCCATCTATATCCAATACATATGCTGGTTACTGTTGTTAAGTCAATATGGCCATCATGCTTCAAAAAAAAAAGAATTATTCATTACTTTGAATTTAATAATAAACTGCCCAAGAGATTATTTTAGGACTACAATTAAAGTTAAACAGAGCATATTGTTTAAAAAATGAAGTTGTGCCAAGTTTGCACAGTTTTGGTGAGGCAATAAGTAGTTTTTTAACAAAGTCCAACTCATTAGCTGCAAATAACTACATACCAAATGCAAATTATTCATTTAAATTTGTTGCTTTCATTCTTGTGCTGATTCAATGTTCCTCTTCAAAATGTATATGAAAAGTGTTAAACAAAGGCTGAATTATGCCAAAACTGCAAGACACCATGATGGGAAAGCATGGTTAATCCTGTGGAAATGTGAAGATACATCAAGTCAGATCTGATTTTGACTCTCCAAGTGTAACCTCCGTGGAGACAGATTGGTTTTGATAGATAACTGTTGAATAGAGCCAATTATTTCAAATGATGGAAACGCTTCCTCAGCAATAAAAAGCATCATCAAAATAACTTCAGGATGACAACAAATGTGGTCTCTATATAACTTCAGAATATTTTAACTTTAGTTCTTAAACAAGAGGTCTGTTATACAAGCTGCTCTTGAACTGCATTAAAATACTCATATGTATGTAAAAATGTTCTCAGACTTACCATCAAACCATATATAAACAACACCTACATTAAAAACCTTCAAATTATTTAAAAGGAGCATTATTAGGAATGTTGTTCATTGCCACTAAAGTAAAGGTCCAAATAGGAAAGTAGCATTTATAATGAAAACGTCCTCTATATTAGACGACAATATTTTATGATCTTTGAACTCTTTATATTTGAACTCTTATCTCCCGAAAACCACCATGAAGACTGATGAGAACGTGGATCATTTGGAGAGGTTGGGTGGAAGCGAGCTGGAGAAATATGTGGATATGAGTAAGTAAGTGTGGGAAAATGAGATATAAAAGACCTAGGAGTTCCATCTTTTGTCAAAGGCGGCACTTGTTGAAATTTAAAACCCTTATTGTATTGAAGTAAGTAAATTGAAGTATTACTGAAGCATGTTGTAGAGAATTTAATTAAAACTCAGAAAATTGAAACTATAGCAACATAAGTAAAAGATAATATTCTCTTTTGCAGAAGGAAAGAAAAAAACATGGGACATTTTTATTGATAAGAAGTAAAGTGAGCTGAGGCTAGTTGTTTGACTTGCAACTGGATCAATTATCTGCGCAGGAAGCTCAAAACTGTAATGGGCCTTATCGATTTGCTGCTGACAGTCCGACATTTAAATGGAAGCATGTCCCATATGTCCCTACGAGTGTTGTGTATTTGGTAGTTTCCGAATGGCAGATGGTAAAGTATCTGAAACTATATTTCAGGTGGAGTCTACTTAGCAGTGAAGCATAGGCTCGCAGAAATTTCTAAACATTATGCTGGGTAATTTTCAGGGATCAGATCAGAACCAAATCAAATTTCTGGCTTCATGCACATCTAATGGTTTAAGCAAACTATAATTTGTATATGTGTACTTTCACTTGCCCAAGCTTTAAACCGTGAAATCCACCTCTAACCTGACCACCTCTCCAAGTGTGTCTCCTCATTTAAGATGTTCTTGAAAATGGTGTTTCCTTGACCAGTTTTTAACCATCTGTACTATTAATACTTAATGTACCCTTGTATATTTACCAGAGCTTTTCCAGCTATTCCGCTGGGTTTCTCTGCCTCTCTGGAGCATGCAGGACTCCTTCAATATGAAAATGATATCACCGGTTGTGATTTCAAAGTGCAAAGCTGGCCTTTACCTGTCTTGTGCTCTAGCTTTGCCTCTGGCCTAACAATATCTGAAATGCCCTCATTACAGCAGCAAGTGCAGGACGATAATTCTGGACTGGCATTCCTTACATTATAGAATGGTACAACACAATACAGGCCATTTGACCTGCAATGCCATGCCAACCTTTTATCCTATGCTAAAAGCAATCTAATGTTTCCTGCATAATCTTCAAATTTTCTTACATTTTTTTTGTTATAAACTCTGTATGACACTTTTTGAAATTATTTGACAGAAAGGGAACGGTTGTAGACACAGCTGCAATTCTTGGAAATCCTAAGTAATACAACCAAAATGCTGGAGGAACACAAGAAGTCAGGCAGCATCTATGGAGAGGAATAAACACTCAACATTTGAGGCTAAGACCCTTCATCGTCAACTGTTTATTTCTTCCCATAGACGCTATTTTTCTTACATCTATGTACCTACCTTAAGAGTCTCTTAGATGTCCCCTATATCTCTACCACCACCCCCGGCAGTACGTTCCACCCTCCCACCACTCACTGTGCAAAGAACCTACCTCGGACATTCTCCTATACTTTCTTCCAATCACTTTAAAATTATGCCCTCTCATATTAGCTATCTCCACCCTCGGAAAAAGGTGCTGTCTGCCAACACTATCAATCCCTCATCTTCTTATACACCACTAACATCTTTCACCCTCTTTCATTCCAAAGAGAAAAACCCAGATTGCTTAAACTTGCCTCATAAAACAAGCTCTCTAATCCCGGCAGCATCCTAGTAAATCTTCTCTATCCCCTCTCTAAAGTTTCCAACATCCTTTCCATAATGAGCTGAACAGAACTGAACACAATACTCCAAGTTTAATCTAACCAGAGTTTTATAAATCTGCAACATTCCCTTGCAGCTCTCAAACTCAATCCCCCCTGACTAATTAAGACCGACACACCATTTACCTTCTTAACCATCCTATCAAATTTTGTGGCAACTTTGAGAGATCTACAGACGTGGACCCTAAAATCCTGCTGTTCCTCCATACTGTTAAGAATCCTATCATTAACCCTGTACTCTGCCTTCAGGTTTGACTTTCTGAAGAATACTGTATCACAGTTTTCCATATTCAACTCCATCTGCCACTTACTTCTCACCCTAGCTTGCCTCCTATCAATGTCCCATTGTAACCTATGACAACCTTCTACATTGTCCGCAGCACCACTAACCTTCATGTCACCTGCAAACTTACTAACTCACCCTTGCACCTCCTCATCCAAGTTATTGATAAAAGTCATAAAGAGCAGGGATCCCAGAAAATATCCCTGTGCAACACCACTGGCCACTGGCCACCCGGCAGAACACGCTCCATCTGCAATCACCCTCTGCCTTCTGTGGGCAAGTCAATTCTAAATCCATACAGCCAAATTTCCCTGAATCTCATGACCCCTGCCTCTCTGAATGAGCCTACCATGGGGAACCTTGTCAAATGCCTTACAAAAATCCACATACACCACACCCACTGCCCTACCTCCATCAACTTGTTCTGTCATTCCCTCTGGGAATTCAATCAGGCTCATGAGGCACAACTTGCCCTTCACAAAGACATGCTGACTATCCCTAATTGGACTATGCTTCTCCAAATGCTTGTGAAAACTTTCTCTAAGAATCCTCACCAACAGCTTGCCCACCACTGATATAAGACTCATTAGTCTATAATTCACTAGATTATCCCTATTTTTTTGAACAAAGGAACAATATTTGCCACCTTCCAATCTTCTGGTACTACTCTTGTGGCCAGTGAAGACTCAGACATCATCACCAAAGGTGCAGCAATCTCTTCCTTCACTTCCTGTAGTAACCTGAGGTATATTCCATATGGCTCCAGGAACATACCTATCCTAATGCTTTTCAATAGTTCCAAGAAATCCTCTTTCTTAATGTCAACACGTTCCAGTATTTCAGCCTGTTTTATGCTATCCACACATTTGTGAATGTCCATCTCACTGGTAAATACTGAAGCAAAGTATTCATTAAGGACATCCCCTACTTACTCCGACCCAGGCACATGTTTCCTCTTCTATCACTGCTTGGTCTTACCCTCACTCTAGTCATCCTCCGATTCTTCACATACATGTAGGATGCCTCAGAATTTTCCTTAATCCTACTCACCAAGGCCTTCTCATGTCTCCTTCTAGCTTTCCCACGTCCCTTCTTAAGCTCCTTCCTGGCTACCTTGTAACTCTCTAGAGCCCTGTCTGAACCTTGCTTCCTAAACCTTAAGTAAACTTCTTTCTTCCGCTTGACTAGATGTTCCACCTCTTTTGTCAACCATGGTTCCTTCACCCTGCAATCTTCACCCTGCCTCATTGGACAAACCTATCCAAAACTCCGTGCAAGTGCTCCCTGAACAAACTCCACATTTCTGTTGTACATTTTCCCAAGTGCATCTGTTCCTAATTTATGCTCCCAGGTTCCTACCTAATAGCATCATCATTCTCTCTCTCCCATTTAAATACTTCCCCATATCATGTGCTCCTATTCCTCTCCAAGGCTATAGTAAAGGTCAGGGAGTTGTGGTCACTGTCTCTGACATCTTGCCCACTGAGAGATCTGCTACCAGGGTTCATTGCCTAGCACCAAGTCAGTATAGCCTCTTCTCTTTTCGACATGTCTATGTATTGTGGCAAGAATCCTTCCTGGACACACCTACCAAATTCTACCCATTTAAACCTTTTGCACTACAGAATTGCCAATCAATATTAGGGAAGTTAAAGTCACCCATGACAATATTCCTGTTATTTCTGCACCTTTCCAAAATCTGCCTCCCAATCTGTGTCTCAGTGTCTAGGTTGCTATGAGGAGTCCATAGAATACTCCCAATAGTGTGATTGCTCCCTTCCTGTTTCTGACCTCCACCCACACTGACTCAGCAGACAATCCCTCCACCATGGCCTCCCTTTCTACAGCTATGATACTATTCCTGATTAGCAAATCCACTCCCCACCTATTTTACCTCTCTCTCCCTGAGCCTTTTGAAACATCTAAACCACAAAACATCCAGTAGCCATTCCTATACTTGTGACAGCCAAGTCTCTGTAATGACTACAACATCATAGTCCCATGTATAGATCCATGCCCAAAATTCATCACCCTTGTTCCTGATACCTCTTACATTAAAGTAGACATATTTCAATCCAGCCAACTCCATTTGTGCCTATCCACCGCCTATTCTTGAAGTGTTGGGTATGCTGGGTTTAAACTGGAGTTTGAGACTGGTATATGTATTGCCAAAGTAAAAGTATATGTAAGCAATCAATGGACATTATTGGAGCTTGGTAGGAGGTGAAAGACAAAGAAGTCAGGGTGGGAGTAACAACGTGAATTAAAGTGACATGAAACTGGAAGCTCAGAGGGTGTCCTTGTGAATTGAACAGTGATGTACAGCAAAGTGGTAAATTGTGATACACAAAAATACTTCTACAAATAAACTTGATGTTGCCATAAGGCCAGATCATCTTTGTAATGCCTTTATGATCTTTATTAAATGAGTAAGCTACCTCAAAGCTCAATTTTAATGGCGAGTCTCCATTGCATTTCTTGCTTTTCAAAAACAAATCATAAAATATAACTGTTAAGAAATTACACAATGGGGAATGCATAAAAATTGCAAACTGCTGGCTTTACAAAAAAGTACAATTCAAGCAATGCAAAGCCATTGGTAAAATTCTAACTTAGGAGTGGGATTCCACAATACAATGTTATAAAAGACACCTGTTGTACTCTTAAATTCCTGCTACAATCAAGAAATCAGACTTAAAGAACAACATTAATTTGGTGATTTAGTTTACATTGATCAGAATCTGTAGATTATTTGATTGCAATTAGCCTGTATGACTTAAAGGGAAAATAAGTCCCACTTTATTGCCCCACCTGTTCACCTCCTTTTTCTCTGGGGCCACTGCTTAAGCATCCAGATGTGTTCAGCCTAGCAGATATCATAGGTAACAGTGGAGAGGCCACATGACAGTGCTCCTTTGTAGATCCCACTTTACCTTCTGATAAGTGACATTGATACCATTACTCATGTACAGGACAAGGACCAAGGCATCCAGAAAGCAAACAGCAGCAGCTGCAGCACCTTCCAGCTGACTCGCAGTAAAAAGTGCTGATTACTTCATCCCAAGTTTCCTGTTACAGTTTTCTCCATCTTGTCAGATTCAGATGTAAAAGCTTGTAGTTCATCATTGTGTGTCAGCTAAATCACAAATCAATTATTTTCCCATCAAATACTGCTTCAATATGAAAGAGTAAGCAAACGTGGTTCATCCTTGCATGAGTATAAAATTGTTGTGGTTACCCCATTAAAACCAGTTACAGAGAGGATCTAGTAAATATTCCTCAAAATGTGACCTAAATCTACTTGGTGGGATTAAAATTAGAATTGAGCTTTAAATATATGGAAATAACAAAGAGCTACCAATGAAAGTGACCTCATAGCTATCAGATTTGTGTAAAGTCCCAAATCATTAACTAATGTCCTTGATAAAGCAAGACTTGGTCCTCCTTGTTCGGGTTTGTATGGCAGTCCAGTAGTTGTTTTAATTGCCTACTGATATGGTTGAGCTGTCTCAAATCAAACCACAAATTAAGGAGGAGGAGAAGATGGCGGCGCGACGCAGCGCGCGCGGCCTCTTCGGTGAATGATATCTGTAATCTGTCAAGTAGGGTACCATGCACAATTCTAGTATGATGGAGACAGACGTGAGAGTATGGAGGAACATCTGGAGAAACTTCTGAAATGCCCGCTTCGCTGCCATGGCTACTGTGTGATTCGGAATTTCCGGAGCAGAAGGCCCTGAGTCCTCGGCTTTGCTTGTTTCAGCAGCTGGGGCAAGGTTGAAGGCGCTCGGCAGAGGATGGTGCTCGGGAAGCTGTATCGGAGGGGCTGGTCGGAGGCTCGAAGTTTTCGGATAGACAGACTCAGTGTCAGCTGTGGTCAGACTCTTCCAATGCATCGGCAGCTGTCGGTGCCGGGAGGTTTACGGCAGGGAGCTTCTCTCTTTTGCTGCCTGCTATCGGGGACTCAGGAGTCAATCGGAACTTGGGACTTTCTTTTATCGTGCCCATGGTCTGTTCTTTATCAAATTACGGTATTGCTTTGCACTGCTGTAACTATACAGGTATGTTATAATTATGTGGTTCTGTCAGTGTTAGTCTTTGGTTTGTCCTGTTTTTTTGTGATATCAGTCTGGAGGAACATTGTATCATTTCTTAATGCATGTATGCATTTCTAAATGACAATAAACGAGAACTGAGTGTTCTCATAATCTAAAATGATCAGGACCCCAAATCTTCCAGGTGAGACAACAGTTCACCTGCAAATCTGTTGGGGTTATCTACTATACCTGCTGCTCTTGGTGCTGCCTCCTCTGCATCAGTGATACTGAACATAGAATGGGGGATCACTTCGTCAAGCAACTTTGCTCCATACACCACAAAAGGCCGGATTACCTGATGGGAAATATACTTCGCATTCCCATTCCAACATGTGTGTCCTTGGCCTCCTTTACTATCACAATGAGGCCCTGCTCAGATTGGAGGAACAACACCTCATATTCCATCAAGTAACCTCCAACCTGATGACATGAACATCAATTTCTCTAAATTCCAGTAATTCCCCACCCTCCCTTTCCCTCTTTTTCCATTCTCCATTCTGGTTCCTCTTTCAGCCCTTCTCAATGTCAGTGGTTCTGAATTATGTACATTTCTCCCAATTCCATCACCTAGCACGGGTCCCCACCGCCCCCAGAATTCACTATAACAGGCATTGTGAGACTGTCTGGCGCTCGGACAAGCTACCCGGTTTGGTTCTTGTGTTCCATGGGTGGAGGAACAGCAGGTGCTTATGGCTCATCCAAAGGTCCGTTGACATGTTGTGAGACCAGGGGCATGGCAGTGGAGTACTCCAAATCTTAGAAACATAGAAACATAGAAAAGCTACAGCACAATACAGGCCCTATGGCTCACAAAGCTGTGCCAAACATATCCTTACCTTAGAACCACCTAGGCTCACCCATAGCCCTCTATTTTTCTAAGCTTCATGTATCCATCCATAAGTCTCTTAAAAGACCCTATCATTTCCGCCTCCACTGCCACCGGCAGCCCATTCCACGCACTAACCACTCTCTGCGTTAAACAAAACTTACCCCTGACATCTCCTCTGTACCTGCTTCCAAGCACCTTAAAACTATGCTCTCTTGTGCTAGCCATTTCAGCCCTAGGAAAAAGCCTCTGACTACGCACAAAATCAATGCCTCTCATTACCTTGTATACCTCTATCAGGTCACCTCTCATCATCTTGGTGGGATGATTTAAAGTGATCTATTTATATATGTTCAGGATTACCCCTCTTATCTATGATAAAAGTATTTTCTCCACATTCCAAAACATGGAACAGGCCATTGTAAGGGGCCCTAAGGGGATGTTGGTGTGCGTCATGGCAGATGAAAACAAACGAGGTGGAATGTAAGTCAACCAGAATCCGAAGAGTGCTGTCTGCCATGATGGGAGGTAAAAATAGATGAAAAGGATCTGAATTTACTGAGGATGGTGTGTTGCATGAATGAGGTCACTGGAGAAAAGTACTGGGAGATACAAAACAGCTTCCTTTTTCCGCAAGACAAGGTAAAGCAGGCATCATAGAGTGGCACTTTCAGTCAATAGGACTGGCTGGCCTAACGTGGGGCTCGATATTTTATGTGCCAAACATCAAAGAACAATTCTAGATTTACAACGTATGGACAATGCTTTCTTTGAAACTATGTACAACCTTCACACCTCCTGATTCACATCTACACCACAGACATCCAAATGAATTTTAATCAGTATTTCCTGGTCTGGGATTCACAGCTTTTAGGAACCCATTGTTCAGAGCTCCAGATTAAATCCACAATTCATTTTCAGCCAAAGTCAATTGCTAAATGTATGTGACCTAAACCCAAAAATTGCTCTAATAATTTGGAACACTGTTGAGAGGCCAACTAGGCGGTCGTGGCATCAGGAATGAAATCCGTGGCACTCATAATGAGTGCCCGTGTACCAACTCTGCCACGGACAACTGCAGGTTCTCCTTTGGAGCAGTTCTAAGCTCTAGGAGGACCCACGGGAGCCAATCATGCCAAAACTCATCGGTCAGGGAAGCCCTCAGAGCAGCCTTCAAGAAGCAGTGAAGCTGTTCACGTAGACCATTGGACTGCAAGTGATGCACTGTGGTGTGATGTAGCCTAATGCCAAGGTTCTGGGCCATCACAGCCCAGAGGTCTGAAAGGAATTGGGGAACGCGGTCAGAAGAAATATCAGATGGGGTGCCAAACCAAGCAACCCAAGTACTGATGAACGCCTCAGCCACGTCTGCAGCCATCATCAGTGCTGGAGGGACGACCTCTAGCCACCTGGTGGTACGATCCACCATGGTAAGAAGGTGCATGGAACTGCAGGGGAGGGGGGAAGAGGACCAACAAGGTACACATTGACAAACCATCGCGCAGGGACCTCTAAAGGTGCCAATGATGTCTGAACATGGTGGTTAATTTTTCCCTTTTGGCACCCCACACAAGCTGCAGTCCAATCACGCTGTGCCAAACAAGCTTTTAGTGCAACCATTTTCTGTGAGGCCTTCCAGCTTGGATGCAACAGTCCATCTGCAATTTGTGGGCATGACGGGGTGAGGGCGACCAGTTGAGACATCACAATTGGAGACAAACCTCAGCTTCCCTGAACTTAATATCAGCCAACTGCAGGCCTGTGACTGCTGTTTGGTAAGTCTGGACCCCTGGGTCAGTAACTTGGTTGGCTGCCATGCCAGCATAGTCAGACCCTATGTGCACAGCCTCAAAGGCTGGCCATGAGAGGCAATCATCCATGGCATTATTTTCTCCTTGACACATCGTCTATCAGTTGTGAACTTGGATATGTAGGCCAGGTGGCATTGCTGCCATGCAGACCAAGGGTCTGATGTTTTGGCCATCGCATCACCAGAGGTTTGTGGTCAACTAACGCTGTGAATGGGGTTGGTAATAACCACATGGGCAGCAACCACCATTGGATTTAGAGACCAGTATGGAGGGGTGAAGCCCAGAGCTATTCGACCAGCATACAATGCCAAGTCTTGCCATCAAAGGGTGATGCTGGCAGCACACTCACTTGAGCACCCTTGTCACACCGGAAGTGCCACCTCGAAATGGTCTCCATAATGAACAGTAGATGACCCTGGCAGCTGGAATCCACACTGTTCGCAGACGTCCGATGTCCCTATGCACTGGCACTGTCAAAGCTGCAAGGCAGTCAGCACTTCCAAAACGACTGTGGTAAAAACACAGTCCCGGCTTCATCTGTTTCGCAGCTGCAGCTGTACTTATGTCGGGAGCCTTGCTAACTGGGTTTATAGAGGTAAAGAAAGGAGAAGGAATGATGCATCTCTGCCCAACTAAGTGTAGACTATCAGCCTACACTTCCTATCGTCCTTCATGGGTGCATAATTGAGGGCTACGTGAACTTGATCAGGCATTTGCTGCATTGAGAGCTCTTTGAAACCAGAACAAGGATGGTGATTTCCCAGGAGAGACAGCATGTGGTCCTTTAGCTCCAAAGGCTTACCATTGCCAAGGACAGCAACTGTTTGGCACGCTCAGATTCCAATAGTCCAAAAGACTGTAGAAGGTGAATTTTTAGTGATCGGTTGTTATCATGGTCAGCCAAGTGTTCAAGCAGACTCACCACTCTCACAGCTGTGGAATTGCTGAGTGACACAACCACATAGTAGGATTTGGTGTCATTGGCAATGATTTCTCACAGAGCAAATTAGGCCTCAGCTTGTACAAGCCAAGCAACAAAATTTCCCTCCCCAAACTACAGAAGTTTCAAAGCAACTGGATTGACCTAGAGCATCAGGGTCACCACTGTAAGGTTTTCACAAATAAAGTGAAGTGAGATGTTTTAAGGTTAATAAAACCTGTAGCATATCTTATTGAATTCAAAACCTGAACATAAAAGCCTGCTCAAAATCCTTACGTAATAATATCATCATGACAGACCAGCCTCTTAAAGTGAATCCCCAACTCAATGTCGGTGGTTGTGAATTATGTAAATTTCTCCCAATTACATTACCCTACACTATCACTGTTAAGCATCGCATCATGTGACAACTTCAGCAGAGCCATCATGTCACACCCATCAAAGCTAGTTACTGATTTCAGCTTAAAGATTGTAACCAAAGAGCCCTAGGATTCAAGGGTGACACATATGTCCATAATGCCTTAAACAGCATAGGGATTGGCTTGAACCAAGTCAGTACTGATTGAGGGATCTTGCCAGGGGACCCAAGAGCATTTACAAAGCTTGAGTGGGAATAAGTCTAAGAATATTAAAACATCAAAAAGCTCATTTCTTGATTGTGTATGGCATATATACCTGAAACACACATACAAACTTTCAACTCGTCTATATCTGGTATCAAAGGTGAGAGGTTACAACAGTCTCACATGACTGGCTTTTTTTCTATTCTTTAGAGAGTACCAGAGAGAGAGATCTTCACAATTATGAAGAAATTAAAGTTAGAAATACATCTGCTTTTGAGGATTCAGTGAGTACAGGTTATAAATTGTAGTTAGTGACTAACAAATCATTCAGAACAAAGGATTCAGGAGAAGTTTCTAAAAAAAATTGGAACTTGCTTCTAGACTTAAAAGTGCACGTGGACTAAGATGTTAACTGTCCTGTGCTATTACTGGTGGGATCATCAGTTGATCTGCCACCTGTCTTCAGGAGTTTCAGCCCACTTATGATCAAGACTCCCTTGAGGTGGTGGGCCAGCAGTGCTAAAGCACCACATCGCACTGGTGAGCTTAAAAACTTGGCATCTGCCTCTATCAAAGTTGTCGGTCACTTCCATCCAACAGATGGTCTACTCTTCAGGTGTCTATGCAACTACTGAAGGGTTTGTAAGATATGTATACACTGTCTGACTATCTGTCCCTCTGGACATACTTGGTCCACCCTCCTGCTGATCCTTTCTCTGTTGCCTCAGCTACAGCCCTGCTGGTTGACTTGATCTCTCTTCTAGTGACGCCAAGGTCACTCAGCCACTTCTGGAGAGTGAATGCAATGAACCCACGGCAGCCTACTTCGAATGGATAGCATGAGACCTTCCACCCTCTGTCTCTGCACTCTGATCTTAATTCTGCATACTTGTTAACTTGCGCTCATGGGTTTCATCGATGTTGTCTTCCCAGGGGACTGTGAGTTCACCAATAACCACTTCTCTACTGGTGTCAGACCATATAATTATATCTGGACGCAATGTGGTGAAAGCTATTTGCTCCGGGAAACTGCCTTTCCCATCCAGGTCGGCCTTGACACACCAGTCATTGGCTGAAGAAAATATATGTATTAAGGTGGTTATCACAGATATCTAAGATAAATCTAGAAAACAGCACATGGAAGAACAGAATAGGGAATTATGTTGAAAGTGTTTGATTAAATTAATTGGCAAGAAACTAATATGGGGCACTAATGTTAACATAAAAATGCTGGGCCATGCTATATGATGTGCACATAACCATGTAACACAATGTACTTAATTGTTTTGGATTGTGGATACTTATATTGATCACTTTGTGTGAATTCTGAAGTAAATATGCAGGATTAAGATTATTATTTTCATAAAATATGCTTTATTCAGGTAATATAGACTGTTGGTTTATCTGTGCCAGTTATAATAAATTGTTCCAGAAACCTGCCACATTGCATGAAGGTAAATGCCATGGATTCCAGGCTGCAGCATGTAGACAGCACTGAATGCAATCTCACAAAAACAGCTACACTAAGAGGGCATCTCACCTCTCCACTCTCAGTGCTGTTGCTTTGTTTCTACTCGAAACGTCAACAATTTCTTTCCTCCCATAGATGCTGCTCGACCTGCTAAACTTCAGCACAATGTTGTTCCCAGATTGTGGCACCTACAATCTCTTGTGTCTCACAGAAAATAATGGCTATAAGGATTGAACAGTTGATTTGAAATTTTGATATGGCATTCAATGCCAGTAAGACGAAAGACCTGATTGTGGACTTCAGAAAGGGTAAGACGAAGGAACGGATACCAATCCTCATAGAGGGAGAGAGTGAGCAGCTTCAAGTTCCTGGGTATCAAGATCTCCTGATCCCAACATATCGATATAGTTATAAAGAAGGCAAGTCAGTGGCTATATTTCATTAGGAGTTCGAAGAGATTTAGCATGTCAATAAATACACTCAAAAACTTCTATAGTTGTACCATGGAGAGCATTTTGACAGGTTGCGTCACTATCTGGTATGGAGGGGCTACTGCACAGGACCAAAAAAAAGCTGCAGAAGGTTGTAAATCTAGTCAGCTCCATCTTGGGTACTAGCCTACAAAGTACCCAGGACATCTTTAGGGAGTGATGTCTCAGAAAGGCAGCGTCCATTATTAAGGACCTCCAGCACCCGGGGCATGCCCTTTTCCCACTGTTACCATCAGGTAGGAGGTACAGAAGCCTGAAGGCACACACTCAGTGACTCAGGAACAGCTTCTTCCCCTCTGCCATCCGATTCCTAAATGGACATTGAATCCTTGAACACTACCTCACTTTTTTTTGATGTTCGGTATTTCTGTTTCTGCAAGTTTTTTTTAAATCTATTCAATATACGTAATTGATTTACTTGTTCATTTAATATTATTGTTCTATTTTATTTATTATTTTTTTCTCTCTGTAGATTATGTATTGCATTGAACTGTTGCTGCTAAGTTAACAAACTTCACATGACATGCCGGTGATAATAAACCTGATTCTGATATGTATTGTGTTAAAATTTATGCACTCTGAACACAGAAGTATATCAAATTTATTCCCAGAAATTGCTTTTTAGAATTATATCTACTTCAACCAATCCTGATGTGCATTCTGAATCAGACTGGTGCACTTAATCAATACCCATACTTCTTCCTTTCAAGTGTTTACAGTATCTAATTCCCTCTGAGGAGTTCTGATTGAGACAGCTTCAATCATCACTAGTATAAATAATATTTGTTATAATGACCCTTAATTTTATGTTTACTTCTAACCTCAACCTTCTATTTCAAGGATTAATATGAAATTCCCAGTTTTTTCTTACCGATTCACTCAGTGGAAAAAATCTCTCAATTCTAAACACTTCCAATTTTTGTTTAACTTTCACTGCTCCAAGATCTTCCAACTAAATCCTCACAACCCAGTATCATCTCACTAAACCACTTTGAAACTTTGCTACAACTGGAATAGTTTATCCAGCAGAGTCCCAAGCTATAAACTCCAGCTGTAACCTCAAGACAAATTAATGTTTCTACTGGAATACAATGAACAAGCGTATTTCGTAGCTTTTGCTTCTCACAATTCAAACACTGCAAGGTGTATACGCAACATGGAGACTAAATTGCAGTGCCCTTAACAATAGCTGTGGCAATCACATTGTGTAAATAACCCACATTCACTGATTGTAAGGCAGGTACCATTCCTTTGTATGATTTCTGCTGTTTAATAGCTAAATGCACAAGAGAGCTCGTATGGAAGTTAAAATAAGTTTAACCCACACAAGTTTAAAAAAAAGGATATACTGAGGCCACAGCAGGTTTTGGCAATCACACAGAAAGCAAATTTGGACTGGAAAAGGGGAGGAAATGGAAAACAGGGGAAATGGGCTCCAATATTTTGGAATATGCATTAGAGAAGGGGAAAAGATGGAAGGCTGTAGTTGCACAAAGGAGACAGAAGGCCATTGAAGCAAATAGCCACGGAAGTCAATGTTGGGAACCCAGTCCTAAAAATCTGGATGCTATGTATGAAGACGTTCAATAACCTCATATTAGTGGTTAGTGATCAATGAATGAGTTTTCAAATGCTGTTCTCTATTAACTAGCCTAAAATGTGATTAATTTAAGCATCCTCTCCCTAACCATAAACAGTCTCTACTTTCAGAATTCATACTTCATGCTATATGTTACACTACACCTTCATACTGTTGGTACTTCTGTAAGTCTCACACTTACTTCTCAGAGCTTTCATACCCTTTCAAGATCATAAGACCACAAGATACAGGAACAGAATTAGGCGATTCAGCCATTTAAGTTTGCTACGCCGTTCCATCATGGCGGATATATTATCGTTCTCAACTCCATTCTCGTCCTTTCTCCCTGTAACCTTTGATGTCCTTACTAATCAAGAAACTATCAACCTCCACTTTAAATATACCCAGTGACTTGGCCTCCATTGCTATCTGTGGCAAAGAATTCCACAGATTCACCACCCTCTAGCAAAATAAATTCCTCCTTATCTCTGTTCTAAAGAGGTGTCCTTCTATTCTGAGAATGTGCCCTCTAGTCCTAGACTCCCCTACTATAGGAAACATCCTCTCCACATCTACTAGGCCTTTCAATATTTGATAGGTTTCAATGAGATCCCCTCTTTCTTCTAAATTCCACCAAATAGGCCCAGAGCCATGAAGCACTTCTCATGTGTTAACCCTTTCATTCCCAGGATCATTCTCGTAAACCTTCTCTGGAACTTCTCTAATGACAGCACATCATTTCTTAGAAGAGGGGCCAAAAAGTGCTCACAATACTTCCAATCTGATCAATGCCTTATAAAGCCTCAGAATTATATCCTTGTCTTTAAATTCTAGTCCTCTCAAAATGACTGCAAACATTGCATTTGCCTTCCTTACTACTGACTCAACCAGCAAGCTAACCTTTAGGGAGACCAGCACTATGATTTTGCACTTCCGATTTCTGAATTCACCCCCCCCCCCATTTAGAAAATAGTCTACACATTTATTCCTTCTACCAAAGTGTGTGGCTATATATTCCCTACACTATTCCAATTGACATTTCTTTGCCCATTCTCCTAATAAGTCCAAGTTCTTCTGCAGATTCTCTGCTTCTTCTACACTACCTGGTCCTCCAACTATCTTGGTATTGTCTACAAAGGTAGTCACAAACCTATTAACTCTGTCATCCAATTCATTGACGTATAACATTAAAAGAAGTGGTCCCTACACCAAACCCTGTGGAACTCCACTAGCTACTGACAACCAACCAGAAAATGCTCCCTTTATTCCTATCCTTTGCGCCCTGCCAGTCAACCAGTCTTCTGTCCTGTAATACATGGATCTCTTATCTTGTTTAACAGACTCATGTGCAGCACCTTGTCAAAGGCCTTCTGAAAATTCAAGTGAACAACGAATGACTCTCCTTTGTCTAATCTGCTTGCTATTTCCTCAAAGAATTCCAATAGATCTGTCAAACAAGATTTCCTCTGAAGGAAACCATGTTGGCTTCAGCCTATTTCATCATGTGCCTCCATGTACCCTGAAACCATACCCTTGGTAATGGATTCCAACATCTTGTCAACCACTGAAGTCAGGCTAACTGGCCTATAATTTCTGGTCTTTTGCCTCTCTTCCTTCTTAAAGAGTAGAGTGTCATTTGCAAATTTCCACTCCTCCAGGACCATCCCAGAATCTTAAAAAAATCTTTGATTTGTGAAAAATCACTATTAATGTCTCCACAATCTCTTCAGTTACCTCTTTCAAAACTCTGGAGTGTAGTCCCTCTGGTCCACATGACAACTACCTTCAGACATCTCAGCTTCCCAAGCTCCTCCTTAGTAATAGTAAATGTACTCACCTCTGCCCCTCTGACACATTTGAATAACTGCCATGTTGCTGGTGTCTTTCACAGTGAAGACTGACATAAAAATAATTATGGAGTTCATCTGCTATTTATATGTTCCCCATTACTGCCTCTCCAGCATTATTTTCCAGCAGACTGATATCCATTCCTGCCTCTCTTTTACTCTTTATATATCTGAAAAAAATTTTGGTTTCTTCTTTTACATTATTGGCTAGCTTACCTTCATATTTCATCTTTTCTATTATGGTTTTAGCTGCCTTCTATTGGTCTTTTAAAGTTTCCTAATCCTCTAACTTCCCATTCTTTTTTGCTAAATTGTATGCCTTCTCTTTCGCTTTTATTCTGTCCTTGACTTTCCTTGTCATCCTCACTTTAGAATGCTTCTCTTCTTTGGGACGATACAATCCCATACCTTCCAGGTTGCTTCCAGAAACTCCAATCAACACCGCTCTGTCATCATTCCTGCTAGTGTCCCCTTCCAATCAACTTCAGCCAGTTCATCAGTCATGCCTCTGTAGTTCCCTTTACTTCATTGTAAGACTAATGTATCTCATTTTATCTCCCCCCCCCCCAGACTGTAGGGTGAATTCTAACATTATGATCACTGCCTCCTAAATGTTCCTTTACCATAAGCTCCCTAATTAAATCTGGTTCATTGTGCAATACCCAATCCAGAATTGCCTTTTCCCTAATGGGCTCAGCCACAAACTGCTCTAAAAAGTCACCTTGTAAGCATTCTATAAATTCCTTCTCTTAGGATCCTGCACCAAACTGATTTTCCCAATCTACCTCCATATTGAAATCCTCCATAACTATCATAATATTGCCCTTTTACAAGCTTTTTCTATTTACCATTGTCATTTGTACCTCATCCTGGCTACTGTTCAATGATCCAAATGGCACAACACTCCTCTCAAATTCTCCTTTCACTTTCAGGGCAACATGGTGCACCTACAGAGCCAAAATATAGAAACCACAGAATTGATAGGATCATGATATGAGAATATTTCACCTAGTGAAAATATGTAGAACAGGAAGCAAGGCCTCAGAATTAGGAGTGCCAACCAAAGCCAAAGGTGGGAATTCTCTACTTCAAAAGCTGTGGGGATGGAGTTATTCAATATATTCAAGAAAGTATTTGAGAGACACTAAAATGGAAAGGGAGTCAAGGTTTATGTCAAGAGAACTGGAAAAAGTGTTGATGCCAAGATGGGATCAATCATGAATGACAGAATAGGCTGAAGGGGCTGAATGGCCCTTTCTTGCTATTTCTTATGTTTTTAAGGATTGGGGGGAAATGCAGGAAAGAGGAGTTTGGCCAGGTTCAGCTCAGCCATGACATTATTGAATAGTTGATCAGGCATGAGGACCCCCATGGTCATACATCATGATTTTTATGATATTGCTATCCAATGAAGCTTTCATAAGTCTCCTCTATTTCTTCTCCTTCCACTTACCTGCCAATATAGCTCTGAGCTATGTTGGAGCTCTGTAGATATTCACTGTATGCCAACTGTTTTAGTTTCTTACCAATTAGCTCATTTAACAAAGAATAATAAATAAACTGCTACTAAACCTTGAAAAACTTATTTTAGAATAAGCTCCAGCAAGTCATTCTATGTCAAAATGGCAAATTCAAAACTGCTATTCCTTTTAAAAACTTGCAGACATAAATTGGAATTGATAAAAACATCAAAAATGTTAATTTTGTAACCACATGATCCAAAGGGGCTACACCTCAGGCAGTTGAATCACTTGTATCTCATTACAGATCATAAATGGAATAATATTGTCTAAGCAGGCTGACATTAATCTCCTGGTGAAAAGCAGCAGTAAAGCTGTTACCAGCTCTATAAATAAAGTCTTATAATGTCAGCCAACTGTGGATACCACTATACTGTCTTTGCCAGGGTGATAATGATAAACAGTTCATGACCAAGCAGATACTGCATGTAGTCAGGGGGTATCCACGTGTGCTCAGAGTTTGTGTAGATACCTGGACATGTGGGTATTTAACTTGTGCAGCTGAGCCTTGTCCTAAATCATCTTGGGTCTTCTTGGCATTGGACCAAAACCTCACTTTCAAGACTACATGATAGTTGGTATGCAAACACTACCTCACATTGAAGGAATTCACACACAGGCATCTTACCCACCTAAGAACTGAAGTGGAAGCAAATCATCCTGGAACTGAAGAAGAAAAGTAAAATTTTATGCCATTAATTTGTGTCAATATAGATGAGTTCCTTTCTGGTGGATGCTGCGTGTTCTGAAATGCTGTCATGGGAGTGGTTGTTCTACTCTTGACTCATTTAAGAACACAGCTATAATCAAGGCTTCTGGCCAAGTGAAGCAAAGCAACAAGTTAGAGTTTTACTGGCTGTTTTATTAGTCTTTACCACATACTACAAGTTGTAGGGGTAGAATTTTGCTCAATAGTAGTGCTTTTGCAAACTCAATGGTTCTTCACACAGCCCTAGACCACCTGGACAATACAAACTCCTATGTCAGGATGTTGTTCATCAACTATAGCTCAGTATTTCCCACAATCTTGATTGTTAAGTTACAGAACCTGGACTCTGTACCTGCCTCTGCAGTGGAGTCCTCGGCTTCCTAAATGGAAGACCACAATCTGTGCAGATTGGTGGTAACATCTCCTCCTTGCTGACAATCAACAATGGTGCACCTCAGGGGTGTGTGCTTAGCCCACTGTTCTACTCTCTCTATACCCATGACCGTATGGCTAGGCATAGCTCAAATACCATCTATAAAATCGCTGATGATACAACCATTGTTGGCAGAATCTCAGATGGTGACGAGAGGGCGTACAGGAGTGAGATGTCCCAAATAGTGGAGTGGTGTC
Organism: Mobula birostris; assembly: GCF_030028105.1. NCBI lineage: Eukaryota > Metazoa > Chordata > Chondrichthyes > Myliobatiformes > Myliobatidae > Mobula > Mobula birostris. The sequence continues at coordinate 176,294,311 of NC_092370.1, read as the reverse complement.
ACAGCAACAACCTTGCACTCAATATCAGTAAAATGAGAGTTGATTGTGGACTTCAGGAAGGGTAAGATGAAGGAACATATACCAATCTTCATAGGAGAGATCAGAAGTGGAGAGAGTGAGCAGTTTCAAGTTCCTGGGTGTCGAGATCTCTGAGGACCTAACAGGATCCCAACATATCAATGCAGCTATAAATAAGGCAAGACAGTGACTATACTTCATTAGGAGTTTGAAGAGATTTGGCATGTCAACAAAGCACTCAAAAACTTTTATAGATGTACCGTGGAGAGCATTCCGACAGGCTGCATCACTGTCTGGTATGGGTGGGGCTACTACACAGGACCAAAAGAAGCTGTAGAGGATTGTAAATTTAGTCAGCTCCATCTTGGGTACCAGCCTACAAAGTACCTGTCACCAGGTTTGGATAAGACCCAAGTGCGGAGTGAGAGACACTGAAGTGGATCGATAGTTCACAAAACTTTAATGCGAACAGTGTTAAAGGGAAAATAAAACAATAAAGGCTAGGCCAAAGAGGGCCATTAACTAAAACTCTGAAACGGGAAACGAAGCCCGCATTGCGGCTGAAAAGAACATCTAAACATTAAACAAATACCACTAGCCTTCAGAGTCGATTTCTCAGGCAAGGCCGATGTTAGCAAAAGCAAGGCACTGCTGTGCTCTGTCCATGTCTCGACAGGCACTACGACAACAAGTATGGAGTTCAATACTATCACGATTAAATAATTACCTGACGTGCAAATTCACAAGCGCAATTGCCGTATTTACTGTCTGCCGAATCCGTGGTTGTGACAGGGCCCCCCTCTCTCGGCGCAGCCCCTGAGGCGCCACAGACCTGTGTCTGCTGGAAGTCCCAGATCAGCGACTTGTCCAAAATGTCCTCCGCCGGGATCCAAACACGTTCTTCTGGGCCATACCCCTCCCAGTCCACAAGGTACTGGACATTACCACGTACCCAGCGAGATGCCAGGAGGCACCACACGGTATAGACAAGGGAACCATCTACCGGGGGGGGGGGAGGGGGAGGTGGGGTGACTGGGGCCAGGGGAGAGGTAGTAATGGCTTGAGCTGGGAAACATGCAATACTGGGTGGATTTTCAGTGATGCTGGTAGATGTTATCTATAGAACACCTTGTTGACAGCCTTTTCCACTACAAACGGTCCCACATAGCGCGATGCCAATTCCTGGTTCTCGACTTTCAGGGGAAGATCCCTAGATGCCAACCAGACCGCCTCTCCTGGCTTGAATGGCCTTACCTGTTGACAGAGTTGATCAGCCTGTTGGGAATGCTGTTTCTGGGCACGCAGCAGAGAAGCCCTAGCTCGACTCCATGTGCGCTTGTGGTGCTGGATCAGCTGTTCGGCTGCAGGAACTCCTACGTCAATCTCCTGATCGGGGAGGAGCAGGGGCTGGAATCCCTTTTGGCATTCAAAGGGAGACATACCGGTGGAGGACGACTGGAGGTTATTGTGAGCGATCTCTGCCCAAACCAATTGGGAGCTCCAGAACGTGGAGTTGGAAGAAGCAAGACAGTGCAGGGTTGTATCCAACTCCTGGTTCACTCTCTCAGTCTGGCCATCAGGTTGGGGGTGGAAGCCAGACGAGAGGCTGGCCGTGGCTCCCACAAGAGAGCTGAAAGCCTTCCAAAAGCGGGGAGTGAACTGTGGTCCGCGATCAAACACTATGTCTTGAGGAAAACCATGGAGCCTGAACACGTGTTGAACCATGAGTGTGACAGTCTCACGAGCTGATAGGAGCTTGGGGAGGGCAATGAATTGGGCAGCCTTGGAAAATAGATCCATAACGACCAAAATGGTGGTGTTTCCATTAGATAGGGGCAGACGAGTGATGAAATCCACTGAGAGGTGGGACCAGGGGCGGAGGGGCACAGGCAGTGGACATAACAGACCCGCAGGACGCTGGAGTGATGTCTTGTTCTGAGCGCAGGTGGGACAGGCAGATACAAAGTCGTGGACATCCTGGGACATAGGCCACCAAAATTGTCTCTTTATAAACTCTTGAGTCTGTTGATTTCCCGGATGTCCAGCCAGACAGGAGGAGTGACCCCATTCCAACACTTTGGAACGCACCACAACAGGGACAAACAACCGATTGGGAGGTCCCCCATCCAGGCCTGGATCTGATTGTTGGGCAGCCCTCACCTCTGCCTCTATTCCCCAGATCACCGGAGCAGCTACACACAAGCAAGGAAGATTGGGCTCTGGATTGGCATTGTCCTCAGATCTGTCGAACTGCTGGGAGAGAGCGGTGGCCTTTGTATTCTTGCTGCTGGGATGATAAGTGAGGACGAAATTGAACCATGTGAAGAAGAGAGCGCACCGGGCTTGACGAGAGTTGAGTCTCTTAGCATCCTGAATATAGGAGACGTTCTTGCAATCTGTCCAGACCAAGAATGAATGCTTTGCCCCCTCCAGCCAGAGTGGCCATTCCTCCAGGGCCTCCTTGACAGCCAGAAGTTCCCGGTTCCCAACGTCGTAACTCCTCTCGGCTGGAGTCAAGCAATAGGAAAGAAAGGCACAAGGATGCAGCCGGCTATCCGCAGACGAGCACTGAGAGAGGACTGCTCCAATGCCCACATTGGATGCATCCACCTCGACAATGAATGACTGAGATGTGTCTGGGTGTTGCAACAGCGAGGCAGTGGTGAAACGTCGCTTTAGCTGTGAAAATCCTTGGTCGGCATAGTCATAGTCACAGTCATACTTTATTGATCCCGGGGGAAATTGGTTTTCGTTACAGTTGCACCATAAATAATTAAGTAGTAATAAAACTATAAATAATTAAATAGTAATATGTAAATTATGCATTGGACTGCTGCTGCTAAGTTAATAAATTTCACGACACATGCCAGTGATGATAAACTTGATTCTGGTTCTGACTCGGATTCGGATTTGTGGACACAGCTCGACACATCTTGGATATCGGCCTTCCTTCCATGACGTCTGTCTACCCTTCTCACTTCCTTGATAAAATAGTCAATATAATTCAAGATCTCAGTTCCCTGGACATTCTGTTTTCTCCCCCATCCAACTGGGCGGAAGATACAAAAGACTGAAGCACATATCACCAGCCTGAGGACAGCTTCTATCCCACTGTCATAAAACTATTGAACACCCCACTAGTATGATAAGAATGGATTCTTTACTTGCAATAAATAAATGATCCATACAGTCGCGGGTCTCTTCTTCATATTTTCCCCCTGGCTCTGCAGCTTCTTATCTCTTGCATGTTTATCAATTCCCATGTGCTCTTTACCTACATTAAGTAGTCCATTACCAGCATGTCTTTGGGATGTGCACAGAAACCTTAGTAGTCACAGGAGAATTTTATATTCCGCACAGATAGTACTTGAGGTCAGATTTGAATCCAGACCTGAAGATGTAGGTTTGCAGCACTGATTGCTCTGCCATCAAGAAATATTCTTTGATTTTTTTTAATCAATTGGTGCTGTTTTCCAATTGTAATTGTTCCCTTTAGACTGATACATTTTTCAGCAATATCTAATTCCATTTTGAAAATTAATGGAAAATCTAATTCCGTCATGTTTCCGGGTCATGCATTTTAGGTCATAGTAACTTTGCTCTGATTCTTCAGAAAGCTACCTTAAACCTGCATCTACTAATCTACTCACCTGCGGAAAATGCCTCAAGGTAATCCTCTGAAGCCATAACTCACAGTCAGTGGCAGCACCAGAGAATTTTTCTTGCTGGTGCTACAGTGGGGCTGAATTATTCAGTGATGGTGCTGAGGGATGTACCCTATGGTAATATGTATTCGCAAGGCCAGATGCGTGGCGTTCAAAAGTCCGTTTCAAGCATTATGTGCTTACTATAAATGCCTCTGTTGATTCACAAGCAACAGCAAATTGATAAATATAATATAGAAGTGAACTGTGACAGTGTCAACAGCTTCAGAGGCAATCCGGGCTACACAGAGCACAAACAAACCAACAGAGCGTCCGACCCACAGCGCACAACGTGAATCACGCACCAATCCCGCAATCAGCAGCAAATGCATGCTTTTCAATTGAAAAACGCAACACTAACCTACAACGTCCACTGCTATTCGTATTACATAGACAGACAATACCAAAAGATACACCGTTATTAAAGTCAAATAAGGCAAACAACAGATGCAAGGCTCTACCAGGAGTTGGACAAATCGTACTCTGACCATGCAATACCTCAATGAATTCAGCTATTGAACTTAAAACAAAAATCAACAGAATCACCGCTTGGAAGTCCAAGCAAAACCAGTAGGCTTAATAGCAGTAAATGTAATAGTTTAGGATTTAGTCATAGTCATGGTCATAGTCATACTTTATTGATCACGGGGGAAATTGGTTTTCGTTACAGTTGCACCATAAGTAATTAAGTAGTAATAAAGCCATAAATAATTAAATAGTAATATGTAAATTATGCCAGGAAATAAGTCCAGGACCAGCCTGTTGGCTCAGGGTGTCTGACCCTCCAAGGGAGGAGTTGTAAAGTTTGATGGCCACAGGCAGGAATGACTTCCTATGACGCTCTGTGTTGCATCTCGGTGGAATGAGTCTCCAGCTGAATGTACTCCTGTGCCCAACCAGTCCATTATGTAGTGGATGGGAGACATTGTCCGAGATGGCATGCAACTTGGACAGCATCCTCTTTTCAGACACCACAGTCAGAGAGTCCAGTTCCATCCCCACATCACTGGCCTTACGAATGAGCTTGTTGATTCTGTTGGTGTCTGCTACCCTCAGCCTGCTGCCCCAGCACACAACAGCAAACATGATAGCACTGGCCACCACAGACTCGTAGAACATCCTCAGCATCGTCCGGCAGATATTAAAGGACCTCAGTCTCCTCGGGAAATAGAGACGGCTCTGACCCTTCTTGTAGACAGCCTCCATGTTCTTTGACCAGTCCAGTTTATTGTCAGTTCATATCCCCAGGTATTTGTAACCCTCCACCATGTCCACACTGACCCCCTGGATGGAAACAGGGGTCACCGGTACCTTAGCTCTCCTCAGGTCTACCACCAGCTCCTTAGTCTTTTTCACATTAAGCTGCAGATAATTCTGCTCACACCATGTGACAAAGTTTCCTACCGTAGCCCTGTACTCAGCCTCATCTCCCCTACTGATGCATCCAACTATGGCAGAGTCATCAGAAAACTTCTGAAGATGACAGGACTCTGTGCAGTAGTTGAAGTCCGAGGTGTAAATGGTGAAGAGAAAGGGAGACAAGACAGTCCCCTGTGGAGCCCCAGTGCTGCTGATCACTCTGTCGGACACACAGTGTGGCAAGCACACGTACTGTGGTCTGCCAGTCAGGTAATCAAGAATCCATGATACCAGGGAAGCATCCACCTGCATCGCTGTCAGCTTCTCCCCCAGCAGAGCAGGGCGGATGGTGTTGAACGCACTGGGAAGTCAAAAAACATGACCCTCACAGTGCTCGCTGGCTTGTCCAGGTGGGCGTAGACACGGATCAGCAGGTAGACGATAGCATCCTCAACTCCTAGTCGGGGCTGGTAGGTGATCTTGAGGGGATCTAAGTGTGGCCTGACCATAGGCCGGAGCAGCTCCAGAACAAGTCTCTCCAGGGTCTTCATGATGTGGGAGATCAATGCCACCGGTCTGTAGTCATTGAGGCCGCTGGGGCGCGGCATCTTCAGCACAGGGACGAGGCAGGATATCTTCCATAGCACAGGAACCCTCCAGGTTCGTCTGTCCAATGGAATTCTGCCGATGTCTTCTTGGTGAGTGCATTAATAGGAACCACGATAGAGCCGAAATTCTCGCGATAGAGCCGAAATGGCAATAAAAGTTTGCAAGCCCCATGAAGCGCCGTACCTGTTTGACTGTAGACAGTTTGGGCCACTCTGCAACTGCCTGACCTTTACTGCGGTCCATTTGAACACTGGATGGGGTAAGTACAGTTGAAATCAGAAGTTTACATACACCTGAGCGAAATACATTTAAACTCAGTTTTTCACAATTCCTGACATTTAATCCTAGAAAACATTCCCTGTCTTAGGTCAGTTAGGATCACTACTTTATTTTAAGAATGTGAAATGTCAGAATAATAGTAGAGAGAATGATTTATTTCAGCTTTTATTTCTTTCATCACTTTCCCAGTGGGTCAGAAGTTTACATACACTTTGTTAGTATTTGGTAGCATTGCCTTTAAATTGTTTAACTTGTGTCAAACGTTTTGGATAGCCTTCAAAAAGCTTCTCTCAGTAAGTCGCTGGAATTTTGTTCCATTCCTCCAGACAGAACTGGTGTAACTGAGTCAGATTTGTAGGCCTCCTTCCTTGCACACGCTTTTTCAGTTCTATCCACAAAACAAAGGTGTATGTAAACTTCTGATTTCAACTGTAATAAGCCCAAAAATGACACCTGGTCTTTATGGAATTCACATTTTTCAGGCTTGGAGTACAGGTTGTTTTCAAGAAGGAGTCTGAGTACTCTCCGGACATGCTGGATGTGCTCCTGATGAGACCGGGAATAGATGAGGATGTCATCTGAATACACAAACTGGTTCAACATGTCCCTGAGCACATCGTTACCCAAGGCCTGGAATACAGCGAGGGCATTGGCCAGACCAAAAGGCATCTCCAGGTATTCATTAGATGTGTTGAAAGCCTTTTTCCACTTATCCCCTTCTCTTATGAGAATCAGATTGTAAGCATTGCGCAGATCAATTTTGGAAAATATGGTTGCTCCCTGGAGATGTTCAAATGCAGACGCCAGCAAGGGAAGAGGGTAGTGGTTCTTCACAGTGATGTTGTCCAGGGGCCGATAATCGATGCAGGGACGGAGCTTGCCATCTTTCTTGTTCACAAAAAAAGAAGCCCACTCTTGCCGGTGAGGTTGACGGAGGGATAAACCCCATGCTCAATGCCTCCTTAATGTATTCCACCATGGCCACCGTTTCAGGACAAGAGAGGGAAAAGAGCGGGCCCCAGGGAGGACTATGACACAGTCGTATGGCTGGTATGGGGGCACGGTGGTGGCCTTTCTTTTATTGAAAACCTCAATGAGATCTGAATATTCACTGGAACCCAGACTGGTCCACATCTCTTAGCTGGCACAGGAGAGGATTCATGGAACGAAGCTTGAGCTGGACCCAGACAGGTAGACAGGCATGCCAGTCCCCACTCTTGGAGTAACTCCAGAGACCAATCAATCCGTGGGTTATGTCGGGATAACCAGGGGAGACCAAGTACCAGTGGCAGTTCAAGTGAATTAACCAGATAGAAAGACATTTCTTCATGATGGTTGCCTTCGAGCACCAGTTGGAGGGTTTGGGTGGAAAGGTGGATCTGACCGGTTCCCAGAGGTTGACTGTCCAGTGCCTTGACGTTGATCTTTTCTCTTAATTCCTGAGTTGGAACTCCCATCTTTGAGCGAGAGAGATGTCCATGAGATTCCTGGCTGCACCAGAGTCGATAAGCGCCTTAAATTCATGGGTCTGAGACCTCCACAACAAGGAAGCTGCGAGCATTACAGAATTAGGGAAAGCTGACTGAAGAGAGAACCGACCCGTCAGGATTCCCCTCCTTGCTGACAGGCATTCTCTTTCACTGGACGCTTGGAACATGCCGCTCGGAAGTGTTCTGGGTCACCACAATAGAGACAGGAACCTGTTCTCCGGCGCCGCTCTCGTTCCTCCTGAGACAGGTGCATGCACCCCACTTGCATAGGCTCCTCAGTGTCCGTGGGCTGGGTGGTGAGGGAGGGGAAGAGGGGAGGAAAGACGATAATCAGGTGGGGTGTAGGAAGTTTGAAACATTCTTTCCCTGTGCCACTCAGTCACCCGGTCGTCAGCTCGAATAGCAAGATTAATCAGGTCATCCAGACTATTCTGCTCATCCCAGATGGCGATCTCCTGCTGGACCCCTGCCTTCAGTCCAACCCATCTCCACTGCAAGGTACGGAATTTAACTGCATAGGCTCTCACCATTCCTCTGCCTTGGTGCGGGTCCAAGAGTCGGTGGGCAACCTCCTGACCCCATACTGGAAGATCTAAAACCCTCCCTTAACTCCACCACGAAATGTCGAAACGACTGGGCTGCGGGGTATCCTTGCTCCCGTAAAGCGTTAACAGGCTGAGTGGAGGTCCATCAAGAAAATTGACCATGTACACCAGTTTTATAATCCACATCAAAATGACCAGGCTGGGCTTGGAATGTCAGCTCGCATTGGGTAATAAAATTCTTGCAGCCATCAGGATCACCAGAATATCTGCCTGGCGGCGGAATACTCAGTTCTTGTATGGACACGGGTGTCTGTGGGGGTCCAAATGTGGGAGTCAGCTCTGGTCCGGGCGCGAGAGCCGGTTTTAGTCCAGGAGTGGGAGCATTAGTAGCAGAGATTGTCGGGCAGCAGAAAAGGAGGACCTGTGAGATGCTGGGAGTGGGACTGAGGCAGCCTGAGTCTGCTGAATTGTGTTGGTGAGAACGTTAATGGCTGTTAACTGATGCTGGCTGTTCACAGTAAGTTCGTGGACGGCAGCCGTGAGTGCGGAAATTGCAGACACCTGAGTCTGGTTGTCTGCTGTGAGCTGTTGAACAGTTGCAGCTAGGGACGACACCTGTTCCTCCAAGTGAGACTGGGCTTTTTGGCACAAGATTATCTACCTCATTACCTCCGTAACATCACTGAGAATAGATTCCATTGCCTGTAGCCTGTACCCTACCTAACCAATGAGTCTCACAGCCAAGGTCAGCTGCTCTTGCTCTGCTGGGTCCATCTTTGTATGTTTGAGACTTGCTGCCACAAGGTTTGGACATGGCCCAAGTGTGGAGTGACAGACACTGAAGCAAGTTGATAGTTCACAAAGCTTTAATGCGAACAGTGTTAAAGGGAAAATAAAACAACAAATGCTAGGCCGAACAGGGCCATTAACTAAAACCCTCAAACAGGAAATGAAGCCTACACTGTGGCTGATATGAACATCTAATTATTAAACAAATATCACTAGTCTTCAGAGTCAATGCAAATAACAGCGTAGCATTGCTGTGCTCTGTCCAAGTCTCGACAGGCACTACAACGACAAGTATGGAGTTAAATGCTATCACGATTAAATAATTAGCTGACATGTGCAAATTCACAAGCGCAATTGACGTATCTACTGTGCTGCCAGATCTGTGGTTGTGACAGTACTCAGGACATCTTCAAGGAGCGGTGTCTCAGAAAGGTAGCATCCATTATTAAGGGCCCCCAGCACCCAGGGCATGCCCTTTTCTCACTGTTACCATCAGGTGGGAGGTACAAAAGCCTGAAAGCACACACTCAGTGATTCAGGAACAGCTTCCTCCCCTCTGCCATCCAATTCCTAAATGGACATTGAACCCGTGAACACTACCTCACTTTTTTAATATAAATTATTTCTGTTTTTGCACAACTTTTAATCTATACAATATACATATACCGTAATTGATTTACTTATTTATTTTTTTTCTATATTATGTATTGCATTGAACTGCTGCTGCTACATTAACAAATTTCATGACATATGCTGCTGATAATGGACCGGATTCTGATTCTGATTCTGATTTTTTTTAAAGTGCACGGGTGAACTTCTTCATCTTAAGTCTTCCTATGAGTGTAATTTTGTTTTAGTGTATGCATTGCCTTTACAAAGAACCAGGCAGCAACAGGTTCAGGATCAATCCACATCAGCTGCTTTTCCAAATGGGATGATTTTATTCCAATGAAAATACTAAGTATCAAATACAATAATTGATATTGCAGCAACATTAGCTTTATAGATTGCATGCTTTGGTGTCAGTTTCATCTCATTGATAAGATTTTCCTCATAGACGGCATAACTTATTGTGATTTTTCAGCCCACTGTGTACAGTCTAAGGTCCATAAAGTTTACTTTGGAGCAAAACTCAAAACTGAGTCACCTAGTACTTGTTTACAAACACTGTGCTATTTGGAAGAAATTGGAGTTGTTCAGATGGCCTGATTAACAAACAACTCTTATTTACCATCATTAACCATAAATGGATTGGCTTGTTTCCCATTTATTATTTTCTATTCTGTTTGGACTGCTAGGCATACAGCCTCCACTTTCTTGTACTTAACAACAATGACTTTGCTTTGAAGGCTATATATAAGACTGGAAATCTCCCTGTTTACCTCCAGCATAGAATTTCAAACAGTGCTTGTACTTCATCATGACAGAGCTTAAGAAACAAAAGTGTGTATATATAAATGATCCATTCCATCACCACAAAATATACAAAGGGAAAAGAACCAGAAAACACTCATTTAAAACAACAAATATTTTAGGGTAATGTAATTGGCAGAAACATTCATAATTCACAGCTACCAACATTGTGTTGGGGTTCACTTTAAGAGGCTGGTCTGATGTGATGACATAATTACGTAAAGTACTTTTACCGTACATTGTTTTCAATGTTTTAGAGTACACGAATGAGTTGCTACGATTTTTCTGAAACATAAAGTGCCTCAGCCAATTTTATCTGTGAAAACCTACAATATCAAATATATCCAAAGAAGCTTCTTCATTCAAAAATTGATAAATATTTGAATCAAACTGGTAGGTCAGATAATAAAACAAAATTGTAAATTCTTACTAGAGATCTAGAGCTATTTTATATTCTGCCTATCTATGCTCTCATAAAGAATGACAACAACTAGTTATGGGGTGGTTGTGAGCAATGTGTATGCAGGTCCTACCCAAGGAAGTTGAATCTATAGCACAGAAAAAGGACATGCAGTCCGACTGATTAATATTGAAGCTTCTACATCACCTACCCATAATCAGCTTATGCCATTTTTATGGCACAAAAATTAAAGTTGCTGACATAAAGCATCTACATAGGATCCACACATCCCTTATCCCAACCCCACCTCCATCCTCACCATGACCCCATATGTAAAGGTATCTCGCAATCATACATTCAAGAGGGGTTAGCAACTGGCCAAACTGAAAAGATAATGACTAGTATTCACTTTTTAGATCATGGAACAAGAACCTATTCAACCAAACTATGATTATTTTAATGGCAGCTAATCATACAAATGGTAAACATAATCACAACCAACTTAAATCCAGCATTATCAGTTCGTAATCATTGTTGCATATTTTTAAAATATTTACATAGCTCCACTAGCAGGTACTTAATAGAGAAAAAAATCTTTCTTTTATTTTTTGGTTTAGCCTAAAATGCCTTTTTACTGCCTATCCCATATTGCTTGAGAAGGCACTAGTGAGCCATATTCCTGAACCACTGTGGTCCTCCTGTGAAGGAATTCCCAAGGCAGTTCCAGGATTTAGACCTAGCAACAATGATGGATTGGTGATAAATTTTCAAGTCAGAATGGACTGCAAATTGGAAGGCAAAATACAAACAGCTGGCAGTGTTCTCTGTTGCTTGCAGCCTTTGTATTTCGCAGTCTAGGTATGGGTTTGGAAAGTGTTGCCAGGGCAGGAAACTGCAGCACATTTTGTAGACCGTACACGTGTAATGAATGTAATACCACTAGTTGCTAACAAGATTCTCAGTTGGGGCTCGTTCATTTACTCCATGACTGACAAGCAAAAGTTGAGTCCGAGAGAAGAAGCAAAACTGTAGGATTGATGGGAGAAAGGGGTAAGACAAGAAGGTAAGGAATTATATTGACTCAACTTAGAACTGGGCATACTATGCTTAATTATTCCTTGTAACTTGTTGGAAGACATCACTTAGGGGTGTGCAGGTTTTGTCATCATTATGAAACAGTAGAACACATTCTTTCACAATGTGAAGCATATAAGGTTGAATGCAGGCTGCACTACTATCTTTGGGGGTCGATAGTTTTCACTTATAAACTTTACTAAGTTATGGAAGTGAATTTAATTTAATTCACAATATTGTCTTTCATTACTTACAGTGTTTTGGGGGTAATTTAGTTTTCATTCAATAAAGAACTAGTAGGGGTTTTATTTCCCAACTCTCTACACCACACTCTAGCCCAGTTGGTGGTGGTAATGCACCTGTAAGTTGGACTGCCAACCACCATTAAATCAGAAGAAGAAGAGGCAAGAAATAATAAACTAGGCATCATTACTCTTATCCTGTGAATGAATAAATGAAAAATTCAAAAATCCACAAACTCCTTTGCTTGAAGAATGTTTACAGCAGACCTGTAATAAGTTGTTACCTACCTGTCCAATGCAATGACTGTAAAGCTGAGGACAGTGACTGAACAGAAGACTTTGTGCAGGAATTTGATGATTTTGCAGAACAGCAGGGTATAAATCCACCAGCAGCAGTATGGATTAGCACTCAGAATGATGTCGAAAGGCACACAAACAACACTTGCACAGATTCCAGCGCAGGCCAGGTTTTTGATGAAACGATTTGTGACGGACTTGAATACTGTTGTGTGGCACGTTGACCACAATACCATTAGATTTCCTGTATCAAAATTAAGTAACAGAATGGTGAGAAACATTGAGGAATAAAATGCTGCAGAGACCCTACGAGGTTTTATTTAGAAATCACACTCTTTTTAACATTGTGCTTTAAGACCTGGGCATGTAAAACAAAAATGATTAATTTTACATGTTTCACAAAAATGAAAAAGAAACAATTGAATGGATGATAGACAGAAATATAATGTCTTTAAAATTCTATGTGTATCTGAAACCAATGTTCTCCTCTGCTCTCCTGAAAATACCTGCTAATCCAGTTTCCACATATTCTAATATCACCCAGTGTTCTTCAAAACTCTTCCTTTGATGTCAGTGAGTTATATTGCACTACTTGACTATGTACAGAGTTACAGTCACAATTAACCCCCTGAACAGGCTGAGGGAAAATAGTCAGAAATAGCTTTTTTTTTGTATCTTCAACACCAGATAGAGACATAACCTGTAACAATCTTCTCTCTTACCAAGGTTTTTTAAAAAAGAAGTTTTGACATGAAATATTAATTCATTTGCTCTTTCCACAGATTCTGCCCTGTTGAGAGAATCCAACATTTTTTGGTTATTATATCATATTCCTGATCTAAGTACTACTTGAGTTAAGATGACTCAAGACAAAACCAGAACTTAAAGCTAAGTAACATGATTTATATGGGGCAGTAGCACAAGAAAGGGGTATCAAATCATGAGGGAGGTTATCTGAATTCTTTTATAAGTCAAGCATTTTAATAAATCTGCTATTCCTCAGTCTTCATATTCGCTCTGACAGTGGATAAATTTTGCAAACATAGTTCCAGTCTGTCCAAAGTTTTCTTCAGCTGACTCCAATAAATAATCAAGGTTCAAGGAGAAAAGCTGTAAGATATTGGATGACCAAGCCTAAATGAATTTGAACCTTGCACCATATTATCCTTGCAGGTGCTGGTATATGATTTTGTGGAAGCAAAATTAACAAAACAAAATTAGCCAGACTCCAGACTGAGATTTTTTCTGTATTCATTTGTTGAATGTGGAAATTCTCACTTGCCCTGTTTGAGAACTGCATTACTGAAAAAAAACGTGGTTTGTGAAGGTATTCCAACTGTATTATCCAGAAGTTTAACTTAATGACAATGACCAGCTATGCATTTCCAAGTCTGAATGGCATGGGACTTCAAAGTAATCGTGCATCTGACAGTGTTTCCACGTGTTTGTTCTTCTTGTTCTGTGAGTTTGAAAGGTGGGCATGATATTGAAGAAGCCTTGAGAAGTTCCTGCTGTGTATTTTATGCCTGATATACATTTCAACCATTGTGAAGGAGGGACTGAATGCGTAATGTGGTGTAACACCTGATTAAGATTCCTACTGCTATGATGTAGGTATTTCACTTTAGTAGTTTTCTGCAAAAGCAGTGTGCCCTGCTGATAGAATGTTTTGGTTTCAGCCAAAGACAAGAAGCCCTGCTGTTCAACTTAGGAATGTTGTGTCAGCCAATCAGGATGGTGGGCTCTGCAGAAGGCTCTAGAGAGAGCAGGGCGGAGAGGGATTTGTGACTGACACTAGTCAGGTTTGGGGTCTTTAGGCGGGAGCTGTGGAGCAGGACAGAAAGGAAAATACTGCAGAATGCTGTGGAAAGGAGAGCTCCTGTTGCAAGAAGAGCTTTGTGCAGATGAATGGCTCCAAGGAGGAAGGTCAATACCCCTGACAGAGAGCCAGTTTGTTTGAGATGGACTTTGAGGGAAGTTCAGACTGTGGCAGATGCTTTCATGCAGACTGTGGGTTCGGCACCATGAATAGCGGTTATACCCAGCTTTGGAAGAGATGAGCTCCAACGGTCATGAGCACGTTTAGACTGGTGTAACCGTAATTTTTTTCCTTCTTTCTTTTCTTTCACTTAATAACTGTTTGATAAAGCTGAAATTGGTAAATATACTTTTTTATAATTTGACATGGCGTACGATCTATTATTTCTTGCTGACTGAAAATTGTGTATGGGCAGTATTTACACAGCATTCATTCAAATCAAGGTTTCTTTTATCAGGTCATTCCTGCTTGGTTGGACCCCAAATCATACCAACCCTAGACATATGTTTATGAAAGCTGGCCCCCTCACCACTGAGTCACATGGCTGTCAGTAGAGTTAGCTAATGAGTCGAGTTTGTATACGAGCCTGGTGAGGGGTTTACACTGGCTAATTGAATACCAGTCGAAAGAAAAGCATTGTCCTAGATAGCACTGAGTGTTAAAAGAGGGTATTCCATTGCACTCCTTATTTACCTCACTGGCAGTTGAAAGGCTTTGTGGAGATGACAGGGGTATCAAACCCTGATGAATACCAGTCCCCAACTGCTGTTGAACCCAGAGTATTTGTGTGATAGGTGCAATTAAATTTCTAATCAGTAGTATCACCTGTATATTATTCATACAATATACAGGGACTGAAATCTCATTTAATGTCCAGAAGAACTGTTTGGACATGAATAAGATGTGAATGTTGTTTACCGTCATCATATTCACCCCGGATACTGTTCACGTCCATGTTTTGCTACCTGTGGGAATGAGTTGATTATTATCAATAAAGTTTTGGACTTTAATACAGTCATCAATGGATATCCTCAGTTCTGAGCCTAAGGGAGACATCGATTCACATCGTATACAACAACACATATTGCAATACCGATTAACTCAAAATGTAGACCTTGATTTCATTTGTTTGTTTACAAAACTTAAAGTTGTCAATTTAATTTCTCAATCCATGTACTCTGGTTGATTTGCTCTGGTCAAAGCTGTTGTAGTGTTTTAATGTTTCTTTAATCACTGATGGTTTCAACTCTCATTCTGTACTCCTTTTCTAAGTATTCTGAATATAAGTTATATTTAAACAGGAATGAAAAGAGAGAATCCTCAAAAACGGTCAGCGATGGAGAAAGAAATACTCAACTTTGATCCTGGATTTCCTCACTTGTAGACCACAGTCAGTTTGGATTGGCAACAGCATCTCCTTCACGATCTGCATCAGCACAGGTGCACCACAAGGCTGTGTGCTTAATCCCTTACTTTACACTAATGACTGTGTGGGTAAGCACAGCTCCAATGCCATGTTCAAGTTTGCTGATTACATCACTGTCCTGGGCCAAATCAAAAGTGGTGATGAATCAGCATACAGGCGGGAGATTGAAAATCTGGCTGAGTGGTGCCATAACAACAACCTCTCATTCAATGTCAGCAAGACCAAGGAACTGATTAAAGACTTCAGGAGAGGGAATGCAGAGGTCCATGACCCAGTCCTCATTGGAGGATCAGAGAAGAAGAGGGTTAACAAATTTAAATTCCTGGGAGTTACTATTTCAGGGGACCTGTCCTGGCCCCAGCACATAAGTGCATTTGCGAAGAAAACACAGCAGCACCTCTACTTCCTTCAGACTAGCAGAAATTCAGCAAGGCATCTAAAACTTTGACAAACTTCTATAGGTATGTAGTGGAGAGTATATTGACTACAGCCTGGTAAGGAAACACCAATGCCTTTGAATGGAAAATCCTGCAAAAAGTAGTGGATTCAGCCTAATACATCACGGGTAAAATCTCACCCCCCAACCATTGAGCACATCTACATGAAACACTGTTGTAGGAAAGCAGCATCCATTATCAGAGATACCCACCACCCAAGTCATTCTCTCTTCTCACTGCTGCCATAAGGTAGAAGGTACATGAGCCTCAGGACTCGCACCACCAAGCTCCAGAACAGTTACTACCCTTCAACCATCAGATTCCTGAATAAAAGGGGATAACTACACTCAACTTCACTTGCCCTATCATTGAAATGTTCCCACAACCAATGATCTCACTTTCAAAGACTCTTTATCTCATTATCACCTGTTCTCATAATTTATTGCTATTTATTTATATTTGCATTTGCACAACTTGTTGTCTTCTGCAGACTGGTTGATCCTGTTATAGGTACTATTCTAAGGATTTGGTGAGTATGCCCACAAGAAATGAAACTCAGGGTTGAATATGGTGACAGGTATGTAGTTTGATAATAAAATTTACTTCAACCTTTGAAATTTTCCTGCTTGAGATTATCTCATTTGTTTCACATTTCTTTCGATAATAAATGGGCTACCAAAATTGAGGGGATGCTTTAATTCTGGATCAATTATAAGCTTTTAGGTGGCCTGCCAAACCGGTTTTGACAGTTTCAATCACTTTGGTACCGATTATATGATGACATCTACATTTCAGGGTTGACAAATGTGTCCACACCAATCCAAATATATGGAGTAATACTGTAACTGTGGTTATTGGGAAATAACATGACTAAATATATTAAATAGAATTGCAACTACAGCTATTTGGTTTTGGAGTTAGCCCAGCATGTGGCATAAGGCTGAAAGTTAAAGAGGAGTCCAAAATCAAAGTTGCTGGTGAACGGAGCAGGCCAGGCAGCATCTCTAGGAAGAGGTACAGTCGATGTTTCAGGCCCAGACCCTTCGTCAGGACTAACTGAAGGAAGAGTTAGTCTGATGTGTGTTGCTTGAATTTCCAGCATCTGCAGAATTTCTGTTGTTTGAGGAGTCCAAAATGATATATTTCCAACAAGAGGTAAGATAGATATTGTGAATCCTTTCCTTATTTATATTTAGACATATATTTCATAGGCGAACATAAAGTTTCAGAGAAAACAATGGCTGTCTGTAAAATGGTTTTTATCAATCTATAAAATAAAATGATATTTAATGTCCGAAGAGACACAAGAGATTGTGGATGCTGGAGTCTGGAGCAACAAACAAGGAGCTGGTTGAGCTCAGCCGTTCATACAGCACCTGTGGGAAGAGAAGAAATTGTTGCGGTTACAGGTCAAAACCTGCATCAGGATTGAGAGCAGAAAGGCAAGATGGCCAAACCAAATAAAAGGAAGTGGCAAGAAAGGATTGTGTGGTGATCTTTTGGCAGAGGATGGGGTGTGAGATAACGGATGGGTAGTGTCAGGTTAAGGGGTGGATTTGGAAGACTGTGACAGGTGAATGTTAGATGGAGGCAGAGAGATTAAGGAAAAAGAGAATAAACACAGAGGGAGTAAGGTGTGACGAGGGAATCTAAAAACAGGAGACAGGCGCTAAGGGGAGCTAAGTAGGAATGCAAAATGCTACCAGAGCTGGAGGTGAGAATTGGCAGCATTAAGGGAGAGGAGAATAACAGATGGAACTAGACTGGGCGGGGGGAATGGGGCTGTGTCAAGTGGGTGGATGGAGCCAGGAAGGAAGGGGGAAAAGCTAGGTGAAGGTGGACTGGGGAGAGGGTAGAAAAGGAGTCATGGTTTACAACTGGGAGCTCAGGATGACCACTGTGGATTGAGTAAAAGAGTTCTGCAAAACATTCACCAAGTCTGCACTTGGTCTTGCCGATGTAGAGGAAGCCACATCAGGAACACTGAATGCAGTAGACAAGGTTGGAGGAGACTTGTGTAAACTTTCGCCTCTTCTGGAAGGTCTGTTTATGTCCCTGGATGGTGGTGAGGAAGAAGGTATAAAGGCAAGTATCACATCTACTGCAAAGGCAAGGGGCAAGTACCAGGGTTGAGGGAGAGATGGTTAAGGAGAAATGAGAGGACCATAGAGTTACAGAGGGAGCAGTTTCTACAGAAGGTAGAAAGGGGTGGGAGGAGAAAATGTGGCTGTTAGTGAGATTTTGTGGCAGACAAAGGACATGGCAAAGGATAAAATATAAATGTAAAAGGATGAAAGGTAAGGACCAGGAGAATTTAATCTCTAACACAAAATAATCTGCAGATGCTGGGATCAAAGCAACACCCACAATACGCTGGAGGAACTCAGCAGGCTGGGCAGCACCAGTGGAAACGATGAGTCGACGCTTCGCGCCGGAACCCTTCGCCAGGACTGAAGAAAGAAGGTGGGGGAGGGTTAGAAGAAGGCTCATAGTTTCAGTTGAATTATTGTTTTTTTTATTACTGGTTTTTCAACTGAAACTATGAGCCTTCTTCCAACACTCCCCCACCTTCTTTCTTCAGTCCTGGCGAGGGGTTCCGGCCCGAAGCGTCGACTCATCGTTTCCAATTTAATCTCTGTTCAGTCTGGGAGGAGGCAAGTTGACAGCACAAGTACTAGTAACAGACAAGATGCAAGATCAGGCTCCTATCAGTCACAGCAGAAGGGAATCCATACTTCCTGAAAAAGAAAATGTACGTCTCCAGGAACATAAACCCTCATTTTGAGAGAAGATGCAGTGGAAAGGAAGAAACTGGGAGAAAGGAATGACATCCTTCCAAGAGTCAGGGCAGGAAGAGTTGTAGTCTAAATAGCTGTGGGAGTTAGTGAGTTTATAGTAAATATCAATGGATTGTTTGCCTCATGAAAAAAGGGAAAGAAGTGTCAGAAATGCTCCATGTGAATTAGAGGACACGGTGGAAGTTGGTAGCACAAATGATAAAGTTGATGCATTCAGCACAGGGCCAGGGGGCAGCACCAATGCAGTCATCAATTAGACAGAGAGCATTTGAAACGGGAACTGTCCATGGAGCCAACAATAAGACAAGCACAGCCGGAGCCCATGTGGGTGCCCATGGCTACATCTTTGATTTTTAGAAAGTGACAGGAGTCAAAAGAGAAGTTGATTAAGGTAAAAACAAGTTCAGCCAGGCAGATGAGAATAGTGGTGGAGGGGAAACTGTTTGAATATTTGTTGTAGATAGAAACAAAAGGCTTTAAGACCTTCCTGATGGGGGATGGAGGTGTATAAAGAGGAGGCAGTGGGGGTGGGCAATCAAAGTTGTCCAAACGGTGAAAGGTATGTGAGGGGATCAAGCTGTAGGTAGGAAGGGACTGGACAAGGGGAGACAGGATGGATTCAAGGTATGAGGAGGGTCAATGCAGGCAGAAACAATGAGTATACCAAGACCATTCTGCTTGTGCAGCTTGGATAACAGACAGAATTTGGAAGTGCTGAGGTGAAGCACTATCAGGTTAGAGGCTGTGAAGGAAAGATCTAACCTGGGGAGGGGAGGAGAATCTGGCGGCGCAACGCAGTGTGCGCAGCCGCTCCGAAATGATGTTGTATTTGTTAAGTAGGGGCTGTGCACAATCCTGATTTGATGGAGACAGACATGAAGAAGCACGGAGGAACATCTGGAGAAACTTCTGAAATGCCTGCTTCGCTGCTGCTGCTACTGTGCGACTGAGAATCTCTGGAGGGGAAGGCCCCAAATCCTCAGCTTTGCCTATTGCCTGGTGCCGGGATCGGGGTCAAAGCGCTCGGCAAAGATGGTGCTTGGTGTCGGAGGGCTGGTCGGAGGCTCAAAGTTTTCGGACAGACTCAGAGTCGGACTGTGGTCGGGTGCTTCCAGGATGCTGCATCGGCAAGTTTGCCACGCCAGAAGCTCATGGCAGGGAGAGTTTCTCCCTTCAACCATCTGAGTGAGATGATGGGATTTTCGAGAGACTTTGAGACTTTTTTTTTACCGTGCCCATGGTCCGTTCTTCATCAAATTACGGTACTGCTTTGCACTGTTGTAACTATATGTTATAATTATGTGGTTTTTGTCAGTTTTTTTAGTCTTGGTTTGTCTTGTGTTTCTGTGATATCATTCTGGAGGAACAAATTGTATCATTTCTTAATGCATGCATGACTAAATGACAATAAAAGAGGACTGCGTGTCCTCATAATCTAATCTAATCTCTGGATACAATCAAATTTATGAAGTGCGGGAGATGATGGCTTGATGTGTCAGTGGGATCGGTAAGAGAAGATATTTTGGAGAGATGTGATTTGGCCTCTGCAAGGTAGCGGTTAGCCTGTCCATCTATAATGGCACTGCTTTGATGGCTGGTTTGTGATTGGTGCAAAGTGAATGGAGGGCTGTGTGTTTGTAGGAAGTGACGTTGGAATGGGCCAGAGGAGTGGAGAAGTCAAGGCGAGCGGTGTTACAGTGGTAATTGAAACTGAAAAGATCTTGGGGAGGGGGTGACAGTAAAAGGCCTGAATGGGGATGGCCAAGTGGAAGGGGAGTGTTGGAGACATGAGAAGGGGTCATCAGTTGGGAGTAAAGACTCCTTGCCAAAGAAATAAGTGTGGAGGCAGAAGCAAAAGAAGAGCTCCACGTCATGGCAGGCCTGGAACTTGTTGAGGTATGGACCATGCACAAAATGAGCCCTTTGCTAAGGACTAACCACTCAGCATCAGAGGGGAAGAGGTCGGGGGATGGCAAAAACATCTAATTTTTAAATTGGTTAGAGGGGAAAACTTGAAGCTGCATAGCAATGTGGAATTTTAATGCTTTCCAAAAGATTATCGAGATTACAAAAAAGCCAATCAGATGTGAAGCCCGCTCAGAACGATGAATTTTATCTCTAAGTTACTTACTTCTTTTACTTACTCCTTTAAAGCAGATGGAGTGGAACTGTAGAAGTTTTCTAAATATGCAGGCACATTTCAACTTCTAATCCATAACTGCTGTCCGGTGAGCTTTCAGGTGATTAGGTCATTGGCATAATGCGCCACTCTATTAAAGCAAATACCTAGTTTGTATTACCTCACTGACTCAGTGAACAGAATTGCAAATTCACTCCCAGTTTGCTACACTCTCATTCATCAACAGCTGTGATGTTGCACGTTTCAGAAAAATGCTTCAAATGTATTAAGATATGTATAGACTACACCTTCCTCTGAATTGACTAACAAGCACAATTTAGGTTGTTGCAACTATGCAGGCATCTATTGCTTACACCAAGTAATTATGCCATGATAATCCCCACATGTATTGTTATGGTACTATATGAATAAAATGTCTGCATTTCAGTGATAGAGTTTGCTTTAGCTTTCTTCATTCTATTCATTTATTGTGATACAGCACAGAATAGGCCCTTTCCAGCCCTTCAAGCCACACATCCCAGCAATCCCCCCAACTTAATCCTAGCCTAATCACGGCCTAATATGTCCTTGGACTGTGCAGGGAAACCGAAGCACTCGGAGGATCAGAGGGAAAATACACAAACTCCTTACAGGCAGTGCGGGAATTGAACCCGAGTCGCTGGTAAAGCGTTGTGCTAACCGTGCCGCCCTCACTTGTTTCACTGTCAGTGCTCAGACTTCCCAGAACTTGCTTCAGTCATTTCCAGAAGACATATTTTTCAGCCAGGTAGTTCTAGGATAAGAGGCCCGGGCCAACATAACAAAGAGACAAAATGGATCAGAACAAGCTCTGCCCATGTAATTCCTTTTTCAGCCTTTCACAGTCAGCAGACGTCATTTCAGCTTTACCTGTCAGGGATATTATATGCTTCTGAATTCCCTTACAAAAACTATGATAAATACTTTTTATAAATATTGTATTCCCATTAAATACATCATTCAAAATATTAAAAACTTCAGATGTTTTAAATAAAATATTTAATAAACTATACAATTTTTTTTTTTAAAAATAGTGAATCTACCTTCCCCTTCCCTGTGTTGTCACTGGGGAACATTAGGAAGCTTCTGCTCTGCCATTGATTCTCCATGGTAAGTACAATGAAAGAGCAGAGCCAGGAAAAGGTTGTAAAAGCTTAGCCAGTAAGTTTGACATTTCCAAATCCATGCACGACTCCCAGCACTTATTGGCACCTTCACCTAGAAATGCCAGCAACTCAATACAGAACTTGAAGCATTCCCCAGCAAAGCCCAGGCCACAAGTTTTCTCGATTTTGATCTTTTTAATAGTGGTGGGTATGTGGCAATGTCATATGATGAGAAAAGGGCAGTCCAAAATTGATTTCAGTTTGCATTGTCAATACTGCAGCAAACTCAGAATAATCTTTCATGGTTGACCAAAATCTGTCCATTATCAGTTTCTTCAGAAAACCAGAGATTTGAAATGTGACTTTTTAAAATTAATCTTTAAATAATCACTCAGGATCTTTCAGTACAGTATTTTAACTGCTGATATAAAGGTACAAGGACAGAAATCAATTATTTTCCAATAGTTATCTTTTCAGTTCAAAAAATAAAATAAACCTAGAACATAGTATGGAACTGTGTGTCAAGACACTGGAGCAAGGTTCCAATCGCAGACCCAGTACTGCGCACACACTGATATTAATTGAGTAACAAATCCCAAGGTGGAAACAAAGTCAGCATCAAAGTTCAGGCAGAGATCAAAACATCCAGAGAAATCCAGAAACAGGAAACAGGCAGAGTCACTATTCAGAAGGACAGAATACAAATCCAAATGCAGGAAAATTCACTGACACAATCTGGCAACAAACAGGTGAAAACACAGGACTGAAATACACTGAGCAATAAACAGAGAGGCAGGTGATAGGTGGAGCACAGTGAGACACAGGTGGCTGCAATACAGGTAATAATGAGAAGCAGATGGAGAGACGGAGTACTCAGTAGTACAAGGGCTGGAGTAGAGCAGGAGGACATGGCAATACAAAACCACAGACTGACAGCTAGAGGGAAACACACAAAAAGACAGAGTTCAACTGGAGGTACTGGCACTGTAATGGTTAGATGTTAAGAGAAGATCTGACTAATAAGATGACCTAAATTACTTCTAATTAATACTAATTTAGTGACTTACATTATAATTAGAATTCTATCTTAAACTATTGGAAGTAAAAAATGAAATTGATCATATAACTATTAAATTGTCATTAACTAATGAGCTTTTAAAGACAAAATTTGAATCCTCCCCAGGTCTGAGTTGTATGTAACTCAGTGGTTGTCTCAACTGCCCTCTGATGTGGTTGAATTGTCTCAGGTAAAACTAGTGATGATTAATAATGCTGGTGCAGCTAACAATATTATAGTTATATCATGAGAATTTTATTTTAAATTATGTTACAAGCTCTGGATCCCAACAAAGCAACACCTGACCCAGTGCTGGGAGATCTAGATTCTCTCAATCTCTCATTAATATGAACCCAGGAACATTACATCAGGACCTAGATAAATTTGTAATTAAATTGAAGCATAACTGTTCAGCTTTTCTCTAAAGGAGCCCATATTACAGTAAGTAGACAAATGGGATAGTAGTATAACCCGGCCATGGACAGTCCCAGGCCTGACTGTGAACTGAGGAGGGTTCACTTGGGACTAGCAACCCCATTACATAAGAAACTAGATCTACAGAAATGCCAGCAGAAGCTCCAAAGACTTCATCCCTGGGAAAGGAAGGATGCACAAAGATGATGGGAAATTTGAAAGAATGGCTAGGACAGAAGACTCTGTCGAGCAGCTGTCAGCTCCAGTTGGGATGATGTGCTTATGAAGAAGACAACAACTAGCAGTAACCTAAACAACACCAGTACTGCATTCCTTTTACTAATATTTATTCGTCAGTAAAAACGTCTAATATTTTTTCAGATTGGAATATGAAAGGATGACACCAGTTTTTACTTACTGTGAAATTTCCTGATAACCTAACCCTTACACTGAAAGTTCATCAGCATCAGTTCCACAGGTGAACAGATTTCGAGGGAAAAACAGAAATATACAGTTCCATGTTTGCCTGACTGATGAGCCTGGAATTCCAAACTCTTAAAATCTACCTTCAAAGAAAGAACGCTTTCTATGTATTACCATTTAAAGTAGTCACTGGGTCCAAGTGTAGTTTGGATTAAAGTTTATGCCTGCCATGATATTTCTGAACATCTTAAACTCAGAAGTGTGGAATGTCTCATTAGTAGAGCAGATATGATGAAGGATAAGAAATTGGAGAATGGAACAGAGTCCTTACAAGGTGGGGGTGAGTGTAGGTGAGATACCTATGAAGGTTAGTAGGCTTATAACAGATATTAATAGGATGCTAATCTATTCCCTGAGATGAAGATGAAATTACCAATGACAAGAAGGGGAATAATTAGAAACAGACTGTGAAATATAAAGCATGATGGAAATTGGCAGCAAAGTTAATGAAGCTCTGTACAAGTGCAAGAAGCAACACTAATACAACAATGCAACAGGAACACAGTCATTGGGAGGGGCCTGTCCCATGTATTGTAGAGTGGGACCACAAGAATTCACACATACTTAACTTTCATTTGCAGAATTTGAATGCAGCAGAGGGCAATTTATTCATAATAAGATTGAGTTCAGCCACAAAAAAAAGGTGAAATTCATCAAACCATCTTGGTACAGATTGGGGATGCAGAGGAATTAGATGAATTGAATTGAATTGATTTTATTACTTGCATCCTTCATATACGTGAGGAGTAAAAACCTTTATGTTACGTTTCTGTCTAAATGTGCAATTTATAGTAATTTATAATAAATAGTACATACAACAGGATAGTCAATATAACATAGAAATACAATTGTATCAGCATGAATTAATCAGTCTGATGGCCTGGTGGAAAAAACTGTCCCAGAGCTTATTGGTCCTGGCTTTTATGCTATGGTACTGTTTCCTGGATGGTAGCAGCTGGAACAGTTTGTGATTGGAGTGACTCAGGTCCCCAGTGGAGGAGCAGCAGATCAGTACTGAGTGTATAAACATGTTAGGGTGTTTAGAAGTCAAGATGGATGAAGTGTTGGGCCTCCTAATGAGTATTAATGTGGACAAGTCCCCAGGGCCTGATGGGATTTACCCCAGGTTCTTGAAGGAAGCAAGAAATGAGATTGCTGGGCCTTTGAGCAGTATCTTTTTGTCCTCTCTAGCCAGAGGGGAGGTCCTGGAGGACTGGTGAGTGGCTAATATTGTACCTCTATTTAAGAAGGGAACATGGAACAATACTGGGAACTATAGACTGGTGAGTCTCACATCAGTTGTAGGGAAATTGCTGGAGAAAATTCTTAGTGGTAGGATATATGAGCATTTGGGAACCCATGGCCTAATTAGGGAGAACCAGCATGCCTTTGTGTGTAGCAGGTCATGCCTTATCAACTTGACTGAGTTTTTTGGCAAGGTGACAAGAGAGATTGATGAGGGTAGGTCAGGGGACATTGTCTACATGGACAACATATGTGGCCTAACCAGAGTTTATAAAGTTGCAATATAACCTCCTGACCTTTGAACTCAGTGCCTCAACTAACAAAAGCAAGCATTCCATAAGCCTCCTCAATGTGTAATGTGCAATTTATAGTAATTTGTAATAAAATAGTATGCACAACAGGACAGTCAATATAACATAGAAGTACAATTGTATCAGCATGAATTAATCGGTCTGATGGCCCGGTAGGAGAAGGTGTCCCAGAGCCTGTTGGTCCTGGCTTTTATGCTGCAGTACTGTTTCCTGGACGGTAGCAGCTAGAACAGTTTGTGGTTGGGGTGACTATTCTTCAGCTGTCTGAGGTGAAAGAGGCATTGTGCTTTTTTCACCACACAGCCAGTATGTACAAACCTTGTGAGATCCTCAGTGATGTGTATGCCGAAGAACTTAAAGCTGTTCACCCTCTCCTTCACCCTCCCAACCCAGATCCATCGACGTCAATAGTGGTTAGCCTATCTCCATTCCTCCTGTAGTCCACAACCAGCTCCTTTGTTTTTGCGACATTGAGGGAGAGATTGTTTTCTTGACACCACTGCGTCAGGGTGATGACTTCTTCTCTGTAGACTGCCTCGTTATTATTTGACATTAGGCCAATCAATGTAGTATCCTCAGCAAATTTAATTAGCAGATTCTAGCTGTGGGTGGCATCACAGTCATGGCTGTACAGAGAATAAAGGAGGGGGCTTAGGACGCAACCCTGGGGGCACCTGTGTTGAGGGTGAGAGAGATAGAGGTGAGGAAGCCCACACTTGCCACCTGCAGGCGATCTGACAGGAAGTCCAGGTTCCAGCTGCACAAGGCAGGGTGAAGGCCAAAGTCTCTGAGTTTCTTGTCGACCCTGGAAGGAATTATGGTGTTGAATACTGAACTGTAGTCCAGGAACCGCATCCTCACATAAGTATCCTTCTTCTCCAGATGTGTAAGGAAGGCATGTAGAGCTGTGGCTATTGCGTCATCTGTCCATCGGTTGTGTCGATAGGTAAATTGTAGGGGGTCCAGTGTGGGTGGCAGCATGCTGTAGATGTAATCCTTGACCAGTCTCTCAAAGCATTTGCTTATTATTGAGGTGAGTGCGACAGGACTCCAGTCGTTCAGACATGTTACCATGGTCTTTTTAGGTACAGGAACAATGGTGGAAGTTTTGAAGCAGGAAGGCACTCTACACTGGGAGAGGGAGAGATTAAAAATGTCTGTAAACATACCTTCCAGCTGTGCTGAGCACATCCTGAGAACCTGCCCTGGGATGCCGTCCGGTCCCGCAGCCTTGCGACTGTCCACTCATTGAAAACATCTGCATTCTTCAGCCTCAGAACATAACAACGGACACTTTCAAAGTGGCAGAGATGATCAGAAGTTCAAAGGTCAAAGAAAATTTATTATCAAATTACATGTATGTCATCATACACAACCCTGAGATTAATTTTCTTGCAGACATACTCTGTAAACCCATAATAGAAAAATAACCATAATAGATAGAATCAATGAAAGTCTGCACCAACTTGGGGGTTTACCAGTGTGCAAAAGACAACAAACTGTGGGAGTACAAAAAGAAAGAAATAATAATAGTGAATAAATAAGCAATAAAAGTTGAGAACATGAAATAAAGAGTCCTTGAGAGTGAGTCCATAGGTTATGGGAACAGTTCAGTGATGGGACAAGTGAATTTGAGTGAAGTTATTCCCTTTGATTCAAGAGCCTAATGATTGAGGGGTAATAACTGTTCCTGAACCTGGTGGTTTGAGGCTCCTGTACCTTCTTCCTGTAGCAGTAGCAAAAAGAGAGCATGACCTGGTGGTGGTGGTTCCTAATGATGGATGTTGTTTTCCTGCAACAACACTCTCTGTAGTTGTGCTCAACAGTGGGGAGGGCTTTACCTGCAATACACTGGGCCATATACACTACTTTTTGAAGTATTCTCCATTCAAGAGCATTGGTGTTTGCATATCAGGCTGTTGTTCAGCAGATCAATATACTCTCCACCAAACAGAAGTTTTAGAAGTTGGTCAGAGTTTTAGATGTCACACTGAATCTTCGCAAACTCCCAAGGAAGTAGAAGTCCTGCCATGCTTTCTTTGTAGTTGCCCAGGACAGGTCCTCTGAACTCATAACACTGAGGAATTTAAAGTTGCTGACCCTCTCCACCTCTGATCCTCCAATCAGGATTGGCTCATGGACCCCTGGTTTCCTCTTCTTGAAGACAATAATCAGCCTCTTGGTGCTGCTGACATTGAGTAAGAGGTTGTAGTTATGGCACCACTCAGCCAGATTTCAATCTCCTTCCACTCTGCTGATTCACCACCACCTTGATAATTCTGTCATCAGCAAACTTGAGTATGGCATTGGAGCTTCGCTTAGCCACACAGTCGTAACTGTAAAATGAGTAGAGCAGGAGCGTAAGCACACAGCCTTGTGGTGCATCTGTGCTGATGCAGTGTGTGGAGGAGACGGTGTTGCCAATCTGAACTGACTGGGCTACACACACAAAATACTGGAGGAACTCAGCAGGGCAGACAGCACCTATGGAAAAAAAGTACAGTCAACAGTTCTGGCTGAGATGTCTGGCCTGCTGAGTTCCTCCAGCATTTTGTGTGTGTTGCTTGGATTTCCAGCATCTGTAGATTTTCTCTTGTTTGCGAACTGGCTGGGGTCTGCAAGTGAGGAAATTAATTGTACAGGGAGGTATTGAGGCCAAGGTCTTAAAGTTTATTGATAACTTTGAGGTGGATGATGGTGTTGAAAGTCGAGCTGTAGTCAATAAAGAGCACACTGATGTAGGTGTCTTTGCTGTCCAGATATTCCAGAGTTAAGCGAAGAGCCAATGAAATGGCATCTGCTGTGGACCTGTTGTGCTGGTAGGCAAATTGGAGTGGATCCAACTCACTTCTCTGGCAGGAGTTGATATGTTACATCACCAACCCACTGGTTGATAGTCATTGAGGCAGATTACCATGTAATTTTTAGGCCCCAGTATAACTGAAGCCTGCTTAAAGCAGGTAGGTACCGCAGAATGCCAAAGTGAGAGCTTAAAGATATCAGTGACACTCCAGCCAGTTGATCAGCACAGGCCTTCAGTGCTCGGCCAGGTACCCCGTCCATCTGGGCTGGATGTTTTTCATGGATTCATCCTCCCGAAGGCTGCTCAACATCGGCCTGAGAGACTGAAATCACAGGATCATCGGGATCCTGTGTGAGTTCGTGATAGTTCTATTTTGACGGTTAAAGTGAGCATAGAAGGCATTGAGCTCATCTGGAAGCAAAGTCCTGTTTTTGCCTATGCTGCTTGATTTTACTTTATAAGAGGTGAAAACATTCCAACCATGCCGCAATTGTCAAGCGTCCTTCATTGATTCAAGTTTAGTCCAGAATTGCCTCTTTGCCCATGAAATGGCCTTCCAGAAATGGTACCTGGATTTCTTGTAATTTTCTTGGTCACCAGACCTGAATCCCACTGATCTAGCCCTCAACAGATTGTGGATCTCATGGTTCATCCAGGGCTCCTGGTTGAGGAAGGTTCTGAATGATTTTGTGGGGACATTTTCATCTATAACTGCTTTTATAAAGTCCATGTCAACCATGCTGTATTCATTCAGATCCACAAATGAGTCTTGAACACAGCCCAGTCCACCAACTTGAAGCAATCCCATAGCCACTCCTCTACCTCCCGTGACCAGCTCTTTGTTGTCCTAATCTCTAGAGTTTTGCTCTTTAGTCTCTGCTTGTATACAGGTAGCAGAAAGACAGCCAAGTGATCAGATTTACCGAAATGCAGTCTGAGCATGGAATAGTAGGTTTTCTTTATCTTAGTATAGTCTAGTGTGTTGGGGTCTCTGGTGCTAAAGTTTATACGCTGATGGTATTTGGACAGGGTTTTCTTCAATCAAGCCTGGTTGATGTCCCCAGCTATGTTTTGAAATGCATCAGGATGGATTATTTCTTGTTTGGAGAAGGCATCATACAGTATTTCAAGTGCTTGATTATAGTTAGCTTCTGGTAGTATGTAATCTCCTGTGAGGATCACAGATAAGTATTCCCTAGGTAACTAGAATGGGTGGCATTTGATTGTTATGTGTTCAAGATCAGGGGAACACAAGTTTGACAAAACTGCCACATCAGAGCATCACTGAGAATTTGTCATGAAACACACACCTGCACCTTTTGCCTCTTCCAAATCAGCAGTTCAGTCCATTTTGTGAATCGAGAAGCCTATAGGTCTGATCGCAATATCTGGCATGCTGGGAGTAAACCATGTCTCAGTCAAACATAGAATACAACAATCTCTCATTTCCCTCCGATATAGCAATCTTGCCCTCAGGTCGTCAATTCTGTTCTCCAGCGACTGCACATTTGCTAACAAGATGCTGGGTAAAAGGGTCTCATTCCATTGTGTTTCAGCCTGGCTTGGAGAACCCCTTCCTGCCTTACTTCCAGCAATGGTGATGAACCTTCGTCCACTTCAGGTTGCCGTATCTGCTTGCTTGAGAGGTAAGTCCGCCAAGTCCTTCAAAAGATTGTGAAATCTGTAGTACATTAAGTAATTTCAAAAGTACATTGCTCAAAGGGAAATTACATGCTGTAGAATGCAGTGAGAATAATTCAAGAGGTATATTTGGAAGTTTTGTATGTAGCCTGCAGAACATCGCCATTGTTCAGCGATGCCATCTTGATTAACCATTGATTTGAGTAGGAAATGACAGTAATATAGACAAGGAAGCAATTTCTGTGGGGCATAGGCTGTAGAAATACTGGATCTACCAGAAGAATCCTGCTTTTAGGTTTTGGGGAGAAAGTGGAAGGGAGCTGTGCAAGGCTAAGAGACTGGAAGCTGTGAAAGAAGTTATCCTAATTAGATTACTGATTTTCTGGGAGACTATGACCAGACCATCATGGGCTCAGGATTCAAAGAGAGGCTGAGAAAGCATCTGAAAGCTTTCACCTTCTGCAGGGTTCAGATCTGTTTGCCAAAACACAACAGTGACAACTTCGTCAATTGGTTTGGTGACAATGTTAGGGTCAGTGTCTTTTTATCAAGTATCCCTAACAGGACATGAATATGTTTGTGGAACAAGTCAATAAGTAGCAGATGAAACTTTACACAGTGAAGGGTGAGGTGATATATTCTGGCAGAAGATATGAGGAGAGGCAATGTGGCCTTCAAGGCCTAGTTTATAAAATGTGCAGCATCAGAGGACCTGGAGACAAATTGAAGTTGGAATGATAATTGAAAGGTTGAATGCTAAGCAAACTGAATTTTGACCATCTATAATTGGTATTCAGAAATTTTGTCAGAATTCAAATAATAGATGCTGTTCTGTGCATCACAAAAAGTCCCACTATTAAAAAACACTCTGTGACATTTTGATTTAATAGGACAGCTATTTCATTTTGTTTCCTCTTGACAAGAAAAAATTGCTTCTCAGAGGTGACATCAAATATATATACTGTACATCTTTTCTATTTGAGGTTGAGCTTGTGCTTAAATATCTCATCCATTGACTATTAAATGTATAAATCAGTGTGTAGGAGAGAGATCGAAATTCTAGCTGAGTGGTGCCACAGCAACATCCTCCTACTCAATGTCAGCAGACCAAAGAGCTGAAGATTGACCAGGAGAAGGAAACCAGGGGTCCAAAAGCTAGCCCTCTTCGGAGAATCAAAGGTGGAGAGGGTCAGCCATTTTAAATTCTTCAGGTTATTATTTTGGAGGACCTGTCCTGGGTCCAGCACATAACTGCAATTATGAAGAAAGCACGGCAGCATCTCTACTTCTTAGCAGTTTGCTAAGATTCGGCATGACGTCTCAAACTTGACAAACTTCTATAAATGTAAGGTAGAGAGCATATTGACTGGCAGCCTCACTGCCTAGAATGGAAACACCAATACCCCTAAATGGAAAATTCTGCAAAAAAGTAGAGGATATGGCCCAGTCCGTCACAGGTAAAACCCTCCCCACCACTGAGCATATCTGCATGGAGCATTGTTTCAAGAAAGCAGCATCCATCATCAATGACCCCACCACCCAGGTCATGCTCACTTCTTGCTGCTGCCATCAGGAATAAGATACAGACTCCTCAGGGCTCACACCATCAGGTTCAGGAACAGCTATTACCCCTCAACCATCAGGCTCTTGAACCAGAGGGGATAACTTCACTCAACATCACTTGCCCCATCAATGAACTGTTCCCACAATCTATGGACTCACTTTCCAACGACTCTTCATCTCATGTTCTCAGTATTTATTGCTTTTTATCTATTATTTTTTTCTATGTTTTTGTGCTTGCACAGTTTATCTTTTGCACACCAGTTGTCCACCCTGTTTGTGCAGTCTTTCTTTAATTCTATTATGGTATTAGATTTATTGAGTATGCCCACAAGAAAATGAACCTCAGGGTTGTATCTGGTGACACGTATGTACTTTGGCAATAAATTTACTTTGAACTTCAAACTTTCTAGAAGTCCAGTGTTACTATATGTGAAAGCTGTACCGACCAATCATTGCTACTGATCTTGCTTTTCAGGTTGAGACAGTAAAAACAGTGATGCCACATCACATTCATAACAGCTTATTTCAATATACAGTGCCAGCAAATGGACAGAAGTAAATCTACTCAGCTTTTGACACCTTTTAACAAGTGGTATATGCAGAACCTGCCAAATAATAGAAACAATTGGGAAAATACAAGAGAGTTCTCTTCACTACTACCAATTTGAATACGGTGCAAAAGTTCCTGGAAAGTGTCCAGATTTGTGTTTATTTTCAATTTTCTATTTTTCTTTGACTTATAAAGGTATATTGACCATACAGAACTATATAAAATCATAAGAGGCATACTGTAGATAAGGTGAATGGTCACTGTCTTTTACCCATGGTAGGGGAGGGTGAAACTAGAGACATAGACTTAAGGTGAGAGGGGAAAGGTTTAAAGATGAGATTCTGTGGCCACGAAAGAGAAGCCAGAGTGGTGTTGCCTCCCAGGTGGTAGAGTCCAGGATGTCTCAGGGTGGTTGCAGAAGATTCTCAAGGGGTGGAGGGTGAGGCGGGGTAGCCAGAGATTGTGGTGCACATTGGCATCAATGTCATAGGTAGAAAGGGGTAAGAGGTCCTCTGCAGTGAACATAGGAAGTCAGGAAAAGGGCTGATAAGCAGGACCTCTCTGGATTACTCCCAGTACCACGTGCTAATAAGGGCAGGAATAGGATGATGGTACAGATGAATGAGAGGCTGAGGAACTGGTGCCGGGGGGGGGGGGGGCAGGGTTTCAGGTTATTGAATCATTGGAGCCTTTTCTGGGTCAGGGATGGCGAGGGGAACTCATTTCCTGGCAGGAAGGTTCACTAGCGCTACCCGGGAGGATTTAAACTAGTTCGACTGGGGGATGGGAACCAAATCTCCAGGTCAGAAAGTGGTGGAACAGAGAGAAAGGTAGATGACAGGTAGGTCCAGTAAAATCAGGCAGGAGCAAAGTAATAGATACGATGGGACAGAGAGTTTGAAGTGTGTGGATTTTAATGCTAGGAGTATTCTGGGTAAAGATGATAAACAGAGTACGAATCAGTACATGGAATAATGATGTTGTGCATTGCAGAGACTTGGTTGAGAAAGGATCAGGAATGGGTGATTACCATCCCAGGGTTTTGACTTTTTAGAAAAGATAGAGAGGGTGATAAAGGGGTGGGGGTTGAGAGTTGCACCACTAATCAGAGACACAACTGCACTCAGAAGGTACGAAACTGAGTCTATCTGAGTATAATTCAAAAATAGGAAAGATGCAAACACTCTGATGGGATTGGACTACAGACCCCCCAGTTGCTGCCAGGATATTGAAGAACAGATAAACAGGCAGATTAAGGAAATGTGTAAAAATGATAGGGTTGTTGTCATGGGGACTTCAACTTCCCTAATATAAACTGGAACTTTCTTAGTGCAAAAAGTTTAGATGGAGCAGAACCTGTAACGTGTATCCAGGAGGATTTCTTAAATCAATATGTAGATAGTCCAACAAGAGAATGTGCTGTAATGGACATGGTGTAAAAAGCCTGGCCAGGTGACCAACCCATCAGTGGGTGAGCAGATAGGGAACAGTGAGCACTAAGTTTTAAGATAGCTACAGATAAGAATAAGTATGGACTTTGCAGGAGAGTATTAAATTGGAGCAGAGCAAAATATGAAAGTATTAGGCAGGAACTAGGGAGAGATAATTGGGAACAGCTGTTCTTGCAAGTCCACATCTGACGTGGAGGGTGTTTAAAGACCAACTGCACAGAGTACAGGACAGGTATGCTCCAGTCAGAAGGAAGGACAAGGATGTCAAGGTGGAGAAGTGATGAATTTAGCCAAGAAGATAAAGGAAATGTATGTAAAACTTGGGAAGCTAGAATCAAACGGAGCCCTTGAGAGTTGTAAAGAATCCAGAAAATAACTCAAGAAGGGAATTAGGAAAGCCAAGAGGGGCCATGAAAAGTCCTTAACAAATAGAATTAAAGAGAATCCAGAAGTATTTTACACATACAGTGAGTAAATCAAGAGCAAGAGGATAATTAAGAGCGGGTAGGACTACTCAAGGATAAAGGGGGAACATTTGCTTGGATGCAGAGGATGTGGGTAAGGTCCTTAATGAGTACATCAGTATTTACCATGAAGGACAGGGATGATAGGGAGATCAATGCCAAGAGTATTAATATGTGAGGGCATTTTGAGGTAAAGGAGGAAGTAGCGTTGGGTCGTTTAAAGAGCAATGAGGTATATAAGTCCCCAGGTCCCTATGGGGTATGCCCCAGGTTATTGAGTGAGCCAAGGGAAGAGATTGCTGGAGCCTTGACCAATATCTTCGTATCCTCTCTAGCCACACCAGGGATAATCCTGGAAACTATAGGCCAGAAAATGTCACATCAGTGGTAGGGGAGTTACTGGAATGAAGTCTTAGGGATAGGAATTATAAGCATTTGGAAAATCATGGTCTAATTAGGAAGAGCTAACATAGCTTTGCACAGGTCAAGTCATGTCTTACTAACTTGATTGAGTTTTTGTCAAGGTGACAATGGTGATTGATGACAGCAGAGGTATAAATGTTGTCTACATGGATTTTAGTAAAGCCTTTGATGAGGTTCCTCACAGGAGGCTCATCCAGAAGATTAAGATGCATGGGATCCATGGTGAGTTGACCATTTGGATTCAGAACTGGCTTGCCCAGAGGGTAGGTGTCAAAGGGACTTATTTAGTTAGAGGTCTGTGTTTAGTTGTGTTCTGCAGGGATCTGTGTGGGGATCTCTGCTGTTTGTGATGTATATAAATGGCCTGGATGAAAATGTAGATGAGTGGGTTAGTAAGTTTGCAGGTGACACAAAGATTGCTGGTGTTATGGAGAGTGTAGAAGAATACAGCAGGATTTAGATCAAATACAGATATGGGCAGAGAAATTGCAAATGGACTTTAACCCAGCCAACTGAAATGTTGCACCTTGATAGATCAAATGTAAAGAGACCCTTAACAGGGTCTTAAAAGACAAGATCCTTAACAGTGTTGATGAGCAGAGGGATCTTGGAGTCCAAGTTCATAACTCCCTGAAAGTGGCTACACAGGTTGAAGGGGTGGTTAAGGCAGCAAATGGTATGCTTGCCATTACTAGTCAAGGCATTGAGTTCAAAAGTTAGAAAGTTATATTGCAACTTTATAAAACCCTAGTTAGGCCGTATCTAGAGTACTGCGTACAGTTCTGGTCACCCCATTTTAGGAAGAATGTCAAGGCTTTGGAGGGGGCGCAGAAGAGGTCTACCAGGATGCTGCCTGGTTTAGAGGGCATGTGCTAGTATGAGAGGTTGGACAAACTCGGGTTATTTTCTCTGGAGCAGTGAAGACTGAGGGGAGATTATGAGAGGCATAGATTGAGTAGTCACACAGTATCTTTCTCCCAGGTTTGAAAAGATGAGAGAGGGTAATTTCAAAGGAGAGGGGCGTTTTTTTTTACACAGAGAGTGGAGGGTGACAGGAATGCAGTAGCTGGCATGGTGGTAGAGGCAGAAACATTAGGGACTCTTAAGATTCATTTAGATAGACACATGAATGAGAGGAAAATGAAGGATATGTACATTATGACAGAAGAGATTAGTTTAGTTACTCATTTGATTACTCATTTAACTGAGTTGGCACCAGTTCCTGTGCTGTACTAATCTATGTTCTATGGGACCTGAGAGGAAACTTTGTCACTCAGAGGATAGCAGGAATATAGAACAATCTGCCAGAGGAGGTGACAGAAGCAGGTACAATTACAATGTTTAAAATTCATTTGGACAGTGCATCCATAGAAAAGGTTTTGAGGGATGTGGGCCAAATTACAGGCAAATGTAACTAAGCTTATGCAGACAACTTAGTCAGCATGGATGGGTTGAACCAAATAGTTATGGTAATAACTATTGCTTTTAAAAACCAAAGAGATAGATGCAATGATTAAATCTACTGTACTTTATTTTGCCAACTCTTTGAATATTTGCTAAAATATTTCATTTGTTATAACCACTGATCTGAATTTACGTATGAGGTCACAAAATTAATATTTATTATTGTAACAATAGAAGCCCTTGGGATTAATTGCTCTTCCAACGATGACACTTATTCAGCTTCTTCACCCAATGCTATTTAAAGAGATAATACAAAAATAGCATAATGTGGTTGTTCTTCAGGTTTCTGAATTAACTCATTTAAATGCTGATCCTAAGGTTAACTGTTGACTCACTATCCAAATTCATAACTACAATGCAAATTTTATGCAAAAGCCTAAAAACAAATTACAAACCATGAACATGAACAAAACCGCAGCCTTACTTTTATAGAATTGCAGTGGGAGAATATTAAAGTAAAAGTTATCGAAGTATCAAGTTCAAAATTCAAAGTTCAAACTAAATTTATTATCAAAGTACATACTATATATTTCACATACTACTTGGAGATTCATTTTCTTCCAGGCATTCACAGTAAATACAGTAAAACACAATAGAATTAATGAAAAACTGCACACAACAATGAAGGACAAACAACCAATGTGTAAAAGACAACAAATTGTGCAAATGCAAAAATAATAATAAATAAATAAGCAATAAACAACAAGAACATGACTTGTAGCATTCTTAAAAGTGAGTTCATAGGTTGCAGAATCAGTTCAGCGTTGGGGTGGTGAGTAAATTTATCCCCTCTGGTTGAAGAGCTTGATGGTTGAGAGGTAATAACTGTTCTTGAGCCTTGTGGTGTGGGACTTGAAGCTCCTGTACCTCCTTGCTGATACCTGCAGCAAGAAAAGAGCATGGCCTAGATCAGCCTTTCTCAAATGTTTTGTCCTGGAGGAACCCTTGAAATAATTTTCAGGTCTCAGGGAACCCCTGCATAAAAATGATTATATTGAGAGCTCATGGTACATTGGTGTGATCAGCAAGCTGTAGATATAATAATCCAATAATAATTGTCAATGCTCTTCTAAGTAGAGAATGAATTTTGAGCCCACCTTTCTTGAAAAAAAGCTTTCTTGACATTAATCTTTTTCTTTCTCTTTCATAAATTTTAAAAGCTCATAAGGCAACATAATAAATCTTCTCAATTCTGGATCAAACTTAAGATAAGCACACACAGATTTGCGCTTCAACTGAAATGAGATGATTTCTATCCTTGCTCTTGATGCTTGTTAAACAAGAAAAAGCTTGCTTACACATGTAAGAAATTGAAAACTGCAGCAAAATGTTCATTGCTTTCCTATGAATGACAGGATACTCTTCTTTCACAGAAACCCAGAACTTGTTCAAGGGCAGCTCAGTAAATCTCATCTTGAGTGCATGATCAGAGTGCAGCTCATAATGTTCTTTCTTTTCACCTAAAGTCATATTCTCAGGCTGAGCAGAGGATTCAGAGAAAGGGTCCCTCGCCCAGTTATACACTTGTGTTGAAAGGGAGGAAAATACTCATCAATTTTGTTCTGCAGTTCCTCCTAGTGGTTTTCAATAAGACTTGAGACTTTCTGATGTCCTTCCTCACGCTCAAGCCCAAGCAATAGTGAAGACATTTCAAGATTTCCTTTTGCAACAGGATTTTTCCAAAGATTCAGTTTTCTTTTAAATCTAAGAATCTTGTCACTTGAAGTCAAAACATTTTCTCCAGGGCCTTGCAGAGACTTGTTCAACGGGTTCATATGATGAAAAACGTCTGTTAAGTAGGCTAGTTTCTGCAGCCATTCATCTTCAAAGCACTCACTATTTTCTTGAAAGTACTCCTGCAATTCACCTTTCAGCTCAAACACCCTGTTGAGAACTCTCACTGCTAAGCCACCAAGTTTCTGTATGTAGCAGGAGGTTGGTGTGCTCTTTGTCCAGGTTTTCACATGTTTTAAACATTCTTGAGAGAACTGATCTTAAAGCTACTAAATAACTTGCTTCCTGAACCCCTTTACTAACTGTGACTTTATTTTCAAAAGCTTTAATCTGTCTGTTTTGAGGTTCCAATAGTTTTCTAAAGTAATCAGCACTTTTACATGTCGTATGGTTGTGATTTGTAGTTAAATGTCTTTTCAATTTTGCCATTGCTACATTTGAAAGTTGTTTGCCACAGACTAGGCACAATGGAATAGGAAAACTAAGGGGTAGTGGAGGTATAATTTGTCCATCTGTGCTGATCACCCCATCCTTGACTCAGCTGTTCCACCATGAATACGATCTGTTATGAGTCAACATGATGCTTTCAGATCAGGTCATGCACAGCACATACCTCCACCGCACTGCTCAGGTGTGTTTCTGGGGTACAGGGGCAAGCGACCCTTGTGCCTGTTTTGTGTTCTATCGCTGAGCAGCAGTGAACCATCTGATTGGCCTATCAGAGTTCTCTTTGGGAACTAGTTGACTTGATCAGCATTTTTCATCTGGCTATTGTTCACGATTGCACTTAATAAAAAAAAAACTTGGATCACCAGTCCATGTAAAACCCATTGATAAGTAGCTTTCATTGTAAACTCCGTTGTTGCACTAGTACAGTGAATTGACTCAGAAGATTGCAATTCTTCATCATTAATCTTAGCAGAATTTACCCTAGGCATAGGCACAGAATCCTCCTCTTCCATCTCACACCTCCTCTTCAAAAATTCACCACACTGGGCTGTCTTTAGAATGACAATTTCCTTCCAATATTCTACTGCACTGGTAGTTTGTTTGCTCCCATAAGTCAGTCGGCAGTGCACAAGGGGAAGTTGGAGGAGGAAATGCAGGAGCAAGAGGCTGACGTCACAGACCAAGCTGAGCGAATCCATTCAATGCTCAGAAAGCGCACTTCACACTCCTCAACAGCCTACCGTCCTCTCCTCCGTACGATACAACACTCACCAATTATCAACAGCTTCCCCCATCTTGCGTCAAAAACTGAGAATGGACCATACCAAATAAACATGGTTCAACTGTGGACTGCCGTACTGGGCTGAGAGATCTCTCACGAGATGGCTGCTCAGTCACTGCCCACCACTGCAAGCGCGAACATTATACATTGCACAAAGTTTTTAAAAAATTATATTTATTCTTTTTATCATGATCTCTCATGGAACCCTAGGTCTCTGAGGAACCCCGGCCCAGATAGTGACAGTCCTTGACGATGGATGCTGCTTTCCTGCAACACCACTCCATGTAGACGTGCTAAAGGGTGGAGAGGGCTTTACCGTGATGGACTGAGCTGTATCCACTATTTCTTGCAGGCTTTTCTGTTCAAGGTCATTGGAGTTTCCATACCAGGCTGCGATGCAATGAGTCAATATGCTCTCCACCGTACATCTATAGAAGATTGTCAAATTTCTGGATGACATACCATTTCTTTGCAAACTTCTAACAAAGCAGAGGCACTGCTGTGCCTTCTTTGTAATGGCTCTTACATGCTGGACCAAGACAGATCCTCTGAAATAATAACACCAAAAAATTTAAAATTGCTGACCCTCTCCACCTCTAATTCCCTGATGAGGACTAGTTCATGGACCTCTGGTTTCCTCCTCCTGAAGTCAATAATCAGCTCCTTGGTGTTGCCGACATTCAGTGAGAGTTTGGTGTCGTGACACCATTCAGCCAGATTTTCAATCTCCCTTCTTAATGCTGATTCGTCACCATCTTTGATCCAGCCACCAACAGTGGTGTCATCAGCAAACTCAGATATGGCATTGAAGCTGTACTTAGCCTCATGGTCATAAGTATAAGGCTAGTAGAGTAGGGGGCTAAGCACGCAGTCTTGTGGTGCACCCCTACTAATGGTGATCGTGGAGGAGATGTTGTGGGAATCCGAACTGTCTGGAGTCTCTGAGTGAGGAAATCAAGGATCCAATTGTACAATTGTACAAGGAGGAGGCCTGGGTCTTGGAGCTTATTGATTAGTTTTGAGGGGATGATAGTACTGAGTGCTGAACTGTAATCAATGAAGTGCATCCGGATGTTGAAGGAGAGCTGAAATAATTGCAGATTTTACAAACATCTGCAACGAATAGAGGCTAGATAAGTATATTGAAAGGCATATGGAACCATTATAACCCCAAGTTTAGCAGAAATGCCCATGTTGGTGCTCTGTGAACTACCATGCACAAGCCCCTAGACTCCACCATCTATTCACTTATGCCTATTAATTTAAGTGTAAACTTTCAATGACAAGTTTGGTTAAGAAAGCTGCAAATTATACTATCTCTAGATAGCACCATCTTCATAAGCATCATTATTTTTCACTGTTAGCATGATCAAAATAAGTAACAGCACATATTAGTCCTACTGTAGCAATAAGCATGAACAGCTCTTGGAAGTTTCTGGGTCCAAATCAATGTACATTTTATAGCATTT
This sequence comes from Mobula birostris, assembly GCF_030028105.1. Taxonomy (NCBI): domain Eukaryota; kingdom Metazoa; phylum Chordata; class Chondrichthyes; order Myliobatiformes; family Myliobatidae; genus Mobula; species Mobula birostris. The sequence continues at coordinate 176,254,045 of NC_092370.1, read as the reverse complement.
TTAATATTAAAAAATCCTAACTTGTTTTATAGAATAATGTGGTGGAAGAGTTAGGTGAATATCGAAACCTGAGTCAAAGAGTCTTTCTTATTGAAGAAGGTAGAACGGTTTCAGGAATGAAGTCCAACCTATGGTCAAAAATTCAGTGTCTATTGACACTTATGTCACAGCCAATGAACCATGTCATGTCAGTCAAACAAAAGGCACTGTGCAAATGGGTTGTATGTGCCATGGGATTTACAGGATGATTTACTGCCATCAGTTGAATATTTTACAGTGAAGTCAATTTAAACAGTGCACTTAAAAACTCAAACCTGTTTCTATCCAATTTAAGCATTCCCCCTGTGTCCACATGGCTTCCCCTGGGTGTTCTGGCACCCTTCCAAAGGCCTTATTATTGATAGGATTATTGGTAACTGTAAATTGCCCTTAATAAAGGTGGGGGAGGGGCAGGAGAATCAGGGAAGATGATGGCCACATCAGAAAGAACAGGCTACGGGAAATAATTAGGAAAATAAGGCTGATGGAAATATTCTGATTCCATGGGTGAAGAAGTTTCCTCTTATGTCCTAAGGAAATTGGTCAAATATGAGTTACTTTACTCCATGACCTGCATAAAATCTAACCCTTTCATTTTCAGAACTATAGTTCTATTTAGCTGGGGAATTAAACTATCAGCTCCATTCTAGCTGAAAACTGTGGTGCCACTAATTGCTGCCTAAGAGGATTGTCCTCGTTGCTGGGATGAAGAAGGCTTGGAGAAAGAATAAAAAACAAAGCAAGAATCAACGAGTGCAGTGGCGCTCGGATCCGTTTGATATTTAATCTTTATGGTTGGAAGTCCTGTGATCTTGAGGGGCGCGACATACACGGTAGAACTTGGAGTTACTATACGGCTACGGTCCGTGCATTATCTCTTTTCTGGTGTGACTGGACATGATATTAATAGCGGAGGCAGCTGGTCAAATCAGGAGCACTACTGGTGAGTCTGATGCCAAAACCTGCACTTTGACAGACCTCCAGTTACGCGCTTGCAAACCTGCGGAATTTACACCACTTTCGAGAACCCTGGTGCAATTAACTGCACTCGTAGTCCGCAACTTGATGATTTCGTTTGGCAGTACTGTAAAAGTAAACCAACACTCTCACTCGAAATCATTGATCTACCTGCCCATGGCAAACCACACACAGCAGCGGGTCATTAAAAACTGCATATATCATCATCATCACACATCAGACGATGCAACATAATGCAATAGGATATAAAGTTCAAAATTTAAAATGCCTACATTCCTATGAATGCAGTATACCCAGGATCCCTTCTTGCCCAATAGATTGATACTTCCAAAACAGGCATTAAAAAATAAATAGGCATTCCTCGTCCAGCCTGCCATCGCTAAGATAATATACATACCAAGCTGAAATTTCACTGTTGTTCCCATTGTGGGACTCAGTGTCAGTGAAGCAGCCGCTGTGGTACCGCACCAGCAACCCAACCACGATGCGTGTGCCAGATGTGCGGGACGTGCCTGAGCTCTGGGAGTCTGACCGAGAGGCGGTATCACTCGCATCCACCCGCGGCCGGAGCAATTGGACGCTGCGGGCACTTACCCAGCACGGAGCCGATAAATATAAGGATCTGCGCCGAGGTGGTGAAGTCTCGGTAGATGTCCTCTTCGCCGTACTGCAGCAGGCTGCCGAAGGGGTGGCTCCCGCCCGTGGTCCTGTTATCAGTTGCCCGGGTGCTGCTCACGTTGCCCTGCTCGTCTGACCCACCGCCCGAACCCCAGTCGACGCTCCAGCTCGGAGTGGAGCTTGCGTTGGGTTCCATGGTCCTCACCGGCTGCCGATGCGACATGCTAAAACTTCACCCCCACCCCAGCATCTCGGAGGAAGATCCTTTTTTAAAATCTCCCCTCCCCGGTAGTACCGGGAAGAGAAAAAGAAATTCAAATCCTGGCCACGGTGACGATCAATCCGAGCCTCTTCACGTTCTCTCCTATCAACGTACCTTTCCTCCCTTCATCCCCTCCCCCACTCCCCATCCCAAAAACAGGCTGTCGTGATGCTGGATACGATCCACAACACAACTGTACAGGCAGAGACATATTTCGTCAGAAATTGGTTGCTTGGAGACGGCAATGAGTATAGGAAGAGAGGGAGGGAAAAATCTAATTTCTTCTCAGTGGCTTTCCCCTGCCATTGCCTCCTTCCCCATCGACGACCACTGCACGTTTCTTTCTGGAGACAAGCCCGCTCCAGCCTCTCCAGGGGTCTCTGCTTCCTTCCCACTGCTGAGGGGGCTCCCCGCATTTTTCCCGCGGGCTCATCTGCCAAACAGGACACCGCAGATATTTCTAACTGCATGACTCCACCAAGGCGTCAGCACCACACCAGTGACATGCTGTTTAAATGCAGAGTTAGCTTTAAGCAAGCCGTGGATAATTTAAATTAATTATGTTCGGAAAACAATGACAATTCTTTCTCAATGCATTACAGTCCCCGTGCACTAACAGAAGCGCCTTACTGCATCGACATTCTTCATTTTTTTTCCTAACAGCCAGGGAGAATAAACGACGGATTGCACTGCATCTACTGCAGGCCACCCCGTAAATATAATTTAATTTAAATAATGAACACTGCACATCTTAGCACTGAGTGAAGAAAATTACTGCCTTAAAGTATTTATCAATTTGAAGATGGTTTTCAACAAATATAAATTCTAAGTTGGTATCTAATTATGGATTAGAAATGTAACGTTTTTGTTAAATTAGAAATAGAACAGTGTTTTTGCAACAGTTCACTCCACATGTTATCAAGAAACAGTGATACATTGCAAAATCGGTGAACCTTAATAACATCTAGGTAGTAGTGCTCCAGAATGAAATGTGACTCCAGCCAAGAATTTTCAATGTAGCCATATCACTGGCACCATGCATCATTTTGAAACATTGCCAAAGAATGTAATTTGCATAAGATATATTGAGAACCAATCAGCTAATTATACCACTGTGGGAATATACTCAAATATTTGCAAAATGAATGAAGTCGACATCAAAATCTCTACATATTCACAATACCTTACTCAGTTTGGGTTTTGCCAAAATGTCCCCAGCTCACTACAGTTCTTGCACAAGCACAGACACAAGAAGGAAGAAGACTGTCTGTTTTGCCAGCAGGACAGCATTTGGCAACTGTGGCACAAAAGAGCATTCCTCTGTCAAATCAGGAGGAACTTGTTTCATTAGTTGAGACTTACATCCTGCAGAAAGGAAGAAGGTTGAGGTTTGTTAGCAGAAATACCCCTTCGCTATCATGATCTCCTTACAAAAGCCTTACAAGAGAGTGTGCTAGAGCACAATAAATGTAGCTGCCAATGATAGTTTTCACAGATAATTAGAATGGGACAATGAATATCCAGAGAAAGCAGCAACTCGTTCTACAAACTGCAAAAATTGAACAGTATACAGGCTTGTATTAGCTGGTGCCCCATAATACTTCTGTCATTTGAGTGTCAGACAATGGCACACCCACAAATAAAACAAAACAAGACATCCAATTGTATCATCAACTTCCGCGTGTCAGACTAGCTCAGTAAATATTCAATAGTAAATGTAATAGGTTTCTAATATATTGAGGCACAGCAGAATTCTATTCAAAGGAATGGAGGTTTATTTACAAGACAATAGAACGGCTATTTATAAGTCAAGACTTTAAGTTACAATGCAACACAGATGTGCCTGAGTCCTGATGAGGAGCCTCAGCCTGAAACGTCAACAGTACTCTTTTCCATAGATGCTTCCTGGCCTGCTGAGTTCCTCCAGCAGTTTGTACATGTTGCTCTGAAACAGTAATGTGGTTGAGAAACAGGCGCATATTGCTTGCTATCCAGTAGAATCACAACATGAAGCATGCGTTAGATATTGATAAAACAATGTTTTCTATGCTTAATGGTGCGTTATAATGGGCATTACAAAGGCTGCTTGTGTTCTATAAAACCAGTCTGGCAAGTACAGAGCAGAGGTTAGGAAAGTTCACTAGCTGCATTGATGAGTATAAGATATGTATAACAGGTCAGCAATTCATTATATAAACAGTACAATTTCCAAATTATACTCTTTCCATATTGGCTGAGGAAGATTACTATTTTTACTAGATGGCTGACTTAATTGCAGTATTTTACATGATGAAACCACCAGTCTTGCAAGTATGAAACTGCAGCAGAGAAACAGCCCAGGAAGGTTTTTGGTTATTATGATGACCTACCCACATGATATCAACAGTCTAGTAACATATCCTATTCGATTCAATCCCTTGTACTTAAACACATGCCCTCCAGTTCAACTATTCCATGTGACTCCAAATTCCACATTCCGGCCAACTTTAAATGATTTTATAGTGAATTTCTTTTTGGGTTTTATTGATAAAAGTTTTACATTTATGGCTCGAGTTTTAGACTTGCCCTTCCTGGAAATGTTTTTTTTGTAGTCTACCTCATCAAATTCTTTCATAAGTTACAAGCGTGTATTGGTTCCACTCTGAACTTTTTCTTCTCTGTAATAAGGAGCAGCAACCTGTATAGTTTTTTTTCTTCTGAGAGATAGAACAGAACTTCTGTTTAAATAGAAATCTTGAAAAACAATCTTCTTAATTACATTGAATTTTAATCTAGTCAGTGTAAAGCAAGTATTCAAAGTGGAAGCAAATTTGGCAAATTTTTTTTTGGTGGGTGAGTAGGTTACCAAATAACTCTCCTTAACTTTGTGTCTACTGAATTGTATAACCTAATCTGTTTTATGTATTTATTTTATTTAGCGATACAATGAGCCCGGGCTACCCAATTCCACCTTACTAACCTGTACGTATTTGGAAAAGGGAAGGAAACCGGAGCACCCGGAGGAAACCCATGCGGCTGTGGAACGAACATACAAACTCCTCATAGACAGCGGTGGAACTGAACTCATTTTGCTGGTGCTGTAATTGTCATGGTCCAGTCCGTGAAGACCGTATTCCGCTTCACGGTCCGGTCCATCGACCCTTGCTCCAGGTTTTCCTATCTACCCTGTTTCTGTTCTTGTCGAGCTAATTGAGGCAGCTGATGCTCCTTGGGGCTGGCTGCATAAATACCTTCAGACACACAAGGCGTGGCTGCTGGATTGTTCTTGTCCTTACTCCTTGGATCCCTTGCTCTGCCTTCTGTTTCCTCGCCTGAAGCCCTGCCTTGTCTTGCCGGTAACTCTCGCCTCGCCTGAAGTTCTCATCTCGCCTTGCATTGTCTGAAGCTTTGCCTTGACTTGCTGGTAACTCTCGCCTCGTCTCGCCTGCAGTCTTGTCCTGGAGCCACCCTGTACCTAGCTCCCTTCCTGTCCCTTGCCTCCATCGGGTAACCCAGGCCGTCTCGCCGTTATATGCGGTTGGTTCTGTCCTTTCCGATCCCATGCCTCCGTCAGGTGGTGATCCGTGCCCTGCCAGGTGAACCGTGCCCTGCCCCGTAGGAGCCTGTCTAGCCTCAAGCCTGAAGACTCCAACGTCACCTCGCCACTAGTCTCTTGCCTCCAGCCTCCAGCCACGCCTCACCTCCAGTCTCCTGCCTTCAGCCGCCAGCCTTGCCTCGCCTCAAGTCTCCTGCCTCCAGCCTCCTGCCTCACCTCGCCTGAAGACTCCAGCCTCCTGCCTAGCCTCAAGCCTGGACTCCAGCCTCCTGCCTAGCCTCAAGCCTGAAGACTCCAGCCTCCTGCCTAGCCTCAAGCCTGAAGACTCCAGCCTCCTGCCTAGCCTCAAGCCTGAAGACTCCAGCCTCCTGCCTAGCCTCAAGCCTGAAGACTCCAGCCTCCTGCCTAGCCTCAAGCCTGAAGACTCCAGCCTCCTGCCTAGCCTCAAGCCTGAAGATTCCAGCCTCCTGCCTAGCCTCAAGCCTGAAGATTCCAGCCTCCTGCCCAGCCTCAAGCCTGAAGCGTCCAGCCTCTAGCCTCTAGCCTCTAGCCTCTTGCCAAGCCAAGACAAGCCTCTAGCCTCTAGCCTCTTGCCAAGCCAAGCCTCTAGCCTCTAGCCTCTAGCATCTTGCCAAGCCAAGCCTCTAGCCTCTAGCCTCTAGCCTCAAGCCTGAAGACTCCAGCCTCCTGCCTCCTGCCAAGCCTCGCCTCTAACCTCAAGCCTGAAGACTCCAGCCTCCTGCTTCCTGCAAAGTCTTGCCTCTAGCCTCAGGCCTGAAGACTCCAGCCTCATACTGCCTGCCTACCAAGCCTTGTCCTTGCCAGGTTCTGGGGTCTGAGCTAGAGGTAAGACCCAGCTACTGGGTCCTTGTCCAGTCTCTGGCTCGGAATCTAAGCCCGGGCTCCTATGTCTCTTGTCCAGCCCTGTTCCAGGTTCCTGGTTTTCCTGTCCATGTCCTTGCCATCGCCCTGTATCCTAGTCCTGTCCCTAGTACTTCAGTGTCTGTGTCTTGTACTTGGGTCCATTCCCAGCCACCGCCCTATGACAGAACGATCCAGCCAACCATGGACCCAGCGACACAGACACTGTCGTTTTCCTCTTGCCACCCGGGGTTCCTTTCTGTTACATACCCTCCCACCCGCCTGGGTCATCCATAGTCTGGGTACCCTGTTTGGTTGCCAGGAGGTTCCCATAGAGGAGGGGGTTACTGTCATGGTCTGGTCCGTGAAGTCCGTATTCCGGTTCACGGTCCAGTCCATCGACCCTTGCTCCAGGTTTTCCTATCTACCCTATTTCTGTTCTTGTAGAGCTAATTGAGGCAGCTGATGCTCGTTGGGACTAACTGCATAAATATCTTCAGAGACCAGGGCGTGGCTGCTGGATTGTTCTTGTCCTTACTCCTTGTACCCCTTGCTCTGCCTTCTGTTTCCTGGCCTGAAGCCCTGCCTTGTCTTGCCAGTAGCTCTCGCCTCGCCTGAAGTTCTTGTCTCGCCTTGCATTGCCTGAAGCCTTGCCTTGACTTGCTGGTAACTCTCGCTTCATCTTGCCTGCAGTCTTGTCCTGGAGCCACTCTGAACCTAGCTCGCTTCCTGTCCCTTGCCTCCGTCGGGTAAGCCAGGCCATCTCGCCATTACGTGTGGTTGGTTCTGTCCCTTCCTGTCCCATGCCTTTGTCGGGTGGTGATCCGTGCCCTGCCCAGGTGATCCACGCCCTGCCCAGGAGTACCGCGCCCTGCCCCGGAGTACCGCGCCCTGCCCCGGAGGAGCCTGCCTAGACTCAAGCCTAAAGACTCCAGCTTCGCCTCGCTTCAAGTCTCCTGCCTCCAGCCTCCAGCCTTGCCTCACTTCAAGTCACCTGCCTCCAGCCTCGCCTCACTTCAAGTCTCCTTCCTCCAGCCTCCAGCCTCACCTCGCCCCAAGTCTCCAGCCTCCAGCCTCACCTCGCCTGAAGACTCCAGCCTCCTGCCTAGCCTCTTGCCAAGCCAAGCCAAGCCAAGCCTCTAGCCTCTAGCCTCGCCCTGCCTACCTTTCAAGCCTCGTGTTAGCCTGGTTCTGGGGTCCGAGCCAGAGGCAAGACTCAGGTACTGGGTCCTTGTCCAGTCTCTGGCTCGGAGTCCATCCTGCCTCCTGCCAAGCCTCGCCTCTAGCCTCAAGCCTGAAGACTCCAGCCTCCTGCTTCCTGCCAAGTCTCGCCTCTAGCCTCAGGCCTGAAGACTCCAGCTTCATCCTGCCTGCCTGCCAAGCCTCGTCCTTCCCTGGTTCTGGGGTCCAAGCCAGAGGCAAGACCCAGCTACTGGGTCCTTGTCCAGTCTCTGGCTCAGAGTTCAAGCCCAGGCTCCTAGCTCCCTTGTCCAGTCCTGTTCCAGGTTCCTGGTTTTCCTGTCCACGTCCCTGCCATCGCCCTGTATCCTAGTCCTGTCCCTAGTACTTCAGTGTCTGTGTCTGGCACTTGGGTCCGTTCCCAGTCACCGCCCTATGACAGTAATAGCATTACGCTAAACGCTACGGTACAACGCTACCCTCTTTTCCTTTATTCTCTAGCTGCCAGTTTCTTTGTGAACTTTAATTTCTTCCTTTGGACCTGTATTGCCCTTCATAAAAAGTTTTTTTTAATAATACAGCAATGTCATTTTTACGTAGTTTTTTTTGCAAGGTGATTGCAAGCTACAGTGCATAAAGTATATAATGGGATAATCTGAAGGAACAGAACATCTACCTGGGAGTCCACATCTCACACAACCTTTCATGGTCCCAGAACATATCCTTTGCAGTCAGGAAAGCCCACCAATATCTCTGCTCTCTGAAGAGAGCTGGACTTTGCATATTAATACTCTCAACCTCCTACAAATGCCAAGTTGAAAGCATGCTAACACTGTATGGCATGGAAACTGCACTGCAATGGACAGGACGGCCCAACATCAGGTAGTTAAAACCACCCAATGCATCACCAACACCAGCCTACTGGTCATCAAGGACAAACACTCAGTGGCCACTTTATTAGATACACCTGTACATCTGCCCGTTAATGCAAATATCTAATCAGCTTATCACATGGCAACAACCTCATGCATAAAAACATACAGATATGGTCAAGAGCTTCATTTGTTGTTCAGAACAAATGTCAGAATGGGGGGAAAATATGATTCCACTGACTTTGACAATGCAATGATTGTTGGAGACAGACGGGGTGGTTTGAGTATCTCAGAAATTGCTGAACTGCTGGGATTTCCACACACAACAGTCTCTGGAGTTTGCAGCGAATGCTGCAAAAAACACAGATACATCCAGTGAGCGGCAGTTCTGTTGGTAAAAATGCCTTGTTAACGAGAGAAATCAGAGGAGAATGGACAGTCCGGTTGAAGCTGACACAAAGCTGACAGTAACTCAGGTAACCGCATATTACAATTGTAGTATGCAGAAGAGCATTTCTGAACACACAACACATCAGATCTTGAAGTGGATGGGCCACATGACAAATATACACTCAATGGCCTCTTGATTGGGTACAGAAAGTATTTAATAAAGTGGCCACTGAGTATATGTAAGCCAATTTTACATATGTATGCCCACATTCAAACAGTAACTTCTATGTTTATTGGACTGTTTTTTATTTATATCTATTGAATTCATGATTTCTGCTGCGTTGGTTCCAGAATAACAATCATTTTGTTCTCCTTTACACTCTTATACTGAAGAATGACAATAAACAACTTTGAATTTTGAAATGGGCAATCGACTTTTCAGGTCAAGACCCTTTTTCAGGAATAGGTCTTGATGAAGCATCTCAATTGTCAATTTCACTCCATAGATGCTGCCTGACCTGCTGAAATCTGGGAATTCAAGAGAATTTCATGTAAATATCTAAACAATTATCATTACCATCACTTTTTTTTTATTTCAAAATATACTTTATTCAAAAATAAATATATACAATAAACCATTCAATAACTTTTCATCCTTTACATACGTTTCCATTATACTCAGTAAAATACCCGTGTTTATAGCCACCCACGTGGCACTCCAGTTGTTCAGCTTAGCATATCATTGTTGAGGGGTATACTCCCCGCCCACCGACCCCTCCCACTCCCGCGGGTGGAGAAACCTAAACTGTGGTCCTTCCCCACCGGGCCCTTGCGGTGGCTGCACCGAGTTTCAGTGCGTATTTTTTTTTTTTTTTTCAAAAATACTTTATTCAGAAATATTACAAAATAAAAATAATTACATACAGAAAAAGAAAACCATTCGTTGACTGTGAGTCCTTATTCAATACAGTTATTAACAATAAAATTTTGCGTTGACTCTGTTCATTTACAAATGAAAGATGTTTACAGTAAATCATGCGTTTACTCTCAACTCTTGGTCAAGTGTTAAGACTTATTAACAATCAAAGTTTTCAACAATAAAGGCAGGCAATGGCTCTAATACGTTCCCAAATTAACAATTCCACCCACTCCTTGGGCACCATGTTGATTATCTGTCCACACCGCTGATGAGGGTAGCTTTCCTCCCCACCCAACCTCTCCCCCTCCTACGGGTGATGAACGTTAAACTGCGGTCCTTCCCCACCGGGCCTTCGCGGTGGCTGCACCAAGTTTGAGTGCATCCCATCACTTACCCTAATCTCTCATGGATGAAGTATCAGTATACCAAGTTAATTTGCTGTGAACGCAAAGGAGAAAGGTACCCTGATACTATTTTACTATAAGTAGGTAATAATTTTAATCGACATGAGACATTTCAAAAAATCGCAATTGTGGGTGGTATATATTAACAAATTTGCTCATTGTGATAAAATTTCAAACTATCATATATGTAATAATGCATTAATATTTCTGCTTTTGTGTGAGTATGGTACAGATTGAGTTGTTGAAATGCTTATGTTTATATTAACTATATGATCATTATCCTCAGAGCTATGTGTGTAAATGTTGTGCATATATTTTCTGCCATGGTTCCTACTTTATATCACCGACTACACTTCAAGAGCACTCCATTGCCTAGGTCAAGAAGGACACATTGTAAATTGAGTTCTATCTTTTCATCTAGTGTGCTGCTGTAATCATAACAATATTAAGTGCTCTGCTATCATGAGGGTTAAACCACATAATCCTTGGAAGCATGCACAGCAATTGCAGTGCTTGATTCAGCATGGTCACTTGTCTGCAACCTGCTGGAGAAAATGGTTTCACCATGCAGCTAGCACCATCTGCAGAGCTCTTTCACTGAACCACTTCAAACTGTTTTAAGCTAGTCTGTATTTCAAGGGCATGAGTACCGTAGCTGTGGCTGTGGCTGCAGTATATATTAGAGGCACCACAACAACTTCACGTTTTAGAATACTGCACTCAAGATCTTGAAGAGTAATTTGAGTAGACAAAAGGTATTCTATATTGTCGGGGGCGGGGCAGAGAGCCCTTTAGTTGCACGCTCAGAAGGTAATGGGAGAAGATAGCTTTGATTATCAGTAGTTAAGGACCTAGATTGAGTTCCAGAGTAAGTCTAATGACCTGAGAAGGATGGTCATGGGCATAGTAAATTTTGCAGGGAACCTAAAAGTCAGTTGTAAACCCTTCTGCAAATATGCAGAAAGAAAAAGGCTGGTGGTCAAATATAGGTCCATTGTCAAAGATGGGGGAATTTCACAATGGAGAATAGTAAAGTAGCAGAGCAATTGAACAAATATTAGAAACATAGAAAACCTACAGCACAATACAGCCCCTTCGGCCCACAAAGTTGTGCTGAACATGTCCCTGCCTTACAAATTACTAGGGTTACCCATAGCCCTCTATTTTTCTAAGCTCCATGTACCTATCCAAAAGTCTCTTAAAAGACCCTATTGTATCCACCTCCACCACCGTTGCCGGCAGCCCATTCCACGCACTCACCACTCTCTGAGTAAAAAACTTACCCCTGACATCTCCTCTGTACCTACTCCCCAGCACCTTAAACCTGTGCCCTCTTGTAGCAGCCATTTCAGCCCTGGGAAAAAGCCTCTGACTATCCACATGATCAATGCCTCTCATCATCTTATACACCTCTATCAGATCATCTCTCATCCTCCGTTGCTCCAAGGAGAAAAGGCCAAATTAACTCAACCTGTTTTCATAAGGCATGCTCCCCAATCCTGGCAACAAATTTGAAGGCTAGAGCAGAAGATGGTAGCGCGACGCAGTTCGCAGCGGCCACTCCAGCGGTGACGTCTGTTATTTGTCAAGTAGGGTTCCGTGCACAATCCTGATTTGATGGAGACGGACGTGAGAGCATGGAGGAACATCTGGTGAAACTTCTGAAATGCCTGCTTTGCTGCTGTTGCTACTGTGTGGTCCAGAATCTCCGGAGGAGAAGGCCCTGAGTCCTCGGCTTTGCTTGTTGCTCGGAGGCCGAGGCAGGGTCAAAGCACTCGGCAGAGGATGTTGCTCGGAGAGGCTGTGTCGGAGGGGCTGGTCGGAGGCTCGAAGTTTTCGGACGGACTCAGAGTCCGCTGCAGTCGGATGCTTCCAATGGTGCCGCATGGGCAAGTTGGCAGCGCTTGGAGGTTCATGGTAGGGAGAGTTTCTCCCTTCTGCCGCCTGCATGAGATGATGAGGCTATCGGGACTCTTAGACTTTTTTTTACTGTGCCCATGGTCTGCTCTTTATCAAATTATGGTATTGCTCTGCATGGTTGTAACTATTTGTTATAATTATTTGATTTTGTCAGTTTTAGTCTTGGTTTGTGCTGTGTTTTCTTATGATATCGTTCTGGAGGAACGTTATATCAGTTTTTAATGCATGCATTTCTAAATGACAATAAGTGAGGACTGAGTGTCCTCATAATCTAATGTAACCTAATCCTTGTAAATCTCCTCTGCACCCTTTCTATGGTTTCCACATCCTTCCTGTAGTGAGGCGACCAGAACTAAGCACAGTACTCCAAGTGGGGTCTGACCAGGGCTCTATATAGCTGCAACATTACCTCTCGGCTCCTAAATTCAATTCCACGATTGATGAAGGCCAATACACCGGATGCCTTCTTAACCACAGAGTCAACCTACGCAGCTGCTTTGAGTGTCCTATGGACTCGGACCCCAAGATGCCTTGTCTTCACAGAAGAGAAGAGAAGTAATGTTGCAAGACAATAAAAAATCTGATGAATGTGAGCAACTTAAGGAAATCAATACTGGTAAGAAAGTAACACTGGAGAAACTAATGTGTATAAGATTGGATTGGTGGTTGGAGGGAGGAGATGGTAGTGCAGGGATTTTGTTCAGACTGGAGGCCCGTGACCAGTGGGGTGCCCTAGAGATCAGTGCTCGGCCTTCTGGAGTTTGTCATATAAATTAACGATTTGTATGAAAATGTAGGTGGCCTGGTTAAAAAGTCCATGGATGACATCACATTGGTTGTGCACTGGACAGTGAAGAAGAGCTGCAACAGAAACTAAATCAACTGAGGAAGCGAGCAAAGGAACGACAGAAGGAATTTAGACAAGTGTAAAGTGATGCCCTTTCCAACACTTTACACACAGGAATGGCAGGGCATGTTGTTGACTGAGGCAGCTTGGGGTACAAGTACATACTTCCCCAGAAGGGCCAACACAGTCGACAAGGTGGTGACAAAAGCCTCGTGCCTCCAGCCTCGCCTCACCTCAGCTCTCCTGCCTCCAGCCTCCAGCCTTACCTAGCCTCAAGTCTCCTGCCTCCAGCCTCCAGCCTCACCTCGCCTCAAGTCTCCTGCCTCCAGCCACGCCTCGCCTGAAGACTCCAGCCTCCTGCTTAGCCTCAAGCCTGAAGACTCCAGCCTCCTGCCTAGCCTCTTACCAAGCTGAGCCAAGTCTATAGCTTCTAGCCTCTAGCCTCTTGCAAGCCGAGCCAAGACTCTAGCCTCTACTCTCTAGCCTCAAGCCTCAAGCCTGAAGACTCCAGCCTCGCCCTGCCTGCCTTTCAAGCCTCGTGTTTGCCTGGTCCTGGGGTCCGAGCCAGAGGCAAGACCCAGGTACTGGGTCCTTGTCCAGTCTCTGGCTCGGAGTCCATCCTGCCTCCTGCCAAGCCTCGCCTCTACCCTCAAGCCTTAAGACTCCAGCCTCCTGCTTCCTGCCAAGTCTCGCCTCTAGCCTCAGGCCTGAAGACTCCAGCCTCGTCCTGCCTGCCTGTCAAGGTTCATCCTTGCCTGGTCCTGGGGTCCGAACCAGAGGCAAGACCCAGCTACTGGGTCCTTGTCCAGTCTCTGGCTCAGAGTTCAAGCCCAGGCTCCTAGCTCCCTTGTCCAGTCCTGTTCCAGGTTCCTGGTTTTCCTGTCCATGTCCCTGCCATTGCCCTGTATCCTAGTCCTGTCCCTAGTACTTCAGTGCCTGTGTCTTGCAATTGGGTCCATTCCCAGCCACCACCCTATGACAGAACGATCCAGCCAACCATGGACCCAGTGACACAGACACTGTTGCTTTCCTCTTGCTACCCGGGGTTCCTTTCTGTTACATACCTTCCCACCCACCCGGGTCGTCCATATTCTGGGTACTCTGTTTGGTCGCCAGGAGGCTCCTTTAGAGGGGGGCGTACTGTCATGGTCCGGTCCGTGAAGTCCGTATTCCGGTTCACGGTCCGGTCCACGACCCTTGCTCCAGGTTTTCCTATCTACCCTGTTTCTGTTCTTGTAGAGCTAATTGAGGCAGCTGATGCTCTTTGGGGCTGGCTGCACAAATACCTGCATAAATAGCATGGCTGCTGGATTCTTCTTGTCCTTACTTCTGGTAACCTTTGCTCTGCCTTTGGTTTCTGCCTTGCCTTGTCTTGCCGGTAACTCTCATAGAAACATAGAAAATAGGTGCAGGAGTAGGCCATTCGGCCCTTCGAGCCTGCACTGCCATTTGTTATGATCATGGCTGATCATCCAACTCAGGACCCTGCCCCAGCCTTCCCTCCGTACCCCCTCATCCCCGTAGCCACAAGGGCCATATCTAACTTCCTCTTAAATATAGCCAATGAACTGGCCTCAACTGCTTCCTGTGGCAGAGAATTCCACAGATTCACCACTCTCTGTGTGAAGAAGTTTTTCCTAAGATCGGTCCTAAAAGGCTTCCCCTTTATCCTCAAACTGTGACTCCTCGTTCTGGACTTCCCCAACATCGGGAACAATCTTCCTGCATCTAGCCTGTCCAATCCCTTTAGGATCTTATACGTTTCAATCAGATCCCCCTTCAATCTTCTAAATTCTAACGAGTACAAGCCCAGTTCATCCAGTCTTTCTTCATATGAAAGTCCTACCATCCCAGGAATCAATCTGGTGAACCTTCTTTGTACAACCTCTATGGCAAGGATGTCTTTCCTCAGATTTGGGGACCAAAACTGCACACAATACTCCAGGTGTGCTCTCACCAAGGCCTTGTACAACTGCAGTAGTACCTCCCTGCTCCTGTACTCAAATCCTCTCGCTATAAATGCCAGCATACCATTCGCCTTTTTCACCGCCTGCTGTACCTGCATGCCCACTTTCAATGACTGGTGTATAATAACACCCAGGTCTCGTTGCACCTCCCCTTTTCCTAATCGGCCACCATTCAGATAATAATCTGTTTTCCTCTTTTTGCCACCAAAGTGGATAACTTCACATTTATCCACATTAAATTGCATCTGCCATGAATTTGCCCACTCACCCAACCTATCCAAGTCACTCTGCATCCTCTTAGCATCCTCCTCACAGCTAACACTGCCACCCAGCTTCGTGCCATCCGCAAACTTGGAGATGCTGCATTTAATTCCCTCATCCAAGTCATTAATATATATTGTAAACAACTGGGGTCCCAGCACTGAGCCTTGCGGTACCCCACTAGTCACCGCCTGCCATTCTGAAAAGGTCCCGTTTATTCCCACTCTTTGCTTCCTGTCTGCTAACCAATTCTCTATCCACATCAATACCTTACCCCCAATACCGTGTGCTTTAAGTTTGCACACTAATCTCCTGTGTGGGACCTTGTCAAAATCCTTTTGAAAATACAAATACACCACATCCACTGGTTCTCCCCTATGCACTCTACCAGTTACATCCTCAAAAAATTCTATGAGATTCGTCAGACATGATTTTCCTCTCACAAATCCATGCTGACTTTGTCCGATGATTTCACCGCTTTCCAAATGTGCTGTTATCACATCTTTGATAACTGACTCCAGCAGTTTCCCCACCACCGACGTTAGGCTAACCGGTCTATAATTCCCCGGTTTCACTCTCCCTCCCTTTTTAAAAAGTGGGGTTACATTAGCCACCCTCCAATCCTCAGGAACTAGTCCAGAATCTAACGAGTTTTGAAAAATTATCACTAATGCATCCACTATTTCTTGGGCTACATCCTTAAGCACTCTGGGATGCAGACCATCTGGCCCTGGGGATTTATCTGCCTTCAATCCCTTCAATTTACCTAACATCACCTCCCTACTAACATGTATTTCGCTCAGTTCCTCCATCTCACTGGATCCTCTGTCCCCTACTATTTCTGGAAGATTATTTATGTCCTCCTTAGTGAAGACAGAACCAAAGTAATTATTCAATTGGTCTGCCATCTCCTTGCTCCCCATAATCAATTCACCTGTTTCTGTCTGTAGGGGACCTACATTTGTCTTTACCAGTCTTTTCCTTTTTACATATCTATAAAAGCTTTTACAGTCAGTTTTTATGTTCCCTGCCAGTTTTCTCTTGTAATCTTTTTTCCCCTTCCTAATTAAGCCCTTTGTACTCCTCTGCTGAACTCTGAATTTCTCCCAGTGCTCAGGTGAGCCACTTTTTCTGGCTAATTTGTATGCTCTCGCCTCGCCTGAAGTTCTCATCTCGCCTTGCATTGCCTGAAGCCTTGACTTGACTTGCTGGTAATTCTCGTCTCGTCTCGCCTGCAGTCTTGTCCTGGAGCCACCTTGTACCCAGCTCCCTTCCTGTCCATTGCCTCCGTCGGGTAAGCCAGGCCGTCTCGCCATTATCTGTGGTTGGTTCTGTCCCTTCCTGTCCCATGCCTCCGTCGGGTGCTGATCCGCGTCCTGCCCAGGAGTACGGTGTCCTGTCCAGGAGTACCGCGCCCTGCCCCAGAGGAGCCTGCCTAGCCTCAAGCCTCAAGTCTCCTGCCTCCAGCCTCAGCTCGCCTCGTCTCCTGCCTCCAGCCTCACCTCACCTCAAGTCTCCTGCTTCCTACCTAGCCTCAAGCCTGAAGACTCCAGCCTCCTGCCTATCCTCAAGCCTGAAGACTCCAGCCTCCTGCCTAGCCTCTTGCCAAGCCAAGCCAAGCCTCTAGCCTCTTGCAAGCCGAGCCAAGCCTCTGGCCTCTAGTCTCTAGCCTCTTGCAAGCCGAGCCAAGCCTCTAGCCTCTAGTCTCTAGCCTCAAGCCTGAAGACTCAAGCCTCCTGCCTCCAGCCAAGCCTCGCCTCTAGCCTCAAGACTGAAGACTCCAGCCTCACCCTGCCTGCCTTTCAAGCCTCGTGTTTGCCTGGTTCTGGGGTCCGAGCCAGAGGCAAGACCCAGGTACTGGGTCCTTGTCCAGTCTCTGGCTCGGAGTCCATCCTGCCTCCTGCCAAGCCTCGCCTCTACCCTCAAGCCTGAAGACTCCAGCCTCCTGCTTCCTGCCAGGTCTCGCCACTAGCCTCAGGCCTGAAGACTCCAGCCTCGTCCTGCCTGCCTGCCACGGTTCATCCTTGCCTGGTCCTGGGGTCCGAGCCAGAGGCAAGACCCAGCTACTGGGTCCTTGTCCAGTCTCTGGCTCAGAGTTCAAGCCCAGGCTCCTAGTTCCCTTGTCTAGTCCTGTTCCAGGTTCCTGATTTTCCTGTCCATGTCCCTGCCATCGCCCTGTATCCTAGTCCTGTCCCTAGTACTTCAGTGTCTGTGTCTTGCACTTGGGTCCATTCCCAGCCACCGCCCTATGACAGAACGATCCAGCCAACCATGGACCCAGTGACACAGACACTGTTGCTTTCCTCTTGCCACCCGGGGTTCCTTTCTGTTACATACCTTCCCACCCACCCGGGTCGTCCATATTCTGGGTACCCTGTTTGGTCGCCAGGAGGCTCCTGTAGTGGGGGCGGGAGCGTACTGTTATGGTCCAGTCCGTGAAGTCCGTATTCCGGTTCACGGTCCGGTCCATCGATCCTTGCTCCAGGTTTTCCTATCTACCCTGTTTCTGTTCTTGTAGAGCTAATTGAGGCAGCTGATGCTCTTTGGGGCTGGCTGCATAAATACCTGCATAAATAGCGTGGCTGCTGGATTCTTCTTGTCCTTACTCCTTGTAACCTTTGCTCTGCTTTTGGTTTCTGCCTTGCCTTGTCTTGCCAGTAACTCTCACAGAAACGTAGAAACATAGAAAATAGCTGCAGGAGTAGGCCCTTCGGCCCTTCGAGCTGCACCGCCATTCATTATGATCATGGCTGAGCATCCAACTCAGAACCCTGCCCCAGCCTTCCCTCCATACCCCCTCATCCCCGTAGCCACAAGGGCCATATCTAACTCCCTCTTAAATATAGCCAATGAACTGGCCTCAACTGTTTCCTGTGGCAGAGAATTCCACAGATTCACCACTCTCTGTGTGAAGAAGTTTTTCCTCATCTCGGTCCTAAAAGGCTTCCCCTCTATCCTCAAACTGTGACCCCTCGTTCTGGACTTCCCCAACATTGGGAACAATCTTCCTGCATCTAGCCTATCCAATCCCTTTAGGATTTTATACGTTTCAATCAGATCCCCCCTCAATCTTCTAAATTCCAACGAGTACAAGCCCATTTCATCCAGTCTTTCATCCTGCCATCCCAGGAATCAATCTGGTGAACCTTCTTTGTACTCCCTCTATGGCAAGGATGTCTTTCCTCAGATTAGGGGACCAAAACTGCACACAATACTCCAGGTGTGCTCTCACCAAGGCCTTGTACAACTGCAGTAGTACCTCCCTGCTCCTGTACTCGAATCCTCTCGCTATAAATGCCAGCATACCATTCGCCTTTTTCACCGCCTGCTGTACCTGCATGCCCACTTTCAATGACTGGTGTATAATGACACCCAGGTCTCGTTGCACCTCCCCTTTTCCTAATCGGCCACCATTCAGATAATAATCTGTTTTCCTATTTTTGCCACCAAAGTGGATAACTTCACATCTATCCACATTAAATTGCATCTGCTATGAATTTGCCCACTCACCCAACCTATCCAAGTCACTCTGCATCCTCTTAGCATCCTCCTCACAGCTAACACTGCCACCCAAATTCGTGCTATCCGCAAACTTGGAGATGCTGCATTTAATTCCCTCATCCAAGTCATTAATATATATTGTAAACAACTGGGGTCCCAGCACTGAGTCTTGCGGTACCCCACTAGTCACCGCCTGTCATTCTGAAAAGGTCCCATTTATTCCCACTCTTTGCTTCCTGTCTGCTAACCAATTCTCCACCTACACCAATACCTTACCCCCAATACCGTGTGCTTTAAGTTTGCACACTAATCTCCTATTTGGGAACTTGTCAAAAGCCTTTTGAAAATCCAAATACTCCACATCCACTGGTTCTCCCCTATCCACTCTACTATTTACATCCTCAAAAAATTCTATGAGATTCGTCAGACATGATTTTCCTCTCACAAATCCATGCTAACTTTGTCCGATGATTTCATTGCTTTCCAAATGTGCTGTTATCACATCTTTGATAACTGACTCCAGCAGTTTCCCCACCACCGACGTTAGGCTAACCGGTCTATAAATCCCCGGTTTCTCTCTTCCTCCTTTTTTAAAAAGTGGGGTTACGTTAGCCACCCTCCAATCCTCAGGAGCTAGTCCAGAATCTAACGAGTTTTGAAAAATTATCACTAATGCATCCACTATTTCTTGGGCTACTTCCTTCAGCACTCTGGGATGCAGACCATCTGGCCCTGGGGATTTATCTGCCTTCAATCCCTTCAATTTACCTAACACCACCTCCCTACTAACATGTATTTCGCTCAGTTCCTCCATCTCACTGGACCCTCTGTCCCCTACTATTTCTGGAAGATTATTTATGTCCTCCTTAGTGAAGACAGAACCAAAGTAATTATTCAATTGGTCTGCCATGTCCTTGCTCCTCATAATCAATTCGTCTGTTTCTGTCTGTAGGGGACCTATATTTGTCTTTACCAGTCTTTTTCTTTTTACATATCTATAAAAGCTTTTACAGTCAGTTTTTATGTTCCCAGCCAGTTTTCTCTCCTAATCTTTTTTCCCCTTCCTAATTAAGCCCTTTGTACTCCTCTGCTGAACTCTGAATTTCTCCCAGTGCTCAGGTGAGCCACTTTTTCTGGCTAGTTTGTATGCTCTCGCCTCGCCTGAGGTTCTCATCTCGCCTTGCATTGCCTGAAGCCTTGACTTGACTTGCTGGTAATTCTCGTCTTGTCTCACCTGCAGTCTTGTCCTGGAGCCACCCTGTACCCAGCTCCCTTCCTGTCCATTGCCTCCGTTGGGTAAGCCAGGCCGTCTCGCCATTACTTGTGGTTGGTTCTGTCCCTTCCTGTCCCATGCCTCCATCAGGTGGTGATCCGCGCCCTGCCCAGGAGTACGGCATCCTGCCCTGGTGAACCGCGCCCTGCCCCGGAGGAGCCTGCCTAGCCTCAAGCCTCAAGTCACCTGCCTCCAGCCTCGCCTTGCCTCAAGTCTCCTGCCTCCAGCCTCGCCTCATCTCAGCTCTCCTGCCTCCAGCCTCCAGCCTCACCTAGCCTCGTCTCCTGCCTCCAGCCTCACCTCATCTCCAGCCTCCAGTCTTGCCTCGCCTCAAGTCTCCAGCCTCCAGCCTCCAGCCTCACCTCACCTCAACTCTCCAGCCTCCAGCCTCCAGCCTCACCTCACCTCCAGCCTCCAGCCTCTAGCCTCGTCTCCTGCCTCCAGCCTCACCTCATCTCCAGCCTCCAGTCTCGCCTCGCCTCAAGTCTCCAGCCTCCTGCCTCCTGCCTTCAGCCTCACCTCAAGCCTCCAGCCTCACCTCCTGCCTCCAGCCTCAAGTCTTCTGCCT
Organism: Mobula birostris; assembly: GCF_030028105.1. Classification (NCBI taxonomy): domain Eukaryota; kingdom Metazoa; phylum Chordata; class Chondrichthyes; order Myliobatiformes; family Myliobatidae; genus Mobula; species Mobula birostris. The sequence goes on along the minus strand of NC_092370.1, from coordinate 176,233,651 downwards.
CCAGCCTCACCTCGCCTCAAGTCTCCTGTCTCCAGCCTCGCCTCACCTCAGCTCTCCTGCCTCCAGCCTCCAGCCTCAGCTAGCCTCAAGTCTCCTGACTCCAGCCTCACCTCGTCTCCAGCCTCCAGTCTCGCCTCGCCTCAAGTCTCCAGCCTCCAGCCTCCAGCCTCGCCTCACCTCAACTCTCCTGCCTCCAGCCTCACCTAGCCTCGTCTCCTCCCTCCAGCCTCACCTCAAGCCTCCAGCCTCCAGCCTCACCTCGCATCAAGCCTCCAGCCTCCAGCCTCGTCTTGCCTGAAGACTCCAGGCTCCTGCCTAGCCTCAAGCCTGAAGACTCCAGCCTCCTGCCCAGCCTCTTGCCAAGCTGAGCCAAGCCTCTAGCCTCTAGCCTCTAGCCTGAAGACTCCAGCCTCGCCCTGCCTGCCTTTCAAGCCTCATGTTTGCATGGTTCTGGGGTCCGAGCCAGAGGCAAGACCCAGGTACTGGGTTCTTGTCCAGTCTCTGGCTCAGGGTTCAAGCCCAGACTCCTAGCTCCCTTGTCCAGTCCTGTTCCAGGTTCCTGGTTTTCCTGTCCATGTCCCTGCCATCGCCCTGTATCCTAGTCCTGTCCCTAGTACTTCAGTGTCTGTGTCTTGCACTTGGGTCCATTCCCAGCCACCGCCCTATGACAGAACGATCCAGCCAACCATGGACCCAGTGACACAGACACTGTTGCTTTCCTCTTGCCACCCAGGGTTCCTTTCTGTTACATACCTTCCCACCCACCCGGGTCGTCCATATTCTGGGTACCCTGTTTGGTCGCCAGGAGGCTCCTGTAGAGGGGCGCGTACTGTCATGGTCCGGTCTGTGAAGTCCGTATTCCGGTTCACGGACCATCGACCCTTGCTCCAGGTTTTCCTATCTACCCTGTTTCTGTTCTTGTAGAGCTAATTGAGGCAGCTGATGCTCTTTGGGGCTGGCTGCATAAATACCTGCATAAATAGTGTGGCTGCTGGATTCTTCTTGTCCTTACTCCTTGTATCCTTTGCTCTGCCTTTGGTTTCTGCCTTGCCTTGTCTTGCCGGTAACTCTCATAGAAACATAGAAAATAGGTGCAGGAGTAGGCCATTTGGCCCTTCGAGCCTGCACCGCCATTTATTATGATCATGGCTGATCATCCAACTCAGAACCCTGCCCCAGCCTTCCCTCCATACCCCCTCATCCCCGTAGCCACAAGGGCCATATCTGACTCCCTCTTAAATATAGCCAATGAACTGGCCTCAACTGTTTCCTGTGGCAGAGAATTCCACAGATTCACCACTCTCTGTGTGAAGAAGTTTTTCCTAATCTCGGTCCTAAAAGGCTTCCCCTTTATCCTCAAACTGTGACCCCTCGTTCTGGCATTCCCCAACATCGGGAACAATCTTCCTGCATCGAGCCTGTCCAATTCCTTTAGGATTTTATACGTTTCAATCAGATCCCCCCTCAATCTTCTAAATTCCAACGAGTACAAGCCCAGTTCATCCAGCCTTTCTTCATATGAAAGTCGTGCCATCCCAGGAATCAATCTGGTGAACCTTCTTTGTACAACCTCTATGGCAAGGATGTCTTTCCTCAGATTTGGGGACCAAAACTGCACACAATGCTCCAGGTGTGGTCTCACCAAGGCCTTGTACAACTGCAGTAGTACCTCCCTGCTCCTGTACTCAAATCCTCTCGCTATAAATGCCAGCATACCATTCGTCTTTTTCACCGCCTGCTGTACCTGCATGCCCACTTTCAATGACTGGTGTATAATGACACCCAGGTCTCGTTGCACCTCCCCTTTTCCTAATCGGCCACCATTCAGATAATAATCTGTTTTCCTCTTTTTGCCACCAAAGTGGATAACTTCACATTTATCCACATTAAATTGCATCTGCCATGAATTTGCCCACTCACCCAACCTATCCAAGTCACTCTGCATCCTCTTAGCATCCTCCTCACAGCTAACACTGCCACCCAGCTTCGTGTCATCCGCAAACGTGGAGATGCTGTATTTAATTCCCTCATCCAAGTCATTAATATATATTGTAAACAACTGGGGTCCCAGCACTGAGCCTTGCGGTACCCCACTAGTCACAGCCTGCCATTCTGAAAAGGTCCCATTTATTCCCACTCTTTGCTTCCTGTCTGCTAACCAATTCTCCACCTACACCAATACCTTACCCCCAATACCGTGTGCTTTAAGTTTGCACACTAATCTCCTATTTGGGAACTTGTCAAAAGCCTTTTGAAAATCCAAATACTCCACATCCACTGGTTCTCCCCTATCCACTCTACTATTTACATCCTCAAAAAATTCTATGAGATTCGTCAGACATGATTTTCCTCTCACAAATCCATGCTAACTTTGTCCGATGATTTCATTGCTTTCCAAATGTGCTGTTATCACATCTTTGATAACTGACTCCAGCAGTTTCCCCACCACCGACGTTAGGCTAACCGGTCTATAAATCCCCGGTTTCTCTCTTCCTCCTTTTTTAAAAAGTGGGGTTACGTTAGCCACCCTCCAATCCTCAGGAGCTAGTCCAGAATCTAACGAGTTTTGAAAAATTATCACTAATGCATCCACTATTTCTTGGGCTACTTCCTTCAGCACTCTGGGATGCAGACCATCTGGCCCTGGGGATTTATCTGCCTTCAATCCCTTCAATTTACCTAACACCACCTCCCTACTAACATGTATTTCGCTCAGTTCCTCCATCTCACTGGACCCTCTGTCCCCTACTATTTCTGGAAGATTATTTATGTCCTCCTTAGTGAAGACAGAACCAAAGTAATTATTCAATTGGTCTGCCATGTCCTTGCTCCTCATAATCAATTCGTCTGTTTCTGTCTGTAGGGGACCTATATTTGTCTTTACCAGTCTTTTTCTTTTTACATATCTATAAAAGCTTTTACAGTCAGTTTTTATGTTCCCAGCCAGTTTTCTCTCCTAATCTTTTTTCCCCTTCCTAATTAAGCCCTTTGTACTCCTCTGCTGAACTCTGAATTTCTCCCAGTGCTCAGGTGAGCCACTTTTTCTGGCTAGTTTGTATGCTCTCGCCTCGCCTGAGGTTCTCATCTCGCCTTGCATTGCCTGAAGCCTTGACTTGACTTGCTGGTAATTCTCGTCTTGTCTCACCTGCAGTCTTGTCCTGGAGCCACCCTGTACCCAGCTCCCTTCCTGTCCATTGCCTCCGTTGGGTAAGCCAGGCCGTCTCGCCATTACTTGTGGTTGGTTCTGTCCCTTCCTGTCCCATGCCTCCATCAGGTGGTGATCCGCGCCCTGCCCAGGAGTACGGCATCCTGCCCTGGTGAACCGCGCCCTGCCCCGGAGGAGCCTGCCTAGCCTCAAGCCTCAAGTCACCTGCCTCCAGCCTCGCCTTGCCTCAAGTCTCCTGCCTCCAGCCTCGCCTCATCTCAGCTCTCCTGCCTCCAGCCTCCAGCCTCACCTAGCCTCGTCTCCTGCCTCCAGCCTCACCTCATCTCCAGCCTCCAGTCTTGCCTCGCCTCAAGTCTCCAGCCTCCAGCCTCCAGCCTCACCTCACCTCAACTCTCCAGCCTCCAGCCTCCAGCCTCACCTCACCTCCAGCCTCCAGCCTCTAGCCTCGTCTCCTGCCTCCAGCCTCACCTCATCTCCAGCCTCCAGTCTCGCCTCGCCTCAAGTCTCCAGCCTCCTGCCTCCTGCCTTCAGCCTCACCTCAAGCCTCCAGCCTCACCTCCTGCCTCCAGCCTCAAGTCTTCTGCCTCCAGCCTCACCTCGCCTCAAGTCTCCTGTCTCCAGCCTCGCCTCACCTCAGCTCTCCTGCCTCCAGCCTCCAGCCTCAGCTAGCCTCAAGTCTCCTGACTCCAGCCTCACCTCGTCTCCAGCCTCCAGTCTCGCCTCGCCTCAAGTCTCCAGCCTCCAGCCTCCAGCCTCGCCTCACCTCAACTCTCCTGCCTCCAGCCTCACCTAGCCTCGTCTCCTCCCTCCAGCCTCACCTCAAGCCTCCAGCCTCCAGCCTCACCTCGCATCAAGCCTCCAGCCTCCAGCCTCGTCTTGCCTGAAGACTCCAGGCTCCTGCCTAGCCTCAAGCCTGAAGACTCCAGCCTCCTGCCCAGCCTCTTGCCAAGCTGAGCCAAGCCTCTAGCCTCTAGCCTCTAGCCTGAAGACTCCAGCCTCGCCCTGCCTGCCTTTCAAGCCTCATGTTTGCATGGTTCTGGGGTCCGAGCCAGAGGCAAGACCCAGGTACTGGGTTCTTGTCCAGTCTCTGGCTCAGGGTTCAAGCCCAGACTCCTAGCTCCCTTGTCCAGTCCTGTTCCAGGTTCCTGGTTTTCCTGTCCATGTCCCTGCCATCGCCCTGTATCCTAGTCCTGTCCCTAGTACTTCAGTGTCTGTGTCTTGCACTTGGGTCCATTCCCAGCCACCGCCCTATGACAGAACGATCCAGCCAACCATGGACCCAGTGACACAGACACTGTTGCTTTCCTCTTGCCACCCAGGGTTCCTTTCTGTTACATACCTTCCCACCCACCCGGGTCGTCCATATTCTGGGTACCCTGTTTGGTCGCCAGGAGGCTCCTGTAGAGGGGCGCGTACTGTCATGGTCCGGTCTGTGAAGTCCGTATTCCGGTTCACGGACCATCGACCCTTGCTCCAGGTTTTCCTATCTACCCTGTTTCTGTTCTTGTAGAGCTAATTGAGGCAGCTGATGCTCTTTGGGGCTGGCTGCATAAATACCTGCATAAATAGTGTGGCTGCTGGATTCTTCTTGTCCTTACTCCTTGTATCCTTTGCTCTGCCTTTGGTTTCTGCCTTGCCTTGTCTTGCCGGTAACTCTCATAGAAACATAGAAAATAGGTGCAGGAGTAGGCCATTTGGCCCTTCGAGCCTGCACCGCCATTTATTATGATCATGGCTGATCATCCAACTCAGAACCCTGCCCCAGCCTTCCCTCCATACCCCCTCATCCCCGTAGCCACAAGGGCCATATCTGACTCCCTCTTAAATATAGCCAATGAACTGGCCTCAACTGTTTCCTGTGGCAGAGAATTCCACAGATTCACCACTCTCTGTGTGAAGAAGTTTTTCCTAATCTCGGTCCTAAAAGGCTTCCCCTTTATCCTCAAACTGTGACCCCTCGTTCTGGCATTCCCCAACATCGGGAACAATCTTCCTGCATCGAGCCTGTCCAATTCCTTTAGGATTTTATACGTTTCAATCAGATCCCCCCTCAATCTTCTAAATTCCAACGAGTACAAGCCCAGTTCATCCAGCCTTTCTTCATATGAAAGTCGTGCCATCCCAGGAATCAATCTGGTGAACCTTCTTTGTACAACCTCTATGGCAAGGATGTCTTTCCTCAGATTTGGGGACCAAAACTGCACACAATGCTCCAGGTGTGGTCTCACCAAGGCCTTGTACAACTGCAGTAGTACCTCCCTGCTCCTGTACTCAAATCCTCTCGCTATAAATGCCAGCATACCATTCGTCTTTTTCACCGCCTGCTGTACCTGCATGCCCACTTTCAATGACTGGTGTATAATGACACCCAGGTCTCGTTGCACCTCCCCTTTTCCTAATCGGCCACCATTCAGATAATAATCTGTTTTCCTCTTTTTGCCACCAAAGTGGATAACTTCACATTTATCCACATTAAATTGCATCTGCCATGAATTTGCCCACTCACCCAACCTATCCAAGTCACTCTGCATCCTCTTAGCATCCTCCTCACAGCTAACACTGCCACCCAGCTTCGTGTCATCCGCAAACGTGGAGATGCTGTATTTAATTCCCTCATCCAAGTCATTAATATATATTGTAAACAACTGGGGTCCCAGCACTGAGCCTTGCGGTACCCCACTAGTCACAGCCTGCCATTCTGAAAAGGTCCGGTTTATTCCCACTCTTTGCTTCCTGTCTGCTAACCAATTTTCTATCCACATCAATATCTTACCCCCAATACCGTGTGCTTTAAGTTTGCACACCAATCTCATGTGTGGGACCTTGTCAAAAGTCTTTTGAAAATCCAAAAACACCACATCCACTGGTTCTCCCCATCCACTCTACTAGTTATATCCTCAAAAAATTCTATGAGATTCGTGAGACATGACTTTCCTCTCACAAATCCATGCTGACTTTGTCCGATGACTTCACCGCTTTCCAAATGTGCTGTTATCACATCTTTGATAACTGAATCCAGCAGTTTCCCCACCACCGACGTTAGGCTAACAGGTCTATAATTCCCTGGTTTCTCTCTCCCTCCCTTTTTAAAAAGTGGGGTTACATTAGCCACCCTCCAATCCTCAGGAACTAGTCCAGAATCCAACGAGTTTTGAAAAATTATCACTAATGCATCCACTATTTCTTGGGCTACTTCCTTCAGCACTCTGGGATGCAAACCATCTGGCCCTGGGGATTTATCTGCCTTCAATCCCTTCAATTTACCTAACACCACTTCCCTACTAACATGTATTTCGCTCAGTCCCTCCATCTCACTGGACCCTCTGTCTCCTACTATTTCTGGAAGATTATTTATGTCCTCCTTAGTGAAGACAGAACCAAAGTAATTATTCAATTGGTCTGCCATGTCCTTGCTCCCCATAATCAATTCACCTGTTTCTGTCTGTAGGGGACCTGCATTTGTCTTTACCAGTCTTTTCCTTTTTACATATCTATAAAAGCTTTTACAGTGAGTTTTTATGTTCCCTGTCAGTTTTCTCTCATATTCTTTTTTCCCCTTCCTAATTAAGCCCTTTGTCCTCCTCTGCTGAACTCTGAATTTCTCCCAGTGCTCAGGTGAGCCACTTTTTCTGGCTAATTTGTATGCTCTCTCCTCGCCTGAAGTTCTCATCTCGCCTTGCATTGCCTGAAGCCTTGCATTGACTTGTTGGTAATTCTCGTCTCGTCTCGCCTGCAGTATTGTCCTGGAGCCACCCTGTACCTAGCTCCCTTCCTGTCCATTGCCTCCGTCGGGTAAGCCAGGCCGTCTCGCCATTACCTGTGGTTGGTTCTGTCCCTTCCTGTCCCATGCCTCCGTCGGGTGGTGATCCGCGCCCTGCCCAGGAGTACGGCGTCCTGCCCAGGAGAACCGCGCCCTGCCCAGGAGTACGGCGTCCTGCCCAGGAGAACCGCGCCCTGCCCCGGAGGACCCTGCCTAGCCTCAAGCCTCAAGTCTCCTGCCTCCAGCCTTGCCTCACCTCAAGTCTCCTGCCTCCAGCCTCGCCTCGCCTCAGCTCTCCTGCCTCCAGCCTCCAGCCTCAGCTAGCCTCAAGCCTCCAGCCTCCAGCCTCACCTCGCCTCAAGTCTCCTGCCTCCAGCCTCGCCTCGCCTGAAGACTCCAGCCTCCTGCCTAGCCTCTTGCCAAGCTGAGCCAAGCCTCTAGCCTCTAGCCTGTAGCTTCAAGCCTCAAGCCTGAAGACTCCAGCATCGCCCTGCCTGCCTTTCAAGCCTCGTGTTTGCCTGGTTCTGGGGTCCGAGCCAGAGGCAAGACCCAGGTACTGGGTCCTTGTCCAGTCTCTGGCTCGGAGTCCATCCTGCCTCCTGCCAAGTCTCGCCTCTAGCCTCAAGCCTGAAGACTCCAGCCTCCTGCTTCCTGCCAAGTCTCGTCTCTAGCCTCAGGCCTGAAGACTCCAGCCTCGTCCTGCCTGCCTGCCAAGGTTCATCCTTGCCTGGTCCTGGGGTCCGAGCCAGAGGCAAGACCCAGCTACTGGGTCCTTGTCCAGTCTCTGGCTCAGAGTTCAAGCCCAGGCTCCTAGCTCCCTTGTCCAGTCCTGTTCCAGGTTCCTGGTTTTCCTGTCCATGTCCCTGCCATTGCCCTGTATCCTAGTCCTGTCCCTAGTACTTCAGTGTCTGTGTCTGGCACTTGGGTCCGTTCCCAGTCACCGCCCTATGACAGTAATAGCATTACGCTAAACGCTACGGTACAACGCTACCCTCTTTTCCTTTATTCTCTAGCTGCCAGTTTCTTTGTGAACTTTAATTTCTTCCTTTGGACCTGTATTGCCCTTCATAAAAAGTTTTTTTTAATAATACAGCAATGTCATTTTTACGTAGATTTTTTTGCAAGGAGATTGCAAGCTACAGTGCGTAAAGTATATAATGGGATAATCTGAAGGAACAGAACATCTACCTGGGAGTCCACATCTCACACAACCTTTCATGGTCCCAGAACATATCCTTTGCAGTCAGGAAAGCCCACCAATATCTCTGCTCTCTGAAGAGAGCTGGACTTTGCATATTAATACTCTCAACCTCCTACAAATGCCAAGTTGAAAGCATGCTAACACTGTATGGCATGGAAACTGCACTGCAATGGACAGGACGGCCCAACATCAGGTAGTTAAAACCACCCAATGCATCACCAACACCAGCCTACTGGTCATCAAGGACAAACACTCAGTGGCCACTTTATTAGATACACCTGTACATCTGACCGTTAATGCAAATATCTAATCAGCTTATCACATGGCAACAACCTCATGCATAAAAACATACAGATATGGTCAAGAGCTTCATTTGTTGTTCAGATCAAATGTCAGAATGGGGGGAAAATATGATTCCACTGACTTTGACAATGCAATGATTGTTGGAGACAGACGGGGTGGTTTGAGTATCTCAGAAATTGCTGAACTACTGGGATTTCCACACACAACAGTCTCTGGAGTTTGCAGCGAATGCTGCAAAAAACACAGATACATCCAGTGAGCGGCAGTTCTGTTGGTAAAAATGCCTTGTTAACGAGAGAAATCAGAGGAGAATGGACAGTCCGGTTGAAGCTGACACAAAGCTGACAGTAACTCAGGTAACCGCATATTACAATTGTAGTATGCAGAAGAGCATTTCTGAACACACAACACATCAGATCTTGAAGTGGATGGGCCACATGACAAATATACACTCAATGGCCTCTTGATTGGGTACAGAAAGTATTTAATAAAGTGGCCACTGAGTATATGTAAGCCAATTTTACATATGTATGGCCACATTCAAACAGTAACTTCTATGTTTATTGGACTGTTTTTTATTTATATCTATTGAATTCATGATTTCTGCTGCATTGGTTCCAGAATAGCAATCATTTTGTTCTCCTTTACACTCTTATACTGAAGAATGACAATAAACAACTTTGAATTTTGAAATGGGCAATCGACTTTTCAGGTCAAGACCCTTTTTCAGGAATAGGTCTTGATGAAGCATCTCAATTGTCAATTTCACTCCATAGATGCTGCCTGACCTGCTGAAATTTGGAAATTCAAGAGAATTTCATGTAAATATCTAAACAATTATCATTACCATCACTTACCCTAATCTCTCATGGATGAAGTATCAGTATACCAAGTTAATTTGCTGTGAACGCAAAGGAGAAAGGTGAAATACTCCAGCTGTACCCTGATACTATTTTACTATAAGTAGATAATAATTTTAATCGACATGAGACATTTCAAAAAATCGCAATTGTGGGTGGTATATATTAACAAATTTGCTCATTGTGATAAAATTTCAAACTATCATATATGTAATAATGCATTAATATTTCTGCTTTTGTGTGAGTATGGTACAGATTGAGTTGTTGAAATGCTTATGTTTATATTAACTATATGATCATTATCCTCAGAGCTATGTGTGTAAATGTTGTGCATATATTTTCTGCCATGGTTCCTACTTTATATCACCGACTACACTTCAAGAGCACTCCATTGCCTAGGTCAAGAAGGACACATTGTAAATTGAGTTCTATCTTTTCATCTAGTGTGCTGCTGTAATCATAACAATATTAAGTGCTCTGCTATCATGAGGGTTAAACCACATAATCCTTGGAAGCATGCACAGCAATTGCAGTGCTTGATTCAGCATGGTCACTTGTCTGCAACCTGCTGGAGAAAATGGTTTCACCATGCAGCTAGCACCATCTGCAGAGCTCTTTCACTGAACCACCTCAAACTGTTTTAAGCTAGTCTGTATTTCAAGGGCATGAGTATCGTAGCTGTGGCTGTGGCTGCAGTATATATTAGAGGCACCACAACAACTTCACGTTTTAGAATACTGCACTCGAGATCTTGAAGAGTAATTTGAGTAGACAAAAGGTATTCTATATTGTCGGGGGCGGGGCAGAGAGCCCTTTAGTTGCACTCTCAGAAGGTAATGGGAGAAGATAGCTTTGATTATCAGTAGTTAAGGACCTAGATTGAGTTCCAGAGTAAGTCTAATGACCTGAGAAGGATGGTCATGGGCATAGTAAATTTTGCAGGGAACCTAAAAGTCAGTTGTAAACCCTTCTGCAAATATGCAGAAAGAAAAAGGTTGGTGGTCAAATATAGGTCCATTGTCAATGATGGGGGAATTTCACAATGGAGAATAGTAAAGTAGCAGAGCAATTGAACAAATATTAGAAATATAGAAAACCTACAGCACAATACAGCCCCTTCAGCCCACAAAGTTGTGCTGAACATGTCCCTGCCTTACAAATTACTCGGGTTACCCATAGCCCTCTATTTTTCTAAGCTCCATGTACCTATCCAAAAGACCCTATTGTATCCGCCTCCACCACTGTTGCCGGCAGCCCATTCCACGCACTCACCACTCTCTGAGTAAAAAACTTACCCCTGACATCTCCTCTGTACCTACTCCCCAGCACCTTAAACCTGTGCCCTCTTGTGGCAGCCATTTCAGCCCTGGGAAAAAGCCTCTGACTATCCACATGATCAGTGCCTCTCATCATCTTATACACCTCTATCAGGTCATCTCTCATCCTCCGTTGCTCCAAGGAGAAAAGGCCAAATTAACTCAACCTGTTTTCATAAGGCATGCTCCCCAATCCTGGCAACAAATTTGAAGGCTAGAGCAGAAGATGGTAGCGCGACGCAGTTCGCAGCGGCCACTCCAGTGGTGATGTCTGTTATTTGTCAAGTAGGGTTCCGTGCACAATCCTGATTTGATGGAGACGGACGTGAGAGCATGGAGGAACATCTGGTGAAATTTCTGAAATGCCTGCTTTGCTGCTGTTGCTACTGTGTGGTCCAGAATCTCTGGAGGAGAAGGCCCTGAGTCCTCGGCTTTGCTTGTTGCTCGGAGGCCGAGGCAGGGTCAAAGCACTCGGCAGAGGATGTTGCTCGGAGAGGCTGTGTCGGAGGGGCTGGTCGGAGGCTCGAAGTTTTCGGACGGACTCAGAGTCCGCTGCAGTCGGGTGCTTCCAATGGTGCCGCATGGGCAAGTTGGCAGCGCTTGGAGGTTCATGGCAGGGAGAGTTTCTCCCTTCTGCCACCTGCGTGAGATGATGAGGCTATCGAGACTTTGAGACATTTTTTTACCGTGCCCATGGTCTGCTCTTTATCAAATTATGGTATTGCTTTGCATGGTTGTAACTATATGATATAATTATGTGATTTTGTCAGTTTTAGTCTTGGTTTGTGCTGTGTTTTCTTATGATATCGTTCTGGAGGAATGTTGTATCAGTTTTTAATGCATGCATTTCTAAATGACAATAAGTGAGGACTGAGTGTCCTCATAATCTAATGTAACCTAATCCTTGTAAATCTCCTCTGCACCTTTTCTATGGTTTCCACATCCTTCCTGTAGTGAGGCGACCAGAACTAAGCACAGTACTCCAAGTGGGGTCTGACCAGGGCTCTATATAGCTGCAACATTACCTCTCGGCTCCTAAATTCAATTCCACGATTGATGAAGGCCAATACACCGGATGCCTTCTTAACCACAGAGTCAACCTACGCAGCTGCTTTGAGTGTCCTATGGACTCGGACCCCAAGATGCCTTGTCTTCACAGAAGAGAAGAGAAGTAATGTTGCAAGACAATAAAAAATCTGATGAATGTGAGCAACTTAAGGAAATCAATACTGGTAAGAAAGTAGCACTGGAGAAACTAATGTGTATAAGATTGGATTGGTGGTTGGAGGGAGGAGATGGTAGTGCAGGGATTTTGTTCAGACTGGAGGCCCGTGACCAGTGGGGTGCCCTAGAGATCAGTGCTCGGCCTTCTGGAGTTTGTCATATAAATTAACGATTTGTATGAAAATGTAGGTGGCCTGGTTAAAAAGTCCATGGATGACATCACATTGGTTGTGCACTGGACAGTGAAGAAGAGCTGCAACAGAAACTAAATCAACTGAGGAAGCGAGCAAAGGAACGACAGAAGGAATTTAGACAAGTGTAAAGTGATGCCCTTTCCAACACTTTACACACAGGAATGGCAGGGCATGTTGTTGACTGAGGCAGCTTGGGGTACAAGTACATACTTCCCCAGAAGGGCCAACACAGTCGACAAGGTGGTGACAAAAGCCTCGTGCCTCCAGCCTCGCCTCACCTCAGCTCTCCTGCCTCCAGCCTCCAGCCTTACCTAGCCTCAAGTCTCCTGCCTCCAGCCTCCAGCCTCACCTCGCCTCAAGTCTCCTGCCTCCAGCCACGCCTCGCCTGAAGACTCCAGCCTCCTGCTTAGCCTCAAGCCTGAAGACTCCAGCCTCCTGCCTAGCCTCTTACCAAGCTGAGCCAAGTCTATAGCTTCTAGCCTCTAGCCTCTTGCAAGCCGAGCCAAGACTCTAGCCTCTACTCTCTAGCCTCAAGCCTCAAGCCTGAAGACTCCAGCCTCGCCCTGCCTGCCTTTCAAGCCTCGTGTTTGCCTGGTCCTGGGGTCCGAGCCAGAGGCAAGACCCAGGTACTGGGTCCTTGTCCAGTCTCTGGCTCGGAGTCCATCCTGCCTCCTGCCAAGCCTCGCCTCTACCCTCAAGCCTTAAGACTCCAGCCTCCTGCTTCCTGCCAAGTCTCGCCTCTAGCCTCAGGCCTGAAGACTCCAGCCTCGTCCTGCCTGCCTGTCAAGGTTCATCCTTGCCTGGTCCTGGGGTCCGAACCAGAGGCAAGACCCAGCTACTGGGTCCTTGTCCAGTCTCTGGCTCAGAGTTCAAGCCCAGGCTCCTAGTTCCCTTGTCCAGTCCTGTTCCAGGTTCCTGGTTTTCCTGTCCATGTCCCTGCCATTGCCCTGTATCCTAGTCCTGTCCCTAGTACTTCAGTGTCTGTGTCTTGCACTTGGGTCCATTCCCAGCCAACGCCCTATGACAGAACGATCCAGCCAACCATGGACCCAGTGACACAGACACTGTTGCTTTCCTCTTGCCACCCGGGGTTCCTTTCTGTTACATACCTTCCCACCCACCCGGGTCGTCCATATTCTGGGTAACCTGTTTGGTCGCCAGGAGGCTCCTGTAGAGGGGGGCGTACTGTCATGGTCCGGTCTGTGAAGTCCGTATTCCGGTTCACGGTCCAGCGACCCTTGCTCCAGGTTTTCCTATCTACCCTGTTTCTGTTCTTGTAGAGCTAATTGAGGCAGCTGATGCTCTTTGGGGCTGGCTGCATAAATACCTGCATAAGTAGCGTGGCTGCTGGATTCTTCTTGTCCTTACTCCTTGTAACCTTTGCTCTGCCTTTGGTTTCTGCCTTGCCTTGTCTTGCCGGTAACTCTCACAGAAACATAGAAACATAGAAAATAGGTGCAGGAGTAGGCCATTCGGCCCTTCGAGCATGCACCACCATTCATTATGATCATGGCTGACCATCCAACTCAGAACCCTGCCCCAGCCTTCCCTCCATACCCCCTGATCCCCGTAGCCACAAGGGCCATATCTGACTCCCTCTTAAATATAGCCAATGAACTGGCCTCAACTGTTTCCTGTGGCAGAGAATTCCACAGATTCACCACTCTCTGTGTCAAGAAGTTTTTCCTCATCTCGGTCCTAAAAGGCTTCCCCTTTATCCTCAAACTGTGACCCCTCGTTCTGGACTTCCCCAACATCGGGAACAATCTTCCTGCATCTAGCCTGTCCAATCCCTTTAGGATTTTATACGTTTCAATCAGATCCCCTCCTCAATCTTCTAAATTCCAACGAGTAAAAGCCCAGTTCATCCAGTCTTTCTTCATATGAAAGTCCTGACCTCCCAGGAATCAATCTGCTGAACTATCTTTGTACTCCCTCTATGGCAAGGATGTCTTTCCTCAGATTAGGGGACCAAAACTGCACACAATACTCCAGGTGTGGTCTCACCAAGGCCTTGTACAACTGCAGTAGTACCTCCCTGCTCCTGTACTCGAATCCTCTCGCTATAAATGCCAGCATACCATTCGCCTTTTTCACCGCCTGCTGTACCTGCATGCCCACTTTCAATGACTGGTGTATAATGACACCCAGGTCTCGTTGCACCTCCCGTTTTCCTAATCGGCCACCATTCCGATAATAATCTGTTTTCCTATTTTTGCCACCAAAGTGGATAACTACACATTTAGCCACATTAAATTGCATCTGCCATGAATTTGCCCACTCACCCAACCTATCCAAGTCACTCTGCATCCTCTTAGCATCCTCCTCACAGCTAACACTGCCACCCAGCTTCGTGTCATCCGCAAACTTGGAGATGCTGCATTTAATTCCCTCATCCAAGTCATTAATATATATTGTAAACAACTGGGGTCCCAGCACTGAGCCTTGCGGTACCCCACTAGTCACCGCCTGCCATTCTGAAAAGGTCCCGTTTATTCCCACTCTTTGCTTCCTGTCTGCTAACCAATTCTCTATCCACATCAATACCTTACCCCCAATACCGTGTGCTTTAAGTTTGCACACTAATCTCCTGTGTGGGACCTTGTCAAAAGCCTTTTGAAAATCCAAATACACCACATCCACTGGTTCTCCCCTATCCAGTCTACTAGTTACATCCTCAAAATATTCTGAGATTCGTCAGACATGATTTTCCTTTCACAAATCCATGCTGACTTTGTCCGATGATTTCACCGCTTTCCAAATGTGCTGTTATCACATCTTTGATAACTGACTCCAGCAGTTTGCCCACCACCGACGTTAGGCGAACCGGTCTATAATTCCCCGGTTTCTCTCTCCCTCCCTTTTTAAAAAGTGGGGTTACATTAGCCACCCTCCAATCCTCAGGAACTAGTCCAGAATCTAACAAGTTTTGAAAAATTATCACTAATGCATCCACTATTTCTTGGGCTACTTCCTTAAGCACCCTGGGATGCAGACCATCTGGCCCTGGGGATTTATCTGCTTTCAATCCCTTCAATTTACCTAACACCACCTCCCTACTAACATGTATTTCGCTCAGTTCCTCCATCTCACTGGACCCTCTGTCCCCTACTATTTCTGGAAGATTATTTATGTCCTCCTTAGTGAAGACAGAACCAAAGTAATTATTCAATTGGTCTGCCATGTCCTTGCTCCCCATAATCAATTCACCTGTTTCTGTCTGTAGGGGACCTACATTTGCCTTTACCAGTCTTTTCCTTTTCACATATCTATAAAAGCTTTTACAGTCAGTTTTTATGTTCCCTGCCAGTTTTCTCTCATAATTTTTTTCCCCTTCCTAATTAAGCCCTTTGTCCTCCTCTGCTGAACTCTGAATTTCTCCCAGTGCTCAGGTGAGCCACTTTTTCTGGCTAATTTGTATGCTCTCGCCTCGCCTGAAGTTTTCATCTCGCCTTGCATTGCCTGAAGCCTTGCCTTGACTTGCTGGTAATTCTCGTCTTGTCTCGCCTGCAATCTTGTCCTGGAGCCACCCTGTACCCAGCTCCCTTCCTGTCCATTGCCTCCATCGGGTAAGCCAGGCCCTCTCGCCATTACCTGTGGTTGGTTCTGTCCCTTCCTGTCCCATGCCTCCGTCGGGTGGTGATCCGCGCCCTGCCCGGGAGTACGGCGTCCTCCCCAGGTGAACCGCGCCCTGCCCCGGAGGAGCCTGCCTAGCCTCAAGCCTCAAGACTCCTGCCTCCAGCCTCGCCTCGCCTCAAGTCTCCTGCCTCCAGCCTCGCCTCGCCTCAAGTCTCCTACCTCCAGCCTCGCCTCACCTCAAGTCTCCTGCCTCCAGCCTCGCATCACCTCAGCTCTCCTGCCTCCAGCCTCCAGCCTCACCTAGCCTCAAGTCTCCTGCCTCCAGCTTCGCTTCGTCTCCAGCCTCCAGTCTCGCCTCGCCTCAAGTCGCCAGCTTCCAGCCTCCAGCCTCGCCTCACCTCAACTCTCCTGTTTCCAGCCTCCAGCCTCACCTAGATGTCGTCTCCTGCCTCCACCCTCGCCTCAAGTCTCCAGCCTCCAGCCTCCAGCCTCGCCTCACCTCAACTCTCCTGCCTCCAGCCTCGCCTCGCCTGAAGACTCCAGCCTAGCCTCAAGCCTGAAGACTCCAGCCTCCTGCCTAGCCTCTTGCCAAGCCAAGCCAAGTCTCTAGCCTCTAGCCTCTTGCAAGCCCAACCAAGCCTCTAGCCTCTAGCGTCTAGTCTCTAGCCTCAAGCCTCAAACCTGAAGACTCAAAACTCCTGCCTCCAGCCTCGCCTCGCCTCAAGTCTCCTACCTCCAGCCTCGCCTCACCTCAAGTCTCCTGCCTCCAGCCTCGCATCACCTCAGCTTTCCTGCCTCCAGCCTCCAGCCTCACCTAGCCTCAAGTCTCCTGCCTCCAGCCTCGCCTCGTCTCCAGCCTCCAGCCTCGCCTCGTCTCCAGCCTCCAGTCTCGCCTCGCCTCAAGTCGCCAGCTTCCAGCCTCCAGCCTCGCCTCACCTCAACTCTCCTGCTTCCAGCCTCCAGCCTCACCTAGATGTCGTCTCCTGCCTCCAGCCTCGCCTCAAGTCTCCAGCCTCCAGCCTCCAGCCTTGCCTCACCTCAACTCTCCTGCCTCCAGCCTCGCCTCGCCTGAAGACTCCAGCCTAGCCTCAAGCCTGAAGACTCCAGCCTCCTGCCTAGCCTCTTGCCAAGCCAAGCCAAGTCTCTAGCCTCTAGCCTCTAGCCTCTTGCAAGCCGAGCCGCCTCTAGCCTCTAGCGTCTAGTCTCTAGCCTCAAGCCTCAAGCCTGAAGACTCAAGCCTCCTGCCTCCAGCCAAGCCTCGCCTCTAGCCTCAAGACTGAAGACTCCAGCCTCGCCCTGCCTGCCTTTCAAGCCTCATGTTTGCCTGGTTCTGGGGTCCGAGCCAGAGGCAAGACCCAGGTACTGGGTCCTTGTCCAGTCTCTGGCTCGGAGTCCATCCTGCCTCCTGCCAAGCCTCGCCTCTAGCCTCAAGCCTGAAGACTCCAGCCTCCTGCTTCCTGCCAAGTCTCGCCTCTAGCCTCAGGCCTGAAGACTCCAGCCTCGTCCTGCCTGCCTGCCTGCCAAGGTTCATCCTTGCCTAGTCCTGGGGTCCGAGCCAGAGGCAAGACCCAGCTACTGGGTCCTTGTCCAGTCTCTGGCTCAGAGTTCAAGCCCAGGCTCCTAGCTCCCTTGTCCAGTCCTGTTCCAGGTTCCTGGTTTTCCTGTCCATGTCCCTGCCATCACCCTGTATCCTAGTCCTGTCCCTAGTACTTCAGTGTCTGTGTCTTGCACTTGGGTCCGTTCCCAGCCACCACCCTGTGACAGAACGATCCAGCCAACCATGGACCCAGTGACACAGACACTGTTGCTTTCCTCTTGGAACCCGGGGTTCCTTTCTGTTACATACCTTCCCACCCACCAGGGTCGTCCATATTCTGGGTACCCTGTTTGGTCGCCAGGAGGCTCCTGTAGAGGGGGGGGGGGGGGGGCGCGTACTGTCATGGTCCAGTCCGTGAAGTCCGTATTCCGGTTCACGGTCCGGTCCATCGACCCTTGCTCCAGGTTTTCCTATCTACCCTGTTTCTGTTCTTGTAGAGCTAATTGAGGCAGCTGATGCTCTTTGGGGCTGGCTGCATAAATACCTGCATAAATAGCGTGGCTGCTGGATTCTTCTTGTCCTTACTCCTTGTAACCTTTGCTCTGCCTTTGGTTTCTGCCTTGCCTTGTCTTGCCGGTAACTCTCATAGAAACATAGAAACATAGAAAATAGGTGCAGGAGTAGGCCATTCATGATCATGGCTGAGCATCCAACTCAGAACCCTGCCCCAGCCTTCCCTCCATACCCGCTCATCCCCGTAGCCACAAGGGCCATATCTAACTCCCTCTTAAATATAGCCAATGAACTGGCCTCAACTGTTTCCTGTGGCAGAGAATTCCACAGATTCACCACTCTCTGTGTGAAGAAGTTTTTCCTCATCTCGGTCCTAAAAGGCTTCCCCTTTATCCTCAAACTGTGACCCCTCGTTCTGGACTTCCCCAACATCGGGAACAATCTTCCTGCATCTAGCCTGACCAATCCCTTTAGGATTTTATACGTTTCAATCAGATCCCCCCTCAATCTTCTAAATTCCAACGAGTACAAGCCCAGTTCATCCAGTCTACCTTCATATGAAAGTCCTGCCATCCCAGGAATCAATCTGGTGAACCTTCTTTGTACAACCTCTATGGCAAGGATGTCTTTCCTCAGATTAGGGGACCAAAACTGCACACAATACTCCAGGTGTGGTCTCACCAAGGCCTTGTGCAACTGCAGTAGTACCTCCCTGCTCCTGTACTCAAATCCTCTCGCTATAAATGCCAGCATACCATTCGCCTTTTTCACCGCCTGCTGTACCTGCATGCCCACTTTCAATGACTGGTGTATAATGACACCCAGGTCTCGTTGCACCTCCCCTTTTCCTAATCGGCCACCATTCAGATAATAATCTGTTTTCCTTTTTTTGCCACCAAAGTGGATAACTTCACATTTATCCACATTAAATTGCATCTGCCATGAATTTGCCCACTCACCCAACCTATCCAAGTCACTCTGCATCCTCTTAGCATCCTCCTCACAGCTAACACTGCCACCCAGCTTCGTGTCATCCGCAAATGTGGAGATGCTGTATTTAATTCCCCCATCCAAGTCATTAATATATATAGTAAACAACTGGGGTCCCAGCACTGAGCCTTGCGGTACCCCACTAGTCACCGCCTGCCATTCTGAAAAGGTCCCGTTGATTCCCACTCTTTGCTTCCTGTCTGCTAACCAATTTTCTATCCACATCAATATCTTACCCCCAATACCGTGTGCTTTAAGTTTGCACACTAATCTCATGTGTGGGACCTTGTCAAAAGTCTTTTGAAAATCCAAATGCACCACATCCACTGGTTCTCCCCATCCACTCTACTAGTTATATCCTCAAAAAATTCTATGAGATTCGTGAGACGTGACTTTCCTCTCACAAATCCGTGCTGACTTTGTCCGATCATTTCACCGCTTTCCAATTGTTTTGTTATCACATCTTTGATAACTGACTCCAGCAGTTTCCCCACCACCGACGTTAGGCTAACCGGTCTATAATTCCCCGGTTTCTCTCTCCCTCCTTTTTTAAAAAGTGGGGTTACATTAGCCACCCTCCAATCCTCAGGAGCTAGTCCAGAATCTAACGAGTTTTGAAAAATTATCACTAATGCATCCACTATTTCTTGGGCTACTTCCTTCAGCACTCTGGGATGCAGACCATCTGGCCCTGGGGATTTATCTGCCTTCAATCCCTTCAATTTACCTATCACCACTTCCCTACTAACATGTATTTTGCTCAGTCCCTCCATCTCACTGGACCGTCTGTCTCCTACTGTTTCTGAAAGATTATTTACGTCCTCCTTCGTGAAGACAGAACCAAAGTAATTATTCAATTGGTCTGCCATGTCCTTGCTCCCCATAATCAATTCACCTGTTTCTGTCTGTAGGAGACCTACATTTGCCTTTACCAGTCTTTTTCTTTTTACATATCTATAAAAGCTTTTACAGTCAGTTTTCATGTTCCCTGCCAGTTTTCTCTCATAATCTTTTTTCCCCTTCCTAATTAAGCCCTTTGTCCTCCTCTGCTGAACTCTGAATTTCTCCCAGTGCTCAGGTGAGCCACTATTTCTGGCTAATTTGTATGCTTTCACCTCGCCTGACGTTCTCATCTCGCCTTGCATTGCCTGAAGCCTTGCCTTGACTTGCTGGTAATTCTCGTCTCGTCTCGCCTGCAGTCTTGTCCTGGAGCCACCCTGTACCTAGCTCCATTCCTGTCCATTGCCTCCGTCGGGTAAGCCAGGCCGTCTTGCCATTACCTGTGGTTGGTTCTCTCCCTTCCTGTCCCATGCCTCCGTCGGGTGGTGATCCGCGCCCTGCCCAGGAGTACGGCGTCCTGCCCAGGAGAACCGCGCCCTGCCCCGGAGGACCCTGCCTAGCCTCAAGCCTCAAGTCTCCTGCCTCCAGCCTTGCCTCACCTCAAGTCTCCTGCCTCCAGCCTCATCTCGCCTCAGCTCTCCTGCCTCCAGCCTCCAGCCTCAGCTAGCCTCAAGCCTCCAGCCTCCAGCCTCACCTCGCCTCAAGTCTCCTGCCTCCAGCCTCGCCTCGCCTGAAGACTCCAGCCTCCTGCCTAGCCTCAAGCCTGAAGACTCCAGCCTCCTGCCTAGCCTCTTGCCAAGCTGAGCCAAGCCTCTAGCCTCTAGCCTGTAGCTTCAAGCCTCAAGCCTGAAGACTCCAGCATCGCCCTGCCTGCCTTTCAAGCCTCGTGTTTGCCTGGTTCTGGGGTCCGAGCCAGAAGCAAGACCCAGGTACTGGGTCCTTGTCCAGTCTCTGGCTCGGAGTCCATCCTGCCTCCTGCCAAGTCTCGCCTCTAGCCTCAAGCCTGAAGACTCCAGCCTCCTGCTTCCTGCCAAGTCTCGCCTCTAGCCTCAGGCCTGAAGACTCCAGCCTCGTCCTGCCTGCCTGCCTGCCAAGGTTCATCCTTGCCTGGTCCTGGGGTCCGAGCCAGAGGCAAGACCCAGCTGCTGGGTCCTTGTCCAGTCTCTGGCTCAGAGTTCAAGCCCAGGCTCCTAGCTCCCTTGTCCAGTCCTGTTCCAGGTTCCTGGTTTTCCTGTCCATGTCCCTGACATCGCCCTGTATCCTAGTCCTGTCCCTAGTACTTCAGTGTCTGTGTCTGGCACTTGGGTCCGTTCCCAGTCACCGCCCTATGACAGTAATAGCATTACGCTAAACGCTACGGTACAACGCTACCCTCTTTTCCTTTATTCTCTAGCTGCCAGTTTCTTTGTGAACTTTAATTTCTTCCTTTGGACCTGTATTGCCCTTCATAAAAAGTTTTTTTAATAATGCAGCAATGTCATTTTTACATATTTTTTTTGCAAGGAGATTGCAAGCTACAGTGCATAAAGTATATAATGGGATAATGTAAACCTATAATCTGAAGGAACAGAACATCTACCTGGGAGTCCACATCTCACACAACCTTTCATGGTCCCAGAACATATCCTTTGCAGTCAGGAAAGCCCACCAATATCTCTGCTCTCTGAAGAGAGCTGGACTTTGCATATTAATACTCTCAACCTCCTACAAATGCCAATTTGAAAGCATGCTAACACTGTATGGCATGGAAACTGCACTGCAATGGACAGGACGGCCCAACATCAGGTAGTTAAAACCACCCAATGCATCACCAACACCAGCCTACTGGTCATCAAGGACAAACACTCAGTGGCCACTTTATTAGATACACCTGTACATCTGACCGTTAATGCAAATATCTAATCAGCTTATCACATGGCAACAACCTCATGCATAAAAACATACAGATATGGTCAAGAGCTTCATTTGTTGTTCAGATCAAATGTCAGAATGGGGGGAAAATATGATTCCACTGACTTTGACAATGCAATGATTGTTGGAGACAGACGGGGTGGTTTGAGTATCTCAGAAATTGCTGAACTGCTGGGATTTCCACACACAACAGTCTCTGGAGTTTGCAGCGAATGCTGCAAAAAACACAGATACATCCAGTGAGCGGCAGTTCTGTTGGTAAAAATGCCTTGTTAACGAGAGAAATCAGAGGAGAATGGACAGTCCGGTTGAAGCTGACACAAGGCTGACAGTAACTCAGGTAACCGCATATTTCAATTGTAGTATGCAGAAGAGCATTTCTGAACACACAACACATCAGATCTTGAAGTGGATGGGCCACATGACAAACATACACTCAATGGCCTCTTGATTGGGTACAGAAAGTATTTAATAAAGTGGCCACTGAGTATATGTAAGCCAATTTTACATATGTATGACCACATTCAAACAGTAACTTCTATGTTTATTGGACTGTTTTTTATTTATATCTATTGAGTTCATTATTTCTGCTGCATTGGTTCCAGAATAACAATCATTTTGTTCTCCTTTACACTCTTATACTGAAGAATGACAATAAACAACTTTGAATTTTGAAATGGGCAATCGACTTTTCAGGTCAAGACCCTTTTTCAGGAATAGGTCTTGATGAAGCATCTCAATTGTCAATTTCAGTCCATAGATGCCGCCTGGCCTGCTGAATTCTGGGAATTCAAGAGAATTTCATGTAAATATCTAAACAATTATCATTACCATCACTTACCCTAATCTCTCATGGATGAAGTATCAGTATACCAAGTTAATTTGCTGTGAACGCAAAGGAGAAAGGTGAAATACTCCAGCTGTACCCTGATACTATTTTACTATAAGTAGATAATAATTTTAATCGACATGAGACATTTCAAAAAATCGCAATTGTGGGTGGTATATATTAACAAATTTGCTCATTGTGATAAAATTTCAAACTATCATATATGTAATAATGCATTAATATTTCTGCTTTTGTGTGAGTATGGTACAGATTGAGTTGTTGAAATGCTTATGTTTATATTAACTATATGCTCATTATCCTCAGAGCTATGTGTGTAAATGTTGTGCATATATTTTCTGCCATGGTTCCTACTTTATATCACCGACTACACTTCAAGAGCACTCCATTGCCTAGGTCAAGAAGGACACATTGTAAGTTGAGTTCTATCTTTTCATCTAGTGTGCTGCTGTAATCATAACAATATTAAGTGCTCTGCTATCATGGGGGTTAAACCACATAATCCTTGGAAGCATGCACAGCAATTGCAGTGCTTGATTCAGCATGGTCACTTGTCTGCAACCTGCTGGAGAAAATGGTTTCACCATGCAGCTGGCACCATCTGCAGAGCTCTTTCACTGAACCACCTCAAACTGTTTTAAGCTAGTCTGTATTTCAAGGGCATGAGTACCGTAGCTGTGGCTGTGGCTGCAGTATATATTAGAGGCACCACAACAACTTCACGTTTTAGAATACTGCACTCAAGATCTTGAAGAGTAATTTGAGTAGACAAAAGGTATTCTATATTGTCGGGGGCGGGGCAGAGAGCCCTTTAGTTGCACGCTCAGAAGGTAATGGGAGAAGATAGCTTTGATTATCAGTAGTTAAGGACCTAGATTGAGTTCCAGAGTAAGTCTAATGACCTGAGAAGGATGGTCATGGGCATAGTAAATTTTGCAGGGAACCTAAAAGTCAGTTGTAAACCCTTCTGCAAATATGCAGAAAGAAAAAGGTTGGTGGTCAAATATAGGTCCATTGTCAATGATGGGGGAATTTCACAATGGAGAATAGTAAAGTAGCAGAGCAATTGAACAAATATTAGAAATATAGAAAACCTACAGCACAATACAGCCCCTTCAGCCCACAAAGTTGTGCTGAACATGTCCCTGCCTTACAAATTACTCGGGTTACCCATAGCCCTCTATTTTTCTAAGCTCCATGTACCTATCCAAAAGACCCTATTGTATCCGCCTCCACCACCGTTGCCGGCAGCCCATTCCACGCACTCACCACTCTCTGAGTAAAAAACTTACCCCTGACATCTCCTCTGTACCTACTCCCCAGCACCTTAAACCTGTGCCCTCTTGTGGCAGCCATTTCAGCCCTGGGAAAAAGCCTCTGACTATCCACATGATCAATGCCTCTCATCATCTTATACACCTCTATCAGATCATCTCTCATCCTCCGTTGCTCCAAGGAGAAAAGGCCAAATTAATTCAACCTGTTTTCATAAGGCATGCTCCCCAATCCTGGCAACAAATTTGAAGGCTAGAGCAGAAGATGGTAGCGTGACGCAGTTCGCAGCGGCCACTCCAGCGGTGACGTCTGTTATTTGTCAAGTAGGGTTCCGTGCACAATCCTGATTTGATGGAGACGGACGTGAGAGCATGGAGGAACATCTGGTGAAACTTCTGAAATGCCTGCTTTGCTGCTGTTGCTACTGTGTGGTCCAGAATCTCTGGAGGAGAAGGCCCTGAGTCCTCGGCTTTGCTTCTTGCTCGGAGGCCGAGGCGGGGTCAAAGCACTCGGCAGAGGATGTTGCTCGGAGAGGCTGTGTCGGAGACTCGAAGTTTTCGGACGGACTCAGAGTCCGCTGCAGTCGGGTGCTTCCAATGGTGCCGCATGGGCAAGTTGGCAGCGCTTGGAGGTTCATGGCAGGGAGAGTTTCTCCCTTCTGCCACCTGCGTGAGATGATGAGGCTATCGAGACTTTGAGACATTTTTTTACCGTGCCCATGGTCTGCTCTTTATCAAATTATGGTATTGCTTTGCATGGTTGTAACTATATGATATAATTATGTGATTTTGTCAGTTTTAGTCTTGGTTTGTGCTGTGTTTTCTTATGATATCGTTCTGGAGGAATGTTGTATCAGTTTTTAATGCATGCATTTCTAAATGACAATAAGTGAGGACTGAGTGTCCTCATAATCTAATGTAACCTAATCCTTGTAAATCTCCTCTGCACCTTTTCTATGGTTTCCACATCCTTCCTGTAGTGAGGCGACCAGAACTAAGCACAGTACTCCAAGTGGGGTCTGACCAGGGCTCTATATAGCTGCAACATTACCTCTCGGCTCCTAAATTCAATTCCACGATTGATGAAGGCCAATACACCGGATGCCTTCTTAACCACAGAGTCAACCTACGCAGCTGCTTTGTGTGTCCTATGGACTCGGACCCCAAGATGCCTTGTCTTCACAGAAGAGAAGAGAAGTAATGTTGCAAGACAATAAAAAATCTGATGAATGTGAGCAACTTAAGGAAATCAATACTGGTAAGAAAGTAACACTGGAGAAACTAATGTGTATAAGATTGGATTGGTGGTTGGAGGGAGGAGATGGTAGTGCAGGGATTTTGTTCAGACTGGAGGCCCGTGACCAGTGGGGTGCCCTAGAGATCAGTGCTCGGCCTTCTGGAGTTTGTCATATAAATTAACGATTTGTATGAAAATGTAGGTGGCCTGGTTAAAAAGTCCATGGATGACATCACATTGGTTGTGCACTGGACAGTGAAGAAGAGCTGCAACAGAAACTAAATCAACTGAGGAAGCGAGCAAAGGAACGACAGAAGGAATTTAGACAAGTGTAAAGTGATGCACTTTCCAACACTTTACACACAGGAATGGCAGGGCATGTTGTTGACTGAGGCAGCTTGGGGTACAAGTACATACTTCCCCAGAAGGGCCAACACAGTCGACAAGGTGGTGACAAAAGCAAGTGCCATGGCAAAGTCATTGAGTACAAGAGATGGGATACCATGTTACAGTTGTGCAAAATGTTGGTTAGGCCAGACTTGGGAAAATTGCATGAGCTTTGCTTGTCATACTACAGGATAGATGTGATTAAGCTTGAGAGAGTGCTGCCTGGATTGGAGGTCAAGTTCGAAGGAGAGGTTGTATAAACTGGGTGAGGAGGCTGTGAGGTGATATGATGGAGCTGTACAAAATTGGGAGAACCATATTTTTTTCTATGGATAGGTTGATAGATCACCAGAGCAACACACACACACAATGCTGCAGGAACTCAGCAAGTCAGGCAGCATCTATAGAAGTGAATAAATAGTTGACATTTTTGCCGAGACCCTTCTTCAGTACTCAGAAGATGGAAGATGCCAGAATAAAAAGGTGGGAGGAGAAAAAAGAGGCTATCTCGAGGGTGATAGGTGAAGCCGGATTGGTGGGAAAGGTCAAGGGCTGGTGAAGAAGGAATCTGATGGGAGAGGAGAGTGGACTATAGGAGAAAGGGAAGGTGGAGGGGAAGTAATAGGCAGGTGAGAAGTAAAAGGTTAGAGTGGGGAATAAAGGAAGGATGGAGAAATTTGTTTACCAGAAAGAGGAATCGATATTCATCCCATCTGTTTGGAGGTTACCCAGATAGAACAGTCTGGTTCTCATTGTAGTCATGTCTAAAATTAGTGGGCATAGGTTTAAGGTGAGATAGAGGAGGTTTGATGGGGACCATGGGGGTTAAATTTTGCATAAAGAACAGTTGGTATCTGGAATGAGGTGCCTGTGGTGGTGGTGGTGGAGGCAGGAACGCAAACAGTATTTATGAAGCATCTGAAAAGCATTTGAATGATGTTTGACTTTAGAAACATCCAGTAAATGAACTGCCCATGACTAACATATCATCTAGAGCTCTTTAGCAGCATTCACGATTTGAATATTGCTTTAACATCAAAGGCATTCATTTAGATCTCTCCCCTTTTTCTTATCATTGGACTGAGATCCGGATGGTGGAACCTTTTGGTATTTAGTTGTGTGATCGCAAAGCGATGCTCATTGCTATGGAGCATAATTCATTTGTTATAACTCCTTACCATGTAATGAGCAATGAATGTGAGTGGAAATTAGTATTCACAACAGTTTAAAGATAAGAAAGCAATCATAATGATATCACTATAACCAAAATGGTAGCAGAATAAAAATGATAGGATGCCTTATGTCTGATATGGTACTGAAAAAATTGGAACAACTCATGGATTAATAAATATGGCTGATTCGCTATTGTTAACAGTGAGCTCATCAAGCTAAATTAGTCGTACTTGTTCCCTATCCTTTTTCCATCCATTATTTCACAACCATAATCATGGACTTTTGAGTATCCATAGTAACATTTGTTGGATGAATTTGATTAAGTGTCATTATTCACATCATTTCAGAACTGAACACAATGATAGAAATTTTGAAGGTTGTTACCTCAAGTGCAAGATCAAATCTAATTGTAAATGGAAAAACATGTTCAAAGCATGTGCTTTGTAACATTTGGCATGCTGTGCAGTTTTATTGTCTAATTATACAAGATATTGACAGAATGAGCTTTAATTTAGCAAAATGATTGTTATTAATTTAGTCCAAAGCTTACAAGTCAGCCAAGGTTAAAAAAAGTCAAAGACAGAATTTAAGTTTGTGCATTTTGAATCTAAAGGAAGAACTACTTTGCAATTAAAAATATTTTTTGAGCAAAATAACCTTGTTTAACATGATATTGTTCTTTTTGTTCATGAGACTACCTAATATATTAGAGGAATAGGAATGTTCCAACCTGTTGAGAGACTCTGGGGACTTTGTACAACATGCTAACTTAACATGGTGTAACAGCCAAAAGGTCATCTAACACCAGTCTACTGGATCCAACATTATCCAGAGAAAATCATCCCCCAACAAGCACTCGAGATTGGAAGCTACAAGAACTCTTTTGCACCACCCCCCATTCCTCATCTGCGGGTACGGTACTTGGTTTCCCTTTCTTCCTTAGCACTTCCTCCTCTACGCAATAGCCTACTAGTTCCCTTGTCAAGTCTGTGTCAGAGAGAACTGTCTCTGCCAAAACCATCAGCCCCTCGTCTCGCTCCTGCGCCTGCACAAATTCTTTCCTGGCTAATGCTAAGTCTGTCCCAGCTCCCGCACTACATCTTGTTTCACTACACTCCTTCTTTTCACTTTCTACCCCCTTCTCGTACAAGGCTGGCAGAAACGTCTCAGCTAAATTTACTACCGCAGTCCCGTCATGAACCTGTGAGTCCATGGGCGGGGCCTGAAGGCTGGTAGGCTGACCTGTCAATCTCACTGCTAGGAACACGATTCCCCCAGCGAGGTCATTACCGAGCAAGACTTCCACGCCTTTCATCGGTAATTCCGGCCTCACCCCGATCGTGACTAGTCCAGAGACCAGGTTGTTTTGTAAGTGTATCTGGTGCAAAGGGACGGCCTCTGTCCCTTCCCCAATACCTTTGACCTTGACCTCCCCAGTCTGGGTCTCTGAGCTAAACTCTAATACACTCTTCAATATCAGTGACTGACACGCTCCCGTGTCTCTCCAGATCCGCACTGGAACTGGTTTTAACCCCTCCTTCACTGACACCAATCCGGCCGAGATAAACCTCTCGCGCCCTTCCTGAACTTTGGCAGACCTGTCCTGTCCTAGCGGTTCATTTACCAGCTCGATACAGCCAGTCAAAATCACCGTTTTTCCTTTTCCCGTCTCCTTCTTTGGGGCAAAGCACCTGGACGCAAAGTGTCCGACTTTCCCGCAATTATAACAGACGACCCCAGGAGACTTCCTACCAGACTGCTCCCGGTCTACCTTATCCTTCTCACTAGTCCCCGGCTTACTTTCTGACTTTTCTGGCGGACTCTCCCCACCGTCCTGACTACCCTTCTGGTAGCCTTTACTCGGGGCAAACTTCATTTTATGCGTCAACGCATACTCATCCGCTAACTTAGCAGTTGCGGCTAACGTGGCTGCCTCTTTCTCATCTAGGTAGGGTCTCATACCCTCAGGGACACAGCCTTTAAACTGCTCAATCAGGATCAGCTGTAGCAGTCTGTCATAATCCCCCTCTACCCCCTTCGAGGCGCACCAACGCTCACAATATGTCTGCATCTCACGGGCAAACCCTAAATACGTGCGGTCCCACTGCTTCCTCGCATTCCGGAACCTCTGCCAGTATGCCTCCGGGACCAGCTCATAAATCCTGAGGATGGCCTCTTTCACCACCTCATACCTCTGGGCATCTTCCGCGGACAAAGCTGAGTAAGCTTGTTGGGCTTTCCCTTTCCGTACACTCTGAAGCAAAACAGCCCACTTATCCCTCGGCCAGTCCTGACTTGTAGCAACTTTTCGAAATGGAGAAAGTACCGATCTACGTCGGTATCGTCAAATGGGGGAACCAGCTTAACCTCCTGGGTCGCCCGGAACCCTCCACCTTGGTTCGGCACGAGCCCCTGCTCTGCCCTTATCTTTAACTTCTCCAGCTCGAATTCCCTTTCCCTCTGTTTCTCCTCTCGCTCCAACTGTCTCTCCCTCTCCTTCTCTTCTCGCTCCAACTGCTGTATCCGGAACTCGTGCTCGAGTCTCAGTTTTTCAAGCTGCACCTGTACCGCGTCTCCGGCAGGTTTTTCAATAGACACCACCTCCAGCTCACCTTGGGGAAACACACCTTTAGATACATAGTGCTCTACGATAGCTCTGTGTATCTCCTCCCTCCTCATTGTCGACTTCCCCCTAGCAAGATTCAACCGTTTGGCCACAGCTACCAATTCCGATTTCCTGGCATCCTCTAATGCCTCCACGGTCGGCGCCTTTATAATTTCCTCAGCCTCCATTTCTGCTGTTTGTCTTTTCTTTCTTTCGGGAATTTTGACCCAATCAATTTACTCCGTCCCAAATTTAGCATTCAAAATCGCGGACGAGAACCCCACTTATGTTATGTACCCCCTAACTGGGTTGCCAAACCAGCAGAAATGGATCACTCAGTTGGAGTCTGGATTACTAGAACTAAGAAAGTTTTATTAAAGAAACAAGCAACACAGTACTCTAATCAAAAGGATAATGAATGCAACAGTTCAGCAATGATAAACCTACATGTATACAGAATTAAGATAACAGGATCAATCAAGCTCTATCGTTGTCTAGGGGTAAATGACCAGTTTCAAAGTGACGCAAAGGTTCAATTTAGTTCAGTTCAGTTCGCAGACAGTGGGGGGAAGGAGAGAGAGAACAAAACGAATCAATATTCAAAATGGCTTCCACACACAGACCTTTGCAGTCAGCTTTCGGGCGAGTCCTTTGTGATGTCATCTGAGGTCACTGACCGTGACCCCTCCGTTTCCAGATATGATCGTTTCTCTGCGGTGAACCTGGCACCCAGGCAAGGGTGCACACACACCAGGTTCCCGCCGATCGTGCCTTTCCACCCTGTGCGTCTATGGCCTGGTCCCGCAACCGGCCTTCCAAAACTTCCCACCGACTTGTGGGAGGCGCACCGCTTCCAGGGTCTCGTTACCTCGGGTGTCGTGTGTGTCCTGCCTTAGCGAACCTGTCCCTTTTTATCCCCCTGCTGGGGTATCGCCTGTCCATCACTTCAAACAGTTCGGGGTTCAAAGGGGGAGCCGATCTTGACAGCTCTCCTTCCCCTTCATTAACATCTCCAAATGCTGCTCCATTGTTTTCCTTATCTCTCTCTCCTGAAGACAGATGGCAGACCAACTGCTGATCCCACTGGTGCCAGCACAGGACAGCTACATCTTAATCTATGTGTATTCTTGTCACAATGATCATCTAGTATATTAGCAAAATTACTTCTTTCTGTAGCAATCTCCTTTATTAACTTTACAACTGCCTGACATTGATTTTTAACTGAGATGCCATACTGCCTTCGGTTTAGCTATTAAATGTGCCTTTGCTCCAGCTTTAGTGGTACAGGTCATGGTGGTTTGGAGAATGACCTTGATTAGCATGGCCTGATTATGCACTTATTAATAATGGATATTATTTATGAAAAATTAATAAATATCTGTTAATTTTTAAAGCTCCCAATTTTTAAAAATGGTCAATCACTTCCATGGAGCTAGTTACACTTAATATGTTAGTTATTTTCAACAAAGAAAAGCTTATGACTAAACAAAAGAGACTCTGCAGTTGCTGAAAATCCAGAGGAACACACACAAAATGTTAGATGAACCCAGCAGGTCAGGCACTATCTATGGAGGGAATATACAGTTAATGTTTTGGGCTGTGACCCTTCATCAAGACTGGAAAAGAAAGGGGGAAGAATCCAGAATAACAGAGATAGAGTTTCCTTTGTCCTTACCTACCACCCATCAGCCTTCATGTCCAGCACATTATTCTCTGTAACTTCTGCCACCTTTAGTGAGATCCTACCACCCTCCCCCCAGCTCCCACTCACCACTTTCCTCAGGGATTGCTCTCTACATGACTCCCTTGTCCATTTGTTCCTCCCCACTGATCCCCGCAAGTAGGGTAAGTGCTACACCTGGCCCTTCATCTCCTCCCTCACCACCACCATTCAGGGCCCCAAACAATCCATCCAGATGAGGCAACGCGTCATCTGCAAGTCTGTAGGGATAATCTACTGTACCTGGCACTCCCAGTGTGGCCTCCTCTACATCAGCGAGACTTGACTTAGATTGGGAGACCACTTCATCAAACACCTTCACTCTGTCCACCACAACAGGCAGAACTTCCTGGTGGCCACCCATTTTAATTCTACTTCCCATTCCCTTTCAACATGTCACTCAATGACCTCCTCTACTGCTACAATGTGGCCTCTGTCAGGTTGGAAGATGAACACCTCATAATCCATCTCGGCAGCCTCCAACCTAACAACATGAACACCAATTCCCCTAACTTCCGGTAATTTCGCCCCCCATCCCCCTTCACTCTTTTTACATTACCCATTCTGGCTCTAGGCTTACCCATTCTCTTTTCTCTTTACCTGTCCATCACCTCCCTCAGGTACCCTTCTCCTTTCCCTTTCCTCCATGGTCCACTCTCCTATCAGATTCTTTCTTCTTCAGCCCTTTACCTTTTCTACCTATCACCCCCCCTCATCTGGTCTCATCTATCACCTGCTTACTTATACTCCTCCCCCCCCCCTCCTTATTCTGGCTTCTTCCACCTTCATTTTCAGTCCTGATGAATGATTTTGGCCTGGAACATTGACTGTTCATTCTCCTCTATAGATGCTGCCTGACCTGCTGAGTTCCTTCAGCATTTTGCAACTGGTGGTTAAATCCCTTTTAATTTTAGAGCTTTGTAAAGGAGCAGATTAATTGCCTAAAAAATTACTCATGCTAAAATGATCCCATAAAAGTCATCAATATAATATGGAAATTATTGGGAGGGAGTTCAAGCAAACATAATTTAAAAATACAAAGCTCAAGCTTTGTGCAGCTATTTGTTAAATTTTGCACCTTTTCCATGGTCCATTTCCTAAACAGTGTAGCACTCTGCCTAAATGTATCTTCAGTCAGTGCAGTCCCATTGCTTATTAGAGTGCAAGATAGCTCTCTTAAAATGACTGCACGTTCATAGTCCTTCATTCTGATTGATGGGTTATTTACACAATAGGAGCAATTGTGCACAATTAAAATCAGTGGCAGGTGTCACAAAAATGTCCAGTACCAATGTACTTTGTATTTCAGGTCCATGACATTGAGGAGTCACAAAACTCTGCAAGGTCTGCAGAGGAAGGGTGTAAGGGATAAGAATAATTTCAGATTCAGAGAAACACATAAAGATAATGTAGACCATTATGAGTATTCACTCAAGCTATAGTATTGACGAGTATGATCAACGATTGCCTGCAGAAATCATTGATTTATGGTTGACACAGAGAAGTACAGGTAAGTTACAACAAGAAGTAGGTCAGAAAGTGTGTGGTTGGTTTTCCAAACAAGCAAATAATTCTTTCACACCTACATGTCCTCTAAGATACTATTCTCTTTTTATTCATCTGACAGTCTTCAACATTCATAAGCTTCTACGTCACCCACTAACCAAGTAAATTCCACATCCTTCTGCAAAATGCCATTAAATTCCAATAATCTGCACACTCAGGACTTAAATGCTGCCAGGACAGCAGATTTGCAGGATTTTTGAATTTTATTCCTAATTATTACGCACACATTTAATTCACTTTTTTTAAAGCTGTCACAGAATAATACAGTAATGTAATATATTTTCCAATGAACCAAGTGAGTTTACAGAGAGAGAGGAAATTAATCTCTGGCAGTCTAAAAGGAGCATGGGAATCAGCATACAGTGAGCCAAATGCCAAAGCATCAGAATTCCCAAACAATTGGATAGTAGATTCTAGGTGTTTTACTAGTAGATCTCTTTCAAACCCTTCATTCTAAATCTTTTACATTTAATCTTCTGCTGAGGGCCCATCCATTATGATTCTTTAACTCAAGGCGTACAAATTTGCATTTAGTCAGCAATATAAGGAGCCCAGGTCAGTTGGCCTCTGGTGGCAATACTCGATTACGCACAAGACCCAGGGTATTATATGTGATATAATAAGCTTTACACATAAAAAATTCACAAGGATCTCTCCTCCGCTAATTCCATCACTGCAGTGCTAGCGGAAGATATCAGGTGACCAGTCAATTGTTTGGATGGGAGAGCTGATAGAGGACCCGGGTGTTAAGAGACTGTTGTGACAGGGTTGTTAAGGAAAGACACAACATAGTGACAAGGGGCATGACTGAATAGAAGGGAACATTGAGAGATAAAAATAAGCTAAATAATGCCAAGGGAAGTGCATCTGGAGTCAGAAATGCAGTTAAGCTTTCTTTCAGGGAGGGGAAGGTTTAGGGAGGTGGTTAGAGTTCTGAAATATGATAATGGTGCTGGGCTAGTGGGGGTGAATTAGCCAGTACTCAGAGATCCCAGAGAGATCAATAAGATGAGGGAGTGGTGGGGGGTCAGTTCTGAGAACAAACACCAAATCAGGTGTTTAAAGTGGACACCTTGGACTCCTCACTTATGACCCAGGGAAGTATGGTCCCCTTTAACTCTTGTTGTGGGACATGACTCACACATTAACGCTCACTTTGGTATGATTGACTTGTACTGTTAAGGGCTTTGAGGTAGCAAATTAATTTTGCATTAGTAATGAAATTCAAACATCACAAAATATTTGATAATACTGCATTTGCTCAAGAATCTCTGTACTTCAGTTCACACAATGCATAGAAGAGCCAAAACTTTTTTTTAGATTATGCTATACATAGACCTAAATTATTTAGAAACTGTTTAAAATAACTTGACATGGTGTCATTACCAAATTTGAAACAACTCCATATCATATTTTCCATAATTTAAACAAATAAGCTATACCATCACATAACCGGCTGCAAACATAAAATTTTAAATAAATAAGGGTGCCGAAAGTAAACAGGTGTATGTGCTGAGCAATGAAGAGAGAGAAATGAAAAAGCTGGCAAATAGAAAATGCAGTTACAAATTAGACAACAGAGGCTTTTATCCAAAGACACACACCTGAAGGAAATGAGTTAGAATTTAAACACTGAAACAAAAGTCAGTGTTTTGTGTTCAAAAAATAATTTATTTGTTCCACTATCAGTATTTTGTGTCTTGTGTACAAATATGTAATAGCAAACATTATAACCCTTACTTTTGGCCAAAAGGTGACAAAGTGTGACTAAGAAATAAGGTGATAACTGTCAGCTAATTCCATAACTTCATATATCTTCAGAGTTTTTGTCTGGGTGGGATAGGTTTTCATATTGCTTATGCCTGACATGACGAATAGTGCTTTAATGTTATGCTTGGAAGCGCCTCCCTTCTTAATTAATCAAATTGTGAGGGGGGTTAGAGAGCTGTCAGAAATATTTCTTTGACACGTGACTTCATCAAGAAAAGAAAAATGCTTGCTAAGTTGAATTTGAAAAGCACAAGTGATGAATCATTTTGCAGTGGAGTATATAATAAATCAAATGACCTGTATTTCCTCCCATGAAGGGTGCATGATATTGAGAAACAGCATTTTTTAAAAAGAAATCCTACTGTTAACTAGATTGTTCACGTTTTGGCTGAAAGTAAGGATTGTGATGTGCAACACAAGGAATATAAATCTTACCTACATCGAGCACTGACTCCAGATGGAACCCCGTGGAGCCAGAGCAAGTATAGTAGCTATTACTGTGGTTTTACTAATAAATATTTTCCCATTTTACCTTGTCCTTCATCATTTCAACCTGAATCTAGAATTTTGTGCTTACTCCCAATCTAGCCGCATTGAACTCAATCACCTTAGACCAGAACATACTGTTTACAGCAGGAATTTCACACTTGATATTGTATTATAAAATAAGCTTTTGTGTCTTCATGTTTGTAAACTCTCTTCAAGCTATTTGCCCAGTTTTCAATTACTCAGGCATGTACACAGTTGGATGCCAATGCTTTTTCCCAGCTGTTTCATTGGTAAGCCTTGTTCTGCACCCTATCCCTAAACATCACAAATTACCTTACAAAGGTAGTGAGAGAAAATGCAGTTAATAAACATCTAAATATCTTCAAGTTCCAAAACATTTAATCAAACATTTAAAAACTGCAAATCACCTGACACTTTGGAACATCCTCCATTGAGACTGTGAGAGGTTCCTCACATATCCTAAAGGTGTGCTGCTGAGTATTTGGTCACTGTAATTTACCCCAAGCATTGGTGAGTGGTAGGGTAACAAGTAGAGAGCTGATGGGCTTGTGAGAGAAAATAGGTTACGGAGATGTGTGGGAGGAAGAGACGGGTGGAAATTGAGTGACAGCAGCATAGTATCAGAAAGAAAACAAGGTTTATTATAACTGATATATGTTGAAAATATGTTGTTTTACAGCAGCAGTACAGTGAAAAATATAAAGAATTATTATGCAAACAACAGGAATTCTGCAGATGCTGGAAATTCAAGCAACACACATCAAAGTTGCTGGTGAACGCAGCAGGCCAGGCAGCATCTGTAGGAAGAGGTGCAGTTGACGTTTCAGGCCGAGACCCTTCGTCAGGACTAACTGAAGGAAGAGTGAGTAAGGGATTTGAAAGTTGGAGGGGGAGGGGGAGATCCAAAATGATAGAAGACAGGAGGGGGAGGGATAGAGCCAAGAGCTGGACAGGTGATAGGCAAAAGGGATATGAGAGGATCATGGGACAGGAGGTCCGGGAAGAAAGACAAGTGGGGGGTGGACCCAGAGGATGGGCAAGAGGTATATTCAGAGGGACAGAGGGAGAAAAAGGAGAGTGAGAGAAAGAATGTGTGCATAAAAATAAGTAACAGATGGGGTACGAGGGGGAGGTGGGGCCTTAGCGGAAGTTAGAGAAGTCGATGTTCATGCCATCAGGTTGGAGGCTACCCAGATGGAATATAAGGTGTTGTTCCTCCAACCTGAGTGTGGCTTCATCTTTACAGTAGAGGAGGCCGTGGATAGACATGTCAAAATGGGAATGGGATGTGGAATTAAAATGTGTGCCCACTGGGAGATCCTGCTTTCTCTGGCAGACAGAGCGTAGGTGTTCAGCAAAGTGGTCTCCCAGTCCGCGTCGGGTCTCGCCAATATATAAAAGGCCACATCGGGAGCATCGGACGCAGTATATCACCCCAGTCGACTCACAGGTCAAGTGTTGCCTCACCTGGAAGGACTGTTTGGGGCCCTGAATGGTGCTAAGGGAGGAAGTGTAAGGGCATGTGTAGCACTTGTTCCGCTTACACGCATAAGTGCCAGGAGGGAGATCGGTGGGGAGGGATGGGGGGGACGACTGGACAAGGGAGTTGCGTAGGGAGCGATCCCTGCGGAATGCAGGGGGGGGGAGGGAAAGATGTACTTAGTGGTGGGATCCCGTTGGAGGTGGCGGAAGTTATGGAGAATAACATGTTGGACTCGGAGGCTGGTGGGGTGGTAGGCGGAAGTTACAGAGAATAATATGTTGAACCTGGAGGCTGGTGGGGTGGTACCTACATATTATTCTCATATTGTTCACTTTCCTAAAGAGTTTACTTATTCAGAAATTCTTGAGTTTTGGGATCCATGGAAACTTGGCTTGCATGGATTCTGATTTGACTTGCCTACAGAAGGCAGAAGGCAGCAGTAGATGGAGTGCATTCCGCCTGGAAGTCAGTGACAAGTTGTGTTCTGCAGGGATCTGTTCTGAGATCCCTGCTTGCTGTGATTTTTATAAATGACTTGGATGAGGAAGTGGTTTAGTAAGTTTGCAGAAGGGTGATGGTGTTGTGGATAGTGTAGGATGGTCACAAATTAGTGGGGCGGGCCTGATTATTAAAAGGGGCCACACAGGTAATCCATATTCTGGCGAGCTAGAGTATCTAAACTCTGGGGGCTGGCACAGTCAGTTAACAGGACCCCTTCCCTACGGTTGACTCCTGGCAGCTCTGGCTGCATTGAGAGACAATGATGGTGGTCATGGATGAGCATCACATCCAAGAAGTCTCTTTCCAGAACCCAGCACTGTTCCTTGGGTCCGAATCCTTCTCAGTTTATGAGGAGTTGCAGAAAACCCTGGACAGTTCAAGAAAGCAGAATTCTTTTTACGGTGAAGACCTGTTACCCATCAACACACTTGGGTGGCAGCAGGACTGATGGTGGTGAGGCTAAAAGACTGATTTTACAGGTTTTAATTTTGAAATGTGGAAGGTGGAATTGATCTTGAGGGTCTTGGGGAGCTGCAAGGTGTTAGCCACCGGGTTTACTTTCTTGAGACCTTGAAGGGTCCAATGAACTTGGGTGCTAACTTCCTGGACTCCACCTGGAGAGGCAAATCCTGAGTAGATAGCCAGACCTGTTGCCCAGTCTGCAAAGCTGGTCCCTGTCTTCTCTTGCAGTTAGCCTTCATTTCAGCCTTCTGGGTAGAGGCCAACAAAATCTCCCCTGCCCTGCTCCAAATTCCTTGTAGCATCAGACAAGATCTTCAGCCCCAGGAACCCTAACCTCAGTCTCTTGCTCAAGGAAGAATGGCAGAGAATACCCAAATTGGCATTCAAACAGGGATATCCTGTGTGCAGAATGCCATAAAGTATTGTGGCAACCTCTATCCAAATCAGATGGTCTTTCTGAGGCCAGGCACTTTAAGGTTCATTCCATGTCCCAGCTCACCCGCTCTGTCTGGCAGTTGGACTGCCGGTGAAACCCGGAGGAAAAACTTGCTGTTGTTCCAGTCAGTGTACAGAGTGCCCTCCAAAAATGTGATGCAAATTGAGGACTACAATCTGACAAAATTTCCACTGGAAATCCATGGATCCTGAAGACCTTGTGCAGGACAATTTTGGCTGTCTCTGCTGCAAATGGTAGCTTGTCCAATGCAATGAGTTTGTAGGCCTTCAAAAAACAATCTACAAATACTATGATGATGGTCTTCCCCTTGGAAGCTGGAAGACTCGTGACAAAGTCCATAGAGAGGTGCGCTTATGGTCTGTCTGGAACAGGTGAAGGAGCCCTTGAGATTGGGTGCAGGGCTCCTAGCTCTGGGCGCACACCTCGCATGCCTGCACGTATTGTAGGACCTCCCTCACCATTCCAGGCCACCAGTATCTTCTCTCGATGAACTTGAGGGCCCTGGCTATCTCTGGGTGAGTGGTCACTCTTGATGCGTGTCCCCATTGAAGTACCTGAGATCTGATGGAACTTGGGATGAACAGACAACCAAGAGGATTGTTTTTGGGAATCTCCCCTTGCGCCTGGGCCTTGCGAACAAGTGCGTTGATGCCCCAATGAAATGGCGCTATTACCTTACCTTGGGGAAAAACAGTGGCAGGCTGCTCTTTTCTTTTGGTTTTGTCAAACTGACGGGACATGATATCTGGTTTCTGATTCTTTGACCCCGGTCGATAGGTCAGGATGAAATTGAAGTGTTTAAATAAAAGAGACCACCTGGCCCGCCTGGAATTCAGTCTTTTAGCCTTCTGAACATAAGTCAGGTTGTTGTGGTCTTGGCCCCCTCAAGCCAGTGACGCCATTCCTCCAAAGCCAGCTTGACCTCGAGCAGCTCTCTATTGCCAACGTTGTAGTTCACCGCTGGCAGGTGTTAGCCGCCTGGAGAAGAATGCACATGAATGCAGTTTATTGTCCAAAGGTGTCCGTTGAGACAACACTACACCCACTCTGATGTCCGAGGTGTCCAACTCTACAATGAAGAGAAGTTAGGTGAAACCAAAATGGGAGCTGTTGTAAACCACTGTTTGAGTTCTGCGAAAGCACCCTCCACTTCAGTAGACCAAACCAAAGGGCCCATTGAGCTCTGAGTTAGTGCTGTCAGTGGAGTCACTGCTCAGCTGAAGTTCCTGATGAACTTTCTGTAAAAGTTGGCAAATCCCAGGAATCGTTGGCCTTGTTCCATATTGGATGGCTGTGGCCAGTCTTTGACTGTTTGTGTCTTAGTGGGGTCCATCTTGAGATTGCCATGAGAGATGATAAAACCCAAAAATGAAATGATGTTTTTGTGAAATTCAGATTTCTTCAACTTGATATAAAGTCAGTGATCTAGAAGCCTCTTTAAGGTATTTCTGATGAGGACTTGAGAAGATTTGGATATTATCCTAGTAGATGAAGGCATACTTATGGAGAGCATCTGGATCACATCATTTATAAAGCCCTCAAAAACTGCTCTCACGTTCTCAAGGCCAAAGGGCATGACCAGGTACTCAGAGTCCCCTGTTGGTGTGTTGAATGCAGTATTCCACTCGTTGCCCTCCTTTATGAGGATCAGATTGTACATACTCCACAAGCTTCGAGAATACTCTTGCCTCTTGGAGAATCTTGGAGGCAGTGGTCATGAGTGGAAGGAGTTTAAGATTTTTGACTGTTATGCGATTCAGCCCTATATAATCAACACATGGCCACAGGCTCCTGTCCTGCGCCAGTGGGTGAGGTGGAGGGCTGAAGAACCCCATGGCAAGAGCCCCCTTTAAGTACTCCTCTATAGCACTTCCCCCTGGGCCTAGGTGCATATAATCAACCCCGTGGAGGACAAGTACTAGGCAATAGATCTGTTGTACAGTCATAGGGTTGGTGAGGTGGAGGAATCGAGGCCTTTCCCTTTTTGAAGGCCTCTTACAAATTCATGTGGATGGAAGGGATTTTGACTGGTTTGGGTATCGCATCTGCCCCCGATTCCTCAGACAACGGCATCGAGGCACTATAAATGGTCTTTATGCTCTTTGGTCTAGGTTCCAAGGGTCTACATTTAGGAATTTTTCCCTTAGACGGGACCTGATCACTGGATCCCTAAGGTTTGGATGCCAGAGATCCAGACTGCACAGGCTCATCCTTGGCTTGCTCCTGAGCTAGAGACTCTCTCCCTCTAGTTCCAGCGCATCCCCAACCAGACAGGGTTGGTACTCACGGTCCTGTTGGCTGGAGCCAGCTTGTCTGCCCTTGGAGGCAGGGCTGGGTCTCCCGAAAGCTCCAGGTTACCCCCAACAAAAGTCTGCCTCCTCGACAGCCACTGGTCTTGGGAGAGTCTGGAGGTTGGATCACCAAGCCGAAAACATATCCTCTTGCTATGTCTTGCTATGAATGATCCTCCTTTCCTTCCAGTTCATGGATAGGTTATACTGGGACAGCCAAGGGTGCCCGAGGATCAGTGGTATGTGAAGAGAATTAATGATATAGAAACAAATGTCCTCCACATATCTGCTGCAGAATCTGCCTGGAACCTATAGGTTGACCGTGCAGGGTTATTGCAGGCATGGGCTGGCTCAACTCCTGAAGAGGTATGTCGAGGCAATGGGCAGTCCCCAAGTCCAGAAAATTACCAGCTGCGCTAGAGTCCGCAAAGGCAGGGGTCCCCAACCTTTTTTGCACCGCAGACCGGCTTAATATTGACAATATACTTGTGGACCGGCTGACAGGGGGTTGGGGGGGGGTGGTGTTCAAGTAGGGTTGCCAACTTTCTCACTCCCAAATAAGGGACAAAAGTAGCAGTCAAATACAGGACACTGTGTTTACCCCAAGAAAGACTACCATGGCAATAAAGCCTCACACGGGCACCTTGTGCGCATGTGTGACAGGTGCACGCGTGTGTGTGCTGATTTATTTTTCCACAAATCCGTTTTGGCTTAATCTTCCCAATTCTGTTAAGTGAAACTACACTGTACATACATTATTTCTACTTCATATAGGCCATGTATTTATCATATCATTCCTGCTTTTACTGTATGTTAGTGTTATTTTAGGTTATATGTGTTATTTGGTATGATTTGGTAGGTTATTTCAAGTTCAACAGTGCATGACAGGGAATGAGGAAAGGTGCAGCTGACTCATATCGTTTCATATCACCAAATCATATCATTTCCTTGCATGCCTTGCGGCCCGGTACTAGTCCACAGCCCGGTGGTTGGGGACCACTGCACAAAGGTATTCACCTCGTGTCAGTTCTCAGTCCAGGAGATCTCTGCCTTCAGTGTGTCACCAGAATCAGTAGAGTTGGGAGCAGTGGCTGCTACCGCCACAGACTTCCTAACACTGCTAACCAACTACTCTGATGCACCATCATCAGATAGTCCGAGGCTCTGTTTACTCCGGTGGGATGATGGAACACCCTCTTCATGGTATCCATGAATTCCTCCGATTCTGAGCAAACCTTCAACCTCCAACCTCTACTCCCAATGTGCAGTGGCCCATGCCAGGGCTCTCTCAGTCAGGAGAGAGATCAAGAAGGCCATCTTTCCGGGCTGCATAGGGCACTGGGACAGCTGGAGTTCAAACACCAATGAGCACTGAGTGAGAAAGCCACGGCAAGAGCCAGGGTCACCGCGAAATCTCTCCGGGGTCGTAAGATGGAGTGACTCCGTAGAGCAATCGACAGCCTCACCTGAGCGACTCTGGCTTCCTCCTTGCGAAGGTTGGCACTTGGCCTGGAGGTTGTGTATCTCCAGGTTTTGTCTAGAAATGTTCTCACTGTGGCTGGCCATAGCTGATGAGAGGCTCTGATACCCCCCTGGGTCCATGTTAGGCACAATCGTACTGTAATGAGAGACCCAGGAAAGGATGATTTGGACCCAAGTGTTGGAGTATCTGAGACTAGAATTGAGACATGAATTGAGACTGAAAGGGTATTAAACTAGACACTACGAGAATCCAAAATTGAGCTGCCAATTTAGCACCAAACCTCAGTTCAGGTGCTCTTTAAATATTAAATTGTTGGCACCAAAACAAGACCACCAATTAGCAGAACAGGCCTGAATCTTAAAAGCACCAGCTACCCATATTCCAGAGAGCTAGAGCATCTAAATGCCAGAGCCAGGTGCAGTCAGGAGCATGTCATAACAGGACTGAGTTCGGGAGTCCTGAGGCACTGTTGAAGCTCTATAAAACTGGTTAGACCACACTTGGAGTATTGCGTTCATTTCTGGTCACCTCATGAGGGGAAAAGTATGGAAGCTTTAAGAAGCATGCAAAGGAGATTTACCAAGGTTTTGCCTGGATTAGAGAACATGTCTTATGAAAATATGTTGAGCGAGTAAGGTTTTTCTCTTTGGAGTGAAGGAGGATGAGTAGTATCTTGATAGAAGTGTATAAGATTATAAGAGGCATAGATAGAGTGGATACCCAAGTGCCTTTTCCCCAGTGTAGCAGTGGCTAACACCAGAGGATCTTCTTTTAAGGTGAATGGAGGAAAGTTTAGGCGAGATATCAGAAGCAATTTTTTTTTACACAGGGAGTGGTAGGTGTGTGGAATGCACTGCTGAGAGTGGTGGTGGAGGCTGGTATATTAGGGATATTTAAGAGACTCTAGATAGACACATGGGTGAAAGGAAAAAGGAAGGTTATGAACTATGTAGGTGGAAAGTGTTAGATTGAACTTGGATTAAAGTTAAAGGCTGGCACAACATTGAGGCGTCAGTCATGTTGACTGAGGGTAGTCTGATTGGGTAGTAATTAGCTAAACTGGACTTCTACAGTGTTTTGTGACTTGGATGCACCTGAACAGTTTAATATGTTGTCAAGTAATTGCCAAAGTTATAATTTTACTGGAACAGTGTGGATGGAGGCATAGCTGGTTCAGAATCATGTGTTTCCAGTACTGCAGCTGTAAGTTGTTCAGCTGTATAGCCAGTCAGCCCATTTGCTTCTCGATATCATGTGGACTGAACTGGATGAAGGTTGGCCCTGATATGATGAAGAAATGCCAAACTATATTATCAGCATGTGCAATGGTACACCTGGTTAAAAGTGAATGAAAGGCTTGTGCTTCCCCTTTACCACGATGTACCTGGAC
This sequence comes from Mobula birostris, assembly GCF_030028105.1. Classification (NCBI taxonomy): domain Eukaryota; kingdom Metazoa; phylum Chordata; class Chondrichthyes; order Myliobatiformes; family Myliobatidae; genus Mobula; species Mobula birostris. Next base: position 176,191,101 of record NC_092370.1, on the reverse strand, counting down.
TCCAGCATTGTTGACATTGAAGATGCTTTTGTGGACAATTGTGTGTGTGTGTGTGTGTGTCTGTCTGTGTCAGAGTGGGGTGCATGCCTGTTTTGCCTGTGGCCCCAGTGCTTTGTAAGTAATATACCAGACTTTGCCCTCCTGCTAACAGAGCCTTTTCCTCTGTCAGCTTTGCAATTAGGAATGGAAAGTAGTCACTGGACTGTGAGTGAAGGTAAAAAGCTCCAATACCTTTGCTTGTCTCTGCCTCAATGTGCTTTAAAGTTATTCATTCAGTCATAGTAAGTTAGAGAGGTTGTAAAACTTATGGAACTACTTTGAAACATCCACATCCAGTCCCATTATTAGAGAGAGGGACAGTGATAGATCAAACATGCAGTATTGAAGGATATGACTGAACTATCAGCACAGTGAGGGTCAGTGACTGACCTTTGAGCACTATGTATCAATATGAGACATCATTCACTGTTGCACTTTCATCAATTGCACAAATATCCCATAGAACTTGCATCAGACCTAATAAACTGTAAATAATTATGTTGAGCCATGGTATTGAGCCAGAAATGGTCAGTAAAATCAAAGTTCAAGGACATTTCTATGGTAAAATTATACTTAAAAATAAAAATCAGCTAATTGCCTAAATCTAAATCATAAATAGGGCAGTGTCTTTTTAAAATCATTCAATCCCACTGTGTAAATAAATCCTTGTTCAGCTTCTCTTGTTTGCTCTCTGAGGTCAGAGTACCTTCAGCAACTGTTACTTTATCAGAGGCCTTATCACCACAGGAATTACTGTGATTGAAATCTTTTTTTCTTTTGAAACCATGTTGTTACTAATTTGCCTAGTGGCTGAATACAACAGCCCAATACCAGATCCCAGCGGGAAATGTAAAACAGCAAATTAAGTGGGATAATAATTTCTAAATCTTCACTTCAAGTTAAAGCTTGTATACTTAGCAGGAAACTATAAGCCATACCTCAGAACAACACAAAGTATTTCCAGTATATATCACTGTTTGGGTAAATCGATGGTATGCTCTAAAAGAGGACCCGACCATCTTGCATCATCTCACTCTTTCAATATATTGTTCCATTCCTTTATTCTTGGTGTACTTTTTTGTGGCTGAAATGCATCCATGGTGTTCACTGCAATTAATATGCAAAACATGTTCTTGCCATTCTCTGGATAAGATTTATGACACCTAATGTTCCACTACCTTGAGTTGGAAGTATCTTTATTATCCCCACTCTTCCACCTCTTCTACTTTTTTTGCTGTGCATGTTAAGGGTGCAAAACCTACTGATTTCTGCTTAGCCTGTAGCCCTCTAGTGCAGGGGATTTTCTCATTTCAGTGTTACATGGGGTGTGAGGCCAGCACAAGTATGCCTAAAGATTGGTTAAGGTGGAGCGCAAAAGCACACTACTTTCCAATCTTGCAATTAATGAGTACCCTCCTTAGAGAAGTGGACAACTGCAGAGAGCAAACGTGCTGCGGTGGTGTAACGTCACAGCAGCACAACACCAAGCACTCTACTCTAATCAGACTACATGAATTTTACTCACAGAGCAAAAGGAAAAATTGTAATAGGTTATCAAAAGAACACATATCAAGTTTAACACCAACCAGCCAATGGGTTTAATTTGCATTGTAGAAGGAAAAATTTATGCTTGCAGAAAATAATGAGTAGAGTGAATTTATTTTCTCTGGAATTTAGAACACAAAAGCTGATCTGACCAAATCTTAGCACTTGTTTGAAGGGTTTTACAGAAGACTGGACATCTTTGTCTATTAGTTACTCTCAGTACAATAGGGTTAGCCATTTGGGGCTGAGACAGGAGGAAATTATTTTTCACTTGGATGTTTTAAATCTCTGCATTAAGAGATTGAGTTATTAAATGCATGTAAGCCAAAAGAAAAAAGAGATTAAAACGTTTTTCAGTAGGAAATTGGAAATGCAGATCAGTCATCATCTCATTGAAAGGAAATTGTCAAATGCAAAGATAAGCCCTGAGAGTTGCTCTTGTCTTCATGACAGATAATTGCTGCTCCAAGCTTACATCGCATGACATTTGAAGAGTGTAGGAAGCCAAAGACAAAGTAGTGGAAGTGGCATGGAGAATTGAGGTGAAAGCTGGAGGCCTTTCTGACTACACCCAATCTGCCTTTCTTTCATTTCTCCAGTGTAGGGGAGACTGCATCATGAGCACTGAGTACAGAACACTAAACTGAAAGTTCAGCCAGAAGGCCATTTATGTCTCTGGATTGTGGGACAGGAAGAGGTAAAAGGTCAGGTGTTGCATTTCCTGTGGCTGCTTAGCAAAGTTCTTGTGAAAAGGTTGTTCTTGGAGATGGAAGAAAGAAATAGAGAGTCAGACAGGAAATGGTCCCTCTGAAATGCTGGAAGGGAATGTGAAGAAGTGTCATTTGGTGGCAGTTCTTTCAAGGTGGAAGAAATTACAGAGGATGAAAAATGAAAATGAAATTAGAGGGAAGATGAGAATAAGAAGAATATCCTTACTCTTGGCATAAGAAGGAGGAATGAACGTAGAGGTAGGTTTAATTTGAGGATGGTTTAAATGAGATTTAGGAGGGAAGAGTGGTAGGTGCTTCGAATGCACTGCTAGGGCGTGAGGTAGAAGTAGATACAACAGCAATGTTTATGTAGCATTTAGACAGGCAGATGAACAGGATGGGAAGAGAGGGATATAGACACAGACATATAGGTTTAGGTTACATAGGCATTGGGCAGCAGGGACATTGTGAAGCAATGTTGTAAAGTTCTGCTTTCCATCTGTGCAGAAAATAGAGCAAGTGAAGTTAATAGGGCTAGAAATTATAGCAGAGGGGAAGCCAATTTTAAGAAGATAGGTCAGTGTGGAAAGTCTTATCATCAGGACAAGTAAAACAGAGGTAAAGAAACTTGGAGACAGAATAGAGTTCTTATAGGAAGCTGGCTGAGAGGTGGTGTTGTCCAGAAAGCCTTGGGAATCCTTGAGATGGAAGTAGAAAGAAAATTATGAAAAAGAAGGTGAATAGTCAGAAATGGACCACGTGAAAGTGAGACCTTTTGGTGACCTTCACTCAAAAGAAACCTCTATGGATTCGACTATACCAAAAGTTTCCTAATAATACTGAGATTTATGTTGCCAATCTTATAACTATTTCCATTTTTAACCAAGGCAAACAGACTTGCTGTGACCTTCCTGTCTTGGTGGAATGGGACAATCTATTTCTAATTGGTCTCACACAGTGTAGTTATCTGCAGATCATCCACATAGAAAAGTCAATAGTTTTGGTGAATAATAGCTACCATATGCTATAAAATCATATCTAAATGAGTTGCTGGCTCTTACAAAGACAGAAGGTTAGAATTCCACATTGCTGATAAAGTCCTGTTAATAATTAGCATTTGTTCGGCAGTTTTTGCAGTCCCTGCTGTACATTACCTTTATTCTAAATGCTATCTACAATGAGCTAAACAATATCAAGTCTGATAATCTGGGTGAGATTGGTTACCTCGCTTTTGCAATGAAACTAAAGCAATGTTTTAGGGTTGAGTGGTGATGGGGAGTTCAGTACTCTTTGTAAATGGTACCTCAGTGTGCCTGTTCCAGGAGGTCCCCAGTCTTTGCCACTCTTAAAACTTTCTTGATTTGCAGAATGCTGAATATGGAGATCAGAAACAAAAAGTATGCACAGAAAAATCCAGTCAGTAAAGATGATTAAAAAATACAAACCTTGACATTTTAAATGGAATACATATGGCATTTGAAAAAAGATAGATGAGTTGACAGTAACTTATGAGTACATTACGGAGACACGTGGCAGGGTGACCAAGATTGCATTCCCAATATTATAGGCTATCTGATGTTCCAAAACAACAAGGCAAAAGGGAAAGGGGATGAGATAAACTTGTTAATCAAGGAAAGTATCAGAGTGGTGTCCAGTGATAATATAGGTGCAGTGGATAGTGATGTAGAATCGGTTTGGATTGAAATTATGAACAACAGGGGAAAGAACACATAGGTGAGAGGAGTCTACTGATCCCCAAAATGTGACCTCTCAATGGAATGGAGCATAAAAAGGAAATATCTAAGCCATTTTTGAAATGAACTGCAATTGTCTTGGGGATGGGGGTTAATCTACATTTTGATTGGACAAACCAAACTGGCAAGTGCTTAACAAGTTGTGGAGTATGCCAGGGATTGTTTCTAAGAATGGTGTGTTACGGAATCTATCCTGGAACTGACTATTTTAGATTTGGTCTTGTGTAATGCAGAACAATTAAGATCTTGTCCCTTGAATCAAGATCTTAAACCTTTCCCTATCACTGAGGTCCTCAAGTCCTGGCAACATCCTTGTAAATTTTCTTTGCACTCCTTCCTGTAAGTAGATGAACAGAATTGCACACAATAGGCCAATAGTCTAATTCATCTACTCAGTACTTTGACTTCTGAAAGCCAATGTGAAAGTTCATCTGGTCCAGGTGATTTCCCAAGCACCTTCTCCACAGTAATAGTGACTACACTAACTTCTACCCCTAACACTCTCAAATTTCTGGCATGCTGCTAGTATCTTCCACAGTGAAGACAGATGCAAATTATTTATTCAGACTGCTATTCGTTTATTCCCCATTGTTACTTTTCCAGCATTATTTTCCATTAGCCCAATGTCTATTCTTACCTCTCTTTTACTCTTCCTATATCTGATAAAAAAACACTTTTGCCATCCTCTTTTATATTATTGACTAATTCATCAATCATCTTTTCCCTCCTTATTGCTTTTTTTTTGTTGCCTTCTGCTGGTTTTTAAAAGTCTCCCAATCCTCTAGCTCCTCACAAATTTTTGGTATACTATATGCCTTTTGCTTTTACTGTCAGCCATGGTTGCCTCATTCTCCCTTTAGAATGCTTCATCTTTGGGATGAACCGATCCTGCAACTTCAAAATTACTCCCAGAAAGTCTGACTATAGTTGCTCTACCATCATCCCGGCTATTGTTGCCTTCCAACCAACTTTGTCCAGCTCCTCTCTTATGCCTTTACCCATCTTTAATACAGATACATCTGATCTTAGCTTCTCCCTTTCAAACTGCAGAGTGAATTCTATCATATTATGCTCACGGCCTTTTAAGGGTTCCTTTACCTTAAACTCCCTAATCAAACCTTGTTTATTGCATAACACCCAATCTAGAATTACCTTTTCCCAACTGGGCTCGACCACAAACCTCTCTAAAAAGCCATCTCATAGGCATTCTACAAATTCATTTTCTTTGGATCCTATACCAACTTGATTTTTCCATACTGCTGTACCTGCATATTGAAATCCCCCATGACCATCATAACTTTGCCCTTTTTTATGTGTTTTCTATCTCAAGGTCTTTCATCAGGGTCTTATTATCCTTGCAATTCTTCTCCGTGGATTGTCACCTGTCGCAGTGGAGAGGCTTGTGTGGTCCTGAGATCCCGAGAGCGATGCCATCTGGAGCTATGCTCCAGGTAGGGTCACCCATGGCGGTAAGGTCGAGGGTGAGGTCCCTGACAAAGAACAATCCAACCAAGACCTCAACGGTAAAACAGGCGGATTAAGTTACTTCGAACTCAACGGCTGTGAAGGCGGATGAAGGCTGCAACAAATCCATCAGCTCCAATCATCGTGGTTTCTGTGCCATTGGAATCAGTTGGTTGATTTGTGAAGTATCATGTGCTTCTTGGAGTGCAACATCAAGTACACGTTAAACAAATACACGCATAGGCGTCTTCACTCTGTGAACAGAACGAAGGCCATCATCCTCGACCTCGAGGGATAGCCATGACATCCTTGCAATTTCTTAACTCTTCCAAGGATTCTACATCTTCTGATCCTTTGTCGCTTTCTACTAACAAAGCACCCCAACCCCTCTGCCCACCTACCTATCCTTTTGATTTGATATGTATCCTTGGATGTTAAGCTCCTTTGAACCATGACTCTGTGATGCACATAATGTCACACCCGCCAATTTCTAACTGTGCTACAAGATCACCTATTTATTTCATACCCCTCTTTCAATTTTGTCTACATGTTGTCTAAAGTTAATTCTTTAACCCTTTCAAAACTTTTTGTCTTATTCTTTGTTCTGGAGACCTCAGTAACCTCCCCTGAACCTTTCTTCCTTACTAAATTATTTTATTAGTTGTAATTTGGTATATTTTAATTAGCTATAAAGTAGCTTGAACTAAGGACTGTCTTCAGTTTAAATGAGGGCTATTATAATGGAATGATAATGGAGTTGTAGAGGAAAAAGAAGTTGAAACACAGGTTGGTAGATGATCATCATCAGGTTATGAACCACTGGAATGAGAAAGAGGGGCTCCATGAGAAAGAGACATAATCTGTTGTTCACAAAGAGAATCAAGGATAATGTTAAATTGAAAGGTAGAGCATAAAATGGCAAGTGCTAGCAGTAGCCAGAGGAATTGGAAATTTCTTAGATCCAATGGTGAATTGATTTTGGGGGAATACTTGTATGTAATATCAAAGCAAACAGTAAAAGTTTCTACAGATTTGAAAAAAGGAAGGCAGTGGCTATGGTTGGTGTGATACGTCTACTGAACAAGATTGGTGAATTAATAACAGGGTCAAGGAAACAGCAGGTGTGTTAATCAATATTTTGCATTAGACCTCACTGTGGAGAACATTGCAAATACTTCTAAAATAACAGGAAGAAACTTTAAAATATCTGAATTGCAAGGGGTAAAGTATTGGAGAATCTCATATGAGGCCAAAGGTGACAAATTGCTAGGATCCTATGGCTTGTACCCAATGGTTTTAAAGAAAGTACTGCATATATAGTGAATCCATTGGTTGAAATTGATCAAAACTCACTGAATTCAGGGATGGGTGGAAGGTGGAAAATACCTAATGTCAATCCCTTGTTCAAAAAGAGAAGAATGCAGAAGGCAGGGAATTATCGACCAGTTAATTTAAAATATCTTAGGGGTAAGATACTAGAGTTAATAATTAAAGAGAAAATTACCAATCACATCACTAAGTCAACATGGTTTTATGGAAGGTAAATCACATTTGACATACTTACTCAACTTCTTTGAAGATGTGACAGGGAAAGTTGATAAGACAGGAATTAGTTGATGAAATTTATTTAAATTACCAAAAGATATATACCGAAGTGCCACTTGAGAAGCAGTTGTCTAAATTACGGGCCAGAGTAGTAGAGGAATTTGCATGTATGGAAAGCTGATGTCACATAGAAAACATAGAGCTGGGGAAAATAAATTATCTTATTCAGGGTGGATCATGTGCTGTGATTAGTGCTGTGCCCCAGGGATTGGCTCTCTGTCCTCAGTTGTTTATCATTAATGGTCATGATGAAGGGATGGAGCAAAATGTAAGATTTCCAAGTTCCCCAATGATATGAAAATAGGTGAAAGGGCATGTTGTGAGGAGGCCAAGGAGGCCACTGCGATTCTGCAGCAGGATGCAAACAGTTTAAATGATTGGGTGAAACCCTGGCAAGTAGATTTTAATGTGGTGAAGTGTGAGGTCATGAACTTTGGTAGGAGGAATCAGAGCTGTCTAGATATACAAGCCTGGGAAGGACAATATGGAGAGCAAGCTGTTGCCCATGTAGCAAGCTCCCCCTCTCTATGCACTTGATGAAAGCACAGGAACGGCAGAGACCAATACAGTTTGGTACCAGAAGTGTCACAGGAGTTGCCAGTCGGCACTGAACTCAATGTAGGACTGCCTTAGGGACTCCAGCTCCAGCATTCCCCACTCCCACAGGGTTTACTTCCGAAACCTTCCCCCACAAGCCGATAGAGCCACAAGCAGCAAAGTTTTGAGATCGGATTTTTCCTTCTCCTAGATGAGCTACCAACCACGGCTGATGAGCCCAATCTGCTGAAAGCGATTGGTCTTAAGACACCATTAACCCGCTTTTGCCCATTTTCCTGTCAGTAGTTCCACCAGGCTTAGTAGCCAAGACACATGTGAAGGCCAGGAGCTGGACTTAGTTGTCAGAGGTTATTTGAGACACACACCATTGGGAGCATTTGATAGGTAGTGGGAGCTTGTCCCCATTACCACTCCCGTCTATAACAATCTTAAGGAACCATATCAAGGTAGTGTTAAATGACTTCGCCACACCCAGGTTTTACAAAGCCCATCCAATTTCTTGTGTCATTTATTATAAAGTAGCCAGTGAGCTAGGTCACATGGATGCTGAAGGAATTCTTTCCAAGGTTGAGTAGAGCCCATGCCAGTTTAATTGTCATTTGACCATTCATGAATACAGCCAAACGAAACAGCATTACTCCAGGGCCAAAGTGAAACACACAATACCAACAGTCACACACAGCACAAAGCCAGTTGAAAGAAAAAGCTTGTGAACCCTTTTCAATTAGACTTGATTGAACTTGCATATTGGCACGGAGGAATTTTAGACCATTCCTCTATATAAAACCATTTCACAGTTCATCAATATTTTTGGGATACCCTACATGAACAACCCTCTTCAGGTCAAGCATCTCTGTTGGGTTAAGGTCTGGACTCTCATCTGGCCATTCCAAAAGATTAATTTTCTTCTTTTTAAACCATTCCGTTGTTGATTTACTCTTGTGTTTTGGATCATTGACTTGTTGCATCATTCAACTTCCATTAAACTTTCAGGTGATGAACCATTACCCTGACATTCCCCTGGAAGACGTCTTGATGCATTTTTGAATTCATTGTTCCCTCAATGATTGTAAGCTGCCCAGGCCCTGAGGCACCAAAACAGTTCCAAACCATGATGCTCCGCCCACCATGCTTCACAGTTGGGATGAGGTTTTGGTGTTGGTGTGCAGTGGCCTTTTCCCTTCAAACATAACAGTGTGCATTTCTGCCAAAAAGCTCAACTTTTGTTTCATCTGTTCACGGAACATTGCCCCAGGAGCATTGTGAAACATCCAGTTGGCCTTTTACAAACTTGAGACATGCAGCAATGTTTTTTTTTCTGGAGAGCAGTGGTTTCCTCCACGGTGTCCTGCCATGAGCACCATTGTTGTTCACTGGTTTTCTTATAGTTGTCACATGAGCAGAGACTTCAGCAAGTTCTAGAGATTTCTGCAGGTCTTTTGCTGTTACCCTTGGGTTCTTTTTCATCTCCTTCAGCATTGCACATTTTGGTCTTGGTGTGAAATAGGCAGGATGTCCACTCCTGGGAACAATGGCAAGAGTACTGAGTTTCCTCCAATCTCTCTCACTGGATTAATGAACACTCAAGTCTTTAGAAATGCTTTTGTAGCCTTTCCCAGCTTCATACATCTCTACAATTCTTCTTCCTAGGTCCTCTGAAAGTTGTTGTGACTGAGGCATGGTGCACATAAACAGATCTTTCTTGAGAAGGACTGGCTCTGGCAGTAACCTGACTTTGTGTGTCCTTTTTGTAGGGCAGGACACCTCTGCTACCCACACCTCCAATCTCATCTCATTGATTGGAACACCTGACTCCAAATAGCTTTACCCCAGAGGTTCACATACTTTTTTGAACCCAGACTGTGATGGTTTAAATGGTGTACTTAGTATTGACAAGAAAAAGTATAATTGTTTTTGTGTTATTAGTTTAGATAAATTGTGTTTGTCCAATATTGTGATTTAGATGATTAGATCACATTTTATGAATAATTAATACAGAGAACCAGTTGATTGCAAAGTGTTCACAAACTTTTTCCTGCATCTGCACATATATCATGTATAAGACTGTTGGGGCGCTGAAGCAGGGACCCAATCGCAGACCAAGTACTGTGCATACTGTGATATTTACTGAGTAGCAAATCCAGAGGGGCAACAAAGTCGGCATCAAAGTTCAGGCTGAGATCAAAAATTCCAGAGAAATCCAAAAACCAGAATCAGGAAACAGGCAGAGTCGATATTCAGACAGAGAGAGTACAGATACAAATGCTGGAAAGGCTCAGGAAAACTCACTAGCACAATCTGGCAACAAACAGGTGAAAGCACAGGACTAAAATACACTGAGCAATAAACAGAGGGGCAGGTGATAGGTGGAGCACAATGAGACAGAAGAGGCAGCAAAACAGGTGAGAGGCGGAGTACTCAGTAATACAGGGGCCAGAGTAGAGCCGGAGCGGGGACAGGAGCACATGGGGCATGAAAACAAACAAGAGTACTTGGCAATACAAACCCACAGACTGACGGCTAGGGGAAAACACACATAAAGATAAAGTTCAACTGGAGGTACTGACAAAGACAGCAATCACATACAAGATATCAGATATACAGTCAGACAAAAAAATATGGTCCAAAAGCCTGAGTCCACGAATATTGCAGAAATCCGCAGTCAAACACAATAGAGATTGTCTTCTGTCAAGATACCAGGGAGTAGCCCAGACTCCAGCTCGGATGGTGCGCCACCCCGCCTCCAGCATAGCGCAATGACTCTGATGCTTCTTTCCTGGGTGTCTGTAAAATGGGTGGCACCACAGCTTGAGACCTAGTCCTTGCTATGAACGAGGCCATGCATTTCCCCTGCTGTCCACCCCTGCCGTCCACTAATAAATTAATTATCTGGTCTTGCAGCATTCCACATAAACAATGGCCAACAGGGTCTTGCAATCACAAGAAAAGTGATTACGATCACCACTCACCATTAGACTCCACGCCTCCTTCATGCACTGATGCCTCCAATGCCTCTCTGGCGCACGCAGCAGCACAATCTGCACCAAGTCCAGCTCCTTCAGTTCCTTCGCCAATGATCAACTCACTGAGGGGGTAGACCAGCAGTACTTTAAGTCTAGAAGGGCTTTGCGATCCTAAAAAAATACATTTAAAAAGGACAATAACTCCTTTGGTAGACCCCATAGAAACCATTGCAATTGAACGTGCCACTGTCTTACCAGAAGGTAGCCAAGAAGAATGGGTCTGTCAAGATCTATGGTGACTTTAAGGACACCATGAACCCAGTGATGAAAGTAGGCCAATACCCTCTACCCAGAATAGAGAACATCTTTGCAGACCCTTCAGTAGGGAAAGTGAACTTTGCTGGGGCCTAACTACAGATGGAGATGAAAGAAGAGTCCGAAGTGTTGCTCACCATAAGTGATCACAAAGGACATTATTGTTATAACAGGCTTATTTTTGGAGCAGCGTCTGCATCTGCACTCTGGCAAAGAGCTATAGACCAGGTGCTGCATAGCTGCTCAGGAACACAGTGCTACTTGCATGACATCATTGTTACCTGTGAATATGATAAGGAACATCTCCAAAACCTCAAGACAGTGTTAAAAAGATGAGAAGATTAAGGGCTCAGAGCAAGTGTGAATTCTTTAAATCAGGCATTACTTACTGTGTCACACCACTGAAGCTCAAGTATTAAGTGAGCTGAGAAAATTCAAGCAGTGGCGGATGCCTCAAGGCCAAAGCACATGTCACGGCTGTGGGCCATTTTAGGATTTGTCAAGTACTATAACAGGTTCCTGCCAAACCTGGCGACTGTCCTCCACTCCTTGAACTCATTACTACGGATCAGGAAGAAATGGCAATGGACATAGCAGTGTGAGTTGGCTTTCCAAAAGGCAAAGGAAATAGTAATGTCAGACACTGTACTCACACATTACGATCTACATTGTCCAGTGAACCTTGCCTGTGATGCCTCAGTCTGGTTTGTGGTGTAAAACTTTTCAACCAGTATTTGTATGGGAGACAGTTTACCCTCATTGCTGATCATCAGCCACTAGCGTCCATTTTCAATCTACAGAAGGCTGTTCCACTAACAGCACCAGCACAAAGGCAGAAATGGGCTCTGTTTCTCGAAGGACACAATAACGAGAGATAAACTAATCATTGAAATGCTGACGGATTGTTCTGATTACCTTTGGAAAAGGAAATACCCGTACAATTTACAAAAGAGGATACTTCTCTTGATGTATTCTTCCTAATGCAAAATGAAAGTCTCTTTTTTTGGCAGAGATGATCCTAAGGAAATGCAGAAAAGCTGCAGGTCTACATGGCAACCCAAAATGGCTAGAATGTACAGCAGAGATGCAAGTTCCCCTAATTTACCAGCACTGGCAAGAACTTGCCCTTGACAGGGGTTGCCTTACATGGGGATTGAGCGCTGTTGTACCAACTAAGCTGAGAGCTAAAGAGTTGAAGGAGCTACATGCTTGTCATCTAGGCGCGGTTAAAATGAAAAAGAGAAAATCTGCAGATGCTGAAAATCCAAAGCAAAATGCTGGAGGAACTCAGCAGGCCAGGCAGCATCTATGGAAAAGAGTAAACAGTCGATGACTCAGGCCAAGACCCTTCATCAGGACTAGGGAAAAAATGAGGCGAGCAACAAGGCTGGGGGAGGGGAGAAAGATGTACAAGGTGGCGGCTGATAGGTGAAGCCAGGAGAGAGGGAGGAGCGAGGTAAAGAGCTGGGAAGCTGTTAAGTGAATCTGATAGGAGAGGGTAGAAGACCATGGAAGAAAGGGAAGGGGAAGGTAGGAGATGGGTAGATGAGGAGATAAGGTGAGAGAGAAAAACGCCAATGAAAATGGTGAAGGGGAAGGGGAATTACCAGAAGTTTGGGAAATCGATGTTCATGCCATCAGGTTGGAGGCTACCCAAACTGAATATAAGGTGCTGTTCCTCCAATCTCAGTGTGGCCTCATCGCAGCAGTAGGGGAGGCCATGGACTGACATGTCAGAATGGGAATAGGAGGTAGAATTGAAATGGCCACCGAGAGATCCCACTTTTTCTGGCAGACAGAGAGTAGGTGCTCGGCAAAGTAGTCTCCCAGTCTACGATAGGTCTCATCAATCTACAGGAGGCCACAACAGGAGTACCGGATACAATCGATGACACCAACAGACTCACAGGTGAAGTGTCACCTCAACTGGAAGGACCGGTTGGGGCCATGAATGGTAGTGAAGGAGGAGGTGTAGGGGCAGGCATGGCAATTGTTCAGCTTGCAAGGATAAGTGGCAGGAGGGAGATCAGTGGGGAGGGATGAATGGACAAGGGAGCTATGAAGGGAGCAGAATTTCTGTGGAAAGCAGAAGGTGGGGGATGGGTGGGGGAAGATGTATTTGGTGGTGGGATCCTATTGCAGAGGGCAGAAGTTACAGAGAATTATGTACTGGACATGGAGGCAGATGGGGTGGTAGGTGAGGACAAGACGAACCCTATCCATGGTGGAGTGGCAAAAGGATGGGATGAGGGCAGACATGTGTGAAATGGAAGAGATGTGAGTGAGGGCAACGTTGACGGTGGAGGAAGGAAAACCCCCTCCTTTGAAGAAAGGGGACATCTCATTAGTTCTGGAATGGAAAGGTTGATCCTAAGAGCAGATGCAGTGAAGATGGAGGAATGAGAGAAGGGGATGGCATTTTTACAAATAACAGAGTGGGAAGAAGTATAGTTGAGAGAGCTGTAAGAATGAGTGGATTTATAAAAGATATCAGTAGATAAACTGTCTCCAGAGATAGAAACAGAGAGATCGAGAAAGGGGAGGGAGGTGTCAGAAATAGACCAGGTAAATTTGAGGGCAGGGTGGAAGTTGGAGGCAAAGTTGATGAAGTTAATGAGCTCAGCATGGGTGTAGAAAGCAGACTCAATGCGGTCATTGATGTAGCACAGGAAAAGCTGGGGAGTGATACTGGTGTAGTCTTAGAACATGGACTGTTCCACGTAGCCAACAAAAATACAGCGGAGCTGGGACTCATGTGAGTGCCCATGGCTACACCTTTGGTTTGGAGGAAGTGGGAGGAGCTGAAGGAGAAATTATTGAGAGGGAGGACCAGTTCTGCCAGGTGGAGGAGAGTGGTGGTGGAAGGGAACAGGTCAGGTCTATTATCTAGGAAGAAGCAGAGAGCTTTAAGACCCTCCTGATGGGCGTCCGTGATGAAAATGAGATGATCGAGGCCAGGGAACCTGAAGTCATTGTAAAAATCGAGAGTCCATGAAGTGGGATATAGGTAGGAAGGGACTGACCGGGGTGGGGGGGGGGGGTGGGGGGAGGTATGCAGGTACAAATCGGTGGGGCAGGAACAAGCAGAAATAAGAGGTCCACCTGAACAGGCAGGTTTGTGGATCTTGGGTAGGAGGTAGAAACAGGAAGTGTGAGGCAAGGGAACTATGAGGTTGCTAGCAGTGGATGGGAGATTCCCAAAGTTAATAAGTGATGGTTCAGGTAACAATGGCCTGGTGAACTTTAGTGGGGTCATGTTCAAGGGATAATTAAGAGGAGGTGTCTGAGAGTTGTCAATTGGCCTCAGCAAGGTAGAGGTCAGTCCACCAGACGACTGCGGCACCCCACTTATCTGCGAGTTCGATGGTGAGTTCAGAATTAGTGTGGAGAGAGTGGAGAGCTGAGCATTCAGAAGGAGTGAGATTAGAATTGGAGAGCAGAGTGGTAAAGTTGAGCTGGTTATGTCTCATTGGCAGTTAGCAGTGAAAAGATCCAGAGCAGGCAGAAGATCAGAGCGGAGTAATCTGAAATGAAAGTGCTTGCTCAAAGCTCTGTCTGGTGGTCTGGGATAGATCAGCAGATCAAGCATCTTGCCATGCACTGTTTGGGATGCTAATTCATCCAGAAGATGCCAAGAGCAGTGCCTCTCCATCCCTGGGAATGGCCTCCTGAGAGTTCTTTCAATGGTCAAAGAAAACTACAGCACAGAATCAGGCACATCTAGTCTGTACTGAACCATCTTAACTCCCTAATCAAATCATTACACAACACCCAATCCAGAATTGCCTTTTCTGTAGTGGCCTCAAACACAAGCTGCTCTAAAAAACCATCTCATAGGGATTCTACATATTCCTTCATTTGGGGTACAGCACCAACCTGATTTTTTTCAGTCTGTGTATTCAACTCCCCCAAGATCATCATAACATGCCTTTTCTCCCATTGTAATTTGTACCCCATACTCTGGCTACTGTTCAGAGGCCTGTATATAAATCCCCTCAGTTTCTTAACTCTACCCATAAGGATTCTGCATCTTCCAATCCTTCTTTTGAAGGATTTGATTTCATTTTTTCCAACGGAGCCATCCTACCCTTCTGACCGCTTGCCTGCGCTTCCTATGTATCCTTAGGAAGCAGTGAAAATAATATGATAGATGTCACCCTGCAAGGAGAAGTTTAAGTCAGATGTTTCAGCATTACAGTGGAGTAAAGGGAATTACAGAGGCCTGAGAGAGGAGCTGGCCATAGCTGATTCAAAAGAGTCACTGGGAAGGGATGAAAGCAGATCAACATTGACTGGAGTTTCCTAGATCAATACAGAAGTCAAAGGGTAGATCTTCCAAAAAAAGAAGTCTTCCGAAGTCTTCCACCGTGGCTGAAAAGGCGAGTGAAAGACAGCATAAAAGCTGTATAAATATCACAAAAAAATAGTGGGAAGCTAGAGGATTGGGAAGCTTTTAAAAACCAACATCAGGCAATTAAGAAGCAATGAGAAAGGATGAAATATGAAGGTAAGCTAGCCAATAACGTAAAAGGGAATACTAAAAGATTTTACTGATATATATATATAAAGAATAAAAGAGAGTCGAACATGAATATCGGATTGCTGGAAAATGACACTGGAGAGGTAGCAACTGGGGACAAAGAAATGGCAGACAGATTCATTAAGTAATTTGTGTCAGTCTTCACTGTGGAAGACACCAGCAATATGCTACAAATTGGAAAGTGCAGGGAACAGATGTAAAAGTATTCACTAATATTAGGGAGAATGTGCTTGGGAACTGAAATGTCTGAAGTTAGGTAAGTCACCTGGACCACATGGATTACACTTCCAGAGTACAAAGGAGATAGAGGAAGAGATTGTGGAGATATTATAGTCATAGAGTTATAGAAAAGTACAGCACAAAAGAACATCCTTCAATCCACTAAATTCATGCCAAACCATTTAAACTGCCTGCTTCCTTTACGACCCTATCAACCTGTGACACCACTTTCAATGACTTATAGACCTATCTTCCCTGAGCCCTTTATTCTGCCGCACTCCTCAGTACCCTACAATTCACTGTGCAAGAGCAACCATGGTTGGTTCTATCAAAATGCAACACCGCGCACTTGTATGCATTAAATTCCATGTGCCCATTTTTCCAGCTGGCCCAGATCCCGCTGCAAGCTATGATAGTCTTCCTCATTGTCCAC
The DNA here is from genome assembly GCF_030028105.1 of Mobula birostris. Classification (NCBI taxonomy): domain Eukaryota; kingdom Metazoa; phylum Chordata; class Chondrichthyes; order Myliobatiformes; family Myliobatidae; genus Mobula; species Mobula birostris. The sequence goes on along the minus strand of NC_092370.1, from coordinate 176,174,956 downwards.
TTCACCCCCAATCTTGGTGTCATCCACAGATCTGCTGATCCAGTTAGTCACATTATCATCCAGATCGTTGATATAGATGACAAACAACAAAGGACCCAGCTTCAGTCCACGCAGCATTCCACAATTCACAGGCATCCAGTCAGAGAGACGGCCATGTATCACCACTCTCTGGCTTCTCCCACAAAGCCAATGTCCAATCTAATTTACTACCTCATCTTGAATGACAAGCAACTGAACACTCATGACCAACCTCCTACGCGGGACCTTTTCAAATTCCTTGCTAAGGTCCATGTAGGCAACATCCACTGCCTTGCCTTCATCAACATTCCTGGTAACTTGCTCGATAAACTCCATCAGATTTGTTAGATATGAATTACCACGCATGAAGCCATGTTGACCATCCTTACTCAGTCCATGGCAATCCAAATATTCATATACCTGGACCCTTAGAATACCTTCCAATACCTTTCCCACTGCTGGTGCCAGGATCACTGGCCAAAAATTTCCTGGTTTATTTTTAGAGCCTTTCTTAAACAGTGGAACAACATTGACTATCCTGCAATCCATTGGCACCTCACCTGTCACAAAGGATGATTTAAATATCTCTGCAACACACATCAAAGTTGCTGGTGAACGCAGCAGGCCAGGCAGCATCTGTAGGAAAAGGTGCAGTTGACGTTTCAGGCCGAGACCCTTCGTCAGGACTAACTGAAGGAAGAGTGAGTAAGAGATTTGAAAGTTGGAGGGGGAGGGGGAGATCCAAAATGATAGGAGAAGAGAGGAGGGGGAGGGATGGAGCCAAGAGCTGGACAGGTGATTGGCAAAAGGGGATACAAGAGGATCATGGGACAGGGGGTCCGGGAAGAAAGACAAGGGGGGGGTACCCAGAGGATGGGCAAGAGGTATACTCAGAGGGACAGAGGGAGAAAAAGGAGAGTGAGAGAAAGAATGTGTGCATAAAAATAAGTAACAGATGGGGTACGAGGGGGAGGTGGGGCCTTAGCGGAAGTTAGAGAAGTCGATGTTCATGCCATCAGGTTGGAGGCTACCCAGACGGAGTATAAGGTGTTGTTCCTCCAACCTGAGTGTGGCTTCATCTTTACAGTAGAGGAGGCCGTGGATAGACATGTCAGAATGGGAATGGGATGTGGAATTAAAATGTGTGGCCACTGGGAGATCCTGCTTTCTCTGGCGGACAGAGCGTAGATGTTCAGCAAAGCGGTCTCCCAGTCTGCGTCGGGTCCCGCCAATATATAAAAGGCCACATCGGGAGCACCGGACGCAGTATATCACCCCAGTCGACTCACAGGTGAAATTTCGCCTCACCTGGAAGGACTGTTTGGGGCCCTGAATGGTGGTAAGGGAGGAAGTGTAACGGCATGTGTAGCACTTGTTCCGCTTACACGGTTAAGTGCCAGGAGGGAGACCAGTGGGGAGGGACGAATGGTCAAGGGAATTGCGTAGGGAGCGATCCCTGCGGAATGCAGAGAGAGTGGGGGAGGGAAAGATGTGCTTAGTGGTGGGATCCCGTTGGAGGTGGCGGAAGTTACGGAGAATAATATGTTGGACCCGGAGGCTGGTGGGGTGGTAGGTGAGGGCCAGGGGAACCCTATTCCTAGTGGGGTGGCGGGAGGATGGAGTGAGAGCAGATGTACGGGAAATGGGAGAGATGCGTTTAAGAGCAGAGTTGATAGTGGAGGAAGGGAAGCCCCTTTCTTTAAAAAAGGAAGACATCTCCCACGTCCTAGAATGAAAAGCCTCATCCTGAGAGCAGATGCGGCGGAGACGGAGGAATTGCGAGAAGGGGATGGCATTTTTGCAAGAGACAGGGTGAGAAGAGGAATAGTCCAGATAGCTGTGAGAGTCAGTAGGCTTATAGTAGACATCAGTGGATAAGCTGTCTCCAGAGACAGAGACAGAAAGATCTAGAAAGGGGAGGGAGGTGTCGGAAATGGACCAGGTAAACCACTCCGCAGCCCCGTCTTCCTCAGATCCCACCATCAATTCCTGGGCCCTCAGAGGCTCCATCTTCCTCTCACCCCAACCCTCCCCTCTCCATTGACACACCCAGCCTCCCCCCTCCCCCCTCTGATCCCAGCTCTCATCCGTGCCGGGTCTTTACCATCCCCTCCGACCTTCAACTGTCGGAGGCAGAAGGCTCTGTCCTCAGTAAGGGCCTCACGCTTGTCCCCCTTCGCCCACACCTCAGCGAGTTCCGTGTTCGCCATGATGCGGAACTTTTCTTCCGCCGTCTCCGTCTCCGAGCCTACTTCTTCGGCAAGGACTCTTCCACCCCCACCGATGACCCCTTCTCCCGTCTTCAACCCGCCTCTTCTTCATGGACACCCCGCTCTGGTCTTCTGCCTGCTCTGGATCTCTTTATCACTAATTGCCGACGGGACATCAACCATCTCGACTTCACCGCACCTTGTTCCCATTCCAAGCTCACTCCTTTCGAACGCTCTGCTCTCCACTCCCTCCGCACTAATCCTAACATTATTAAACCCGCCGATAAGTGGGGTACTGTTGTAGTCTGGCGTAATGACCTCTACCTTGCCGAGGCACAGCGACAACTCGTGGATACCTCCTCTTATTTACCCCTCGATCGTGACCCCACTAAGGAGCACCAGGCCATTGTCTCCCACACCATCACCGACTTTATCCGCTCTGGGGATCTCCCATCCACTGCTACCAACCTTATAGTTCCCACACCCCGCACTTCCCATTTCTACCTCCTACCCAAGATCCACAAACCTGCCTGTCCTGGCCGACCTATTGTCTCAGCTTGCTCCTGCCCCACCGAACTCATCTCTGCATACCTCGACACGGTTTTATCCCCCCTTGTTCAATCCCTTCCTACCTATGCTCGTGACACTTCTCACGCTCTTAAACTTTTCGATGATTTTAAGTTCCCTGGCCCCCACCGCTTTATTTTCACCATGGATGTCCAGTCCTTATATACTTCCATCCCCCATCAGGAAGGTCTCAAAGCTCTACGCTTCTTTTTGGATTCGAGACCTAATCAGTTCCCCTCTACCACCATTCTGCTCCGTCTAGCGGAATTAGTCCTTACTCTTAATAATTTCTCCTTTGGCTCCTCCCACTTCCTCCAAACTAAAGGTGTAGCTATGGGCACCCGTATGGGTCCTAGCTATGCCTGCCTTTTTGTTGGGTTTGTGGAACAATCTATGTTCCGTGCCTATTCTGGTATCTGTCCCCCACTTTTCCTTCACTACATCGACGACTGCATTGGCGCTGCTTCCTGCACGCATGCAGAACTCGTTGACTTTATTAACTTTACCTCCAACTTTCACCCTGCCCTCAAGTTTACCTGGTCCATTTCCGACACCTCCCTCCCCTTTCTAGATCTTTCTGTCTCTGTCTCTGGAGACAGCTTATCCACTGATGTCTACTATAAGCCTACTGACTCTCACAGCTATCTGGACTATTCCTCTTCTCACCCTGTCTCTTGCAAAAACGCCATCCCCTTCTCGAAATTCCTCCGTCTCCGCGCAATTCCTCCGTCTCCACGCATCTGCTCTCAGGATGAGGCTTTTCATTCTAGGACGTGGGAGATGTCTTCCTTTTTTAAAGAAAGGGGCTTCCCTTCCTCCACTATCAACTCTGCTCTTAAACGCATCTCCCCCATTTCACGTACATCTGCTCTCACTCCATCCTCCCGCCACCCCACTAGGAATAGGGTTCCCCTGGCCCTCACCTACCACCCCACCAGCCTCCGGGTCCAACATATTATTCTCCGTAACTTCCGCCACCTCCAACGGGATCCCACCACTAAGCACATCTTTCCCTCCCCCCCCCCCCCCGCTGCATTCTGCAGGGATCGCTCCCTATGCAACTCTCTTGTCCATTCGTCCCCCCCATCCCTCCCCTCTGGTCTCCCTCCTGGCACTTAACCGTGTAAGCGGAACAAGTGCTACACATGCCCTTACACTTCCTCCCTTACCACCATTCAGGGCCCCAAACAGTCCTTCCAGGTGAGGCAACACTTCACCTGTGAGTCGACTGGGGTGATATACTGTGTCCGGTGCTCCCGATGTGGCCTTTTATATATTGGCGAGACCCGACGCAGACTGGGAGACCGCTTTGCTGAACATCTACGCTCTGTCTGCCAGAGAAAGCAGGATCTCCCAGTGGCCACACATTTTAATTCCACATCCCATTCCCATTCTGACATGTCTATCCATGGCCTCCTCTACTGTAAAGATGAAGCCACACTCAGGTTGGAGGAACAACACCTTATACTCCGTCTGGGTAGCCTCCAACCTGATGGCATGAACATCGACTTCTCTAACTTCCGCTAAGGCCCCACCTCCCCCTCGTACCCCATCTGTTACTTATTTTTATGCACACATTCTTTCTCTCACTCTCCTTTTTCTCCCTCTGTCCCTCTGAATATACCTCTTGCCCATCCTTTGGTTCCCCCCCCCTTGTCTTTCTTCCCGGACCTCCTGTCCCATGATCTTCTCGTATCCCCTTTTGCCGATCACCTGTCCAGCTCTTGGCTCCATCCCTCCCCCTCCTGTCTTCTCCTATCATTTTGGATCTCCCCCTCCCCCTCCAACTTTCAAATCTCTTACTCACTCTTCCTTCAGTTAGTCCTGACGAAGGGTCTCGGCCTGAAACGTCGACTGCACCTCTTCCTACAGATGCTGCCTGGCCTGCTGCAGCAACCTCTTCCTACAGATGCTGCCTGGCCCGTTCACCAGCAACTTTGATGTGTGTTGCTTGAATTTCCAGCATCTGCAGAATTCCTGTTGTTTGCATTTAAATATCTCTGATAGAGCCCCAGCCATTTCTGCATTTACCTCCTGGAGTGTCCAAGGGAACACCTTGTCAGTCCCTGGGGATTTATCCTCTCTAACTTGCCTCGAGACAGACAACACCTCCTTCTCTGTAATCGGTCCAAGCAGTTGATGCCATTGTGCCTTAATTCTATGGACTCTGTGTCTGCCTCCTGAGTAAATATGGATGTAGAAAATGCATTTAAGATCTCCCCCATCTCTTTTGGCTCTACACATGGATTACCATTCTGATCTTCCAAAGGCAGCCTCATGCCTTCTTTTAAACCTCCTGGTTTTTTTCTTAAGTGTCCTCTTGCATTTCTTATACTCCAGAAGCAGTTAATTTATTCCTACTTTCCTATATCTACAATGCACCTCCTTTTTTCTTAACCAGGGCCTCAATATCTCTTGAAAACCAACATTCCCTACACCTGTTATCTTTACCTTTTATTCTAACAGGCACATACAGACTTCGTACTCTCAAAATTTCATTTTTGGAGACCTCCCACTTGCCAAGTACATCTTTGCCAGAAAACAGCTTATTCCAAACCATACTCAGCAGATCCTTTCTGATACCGTCAATATTGGCCTTTTTCCAATTTAGAATCACAACCCTTGGACTAGATCTATCTTTTTGCATATTTACTTTAAAACTATTGGCATTGTGTTCACCTACACAAACGTCTATAACCTGCCCTGTCTCATTCAAATCAGGTATCACACATTCTCTCACTGGAACTTCTGTGTACTGATTAAATAAACCTTCTTGAGCACATTTGACAAACTCTGTCCCATCTAGTCCCTTTATAGTATGGAAGTCCCAGTCAATATGTGGAAAGTTAAAATCACCTACCATAACAATCTTATGTTTCTTGCAACAGTCTGCCATCTCTCAGCAAATTTGTTCCTCTAACTCCCTCGGACTGTTGGGTGGTCTGTAATATATCCCCATTAACCTTTCTTATTCTTCAGTTCCACCTATAAAGCCTCAATAGATGAGTTTTCCAGTCTGTCCTGACAGAGCACTGCCATGATATTTTCCTTGACTCGTAACACCTCCCTCCTCCTTTAACCCCTCTCATTCTGTTGTGTTTAAAACAAAGGAGACCTGGAATACTGGGCTGCCATGCCTGCCTCTCCTGCAACCAAGTCCCACTATTTGCCACAATATCATAGATCCAGGTGTTGTTCCATGCCCTGAGCTCATCTATCTTCCCTACAATACTTCCTGAGCATATATTGAAATATACACAGCTCAGGATATTAGTCACAACATGCTCAACCTTTTGACTTTGTTACAGTTCTTAACAACATCTGTCTCCACATCCTCTCCACTATCTGTTCTGGCACTCTGTTTCCACCCTCTCTGCAACTCTTGTTTAAACTAGAGTTAGTAGATCATTGTAGTTTGAAGATCATTAACAATATCTTTCAAGAATCACTGGACCATGGAATGGTTTTGGAAGACTGAAACACTGAAAATGTCACTCACCTCTTTCATAAGGGAGGGAAGCAAAAGACAGGAAGTTATAGACTAGTTAGCCTGACTTCAGTGGCTGGCAAGATGTTGGAGTTCATTAGTAAGGATAAGTTTTTGGGGTACAGTACTTGGAGGGACATGATAAAATAGGCCCATGTCAGCAGTGTTTCCTTAATGGAAAAATTTACCTGACAAATCTGTTGGAATTCTTTGAGGGATTAACCGGCTGGATAGACAAAGGAGAGCCGGTGGATGTTGTTTACTTGGATTTTCAGAAGGCCTTTGACAAGGTGCCACACGTAAGGCTGCTGAACATAAGAGCCCCTGGTATTACAGGAAAGATAGTAGCATGGATACAAAATTGGCTGATTAACAGGAGACAAAGAGTGGGAATAAAAGGGGGCCTTTTCTGGTTAGCTGCCGGTGAATAATGGTGTTCCACAGGGGTTGGTATTGGGACCGCTTCGTTTCACGTTATATGTCAGTGATCTGGATGACAGAATTGATGGCTTTGTGGCCAAGTTTGTGGACAATATGAAGATAGGTGGAGGGGCAGGTAGTGTTGAGGAAGCAAAGAGTCTACTGAAGAACTTAAGACAGATTAGGAGAATGTGCAAAGAAGTGGCAGATGGAATACAGTGCAGGGAAATGTATGGCCATGAACTTTGGTAGAAGGAATATTTTCTAAACTGGGAGAAAATTTGAAAATCCGTGGTGCAAAGAGACTTGGAAGTCCACCTGCAGGATTCTCTAGAGGTTTACTTGCAGTTTGAGTCAGTAGTAACAAAGGCAAATGCAATGACAGCATTTATTTTGAGAGGACTAGAGTACAAAAGGAAGGATCTAATGCTGAGGCTTTATAAGGCTTTGGTCAGCCCATACTTGGAATATGGTGAGCAGCTTTGGGCTCCGTATCTGAGAAAGGATGTGCTGGCATTGGAGACTGTTCAGTGGGGATTCATGAGAATGATCCTGGAAATGAAAGGGTTAACATCTAAGGAGCACTTGACCACTCTATGCCTATACTCACTGGAGAGGATGTTTCCTATAGTGGGGGAGTCCAGGGCCAGACAGCACAGCCTCAGAATACAAGCATATCCCTTTAGAACAGAGATAAGGAGGAACTTCTTTAACCAGAGGGTGGTGAATCTGTGAAATTCATTGGTATATTTAAATAAAAAGTTGATAGATTCTTGATTAGTAACAGTGTCAAAGGTTACTGGGAGAGGCAGGAGAATGGGGTTGAGAGGGATGATGATGGAATGGGAGAACAGACTCGATGGGACAAATGGCCTAATTCTACTCCTGTGCCTTACCGTGTTTTGAAATTTCACCATGTACAAGCCCGCACTGCTTCGTTCTTTTAAGTTATGGAAGTGGGTGGGAAGGCAAGTAAGATTTGGTTGCAAATGGTAAACAAGTATGACAGTATCAGCTGCTTTTTATGCTTCCCACAAAAGAAATAAATGTACCTAAAAGTATCACGGTGGATCTGAATCCATCAGAGTTTATCTCTGCTTGCTAATAACACGTGCAGATTGCATTCTGCTGTGGATTATTCGTGACCAAATTAAATTTGGAATACTTTGTGGTCTGTACACATGGAAAATTCCAGGTCTATTTTCTGAAATAGAATCACTTGGCAACAAATAATATATTCTGGCTTTTTGCCACAGCAGTTTGAACTCAAAAACATTGCAGGGAACAGCAACATTGAAACATCGTGCAATGTCAATCATGATAATTTATGAAGTACCCCACCTTGTACCTGTGACTATACATAGTATGGAATGTAGTAACAGCCAACAGAGTAACAGCTGCTTGATCAAGGCCTTTCTAGTTTGGTTCATGCAAAGAACAGATATAATTCTGTCAACACACACAAAATGCTGGTGGAACGCTGCAGGCCAGGCAGCCTCTATAGGAAGAAGTACAGTAGAAGTTTTGGGTCGAGACCCTTCATCAGGACAAACAGAAAAAAGAAATAGTAAGAGATTTGAAAGTGGGAGGGGGAGGGGGGAGACCCAAAGTGATAGGAGAAGACAGGAGGGGGAGGGATGAAGCCAAGAGCTGGGAAGTTGATTGGCAAAAGGGATACAAAGCTGGAGAAGGGCGGGAGGAGAAGATAGTGGTGCGCCTGCGTGTGCGCAGCCCTCCGGTGAAAAATGATGTCGTATCTGTTAAATAGGGGCCGTGGACAATTCTGATTTGATGGAGAATAGACGTGAAAGCACAGAGGAACATCTGGAGAAATTTCTGAAACGCCCATTCGCTGCTGTCGTTACTGTGTGGTCGGGAATCTTTCAGAGGGTAGGCCTCAAAATCCCCGGCCTTGCCTGCTTTTGGCGACCGAGAAGGAGATCGAATCGTTCGGACAGAGATGGCGCTCAGTACTCGGTGTCGGAGAGCTGATCGCAGCTCGAATTTTTCGAATGACTCAGAGTCGGATTGTGGTCGGCATGGCAGGGAGAGTTTTTCTTCCTTCTCCCGTCTGCGTGAGATGTGGGACATTTGAGAAACTTTGAACTTTACTGTGCTCATGGACTTCTTCACCAAGTTATGTCATTGTTGTACTGTTGTAATTATAAGTAATAATTATGCGGTTTTGTCAGTTTTTTCAGTCTTGGTCTGTCTTGTGTTTTGTGATATCAAACCGGAGGCAATAATGTATCATTTCTTAATGCAAGCATTACTAAATGACAATAAAAGAGGACTGCGTGTCTTCATAATCTAATCATAGGACCGAGGGCCTTGGAAGAAAGAAAGGGGGAGGGGAGCACCAGAGGAAGATGGAGAACGGGCAAGGAGTTATTGTGAGAGGGAAAGAGAGAAAAAAAATTAGGAATGGGGTAAGAACGGGAGGAGGGGCGTTAACGGAAGTTAGAGAAATCAACTTTTATGCCATCAGGTTGGAGGCTACCCAGACGGAATATAAGGTATGTTTCCTCCAACCTGAGTGTGGCTTCATCTTGACAGTAGAGGAGACAATGGATTGACATATCGGAATGCGAATGAGACGTGGGATTAAAATGTATGGCCACTGGGAGATCCTGCTTCCTCTGGCGGACAGAGCAAAGGTGCTCAGCGAAGTGGCCTCCCAATCTGTGTCAGGTCTCACCAATATATAGAAGGACGCACTGGACCCAGTATATCACACCAGCAGACTCACAGGTAAAGTGTCGCCTCACCTGGAAGGACTGTCTGGGGCCCTGAATGATGGTGAGGGAGGAAGTGTAAGGGCAGGTGCAGCACTTGTTCCGCTTACAAGTAAAAGTGCCGGGAGGGAGATCAGTGGGAAGGGATGGGGGGACAAATGGACAAGAGAGTCATGTAGGGAGCGATCCCTGCAGAAAGCAGAAAGGGGGGAGGGCAGGGAAAGATGTGCTTGGTGGTGGGATCCCGATGGAGATGGCGGAAGTTATGGAGAATTATATGTTGGACACGGAGGCTGGTGGGATGGTAGGTGAGGACAAGGGGAACCCTATTCCTATTGGGTGGTGGGAGGATGGGGTGAGAGCAGATGTGTGTGAAATGGGAGAGATGCGTTTGAGGGCAGAGTTGATGGTGGAGGAAGGGAAGCCCCTTTCTTTAAAAAAGGAAGACATCTCCTTCATCCTGGAATGAAAAGCCTCATTCTGAGAGCAGATGCGGCAGAGACAGAGGAATTGAGAGAAGGGGATGGCATTTTTACAAGTAACAGGGTGGGAAGAGGAATAGTTCAGGTAGCTGTGAAAGTCCATAGGTTTATAGTAGACATCAGTAGATAAGCTGTCTCCAAAGAAAGAGACAGAGAGATCAAGGAAGGGGAGGGAGGTGTCAGAAATGGACCAGGTAAATTTGAGGGCAGGGTGGAAGCTGGAGGCAAAGTTGATGAAGTCAACGAGCTCAGCATGCGCGCAGGAAGCAGCACCAGAGCCATCCCCTTCTCTCAATTCCTCTTTCCCTCTCGCAACAACTCCTTGCCTGTTCTCCATCTTCCTCTGGTTCTCCCCTCCCCCTTTCTTTCTTCCAAAGCCCTCCGTCCGATGGTACTCCCCGTTCTCCAGCTTTATCCCTTTTGCCAATCAACTTCCCAACTCTTGGCTTCACCCCTCTCCCTCCTGTCTTATCCTATCATTTTGGGTCTCCCCCTCCCCTTCCCACTTTCAAATTTCTTACTATCTCTTTTTTCCATTAGTCCTGACGAAGGGTCTTGACCTGAAACATCGACTGTACTTCTTCCTATAGATGCTGCCTGGCCTGCTGTGTTCCACCAGCATTTTGTGTGTGTTGCTTGAATTTCCAGCATCTGCAGATTTTCTCGTGTTTGAGATATAAATCTGTGTCAATGTTGTAATTTTAATGTAAAGACCCAGCTTAATGCTTTGTAATAACTATCTAAATATCAGTTGCAAGATTCATTATGTCACAATTGGTAAGTAAACTAGACCTCAGTTTTGTTTCAAAAATTGTAAGTAAATATTGGCACAAATACCCAGCCATAACTGAACAAATAGTTTTGATTCATTAATTGGAGGCTTCTTTAATTGAATAATCATAGATGGACTCTGTGCAGAAGTATCTAATGTACCCCATTCCTCTTTTCAATGGTCCAGCCATCCTGATTCACATTGATTGATGTCCACTTATAACACCTCTGTCTGACCTTCAAGTCACTTCGTTTAAACAATACTTCCTTTTTCTTTTTTTATTTTGTTTTCAAATCACTCCATGGTCTTACTGTCCCTTATCTTCATAAACTCCTACAGCCCTTTAACCCAATCAGATATCAGCTCCTCCAGTTTTCTCAGCTAATTAATTCCTCCCCTCCCACTGCACTAACACAGGCTGGCATTATTTTATCTGCTTGAATTTCTGGAATTCTCTCACTGTCTTTTCAATTCTGTGGTGCTCTTTAAAACCTATGTTTTGATCAAGCCTTTGATCATCTGTCCTAATATCTTCTTATGTGCCTTAACATTTTTTTAAATTGATAGTGTCCCTGTGAAATGCTTTAGGATGATTATGCTGCAATGAAGATACTACATATCTGGAAGTGGTTGCTGTTGGCATTGCAACCAATTATTGAGATTTCCCTTCAAGAAAAGCTTTATGTTGATACTTCAAAAGAGTTTGTGCACTACAAGTCTTTGAAGATTTCTAAACTATTATAAAATATTGTTTTGCTCAGGACAGCAGAGTATACTAAATTCATGGCAGGATGTTAAAACATTTTGAGGGCTATGACTTGGATCTGTAAACTATTATCTAACTGAACTGAAGTAAGTAAGTATTTCCTTTGCTTTTCAAACATGATGATTGGTTGACAATTTCTCAAACTTAAAGAAAAAGATCTTGATGGATATGTACCATCCTATTTCAGAATATCAAACATCAGAATGTCAAAGTGCAAACAGACTGTTCAAAACTAGGGTTCAAAATAAGGATAGTCTGGCTTTTGATGTTCTGAAATAGCATCAAAGGTTTGCAACTTTTATTCATGATTTGGTTTCAGCCACTGTCTGAATATAATGACTTCTTGACACTAGATGGGCCACATTGAATGCAAATAGATGCAAGAACATGTATTATGACATAATTCATTATTCCAGGAGCTGTCCAATTTTGATTATAAGTATTATAATTTAAAATAACTTTAAAAATGTTCTGGATGGAAGCCTTGCACAGACTTCAACCGAGAGAAACGGCTGGACAGATCCAATCCACGTTTGCACTTACTATTCTAGTAAAAGACACAGAGAACCACAAGAATGTGCTGTCTGCCAGGAGGTGGTGGAAGACCTGTCAGCTAGGATAAATCAATTTGTAATGAGAATACAAGGAATCGGTGATTGAGGCCCTGCATGTTCAGTGCCAAAGGATGGTTAACGACTTCTGTTTAATGTTCCAGACTCTGCTTGCCACCAGCCACTTGCTCTGGCGCTTGTGCTGAGGAGTTTAGACACGGTTTATTGGGCAAGTTGCAGAAAGGAGAATGACAGCAAAGAAAAAGAGGACATATCTCTGTAGCTGGGGATGCTATTTGCCTTAGAGTCCAACTCGCATGGCTTGACCATCAACAGTTTATTTCAGTCCATCCCTATTTCCTCCTTCAAGTGAATGGTTTGCTAAGGGCGGATGGAGGGTACGATTTCACATGTAGACTTAAACAGGTACGGGTAGCAGATTTTCTCCTTTGCAGGATGATAATAAACCAGAATATTAGCATTGCAATTCAGTAATATCACACAATCATTATTATATGGAAGGTTTGTCCAGTCCAATATAGCTAGTCTATTCTTTAACACGTCCCACATAAATTAACAGTTTCCTCTACACTTCCAGAATATTAGGCACTATGCCGAACTCCTGCTTTGTGCCAATTGACCATAAACCATTATCCAATGCGTGTGCTTCTTTCCAAGCCCAGGTTCCCATCAGGATCTTTCACACTTCTTTCACATCTGTCAAACTTCTTTCCAAAGGGAACAGCCTGTGCTTTATAAAAGCTCATTATAGTCAACATGCTGTTGCATGTTATCCTTCTCGTCATCACTATTCTCACCGCTTAGCACCTTTGCAAGTTTTACCTTACATGTGAATATCCAAAATATTACTATGTATAATCATTGAGAAAAAGCAACCTTTTTGAATTTAAATTCCTCCACTGCTGTGATGGGATTCAAACTTACACTGTAGATCAATACTTCAGGCCTTTAGATGTTAGTACCCGAGGTTCATTGGCAGTTTATTGGATTTTATTCCAGATCTTCATTTGCAGTGTTTTTCTTTTTGATTGCTCTGTTTTGCATTGCAACCAAATTAATTAAAAAAATCTACAAAATTAACCTGTGGCCTTTGATACACCTGAGTAAAATGGAATTTCAACATGGCCAGGCAGAGGTGATAGAAGTGCAGTGTCATCTAATATGAAACTGTCTATGTACAGTGCGGTCAGAAAGAGAGAAGCAAAATCCCAGATTACAGATCATCTATATGAATGTAGTAACATTATCCTCTTATGTGAGGTGCCGTGCTCAAAGCAGCTGTTTCAAATATTTGACATTTGAACTGCCAAGTTTTTGTTTGAATCAAAGTGCTTACATCTAGTTAACTAACCTTTAAAAAGAAAGTATTCTTGTTCACAACAAATTGATTAATATAGAGAGCCTCTTTAGCTGTTTCCATCTAATTAACATTGCAGATGTTCAAACTATAAAGGTAGAGTGTAATCATACCCTTGCCATCACCAGTATGATTTTATTTTATATGCATGAGCACATGCAGACTGATGTGTCCAAGTCTTAAGAATACATGTAGTCAGAGGCAATAATAATGGGAACACAAACTTCATAATCCAAAGGGTCACAACTCAAATTATCCAGCAATGTTTATAGTTACTTAAGAGATAAAAAATGCAACTCCAGACACCATCAATCTGAAATTACAACAGAAAATATTAAAAATACTCAGCATGTCAGGCAGCATTGATAAAGATGAGATTGTGTAGAGAAATGTAGTTCTGTGCAGGATAGTTAGCTTTTCACATATAAAAGCCACCAGGTTTGAGATTACATATGGACACCAAGAGGGGGTTTCTTCACTGAACTCCAATATGGATTTCTTGTTAACTTTAGACCCAGTACATGAGGTTAAAGAAATTCCCTTGCGTTTTCCCTGAAAATATGCCCCAGATTAGATTTGGCAGAGGAACAGAATCTACATAGACTTCAATGGAGAGGAAAGGCTCTTGGGTACTAGATTATCTAAATTTAGCTGAATTGGTGGAGTTTCTTAATTTTTTTCAAAGTGAGCTTTGGTTTATTTTCTGGTTTATAATTTTCTAAACTATCCAACCATTCATATTGTAATAGTTGAAAATGCTGGCTTAGCCAGGAAGTATGGTTTCATCATCTTAGGTAAATATGTACTTAAAGTACACTTTATAAACCAAAAGCTCAATAGCAGGGCTTTGTTGTAATGGAAAAATGTCAGTTCCTTCAGATCATTCTCCTGTCTACCACCTGGGTTTCTTAAAGACATCATGTCGCATTCAGATATGAGAAGTTGAGGAGCAGATAACAGAACCATTACCAAATCGAAATCCCATTCCTCATTGAAAATAAGGAGAAAAAACTCAGTGTATCCTAATGAGATCCCACCAACAAGACAATTCGTCTGCAAAAAGAAACAATCCAATACTGCTGAAACTCTACCACTAAAACATTTCAAGACAAATTGACTAAAAACTAACACCTGGCATGATAAGAACACGAGTAAAAGCCTGTAGTTTTGTTTTCCTCAGCATGGAAGGGAGATGGGTTCACTCAACTTATCATACATTTGTACTCTTGAAGTCCAGGATTTAACGATACATTTCTACCATTTCCACCTTCTAAGGCACAAGGATCAGAATTGCTAACAGGTAGAGTAAAAGAATCTGACCTGCAGAAGACTCAAAAGTAATTTGAATTGATTTCTTCTCATTTATTCCAGAGCATCCAATATGTATGAAAGAACATGAAGAACAATCTTACTTCAGGAAGATTCCATGCCATTTATCTGCATTATTATGGATGGAAACTACACACCTCGAATAGATTTAGAACATAAATCTGTGGGTCAATGGCTGTCTGTATGGTTCAAAGCTTTGTCTCACTTAGAACAGCACTCAAAACTTTAATGTTATGACCACATTTTTGTCATCATATATCTTCCCAGATGTCCAATTTTGAATGAGGTGCAATTTATACGTATTAGGACAGCCAAAGCCAATTTCATGTAAGCTTCTCCGAAACTCATTATTACCTCAGTTCATCCATGAGTGAAACTGTCAGTAATCCATGTCTATCTCCATACTCAACCACTTTTATGCTCTCTGCCTCCCACCTATTCTAAACTGTGCAGCAGTTATCACCAAGTTGTATTCCTCTGTTGTTGTCATGGTTGCTGAATGTTAGAGCTGTCATTGATCCTATATTTAATTGATAGCCCAATTTTTTAAACTGAAAGATTAGCTATCCAGTACCATACCTGAATGGAATGTCTATTTTTCCATACAATGTGCTCCTAACCTGAGTATCCAAGCTGTAAAGATTTATTCCAGATTGATGGTAAGTTGAATGACTCTGAGGTAGTATTTCCCCTAGGGTCATCCAAATATAATCACCAAAATTTGCTGGTCAGAGGCAATTACTATTGGCTCACTATAACCTCAAACTTACCTTGTAGCTTCCCTTTGCTTCACTTCAATGAAGACAGTCTTATAGGTCCTGATTCATCCCTGGCCTGTTCCCCTCAGAAGCAGACAGTGTTTACTTTAGTAAACTAACTTTCAAGTTGGTTTATATTTAGAGCCAAAGATTTGGCTTCTCATGTATCAATGCAAGGTTGCTAAAAATACGCAATCAAATCAGAATCAAGTTTATTATCACTAACATATGTCATGAATTTTGTGTTTTGCTACAGCAGTAGAGTGCAATACATAAAATATACTCTAAATTATAATGAGAAATGTGTGTGTGTGTGTGTGTGTGTGTGTGTGTGTGTATGTGCACGCGTGCATAAGAGAACAAACATAAGGTAAAGGTCATGAGTTCATTGTCCATCCAGAAATCTGATGGCAGGGGGTAAGAGACTGTCCTTAATACATTGAGTGTGTGTCTTCAGGTTTCTGTACCTCCTGTCTGATGGTAACAATGGGAAGACAGCATGTCCTGGGTGGTGGAGGTCCTCAATGGTTGATGTTGTATTTTTGAGGCATCGCCTTTTGAAGATCTCCTTGATGGTAGGGAGGCTAGGGCCCATGATGTAGCTGACTGAGTTTACAACCTTCTGCAGCTTTTTCTGATCCTGTATAGTGGCCCCTCCTTACCAAACGGTGATGCAGTTAGAATGGTCTCCACAGTACATCTGTAGAAATCTGCTAGAGCCTTTGGTGACATACCAGATCTCCTCAACCTCCCAGCGAAATATAGCATCTGGCATGCCCTTTTCATAATTGCATCAATCTGTTGGACTGCGATAGGTCTTCAGAGATGTGGACACCTAGGAACATAAAGTTGCTCACCTTCCCACTGCTGTCCCTCGATAACAATTGGTGTGTGTTCCTTTGACTTCCCTTTCTTGAAGTCCACAATCAATACCTTGGTCTTACTGGCATTGAGTGCAAGGTTGTTATTGTGACAGGCATAGAGGAGTGGGATGGCTGATCTAGCTCACTCCTATATGCCTCCTTGTCACTATCTGAAGTTCCGCTGGCAACAAAGTTGTGTCACTAGCAAATTTATAGATGGCATTTTCACTGTACCAGGACACACAGTCATGGATGTAGAGAGAGTAGAGCAGTGGGCTAAGCACACGTCCTTGTTGATGTTGATTATCTGTTCCGCACTGACTGTGGTCTCCTGATGAGGAAGTCAAGGATCCAGTTGCAGAAAGGGGTACAGAGGCCCAGGTTTTGAAGTTTACTGATTAGTCCAGAGAGAATGATAGTGTTGAATGCTGAGCTGTAATCAATAAACAGCGGCCAGACAGAGATATTGTTATTGTGCAGGTGATCAAAGGCTGAGTGGAGGGTCAGTGAGTTTGCATCCACTGTGGGCCTATTGTGGTGATAGGCAAATTGCAAAGAGTCTGAGTCCTTGCTTAGGCAGGAGTTAATTCTAGCCATGACTAACCTCTCAAAGCACTCCATCACAGTAGTTGTGAGTGCTAGTGGGTGATAGTTGTTGAGGCAGCTCACCCTGCTCTGCTCTTCTTGGGCATTTGTATGATTATCACCCTTTTGAAGCATGTGGAAACCTTTGACTGTAGCAGAGAGAGATTAGAAATGTACTTGAAGACTCCAGCCAGCTGGTTGGCATAGGTTTACGATGTCCTACCAGGTACACGATCAGTGTCTGACTCCTTGTAAGGGTTCACCCACTTGAAAGAAGTCCTGACATTGGCCCCTGAGCCAGACTTCACAGGGTTGCCTGATGCTGCAAGGATTTGCACAGGTGCAGTTCTAAGTTCTCCTATTCAAAGCATGCATAAAAGGCATTGAACTTCTTGTCGAGTATTGGATCACCAACCTTAAACACCACAGATCTAGCCCTCAGCAGACTGTGAATCTCACAGTCCATCCACGGCTTCTGATTTGGGTATGTCTGGTATGTTCTCAAAGACATACACTAATCCAACAGGTCTTGATGAAGTCAGTGGCAACAGTATATTTAACAAAAGACTTATTTTAAACAATAAGCCCAAACAATAAATGTAAAAGAATAACTCATCATAACTAAACAAATGAACAGATTTTTTAAATAAATATAGTATTTTTTAACTTACTGACTTCACAAATCTGGAGTCTAGACTCCATACTGCCAAGTAAAGTGGAATAATTGAAACTTGTTTCTCTCAGGAGACCAGGAATGGGTAAGTGCAGCATTCTTGAAGGTGACAAACTGGAGGTCTTAGGAGTTGGTAGGGCCAAGGCTATGGAAGGACTTCAAAACAAATGTAATTTTTAAACTTTTGGATATACAGGGTAGTAGGTTTGGAGTTCAAATGTGAACTGCAGTTTCAGTTGAATACAATCATGTCTTTATCTCATGGTCATAATAGGAACCTTTGAGGTAGGTCACATGGTAATAATCTATCACAGAAGCACTTGCTAACTTCCATGTCTGAGACATGGTAAATGCCGTAGTTACATTCGGCCTATTCAGAACCACAAGCCTCAAAACTCTGACTCACCAAGCAATCTTAAAATAACAGAGTTCCTTTAAATTCTACACATGACTTTGTCAAAGACAACAATCAAATTTAATAAAGATAAAGCCCAGTTCTCATAGGACATTCCCCAAAGAACCGAATTCACCATTCATCAAAATAACAATGAAAGAGGAAAAATTCTCGTTGAGAATTCGAGTTCTAATTAAAATATTGGGTGCCTTCCTTTCCATTACTGTCATTGAGATTTTGTTAAACCCGATCTGAGACCATTTTGTTCCCTCTTTTGCCCCTTTGGTGAAGCCAAGGGGAGGATCTGTCTATATCCAAGACTGGGTATGACTATTTCAAGTAAGGATATTAATTAGGATACAAGTTAGTTGTAAGATGGCCAGCCAGGACCATACTCTTCCCTCTAAGCTTGTAGTAACACCCATCTGCTGATGTTTTTCTTCTAAAAGGGCATAAGCTTTTGGACAAAGCTTTTCCTAACTTCACTCTCTTGTTGAGCCCAGCTTAAGTTCCCTTTGCTTAAATGTCAAGAAAATAGCATAACACTTAAGTCAATGAACCAGTGACACATATCCAAACTGGTTTATAAAATAAATAAAGAAATTTAGTGTCCGTAGTCATGACTCTGAAACTTCCAAACAGTGATTGAAATCTTATTCCATTACTTCACTAACGTGTTATTAAACATAAAACATAGAACATAGAAATCTACAGCACATTACAAGCCCTTCAGCCCACGATGTTGTGTCGACCATGTAACCAACTCTAGAAACTGCCTAGAATTTCCCTTGCACATAGCCATCAATATTCCTAAGCTCCATGTAACTCTCTAAGAGGCTCTTAAAAGACCCTTTCGTATCTGCTTCCACCACCTCCGCTGGCAGTGCATTCCACGTACCCACCACTCTCGATGTGAAAAACTTACCTCCTGACATCCCCTCTGTAACCTATTTACAAGCACCTTAAAACTATGCCCCCACGTGTTAGCCATTTCAGCCCTGGGAAAAAGCCTCTGGCTATCCACATGATCAATGTCCCTCATCATCTTATAAACCTCTATCAGGCCACCTGTCATTCTCCGTCACTCCAAGGAGAAAAGGCCGAGTTCACTCAACCTATTCTCATAAGGTATGCCCTCCAATCCAGACAACATCCTTGTAAATCTCCTCTGCACTCTCTCTATAGTATCCACATCCTTCCTGTAGAGAGGTGACCAGAACTGAACACAGTACTCCAAGTGAGGTCTTATATAGCTGTAATATTACCTCACGGCTCTTGAACTCAATCCACGGTTAATGAATGCTAACGCACCATACGCCTTCTTAACACTGTCAACCTGTGCAGCAACTTTGAGTGTCCTATGGACACGAACCCCAAGATCTCTCAGATCCTCTACACTACCAAGAGTCTAACCATTTATATTATATTCTGTCTTCAAATTGGACCTACAAAAATGAACCACTTCACACTTATCTGGTTGAACTCCATCTGCCACTTCTCAGCCCAGTTTTGCATCCTATCAATGTTGTGCTGTAACCTCTGACAACCCTCCAGACTATCCACAACACTCCCAACCCCCAGCCTATTGGTGATGGAGATCCATCGTCCTAGTCAACTTTAGGTAAATGTTGTTTTGTAATTGCTCACAGTAATGACCTACTGCAATAATAAGAAGCACAACTCAAATGCCTTTCAAAAATTTGCTGTGACACAACTATTGTTGGCAGAATTTCAGGTGTGACGAGAAGGTGTACAGGAGTGAGATAGATCAGCTGGTTGAGTGGTGTTGCAACAGCAATCTGGCACTCAGCGTCAGGAAGACCAAGGAGTTGATTATGGACTTCAGGAAAGGAACACAATACATTCCTCATCAAGAGATCACCAGTAGAAAGGGTGAGCAATTTCAAGTTTCTGAGTGTCAACATCCCTGGAGATTTATCCTGGGCCCAATATATTGATGCAGTTACAAAGAAGGCACAACAGTGGCGATATTTCATTAGGAGTTTGAGGGGATTTGTTATGTCGTCTAAGATTCTAGTAAATTTCTATAAATGTACCAAAGAGAGCACACTGACTGGTTGCATCCACTCTCTAGCATAGATGGCCCTCTCATAGAATCTGAAAAAGCTGCGGGAAGTTGCAAATTCAGCCAGTTCCATCATGGGCACTAGCCTCCCCAGCATCGAGGACATCTTCAAAAGGCGATGCCTGAAAAAGCTGCCGTCCATCATTAAGGAACCCCATCAGTAAGGACATGCTCTCTTCTCATTGCTCATTGCTGCCATCAGCGAGGAGGTACAGGAGCCTAAAGACGCACCCTTAATGCTTTAAGAACAGCTTCTTCCCCCTTGCCATCAGAATTCTGAATGAACAATGAACCCATGTACACTACCTGACTATTTTGTTTTCTCTCTCTCTTTTTGTACTACTTATATAAGTTCATTTTTTTATATCTTATTGTAATTGATTGTTTCTTAAATTATGTATTGTACTTCTGTGGCCGCAGAACAACACATGTCACAACATATATCAGAAATATTAAACTGATTCTGATACAGCTATTTATCACGTCATCAGTAAAGGTTACTGGAATTTCAGACTCTAGAATAATACCTTATGGTATCAGATCAGACATGAACAAGGAATTCTCATGTCAAATGCCACATTGCTCCTTCCCTCAGCCGAAGAATCAGTACTCAGTGTTGAGTACATTTGGTAGAGGTTTTGAGGGTAACTAGGGCATTGAGAAACAAGAGTGCAGAATAGGCCTGAAGCTGACAGCAGCTCAATAATACCACCATTGACAGAGCTGTCAGATTTCAGATGGTGATAGGAGTCAGTTTGAGCCTGTCATAGGTTGCTAAGTGCACCAGGACAAGGGAAACCTATCTGCCATCATTCCTTTTAAACTACCTGTTGCAACTGCATACATCTGATACTGTTAACAGCATCGGCAAGAGCAACCATGCACTGACGTTGTGGATATCTTTCACCTTAGCCACTATAAATTTAATAGGATAGTCAGTAAAGCACTAAACTATATACTGATCGCAATGAAAACAGTCATTCCTTCAGATCCATAATATCATGGTCTAACATATTCATCACTTCACCATTACCACCAAGCCAGACAACTAAAAAAGGATTAGCATTACATTCAGATTCATCCAAGAATAATGATTAACTTTGGCAAAAGAGATTGGGACTTGACTGTGTTTCACAGTAGCACAACTGACAATGACAAGTGCTTAGATGGGTATTTAAAGATGCAAACAGATGCACGGAGAGAAGCCACGGGCTTGTCAGAAAAGGAGTCAAGCCTGGAACTGCCAGGGAACCCTTGAGGGCAGGATATCCAAAAGGATAGGGGTAGGGGTGGGGTGGAGAATGAAAAGAAGCATTAAGGGAGGGGTTCTGAGGAGAGGGAAATAGGGCAAGCAGAAAAGGAGAACAAGAAACTGGGATGGTCACAGGGCCAGAATAGTAGATGATTCGAAACACACATGCAAATAAATTTTTAACCTCTCCTTGCTTCAGTCTGAGGTTCCAACCTACTTTCAAAAGACTACTATCACCAGGTATCTAACAAAAAGCAGGTAATGTGCCTTAATGACTACCACCTGGTGGCCCCGGTATCTATCATCATGAAGTGGGTGGTGGACAGGCTCCTGGTACATCAATGGTACTGAGATCAAGAGAGTTGTGAATTTCAAGTCCCTAGGAGCGAACATGACCATTAGCCTATCCTGGTCAAATCACATTGGTGCCACAATCAAGAAAGCTCATCGGCACCTCTACATCCTCAGGAGGCTAAAGAAATTTGGCATGTTTTACCAAATTTTATCAATGCAACATGGAGACCATTCAATCTTGATGCATCACAGCTTGGTAGAGCGACTACTCTGGACTTGACCGTCAGGGACTACAGAGAGTTGTGGACACAGTTCAGCTTATCCTGGAAACCAGCCTTCTCTCCATGGACTCTATCTACACTTCTCACTGTCTCGGTGAAGCAGCCAGAATAATTGACGACCTCTCCCACCCTGAATGTGCTCTCTTCTGCCCTCTCCCATAAGGCAGAAGATACAAAGCCAAAAAACACATAGCTTTAGGCTCAAGGGTGGCTTCTTTACTACTACTGTTATAGGATTATAGAATGGTTCCCTAGTACAATAAGGTGGACCCTTGAGCTCATACTCTATTGTGTTATGACCCTTGCATCTTATTGTCGACCTGCACTGCAATTCCTCTGTAACTGCTACACTTTATTCTGAACTCTGTTATTGTTTTACCTTGCACTACAATGCTCTAACTCACCATGGATGATCCTAAACCCGGCTGTGAAATAAGGAAGGCACAGGATTAGCAACCTGATCCCATAAAATCCCAGTGCTACAGAAACACCAACAGAAGCTCCAAGGTCCTAATCTCTGGGGGAGGAAGGGTGCACCAAGAGGATGAGCTACCCCCAGGGACAACTTGAAAGACAGGCCAAGAACAGAGAATTTTGGAGAGCTACTGGATAGCAGCCTCAGTAGAGACGATGGGCTTAAGTAAGTAAATAATTAACTTCAATACACTGTTGCAATGGATTGATGTGTGAAGGTATAAAAAGTATGCAAGGCATGTTTTCACCTGCCTTGGTACATGTTACAGTAATAAACCAATTTACAAAATTGTACATATATACTGACAATAACTGAGGAATAAAGAGGCACAAGGACAGAATTCAGAGATAAAGAAAAGGCTGATGTAAGGTGGAAACATTTTGAAGTACATCAGAACAACTGTCTAAATTCGAAAAAAAAACTAGAATTGGTGTAAGAGTAGGAACTGATTGTGTGCCACAGGTTAAGCAGGAAGAGAGAAAGGTTTGCTATGTGAAGTGAATGCTTTCCAATCCCTGGCAAGTATTAATGTAATTCAGCTTTCTCTCTAAACACAAGAGATTCTGCAGATGCTTGAAATCCAGAGCAACACATACAAAAAATGCTAGAGGAACCCAGCAGGTTAGGCAGGATCTATGGAGAGGAGTTACGATGAACAGTCTCTGCCCAAAAGATTGGCTCTTTATTCCTCTCCACAGGCGCTTCCTGACCTGCTGAGTTCTCCCCGCATTTTGTGTGTTACTGTTTCCTTAGCCGAAACATTAGCTCTTTATTCCTCTCCATAGAAACTGCCTGAGCAAATGAGTTCCTCCAGCAATATGTATGTGTTACTCAGCTTTCTCTCTCCATGGATGCTAATTGAACTGTTCAGCTTTCTCACTATGCTTCTTTACTTCAATTTCCAACAATTGTTGTGTTCTATATTTCATGGTTCCAGCATATTTTTAAATTTGTTTATCTCTCTGTGTAGTCCTCCCTTTATTTAGGCCTTCTTCGGACAGATTAGCGCCATTTGCAAGACATTTTCACCGTCATTCTGCCAACACTAGTCTCTATCATCCAGGTACTCTAACCCTAATCCCCAACCCCCCACCCCCACCAATCACAGGTAGTCCTTTTCACTCCACCTCTCTCTATATCTGCAACTTAAAATTAAGCCTGATTTCTAAACTTTCCCAGTTCCGATGAATGGTCATTGACCTGGTGTCATTGACATTAACGCTGTTTCTCTGTAAACCAATTCTGTCTCATATTTTCCATGGATCTTTGGTAACTTAACAAGAGTACAAATGACAACAACAGCGAGAAGTTAAGTGTTTTGGTCGTGGTTTTCTGATAAACAGTTGGAACATTTCTTGTAAAGGGCAATATTTATTTTTGTTAGATTGGATGCAGCATCAGTCTTTATTGTGAAATCAGTTACTGATTCTACTTAAATTTCTTTGTACAGAGGATGTTTTCTGAAAATGGCAAAGGTTGGCAGAGAGTTTATCAGACAAAAGGAATGGAGCTTCAGAGATCCGATAAGGTTGTCTGCTAAAAATTAAGGTAATTAAAGTTCAGCTGTAGTTCACATTTTGCAGGCTTCTGGTAGCAACATGAAAATTTGGCATAAGTGCTAGCAAAATTTATTGCTTTATTCATAATCTCGTAAGGCTCTGGTACAGGGTGGCTATTCTTAAGCAACACACAAAATGCCAGAGGAATTCAGCATGTCAGGTCCATGGAAGTGAACTGTCAATGTTTTAGGCCAAAACCCTTCTTCAGTACTGGAAAGGAAGGGGGAAGATGCCAGAATCATTTTTAACTCCTCTGTACTCCATGGCTTTTGTTAACGGAGTGAGTAAATAAAATTTTACAGAAAATCAAAGCAATTGTAGACGCTGGAAATCTAAAATAAAAACAGAAAATCCAAATCACAAGAAAGTCTGCAGATGCTGGAAATCCAAGCAACACATAGGAACTCAGCAGGTCAGGCAGCATCTATGGAAATGAATAAACATAGAAACATAGAAACATAGAAAATAGGTGCAGGAGTAGGCCATTCGGCCCTTCGAGCCTGCGCCATTCAGTATGATCATGGCTGATCATCCAACTTAGAACCCTGTACCAGCCTTCCCCCCATACCCCCTGATCCCTTTAGCCACAAGGGCCATATCTAACTCCCTCTTAAATATAGCCAATGAACTGGCCTCAACTGTTTCCTGTGGCAGAGAATTCCACAGATTCACCACTCTCTGTGTGAAGAAGTTTTTCCTAATCTCGGTCCTAAAAGGCTTCCCCTTTATCCTCAAACTGTGACCCCTCATTCTGGACTTCCCCAACATTGGGAACAATCTTCCTGCATCAAGCCTGTCCAATTCCTTTAGGATTTTATACGTTTCAATAAGATCCCCCCTCAATCTTCTAAATTCCAATGAGTATAAGCCTAGTCGATCCAGTCTTTCTTCATATGAAAGTCCTGCCATCCCAGGAATCAATCTGGTGAACTTTCTTTGTACTCCCTCTATGGCAAGAATGTCTTTCCTCAGATTAGGGGACCAAAACTGCACACAATACTCCAGGTGTGGTCTCACCAAGGTCTTGTACAACTGCAGTAGTACCTCCCTGCTCCTGTACTCGAATCCTCTTGCTATGAATGCCTACATACCATTCGCCTTTTTCACCGCCTGCTATACCTGCATGTCCACTTTCAATGACTGGTGTATAATGACACCCAGGTCTCATTGCACCTCCCCTTTTCCTAATCGGCCACCATTCAGATAATAATCTGTCTTCCTGTTTTTGCCACCAAAGTGGATAACTTCACATTTATCCACATTAAATTGCATCTGCCATGAATTTGCCCACTCATCTAACCTATCCAAGTCACCCTGCATCCTCTTAGCATCCTCCTCACGGCTAACACTGCCACCCAGCTTCGTGTCATCCGCAAACTTGGAGATGCTGCATTTAATTCCCTCATCTAAGTCATTAATATATATTGTAAACAACTGGGGTCCCAGCACTGAGCCTTGCGGTACCCCACTAGTCACTGCCTGCCATTCTGAAAAGGTCCCGTTTATTCCCACTCTTTGCTTCCTGTCTGCCAACCAATTTTCAATCCACATCAATACCTTACCCCCAATACTGTGTGCTTTAAGTTTGCACACTAATCTCCTGTGTGGGACCTTGTCAAAAGCCTTTTGAAAATCCAAATATACCACATCCACTGGTTCTCCCCTATCCACTCTACTAGTTACATCCTCAAAAAATTCTATGAGATTTGTCAGACATGATTTTCCTTTCACAAATCCATGCTGACTTTGTCCGATGATTTCACCGCTTTCCAAATGTGCTGTTATCACATATTTGATAACTGACTCTAGCATTTTCCCCACCACCGATGTTAGGCTAACCGGTCTATAATTCCCCGGTTTCTCTCTCCCTCCTTTTTTAAAAAGTGGGTTACATTAGCCACCCTCCAATCCTCAGGAACTTGTCCAGAATCTAAAGAGTTTTGAAAAATTATCACTAATGCATCCACTATTTCTTGGGCTACTTCCTTCAGCACTCTGGGATGCAGACCATCTGGCCCTTGGGATTTATCTGCCTTTAATCCCTTCAACTTACCTAACACCACTTCCCTACTAACATGTATTTCCCTCAGTTCCTCCATCTCACTAGACCCTCTGTCCCCTACTATTTCCGGAAGATTATTTATGTCCTCCTTAGTGAAGACAGAACCAAAGTAGTTATTCAATTGGTCTGCCATGTCCTTGTTCCCCATAATCAATTCACCTGTTTCTGTCTGTAGGGGACCTACACTTGTCTTAACCAATCTTTTTCTTTTCACGTATCTATAAAAGCTTTTACAGTCAGTCGACATTTTGAGCCGAGACCCTTCTGCAGGACTGAAGAAGAAAACAGAAAATGCTGGAAATATTCGAAAGATTATTACGGGTCCTACCTAAGGGTCCCAGCCCAAAACGTCAACTGTGCTTTTTTTCCATAGATGCTGCCTGACCTGCTGTGTTCCTCCAGCATTTTGTGTGTGTTGCCTGGATTTCCAGCATCTGCAGGTTTTCTATTGTTTGTGAGAAGATTATCACTGTTCCATTTTCAATATTGTTACCAAATCTTAAAACTGATTGAGGTTATAGGCCACTCGCAAGAGTACAAATAGGCGCAGTTGGCCTCTGCATTTGTGTCATTCTACCTGTGCTAATGGTATCTACCAGTTCAGGGACAAATAAAAGTCGAGCTTTACTGAGGGTGCCCTGCATATGTGTTATCACAAGAGCAAACATTTGTACTTTAAAATATTTGCAAGATTTTGGTATTGCAGTCAGGCTTGGGGAAGATTTTGTTCTATTGATGTGCCCATCAATGAAGCAATAAAATAATTGTAATTCCTGGTTAAGTTTATTGTGCCATCTCAATCAGATTATTTGTTATCTGTTACTCACTGTTTTGTAATTTTGTACCTTGTAATGAATATGTGATATAATTGACTGAAATCTCGAGGAACCTCACTCAGATTGTGGATTTTGAATTCCAGTATATAATATGGGACAGATCTTAAGTACTTACTCTGCAGTGAGGGAATGGTCAGCTGGTATATTCAGTTTACACACAGTCTTAAAAAACCTAACAGCAGACCTAATAATGGTATTTATTTGACATTATTCTGAAGTTCCCCTCATGTTCCCCTTAAATATTTCACGTTTCACCCTTAACCCATGATCTCTAGTTTTTGGATGGAACTACAAGTAAAAGTTGTAGATTAAGGGTGAAAGGTGAAAATTTTAAGGGGAACACGAGGGGAAACTTCTTCACTCAGAGGGTTGAGAGAGTGTGGAATGAGCTGCCAGAGCAAGTGATGCACGCGAGCTCGATTTCCACATTTAAGAGAAGTTTGGATACGTACATGGATGGTTGTGGTATGGAGGTCTAAGGTCCCAGTGCAAGTTGATGGAAGCAGGCAGTTCAACCGGTCTGGCATGAAGTAGATGGGCCAAAGGGCCTGTTTCTGTGCTGTACTTTTCTAAGACTCTACAAGCATTCAAGCTGCCTCCTGACCTGACCACTACCTGAGATGTTATGCAAGTCTATCCTTTGTCCTCTTTCTTTCTCATCACTTCCACTTTTTAAATTCTTATTGTTTTAGTATATTTTATTTAGAGATATGGTGTTGAATAGGTCCTTCTGGCCCTTCAAGCCACGGCACCTATCAACCCCCAATTTACGCAACACATATCAAAGTTGCTGGTGAATGCTTTTATCCTTGATTTCATCACAGGACAATTTATTGTGAGTGTTTCAAGTCAGTGGAGCCATTACCAACTGTCCAAATTAAAAGTGCCAGCCCCTTGGTTTTCTCCTTGAATTCTCGAGGTGTTTCTGTCTCACTTTTCTATGAAAGGTATCTGGGTTTCTAAATGTTTCCAACTTATCTGTTTTTATTTCATATTTCCAGCATCTATAGTTTACTTGCTTTGTGACCCATTAACTAGAACACAAAATAATCTGCAGATACTGCGGTCAAAGCAACACTCACAACATGCTGGAGGAACTCAGCAGGTCGGGCAGCATCCGTGGAAAAGATCGGTCGACGTTTCGGGCCGGAACCCTTCGTCAGGACTGTAAGGGGAAGGGGTAGAGGCCCTGTAAAGAAGGTGGGGGCAGGGTGGGAAGGAGAAGGCTGGTAGGTTCCAGGTGAAAAACAAGGAACAGGAAAGATAAAGGGGTGGGAGAGGAGAGGCAGGGAGGTGATAGGCAGGAAAGGTGAAGAAAGAATAGGGGAAAACACAATGGGTAGTAGAAGGAGGCGGAACCATGAGGGAGGTGGTAGGCAGCTGGGGGAGGGGGCAGAGTGACATGAGGCTCCGCTTCGTCGAGCACCTCCGCTCCATCCGCCAAAACAGACAGGATCTCCCAGTAGCCACCCACTTAAACTCTGCTTCCCATTCAGATATGTCCATACATGGCCTCCTCTACTGCCATGATGAGGCTAAACTCAGGTTGGAGGAGCAACACCCCATATACTGTCTAGGTAGCCTCCAGCACCTTGGTATGAACATAGAATTCTCCAACTTCCGGTAATTCCCTCCCCCTCCCTTTCCCTATCCCTATGTCACTCTGCCCCCTCCCCCAGCTGCCTATCACCTCCTTCATGGTTCCGCCTCCTTCTACTACCCATTGTGTTTTCCCCTATTCTTTCTTCACCTTTCCTGCCTATCACCTCCCTGCCTCCCCTCCCCCACCCCTTTATCTTTTCCCTTACTGGTTTTTCACCTTGTGAGTGTTCCATTAACTAGAATATTCTTTCTGATAATCTGGACTCTGAAATGGGCTAGAATCTGCTATGGCAGGGCATTTCTTTTATCTTGGACACTCCCTCATGATCAAAGATGTCTTGTTCCATCTTAGTTCCATGGGTACTGAAGTGACTGATGAATCCTATACTGGATCCACACTATGTGCTGGGGTGAGACAGGCACTACCCAACTGAGTAGGTATCTGGACTAACACCTCTGCACCTCTGCAGAACTAGAATAGGTGAGATAATAGTAGCTGAAGTAGCACAAAAAGGGTATCTTCTTAACTAATCAGCTTGAAAGATTAGGAAATATACAGAGGGTGAATTCAATGTCAAATCAGGTAAAGCCTTATAATTAAAGTGAAAGAATGACTTGATTATGAGAGGGAAAAGATGGAAAGGAAGGGTAAATAGAGCCATAGTATCACAGGAAATGCACACATGGATAGAAGATTGGCTGATTGGCAGGATGCAAAAAAATGGGAATAAAGGGGGTCTTTTCAGGTTGGCTGCCAGTGACGAGTGGTGTTCCACTTCTTTTAACATTACCTGTCAATGATTTGGATGACGGAGTTGATGGTTTTGTGGCCAAATTTGCCGCTGATATAAAGGTAGGTGGAGGGGCAGGCAGTGTTGAAGAAGCAGGGAGTCTACAGAAGGACGGATGTAGATTAGAAGAATGGGCAAAGAAGTGGCAGATAGAATACAGTGTAAGGACTTGTATGGTCATGCACTTCAGTAGAAAGATTATAGGTATAGAATATTTTCTAAATGGGGAGCAAATTCAGAATTCAAAATGGGGTCCCAGTGCAGGACTCCTTAAAGATTAAATTGTAATTGAGTCGGTACTAAGGAAGGCAAATGCAATGTAAGCATTCATATCAAAAGAATGTGAATGTATTTCATACTGGAATACAAAAGTAAGTTAGCCAATAATATTAAAGAGGATCCCAAAAGTTTATTCAGATACTTATAGTGTAAAAGAGAGGCAAGAATGGATATTGGACCGTTGGAAAACGATGCTAGAGAAGTAATAATGGAGGATAAGGAAATGGTAGGCAAACTGAATAAGTATTTTGCATCAGTCTTCACAGTAGAGGACATTAGCTGTATGGTGGAAGTTCCAGGTACCAGGAGTCATGAAGTGTGTGAAGTTACGGTAACTAGAGAGAAGGTTCTTGGGAAACTGGAAGGTCTGAAGGTAGATAAGTCACCTGGACCAGATGGTGTACATCCCAGGATTCTGAAAGAGGTGGCTGAAGAGATTGTGGAGGCATTAGTTATGATCTTTCAAGAACCACTAGATTCTGAAAAGGTTCTGGAAGACTGAAAAATTGCAAATGTAACTCTACTCTTCAAGAAGGCAGAGAGGAAAAAGAAGGAAACTATAGGCCAGTTAGTCTGATCTCAGTGGTTTGGGAGATGGTGGAGTCGATTATTAAGGATGAGGTCTCAGGGTACTTGGAAGTACATGATAAAATAGGCCGTGGACTTTAGGGTTTCCTCATGGGAAAATCTTGTCTGACAAATCTGTGGAATTCTTTGAAGAATTAACAAGCAGGATAGACAAAGGAGAATCGGGTGATGTTGTGTAATTTGGTTTTTCAGAAGGCCTTTGACATGGTGCCAAACATGAGGCTGCTTAACAAGCTATGGGCCTATCGTATTACAAGAAAGATCCTAATGTGGATAAAGCAGTGGCTGATTGGCAGTGAGGCAAAGAGTGGGAATAAAGGGGGCTGCCAGTGACTAGTGGTGTTTCACAGAGGCCTATGTTGGGACTGTTCTTTTTACATTTAATGTCAATAACTTGGATGATGGAATGATGGATTTAATGCAAAGTTTGCAGATGATATGAAGATAGATGGAAGGGCAGATAGTTTTGGGGAAATAGAGAGGCTACAGAAGGATTTAGACAGTCTAGGAGAATGGGCAAAGAAATGGCAGGTGGAATACAGTGTTGGGAAGTGTATGGTCATGCACTTTGGTTAAAGAAATGAAAGGGTTGACTACTTTCTAAATGGAGAGAAAATACAAAAAATTTAGGTGCAGAGGGACTTGGGAGTCCTTGTACAGAATTCTCAAAAGGTTACCTTGCAGGTTGAGTCTGTGGTGAGGAAGGCAAATGCAATGTTAGCATTCATTTCAAGAGGACTAGAATATAAAAGCAAGGACGAAATGTTGAGATTTTATAAAGCATTGGTGAGGCCTCACTTGGAGTATTGCGAGCAGGTTTGGGCCCTTTATCTTAGAAAGGATGAGCTGAAACTGGACAGGGTTCAAAGGAGGTTCACGAAAATGATTCCAGGATTGAATGGCTTTTCAAATGAAGAGCGTTTGATAACTCTGAAGCCTGCATTCACCAGAATTCAGAAGAATGAGGGGTGACCCCATTGAAACTATCCAATAGTGTAAGGTCTTTATAGTGTGTAAGTGGAGAGGACGTTCCCTGTATTGGTAGAGTCTAAGACCAGAGAACACAGCCTCAGAATAGAAGGATGTCCTTCTAGAATGGAGATGAGGTGGAGAGGTGAATCTGTGGAATTCTTTGCCACAGACGGCTGGGAAGCCAAGTCACTGGATATATTTAAAGTGGAGGTTGATATGTTCTTGATTAGTCAGGGCATCAAAGGTTACAGCGATAAGGCAGGAGAATGGGGTTGAGAGGAATAATAAATCAGCCATGATGGAATGGCAGAGCAAACTTGATGGTGTAAATGAGATAATTCTGCTCCTATGCCTTATGGTCTAATAAAGCTTGAAAATTAACATTTGACATTTTTCAAAATACTCCATGTCAATAGATTAATTGAGGAATTGATATTTCACATTCACAACAATTAAGTTTTGGTGCCAGAAAGATTGAACATTCAACTTTTCTCGGGTCTGTACACTATTCTCCTTTAGTATCTGCACCAGAGTGTATTTGTACATACCTCACCAACTTCAGGATATTCTTTGCAAGTTAGTGGTGAGGTAGTCAGTCAGATGCTGCTTCTGTGAAGCCCACATTGGAGTGGCACAACATTGGATATCTATATTTAAAGATATGTATGCTCTTCACTGAACATGGCTTATCATTCAGTGCCAACAATAAAATGACCAGCAGTTGGAATAATAATGTACTGTGCTCTTTTATTGGGGAACTGTTCGTCAACATTTGACATCTGTTATCAACAGACATAAAGCACTCAACCTCACTGTTGCAAGGGGTTGATATTTATTTTAATGCTGGTGTATAGATGTTGGAATTGTGGTATACACCCCAAAACAGTGACAACAGCCTATTTATGTAACACTATTCACATAGTTGGTTGGTTGGTTGGCATCCGCCTGTCTTGGAGGACAATGGGTGATCATCATCATCTCAAGCCTGGGCGGAAGGTATGGAGATCCTGACATGCCCGGTCGTCAAGATCCCCCTCTTGGCCTCACCATGTAGTCCAAATGAAAGTTCATGAAGCAATACGTTTGGCACCAGCTTGGCTGCCGGAAGGATGTTCAATGACGTCCAGCCTCCTTAGGGGCTCCACTCCGGATTTGCTGTCTGGGTTCACTCCCATAGCCATCGTCTCTCCTGAGGCTGCCCACAAGACAGTGAGGCTATTTACCCATAGCTGGGGATCTGGTTCACGAGTACCAGGGTGTGTCCACGCGCCAGTGGGCCTGTGCGCTATGTGTGCAGGGGCCAGACCTCCTCCCCATCCTCTGTAGTTCAGCCTGAGTCCGAAAGGAGTTTGATTTACGTGTGTTGCCAGCAAGGAGGCACTACATGAGGCTTGCTGTTGGAGAGGTTATGTACTGGCAGGGAAAGGCTTACACATTCAGCTCTTCATTCAGCGCAGTGGAGTAGTCTTCCGGAACCTCCGCCCTCTGGCATGTGAGCCATTGCTGGATTGTGCTGCTATCCCAGTCAAACTGATTCAGATCAACGCGAGGTCCTTATCCAATAAGACTTGTATTCTCAACGACTTTTTCACCACCCAGGGATTGGGTTTCTTCCTGGTGACGGAAACCTGGCTAAGTACCAGTGAGCTTGCTCCACTTGTTAAAGTCTGTCCAGATGACTGTAACTTTTTTAGCACGCCTAGACCCTCTGGACGCGGAGGGGTCTAGCTGCTGTGTTTAATAATCATTTTAATTGCCGTCTACTGAACTCTGATTATTTCCCTAACTTTGAGGTGCAATTAATTAAAGTGGGCCTGGTCAATCCCCTCTTAATTGCTCTTGTGTATCATCCACCAAAAGTACATAAAGATTTTATTACTCAATTTTTGGACTTCCTCTCAAACACTACGCTCAACTTTGATCAAGTTCTGATTTTTGGCGATTTTAATATTCATGTTTGCTGTCCCACTAAGCCTCTCGTAAGTGATTTTATGTATCTGGTTGAGTCTTTTAATCTTGCTCTGCTTATCACCAGACCCACTCACATGCTAGGCCATACACCCGACCTAGTCTTATCATCTGGTTTCCCTATCTGCAATGCGGTAATAATTGACGCTTGTCTGTCGGATCATAGCGCTGTTATGTTCAATGTATCTCTGCCTTTTTCCTCTATTAAATCTCATCTTCCTGTATGTTATTCTCACTGTATTAATTCTTCAACTGCCAGTAAGTTCTCTGGGGCTGTCATAGCTGCTCCCAACACTTGCACCATTGAGGCTTCCCTTCCCATCTCAGCACTGGGGAGCTTCCTTCCTTATTTAATACCACCTGCTCTTCTATTCTGAATACTGTTGCTCCACTTAAATTGAAAATGTTTAAGCCTAAAGGTTTGCCTTGGCTTAATGACACCACCAGAGCCCTGAGGAGGGAGTGCAGAATATCTGAATGAAAGTGGAAGTGTGACAAGCTTCAAATTTCTTTTGAAATTTTGAGAAACAGTCTTCACAAGTATCAGGAAGCAGTTAAAGCTGCGAGAGCAAAATAGTTTTCTGACCTAACTTCCAACAACTCTCATAATCCCAAGGTCTTATTCAGTACCATAAATTCTGTCATTTGTCCCTCCTGTATTACTTTAGATGTGTCCCCTGCTAAGTGCAAAGAATTTTTAAAATTCTTCATTAGCAAAGTTGAGGACATTAGAATGAATATTTCACCCCCCCCCCCCACCTGTGACCTAGCTGTTTCACTGGTTTGTTCATCTAAACTGGACTGTTTCCAACCCACCACGCTACCCTCCCTTACAAAAATTATTTCCACCATGAAACCTGCAACCTGCCCCCTTGATGTTGTCCCCACTGCCCTCCCGAAGGATGTCTTTGACATAGCCTGTCCCAGCATCCTCTCTATTATCAACAGCTCCCTGGCCACTGTACCGTTCCAACCTGTTTCAAGCATGCCGTGGTCCAGCCCCTCCTGACAAAACCCAACTTAGACCCTACCTTACCTAGTAACTACAGACCTATTTCTAAACTTCCATTCCTGTCAAAGGTTCT
Organism: Mobula birostris; assembly: GCF_030028105.1. Lineage (NCBI taxonomy): Eukaryota > Metazoa > Chordata > Chondrichthyes > Myliobatiformes > Myliobatidae > Mobula > Mobula birostris. The sequence continues at coordinate 176,140,838 of NC_092370.1, read as the reverse complement.
CGAAAAGGTTATTCTTAGTCAATTGCTGCCCTACCTACACCAAAACAACATCTTGGAAAGATTTCAGTCAGGTTTTAAAGCTTATCATAGCACAGAGTCTGCCCTGCTGAAAGTGTACAATGACCTGCTCCTCTCTACCGACTCAGGTGACTCTGCCATCCTAATTCTTCTTGACCTCAGCACAGCATTCAATACTGTGGATCATGCCATCTTAATAGACCATCTCCAGTACAGGGTTGGTGTTGATAGCACTGCCTTGAACTGGTTTATATCCTACCTCAAAAATAGAAGTTTCTCCGTCAACATAGGCAAGTTCTCTTCTCGCCCAGCTAGTCTCTCCTGCGGGGTCCCACAAGGTTCCATCCTAGGTCCCATTCTTTTCTCTATATACATGCTTCCCCTCGGTCAAATCGTTCAAAAATACGACATTTCTTTCCATTGTTATGCTGACAACACACAGCTTCATCTCCCCCTGAAACCAAACGACCAGTCAAATCTAGTCAGCCTCATGAACTGCCTTGAGGGCATAAAGTGTTGGATGGCACAAATCTTCCTACAGCTGAATGAAGGCAAGTCTGAAGTTGTCCTACTTGGCCCCCCTGACTCCATCAAAGTGATTACCAACAGTCTTGGTAACCTGTCCACCCTTGTCAAACCCCATGTTAAATTCCTTTGTGTGATATTTGATTCCACCTTTAAGTTTGACAAGCAAGTTAATACAGTAGTAAAAGCCAGTTTTTTCCAGCTTTGTACTATTGCCAAAATCAAGCAGTTTGTCTCCTTCAAAGATCTTGAGAAAGTCATCCATGCCCTTATATCCTCCCGCTTGGACTACTCCAACTCCCCGTACACTGGGATTAGTCAGTCGTTCCTGTCCCGTCTGCAACTGGTCCAGAATGCCGCAGTCAGGCCCCTGACAGGTGCGCGGAAGAGGGACCATATTACTCCTATCCTGGCCTCCCTCCACTGGCTGTCAGTACAGTTCAGAATTAATTTTAAGATTCTCCTGTTTGCTTATAAAGCCCTAAATGGGCTCCCCCCCCCCCCCGCTTATATCACAGACCTTCTAACCCTTTATTCTACTTCCAGGTCCCTCAGGTAGGCTGACTTGGGGTTCCTGGCTGTCCCGCGATCTAAACTTAAGCTCAGGGGTGACGGCGCCTTTGCTGTTGTAGCCCCTAGACTGTGGAACAGCATTCCCCTCCCTATCAGATCTGCCCCCTCCATTGTCTCTTTTAAATCCAGGCTCAAAACTTACCTTTATTCACTAACTTTTGAATCCTCCTGATGTGGCTGATTTTTGGCTTGTGCCAGGGCCTTTTTGCTGTTTCTTCTGTGCCTATAAGCTGTTTGCCTTGTTGGTTATGTCTGTGTTTCTTGTATTTGTGATTTTAGCTATCTGCTCTGATCTGTACAGCACTTCGGTCAACATGGGTTGTTTTTAAATGTGCTATGGATGTTGTATATTTGGATTTTCAGAAGATGCAGTGGATGTTGTATATTTGGATTTTCAGAAGGCCTTTGACAAGGTGCCACACATGAGGCTGTTTAACAAGATAAGAGCCGATGGAATTACGGGAAAGTTACATACGTAGATGAGCGTTGGCTGATTGGCAGGAAACAGAGAGTGGGAATAAAGGGATCCCATTCTGGTTGGTTGCCGGTTACCAGTGGTGTTCCACAGGGGTCCGTGTTGGGGCCACTTCTTTTTACTTTGTACATCAACGATTTGGATTATGGAATAGATGGCTTTGTGGCTAAGTTTGCTGATGATACGAAGATAGGTGGAGGGGCCGGTAGTGCTAAGGAAACAGAGAGTCTGCAGAGAGACTTGGATAGATTGGGAGAATGGGCAAAGTGGCAAATGAAATACAATGTTGGAAAGTGCATGGTTATGCACTTTGGCAGAATAAATAAACAGGCAGACTATTATTTAAATGGGGAGAGAATTCAAAATTCTGAGATGCAACAGCAATTGGGAGTCCTTGTGCAGGATACCGTTAAAGTTAACCTCCAGGTTGAGTTGGTGGTGAAGAAGGCGAATGCATTGTTGGCATTCATTTCTAGGGGAATAGAGTATAGGAGCAGGGATGTGATGTTGAGGCTCTATAAGGCACTGGTAAGATCTCACTTGGAGTACTGTGGGCAGTTTTGGGTTCCTTATTTAAGAAAGGATGTGCTGATGTTGGAGAGGGTTCAGAGAAGATTCACTAGAATGATTCCAGGAATGAGAGGGTTAACATATGAGGAACATTTGACCGCTCTTGGACTGTATTACTTGGAGTTTAGAAGAATGAGGGGGGACCTCATAGAAACATTTCGAATGTTGAAAGGCATGGACAGAGTGGATGTGGCAAAGTTGTTTCCCATGGCGGGGGAGTCTAGTACGAGAGAGCATGATTTAAGGATTGAAGGGCGCCCGTTCAGAACAGAGATGTGAAGAAATTTTTTTAACCAGAGGGTGGAGAATCTATGGAATTTGTTGTCACGGGCGGCAGTGGAGGTCAAGTCATTGGGTGTATTTAAGGCAGAGATTGATAGGTATCTGAGTAGCCAGGGTATCAAAGGTTATGGTGAGAAGGTGGGGGAGTGGGACTAATTGGGGGAATGTATAAACTCATGATAAAATGGCGGAGCAGACTCGATGGGCCGAATGGCCAACTTCTGCTCCTTTGTCTTATGGTCTTATATAAATAAATTTGACTTGACTTGACTTGTTCACAAGACTGCTGGCCAGCGGTGGCAGCTGAAAGTGAGAGCGACAAGCACTACCCACTACACTACCATATCAGACATGTCACAACGACAATTTTGACATTTGTATAGTGAAATATCCCAAATGACGATACTCAGCATTTGAACATGTGACCAAGGCAAGTATGAAAAGGTGAGTTTCAAAGGAGAGCCTGAAGGGCAAATGTGTTTATAAAAAGACCTGCAGATCGAGGACCAAACAGATGAAGTAAGAACTATCATTAGTAGGGGAAAAGAAATGTCATTTGTATAGGGGCAGAGCCAGGTCAGAGAAGCTCAAAAGTTTCTGGAGAATTACTAAGCACTTCCATCAGAGGTAATGATGTTGCAGTGGGCAAAGAACTTGTTGTAGGATACATAACTGCACGACAAGGTGAGGGCAGACTTACAACCAGATTACAGCTGGGAATGGTATCGTCAAACCACAGAGAAAGAGGAAGAATCAAAAAGTTGGAAAATTGACACAGGTTTGACAGATTAAATAGCTTCCTGCTTTGTTCTCTGAAAGGCTAATGCTTCAGTGCAATATGATCAAGGGGATTAATCCCAGAGTCCTAGCAGTGTTTATAAAGACATAAGCAATAGGTGCAGGAGGAGACCATTTCGCTTGTTGACCTGCTGTCACAAAACTAACAGATTCATGAATATTAAAATGAATCCCTCAATTCATTTATTTTTCAGAAATCTCTCGCTCTTAATTTTGAGTGTAGTGTAGCCTGTGACTGAACCTCCACACCTTTCCAGGCTATAAGATTCTACATGTTTACCACCCTTTGAGTGAAGAAATTTCTCATTTCACTCTAAATGGCCTGTTCTTATTTTGTTACTCTGATCCCTAAATCTAGGCTACTCAACCTGAAGAAACATCCTCCCTTGAGCCGTTGAAAGATATATACGCTTTTACAATAAAGTCCCTTCTTATTCTTCTAAATCTATAGAAAAGAGGCTTCGTCACACAACTTCTCCCTGCACTTGGAATCAAACAAGTGAAACTTCACAGTATTTTCTCTCCAACAAATAGATAAGCAAATCAAAACTGTACATAATACTCCAGATTTGCTCTCATCAAGGGCCTTTACCATTGTTCCCTCCAAGCTACGGGGCTGCACGGCCACACAGTAATTGAAATACTCCCGAGCACATAGTCTTTGTTGTTGCGGAGCTGGAATTTTCTTTCATATGATGTTATTATAATTTTTAAAGCTATGTTAATAACATAGTGAAATATGTGTAATTAATTAATATAATACATATTTTTCTAAGTAATAAATGTAACACAACCTTTACTTTGAAACATTTCAGAGCTTCAATGTATTTACATTGTCAATGTTTCAAATTACAACACTTCTGAATTGTAACAATAAACACAGAATGCAAGTCAGTAGCTCTTTGTGAAAAAAGCTGGCCTGCTGAACGCTGATGTCATCTAGTCAAAACATTTTATTTTTGCCACTGTGTCTGTCAGCCATGGCTGTGGCTCAAAAGAGGGGAGCCATGGAGTCATAAGTAGCTAGCTATCTGGACACAAGCTGGGGTCTGATCAGCCCCGGCTGGGTCACCTGGAGGAGGTTGTATGATGTTGAAAGACCCGAAACACCCGATGATTCCAGGAACATCACTGAAGATGTGTCCAGAAGCATCAATAGATGTATGTACACAGCAGACTGCCTGACATTATTTACCTGTTTTGCAAGTTGTGGTTTGTGTTTGTTTGATGTGAAAAAATTGTATATTCTGAATTTTTTGGTAAATGTTATTTCAAAAATATCATTATCAAAACATTTAAAGCACTGCTGTACAGTTTTCAGGCCATGTAAAATTTTCTTGCTCAGAGCAATTGTTGGTCTGCACAGCTGTAAAAAAAAACTAGAGGAAGTTGTCTCTAATATTCCCATTGTATTTTACTCCAAACACTTTAAAGTTATGCCCTGTTGCACTAACCATTTTCAAACCGGGGGGAAAATCTCTGGTTGTCCACTCTATCTATGCCTCTTACCGTCATATACACTTCAATCAAGTTACCTCTCATTCTTCTCTTCAAAGAGAAAACCCGAGTTTACTCAACCTATCCCCAAAAGACTTGCTCTGTCACCCAGGCAGCATTCTGGTAAATATCCTCTGCAGCCTCTCTAAAGTTTCCACTCCGTGTGGTTTAATCGGGGTTTTACAGAGCAGCAACATTGCCGCGCGCTCTTGAACTCAGTGCCCGGCTAATAAAGACTGAATACTAGAACTCTCGTAGCCACGGACTTCAGTAGCGAGAATTAGTGACGTAAATCGACAGTGGCAAAGTTAGATTTCATGCGAGCTTGCCCGGGGAGGGAAGAACACGTAACTTCAGTGCAGGTCAAGTTTCTCACAGAATGCTATAGGAAAATTCCCAAACCGACACCGTGCCAGCCGGCGGGCAGAGACTTTTATTCTTGTTATTCACTCACGTGCTGGAATAGTACCAGCTGGATCCCCATTGATTGGCGGAATCTTGGTGCGGCCTGTCCTATTGCGTGGCTCAGTTCGGCTTGGTTAAAGCCCATTGGTCAGAATTGCAGCCCCCCCCCCCTTTCCTTCGACAGCATGTCTGGATTACTGCGGGAATTTTCCCACAGGACAGGTAGACCGGTTGCGCCTAACTAGAAACTCCATTCCTCCATTTGTCGTAGGGCATTAAATGAGGAGAACGGATAAAAATAAGTATGCAAATATATATCGAGGAGCAAATAAAAGGCAGGCAAGTAGGGGAGGCTGGATGAACTGGCCCCAGTGTTAACATCGCATTTCCAGTTACACTCTTTGAATTTTTGGGTAACATGATCCAGGGAGTCCGAGATCTGCTGAAAGTTATTAACAGCTGAGCTGCATGTAAAAGATTGCCACACTCTTCGAACAACACAATAGTTTTGCTTTATTTTGAAATGCTTGTTAATGTGGTGAACTGGGGAGGTGGAGTTCCACAACAACAAATTGTTCAAAATTCAAAGTACATATGTCATCTCATTTTTTTTGCGGACACACTCAATGAACCCATAATATAATGATAACCATAAAAGAATTAATGAGAGACCGCATCAACTTTGCACTCAATCAGTATGCTAAAACACTAGACTGTGCAAATACAATAATAATAAATAAATAAATAAACAATAAATGTTGAGAACATGAGATGAGTCCTCATAGGTTGTGGGAACATTTCAATGACGGGACAAGTGAAGTCCAGTGAAATTTTCCCATTTGGATCAAGAGCCTGATGTTTGAAGAGTAATAACTGCTCCTGAACCTGGTAGTGTTAGTCCTGAGGTTCCTGAACCTTCTTCCTGATGGCAGCAGTGAAAAGATCACAATGACCTGGATGGTAGGGATCCCTAATGATGGATGTGAAGCGCTTTGCGTAGATGAGCTCAGTGGTGCGGAGGAGAAAACCAGAGGTCCATGAGCCAGTCATGGACTTTGTTAGTGCTGGACTGGGCCATATTTACTACTTATTGTAAGATATTCCATTGAAAGGCATAGGTGTTTCTATACTAGGCTATGATGCAGCCAGTCAATATACTCTCCAGGACACATCTATAGAAGTTTGTCAAAGTTTTAAATTTCATACTTAAGCTTTGTTGTACTTTCTTTGTAATTGCACTTATGTACTGAGCCACGGCAGGTCCTCCAAAATAGTAACACTGAAGAATTTAAAGATGCTGACCCTCTCCACTCTGATCTTCTGATTAGGACTGACTCATGGACCCCTGGTTTCCTCCTCCTGTAGTCAATAACCAGTTCCTTGGTCTTGCTGACATTGAGAGGTTGTTGTTGTGGCACCACTCAGCCAGATTTTCAATCTCTCTCATATTTGCTGATTCGTCGCCATCTTTGATTTGGCCTATGACGGTGGTATTATCAGCAAACTTGAATATGCCATTGGAGCTACTTTTAGCCACGTAGTCATAAATGTAACCAACTTGAGCAGGGGGCTAAGCATAGCCATGTGGTGCACTTTGGAGGTTGTGGAGGAGAAGTTCTTGCCAACCTGAGAAGTCTAGAAGTGAGGAAATCCAGGATCCGACTGCACAAGGAAGTATTGAGGTCAAGGTCTTGAAACTTACAATTAGTTTTGAGGGAACGATATGATTGAATGCCAAGTTGTGGTCGATAAAGAGCATCCATAACGTATAACTAGATTTTGACTGTTCCTGCTATCTCTGAAAACTCTGTCTGAATTGTTGAGCCTTTCCAGCATTTTCTGTTTCAATTTCAGATTTCCAGTTTACTGATTTTTTCCAGATTATCAATTACATTGTAAGATTAATGGTCTGAAGTATACCATATCTCTCAACAAAGATGCTGCTGAATCTACAAACCATTCCAGCAATTTCTTTTTTAATTTGATCAACTAATCTGTTGGCTTAGAGAAAGATGCATTCACCAAAATGCTTTAATGAATGGTGATACTTCAAGCAATGTGCTTGCAGGTTCTCCACTCATTTCCAACAACTGGTGAAGATAAAACTAGAATGAGGGTTCAATACAATAGTGTTGGAGGTTTGTCTTTCAGAGAAGAAAACCTCCAACACTATTTCCATGTGTGCATAAAAAAAATCTCATGGCACTAATTTTGAAGTTATATTTGGATCTCTGGGGATTATTTCAGAAACATAGATCAAAATTGCAAGTCAGCATTTTTTAATGGACAAGGTGGTCACTATCACATTGCTGACTGTAGGAACTTATGATAGAACATAGAACTGTACAGTACAAGAACGTGTCCTTCGGCTCACAATGTCTGTGCTGATCACGACGCCAGTCTCAATTATTCTATCTGTCGGTATGGTGACTTACATCCTTCCATTCCTTGCCTGGTCACGTTCCTGTCCAAATGTCTCTTAAACATTGCAATTGTATTTGCTTTCACCACTTTCCCAGTGGTGTGTTCCAGGCACCTAATTCAATCAGTGTTAAAATAAAACTAGCGTTGCACATCTCCTTCAAACTTTCCCCCTCACCTTAAACCTGTGCCCTCTGGTTTTTGATATTTCCACCCTGGGCAAAAACTTTGTCTATCTATCCTACCTATGCCCCTCATAATTTTAAATTCTTCTATCCATGCCAACTGTTTATTCTTCTCCACTGATGCTGCCTGACCTGCCTGAGTTCCTCCAGCATTTCGTGTTTGGCACTCTGGATTTCCAGCATCTGCAGAATCTTTTGTGCTCTGTTTCTGTTTTCCTTTAGTGGCAATAAAACACAGTTGGAGTGAAGTCGTGGAAGGCACCTTCTTGAATCCATCCAGTAAAACCTCGGCATTTTTTCCCAAAGCTCTATCAATCAGGACACAATTCTTGAAATATTGCACTGAGAGAAATAAAACATAACACGATTTGAAGCCTCAATTCACTTAGAGTGTCTCATTCACTTTCCTAAACAATTCAATTGAAACTGAAACCACATGTAAGTATATTCCCATAGTTCAAAGATGTACATGTTACTAAGTTAATTGGTCACCTGGGTGTAATTTGGCAGCATGGGGCAGGAGGGCTTGCTACTGTGCTTAATCTCTAAATAAATAAAATAAATAGAATAAAGAAAAATACAGCAAATTCTGAGAATGTGAAAAATACTGCAGATGCTAAAAATGTGAGATAAAACAGCTTATGCTGAAAATATTAAGGAAGCATTCAGCAGGCCAGACAAATCAGTGGTGAAACAGGTTGTGTCAAGTTGATGGGCTTCCAACAATTTAGCAGAGTACAGATTGTGTGTTTCTCTCTCCAGTAACCTCCATCTTCCTCCACATGGTAAGATCACCCATCAAGATGCAAGATGGAAGTGTATAAAAATATATAGGAGAAACTTGAGCAAGAAATCCCTCTACTCATGTGAGATAGGCAGAAATCAGAATAGCCTTGAAAGGTGGTGTCTTCCATATTAATTTCCTTTGCCTACCCTAATTTTTCCGAAAAATCTCCTGTAGTGGTAAACATGATAATCTGTTAGATACGGCTCAGCAGATTTTATTGGTCAACAGCTGCGTGAAAAGCATAATAGCCCAGATTGAGGACGTAGTCAGTCAGTTGATTTGCAGAGATATGATGGCTAACACTTCATGCATTGGCTTCACTGCTACAGATTCAGTAAGGGTTCCAACTCGTGTTTCTCTCGGACATCTCCAACAGCTATCAACCTCATGTCCTCCCACAAAGTAACGTCGGCAGGTTTATTTTTGGTGCTATTGCCGCAGTCGAAAGTAAGGGAATCAACAGAACATCCTACATTGCAGATACCCATATTCAAACCGAACAGCACCATCTGCTACAACAGTGTATCAAGGTCGTACCAGTTTCTAAGGACACTTAGTTCTTAAAGGTACACATACACTTATCCTCATTGCAACTGGCTGCGTGGGCAGGGAATGAAAGTACTTCGTAGGTTAGAAAGCAACAGCTGACGAAGTAAGGAAAACTAGAGCGAAAGAGAGGTCATCTTTTATCTGATCATCATTTTAAAAGTTTGTCACGGCGGCAAAAGCGTATCCATACAGCAACAACGCTGTAAATTAGAAGATATTTTTAAATAGTCTATCTTTTCTGTTGCTTTGTGGCAGTGTATCCTCTTACATATTTTCCTTTCCAGGGTTCCCGCCCCTCTGCGGACGTCAGATGCGTGCCAACCAATAGCAGTCGGGTGATGAAACGCCAAGTTATAAAAGGCAGGGCTTCCCCTTCACTCTTAGAGCCATGTCTTTGCGACTGAGAATTGTGCACCTTTTGGGGAAACAGCTGGGCGCTTTTCCCAAGCAGAAGCGATCGGTCCATTCTCTGGGTATAATCGGTGCGCCATTCTCCTATGGCCAGGTACTGAGAGTTTCATTTATCCAAAATCTAACGGGGGAGGGGTGACTGAATGTGTGATAGCAATGACCCACCTAAGAACGTCATCTTTTGTTATTGCGACTGCACAAATGCATGCAGAATGCAAGCTAACATTTGTAATGATTCCTGTTGGTGTTTATATATTTGTATTGATTTAATTATAGAAGCGGCGAGGAGTCGAGGTTGGGCCCCAGGCAATCAGGGACGCCGGGCTGATAGATCGCTTGAAAGCTCTGGGTGAGTACAGGGCTGCTGCAGCAGCTAACGGATGGGAGTGTATGCATCAGCGCGGTTCGCAGCTCAGTCAGGGAGCAGGCACTTCGCGACTTTTATTTACCTACACATATACTTGTTACTTCCTCCTTCTCGCGAGGTCTCGAAGGAAAAGAACCCGGTTTATTCACTCTTTTTATATCGATCGATTGCTTTCCACCCCCTCGTGGTTGGCTTTTATTCCGTTGTGTTTAGCGTTTTTAAAACTGAGCGGCAGCCGTACATGACTAATCCCTGAGCTTTACTTGTCCGTCTTCTATTCCACCACCACATGGTGTAGAATATCATGTGGAGGAAGGGGGCGAAGTTCCGCGCTGCCAGAACATTGTAAACTGTGGTCTGAAGCAAACAATCAGAAAAGAACACTGAACAGGAATTGGAAATGAGTGGGGGGGGGGCGAAGATGTGAAATAATGCAGATGCCGAATTGTGAAATGAAACACTGGGGGGGGGGGGGACGATGAGCAGGTGCCAGGTTAATCTGAAACCCGAACTTTGTTCTCTTTCCATGGATGCCATCTGTCCCGCTGAGTATTTCTTGCAATATTATATTTTGTTGCTTAATAAAGCTTGTGTAGCCTCTCAGCTAAAGCAACAAATCAGCAAAGTTATCTTCTGATTTCTTTGAAACATTATCAACCAAAACGTTTTATCTGATTAACAGCTAATCTGTGTTCCTAGGTTTTCTGTAGTTGCTAATATGTATTCGTTAACTTAGATAAAGTTCAAAATGTTTGTCTATTTCCATATTTGCATATCTGGTATTGCAGGTTTGCCTTCTGAGGAGAGCTTGAATAGAATGGATCTGTCGCACCAGTATTTAATAGAATGAGAGACAATCTCATTGACACTAATAACATTCGTGCAGGGTTTGGCAGGATAATGCAGGGAAGAAGTTGGCCAAGGACCCGAAAACCAGGGGTCACATCACCGCATAAGAGGAGGAAATGGAGATTTTTAAAGCGTGTGGTGAATCTTTGGAACTCTTATCTCTGAGGAGTGTGGAGGATGTTAAAGGGATATCAAAATAGCTCGGGTAAAAGAGTGTGAGCTAGGTTAGTTGCGATGAACGGTGAAACGGGCGTCAAGGGCCAAATGCTCTTATTTTGTTATTCTACAGCTTCAAGATCTTAAGATACTCTGGGAAGAAGGGGGAAAGGTGATAAGATTCACTGGAGTGTGTAATTTACAAGTGACTTGATTGTAAGTTTTGGCTGTGAACTTTTCTGTTAAGGAAATTACAGATCTGGAAATTTGAACACGGAATCCAGGTTGCTAACGCGCGCAGAAATGAGCGCTGTACTTCCTCCTCCTGGCAGAAGCTCCATTCTGACCTCCTGTGTTACGGAGGCAACATTGCGCCATTTTTGTCCTTCAACATCACTAAAATTATCTTGTGCTAATCGCATACTGTAGCTCTTTAGGGCCTTGTGCATAAATTGATGGCTTGTTTCACATACTAAAGCTATGACCACATTGAAAATACTTCGAGTGGATAGTGGTGTGAACGCTTTGAGGTCTTGACAATAGTTTATAGAAGTTCTTTAATTGAAAAATAAATTGTCTGGTGGAAGCAAGGGCTGCAACAGAAAGGATTGTAAATTATTTTTGTGGCTGGTTGATCATCCAACACTTGAATGTCCCATTTGTTAATAATTATACTAATTAAGGAAGGAGGTGCTGTAGTCATGCCGTTTGCTGGTTTGTGAAATTTCTAAATCCATAATGCAGTGAAGCCCCTGTCTGTTCTACATGCTGTTCTTTAGTCAAGCCTGCACTGTAGAAATGTGGGGAAGAAGTGCTAATACTTTATTTCAGGGGACAGTCTATTGGATCAGTCACCATTGCTGTGCTTTTTGGAGTATGATCTCCTTTTGCCAGCTTAGGATTTGATTTCCAAATTCAGAGAACAGTTTGTCACCTTTAATATAATGACATGGTTAACGTGCATAGCCCTGGCTATAAAACCTGATGTACTTGTGAGTTTCACAGAATAATGCAAACTCGAGCAAGTACTCATTACTAAACTGACTTTTTGTTTTTAGAGTCATGGAGCGCTACAGCATAGAAACAGGCCCTTCAGCCCATCTAGTCTGTGCCACCTATTTATCTGCGTAGTCCCACCAACCAGCACCTGGACTATAACCCTCCATGCCCCACCCGTCCATGTGCCTATCAAAGTTTCTCTAAATGTTGAAATCAACATTTACCATCTTTTTTTTTGCCAGTTTCAGCCACTTTTGTTTTCTCTCCTGCCACCTACAAATCTAATGAATGATAAAAATAGAAAATGTTGGAATTACCGAACAGGTTAGGCATATGCATGGAAAGACAACCAAGAGTTAACATTTTGTTTCTCGTTTTACAAATGCTACCAGATGTGCTGAGAGTTTCCAATATTTCATGGTTGCTTCATCTTTTTGATCAAACTACACGTGACTTGCTGTTGCTCACACCTCCACTTCTATCCCTGCATTCATAGAACAATACAGCACAGGACCACAGCTTTCATCCCACAATGTTTGCATTGTGGCACCATAATATCTGCTTCCACCAGCACCCCTGCAGTGTGTTCCAGGTACCTCCCAGTATCTGTGTAAAACAAATGTCCCACACATCTGCTTTAACTGCTTTAATGAAAGGTCGCCAGTGTGAAATATTAAACTTTAGTTACCATAAGTGTTAACGAACTTTGCTACCTTGATCCTTTTTAAAGATTTCCAGTATTTTTTGTTGAAATGTTCCCTACACTGCATGTTCTTTGAATGAAATTTAATATATAAACAAATACCTTGTGTTAGATAAAGAATAGGTAACGAAGATTTCAAAGTTCTTGTATATTGACAAGGAGTATCATCCAATTAATTTTTTCATCACTAAGCTGTAAATTATTTCCATAGTTGAACTTGAACAGTAAAACTAAAGTTGAACTTTAGTAAATAACTAGTTTTGTGTAAATATTTTTCGGCCCTTCAGCCTGGTCCTCTATTGAATGCACTTACAATAAACCTGTAACTTAGTTCCATACAGGTGTTCCCCACTTTTCGAACGTTCGCTTTACGAAACCTCGCTGTGACAAAAGACCTACATTAGTTACGCAAACATGAGGAATTCTGCAGATGCTGGAAATTCAAGCAACACACATCAAAGTTGCTGGTGAACACAGCAGGCCAGGCAGCATCTCTAGGAGGAGGTACGGTCGACGTTTCAGGCCGAGACCCTTCGTCAGGACTAACTGAAGAAAGAGCTAGTAAGAGATTTAAAAGGGGGAGGGGGAGATCCAAAATGATAGGAGAAGACAGGAGGGGCCAACAGCTAGACAGGTAATTGGCAAAAGGGATATGAGAGGATCATGGGACAGGAGGCCCAGGGAGAAGGAAAAGGGGGAGGGGGGAAAAGGGGGGAAAAGCCCACAGGATTGGCAAGGGGTATAGTCAGAGGGACAGAGGGAAGAAGAGGAGAGTGAGAGAAAGAAGGTGTGTATATAAATAACAGATGGGGTACGAGGGGGAGGTGGGGCATTAGTGGAAGTTAGAGAAGTCAATGTTCATACCATCAGGATGGAGGCTACCCAGACGGAATATAAGGTGGTTTTCCTCCAACCTGAGTGTAGTTTCATCTTTACAGTAGAGGAGGCCGTGGATAGACATGTCAGAATGGGAATGGGATGTGGAATTAAAATGTGTGGCCACTGGGAGATCCTCATTGACTTTATTAACTTTGCCTCCAACTTTCACCCTGCCCTCAAGTTTACCTGGTCCATTTGCGACACCTCCCTCCCCTTTCTAGATCTTTCTGTCTCTATCTCTGGAGACAGCTTATCTACAGATGTCTACTATAAGCGTACTGACTCTCACAGCTATCTGGACTATTCCTCTTCTCACCATGTCTCTTGCAAAAATGCCATCCCCTTTTCGCAATTCCTCCGTCTCCGCCGCATCTGCTCTCAGGATGAGGCTTTTCATTCCAGGACAAGGGAGAGGTCCTCCTTTTTTAAAGAAAGGAGCTGCCCTTCCTCCACCATCAACTCTGCTCTCAAACGCATCTCCCCCATTTCACGCACATCTGCTCTCACTCCATCCTCCCGCCACCCCACTAGAAATAGGGTTCCCCTGGTCCTCACCTACCACCCCACCAGCCTCCGTGTCCAACATATTATTCTCTGTAACTTCCGCCACCTCCAACGGGATCCCACCACTAAACACATCTTTCCCTGCCCCCCCCCCCGCTTTCCGCAAGGATCGCTCCCTACGTGTCTCCCTTGTCCATTTGTCCCCCACCCCCATCCCTCCCCACTGATCTCCCTCCTGGCACTTATCCTTGTAAGCAGAACAAGTGCTACACATGCCCTTACACTTCCTCCCTTACCATCATTCAAGGCCCCAGACAGTCCTTCCAGGTGAGGCGAAATTTCACCTGTGAGTCGACTGGGGTGATATACTGTGTCCGGTGCTCCCGATATGGCCTTCTATATATTGGCGAGACCCGACGCAGACTGGGAGAGCATTTTGCTGAACACCTACGCTCTGTCCACTAGAGAAAGCAGGATCTCCCAGTGGCCACACATTTTAATTCCACATCCCATTCCCATTCTGACATGTCTATCCACGGCCTCCTCTACTGTAAAGATGAAGCCACACTCAGGTTGGAGGAACAACACCTTATATTCCGTCTGGGTAGCCTCCAACCTGATGGCATGAACATTGACTTCTCTAACTTCCGCTAATGCCCCACCTCCCTCTCGTACCCCATCCGTTATTTATATACACACCTTCTTTCTCTCAATCTCCTTTTTCTCCCTCTGTCCCTCTGACTATACCCCTTGCCCATCCTGTGGGCTTTTCCCCCCTTCCCCCCCCCCCCTCCTTTTCCTTCTCCCTGGGCCTCCTGTCCCATGATCCTCTCATACCCATTTTGCCAATCACCTGTCCAGCTATTGGCTCCATCCTGCCCCCTCCTGTCTTCTCCTATCATTTTGGATCTCCCCCTCCCCCTTTTAAATCTCTTACTAGCTCTTTCTTCAGTTAGTCCTAACAAAGGGTCTCGGCCTGAAACGTCAACTGTACCTCTTCCTAGAGATGCTGCCTGGCCTGCTGTGTTCACCAGCAACTTTGATGTGTGTTGACTTACGTTAGTTACCTGTTTTCGCTAACAGAAGGTGTTTTCACTGTTACGAAAAAAGGCAGCACTCGCTAAAAGGGAGCGCGCGCCCCAAGCAGCTGAGCTGCTCCCCTGGAACTGCATTCTAGCCGACATTGCTTAAACATGTGCCTGTGAGCAGCCGTTAGCAAGGTGAGTTCTAAGGTATCGGAAAAACCTAAAAGAGCTCGTAAGGGTGTTACGCTTAGTGAAAAACTAGACATAATAAGCGTTTCGACCGTGGTGAACAAAGTAAGGACAAAGTGAGTTTGGCTTGTGGAAGTTGACGAAGATGATGTTGAAGAGGTTTTGGCAGCCCATGACCAAGAACTGATGGATGAAGAGCTGATGCAATTCGAAGAGGAAAGGATAACAATTGAAACCGAATGGACCGAAAGTGAAGTTGTCCAGGAACTGAACGTGAAGCAACTGCATGAGATTTTCGCTGCAATGATTGCAGAAAAGTACAACTTTAATTTTGAAAGGGTACGTTGGTTTAGGGCATATTTGCAAGATGGTTTGAGTGCTTACAAAGAACTGTATGATAGAAAAATGTGTGAGGCTAAGCAGTCAGGCATACTGTCGTTTTTCAAGCCTTCCACAGCAGACAACGAACCTTGATCTTCGATATCAAGGCAGGCAGACATAGAAGACATAGAAGTGGACCGATACACTACTGTGGAGAATGCAGTGGTAGCTGTGACACACCCAACACATCTTTAAGAAAAAAGCCAAAATAAACTAATTAATTAGGTGCCGCCCGGCAGGTAAATGTCGGCCCAGATCAGAGGCAATTGCCGATTGCGTCAGCTCTGATCTGGGCCGACATTTACGTGCTGGGCGGCACCTAATTAATTAGCTTGTTTATTTCGGCTTTTCTGTAATTAAAGATGCGTTGGGTGCGTCCCCGCTACTGCTGCACCACTGCATGCTTCGTGGATTGGTATCGGTCCGCGGCCTGGAGGGTGGGGGCCACTGCACCACCCCAACCTCAGACGACTCAGCCTAACACACCATCATCCGTGTGCTCGCTGTCTTCCCGATTCCGGTAAGTGATACTAAACTGTACATACATTATTTCTACTTTATATAGGCTATGTATTTTTGTGTTATTTGGTATGATTTGGCAGCTTCATTGCTTAAAGGTTACTGGAGAGAGTGTTTCTGCCGAGAGCGCTTGTGCGAGGTTTTCGCTACGGAGAACAGTGCAGCAATGTTTGTAGAAAAGTATTTCTACTTTATATAGACTGTGTATTTATCATATCATTCCTGCTTTTACTATATGTTACTGTTATTTTAGGTTTTATGTGATACTTGGCATGATTTGGTAGGTTATTTTTTTGGGTCTGCGAATGCTCACAAATTTTTCCCATATAAATGGTAATTGCTTCTTCACTTTACGACATTCCAGCTTACAAACCGTTTCATAGGAACGCTGTACCTTCGGATGGCGGGGGAAACCTGTATATGTATCTTTCTCCAAACTTAATACATTTTGGTTCACAATTGATCAAATTTGGACTAAAATTAATGGTTGATGCAGCATATCTTTTTGTCTGCAGAAGAGTTCAAACTACCATATACTTTGTAAGCGCATTTTCTGACTGCTGCTGAGATGCCCATTTCTGACTCTTAGACTGTCGCGGCCTTGATTCATTGACCAGGGAGAGTTTTTTTCCCCCCCGTTTGCCTGATTTGTTCTTTGGTTTCTTTGATTAGATCACTCCATAGTGCTGAATATCCCAGTAAAAAGGTGGGGGGGGGGGTCCAGTTATTTTGATATTTCTACACTGTATTCCCTCAAATCCAATATGCTTCCCAAGTTGTAACTCCCAGAATTGATCTCAGTTATGAGACGTCTAATTCTCTGATCACTTCAATGCATTGAAATCCTTTGGAGAGTTTAGCTCATATGTTTAAGTTACTGTTTTTGGTGCATCTATCCACACACCTTGCATTGATGCACATTTTTTTGTTGGCTGCATAGTAAGCTTGAATGCATAATTAACAGTCTATTCCACCTTCAATGGATAGTTTAAGCCCCAACACAGATTCCTACCGGACATTAATATTGTACCATCGTCAGTAAATGTCCAATATCTGCATTGGTTGCTATAGTTCAACCACCTTCTGTAATGTGTTAATAATTTACCTTCTGAGCTTCAATTTTTTTAGCAATATCAGTAAACATTTCCCTACTTCAGGTATGGCTCCAAGTAATTGGCAACAGGCTTATTCTGCATGGCTGACCTCTACAAAACCATGCAGATGAGAACAATTTTGATCAAAAGGAATAGTTCAAGAAGTGAATTTTAAAAGATTACAATTGTGGCTGCAGTGCTACAATCAACATCTTTTGTTTGTTGGCTTGGGAACTATATGGTTCTGGATAACTTTTGGGTGGGCAAATAAGTGGGTGATGAGAGTAGTTGATGGGATGTTGAATGGTT
Source organism: Mobula birostris (assembly GCF_030028105.1). Taxonomy (NCBI): domain Eukaryota; kingdom Metazoa; phylum Chordata; class Chondrichthyes; order Myliobatiformes; family Myliobatidae; genus Mobula; species Mobula birostris. The sequence goes on along the minus strand of NC_092370.1, from coordinate 176,123,368 downwards.
CTAGGGACTAAAGTAAGCAATGCAATCAGGCAGAATGCCTGAAATATTTTGTATCAGTCTTGACCAATAGAGGATGCTGCCAAAATCTCAGAAGAAAATAGATGGGAGTGAAAATTACTTAAGATCTGATACAGTGAAATTGTGGTGAAACTTAACATGAATCAGTTACTTGTCTTGAATGAGAGATATTCTGAGTTCCCAAAGGAAGTTCATTGGAGATTGCTGTAAACAAGAGCCTACCATACTCCTGGAATGCATATATATCATCTCGCTGTATTTTAAGAAATTGTTTCACAAACTAATGTAAAGGAACAACTGTATTTTTAAATTCACTTCTTGAACCATACCTTTTGATCAAAGTAGTGACAGCTTGAAGAGAAATAGTGTGAATAAAGAATGCAAAGAGTTGGGGAAAGCATTTATTTTTATATTGGAGGATGATGGGCAATAGTCCCCAGGGCTAGGAGCAAGAAGAAATTTACTTAAAATTTTGTTATTTGTAAATAAGTTCACAAGTTGAACATGAGCATGCAAGGTAATATTCAAATTCCAGATGACTAAAACGTTGAAGAGAATAACAATACATTGCCAAGGGCGTCAGCTGGCTAAATATACAAATGAAATTTAGTGCCTAGAAATCCAAAGTTAAACAGTGAGGAAAGATAGTATAACATTAAGGCACAAACCTGGTTTTAGCTGTTTATAAATTAAACAAGTGTAATTACATCTTGAGGACCTTTGCTTTTTCTGTTTTCTAGTCCACTAGGATACATAGGTTTGTCAGTGTTCAAAGCTGTTTGTGGTGCTTTGGACAAATGTAATTCGTGTTCTTTTTATAAAATGTTTCTTTTCCATATTCATTGTTTTAAACAGCCCCCATTAATTTACTGTGCTTTTGTTGTGTTTATCATTAACAGTTTTGTCTTAATTGCATGCATTTAGGCTTTACCTTCAAACCTTCTTCAATTTTGACACCATTGAGCTTTTAAAATTATGATTACAAATACAGTCAAAGTAAATCTGGCTTGTTGCATATTAAATCGAGTATGGACCATCTCCTTACTGAATCTAGCACCTAGTGTTGCGGAAAAACCTATCCTGAGCACCCTGGAAATTCATTCCTTGATCTCAATGCAGGTTTAAAAATTCCACACTAAAACCATTTTTTATTTGCCATGGCTGTTTTATTTTCAACATTATGTTTTGATATTTCATAAGTGATTCCTGTAACAACTTCCAGAATCATAAATTATTTTCCATTTCTAAATTATCCTCATTGACTACAATGCCTACTTGGAGACCGGCTTTATTTACCACGTGTATGTGGCGAAATGTGTCATTTTAAAGAAATCAAGGATCAACTTCACCATATACATTTACATGCATTGGGAATTTGGTGTACTGTGGTGGCACAATATACAACAAAAACATTCAACAATTTAAACAAAGAATTATATTTTTTAAAAAGTGTGGGTATGGAATAAAATGTGCATAAGTGTACTTGCAATGCAAACAGCATTATAAAAAGTGGTTTAGTGAATGAGGTAATGGGGGGGGGTGGTGGCTAACTAGAATAGTTAATCAGATTAACGGCCGGGGGGAAGAAACTTTTAAGTTGGTAAATTTTTTCTTTAATGGCCCTCTAGCACTTGCCAGAATGGAGCTTTTGGAAAAGGCAGCTTGCTGGGTCAGTAGTGTCTGCTCTATTTTTTTCTGCTGGCTTCTTTGTCCCGATACATACGAGTCCTGCCATGATGGTATACTGTAGCCAATGACATTCTAAGCTGTTCTGACAGTTTACTGTAGTTTTGGTATTATGAGAGGATGCTGCACCAAACTAGACAGTAATGGCTGATTATGTGGATGCTGTCTATGATTGCAGTGTAGAATTGCACCAGTATGTTCTGGGGAAGATGGAACTTTACCAACAGCCGCAAGAAGCACATCCTCTGCTGAGCCTTTTTGTTAATGAAGGGAAGAGGTAGAAAATAATAAAACTTACTTGGTGTAGCTGCACACTGTAGTCTGCCTGATTTATTTTATTGTTTGCATTTTACCATTTTCTCTGAGATTACATCCTTTGGTTTATTGTTGTGTAATGTGAGTAAGTTTTCATGCGTCTCTTCGCTCATTTGCTTTAGATCCTAGTTTGAGTACAATCTGTCCCAGAGATGATTTTTGTAATACAAATGTGAAATGTCCAATGCAGTGCATGCATAAATCACTTCAGGCCCATGTTTACCTATATTCCTTAACACATTACCAATGTGCGCATGACTCGTATTCGGAAACCTGGTCTTTTTGTTTAACTTGGTGTCTGTTACAATACAGTTGGAACAATTTGCTTTTTTTAAAAGTTATTTTACCTCCCTTCCCTCACCCCCAGCTTCATTATTTCTTCTTTTTTCTTTTGGGGAATAGGCTCTTTGCATTCCAAATGATTGAACAAAGATTCCATTGCTGGTGTTGAGATACTGCAGTTATGGTACTGGATTAGTATTGGGCTAATCTGCTGATATACCAATCCCACCGTAGCAATTGTGAGGATTATCACATTAATTAAATCCAGAGTTTTAAAAAAAGACTATTTAAAAAGGGAGAATGGCCCATTAAAAAAAAATGTATCCACTAATGCCTTCAAAATAGAAAATCTGCTGTCCCTAATTGGTTTGGGATTCCAGAGTATGCTCGCCTGCCCCAAAATGCCCAGGTCTAGTTGATCACCACTGGCATCAAAAGGATACAGTAATAAAGCTCGGAGGAGTAAATTTTATTTGCTTTGGTACCAGGCATTACAAAGGCACAACCAGCCCAGTCAACTCATCTTCACAAATGGCCTTGAAGACGAAGACTATTGTAATTGCCTTCTGCAGAATCGTGCAGTACTGGAGAAGGAGTGCTTGGGGGGAGGGTGCAGACACACCCAGCCCTGAGACACCAGACAATGTTATTTGATTCCAAACAATTGGTTTATTGATCATTACAGAATGTCTCTCTGGTGGTTCCCACTCCATCCCTTCTGCCTGCCCCTTCCCACTCTCGGTCCACAGTAGAGACCCATATCAGAATCTGGTTTATCATCACTCACGTGTCATGAAATTTGTTTTTTTTTAAAAAAACAGTAGTATTGTACAATACATAAAATTACTACAGTACTGTGCAAAAGTCTTGGGCACCCAAGCTAAGTGCCTATAAGACTTTTGCACAGCACTGCATCTTGCAGCTTGAGTCCTCTATCAACAACCCAGAATAACTACTAACCTCCTAGAGCTTTTCTCATCCAGAAAGTAAGTTAGAAATACGACAGATTCCCTCAAATCCCTGAATGAGTGAAATTCCAACATCACAGAATCCCCAATAGTTGTTATTATTAAAATAACATTTTGGCTGAACAGTAATTTGGTGTTAGGAACTTGTTCCTCATGAACATGGTGTTCTCAGCTCTGCACAACTAAAATAGTAACCCATCTGTCAATTATTATACAGACAGTGAATAATCAATAAGTGCCAAATATTCAACATACTGTCCCCAAATTTCATAATAATGAAAACTCTTCTAAAAAATATTAGAATGAACTCTGAATGAAATGTAATTCTAAGTGTCCAGTTTGTCTTTTAAAGATTTCACTTGAGTCAGAATTTTCCATTGACCACTACGTGGTAAACATGGGTTGTTGCAGAATATTTGCCAACATCGGGTTTAATGATCAACATAACTTAAGAAGCAGAAAGAAGCTCACAAGCTTTATGACCAGTGTTGTGAACCTTTGTCAAATTAATAACTCCCATTGCCATGGGCATTGGGAAGGGGCTAGGTAAATAGGTTTATATTAATTAGAAGCAGGAAGTGGCCAATCAGCCTATTATGTAAGATGATGACTAATTCGTTCTTACCATCAACACCACTTTCTTGGTCTCCCCAACTCCTTTCACTCCATTATAGTTTAAATAGCCATCAGTCTCTGCCTTGAATATATTCAACCATTTGGGGGATGAAGAACCCCAAAGATTTACAGATTAATTGGGGAACCCTTTAGTTCTGAAACTATATTGGCTTGTTCCAGATAACCCTTTTGGGGGGAAACATGCAGTCTAAAAAGCTAATTAATGGGTGTAGTTTGAAATCTGTGTTGTAGATTTCCACACAAAACAACTCAATAGCTTAACAGGTTACCAAGTACAAAAGGCAAATCTCCTTCATCAGAAAAACATTCTCCAGACACCTACATGACTCTTGTGGACACTTGGAATGTTACTGATCTAGCAATTAATCTGCAGTTGGTGGTGGTTTTATTTAGCGGCTGCCTGTGGGAGGATGATTCTCAAGAGTTGTATTCTGTTTACATAGATAAGTATACTTTACACTTGAACTTGAGTTTTGATATGGTACCATTTCTAATCAGTCTATGTTCATTTTCAGGTTGGAACCTTCATGACTATGGAAACCTGAATTTCACAACTGTACCAAATGATACACCATATAAGAATATCCACCACCCAAGAACAGTGGGTTTAGCAAACCAGTCATTAACTGAAGCAGTCAGTCAGGCAGTTAGGGATGGTCACATAAGTGTTATGCTTGGAGGAGATCATAGGTAGGTCGATAGCATGCAGTTAAGTTTTAATAGTCTGACTTTTACACACACTTAACTATTGCACGTGGATTGGTAATTTTTAAAAATTTCTTATCCTAACCAGTTTAGGAATTGGTTCAGTCCATGGGCATGCCCAACAGCGTCCAGATTTGTGTGTCATTTGGGTGGACGCACATTGTGATCTAAACACACCTCTTACAACCACATCTGGAAATATGCATGGACAGCCAGTGTCGTTCCTTATAAAAGAGCTGCAGAACAAGGTAAAACTATATTTGAATTAAACCAGTTATGAACCATTTTGTTTAGTAGGATTATGATGTATTTGTCCATCTTAGGAATAGATTGTTTTCTGCAGCTATATTTTACCAGTAGATACCTTTTACTTTACAAATTGTGCTTTTCTTTTAGATCCCATCACTCCCTGGATTTTCTTGGGTCACTCCTTGTATATCAGCAAAGGACTTGGTTTACATTGGAGTACGGGATGTTGATCCTGCTGAATAGTAAGAATGGTTTCTAGAATTGACTTAAGTGAAAATTGTAGTACATTAATACCACCTTAGACACCTGGCAAACGTCTCCATTTGTAATCAGTGAAGCTAAACTGAAAGTAAATTTGATGCAAAAATACTGTTAAATTTGTATGCAAACATTTATTGCATTACAGTTTGACACTTGCATTCATTTTAAATTTATTTAAATTCCTTATTCAGTCCTGTTTGTTGTCAACCTTTTAGGTACTCCCTTGCTTTAGAGGTATACTTGCTTCCACTCCATTTCTGTGATGAAGCCAATATGGGACCCACTAATTTTTTGCCACAGGTGGAACAAGGAATGCTTAATGGAGGGGTTGGTGGGTTGATCAGGCAATTTTGCTTTCCTCATTATTCTGAACTTGTTTGTTCCCAGTGAATGGGCTTAAAAGTTCTGAATGCCAATTGGAATGCTCCTTTTTCATTTTGGTTGGCCATGTTCCATAGAATCCCAAAACTTGGTCCAGATATGTTCTCCAGATTTTGATACTGTCCTCTATTTGTTTCTTATAGTATCCAGATAGAGCTCTAATAAGTCTGTGTTTCAAAAGTCTTGTGTTCAACATAAAAATAATGTTGGCTGTACAGTCTGTGCACTTAGGGCCTCAGTGTTTTGAATTGATGACTGAGAGGAGGATGTTTACATTGATTACTTCATCCTCCAAATACATTGCTAGAGGTTGTGGAGATGATAATGGTAACTCTCTTGGATCTCTAGGTTCTTGCTGTAAGTAGTCCATGACTCTGGTTTACAAGATAGCAAGGATTACTACTACCATAAGCTTTGAGGTCTTGGTCTTTCAGTGCTTTCCTCAGTCAGCAAAAATCTGTGCTGGCAGTTTGAAGGTGATGATGATTGCCTTCATTGGGATGTGGTTCCTGAGTTAGGGGTGGTGGTCTGCATTTTCCAGGTTCTCGGCATAGGCCTTTATTGCTGAGCAGTATCATGCAGCAGGGCTAAATTACTCCATATTTTGTAGATGTTATTTGTAAGGCCTGCACTGTATACATGAGTGGATTTGAAGCTCTGCCTCAGTGTTCTGCAACTCTGACTGAAGTTCAACAACATTGGTTCTGGAGAGGAGGAGAAGTTGGTTGAACATTTGTCCTGTAGATTAGTTCAGATCCATTGGGAAAGTTTCTGGAGAAAGCTTGAGGAAGGCATTGGTTGATGATGTTTTGATACTGTCTATACTGAGATTTGTTTTGTTGTGTGGTCCATTTGTTAAGATCCTGACTTCCGTGCCTTTAGGTTGCAGGCATGACTTGTAAAAAAATTTTTGCAGACAGCTAAATTTGAGAACGATGTTCCACAATTCCTCTTAATTGGTCAAGGCTTGAGGTCAAAAAAAGCCACGTATAGTTACTGCAATATAAGTGGTGGATATTCAGATTAAATGATGCATGTGCTTGTTTAACTGTTAAATATTTACACCATAAATATTTTCTAAAAATGATGGTATACACTATATTTCAAAGTGCTGCATGATATGCAAATGCAAATGCGAAAGTACTCAGTGGCAACTAAAAATGATTTGTCTGTGATAATCGATGTAAATGCTGGGAAATAATTACTTAGAAGTAATGATTATATATGAAATTATGGCCTCTGAGCTTTCACTATTTAGAAATCCCAAAATTGTATTTAAATCTTAATGTCCTTGATTCAATAAACTTCACATGGAACTACTTGGATCCTGAAACTGACCCCAAACAAATAAGAAAAAATTGTAATGATTGCTTTTCTTACTATCAGCTACATCCTGAAAAATTTTGGCATCCAGTACTTCTCAATGAAAGAAGTGGATCAACTTGGAATACAGAAAGTAATGGAAAAAACACTTGATTATCTAGTTGGAAAGTAAGTTAAATAACTACTAAACGGAACAATATTGCTCACACTGACTGTCCAGCAATGATCAATGATTATTTGTATCCTTATTTTGGGTCATAAAAATAACTTCATGTAGCCACTTTCTCATGGGGGGGGTGGTAGGGAGATGTATCAGTTACGATCAGCAAAATTTTAATCTCCATTTTAGATAATGGGCTGCAATAACCTGCTTCATAGATCAGCTTGTAAATTAGACTTTTGAAATCTCAAAGTAAAGTTTGATTTATTTAATGGATAAACATAAATCTGAATCTAACCTTGTATGTTGCTTTATAGAAAGAAAAGACCATTGCACCTGAGTTTTGATGTCGATGCCATTGATCCATCTTTAGCTCCTGCTACTGGTACTCCAGTGATTGGAGGACTAACTTACAGGGAAGGAATGTATATTGCTGAAGAAGTGTACAACTCTGGTACGAAACAATGTGTAGAAGCAACTGGTTGATTAGTGAAAGTCTTGCAGTTGTTCACTTGCATTGAAATGTGACACTTGTATCCATTGTTTCTCATGCAGGAATGCTGTCTGCAATGGATCTGGTGGAAGTCAATCCTCATCTTGCAACTACAGATAAAGAACTTAATTCCACAGTAAACATCGCCGTGGATATTATTTCCTTTTCTTTGGGACAGGCACGAGAAGGATCTCATGGCAAATGTGATGAAATACCAGCTCCTGATACAACAAGTGAACAGACCGTACGGCTTTAGAACTGACTAAAGACAAGCTGGCTGTTTGTATAAACCCAAAATTCAGAACTCTGAGAAAGTACTTTGGGGTATTTTGTGTAACTGCTGCCTTGCTGTACATTCTTTCTCATTGGGATTCTCTCATGAGGCATTGTTCTCAGACCATTGCCTAATATCTCAATTATCTACAGGTATTATGAACAACCTACAGCTCTGAGCTTTTCAAACATTCCAGTATGAATAGAATTGATTTCACTTCCCTATTCAACTGTGTAGAGGGAGAGGGAATTCTGGCAGGAAAAGTCAAATCTGTAAAGGCTCTGCTCTTGTGTAAAACTGCTAATACTACTTCCCAAAATCCTGGAGCATACCTTTTAATAACTTGTATGTTTTCCTCTCAACAGAAACTTGCATTCAAGACCAATAGGACATGTTACATATCAAATGACTTTATTAAAAGTTTATGCACATCGCTACAATGTAGTCATTGGCAGTAGCATTTAAAGAACTACTGATTGAATGCAACTTTAAACTGCTTCACCTTTGTAAAAACAACTCCTGTAATGGGGTGGGTCTTGCAGTGAAGTCCTCTAAGCAGGTTAAATACATGAAAATTGTTCATCGGTTTATGTAGTCCCATGTAGTTAAATCATCTTCAACTGTGAATCTCAAGCATTGTAGCCTATCTACGCATGCATAATTTGCATCAGTGCTTGCGAAAGAACTTGAGGTATACAACGGTTCCAAGGATTGCCACTTCCAGAAGAATAATAATACCCAGTAGCAGTTTGTTTGTCATAATTCTAGAGAGATCAAAACATCAACTTTTAGGCTTGCATTGAAAGAGTAAATTATTACCCTAGGTCAAATACTAGTTTTTGTAACAAGGCTGAAGAACATTTCACATATTTATTCCAAGTTGTTCAATGATCCGTCTAGCCTTAAAGTAGACAGCAATAATTTCTGATCTTTAAATTTTAGGTGAGTGACTTTCTCTGGATGCCCATCAGAACAGACTTGAGTAGTTTTTAGTTGGTTTTAAAATGCCTGCTTTACAACCAGTTTGTATGATAAGCTTTTCTTACCCAGCTTCCCTGAAACTAAGTGGGAAAAGGTGCACATCTGTGTCTGAAGGACCAGCTTTGAAATCAATTCTTTAGAATCGAAATTTAACAATGTGTCAGCACTCAATTTATGCAGAGTACAGAAAAAAATATTTACTCTTCTATAATTGTTTATATATGGATAGTACTGGCAGCAGAAAATATTCCCGGCTTTTTCCACTGAAATTTATTAACAATTGAGTGGTGGAGGGGAGGGGTTTGCTTTGGAAAGTGTGAAGTACAAACTTGTCTGATGTAACAGTTGGCTGTTTGTCAAATTTCTGCACTCTTACCTTCTGGACATGGCGCGAAGTATTTTCCGACTTCGGCTTAAATTCTCACCTGTGTTAATTAGCTTCAGAACAGAAACAAAATTATTATCTTGCTCCTTTGTTTTTGTTCATAATGCATACATTTTCAGATGGGAGTATTTTCTATTCAGTTATTTCCCAAATAAATTTCGTACTTGCATACCTAATGAAGACTTACCCTGTCTTTTGAACGTTCCAGCTGTTCTCTTTGCTCTCCCAGTTCTTCAATTATTTCTGAACCTATCTGATCCGTCTCTGCTGCTATTTGATGTGAACGGTCTAGGCTCTGGCTGGCTCTGTTGAGGCTGTCTGAACCTTGCAATAGCAAAGCACGCTGAGAGGCTAAATGATTCTGCAACAAAATGCAGTTGTTGGAACCTACTTTAAAAACTGTTAAAGGTTTTTCCAAAGTTAGGCATAGCCTAATGAAAAGGAACAGGAATTTTTGAAAAACTTAAGTTCAGTTTCACAAGATTTTGTCTAGAAGAACATACTCAATATTCAACCCAATCAATATACGCTATATGTTCAGTAGACCCATCCTCACATACTCCATTACGTTACTCTTTGATGGCTTTTATCATACGGCTATCATATTAAGACAAAATAATGAGAAGCTGAATAGATAAGCAAGTTGCCACCAATTTTAAAATGAATGACAAGTGGACCCAGCTCCTCAACACGATGCGAACTAACAGAATCTTAAGAGTCTCTGCAGATTGTTTGTGCAAATAAGTTAATCACAATGAAACAAAATATGACGGCTCATGATGCATCTAACACCAGCATCTTAGGGTGTCAAATTATCTATAATATTGTTAAATTACTGATGTCTACTAAATAAAGTAACATATAAAATATGTGCTACTGGCAAGGTAAAAGATACTGTAGAATAAATGGAATATTCCATATGGAATTCATTGTCAATAAACATACAATGCAAACAGACTTAATTTCAAGTCTCATGATACAATACTGTAGCTGCAGTACTTACACTTTGTTCATTTTCAGCCCTGTACACTGCATACTTGAAGTCACTACGTGCTCCATACCCAGCATCACTATTTCTTGCATCCCGCTGTAACTTGCTGACCTCTTTTCTGTACGATCGGATTTTGATATTCATCTGGTTACGATATGATAATGGTGCATTTCTTATTTCCTTCTCCATTCCATCCAACTAGGAATGATGGTATCCAAGAATAAGAGTGCAAATTTACAAATGAGAACCAATATTTAGAAACAGGATTAACTTGGCAAACACTCGTGCAATAGCAACTAGCATAACCATAACTTTTTTTAAAAAAAGACAAATCTCTTCACTACTTACTATTTCATTTGCTTCTTCAGCTTTTTCATCTATCTCCCGTAGAAATCTTTTCTTCAGTTCTGTATAATATAAAATAATTGTTAAAGCACTATTGTAATAAGGTTGTAGCATGATCCAACTCTTACAAACCTATTATCACCATCAAACTCTATTCCAACAAAAATCTTGAATTTCCTTTTACATTTTAACTCTGTTGATGCTATTGAGTTACTGGAGAAAGCAGAAACAAGGTGTCTAAAATCTCTTAGTACAAGGTGCATATTGGGCAGTAACTTATTTACATTCTTAGACATTGATTACTACATTTTATCCAGTCTGCAGATATTTATGATTACAGTATGAAATCTTTTAACTGGTACTACCTTTTGCAACTATAATGATAACACGTCATTGATAATTTCTAAATGCAATGGATTATCAATGGTAAATTACTGTACTTTGTATTCCCATTTAACCAGAGTAACTGCATCTAAAAAGGTGTTTAGCTGTGCCTGGCCATACAGCTAGGAGTATGAGGATCAGTTTTATTTATCACATCTATATCAAAATGATGAAATGTGTTGTTTTTCAGTTGACCAGTGCAGTCCAAGGTTTGTGTTGGGGGCAGCCTGCAAGTGCTTACTTCTGGCAGCAACTCAGATTGCGTACAACTCGCTAACCCTAACTGCACGTCTTTGAAATGCGGGAGGGAACTCGAACACCTAGAGCAGGGATGGCCCACCTATGGCGTGTGCGTCAAAAGTGGTGCATTGGATGATTAGAATAGCGCATTGCACCCCAGTGATAATAAGAAAGTAAGCCTACTCATGCAAAAAGTATTAACCAAAAACCGATTTGCAGAAAATTATTTTTAGTGATTTTATTATTTTGTGCACATCTTTTGGTGAATGTTATCTTCTTTCACGTTAGTAATGTTTTCAATTTTTAAAAAAATGTTCAATGAGTCAAACTAGGAAAGGACTTTGGTTCTGCAGTCATTCCGTAACTGTTCAACACACATTTGATACTTGTTTGATTCTGAGGCGCCAGGCATCTGCACTAGCGGTGTGTCGCAGGTTTTTGCCACTCAGTTTACAATTGACACTCATGAGCTACGGAGTTGTGCTTTGTTCGTCCTTTGTCAACATTTGCAGTTTTGTACTTGATCGAAAATTAAGCCTTGTTCTTACATTCAGTTACCCATCACAGTGCAAAAGAAAATGAGCAAAAGAAAAGCAGAAAGTGATCGTAAGCATGAATTCAATGAACAGTGGGAAAATGAGTTCTTATTTATAGCGAGTCCATCAGGAAAACCGTTGTGCATTGTTTGTGAAAACACTTTCTCACATAATAGAAGACATGATCTTAATGGACATTATAAAACACAACATCAGACTGAAATAGAAGGAAAACTGAAGCTAGTGCTTGGGTCTGAGTTACGGAAAGAATATGTGATTAGGAAAAAGGAAGAAATCAAGACATATTTGTTAAGTCTCATGAAGGTAAGTAACGTTTATCTTGTTTTTATATTAAATCAAGATATCATATAAAAATGCTAAATATGTCTATATTAGCATTTTTACAAGAATTGAATGGGGGTACAAGAGTATGGCACATCTGAACTCATGCGTGAAAAAATTGACACGGAATGTAAAAGGTTGGCCACCCCTGACCTAGAGGAAGCCCACGCAGCCACAGGAAGAACCTACAAACTCATTACAGACAAAGGCGGAATCAAACCCTGATCAGTGATGGTTGGCGTTGTAAAGTGATTGCACTGACTGCTATGCTACTATGCCACCCCGTGTACAGAGACAGTAGAGTAGTGGGCTAAGCACACATACTTGAGATGTGCCTATGTTGACTGTCAGCTAGGAGATAGTACTACCAATCTGCACTGGCTGGTCTCCTGATAAACCCAAGATACAGTTGCAGAGGCATGTAGAGAGGTCCGGATTTTCAAAGTAAATTTGTCAAAGTTACTCTATATACATTGAGATTCACTTTCTTTGAGGCACTTACAGGAAAAGAAATACAACAGAATTTTACCCAAAAAAAACTACATAAACAAAGACTGACAAAAACCAATGTGCAAAAGAAGGCAAATTGTGCCAATGAAAATACTGAACATCACACACAAAATGCTGGAGGAATTCAGCGGGTCTGGCAGCAGCTATGGAGAGGAATAAAGAGCTGACATTTCTGGCCAAGGGATCGACTCTATTCCTCTTCATGGATGCTGCCTGATCTGGGGAGTTCCTCCAGCATTTTGTGTGTGTTGCTCTAGATTTCCAACATCTGCAGAATCTTTTTGTGTTTATACTGCGAACAAGACTTGTAATGAGTCCTTGAAAGCGAGTCCCTTGGTCATAGAATCAGTTCAGAGTAATGGTGCATGATGTTATCCACGCTGGTTCAGGAGCCTGATGTTTGTAAGGTAATAACTGCTCATGAACCTGGTGGTGTGGAACCAAGGCTTCTGTGATTCTCAATGGGAAATGTACTCAATGGTGGCAAAAAAAATGGCAGTGGCAGTAGATGGCGATGTTTTGCAGGCAATTCACAAAAAAAAAATTCCCATTCTGATATGTCTATCCACGGCCTCCTCTACTGTCAAGACGAAGCCACACTTAGGTTGGAGGAACAACACCTTGTATTCTGTCTGGGTAACCTCCAACCTGATGGCATGAACATTGACTTCTCTAACGTCCATTAATATCCCACCTCCCCATCGTACCCCATCTGTTATTTATTTATTTATTTATTTATTTATTATTATTATAATACATATTTTTTCTCCCTCTGTCCCTCTCACTATACCCCTTGCCCATCCTCTGGGATTCCCCCTCCCCCTTTTCTTTCTCCGTAGGCCTCCTGTCCCATGATCCTTTCAAATCCCTTTTGCCAATCAACTTTCCAGCTCTTAGCTCCATCCCTCCCCCTCCTGTCATCTCCTATCATTTTGGATCTCCCCCCCCCCCCACTTTCAAATCTCTTACTAGCTCTTCCTTCAGTTAGTCCTGACGAAGGGTCTCGCCCCAAAACGTTGACTGTACCTCTTCCTAGAGATGCTGCCTGGCCTGCTGTGCTCACCAGCAACTTTTATGTGTGTTGCTGGATATACATCTGAACTGTTACTGCAATTCCCAGCCCACAGTTACCTTTTAAGAAACACTTCTGTATCGTCTAAATGCATTAGTGATTTTAAAATCGGATGATGCTGAAGGATCTCAGGGATGCAGGTATGGCACCAGGAGACCATGGAATAGCCATGATTGTTCCAGGAAGTGTGGTTACTGGGAGTGGGGGAGGAGGGTGAAACTTAAGGCCAGACTGAAGTGACAGGGAACATGGCCACCAATCCCTAGCATCGTCCTGGGCAACATAAACTCGGTGGCCACTTGATTACATTCCTCCTGCAGGTTTCTGCTGATGTAGCCCATCTTCTTCAAGGTTCGATGTGTTTTCATTCTGAAGTGCTCTTCTGCACTCCACCATTGTAGCACAAGGTTATTTGAGTTACTGTCACCTTGAATCAGTTTGGCCATTCTCCTTGGACCTCTCATTAACAAGGCATTTTCAACCACTGAACTGCTACTCACTGGATTTTTTTTGGTTTTTCATACCATCCTCTAAACTCTAGACTGTTGCCTATGAAATCCCAGGAGATCAGCAGTTTCTGAGATACTCAAACTACCCTGTCTGGCACCAACAATTATTCCATGGTCAAAGTCACTTGGATTATATTTTTCCCCCCATTGTGATATCTGGCCTGAACAACAACTGAACTACTTGACCATGTCTCCATTAACCAATTTCCCCCGGGATCAATAAAGTATGACTATGACTATGTCTGCATGCTTTTATGCATTCAGTTGCTGCCACATGATTGGCTAATAGATATTTGCATTAATAAACAGGTATACTTAATAAACTGGCTACCAAGTGTACAATCCCTGGAGGGAAAAATGAAGGACCTAAGATTGCTACGTCAGAGGGAAATGTGGGATTGCTGCATTCTCTATTTCACTGAGACATGACTCAATGACTTCCCCCCTTCCCCCCCAACACACACACACACTTAAACCCAGGGAGTAATTAATCCACTGGATTGACTGGACAGCCCCGTCAGGAAAACATAGAGGCAGAAACATCTGCTTCATGATAAACTCAACATGGTACTTGGAAATATTGGTTTTGTCTCACTCATATTGTCTCAATCTGGATCAGCTAATGATTAAGTGCCAACCATTCTTCTTACCGAGGGAGTTCTCTGCTGTGCACTGACTACAGTTTACATTCTGCCAAAGGCAGATGTCGAGCCAGCACTCAGTTGAGTGGCCGTGAAACAAGGAACGGCTTGCCCTGAGCTTTTCACATCCTTCCTGGGGACCTCAGTCAGGCTAGATTGAAGAAATCTCTACCCAACTACGAGCAGCAAATAACCTGCAGCATCAGAATACCCAACACTCGACTACTGCTGCTTTACTATCAAGGATGACTAACACAAGGAACAAGCAACCTAGTTGTGTAATTGAGAGTAGCACCCTAGAGACTTTCAAATCTAAACTCAATAGTTATTTCAACACACTATGTGATTAGGAATTTGGCAAGCTTTGGTGGGCCAAATGGCCTGTTCTTGCCAAAAACTTTCCAATGTTCCAACCATGAACTGCATTTCAGGAAGTTTGACTATCTGGCTGTCCTACTACATGCCAAAGACTAAACAGCAAGGTACCAGCGGTAGGAACAACAAAGAGATAATCATGGAAGGCAGACAAGAGGCTACGGATCTGCTTTGTGTCGGTGGACTAGGCCATGTTTAAGGACTCATCGGGTTTTGAAGCTTATTGATTAGTACTGAGGGGATGAATGGTCCATGAACACTACCTCATTATTTCTCTTTAGCACTATTCATTTTTGTAACTTTTAATACTTTTTTTGTCTTACACTGTACCGCTGCTGCAAAACAACACCTTTCACAACATAGGTCAGTGATAATAAAGCTGATTCTGAAAACAGAAATACTGATGTAAGGATCTCCCTCCAACCACATTAAGGAATCAAATCACTTGCGTTACTATCTAAACCTTCCATGCAGCTCCTGAATCAGGAGTCCATGTTGCATACACATCACTTAAATAAATAAATCCTTGAGGATGGCAAGAGTACAGATACATTTTGTGTGGTGAAAATCCTTTTTTTAAATCAATAAGAGTGATTTGTTGCCACCAGTACTATCCTATACATGTCTGGCCTCCAAGGAAAAGTATATTGTGATAAAGGTTTGACTTCTATGATGGGGTGGGGGGGTTATGAGGCTGTATTATGAGGGGAGATTACTCAGAGTGTGAGCAGCTTCAAGTTCCTGGGTGTCAAGATCTCTGAGGCTCTAACCTGGTCCCAACACATTGATGTAGTCATAGAGAAGGCAAGACAGCGGCCATACTTTATTAGGAGTTTGAAACAATTTGGCATGTCGATAAATAAGCTCAAAAACTTCTATGTACCGTGGAGAGCGTTCTGACAGGCTGCATCACTGTCTGGTATGGAGGGGGCTACTGCACAGGACTGAAAGAAGCTGCAGAAGGTTGTAAATCTAGTCGGCTCCATCTTGGGCACTAGCATACTAATTACCCAGGACATCTTTAGGGAGCAGTGTCTCAGAAAGGCAGCGTCCATTATTAAAGACTTCCAGGACCCTTTTCTCACTGTTACCATCAGGTAGGAGATACAGGAGCACGAAGGCACACACTCAGCAATTCAGGAACAGCTCCTTCCCCTCTGCCATCTAATTCCTAAATGGACTTTGAAGCTTTGGACACCACCTCACTTTTTTAAATATACAGTATTTCTGTTTTTGCACATTTTTTAATAATCTATTCAATATATGTAATTGATTTACTTGTTTATTTATTATTACTTCTTTTTTCTCTCTCTACTAGATTATGTATTGCATTGAACTGCTGCTGCTAAGTTAACAAATTTCACGTCACATGCCGGTGGAAATAAACCTGATTCTGATTACCTTTGAGTTTAGAAGAATAATCAGAAAAGAAACTGAGACAAGAGACCTGGCAGTGACTGGAACCAATTTAATGTAAGACAGCCACAAAGGCATGATGAATTGGAATGAATCAGTACTAACTATTATTTGAGTGGAAAATAAAAGAGGTAGTCAGAAATGGTTTGTTATGGAGTAAAAATATCAAATGCGTGTTGGAATGATAATTTTTGAATCTCAGCAAAAGCAGAGTTTATAAAGTGGAATCCACTGGGAACTGCCAGAAGAGTTTCCACTCTCTTTTGAATGCTGCAAGAAAAACTGAAAATGTTGGGAAAAGTTAGTGGGTCAGGCAATGAGTATGGAGACAGCAAGAGAGTCAATGATCTTCAGATACAAAATACTGGAGGAACTCAGAAGGTCGGGCAAAATCTATGGAGGGATATGAAAAGTCAACGTTTTGGTCATAGACCCTGATGACAACAGCCTGAAACACCGACTGCTCATTGATGCTGCCTGACCTGCTGAATTCCTTCAGTATTTTGTGTGTGTTGGTCAAGAGTTCCAACATCTGCAGTGATCTTCCAATCTCTTCACAGACGCTACATGACCTGAGCATTTCCAATAAATGTTATTTTGGGGCAATACAAACAAAATGATGGAGAAGCTCAGCAGGCCAGGCACCATCTATGGAAAAGTGTAAACATTTGATATTTTGGGCCGTGACCCTTCATCAGGAAAGGAAGGGAAGTCAGAGTAAGAAGTTGGGAGGAAGAAATACAAGGCAATAAGTGACAGGCAAAACCAGGAGAGTGGAGGGGTTGAAATAAAGAGCTGAGAAGTTGATTGGTGAAAGAGATAAAGGGCTGGAGAAGGGGGAATCTGATAAGAGAGGACAGAAGACTATGAAAGAAAGGGAAGGGGAGGAGCACCAGAGGGAGGTGAT
The DNA here is from genome assembly GCF_030028105.1 of Mobula birostris. Taxonomy (NCBI): domain Eukaryota; kingdom Metazoa; phylum Chordata; class Chondrichthyes; order Myliobatiformes; family Myliobatidae; genus Mobula; species Mobula birostris. The sequence continues at coordinate 176,105,983 of NC_092370.1, read as the reverse complement.
GGGCAGGTAAGGAGATAAAGTGAGAGAAGGAAACAAGAATGGGGAACGCGAAAGGAGAGGAGGGCAATTATCGGAAGTTTGAAGTTTACAGCACATAATTCTACGTAACTTTTGTTATCTTCAAAGAGATCCCACGACCATGCACATCCTTCTCTCTCCCCCACTTTCTGCTTTCTGCAGGGATCACTCCCTACGTGACTCCCTTCTCTGCTCTTCCCTCCCCACTGATCTCCCTCCTGCTATTTATTCTTGCAAGTGGAGCAAGTGCCTCACTTGCACCTACACTTCCTCCCTCAATACCATTCAGGGCCCCAAACAGTCCTTCCAGATGAGGCGTAACTTCATCTCCAAGTCTGTTGGGGTCATTATCCAGTGCTCCCAGTGTGGCATCCTGCAAATCAGTGAGACCCGATGTAGATTGGCAGACAGCTTCACTGAAAAAGCGGGACATTTCAATTCTTCTTCTCATTCCCATTCTGACATGCCAGTCTATGGCCTTCTCTACTGCTGCAATGAGACCACACCCAGGTTGGAGGAGCAACACCTTATTCTGTTTGGGTAGCCTCCAAAGTGATAGCATGAACACTGATTTCTCAAATTTCTGGTAACTTGGCCCCACCCCATTCCTGTTTCCCTCTCACACTTTATCTCCTTACCTGCCCCTCCCCTTTCTTCCATGGTCTTCTGACCTCCCCCCCAACCCAATCAACTTCCCAGCTCTTTACTTCACCTTCCCCCCCCCCGTCCCGCTTTCACCTACCATCTTGTACTTCTCCCCCCCCCCCCAACCTTCTTGCTCTGACTTCTCATCTTCTATTCCAGTCCTAATGAAGCGTCTCGGCCCGAAAGGTCTACATGTTTACTCTTTTCCATAGACGCTGCCTGGCCTGCTGAATTCCTCCAGCATTTTGCGTGTGTTGCTTCGATTTCCAGCATCTGCAGATTTTCTTGTTTGTGAAAATACTATTTTATTTCAGATTTCCAGCATGTGCAATTCACTCTGCTTTGTCATCAGATTCCTGCAGTCACTTTGCTTAGGGAAAATCAGTATTTTATTGTTGTCATTCCGAGCAAAGAGTAAACACATCCCGCAGCGTCAGCACAGTTTTGCTCCATTGGCCTAGACTCCGTCGCCATGAAAAGCGGAAGTTGGGGTCCGAATACTCAGTTACTCACCTCCTGAGCACCCGGTCACTTGTTCGTACTGGCTCCTCAACTCCTCATAAACCCCTATGTACGCCTCATGCATCTTCTCGAACTCCTCCGAGGACATGTTCACGATGTTTTCATCCAGCTGCCGCTACCACACACAAAACTGCGGCCGCCACACTTCCGGCTGCCGCATCGCCGCCAATTGACAGGGCCCCGCCTCTTGCCGCAAAAAATGGAGCGGCCACCTGTTCTCGTATCTTGCAAAGTGAATGCAGAGTTTGTCGGCATCACACTTCAGTCTTAATTTCCGCTCTTCCGATCTTCGTTCTTGGCCTCGTTAACCCGACGCGCGGGCTCCTAGCAACCAGCCGGCCGGCCGCCGCATCTTGGGAGTTGTAGTTCCAGTCGACTGGAAATAACATCCGCAAAAGGAGAAGTGGAATAAATAGTTAGATCGATTAACGTGGATTAGAACTGAATCTGAAGCCGCCAAAAAGTCAGTGACAGCTAGAGAAAGGAAGTGGCTGCAAATGCTGGAATCTGGTGCAACTCACTGACTGCTTTATACTTTGTCGACAAACAATTGATACTAGAACGTACAATCATCACAGCGATATTTGATTCTGCGCTTCGCGCTCCCTGGAGTACAAATCGTTAATATTAAAAATTTAAATTATAAATCATAAATAGAAAAGGGAAAGTAAGGTAGTGCAAAAAAACTGAGAGGCAGGTGTGGATATTTAGAGGGTACGGTTCAGACCCCGGTCAGGAGCCGTTCAGCAGTCTTATCACAGTTGGAAAGAAGCTGTTCCCAAATCTGGCCGTACGAGTCTTCAAGCTCCTGAACCTTCTCCCGGAGGGAACATGGACGAAAAGTGTGTTAGCTGGGTGGGTCGTGTACTTGATTATCCTGGCAGCATTTGGAGGAACTTAACAAGTCAGGCAGCATCTGCGGAGGGACGAGGACATTTCGGTTCGACATCCCAAACGTCGACAGCCCGCTTCTTTCCACAGAAGGTGGCTCCTCCCTATGCTTCGCCAGCTTTTTGTGATTGACAGCTGGGACGGGCTCTCGCGGTATTCTGGGTATTGTTAGTATCATTGCTTCCATACCGCGGTTTTAAACCCGGTAGCGTGTGATCGGCAGCTTCTTTGTGTCTGTTGGTGCTGCAATCGGAGGATGTCATTCTTCGTAAGCCTCATCGGGATCTGTGCAATTACTGCTCTTCTGCTAGCAGCATTTGCTCCATATATCAGGTTCGTATTTATCCCTTGAAATATTTTGAAGCATTTGTTGGGTGTCAATATATCAGGCATTAGTTATCTTTCTAGCATCTGCAGTCTTCAGCAAATAAATTGCATTTAGTTTTGGAGAAGCAAATCTATAACAGTGGAGATTTGGATGATTGTGTTTTTCAAACTATGTTTAAAATATCACAGTGTAAAGTCACTTGACGTGAAATAGTTTTACGATGTCCATGCTGTTCATTGAATAAAACAGGGATAGCTACGACTTGTATAATTCTTCAATGCAACCTTTGAATATTTTTTATTTAGTGAATTAATGTAGGTAATATTTGCCTGTATGTTTCATTCAAATCTCTTCTCGCTCTAAATAAACAGTTTGACGCGGTGAAATAACTGTGACAAATCATCTCCAAAACTTAATTCCGCGTTGTAATAAATGCACATTTAAAAAAAACTGGTGGAACAGCTGCCCCTTTTGCGCTGGAAGGCATTGTAATGACCCCAAAGATAGCGTTTAAACTGATGAGCGTCGGAACATTTGGTCAGGTCATGGGCGGACCACTGTTTCTCCTACGTTTGATTGGCTACTTGCTGCCGTGCGTAAGCATCTCACCTTACAACGGACGCTTTCGGTCGCCAGAGGTCCTTGAATTGACTTTATTTCTTACCTCCTTTACATACATGAGGAGTAAAAATTCTTACGTTACATCTCTGTCTAAATGTGCAATGTGCAATTTATAGTAATTTATAATAAATAGTATGTCCAACAGGACACTCAATATAACATATAAATACAGTTGTGTCAGCATGAGTTAATCAGTCTGATGACCTGGTGAAAGAAGCTGTCTCAGAGTTCGTTGATCCTGGCTTTTGTGCAGCGGTACCGCTTCCCGGATGGTAGCAGCTGGAACAGTCAAGACCAGGAAGGGAGCAGTTACTCTATTGGGAGTATTCTATAGGCCCCCTGGTAGCAGCAGAGATACCGAGGAGCAGATTGGGAGGCAGATTTTGGAAAGGTGCAAAAATAACAGGATTGTATCATGGGTGACTTTAACTTCCCTAATATTGATTGGCACCTGATTAGTTCCAATGGTTTAGACGGGGCAGAGTTTGTTAAGTGTCTCCAGGATGGATTCCTGTCATAGTGTGTTCACAGGCCAGCTAAGGGGAATGCCATACTAGATCTAGTATTAGGTAACAAACCAGGTCAGGTCACAGATCTCTCAGTGAGTGAGCACCTGGGGGACAGTGACCACCGCAGACATCCCACCTCTGCCGGAAGTTCCGGGAGTCTCCCGCATATGAATAGTGGCTGCCTGATGCCCGCAAATTATATACAACATCACGGAAATCAATTTTTTGAGAGCGCGAGAGAGAAAGCAAGCAACAGCACAAGAGAGCGCGCGAGCGACCACGAGAGAGAGCGAGAGCGCGCCATGGCAGAGTGTTCCAAAAAAAAAAGAAAATATAAAACGCACGTCACTCCATGCTACACTAAAGTGTACCCCTGCCTAATAGGGGTCAAAAATAATGACAGTGTTGCTCGCTGCACTGTTTGCAACAGTGACTTTTCTATTGCCCATGGTGGGTCAAGACTGTAAAAGACATGTTGAGGTGAGTTTAACAGGTGTCATTCATTCATTAGCATAGCTAACATTATTTAAACTAGCTGGCTGGCTGCTAAGGAACTACTCTATTGCAGACACCCCACCTCTCCCGGAAGTCTCACCCAAATTGATGATGCTGTCTCCCTGAAATCAGTTTTTGCAGGGTGGACTGTCTGCCACCGCTCCCTGGCCTTTAGCATTATCATGGAAAAGGATAGAATCAGAGAGGACAGGAAAATTTTTAATTGGGGAAGGCAAATTATGAGGCTATAAGGCTAGAACTTGCCGGTGTGAATTGGGATGATGTTTTAGCAAGGAAATGTACTATGGACATGTGGTCAATGTTTAGGGATCTCTTGTGGGATGTTAGGGATAAATTTGTCCCGGTGAGGAAGATAAAGAATGGTAGGGTGAAGGAACCATGGGTGACCAGTGAGGTGGAAAATCTAGTCAGGTGGAAGAAGGCAGCATACACGAGATTTAGGAAGCAGGGATCAGATGGGCCTATTGAGGAATATAGGATAGCAAGAAAGGAGCTTAAGAAGGAGCTGAGGAGAGCAAGAAGGGGGCATGAGGAGGCTTTGGCGAGTAGGATAAAGGAAAACCACAAGGCATTCTCCAATTATGTGAAGAACAAAAGGATAACAGGAGTGAAGGTAGGACTGATTAGAGATAAAGATGGGAAGATGTTCCTGGAGGCTGTGGAAGTGAGCGAGGCCCTCAATAAATACTTCTGTTCAGTATTCACCAGTGAGAGGGAACTTAATGAAGGTGAGGACAATATGAGTGAGGTTGATGTTCTGGAGCATGTTGATATTAAGGGAGAGGAGGTATTGGAGTTGCTAAAATACATTAGGACGGTTAAGTCCCCAGGATCTGATGGAATATTCCTGAGGCTGCTCCATGAGGTGAGGGAAAAGATTGCTGAGCCTCTGGCTAGGATTTTTATGTCCTTGTTGTCCACGGGAATGGTACCGGAGGATTAGAGGGAGGCGAATGTTGTTCCCTTGTTCAGAAAAGGTAGTAGGGATAGTCCAGGTAATTATAGACCAGTGAGCCTTACATCTGTGGTAGGAAAACTGTTGGAAAAGATTCTTAGAGATAGGATCTATGGGTATTTAGAGAAACATGGTCTGATCAGGGACAGTCAGCATGGCTTTGTGAAGGGCAGATCATGTCTAACAAGCCTGATAGAGTTCTTTGAGGAGGTGACCAGGCATATAGATGAGGGTAGTGCAGTGGATGTGATCTATATGGATTTTAATAAGGCATTTGACAAGGTTCCACACGGTAGGCTTATTCAAAAAGTCGGAAGGCATGGGATCCAGGGAAGTTTGGCCAGGTGGATTCAGAATTGGCTTGCCTGCAGTAAGCAAAGGGTCGTGGTGGAGGGAGTACATTTGTATTGGAGGATTGTGACTAGTGGTGTCCCACAAGGATCAGTTCTGGGACCTCTACTTTCTGTGATATTTATTAACGACCTGGATGTGGGGTTAGAAGGGTGGGTTGGCACGTTTGCAAACGACACAAAGGTTGGTGGTGGTGTTGTGTATAGCGTAGAGGGTTGTCAAAGATTGCAGAGAGACATTGATAGGATGCAGAAGTGGGCTGAGAAGTGGCAGATGGAGTTCAACCTGGAGAAGTGTGAGGTGGTACACTTTGGAAGGACAAACTCCAAGGCAGAGTACAAAGTAAATGGCAGGAAACTTGGTAGTGTGGAGGAGCAGAGGGATCTGGGGGTACATGCCCATAGATCTCTGAAAGTTGCCTCACAGGTAGATAGGGTAGTTAAGAAAGCTTATGGGGTGTTAGCTTTCATAAGTTGAGTGATAGAGTTTAAGAGTTGCGAGGTAATGATGCAGCTCTATAAAACTCTGGTTAGGTCACACTTGGAGTACTGTGTCCAGTTCTGGTCGCCTCACTATAAGAAGGATGTGGAAGCATTGGAAAGGGTACAGAGGAGCTTTACCAGGATACTGCCTGGTTTAGAGAGTATGCATTATGATCAGAGATTAAGGGAGCTAGGGCTTTACTCTTTGGAGAGAAGGAGGATGAGAGGAGACATAATAGAGGTATACAAGATTTTAAGAGGAATAGATAGAGTGGACAACCAGCGCCTCTTCCCCAGGGCACCACTGCTCAATATAAGAGGACATGACTTTAAGGTAAGGGGTGGGAAGTTCAAGGGGGATATTAGAGGAAGGTTTTTTACTCAGAGAGTGATTGGTGCCTGGAATGCACTGCCTGAGTCAGTGGAGGCAGATATACTAGTGCAATTTAAGAGACTACTAGACAGGTATATGGAGGAATTTAAGGTGGGGGGTTATATGGGAGGCAGGGTTTAAGGGTCGGCCAAACATTGTGGACTGAAGGGCCTGTACTGTGCTGTATTGTTCTATGTTCTATGTTAATAGTTTGTAGTTGGGGTGACTCGGGTCCCCAATAATCTTTCAGACCCTTTTTACACACCTGTCTTTGTAAATGTCCTGAATAGTGGGAAGTTCACATCTACAGATGCACTGGGCTGTCCGCACCACTCTCTGCAGAGTTCTGCGATTGAAGGAAGTTCAGTTTCCGTACCAGGCAGTGATGCAGCCAGTCAGGATGCTCTCAATTGTGCCCTGTAGATAGTTCTTAGGATTTGGGGGCCCATACCAAACTTCTTCAAACGTCTGAGGTGAAAGAGGCGCTGTTGTGGTTGTTTTCACCATATAGCCGGTGTGTACAGACTCCTTGAGACTTTCAGTGACGTGTATGCCAAGGAACTTAAAGCTGTTCACCCTCTCAACCCCAGGTTCATTGATGTCAATAGGGGTTCGCCTGTCTCTGTTCCTCCTATAGTCCATAACCAGCTCCTTTGTTTTTGCGACATTGTGAGAGAAGTTGTTTTCTTGACACCACTGTGTCAGGGTGATAACTTTTTCTCTGTAGGCTGTAGGCTGCCTCATTAATTAGCAGATTGGAGCTGTGGGTGGCGACACAGTCATGGGTATACAGGGAGTAAAGGAGGGAGCTGAGGACGGAACCCTGAGGGGCACCTGTGTTGAGGGGCAGAGGGGCAGAGGTGAAGGAGCCACTCTACCACCTGCTGGCAATCTGACAGGAAGTCCAGGATCCAGCTGCAAAAGGCAGGGTGAAGGCTGAGGTCTCTGAGCTTCTTGTCAAGCCTGGAGGGAATTATGGTATTGAATGCTGAACTGTAGTCCAAGGACAGCATTCTCACAATGATTCAGTATGACTCAGTCCTACACTTATAGACCAATTTTAGCTTCTAGCTCAGAGGAGCCACCCATTAAGAATTTGTACCTTTTCTCTTTCAGTCCTTCATTGGCCGCACGTCTCTCTCTTTCACCTATGGATTCTTAAAATTCTCTGAGGTCTGAACCCCTCCCAATCCAGCCTCTGCATTCTTCTGATTATACTGTAATTGTTTCATTGGTGCCCGTGGATTCAGTTGCCTGAATCCTTTAAAGATGCTCTTAAAAACCTTACTGCAAAGCAAAACAAAAGCTGTAGATACTGGAATCTGTAATAAAAACTATGAAGTTTAAGGGTAGAAAATGCTGGCGATATTGAGCAATTTAAGCAGGAGCTATGGAAACAAAAACAGTAAGGTTTCACTTCAAAGGTCCTCTGCTTGAAATATTAACTGTTTCTATCTCAGCAGCTGCTACCTGTCCTACAAGGTATTTACATAATTTTTTTTTTAAACTTGAGTATCCTTTCAAATAACTGCCCTGGTATTTCTTGATGTGCCATGGTATCAAATTTTTAACAGCCCTATGTTCACCTTTTCTACATTTTATTATTTTAAGAGTGTGCATAAATGCATATGTCCCAAATCTAAATGATGAGTTAGTCCGTCATCTAGGTTTTGCTGATGATGGCTAGATTGATTTAAAGAGCATTTCATGAAAATAGCTGCAGGAGTAGGCCTTTCAGCTTTTCCAGGCTGCTATGCCGTTATTGTGGCTGATCATCCCAAATCCACTACCTACTCCTGTTTTCTCCCCTTGATCTGTTTAGGTATTAGTACTAGAAAATCCCACAAGATCACCAGTCTTTGGGGTGAGAAACGAGTTTTCCTTATCATATACACAGGCTGTGATATCCGATTTTGGGCTTCTTCAGCAAAAGGATCATCTTTCCTGCATTTAATCCATCTGCTTCCATTGGGATTTTGTGAAGTTCACTGAGGTCCCTTCCAATTCTCTAAGTTCCCATTCACGCTGCAATGTGTTGATCCATTGACTCTTCTTGCGCCAAGATGAGGCCACCCTCAGGGTGGCAGAGCAACATCTTATATTCTGTCCTGGTACCCTCCAACCTGATGGTATGAATATTGATTTCTCATTCCAGTGAATAAATTCCCCCCCCCCCCACCTTCCTCATTCCCCACTCTGACCTTTCACTTCTTCTCACCTGCCTGTTACTTCCCTCTGACCCCCTCCTCCCCTTTCTCCTACTGTCCACTCTCCGCTCCTATCAGATTCTTTCTTCTGCTGCACTTGACCTTTCCCACCTACCATCACCTTCCAGCTAGCCTTTTCCCCCTCCCCCCACTTTTTTATTCAGGCACATTCCCACTTCCTTCTCAGTCCTGAATAAGGGTCTAGGCCCGAAATGTTGACTGTTTACTCTTTTCCAGAGATGCTGCCTGGCCTGAGTTCCTCCGGCATTTTGTGGGTGTTGCTTTGAATTTCCAGCATCTGCAGACTTTCTCATTTTTTGGGGTGAACAGACGTTACTTTCAGGTTGATTGGCAGTACAGGTGGCCCCCGTTCTCCGAACGTTCGCTTTACGTCAGCTTGCTGTTACAAAAGACCTAGATTAGTTACCTGTTTTCTCTAACCAAAGAGTGTTTTCGCTTTTACGAAAAAAGGCAGCGTGTGCTCCGAGCAGCCAAGCTCCTCCCCCGGAATTACATTCTAGCTGACATAGCTTAAACTCGTGTCTGTGAGCATCTTGCTTTATCTCGATTTATTTTGTGCATCTGTTCGCAAGATGAGTTCTAAGGTATTGGAAAAGCCTAAGGGCGGGGGGGACCGCCCCTGTCTGCCAATGGAGTAGCAGTATTTTTCTGCTGCTCTTAGTTTTCTTTCTTTCCCCCTAGTTTAAGCTTTGAATTTAAAATTTTTACTTGTTGATTCTTGAGGGTGATCAATATGTCTATGTCTACTGTGTACATATATCTATTGATGCTTCTGGACACATCTTCAGTGATGTTCCTGGAATCGTCGGGTGTTTCGGGTCTTTCAACATCATACAACCTCCTCCAGGTGACCCAGCCGGGGCTGATCAGACCCCAGCTTGTGTCCAGATGGCTAGCTACTTATGACTCCATGGCTCCCCTCTTTTGAGCCACAGTCATCCTGAGGCCCTCTCTGCTGCATTGGTGGTGCTGCGGATGGCTCTCCTCTTCCTCTCTCCCTCGATGCCCAAAGTGCTGAAGGCTCTAACTAAAGAACGGGCTACGAATCCCCTACAACCAACCTCCACTGGGAGACACCTCGCTCTCCATCCAGTCTGCTGACAGTTGCTGACCAGTCCTGCGTACTTGGAGAGCTTCCTTTCAAAGGCCTCTTCCAAGCTATCTTCCCATGGGACTGTCGGCTCCAGCAGCACCACTTACTTAGTCGACTCAGACACTAGGACAATGTCTGGTCGCAGGGTGGTGGCTGCGATATGGTTGGGAAACTTCAGCTGCCCTTCGAGGTCCACCAACAGCTGCCAGTTCCTTGCAGAGGTCAGAATGCCTGCCGATGTTCTTTTGGCAGGTATTGGCTGCTCCCCAGCTCTGACAAAGGCAATGGTCTGCTTGGAGGGTCGGGACCTGATCATGCCTCCACCTGTACCGTCCCTCACCAAGTGCCCTTGCACAGCCGCTGAGGATGTGCTCCAGGGTTCCTCGCTTGGAGCACAGTGGGCACGCAGATGACTCTGCCTTGCCCCATGTGTGCAGATTTGATGGGCTTGGAAGCACATCGTACACTGCCTGGATGAGAAATTGGATGCGGTGTGGTTCGGCTTTCCAAAGATCAGCCCAGGTCACTTTCCTCTCAACCGTATTCTCCCATCTTGTCCAAGCTCCCTGTTGCTTCATTCCCACTGCCTTGCAGGCTCTCATCTCCTCCACTACTGCCCTCACCTCCTCCTGAACTAGACGACGCCTTTCCTTCCCTCTGGTGTCCATTTGGGGAGTTGGAAAGGATCCTAGCCCAGCTTGGCCTTGTGTGACCACTCCCACCAGCCTCCTGTGACGCAGCCTCGCCTCTGCCTCCTGAACAGCTTCCTCTGCCCTCCACTTCCTGCCAGTACTTACTTGGATCCCTGCTCTAGCCACCTTTGGGTCACTTGAGTCCCTATACTATAGCACTTCTCTGGCTCTTGTTACCTTGAATTCTTCCTCCAAGGATTCGAAGGGCAGTTGCAGTTTGTTGTGGTGTCCATAGAGTGCAATGCTGCTCAGGCTCTTTGGCAGCCCCAGCCATCTCCTGAGGTGGTTGCTAACCCCTCCTCTCTAAGCTTTCAAGAAGTGGGAAGAATTTACCTGAACCTAGTGATAAAGGTAATGGGAAAGGAAAGGTGCAAAAGGAAAGATCTGATGAAATGCCATCGTGGGCTGAAGATATCGTTTGGACACTGAATTCAATTAAGGATCAGAATGGATCAATTAAAGACCAACTGGAAAAGAATAGTAATGAAATGAAGTCATTTCTGGGAAAATTTAAAGACCTGGAAACTCAAGTTATTTCACACGAAGGGGAATTGAAGATAGCTAAGCAAAAGCTGTCTGAAGCTACAACTCGTTTGGAAAGATATCAAAATAAGATTATAGACCTGGAAACTAGGTCTCGACGAAGGAATATAAGAATTGTTGGGCTACAGGAAGGAGCTGAAGATGGAGATCTAACGGCTTACTTTGGTAAACTTTTCCACACTTTATTTCCTACCATTCTATTAAAGCCGCCTGCTATAGAAAGGGCATACAGGGCGTTTATCTCGAAATCGAAGGACTCTAGTAAACCAAGATCTGTTCTGGTTTGCTTTCATCACTTTAAAAATAAAGATCAAATAATACGACAGGCAAGAAAACAGAGGGTTTTTAGATTTATGGAATCTGAGCTCCGCTTCTACGAAGATTATCCAAGAGAGATAATGGAACAAAGATCAAAATTTGCCCTGGTAATGAAACAAGCATATGATAAGAATCTTTTCCCGTCTCTGAGGTATCTGACAAAACTTAAAATTTTCCCTCCTAATTCTCCTCCTCATACTTTTTTTGATCCAAAAGCTGCACTGGATTTTGTTCAGGCTTTGCCTGCCGCTGTCATCGACACCACTGTTGAATGAGCCATCTGAAAGGCTGTTTGGCTATTTGTATATTATTCGCATTTTGGAAAGAAGATTTATGAAGGTCACTTGTATATTTCATTGAGAGACTAATTAAAGAACACGGGTAGTTGTTCTTTATTGCATATTATTGGTTTTCCTTTGGAAAGATTTATGGTTTAAGTATCTCTGCTCAAATGATCTCTGGACATTTTATGACTGAGGGAAGAAGATAAGGCGATTTGTTCTTTTACTTTAATACTTTGTAGCTAATTGGGTAGTTTTTCCTACTAATAGGGCTTTTTATATATTTTTCTGTTCTATTATAACATTTTATAATTGAATTTAAAGCTTTTTTAGGGAATTAATATTAAACATGGCGCTGGTTTTTCTCTCTAAGAGATAACATTATTTTGGTTCTTTCTTGTTTATCAGTCGATGGAATGTAAGTACCTTTTTTTCCTGAGACTTTATTGTCTTTTTCACAAGGTCACTCTACTTTTTTACTAACTGGGGGGAGAGAAAGAAAACACTGTCAGAGCAGTCAGCAGCTTTGAATTCTATCGTAGATCACTTGCCTTTTTTGGGTTTCAGGGTGTGGGTGGGTGGGTTTAGAGTTAGTTTTTTCCCATTGGGTGGTTCCGGAGCATGTGTGTATTTTATTTGGTTGTATTCTTCATCACCGCCATCTTTGATCATCCTGCACTGGTATGTGCTTTGTGCATGTATAAAGTAGAATGAAATTATAGTATGCTGTTCAAACAGATTAATATAATAAGTTGGAATGTATGTGGTTGGAATCATCCTATCAAACGAAAGAAGACTTTTAAAATTATTAACCAATTCCAACCTGATATAATTTTTGCTCAAGAGACACATATCAGGGCGGGAGATCAAAATAGATTTTTTAGATGTGGAATAGTTTGCAATTCCACTCTACTTCTCAGAGTAAAACAAAAGGCATGTCTATTTTCATTAAACCTAATATATTTATTCAGGAGGATATTGAATCAGATTCTAATGGTAAATTTTTAATTGTTAAAGGAACAATCCGTAACAGAAAAGTTGTTTTGGTTAATTTGTATGGTCCTAACTTAGATGATCCTTCCTTTTTTAAAAAGGTATTCACTCTACTGCCTGACTTAAATGAATATATGCTCATAATGGGTGGGAATTTAAATTGTTGTTTAAATCCTATGATTGATAGGAGCTCAACCAATCAGCAACTTCCAAATCAATCCACGTCATTTATTAATTCCTTTTTGATTGATTTTGGGTTGATTGATTTGTGGAGGTATCTTCATCCCGACAATAGAGAATATTTTCTCTTCTCACACATTTATAAAAAATATTATAATCGATCCCCGCTTCTTGCCTAGTGTTAAAACCTGCGAATATGATGCTATTGCTATATCTGATCATGCGCCTCTGAGTTTGTCTTTTGAATTTGATGATGTCACTCTTGCCCGCCCACCTTGGCGCATGTCTCAGACATTATTGCAAAACTCTGACTTTGTCACTTTCATTGAAACCCAGATAAAAGAATTTTTTCTTTTTAATGATATAGGGGGTATGTCTAAATTAGTTATATGGGATACATTTAAAGCACTTTTACGCGGTCAGATTATTTCTTATTCAGCTAAACTTAAAAAACAAACTAAAGCAGAATAAGATAGAATTTCAAAACAAATTAAAGCTTTAGATAATATTTATGCAATTTCCCCCAATACTGATTTATTTAAACAAAGGGTGGAACTTCAATCACAATATAACCTGTTATTAACTCATCCCATTGAAGGTTACTTGCTTAAGTTAAAGAGCCAATTTTATATGTCTGGAGATAAAAATAATAAACTGCTTGCATTTCAATTAAAAATGGCTGCAGTCAAAAGGCAAATCATGAAAATTCGTAGGAAAGATGGTACCTTAGCTCAGGAATATAAGGAAATTAATAAGATTTTTCAAGACTTTTATGCTGAGCTATTTTAATCTCAATGTCCGTTAGATTCCTCTAAAATGAATGCTTTTTTACGAAAGATTGTTTTTCCTAAGATCTCGGCTGAGGATCAAAAGATTCTCAATGCTCAAATTACTGAAACCGAAATTCATAAAGCTATTTTTTCAATGCAGTCTGGTAAGTCCCCAGGACTCGATGGCTATCCTGTAGAATTTTATAAAAAATTTGGAAAGTTGCTCTCTCCGTATATGTTGGAAATGTTTAAGAATTCTTTTGTGAAAGGTGACTTACCCTCTACTTTTTATGAGGCCTCTATTTCTTTATTTCTTAAAAAAGATAAAGATCCTACTGACTGTGCTTCATATAGACCTATTTCATTACTAAATGTTGATGCTAAGATTTTGTCAAAGATAATGGCCAATCGGTGGGAGAATATTTTGGGTAAACTTATTTGTAAAGATAAAATAGGCTTTATAAAGGGTCGCTATTCCTTTTCAAATGTTCGGAGACTACTTAACATTATATATTCACCCTCTTCTAAAATTCCACAATGTATTGTATCTTTGGAGGCTGAAAAAGCGTTCGACTGAGTCGAATGGAAATATTTATTCAATGTTTTAGAGAAATTTGGCTTTGGTGTTAATTTTAATAATTGGATTAAAATGATATATAAAGCCCCTATTGCTACTGTTGTTACTAACAATTGTAAGTCTCCTTTTTTTCAGCTTTCACAGAGGACAAGGCAAGGCTGTCCATTAAGTCCTTTGTAGTTTAATTTAATATTAGAACCCCTTGCTATCGCTCTTTGTGAGGCTAAAAATATCCATGGGATATTTGTGAACGAGACCATGCATAAGGTCTCTCTTTATGCTGATGATTTATTGGTTTATATATCTAACCCTGACGAATCCATTTCTGCCCTGCTAAAATTATTTAATGAATTCGGAGGCTTTTCAGGATATAAAATTAATTTTAGTAAAAGTGAATTGTTTCCTTTAAATGATTCTGTTTCTATATATGATACTACTCCTTTTAAAGTTTCAGACTCTTTTAGATATTTAGGTATTATAATTACTAAAAAATATAAGGATCTTTATAAAGCCAATTTTGTTCCCTTAGTAGACTCTATGAAGTATTTATTTAGTAGATGAAGTTCACTTACATTTTCACTTGTTGGTCGTATTCATATAGTTAAAATGAGGATTCTACCGAAATTTTTATATTTATTTCAGAATATTCCTGCTTTTTTGACAGGAAGTTTTTTGATCGGATTGATTCTATTATTTTATCTTTTATTTGGAATAATAAAAGACCAAGAATTCGTAAATGTCATTTACAAAAATTGAAAAAAGATGGAGGTCTTGCTTTGCCTAATTTTAGAATGTATTATTGGGCTGTTAATCTGCGATATATGTCTTTTTGGTTATACTGGGTTGATAAGAGTGATCGGCCAATTTGGGTAGACCTGGAACTAAAAGTTGTAAAACAGTTTTATTCAACCTCGTTATTGGGAGCTCCTTTACCTATGCAATTAAGTAAAGTTGTTAATTTAAACCTATATCCTGTGATTAAGTATTCTTTACAAATTTGGCTCCAGTTCTGCAATTTTTTTAATCTTAAAAAATTCAAACTTTGTGTTTTAATTTACCGAAATTACTTTTTTAAGCCTTCTTTGAATGATCCAATTTTTCTACTTTGGAAAAATAAAGGTATTAATTCTTTTTTGGATTTATTTAAAGAAGATAGATTGATGTCCTTTGAACAATTAATTGATAAATATGCTCTTTCATACACTTTTTGCAATACCTTCAAGTTAGACATTTTTTACAAAAATGCTTAAGTAATTTCCCTTACATATTGGAGGCTGACCTGTTAGATACTATTATGAGTATGAATTCTTTGATTAAGGGTTCTATTGGAAGAATTTATAATTTACTATTACAATGGGATAAGCGTCCTTTGTCTAAGATTAAACAGATTTGGGAAAGGGAACTTAATTTGACTTTTATGACAGAGGATTGGATGCGGATATTGAAGTTGGTTAACTCTTCTTCAATTTGTGCTAGCCATTCATTGATTCAATTTAAAATTGTACATCATTATCATTTGACAAAGGAGAGACTTTCTAAAACCTTTTCTAATGTTGATAGTCATTGTGATAGGTGTAAAACTGAGATAGCTACACTGACACATATGTTTTGGTCTTGTTCTAAATTGGAATAGTTCTGGAAGTCAGTTTTCTCAAGCACTTAAAATTAATTTACAACCTAATAAATTAACTGTGGTTTTTGGCACTTAAAGCACTTAAAATTAATTTACAACCTAATAAATTAACTGTGCTTTTTGGAATAGTTCCTCAAAATATTCATGGTATTTCTGTGTCTGACCAACATGTTATTGCATTTGTTACATTGATAGCTAGGAGGGCCATTTTGTAGAAGTGGAAGGATACATCAGCTCCCACTTTGTCACAATGGTTCTCTCAAGTGATGCTATGTCTTAGTTTGGAGAAAATTAGAAGTCGAACCTTTGAACCTTTATTTGATTTTGAGAAAAGATGGGACTCATTTGCTCGTTATTATCATTTGAGTTAATTGATATAATTTTTCCATGATCTAATTGTAAATTCTTTTAGTATATTTTCTTTTTTTTGCTGGCAGTTTGATGTTTATTTTTAGAAACTTTTTGTATGACGCATGGCTCCGGGGTTGTACACCTAATGGGTTCTCTTTTTTTTTTCTCACTTTTCTGCTTAGTAGGTTTTTTTTGTTATCACAAAATTTTGTTTTCAATCTTTAAGATGATGAGTTTTTTTTTGAGGCATTGTAAGTGTTGTTACTTTGATGTACTCATGTTTTTTTCTATATATACAATAAAAAGATTTGAAAAGAAAAAGGAAAAGCCTAAGAGAGCTTGTAAGGGTGTTATGCTTAGCGTAAAACTGGACGTAATTAAGCGCTTTGATCATAGTCAATGAAGAAAGGTCCGCGCGTTGAACTTGCCTGCATCCAACATTTGCACTATTTACACACAGAGAGAAAGAATCTTGAAAGCTGCCAATGGTTCTGCTCGTAGCAAAGTGGTCTCTTTTAGTCGGCATCCAATCATGGATAAAATGGAAAGTCTATTGCTTGAATGGATTGATGGGTGTACAAAGTGTGGTGTTCTGTTAAGTTATCTTATACTTAAAGGAGAAATCAGCCTTTTTAATAAGCTGAAACAGAAAGCACTGGACGATGGTGATGAAAGTGTTGCGAAAGTGGAATTTAAAGGTAGTCATGGGTGGTTTGATCGATTTCTGAGGCGAGGGCAGCTTCACAGTTTAACGTTTACCGGAGAGAGTGCTTCGGCTGATACTGAAGTTGACGAAGATGATGGTGAAGAGGTTTTGGCATCCCATGACCAAGAACTGACAGATGAAGAGCTGATGTAATTGCAAGAGGAAAGGATACAAATCGAAACCGAACGGCCCAAAAGTGAAGTCGTCCAGGAACTGAATGTGAAGCACTTGCGTGAGATTTTCGCTGCGATTGACAGCACTGCAATGATTGCAGAAAAGAATGACTTTAATTTTGGAAGGGCACATAGGTTTAGGGCATATTTGCAGGATGGTTTGAGTGCTTACAAAGAATTGTATGATAGAAAAATGCGTGAGGCTAAGCAATCAAGCACACTGTCCTTTTTCAAGCCTTCCACATCAGCCACAGCAGACGACAAACCTCAGCCTTCGACATCGAGGCAGGCAGACATAGGAGACGTTAGTGACCAGTCTCCTGTACCTCCCACCACCGCAACCTCGGCCTAACACACCATCATCAGTGTGCTCGCTGTCTTCCCAATTCCGGTAAGTGAAACTACATTGTACGTACATTATTTCTACTTTATATAGGCTGTGTATTTTTATGTGTTATTTGGTATGATTTGGTAGGCTATTTTTCGGGTCTGGGAACACGCAAAATTTTTCCAATATAAATGAAAGACATTTTTGCGAAAGTGGAAATTAAGGGTAGTTATGGGTGGTTTGATCGGTTTTTGAGGCGATGGCAGCTTCATAGCTTAAGGGTTACTGGAAAGAGTGCTTCCGCCCAGAGTGCTTCTGCCGAGAGCGCTTGAGTGAGATTTTCGCTACACTTTACAGTGCTGCAATGATTGCAGAAAAGTATTTCTACTTTATATAGGCTGTGTATTTATCATATCACTCCTGCTTTTACTATATGTTAGTGTTATTTTAGGTTTTGTGTGCTACTTGGTATGATTTGGTAGGTTTTTTTTGGGTCTGGGAACACTCAAAAATTTTTCCCATAAAAATTAATGGTAATTGCTTCTTCACTTTACGCCATTTCAGCTTACGAACGGTTTCATAGGAACGCTCTACGTTCGGATAGCGGGGGAAACCTGTAGGTGGTTTGTTAATGGTCTGTGATAGGCACCTGATCTTCCTAATTATACATTTGAACTTGAGTGCTTTCCAACACCTACAGGATGACTCCAAGCTTGGAGACAGTAAAAATGGGTGAATTGGTTTATTATTGTCACATGTACCGAGATATAGAGAAAAATTTGACTTGCATATTGTTCGCATAGATCGATTCAATATGAATGTGTTGAGGTAGAACAAAGTCAAACAACTGAATGCAGAATAAAGTGTTACAGTTACAGAGAAAGTAAGTATCGTACAGGTAGACATTCAGAAGCAAAGTCATAACAAAGTAGTTTGCGAGGTCAAGAGTCTGTCTTATCATATTAGGGAACTATTCAATAGAATTAGAACAAAAAGGGGTAGATGCTGCCCTTGAACTTGGTGGTATGTGCTTACAGGCTTTTGTATCTTCTGTCTGATGGGATGTTGGAGAAGGGAGAATGACTGGGATGAGTGAAGTCTTTGATTATGTTGGCTGCTTTACTGAGGCAGCGAGAAGCGTAAATGGAGTTCATGGAGGGAGAGGCTGGTTTCCTTGATGTGCTGAGCTGTGTCGACGACTCTCTGCAGTTTCTTGCAGTATAGGGTCTGGTGAGCTTTCTTGGCTATGCCATCAATGTAGTTGAACCAGCATAGACTATTGAACACCATCAGTTCCTAAGAACCTGAAGCTGTCAGTGTAATGTGTGGATCTATTTCTTTTAGAGCAATGACCCCCCCCCCCTTAGCACTACATAGTGATTTGTTGTCTGCACATGTGTGTCTGTCTGTCTGTCTCTCTCTCAATCTCTCTCTCTCTCTCTCTCTCTAAAGCTCTCACGCTTCTTAGCTTAATAGGTGGAAGAAGTTGTCTCTTACACAACTTAGTAACCCCTGAAAAACCAGCAAGCAAGACGTTCAACAAAATTGTTACAACTTTACAAAATCACTTGAGCCCTAAACCACTGGTAATAGCTGATAGATTTAGATTTTACAAAAGACACTAGTCAAAGGATGAAAGCATTTCTGAATACATTGCAGAACTGCACAATCTCTCCTAGTACTGTGACTTTAGAGGTGGACTTTCTGATGCATTAAGGGCAGGCTTGTATGTGGCATGCATAGTCAAAGCACGCAAAAGAGGCCACTGTCCAAAAGAGAGCTTTCCTTAGAATGTGCATTGACCATTGCAGTGTTGTTAGAGACTGCAGCAAAGGATGCAGCAGAACTATAGAAAGAGTTTAGAATGTGAAATGCACAAAATGTTATCAATGTGGCAAATCCTCCCATGTTGCAAATGACTGTTGATTCAAGGAAAAAGGTTGCAGAAAGTGTCACAGACAAGGTCACGTAGAGAGAGTGTGCAAGGCAGACAAAAAGCACAACCGAGTGAGAAGTGTCAAACATAAAACTAAGCAAAAGCATAGAGTGACTGAATGGGAAACGGAGTCTGACAAAGGTGAGCTGTCATGCCTGGCACTGCATAGTATTATTGAAGCAGATCACAAGATCATATGACTCACAATGAATGGACCTGACGTAAAACTGAAAATAAAACTGGACACATTGTCAGCTTTGTCTATAATTTCAGAGGCTGACTGCAACATATTGTCTTCTAAAATACCATTAGAGAAGCCCTCAGTGATGCTAAAGACCTACACAGGTGAAAAAGTGTCTCCCAAAGGTAAACTGAAAGTGAATGTGACGTATGGAGACCAAACACAGCAGTTAGAGCTTTATGTATTGAAAAATGGAGGGCCAATACTTTTTGGACGTGGATGGCTGAGAAAAATCCAACTAGACTGGCACTCAGTCAAAGCTCTCAGTGTGGCATCAACAGGCAATGGCAGCCCAAACAGTAGCACTAACTAGAAACTGTCACAGCTACTTAAAGCTAATGAGAAGGTGTTCAAGAAGGGAACAGATAAACAGATTAAAGACTTGGCTAAAAGCTGTTCTGTATGCCAAAAAATTCGAAATGCACCTCCACAGGCACTGTTACACCCGTGGAAGTGACCGTCTTCAGCGTGGCAAAGAGTGCGTTTCAACTTCGCTGGGTCATTCATGGATTCCATGTTTCAGATTGCTGAGGACACTCATTCAAAGTGACCATAGGTTATATCAATGAAGTCAACCGCCTCAGCAAGGACTGTCTCTACCCTGAGGACTATATTCAGCAGAAACTGCTTACCGGAACAAATTGTGACAACGTACCACAATACGTGTCAGAAAAATCCCTACTGTTCATGAAGCAAAATGGCATCCGACAATTCAAGTCAGTTCCTCACGCCCAGCAATGAATGGGTTAACTGAAAGGTTTATCCAAACCTTCAAGAAGTCCACTAAAGCGATGGACGAGGAGGACATTCCTCTACAGCACAAGGTGGACAATTTCCTTTTCTGTGTATTGGAACTCTGTTCATGCGACGACAAATCAAACACTCGCAATGCTGTTCATGAGCAGGAATCTGAGAACCCGCATAGACCTCCTGAAACCAGATCTACAGAGGGAGAGGGAGGTGTAGAATAAATAGTTCAACCAGCTACCAAGTGAATCGACAAGGAACTTCAAGATTGGACAGAAAGCCCTAGCACATGATTACCGAGAAGGCAAGTGGACACCCGGTAGGAATTGGACTACTGATGTACACAGTGGATGTTGGAGATCATACATGGAGACGTCATGTGGACCAGATACTGGATGCTCTGCCGAAGAACACACCTAAGTCGAATGCAGCTAACAGGTGGACACTTTACAGCCACCGGACTTACCCCTCGGTGATGATCGTGTCACTTCACTGACAGCAATGTGATACAAGCGACCAAGAACGTTGTCTTAGACAAGACATCTGCCAAACCTGATTCCACTCCACAGGTCTAGAGGCGCTATCCTGAAAGGAACAGAATACCACCCAAAAGACAATCTTTAGCATAGTGAAGTTAGTAATGGACCATTGTTATGAAACCATGTCTATTTGGAATATGGTTTATGAAAGGGAAATTGAATGTTTTGTACCTATACAGTTTTATGTTGCATTAATCTAAAAGGGGAGAAAGTGTGATCTATTTCTTTTAGAGCAATGCCCCCCCAGCACTAAGTATTGATCTGTTATCTATGCATGTGCATTGTTGTATCTCTCTCTCGCTGCAATGTGAATACACCAGTTAAAGCCATCTCTCGCATGCGTCCTTTTATTTAATTGGTATGTAGTTGCAAAGACAGAACAGACAGGCCACTTGACCTTAGTACTGTTGATGTGCACTGCCCTTCCCCGCTTCCAGCATCCAGTCACCCGTTCACTGCCCCTTCCTGAAAACAACAACCAACTCTTTTGTTTTGCTGACGTTGAGGGAAAGGTGGTCATAACACCATGTCACAATCTATCTCTGTCTCTATATCTGAACAGTGAAAAGGGAAGCAGTGGCTTCAGGAGGACATGGGCAGACTTAAGGCAGGTGACATTTAATGCAGGAGTGATGTATTTTGAAGGGAAGATCAAGCAAAAGCAGTTTCGTGGGTACAATTCCCAAAGGAGTGCTGGCATAGTAATAGTCGGTGAGCCAGGACCCCAAATTTGGGCCACTGGTACCATCTGGGGGGAAATAATTCTTATAGTGATTTTTGGCAAGGTATACACCCCTAGTGCTAGAAAATATGTGATAGCATTGCTGCGGTGGTAGCTTTCTGTGATCCCATGGTGCTTTGCCCATGATCACATGAATTATGCCAGGTACCTGTCCCCTTACTTTGCTCAGATGGTGAACCTCCCAGAGAAGAATCCTTCTGTGTATGAGACCTTCAGGACAGGCCAATTCTCAGTGCAGCTGTCAAGTAACAACCCCCTTGGGCAGATCCCTGTGGACCAGGCTATTGAAACCACAGTGAACAAAGACACACAGACTCCTGGAGGCACATCACAGTTCAGCCTGGATGCTGGAGCTATCAAGTGTTACTACATAACAGCTGAGCACTGCAGTGCATTCCTGGGACAGTTAAGGGAGATGGTGCAAGGCAACAAATCAGAGCTTTGTCATGTGGAGCTACAGCGGCCAAGAATCCAGAAAGATGAGGAAGCAGCTTCAGCAGTGGTTAGCCTCATACATGAATGGGTCAACCCATTTGCAGAGAAGCGGGACCTCATTAACATCTCTACGGCAAAGGCAGCCCCCAAGGACATTGCCTCCAACCTGATGAAGGCATATGAGATTGGTGAGCAATGCTATGCAACCTTCAAGGATGAGACACTAGAGGAAGACCCACCAGCAAAGAAATTCTATGACCCAATGAAAACCAACAAGCTGAAAACATTCAGTGATATGTGTAAGAAGAGAGAAGTGAAATCAAATGGGAGGGCAATCATCTTGAAAGCAGACAGATCTTTATTTGGACGGATTATAGTGATGGCACAAGGGTGCAGTCTACGTATGGAGGATATCCTTTCTCATCCCCTTGGACCATTGCCCTGGGCTCTGTCCACACCAGAAGGATTGCTGAGAAAGACAAATAAAGCTACTTTAGCCACAACCTTGCAGAAAAATGTGGCAGTAGAAGAGCAACTCCCAGGAAACTCTGCTACATTGGTTGATGGAATGAACTTAGTCCAAAGAGTGAAAGGTGATCAAGTAACTTTCAGAGATGTTGCCACAACAATTCTGGGTATGGCTCTGAGGTAAGGCAGTCAGAGTAGCAGAATAGATTTTGTGTTTTGACACATACAAGGAGAACTCTATCAAGAATAGTGACAGATCTCTACGGGGTGAAGAGACTGGTCATGAGTTGCAAGGTATCACAGGCACACAGATGGTGAGGCAGTGGAGGAGCTTCCTGACCAAAGTCAGTAACAAAAATAGTCTCATTAGCTTCATAGTCCATGAATGGAGGCAGGCGGAGTACAGAGCAAAGCTACAGGAGAAGATTCTGTATGCAACTGTGAATGATAAATGTTATAGAATCACATCTCAAGACAGCGAGGAGGTGTCAGCTCTTCAGTGTCAACAAGAAGAAGCAGATGGCCGTCTACTTCTCCATGCTGCACATGCCACAAGAGAGGGATACCAATCTGTAGTGATCTGCTCAGAAGACACAGATATTTTTATCATGTCTTTAGCATTTTGTGACAAGATTGAGCCCCCATTGTTCCAGAAGTGTGGCACTAGAACCCGTACAAGGCTTGTAGACATCAGGAAGGTTGCTGCCACTGTTGGCATAGAGGTTTGTAGGGTTCCCATCGGGTTGCACGCATATACAGGATTTGATACTGTAAGGGCTTTTGCAGGCAAAGGGAAGATAAGTGCCCTAAAACTTCTGATCAGCAACAGGGAAACTCAGGACACATTCTTAGAATTGGGTCAGGAATGGGACCTCTCCCCAAAACTGATGGGCAAACTGGAGGCATTTACATGTCTCCTGTACGCCCCAAAAGGATCAACCACCAAGATCAATGAGCTCAGGTATCACCTTTTCTGTGCCAAAAAAGGTGAAATTGAAAAGTCATCAACTCCCACCATGCAAGGACTGCTTAACAAAACATGCACAGCGAGCCAACTACCAGGCTGGTATATGGAGAAGATGTTTGGAGAAGGACCCACAAGTGCCAAGCCCTGTTGGCAGAGGATGGAAGATGGAAAGAGAAGAAGAAGATGAACAGTTGGTTGGCATTGGATGGAAGGCCAGCCAGCACCTGATGCCATCCTGGATCTACTGGCCTGTAACTGTCCAAAAGGTTGTTCGCTCCCAAGATGTATGTGTGTTGCAAATGGCCTCAGGTTTACTGACATGTGTAGACTGGCAGACTGTGAGAACCAGGCATCCACCTCAGAGTGTGGAAAGTTCAAATGAAGATGTGGAAGACTTGGAAAATTATTATGATTATGACAGAGCTACCACTGGTGCAATGCTATCACATATTTTCTAACTCTAGGGATGTATACCTTGCCAAAAATCACTATGAGCATTATTCCCCTCAGATGGTACTGACCAACCCTATTGGCTCACAGACTATAAGACCTGGATCACTGATCTGGGTCACTAATCTTTGAAGGTGGCAGAGCAAGTTTAAAAAGAACAGGATCCGGGGACTTATTTTTCAGGATTCTACAAGCAAGATGGGAATGTTTAAGGTTCCCATTCCACTGGTTGATTTGCAATTATGGTACTGTGCCGATTTCTGGTCGTTGCACTATAAGTTGGATATGGTCCCTCTGGAAATGGTACATAAAATAATTTGTTGAATGGTTCCGTTAGTAAATGTTCTTAAAGCAGAGAACGTTGAAAGAGATGATCGGACTGTAATGTTTAAAATCATGAAATGGAGTTGACAAGAAGGACACAAGAGACTGTTCTCATTGGCATTTGGGAAGTAGAGGACATACTGTAGGATTTATGTTGATTAACAGAAGAACCAGGAAGGGTGAGGGTAATTTAATTACAAGATTGTAAAATTATGTAACATAGGAGCCGAATTATGCCATACAGCCCATCGAGTCAGTCGCCATTCAACCATGGCTGATCTATTTTCCCTCTCAACTGCATTATCCTGCCTTCTCACTGTAACCTTTGACACCCTTACTAATCAAGAACCTATCATCCTCTGTTTAAACTATACCTAATGACTTGGCCTCCACAGCTGTCTGCGGCAATGAATTCCACAGATTCACAACCTTCTGGCTAAAGAAAATCCTCCTCACCCCTGTTCTAAAGGGTCGTTCTTGTATTCTCACGCTGTGCCCTCTGGCCATAGACTCTCCCACTATTAGAAACATCCTCTCCACGTCCATTCTATCTCAGTCTTTTAATATTCAGTAGGTTTCAATGAGATGAGTTATCACTTTCTAGATTACATGGTACCTCTCTCTGATGCCATTCCTCCTTCCCTTTCTCCCATGGTCTACACTGTTCTCCTATCAGATTCTTTCTTCTTCAGCCCTTTACCTTTTCCAAGTATCACCCCCTAGCTTCTCGTTTCATATCCCCTGGACCACCCACTCATCTGGCGTCATCAATTGCCTGCCAGATTGTTTGCCTTCGCCTTCCCCTTCCCCCACCTTCTTATTCTGGCTTCCTCCCCTTTCCTTTCCAATTCTGGTGAACGGTCTCAGCCTAAAACATCAACTGTTCATTGTTCTCTATTGATGCGAAGTGACCTGCTGAATTCCTCCAACATGTCGTATGTGTTACTCTGGATTTCCAACATCCGGGATTGAATGAAGAGTGAGCCAGCATGGATTAATTAGTGAATGGCTTTCTGTTGTTCTGTGATTCAGCCTTACTCTGGGAGAAAATTAAGTTGCATTGATATTGGCATGAGACAGAAAGTCAGCACAAATTTGACAAAATTTGTCGAGTGGGGTTATAATGAATTGATGGAAGAGACGTAATTTCTTTCCTCCCACAGATGCTGCTCGACCTGCTGAGTTCATCCAGCAGATTATTTGTTCCTTCACTAGGCAAAGTATCAAATTGGCAGGACAATTTGAGAAGGTTCTTTTATTAACATGTTAATTTAGCAATAAATACAAACTCAAGATCAATATATGAAATTGGAGGAAAAAAAGATGCTGGAAATCTGAAACAAGATCAAAAGCGTACTGGAAAAATACTGTGGGAAAAGAACCAGAGATGATTTTTCAGATTAAAACCCCTTAATCAGAACTGGAAAACTGAGCAAACAATTGAGTTTGCAAGTGTGTAAAGTACACGAGCAACCTTTGTGATAACGTAAGAAGTTGCTAAGTAACCATTACTTTAACTTCCAGTGGTTGTTGACAGAAAACTAACTGGGATTGTCCCTGACAGGTTAAACCAAATAAAACTGCGTGGATTATGCTGTCTTGCAGATCCTGTCAGACCTGATTGTACTAATGGTACCAGAAAAACTAAGCCGAATTCACAGATGGGCAACTGGCAGAAATAGTTAGTTCTAATATAGACAGAAAGTAAGAGTGAGTCATGTAAAATTGGAGGATTCAATATAGAATCTAGAAGGCTTCAGTGTATCTTGGCGGTGAAGAGAGGTTGTTCCTTAAGTTTCCATTGAGAGTTCTTATAACTTTCTTATTAATGCTTCTGTTTTAATTATCCTCAGGAGGTGTGCTGCTGGTGGTGTGTGTACATCTAATGCAAAGCTACATGGGAAAACTGTGGTGATTACAGGGGCAAACACTGGCATTGGGAAGGAAACTGCCAGAGATCTGGCACAGCGAGGTGAGGTATCAGTGTATGAATTTAAATCTATTGTCAAATATAGCTTCGAAGTAAACCATTTACTACATTCAGCCAAATCTTTACAGAAACAATGTCTCTAAACAGGAAAATAGCAGTACAAAATAGGTAATCATAACTACAGTCGGCCCTCCTTATCCGCGAGGGATTGGTTCCGGGACCCCTCGCAGATACCAAAAAAGCGCCGGTGCTCAAGTCCCTTATTCAACCTGTCTCAATGTGGTGGACCTTAGGACCCAGTGGAACCCTGAACCTTATTTAACCTGTCTCAGTGCGGTGGACATTAGGACCCGGCGGTGGATCTCTGAATCTGCAGTTTCTGTTCGCGAAAATAATCACGATTGCGATTGAAAATAAAGTGAAAATAATAAAGCGATCGGAAAGAGGTGAAACGCCATCAGTCATTGGGAAAGCTTTCGGCTACAGTCGGTCAACGATCGGAACAATTTTAAAGGATAAAGTGAGAAAGACCCTGCCCTGATGAAAGCTACAATTATTACTAAGCAATGCAGTGGTTTAATTATTGGGTTTTTGATCCTCCACATCAACCCGGCACGGATGGAGAGCGCGCTCGTGAGCGATCTGTCACTGGATCGAACTCGGGAGCTTATGTTCCCGAGCCCAGTGCTGAAACATACATTTCTTAAGTGTTTTGAATGCATAGAAAGGTAAAATATATACTAAGATAAACGTTTGACTAATTGATGTTAAATAATGTCGGATGTACCTGTTCCGACTTACTGAGTAAGAGAACATCCATTTTTTTCCCATCCCGATCGAGAATAACCTACGCACATCCTCCCGTATACTTTAAATCATCTCTAGATTACTTATAATACCTAATACAATGTAAATGCTATGTAAAATAGTTGTTATACTGTATTGTTTAGGGAATAATGACAAGAAAAAAAAGTCTGTACATGCCCGAACAAGTGCTGGAAGAGCACTTCCAGGTTTTCTGGGTTTGAGGTTGGTTGAATTCGCACATGCGGAACTTGCGGATAAGGAGGGCCGACTGTATAAGTTATTATATCATAGGGGCTTAATTGTCAAAGCCTGTGGGGGGGAGGAAGGTAATGGGGATAAGTTCCCACTACCTATTAAACGCTCCCTATGGTTGTGTCTCAAATAGCATCTGACAACCAAGTCCAGCTCCTAGCCTTCATGCTTGGCTTATCTACTAAACCCAGCAGAACTGTTTCTACTGACAGGAGAAAGGGAAAAGGTGGGTTACTGGCACCTTAAAACCAGTCACATCAGGCAGAGCAGGCTCGCCAACCATGGTTGGCAGCTCACCTAGGAGAAGGAAAACTCTGATCTCAAACCTCCGCTGCCTTGTGACTATATCCACACATGAAGAAGGCTTTAGGAGTAAAGTCTGGGTAAAATCCAGAGCCCTAGGCCCTGAGGCAGTCCAACACTGAGTGGCAACTCCTGCGATGCTGCTGGTCCCAAACTGTATCGGTTTCTGCTGTTCCTTTGGGTACGTTATTTGCATGGCGAGGAGGAGCCTGCAACTTGGGCAACAGCTTGCTCTCTGTATTGTACTGCCGTGGCTTGTGGATCACATAGAGAGCTAGGACGCAATATCCTTGGTCGATCCTGACCAATTGAGGGCCTCACAGGGGCTTATCATCATAAGCACTTTGTTCTTATCTCTGCCCTCTCCCTCTCCACATATTGTGAAGGCTCAAGGTAATAATGAGCCCCATTCATGCATAACCTCCTTTCATCCCTGATGATTCTATATGACCAGATACCTCTGCAATCAAGACATGAGGTGGTTCCCAAAAAAATACCAGACCGTATGTGTTGTCATTTTGGATGCTGTCCCATATCCTAACTTGGCCTTCTTATTTCACAATGCAAAGTCAAAATCAAACACACATAAATCACTGACTTGTTTGTATCTGCAGCATAAATCCACATGTCAACCAAAAGTTTATAGAAAATAATGGCTCGAACCATTTGAAGTTATCCAAAGGGTTTCCTTGCGCATAGACATATCAGAACATTATCTTATATCACTTTAAAGAAGGATAGCTATTTTTGCCTCTAATATGACTGCAAAAAAAAAATTCCCATGCAGCATTTGAAATTATGGCTACAAAAAAAGATAATATTTGTAGGTCATTTGTTTCATTGTTATTTGTACTTTGCTATGTGCAAGATCACTCCAAAAAAACACTTAATTTCTCCAAAACACGTTACACTGGTTGCATATGTGAAATATGTATATTTTAGGTTATAAAATACTTTGTGATATTCATATGTTGTGAAGGAATATGCATAGATTTTGAGAACTATGAAGTTATATTTATGAAAGGGATAATTCAGATAGAGAAGGTAACGTACCTAACTGGTTAATTTACCAGTAAGTTGTTCACTTCAATTGGAGGCTGTCTTCCAGGGCACGAAGATGTTAATAGATTGGTTGGACTTCAAGTAAAGTCTTACTAAAAAGCAGAAAATAAACAGAAACACTGTATATTGTGCCAACATTAAATAAATGCACGATTATGAATTAAAATAATAAAGAAATTAAAACCAAAAGTACTGACAAACAGGCTTTTTGCAGGTGCTCGAGTAATATTAGCCTGCAGAGATTTGACCAAAGCAGAAGCTGCAGCCCAAGATATTCGTGAAGACACTGGAAATAAACAAGTCATTGTTCGAGAACTGGATTTAGCCAACACCAGATCCATATACCAGTTTGCTGAAAATATCGTGAAAGGTAATTCAGTCCTACAAGCAATATTTTCATTTAGTTAATACCTAACAGTTATGATTACTTAAACTTATCAAGGAATGCAAAATGTAAAAGTATTCCACAAACATACACTTGGGATAGGGATTGGTCCACTAATTTAAAGTACCAGTTGATGCAGAAATGTGGCGATAACTAATTGAGGAGTTACTATACTTGGATATTTGCCAGCAAGACTAACAGAGCAGATAAACCATAAACCATTAATAAAACAAACAAACATAAATGGATAAGACCTGGTAGATTGCATCCCAAAGAAGCCAATGAAGTAACTTTGAATAAGGTTATGGTCAATTTATTAGAACAAAAGATTACAGAGGTACAGGATGTGGTGGGAAAAAGATGCCCAAGAGCTATGCCAAAAGTGAGATTAAGTCTAGTAAGAGGAACTGAGCAAGCTCGCCTTTGTTCCACAGAAAGGAAAGTGAAGAACAACTCGGTAGAGTTCATTACAGTGTAAGGGTGTAACAGGGCATATGCAAAGTTTCTGCTTGTAGTCAAGACCAGAAGTGGGAAACATAAAATATTGCAATATTGGATCTCCTGTTAGGAAACGAGTTAGGACAAGTGACAGAAGTGTGTGTAGGAGAGCACTTTGGTTCCGGTGATCATAACACCATTAGTTTCAACTTGATCATGGACAAGGATAGATCTGGTCCTAGGGTTGAGGTTCTGAACTGGAAGAAGGCCAAATTTGAAGAAATGAGAAAGGATCTAAAAAGCGTGGATTGGGACAGGATGTTCTCTGGCAAGGATGTGATCGGTAAGTGGGAAGCCTTCAAAGGAGAAATTTTGAGAGTGCAGAGCTTGTATGTTCCTGTCAGGATTAAAGGCAAAGTGAATAGGAATAAGGAACCTTGGTTCTCAAGGGATATTGGAACTTTGATAAAGAAGAAGAGAGAGTTGTATGACATGTATAGGAAACAGGGAGTAAATAAGGTGCTTGAGGAGTATAAAAAGTGCAAGAAAATACTTAAGAAAGAAATCAGAAGGGCTAAAAGAAGACATGAGGTTGCCTTGGCAGTCAAAGTGAAGGATAATCCAAAGAGCTTTTACAGGTATATTAAGAGTAAAAGGATTGTAAGGGATAAAATGGGCCCTCTTGAATATCAGAGTGGTCGGCTATATGCAGAACCAAAAGAAATGGGGGAGATCTTAAATGGGTTTTTTGCGTCTGTATTTACTAAGGAAACTGGCATGAAGTCTATGGAATTAAGGGAAACAAGTAGTGAGATCATGGAAACTGTACAGGTTGAAAAGGAGGAGGTGCTTGCTATCTTGAGGCAAATTAAAGTGGATAAATCCCCAGGACCTGACAGGGTATTTCCTCGGACCTTGAAGGAGACCAGTGTTGAAATTGCAGGGGCCCTGGCAGATATATTTAAAATGTCGGTGTCTACGGGTGAGATGCCGGAGGATTGGAGAGTAGCTCATGTTGTTCCGTTGTTTAAAAAAGGATCGATAAGTAATCCAGGAAATTATAGGCCGGTAAGTTTGAAGTCGGTAGTGGGTAAATTATTGGAGGGAGTACTAAGAGACAGAATCTACAAGCATTTGGATAGACAGGGACTTATTAGGGAGAGTCAACATGGCTTTGTGCGTGGTAGGTCATGTTTAACCAATCTATTGGAATTTTTTGAGGAGGTTACCAGGAAAGTGGATGAAGGGAAGGCAGTGGATGTTGTCTACATGGACTTCAGTAAGGCCTTTGACAAGGTCCCGCATGGGAGGTTAGTTAGGAAATCGCAGTCGCTAGGTATACATGGAGAGGTGGTAAATTGGATTAGACATTGGCTCAATGGAAGAAGCCAAAGAGTGGTAGTAGAGAATTGCTTCTCAGAGTGGAGACCTGTGACCAGTGGTGTGCCACAGGGATCAGTGCTGGGTCCATTGTTATTTGTCATCTATATCAATGATCTGGATGATAATGTGGTAAATTGGATCAGCAAATTTGCTGATGATACAAAGATTGGAGGTGTAGTGGACAATGAGGAAGGTTTTCAAAGCTTGCAGAGGGACTTGGACCAGCTGGAAAAATGGGCTAAAAAATGGCAGATGGAGTTTAATACAGACAAGTGTCAGGTATTGCACTTTGGAAGGACAAACCAAGGTAGAACATACAGGGTAAATGGTAAGGCACAGAGGAGTGCTGTAGAACAGAAGGATCTGGGAATACAGATACAAAATTCCCTAAAAGTGGCGTCACAGGTAGATAGGGTCGTAAAGAGAGCTTTTGGTACATTGGCCTTTATTAATCAAGGTATTGAGTATAAGAGCTGGAATGTTATGATGAGGTTGTATAAGGCATTGGTGAGGCCGAATCTGGAGTATTGTGTTCAGTTTTGGTCACCAAATTACAGGAAGGGTATTAATAAGGTTGAAAGAGTGCAGAGAAGGTTTACAAGGATGTTGCCGGGACTTGAGAGACTCAGTTACAGAGAAAGGTTGAATAGGTTAGGACTTTATTCCCTGGAGCGTAGAAGAATGAGGGGAGATATGATAGAGGTATATAAAATTATGATGGGTATAGATAGAGTGAATGCAAGCAGGCTTTTTCCACTGAGGCAAGGGGAGAAAAAAACCAGAGGACATGGGTTAAGGGTGAGGGGGGAAAAGTTTAGAAGGAACATTAGGGGGAGCTTCTTCACACAGAGAGTGGTGGGAGTATGGAATGAGCTGCCAGACGAGGTGGTAAATTTGGATTCTTTTTTAACATTTAAGAATAAATTGGACAGATACATGGATAGGAGGTGTATGGAGGGATATGGTCTGTGTGCAGGCCAGTGGGGCTAGGCAGAAAATGGTTCAGCACAGCCAAGAAGGGCCAAAAGGCCTGATTCTGTGCTGTAGTTTTTCTATGGTTTCTATTTACTAATATTTACCAATAAGGATCTCAGGAGGAACTACTTTAGCCAACAAGCTGTTAAGGCAAATAGCTTGGTATTTATGGGGATGAAGAAGAGAGGAATAAAAAGACATATACTGATCGTGTTGTATGAGGAGTTGTGGAATTGGAGAGTTTAGCTGAATGACCCTTTTTTGGCATTCAATTTATTGCGTTATTTACTTTTTATATGTTCCTTCATATCATTGGTTGCTTTCAGGTGCCACCTCCTGGTGTAGCAAAGCATCACAAAGCAAGGGTGATTAATTGAGACCAATTATTTGTACTATATTATGTTTAACATTTATCATAGGGTCATGAAAATTTATGGAATAAAGCAAAGCTATTCAGCCTATCGTGTCAGTGTTAGCAAGAAGTGGAACTGTTTAGGTTACTATCGGTTCATTTTCAGCCCATTGTGAGTTCTCATCTTCTACTAAACAAGTAGACCATTAGACACTGAAGTTGGAATTTCTCACTACAGTCCCAAAGCATATGATCTCCTGTTCCTAGTCCCAAAGCACATGATCTCCTGTTCCTGTTGAAGTCAACAAGCTTGATTGCCAGGAAGTCAACCAATTTTTCCCACTTTGTCGTGATCTACAGTCTTAGGTTACAGAGAGATGTGCAGTCATTAAAGCAGGCAGCATGCCTTTATTGCTAGTGTTACCTTCACTGCAGATAAGTACTGTTAACAGACTGTGCACATTGGCTTTGAAATATCCAGGCACAGGAGAGCCACCAGTGATCACCAATGTGCTATGTGCATGTTGACCTTTCCCATTCCGCTTCCTCACATTCAAGATGAATTTCTCTACCAACTCCACTTTCCTACCCAGTCTCCATAATCTGTAACTTGCTTGCTGTCCAAAATAAATTATCCACAGCCCCACAGAGTGGAGCAACCCAGAGATTCACATCCTCTTTGGAAGCAATTTTGTTTCAGTCTTGGATGCCACTTATTGAATTTAAAAGATCCTCATAGTTAAATATCAAAATCAAGTCCTGAGCCCATACCTTTACTTCCAGCTGTCCACCCAGATCAAATAGCCTCTTGACAAAGTTATAAAGGCTTTTTCATGGGTCAGGGAGATCACTTCTAATTCTAAAGTCTACAGAAGCAAGATCTAGTTTGAAACTGGGCAAAAATGCTGAATAGGAATCTAGCCAGAAAGGTATACACCTTTATAGCGTGGCAGTGTTATAAGAAGGGCAAAAACATTTAGCATGCTTCCAATTTGAATTATTTTGTTTTGCCTAATTCTGTTTAATGACAGAGGAAAAGGTGCTCAACATTTTAATCAACAACGCTGGAGTGATGATGTGCCCCTGCATGAAGACGTCTGATGGGTTTGAGATGCAGTTTGGTGTAAATCACCTTGGTAAGTTACTAACAAGTTGAACTTGTGGACCATCTAAAATGACTTGCAGCTCCCTACAGACCGTGTTAGGGAACGGGAGCTGGCGATGGATGACCTACAGCTCACTCAGGAGATAGGAGCCACAGGGAGGCTCTCACACCCAAGCTGCAGGAGGCAGG
Source organism: Mobula birostris (assembly GCF_030028105.1). Lineage (NCBI taxonomy): Eukaryota > Metazoa > Chordata > Chondrichthyes > Myliobatiformes > Myliobatidae > Mobula > Mobula birostris. The sequence goes on along the minus strand of NC_092370.1, from coordinate 176,072,876 downwards.
TAGCTGGATGACTGTCAGGAGAGGAAAAGGGAACAGCAGCTAGTGAGGAGCTCCCCCTGTGGCCATTCCCTCAGTAACAGTGGGCCGAAGGTCCTCTCTGTGTTGTACTGTTCTGTGTTCTATGTAAGCTTGCAATGGGCAAACTGACAGATGGATTCACCTACATCCCAACAGTGCCAACACTTCAAAAGTAATTAATTCAGGGAGTGAAACACATCAAGTGAAGACTTTGGATTTGCTTTTTTGTTGACCTTTCTTTTTCTGTTTGGAAGTGATTATTTTTTACTGGATTATAAGGAAATCAGCAAAAACAAGTTTTTTAACTGCAAGATATACATTAGAGCAGAGTCCAATTGAATCCTTCTTGATTGATCAGGCTCAGTCCTACTCCCACCCTCTCCTACTTTAAGAAGCTAATAATCTTTATTATCTCTATGTGAGGCAAATGCCTATAGTTTCAGCAGGATTGAAGATGATGGTGCCCTTTTTTCTCTCTGTCTCCCTCTCTTTCTCCATTTCTGTTCTCACTGTCTCTCTCTTTCTTTCTGTATTACTCCCCTTCGGATACACTGATTTTTGTCCTCTTCCCTGAACCTTCATCCTACCTCCCAGCATCCCAGTTCTATCCACTCTCTACACACACAGTTAACCCACAGGTGACCCCCTCCCTCCTTTTACCTCAACTACCTTGTACTTCCACTTCCTCCACCAGTAGCTCACTCCCCTTTCACTCTCATCTCCCTTGCTCTTTTCTCTCTTTCTTTTTTCCTTTCTCTTCTCCTGACCTCAACCACCGTCCCATTTTCTAGCCGTTGGTCGCCCACCAACCTTTCACCCTTTTTCAGACCATTCTCTGATTGCAGTGGTCCTCCTTGTCCCAGTAACCATGACATCAGAGCCTGCAGACCAGGCCAGAGCCCCGGACCTCTTTTCAGGGAACTCGCAGGGAACTTTCAGCTGTCTGTTCACTGCTGCCTGGTCTTGTCATATTGCAGTAAATCAGCCCGCCTGCAGTTTCCTGATCAATGATGCAGAAGCATCTTAATCAGCTGCTATCATTAAGAGTATGGCTGGTGGAGTGGTTTAGGAGGCACTGCTTTGATTCACAGACACTGGCATTGAGGGACTTGCTTTATTTAAACTGAATTGTGACCTTTGAATCAATAAGTAGTAAGTTATGTTTAAAAGTAAATTTACAGATCTGAAGAGAAAAGTCCAGGGCGTAGAGCAGAATGATATCAGAAGAGGTAAGAGATTAACAACTGTAAAACGTCAAAGAAGATGGAAAGAAGAAAAAAGGGTTTGCTGGCATATCCTTCCTTTAATGTCACAGTTGCTATTACGGTATCTTAAAACAATTCTTGACAATACGTGTTTTAACTCAATTTTTCCTGATTTTACAACCTATTTTCCAGGGTTGAGATCATTTTCTCTTTTAGTAATAAAATAATGAGATAAAAGAGAGAAATTGTCTTCCCAGCACATATCTTTCAATGTCCCTTTGTTCCCCAAATTCATTTTCTTTGTTCTATATGGTTTGCGCTTTTAGAGTGCGGCATTTTCAATTGTACCTACTTTATCTCCTTTTGTGCCTTTACTATCACTAAACTCTTTGATGCTTCCTAATAATTGCTTGATTTTATCCAAAATTACTACTCTGCTATGTAGATTTAACTTTTCCTTTATTATTTCTAATATTTTTGAAAACATGAAATATTCCTCACATTCAGTTTAAAACTCTCTTTAACCAAAATATATAGGAAAATTCTCCCTTTTACATTTCCATTTTGTCCATTATGAAACTTGTAGTTAATAAAACCAAAATCATACATGGAATTGATTTGAAAGTCTGATTTTGTAATACCCAAGTAACTTGATGTCTTAACACCTTTCATGAATTCCAAGTTTTTCCTGAATTACAAAATGATTCTTGAAATAATCATAACAGCAATCCAGTGACAACATCTAAGTGTGAAACTTAACTCCAGCATGAATTGTTCTCCTATCCATTCCACCCCTTCTCTTTGCCTTCCCCACTCACTAGATCTGCCCATCACCCACACATTCCTTCCACTGATTCCCCTCCTCACCTTCTTCCCTTTATTCCACAGTCCAATGTCCTCTCCTGTCATATTCCATCTTTTTCAGCCCTTTGTCACTTCACCTATCACTTCTCAGCTTCTTACATCATTCCCATTCTCCCCCACCTGCTTATCAACACCCCCCTTACCTGGATCTACCTGTCACCTGCCAGCTCTTACAACAACCTCTCCCGTCACCTTTTTATACCAGTTTTCTCCCCTCTTTCTTTCCTGATGTAGGGTCTCAGCCCAAAACGTTGACTGTTTACTCTTTTCCATAGATGCTGTGTGTTGCTTTGGATTTCCAGCATCTGCAGACGTTCTGTTGTTTGTGATCTGCCCCTCTTTCTCATCAGACCTGATGAAGGGTCCAAACAGCACACACAAAGCGCTGGAGGAACTCAGCAGGCCAGGCAGCATCTATGGAAAAAGAGTACAGTCAATGTTACGGGCCAAGATCCTTCAGCAGGACTGGAGAGAAAAGATGAGGAGTCAGAGTTATAAGGTGGAGGGAGGGGAAGGAGAAACACAAGGTGATAGGTGAAACCAGGACGGGGGAGGGGTGAAGTAAAGAGTGGGGAAGTCCATTGGTGAAAGAGATACAGGGCTGGAGAAGGGGGTATCTGACAGGAGAGGACAGAAGGCCATGGAAGAAAGGGAAGGGGGAGGGGCACCAGGGGGAATTGTCAACTGTCCACTTCCTTTCATAGATGCTGTTTGACCCGCTGAGTTGGCCAGCTGGCGGCACAATTGCATCAGTGCCGGACTCCGGACCGAAGGCTCTCAAGTTCGAATCCAAGTCGGGCCACCCCCTGAGCACGCTTTCCATCCGTGCCGGGTTGAGCGTCGAGCTAGCCACTCAGCCTCGTTAAAAAAAAGGGTCAAGTCAGGAACGTTCATATCGTGAACCGGCTAATCTGAAAGGAGACCAATCCTGACACCACGCACCAGACAAGAATGGCTGATTTAAACACAAGGAATTCTGCAGATGCTGGAAATTCAAGCAACACACATCAAAGTTGCTGGTGAACGCAGCAGGCCAGGCAGCATCTCTAGGAAGAGGTACAGTTGACGTTTCGGGCCGAGACCCCCGCCACCATCAACTCTGCTCTCAATCGCATCTCCCCCATTTCACGCACATCTGCTCTCACTCCATCCTTCCATCACCCCACTAGGAATAGGGTTCCCCTGGTCCTCACCTACCACGCCACTAGCCTCCGGGTCCAAAATATTATTCTCCATAACTTCCGCCAACTCCAACAGGATCCCACCGCTAAGCATATCTTTCCCTCCCCCCCCCGCCGCTTTCTGCAGGGATCGCTCCCTACGCGACTCCCTTGTCCATTCGTTCCCCCCATCCCTCCCCACTGATCTCCCTCCTGGCACTTATCCGTGTAAGCGGAACAAGTGCTACTCATGCCCTTACACTTCCTCCCTTACCACCATTCAGGGCCCCAAACAGTCCTTCCAGGTGAGGCGACACTTCACCTGTGAGTTGGCTGGGGTGATGTACTGCGTCCGGTGCTCCCGATGTGGCCTTCTATATATTGGTGAGACCCGACCCAGATTGGGAGATCATTTTGCTGAACACCTACGCTCTGTCCGCCAGAGAAAGCAGGATCTCCCAGTGGCCACACATTTTAATTCCACCTCTCATTCCCGTTCTGGTATGTCTACCCACGGCTTCCTCTACTGTCAAGATGAAGCCACACTCAGGTTAGAGGAACAACACCTTATATTCCGTCTGTGTAGCCTCCAACCTGATGGCATGAACATTGACTTCTCTAACTTCCGCTAATTCCCCACCTCCCCCACGTACCCCATCCGTTATTTATTTATATTGTTACGTACCCCGTAACTGGGTTGCCAAACCAGCAGAAATGGATCACTCAGTTGGAGTCTGGATTACTAGAACTAAGAAAGTTTTATTAAAGAAACAAGCAACACAGTAGTCGAAAGGATAATAAATGCAACAGTTCAGCAATGATAAGCACACATGTGCACAGAATTAAGATAACAGCATCAATCAAGCTCTATCGTTGTCTAGGGGTAAATGACCAATTTCAAAGTGACACAAAAGTCCAGTTCGATTTAATAGTTCAGTTCGCAGTAATCGTTGCCATGGCGATGGACAACGTGGGGGGAGGGAGAGAGAGAGAACGGGAACGACTGATCATTCAGAAATGGCTTCCACTCACAGACCGGCGATATGGCTCACAAGCAGCTTTCGGGTGGGTCCTTGGTGATGTCACCTGAGGTCACCGACTGTGACCCCTCCTCCAGATGCGGTCGATCCTCTGCAGTGAACCCGGCACCCAAGCGAGGGTGGACACACACCGGGTTCCCGTTGATCGTACCTTTCCACCCTGTGCGTTTAAGGTCCGGTACTTCCCACCGACTCGTGAGAGGCGCACCGCTTCCAGGGTCTCGTTACCTCGGGTGTCGTGTGTGTCCTGCCTTAGCGAACCTGTCCCTTTTTATCCCCCTGCTGGGGTATCGCCTGTCCATCACTTCAAACAGTTCAGGGTTCAAAGGGGGAGCCGCTCCAGACAGCTCTCTCTCCCGTCCCTTCATTACACATCTCCAGATCGCCTGTCCATTACTTCAAACAGTTCAGGGTTCAAAGGGGGGAGCCATTCCAGACAGCTCCCTCTCCCGTCCCTTCATTACACATCTCCAGATGCTGCTTCATTGTTCCTTATCTCTCCTTCCCCTGAGGACAGGTGGCAGACCAACTGCTGATGCCACTGATGCTAACCCAGGCCAGCAAACATCTTAATTTTATGTGTATTCTCGTCACAATATACACACATTCTTTCTCTCTCTCTCCTTTTTCTCCCTCTGTCCCTCTGACTATACCCTTTGCCCATCCTCTGGGTTTTCCCCCCCTCCCCCCTTTCCTTCTCCCTGGGCCTCCTGTCCCATGATCCTCTCATATCCCTTTTGCCTATCACCTGTCCAGTTCTTGGCTCCATCCCTCCCCCTCCTGTCTTCTCCTATCATTTTGGATCTCCCCCTCCCCCTCCCACTTTCAAATCTCTTACTAGCTCTTCCTTCAGTTAGTCCTGACGAAGGGTCTCGGCCCGAAACATCGACGGTACCTCTTCCTAGAGATGCTGCCTGGCCTGCTGCGTTCACCAGCAACTTTGAAGAATGGCTGACTGTCTGGTGTGACATGCTAAAAAAAACCCGCTGAGTTACTTCAACATTTTGTGTGTTGACCCCAAACCCATTCCCATCTTCTTTCTCATTGAAATCAACAAAGTCAGTTTTCACCTGCATTTTCCATCTGAATGCTCTGTGGACAAGTTCCACTCTTGAATATAAAGCCTTTCGAATGAGATGCTAAATAAAGCCCCTTTCATGGCACACAAAGTTTACAAGGAAACAGGCTAATGTTTCTGTCTTGGCAACTACCACAAAAGGGATAAAAAGCAGATTAACATCATTTATCCCATTAGTTCTTCAACCCATTCCATTCACACCTAAATTATATTTGCTTCATAGATTATACTAGTTACACGGATAATGAAATTTATTGTGAAATACTTTAAGTAATAAGGTACTTGCTAACTTCAAGTTCTTTAAAAGTTGTAACATAGAATAGTACAGTACAGTACAGGCCCTTCAGCCCACAATGTTGTGCTGACTTTTTAACCTAATCCAAGATCAGTATAGCACTACACACAAAATGCTGGAGGAACTCAGCAGGCCTATCGTCGACTGTACTCTTTTCCATAGGTGCTGCCTGGCCTGCTGAGTTCCTCCAGCATTTTGTGTGTGTTGCTTCGATTTTCAGCGTCTGCAGATTTTCTCTTGTTTGTTTTCAGTATTGCACTTCTCTCCCACATAGCCCTCCATTTTTCTCTCATCCATGATTGCAGTAAATGTGCCTACTGTATCAGCGTCCATCACCTGCCCTGGCAGCGCATTCCACGCACCCACCACTCTGTTTAAAAAAAACTGCCTCTGACACCTGCCACTGCCCCCCCCCGAAACTTTCCTGCAATCACCCTAAAATTATGCCCTCTCATAGCCATTTTCACCCTGAGAAAAAGTTGTGGTCTGTCCGGTCTCTTATCATCTTATATACCTGTATTGTCACCTCTCTTCCTCCCTCGCTGCAAAGGGAAAAGCCCTGGCTTGCTCAGCATTTCCTCATCGGCACACTCTGTAATCCAGGCAGCATCCTGATAAATCTCCTCTGCACCCTCTCTAAAGCTTCCACATCCATATTATAACAAGGCGTCCAGAACTGAATACAATTCCCAGATGAGGTCTAACCAGAGTTTCATAGAGCTGCAACATTACCTCATGGTTCTTGAACTCAGTCCCTGCACTAATAAAGGCCTACACACCACGTGCCTTCTTAGCCCACCCTATCAACTTGTACTGCAATTTTGAGGGATCCAACAGCCCTTTGTTCCTCCACACTGCTAAAAATCCTTTCATTTCATTAACCCTGTACTCTGCCTTCAGGTTTGGCCTTCCAAAGGGTATCACTTCACACTTTTCCAGATTGAACTCCATCTGTCTCCTATCAGCCCAACTCTGCATCCTGTCAATGTCCAGTTGTAACCTACAGTACATAAACCCTCCACACTATCCACAATTCCACCAACCTTTCATGTCATCTGTAAACTTGCTAACCCACCCTTCCTCTTCCTTGTCCAAGTCACTTATAAAAATCACAAAGAACAATTTTCCCAAAACTGACCTAGTCACTGACCTCTAGGCAGAGTAGGATTGATCTACAAACATTTGTCTTCAAGGCAATCCTGAATCCATGCAGCCAAGTTTTCCGATCCCATGCCTCATAGTTTTCTGAGTGAGCTACCATTGGGAACTTTGCCAAATGCCTTACTAAAATCCGTAAACACCAGATCCATTGCTCTATGTTTACCAATTTGCTATGTCACTTCCTGGAAGAATTCATACAGGCTCACGAGGCATGACCTGCCCTTCACAAAACCATGCTGACTATCCCTTATCAGACTATGCTACTCCAATTGCTTGCAAATCCTGTCTCTGAGAAACTTCTCCAATAGTTTGTGCAGCATTGGTGAAAGGCTCACTGGGCTATAATTCCCAGGGTTATCTCTGTTACCTTTCTTGAACAAAACAATAGTATTTGTCTCCCTCCAATCTTCTGGTACTATTGCTGTGGCCATTGGGGACTCCGGGATCATTGCCAAAGGTACAACAATCTCTTCCCTCACTTCCTGTAGTAACCTGGGGACTTATCTAACCTAAAGTTTTTCAAAAGTTCCAGCACATCCTCTTTCTTAACATTAACATGTTTCAGCAAATAGAGCTGTTCTACACTGTCCTCACATTCGTCAAGTCTCTCTCACTGGTGAATACTGAAGCAAAGTACTCATTATGAACCATTCTTGTCTTCGCTGACTTTAGGTACACGGTCCCTCTTTTAACTCTGATTGGTCCTATGCTCACTCTGGTCATCCTCCTGTTCTTCAGATACACACACACACACATATATCTATAAAAAACACCTTGGAGTTTTCTTTAATCTTCCTCACTAAGGTAGTCTCATGTCCTCTTCGAGCTCTCCTTTCTTAAGCTCCTTTCTGGCTACCTTATAACTCTCAAGAGCCCTATCTGATCCTTTTTTCCTAAACCTTAAGCACACTTCTTTCTTCCCCTTGACCAGATGATCCATTTCTCTTGTCAACCATGGTTCCTTCACCCTACTATTCTTTCCCTAGGTCAATGGAACAAGCCTGTCCAGAACCCCATACAAGTGTTCCCTAAACACTCTTCCCATTTCCATTGTGCATTTCCCCGAGTCCATCTGTTCCCAATTTACAGTCCCAACATCATAATTTGCCCTCCCTCAATTTTCCCAATCCTATCCTTGTCCAAGGTCAGGGACTTGTGATCACCATCTCCAAAATGCTCACCGTGAAGAGATCTGTCACCTGACCAGGTTCATGACCCAGTACTAGATCCAGTATGGCTTCTCCTCTAGTCAGCCTGTCTGCATATTGTGTCAGCAATTCTTCCTGGTCACACCTAACAAATTCTGCCCCATCTGAACTTCTTGTCAAAGGAGGAGCCAATCAATATTAAGGAAGTTGAAATCCCCCATGTCAACAATCCTGTTAATTTTGTATTTTTTCACCTTTCCAAATCTGCCTCCCAATCTGCTCCTCCATATTTCTGCTGCTATTGGGCGAGTGGGGGGTGGTGGAGGTCTATAGAATATGCCCAATAAAATAATTGTTCACTTCCTGATTTTGTCGTCCACCCACACTGACTCAGTAGACAATCTCTCCACAAAGTTCCCTCTTTCTGTAGCTGTGATACTATCCCTGATCAACAATGCCTTTCGACCACTTATTTTTACCTCCCTCTCTGTCCCTTTTGAAATATCTGAACCCTAGAACATTCAGCAGCCATTCCTGTATCTCTGACAGCCGAGACTCCGTAACGGCCACAACTTCGTGGTTCCACGTACTGACCCATGCTCGAAGTTCATCACCCTTGTTCCTGATACTTCTCATACTAAGGTAGATACATTTCAACCCATCTAACTGACTGCATTTATGCCCATTCTGTATCGTGTGGGATCAGTTGCAAGGATGTGATGAATGCGCACTCGGTTGGTCAATCAGGCATTAAATCGTTTGGGCTCTCTACGCACAGAGGGCACTCTCTTTTGGGCGCAGGCTTTTGAGTGCATGTCTTTCATCTCGGGCATGGTTCATAGCTCCCACACTGTAAGGTACCCAGTGTGTACCGTCACTAACATGACTGAGTGAAAACATTTAATCATACTTCATCATTGTCGTTCTTGCCCCGTGGATACATAACATTTTGGTGACAAGGATCAAAACAAGCATGACCTCTCTATTCCAAACATCCGATCTATTTTGGGCTGCAGCTATGGGAAAACTGACTCCTGGAATCTCGCTGCAATGGAAGACAACCTTCCTGGACTACAAACGTACATCAAACTCCTACTAATTTTAATACCATTGGCAAAGCTGGAGGAAGCAGTGAAATTCAAGCTGCTCTGCATGCACTTGTGAAAACGCGGGCAGAAATACTTTGATCCTGTAAACTTACAGAACAAATCAGACACTTCTGAGGCTTTAGACAATGTTTGGGTGAAGCAGGACGATATCTTTATGGTATGCTTCACATTCTTTCAGGTACGACAGACCCCAGGCACATATGTGGATGATTTCATCACAAGACTAACCCTGGCAGTGCAGGAATGCACGTATAAAGATATTCCCCTGAGCAAATTTGAAGAAGCGATGCTCAGCCAAATGTTTATTATTGGAGTCTAAGGTGGGAGGACGTAGGAGAACCTCCTGTCTGGGACAATGTGTGCTCTAAAGCTTGCCACTGGGAGGCAGTCAAGAGAGGCCTTACACAGATCAGAATCAGAAATCAGGTTTAATATCACTGGCACGTGTCGTGAAATTTGTTAATTTAGAGCAGCAGTACAATGCAATACGTAATAATATAGATAAGTAAGTAAATCAATTACAGTAAATACATTAAACAGTTAAAGACAGTGCAAAAACAGAAATAATTTTTAAAAAGTGAAGTTGTGTTCATTAGTTCAATGTCCATTTAGGAATCAGATGGCAGAGAGGAAGAAGCTGTTCCTGAATCGCTGAGTGTGTGCCTTCAGGCTTCTGTACCTCCTTCCTGATGGTAACAATGAGTAGAGGGCATGTCCTGGGTGATGGGGGTCCTTAATAATGGACATCGCTTTTCTGAGGCACCACTCCTTGAAGATATCTATGGACTATGGAGGCTAGTACCTAATACGGAACTAACTAATTTTACAACTCTCTGTAGCTTCTTTCGATCCTGTGCAGTGGCCCTCCCCCATACCAGACAGTGATGCAGCTTGTCAGAATGCTCCACAGTACATCTAATTTTCAAGTGTTTAGGTGATAAATCAAATCTCCTCAAACTTCTAATGAAATATAGCCACTGCCTTGCCTTCTTTATAGCTGCATTGATATGTTGGGACCGGGTTAGATCCTCAGAGGTATTGACACCCAGGATCTTCAAATTGCTCACTCTCTCCACTTCTGATCCCTCTTATGAGGATTAGTTTGTGTTCCCTTGTCCTATCCTTTCTGAAGTCCACAATCAGCTCTTTGGCCTTATTGACATTGAGTGCAAGATTGTTGCTGTGACACCACTCAACTAGCTGGTATATCTCACTCCTGTATGCCCTCACAGATTCAGCCTCCTCCCAAAAAGGCCCGTATCTGCCAGCAATACTGACCCACAACCTACAGTCTCCAGAGAGATCACTTCCACAAATATGCCTTTGTTGTGGGAAAAGGCATGCCGAATGGTCCAATTGCATGCATTAAAAGGCAGTCTGCCGGTTCTGTCACAAGGTAGGGCACCTCAAAAAGGTGTGCTTCACCAAGCAGTGCACCATGAAAAAATGGCGGAATTCAACCATCGTCTCTGTGCAAGGAGATGGCCGGAGCGAAGAAGTGGACACTATTTTCCAAACCCATGATGTGGGCCACCAAAACCAGCCTCCTGACTTGGTTACACTCACAGTGGACAACCAGCCCATGAAATTTGAGCTGGATACTGGGTGAGCCCTCACCCTGGTAAGCGCCAGATTCCAAAATTACGACCGCCGAGCTTAGTGCCTTGCAGCTACTTTGGAGATGGCGTGGATACGCATGGTGTCTTCACAGCAAAAGTGACTCACTAGGGGGACCTGTTTCATTTACTCATGCATGTGGTCAGGGGGAGGGGCGATGGGCAGAAATTGGATTAAGTAGATGCAGTTGGTGTTGCCCTGCATCAATTGTATTGCAGGGGGTAGGGAGGGTCACGGCATTGAAATTGAATTCACAATTACAAAAGCACCAGCGGGTTTTCCAAGCTGACATTTCAGGTCAATACCATGATGGAGCAGCTAAGTTCAAGTTTAAAAAGAGCTGCCAGCCGAGTTTTACGAGGCCCACCCAGTGCCATATGTGGTGGATCCAAAGAGAACTTGATGTTGAACTTGCATGCAGAGAGCAGACATGATACAGCCAGCCTTCACAAGTGCAGTATCTAAGGCATTTGTCATGAAGAATGGTATTGGGCACCTGACAACAGTTCCACATTACTACACAGCATCATATGGCCTGGCAGAGAAATGAGGCTTTTCCAAACAAACACAATTTAAGACATTTCCTTTTCCATTACTTTTGTTCAGTTGTTAAGTTGAGTCTGACTCTTCCATAGGGTCTATAGGATTTTCATGGCAAGATATGGAAATAGATATGGGTTTGAATTCAGGACCACCTGCCTTGAAGTCCAGTGCTGATGCTACTACTACACCAGCCAGCTAGGTGACTCCAAATGAACTTTCAGATGCATTTCCTGCAGAAGGAATGTTTAAGCGAACCTTATGCACCAGATTAGACCTCCTACAGCTGGCCATCCAGGAGCAAATTTGCGGCAAGCAAGAGGCCAGGAAACAAAAATACAAAAAGCACGCCCGACTGTTTGGTGCCAGGGACAATATCTACATGCACATCTCACAGGAAGAAAGCTGGCTACCAGCTGTCACCCAGGATCGTCATGGTCAAATAGCAGACTTGAGCAGCCAGACAGGCAAATTTTCAGGCGAGATCTGGATCATACACGCCAGTGGACTGGGTGCGGACCCAGGGTAGCTACAGGAAGTGCCCTCTGCTGATGCAGCCAGTGTTCCAGCAGATGAAGCAATAGATGTTTCATCAAGAGGGGATTCACAACCTACTGTCCTCAGCATCAGATAACCAGGAGAGCGTGGAGAGAGAAGCTGGACCCCGTCCCCGTGGAGGTCCACAAGCGTGTGCCGGCCAGTTGACTGGGTGAGGTAGATATTTCATCATTCTTCTCGGTGTACCTCGCTTATTCTCTTCCTCCGTGGTTCCCATCTGTGGGGCTGGGGGATGTACCACATCAGATCTACTGCGAGAATGTGCTGGCGGCCGATTGATTGGGCCTCCTACGAGCAGAGGGCTCTCTTTTTTGGGTGGGGGTTTTTGAGAACATGTCTTTTATCTCAGGATTGCGATTTGTAGCTCCCACACTCTAAGTTGCCTGGCATATATCATTACTAGCATGACTCAAAAAAATGTTTAATCATGATATTTGATTGTTATTTTTGCCCCACAGTTAACACTTTCCACTGTCTATCTTTTCTCACAGTCTCTGTACACATTGCATCTACCTTTACAATAACTATTCTATCCTCTGACCTAACACGCCTGTTTCCATCCCCCTGTCAGTCTAGTTTAAGCCCTCCCCAACAGCTCTAGCAAACCTGCCCTCAAGGATACTGGTCAAAGAAATCCCAGTGATCCACAGATCTGAAACCTTGCCCTCTGTACCAATTCAGCAGCCACACAAATCAGATTCAGTTTCATTTATTCATCACATGTGCAGCAAAGCATACAGTGAAATGCATTGTTTGCATTAACAACGAACACAACCTAAGGATGTGCTGGAAGCAGCAAGTGTCATGACACATTTTGGCACCAACATAGCATGTCCACCATGTTCCCAGACCACACAGGCAAGAGCAATAGAACAGCAACTAAAGAAAAGGAGCAAAACGAGTCCCTTACCTCCCAAACACCCATGCGTGCACACACACAAATAGTCCTCTAACCCCAGGACAGGCTGTCTTCAGCCTCCAGTCTCTGGTGGCCTCACAGACATTGGGCGTTTGACTTCCCCAGTGGTCTTACAGACCCAGGATTTCAACCATCGGGCCTTGACTCCTAATCAACCATTGGGCTTAGATCTTCGACATCGACCCAGTTCTCATTGATGGCAATGAATGATGACCCTAGATAGGGATTCCAAATTCCTGGACTTGAACTCTCGATTTGCCAATGATGGGACCCTGAACACTAGGCCTCTAACTCTGGTCTCGCCGACTCGCGTACCTGGGAGGTCACCTCCTGCCCATATGGAACTCCAATCTCGGAACCCGCTGACAACTCACTGACTTGGCTGGAGGTACCACCAGCACTCGTCTGCGCTGGAATGTTGTCCCAATATCCAAAAACGGATGTCCTTCATCACATGTCTACTTCACTGGCCTTTGAGCCCAGAGCGCAGGCTTAGCCTCCGGCCTAACTGCTAATTCTCCCAGTTTTACAACTCCTCCCTTGGAGGGTCAGACACCCTGAGCCAATAGGCTGGTCCTGGACTTATTTCCTGGCATAATTTACATATTACTATTTAATTATTTATGGTTTTATTACTATTTATTACTTATGGTGCAACTGTAACAAAAACCAATTTCCCTCGGGATCAATGAAGTATGATTATGACTATGACTATCCTTGTCCCTAAACTCTAACCTGACCCCTGACACCCCTTCCTATTCTTATCCTCACTAGCACGTGGCATAAGCAGCAATCCAGAAATTACTACCCAGGAGGTCCTACTTTTCAGCTTCCTCCCCAGCTCCCTGTATCTGCTCATCGGGACCTCATCCCTTTTCTCATTTCTGTCATTAGAGTATCACGACATCTGGCTGCTTATCATCCCCCTTCATGCTCTGCACACAATCTGAGTCATCCCTGATCCTGGCAGCTGCAAGGCAACATACCAGCTGGTGAACCTTTCATGTCCATAGATTCTCCTGTCTCTTCCCCGAATTATTGAATCACTTATTACCACCGCTCTGGTTTTTCCGCTTCCGTTGTTCAGAGTAAATTTATTATCAGGAAGTACATATGTATCAACATATACAACCCTGAGATTCATTGTCTTGTGAGCATATGCAATAAATCCAGTAAGCATAATAGAATGAATGAAAGACCGTCCCTAAAGGGCAGACAACCAGTATGGAAAAGACAACAAACACATGCAAATACACAAAGAAAAGAAAGAAAAAGGCAATAAATAATAAAAACATGAAATGAAGAGTCCTTGAATCAGTGCCAGAGACTCGATTATTGCAGCTCTCCCTGGTAGGTTGTCCTTATCAATAGTATCCAAAGTGGTAAACTTATTGTTGTGTATGTGGCCTGTTTATACAACTATGTTATTAATAAAAATGCTGGAGACGGGAACTAAGTTTCATGGTTCTTTACTGGCAGAATCTGAACTCGACACACACGTACAGATCAATATGCGCCTAATAGCCCATGCAATGACGTGTCACTAAAACATAAAGTAGTCCCTTATTATAATATAGGCTATACGGTACACTCGTCCCCTTTTATCTTAATAGTGTATCATCCGTTTTTTTTACTGGTGCACTATGCTAAACAAATATGTTTACCCTTAACATACCAACGCCTACCATTGGTTTACAAATTATAACAAAGTAGCTTAATAATATCAAATTATAACAAGCCTTTTTTTCTTTTTTTTTACTTTTGGTCTAAGACCCATTTAGAACTCAAGTCTCTGGGGAGGTCTTCTCTGTTTCTCTGGGTAATGTCTGTCCTGAAACGTTTGCTTTGGGGAATGTGTCTCCACAGGTACATCAGGTGGGTTATCAGCACTGATGACAGGCTTATCTGTAGGTGAGGCTGATGTGGTCACATCAGGAGTGCTTCTATGTCAGGGAGGCCGGGCAAGGGGTTATTGTGTTTTTCACCTGAGCATCCAGGATTTGGTTCACATGATGTCTCCATACGTTCTCTCCCACCTCCACTGTGTACATCAGTGGCCTGTCTATGGCCGAAATTGTACCCGGCTGCCACTTTTCAGTCTGGTAATCACATGCAAGAACTGACTGTCCCACACTGAAGCTCCGTGTTGACTTAGCATTCAAGTGTTTGAACTGTCTGTTCTCCACATCACGCTGTACATCTGGTTTGAGATGATCCATGCAGGACCTCAGGTTCCTGTTCAGAAACATCATCGCTGGAGTCTGATTAGTGGTTGTATGTACTGCATTACAGTAGGCAAGGAGGAAGTTGTCTACCTTGTGTTGCAGTGGTTGATTTTAGCTGTCCATTGCCTTGATGGCTTTCTTGAATGTCTGCACAAATCCTGCCAAGCCATTTGTGGATGGATGGTAAGGGGCCGATGTAAAGTGCTTGATTTCATTGTTCTTCATAAAACTTTGGAATTCTTCAGAGACAAATTGTCATCCATTGTCTGTGCAGATTTGTTCTGGTATGCCATTCCCAGCGAACATGGCCCTCAGAACTGTAATGGTCTTTTCTGATGTGTTTGTCTTCATTTTGATGACCTCTGGCGAATTGGAATGTGCATTGACGGCGATTAAAGACAGAGTCCATGAATAGTCCAGCAAAGTCAATGTGCACTTGTCGCCATGGTGATGAGGGCCACTCCCATAGATGGAGAGGGGCTTGTGGTGGTGTGTTCTGGATCGTTTGACATCCAGAGCAGATCTTGGTCAAGTCCTCAATCTGTTTATCGATTCCTGGCCACCACACATAGGCACAGGCAAGACCTTTCATCTTCAGGGTACCCAGGAGCCCCTCGTGCAGTTCCTCCAGCACTCTGATGCGTAGCTTGGGAGGGACCACAACTCGTGAGCCATACATTAATGTTCCCTGACACACTGATAACTGCTCCTTCCTCGCTGAGAAGGCTGGAAACAGTGTGTTACCCCACGCTGGCCATCCCTTTACCGTGATGTCATACACTTTTGACAACATAGGGTCGTTGCGTGTTTCCCTTTCAATGAGGCTGTTTGTTACTGGTAATTGTTCAACTATTGTCATGTGGACAACCTCTGCTGAATCCATTTGTGTAGTTATCTCTGAAGTCAGCAGTGGTAAACGTGACGAACCATCTGCATTGCCATGTTGCTTGGTCCCCTTGTGTTCAATGTCATACATGTGACCTCCTAAGAACAGAGACCATCGCTGCAGCCTTTGTGCTCTCATCACTGGAACGCCTTTCCTTGGGTTGAAGATTGACATGAGAGGCTGATGGTCAATCAACAGAGTAAACTTTTGTCCATACAGGTAGTGACTGAATTTCTTGACTCCCCACACTGAGGGAGTGTGGGGAGTCAAGAAATTTAGGGCCTCTCTGTCAATCTGTGGGTAGTTGGGTTCAGCTGAAGTTAGCGTTCTTGAGGCAAAGGCTATTGGTCTTTCTGAGCCATCTGGAAACTTGTGCGATAACACAGCTTTTACCCCATGGGGTGAGGCATCATAAGCTAGTCAGATAGGTAAGGAGGGGTCAAAGTGTGTGAGCACCCCTTCTGAAGTTATGAGTCTTTTAGTTTCTTGAAACGCTTTCTCACAGCTCTCAGCCCACTTCCATTGTGTCCCTGTCTGTAATGGTGCATTTAATGGGTGTAGGACTGTGGATAGGTTAGGCAAGAACTTGTGGTAATAGTTCACTAGTCCAAGGTATGCTCTCAGCTGAGACACATTTCCAGGTGGTGGTGCCTTAAGCACCGCTTCTGTCTTGTCTTGAGACATGTGTAAGCCATCCTTGTTGATCACATGCCCACAGTATGAAATTTCCTTTTTGAAAAACTCACATTTCTGTCGATTAGCTCAGAGCCCATATTCTCGTAACCTAGTGAGCACTTGTTCAAGGTTAGAAAGATGTTCATTGTCATCTTTGCCAGTGACGATGATGTCATCCAGGTAACACTGAGTCCCTGGAATCCCCTGCAGGATCTGGTCCATTGCCCTTTGCCAGACTGCAGGAGCTGATACTATCCCAAACACCAACCTGTTGTACTGGTAAAATCCTTTGTGTGTACTTATTGTCAAGTATTTCTTGGATGCTTCATCAATTTCCATTTAGAGATAAGCCTGGGCCAAATCGATTTTTGTGAAATGTTCCCCTCCTGAAAGGGAAGCAAAGATAGAGGATACTGTACTGTGCGGGGAACTGGGTTAACAGTCACTTTGAAGTCTCCACATATGTGCACCTTGCTTGGTTTTCTTGGTTTTGTGCTGGAGATTTTCTTCATCACTGGAACAATAGGCATGGCCCGTTCACTCCAATCCACCTTTGACAGGACCCCAGTCTGCTCCAGATTTTTCAGCTCTGCCTCTACTGTAGAATGGATTGCATATGGCACTGGTCTGGCTTTGTGAACTTTTGGACATGCATTTTCCTCAATCTGAGTCTTTGCCTTCATGCCCTGAAGTGTTCCTATTTCTTTCATGAATGCTTCCTCAGAGTCAGCAAGTATTTGTGACAGTCTCTCAGATGTAGCCTTGCTGCCCTCCTTTGCTGACACATCTAGTGGCTTGATGGTGTGCCAATCCAACTGGATTTTTCTGAGCCATTCCCGTCCTAGCAACAGTGGTCCTCCATTTTTCAGTACATAGAGGTTCAGCTGCTGTGTTTTGTCTCCGTAGGTCACTGTCACTTTAATTTTGGCTTTGGGACACACT
The DNA here is from genome assembly GCF_030028105.1 of Mobula birostris. Taxonomy (NCBI): domain Eukaryota; kingdom Metazoa; phylum Chordata; class Chondrichthyes; order Myliobatiformes; family Myliobatidae; genus Mobula; species Mobula birostris. The sequence continues at coordinate 176,055,436 of NC_092370.1, read as the reverse complement.
CTCTGTCCTGTGTAAGTCTTTAGCAGTAGTTTAGTTGGTTTCAGAGGTATATGAGAAAACAGTCATTTGTAGTCGTGTACAGAGATCACTGTTAAAGCTGAGCCTGTGTCCAACTCCATTTTCAGTCTCACGCCTGCCACTTGTGGAGTGATCCTTATTACTCTTTGATCATCTGTCTCTTTCACGCTGTGAAGTTGCAGACAAAACAATTCACTTTTGTCTGAGTCATTGTCATCAGAACCGCTTTCTTTCATTTTGTGCACATTGTTGTATTTTCCTTTCTGGGGTTTCTTGTTTCTTTGTAATTTGTCCTTTTTCTGTTGTTTACTAGCTTTGCATGCTCTGCCAATGTGGCCCTGTTTGCCACAGTTTCTGCATTCTTTGTCTTTAAACCAATAGTCCTCAGGGTCATGTGACATGTTCCCACCACGGTAACATTTCTTTCCTTCATTCCTGTTCAGTGATATTTTATTCATAGCATATTCCAGAGATTTTTCTTGTATCTCTGAAGCACCTCATGCTGCTGTTTCCAATGATATTGCAATGTTCAGCGCCTTCTCTAATGTAAGGTCTTTTTCACACAGGAGCTTATTCTGTATGGTTTCACAGTGTATGCCACACACTAACCTGTCCCTCACTGCGTTCGATAGACCAGCTCCAAATTCACAATGTCCTGATAATTTGCGCAATTCAGCACAATATTCAGAAATGTTTCCATTTTTGCTCCGATTCCATTTGTGAAATTTAAATCTTTCAGCAATGACCAGTGGTTTAGGGCTTAAATGCTGTTGGAGAGTGTCTACTATTTGCTTGAATGTTTTGTCAGCTGGCTTTTCAGGGGTTAACAAGCTTCATTGCAGGCCATATGTTTTTGCTCCCATAATACTGAGTAAGACGCTGGCTTCCTTTTCATCATTAACACCACTAGCATCACAATATAACTCCACTCTCTCAATGTAAGTTACCCAGTTTTTAATGCCACTATCAAATGCTGTAATAGTTCCAATCATTGCCATCTTTGTTATGTTATTTTAGTACCATTTTTCTGCGTCTGGTGCTCCCGATGCGGTCTTCTATATACTGGCGAGACCCGACGCAGGCTGGGAGACCGTTTCGCTGAACACCTACGCTCTGTACGCCAGAGAAAGCAGGATCTCCCAGTGGCCACACCTTTTAATTCCACATCTAATTCCCATTCTGATATGTCTGTCCACGGCCTCCTCTACTGTCAACATGAAGCCACACTCAGGTTGGAGGAACAACACCTTATGTTTCGTCTGGGTAGCCTCCAACTTGATGGCATGAACATTGACTTCTCTAACTTCCGTTAATGCCCTACCTCCCCTTCATACCTCATCCATTATTTATTTATCTTTTATTATTATATATTTTTTTCTTTCTCCCTAGGCCTCCCGTCTGTCCCATGATCCTCTCATATCCCTTTTGCCAATCAACTTTCCAGCTCTTAGATTCATCCCTTCCCCCTCCTGTCTTCTCCTATCATTTTGGATCTCCCCCTCCCCCTTCCACTTTCAAATTTCTTACTATCTCTTCTTTCAGTTAGTCCTGACAAAGGGTCTCGGCCGGAAACGTCAACTGTACCTCTTCCTATAGATGCTGCCTGGCCTGCTGCGTTCACCAGCAATTTTTATGTGTGTTGCTTGAAATTCCAGCATCCGCAGATTTCCTCACGTTACCGTTTTTCCTTGTTTTCTTTTTAGCTAGCTCCTTGCAGTCACTGCACGTTCCACTTGACTCACACGTCCTTTTTGCTAGTGCAACGAGCGCACTCCGTCTAGATGCGTGTGTCGCTCCTTTTCATCTCCCTTCTCTCTATTCTCCTCCAAGTGTCATTATCAATTAAAACAGGCGTTCCGATAAGATGTCGGTTCATAATTCTTGTTGCCAATTTGTTGTGTATGTGGCCTGTTGACACAACTATGTTATTAATAAAAACGCTGGAGACGGGAACTAAGTTTCATGGTTCTTTACTGGTAGAATCCGAACTTGACACACATGTACAGATCAATACGCGCCTGACAGCACATGCAACGACGTGTTACTAAAACATAAAGTAGTCCCTTACTATAATGTAGGCTATACAGTACACTTATTATTAAGGAAAATGGCCACGGGGGTTACTCTGCACTACCTATTCCTTTTCCCTTTCCTGACAGTCACCCAACTACCTGCCTCTTGCAACTTCAGAGTGACTGCCTCCCTGTACTGTAGCCTCTATCTATTTTGGGTATAAAAACCCTCCAGGATACAAGAGTATTGGAAGCAAATATTTGAGGCCCTATTGAAGGTTAGAAAGGTTCAGATAATACCAGACCCCATTTTAATAATTTTTGGAACTTCTGTGAGGTCAAATACATTCCAGGCTACCCAGCAACAACTACTGACCTATGGTATACTTAATGGAAAGAAACTCATACTAATTCTGGAAAATGGAAGAAACTCCATCACTCTGACAATGGCTGGCTGTATTAATGGATACTCTGCATCTAGAGAGGATAAGATACATTATCAAGGACAGACTCAAGGAATTTGAAAAAATCTGGCAACCATTACTGTTGTATTTAGAAGAGACCGACAGCTGAACAAAGTGTGGGGCAGGGGGGGCGGTAGGACCTAAACAGCACATAGGGGAGGGGTGAGGGGAGGGGAGGGCTGGGAAGGGGAAATGAGACGGGGTGGTAGGGTTTCCTTCGCTTTTTGCTTGTTTACTATACATACATACATTTGACTTTCATTATGTTGTTATAAGAAAGAAAAAAAAAAGAAGCCTTGTACTTCAAGACATTGTCGGTTGTGGTTAAGCTGATGTTGCTTCACAATAAAAATATTTGAAAACAATAAAAACCCTCCAGATTTTAATTACTGATGTATAGTGATTCCAGTGTTGCTTCACTTTGTCAGAATGTTTAATTTGGATTTATGATTGGTGACTGTGTTGATTTTTTTGTATTCCTTTAGGACATTTCTTATTGACCTTCCTGCTTCTCGATCTCCTTAAAAACTCATCACCTGCTCGTATTATTAACGTTTCATCCTTGGCTCATTTCCTTGGCCAAATCAATTTTAAGGATTTGCAGAGTGAAAACAGTTATGATGGGGGTCTGGCCTACTGCCAGAGTAAACTAGCCAACATACTGTTCACCCGAGAACTGGCCAAGCGTCTGAAAGGTATGCCGCAACTTTTAACTCCAGCATGCCACTAAAATAAAGGCAGAAAAATGTCTTTCTATTGTTTGATTGGTTCATTTTTTTTGTAATTTATTTTTTATTGAAGTTCATCATCAAACAAACATTTCCATAAGATGTATTTCAGGTATTGTACATATATATCATATAGTCATATAAGCCACAAATCTCCACATAATATTTATCTGAGGTATACACCTATAGAAAAGAGAGGAAAGGAAGAACAAGCAAAAGGAGAAAACTATGTACAAGTAGGGAGTGATTTTTTTTACAACATATTCATTGATTTGTGAGAATAAAATCAGGTCTTTGAGGTGTTATGCAGTTAAACCATTTTTCCCAGTATGAATCAAATTCTTCCAACTTATAGAAACATAGAAACATAGAAAATAGGTGCAGGAGTAGGCTATTCGGCCCTTCGAGCCTGCACCGCCATTTATTATGATCATGGCTGATCATCCAACTCAGAACTCCGCCCCAGCCTTCCCTCCATACCCCCTGACCCCCGTAGCCACAAGGGCCATATCTAACTCCCTCTAAAATATAGCCAATGAACTGGCCTCAACTGTTTCCTGTGGCAGAGAATTCCACAGATTCACCACTCTCTGTGTGAAGAAGTTTTTCCTAATCTCGGTCCTAAAAGGCTTCCCCTTTATCCTCAAACTGTGACCCCTTGTTCTGGACTTCCCCAACATCGGGAACAATTTTCCTGCATCTAACCTGTCTAATCCCTTTAGGATTTTATACGTTTCAATCAGATCCCCCCTCAATCTTCTAAATTCCAACGAGTACAAGCCCAGTTCATCCAGTCTTTCTTCATACGAAAGTCCTGCCATCCCAAGAATCAATCTGGTGAACCTTCTTTGTACTCCCTCTATGGCAAGGATGTCCTTCCTCAGATTAGGGGACCAAAACTGCACACAATACTCCAGGTGTGGTCTCATCAAGGCCTTGTACAACTGCAGTAGTACCTCCCTGCTCCTGTACTCAAATCCTCTCGCTATAAATGCCAGCATACCATTCGCCTTTTTCACCACCTGCTGTACCTGCATGCCCACTCTCAATGACTGGTGTATAATGACACCCAGGTCTCGTTGCACCTCCCCTTTTCCTAATCGGCCACCATTCAGATAATAATCTGTTTTCCTATTTTTGCCACCAACGTGGATAACTTCACATTTATCCGCATTAAGTTGCATCTGCCATGAATTTGCCCACTCACCCAACCTATCCAAGTCACCCTGCATCCTCTTAGCATCCTCCTCACAGCTAACACTGCCACCCAGCTTCGTGTCATCCGCAAACTTGGAGATGCTACATTTAATTCCCTCATCCAAGTCATTAATATATATTGTAAACAACTGAGGTCCCAGCACTGAGCCTTGCGGTACCCCGCTAGTCACTGCCTGCCATTCTGAAAAGGTCCCGTTTATTCCCACTCTTTGCTTCCTGTCTGCTAACCAATTCTCCATCCACATCAATACCTTACCCCCAATACCGTGTGCTTTAAGTTTGCACACTAATCTCCTGTGTGGGACCTTGTCAAAAGCCTTTTGAAAATCCAAATATACCACATCCACTGGTTCTCCCCTATCCACTCTACTAGTTACATCCTCAAAAAATTCTATGAGATTCGTCAGACATGATTTTCCTTTCACAAATCCATGCTGACTTTGTCCGATGATTTCACCGCTTTCCAAATGTGCTGTTATCACATCTTTGATAACTGACTCCAGCAGTTTCCCCACCACCGACGTTAGGCTAACCGGTCTATAATTCCCTGGTTTCTCTCTCCCTCCTTTTTTAAAAAGTGGGGTTACATTAGCCACCCTCCAATCCTCAGGAACTAGTCCAGAATCTAACGAGTTTTGAAAAATTATCACTAATGCATCCACTATTTCTTGGGCTACTTCCTTAAGCACTCTAGGATGCAGACCATCTGGCCCTGGGGATTTATCTGCCTTCAATCCCTTCAATTTACCTAACACCACTTCCCTACTAACATGTATTTCGCTCAGTTCCTCCATCTCACTGGACCCTCTGTCCCCTACTATTTCTGGAAGATTATTTATGTCCTCCTTAGTAAAGACAGAACCAAAGTAATTATTCAATTGGTCTGCCATGTCCTTGCTCCCCATAATCAATTCACCTGTTTCTGTCTGTAGGGGACCTACATTTGTCTTAACCAATCTTTTCCTTTTTACATATCTATAAAAGCTTTTACAGTCAGTTTTTATGTTCCCTGCCAGTTTTCTCTCATAATCTTTTTTCCCCTTCCTAATTAAGCCCTTTGTCCTCCTCTGCTGAACTCTGAATTTCTCCCAGTCCTCAGGTGAGCCACTTTCTCTGGCTAATTTGTATGCTTCTTCTTTGGAATTGATACTATCCCTAATTTCTCTTGTCAGCCACGGGTGCACTACCTTCCTTGATTTATTCTTTTGCCAAGCTGGGATGAACAATTGTTGTAGTTCATCCATGCAACCTTTAAATGCTTGCCATTGCATATCCACCGTCAATCCTTTAAGTGTCATTTGCCAGTCTATCTTAGCTAATTCACGTCTCATACCTTCAAAGTTACCCCTCTTTAAGTTCAGAACCTTTGTTTCTGAATTAACTATGTCACTCTCCATCTTAATGAAGAATTCCACCATATTATGGTCACTCTTACCCAAGGGGCCTCTCACGACAAGATTGCTAATTAACCCTTCCTCATTGCTGAAAACCCAGTCCAGGATAGCCTGCTCTCTAGTTGGTTCCTCGACATGTTGGTTCAAAAAACCATCCCGCATACATTCCAAGAAATCCTCTTCCTCAGCACCTTTACCAATTTGGTTCACCCAATCTACATGTAGATTGAAGTCACCCATTATAACTGCTGTTCCTTTATTGCACACATTTCTAATTTCCTGTTTAATACCATCTCCGACCTCACTACTACTGTTAGGTGGCCTGTACACAACTCCCACCAGCGTCTTCTGCCCCTTAGTGTTACGCAGCTCTACCCATATCGATTCCACATCTTCCCGGCTTATGTCCTTCCTTTCTATTGTGTTAATCTCTTCTTTAACCAGCAACGCCACCCCACCTCCCCTCCCTTCATGTCTATCCTATGATTAACAGATGCTGTTATCTTCTTCATTTTGTAAATGTCCATTGTAATTTCCATCCATGCATTTAAAGTTGGGCTCTCCTGTGATAACCATTTCCTGGTAAGGGTCTTTTTACCAGCCACCAGCAGTATATTCATTAAATATTTATCTCTTTTCAACCATTCTTGAGGTATATACCCAAAATATATGGTCTTACTTTCTAAGGGTATTCCACATTTAAAGATGTCTTGTAAGGCATTGTGTGCTCCAATAGTCTTTGATAACGGAGCATTCCCAGAAAATATGATAACGGTTTGCATTTTGATGTCCACAATTTCTCCAGCAAACAGGGAGGTTACTATCATAATGGGATTTCTGAGAGGGTGTAAAAAAATATTGTATCAAGTTTTTCCATCTGAACTCCCTCCATTTCCGTGAACTGGTACACTTCCATTGATACCTCCATATTATTGTCCATTCTTCCTCAGATATAATTATCCCTCCTTCCTTCTCCCATTTTGTTTTAATGTCTGAAGTCGAATGTGTTTTAAGATTTGACAAACCCTTATACATGCTTGAAATGATTCTACTACCGTTATCTGAATTATATGCTTTTCTAAATAGCTCTATCAAACATGTACTTGCCTTGGTTACATTTTTAACCGTCCTATATGTGGCATCTGTAAATACCGATAAAAGTCTTGTTTTTCTAATAAGTGTTTCCCTTTAAGCATTTCTAAATGGAACCGTGTTCCTTCTTTCATTATATTGCAAAGAACTGTTATTCCTTTCGCTGCCCAGTCCTTAAATCTAGCATCCAGTTTATTCGGCATAAAATCCGAGTCATATGCACACCATTTAAGAATTGCAATGTCTCTCTCTAGTTTATATTCTTTTATAATAATTTTCCATATTTTAAGAGTCCATTTCACCCATAGGTTATCAATAGTATTTATGTAACTTTGTAGGTTGTTATCAGCCAAAATTGCCTGTATGGGGATGGGAAGTATCCTCTCCTCAATGTTTTTCCATTGAGCGTCATATGATGGGTTGCACCAACATATCACAGCTCTCAACTGTTCTGCAAAATAATGATCTCTAAGAGAAGGTAGGCCCCATCCCCCCTTTTTCCTTGGCTAATTGCAAAGTTTTGAGATGAACTCTAGGCCTTTTACCTTGCCATATATATCTTGATAACATTTTGTTCCATTCATTGAATTGATTCTGATTAACCTCTGTTGGTAGGGTCTGAAAGAGATATAATAGTCTGGGCAGTATATTCATTTTAATAGATTCAATCCTTGAACTGAAACCAAGAAAAGGAATTCGGTTCCATCTTGTTATATCTTCCTTAATTCTTTTATATGTAGGCTGATAATTGCATTCTGATAATTTTGCGAAATCTTTTGGCATAATGATGCCCAAATATTTGAAAGACTCTGTTTGCCATGCCCGGGGATATCTGCTTTCAATTTATCTTAGTAGGCTATAGTTATATGGAAGTAATTGGGTTTTATCTATGTTGATCTTGAATCCTGATAATTGACCATATTGTTCAAAGGTTTGCATCAATTTGGGTAAATACTATATTGGTTGCCCTAGATAGATCAAAATGTCATCTGCGTAACAGAAACAACAGGAATTCTGCAGATGCTGGAAATACAAGCAACACACATCAAAGTTGCTGGTGAATGCAGCAGGCCAGGCAGCATCTCTAGGAAGAGGTGCAGTCGACGTTTCAGGCCGAGACCCTTCGTCAGGACTAACTGAAGGAAGAGTGAGTAAGAGATTTGAAAGTTGGAAGGGGAGGGGGAGATACAAAATGATAGGAGAAGACAGGAGGGAGAGGGATAGAGCCAAGAGCTGGACAGGTGATTGGCAAAAGGGATACGAGAGGATCATGGGACAGGAGGTCTGGGAAGAAAGACAAGGGGGGGGGAACCCAGAGGATGGGCAAGGGGTATATTCAGAGGGACAGAGGGAGAAAAAGGAGAGTGAGAGAAAGAATGTGTGTATAAAAATAAGTAACAGATGGGGTACGAGGGGGAGGTGGGGCATTAGCGGAAGTTAGAGAAGTCAATGTTCATGCCATCAGGTTGGAGGCTACCTAGACGGAATATAAGGTGTTGTTCCTCCAACCTGAGTGTGGCTTCATCTTTACAGTAGAGGAGGCCGTGGATAGACATGTCAGAATGGGAATGGGATGTGGAGTTAAAATGTGTGGCCACTGGGAGATCCTGCTTTCTCTGGCGGACAGAGCGTAGGTGTTCAGCAAAGCGGTCTCCCAGTCTGCGTCGGGTCTCGCCAGTATATAAAAGGCCACATTGGGAGCACTGGACGCAGTATATCACCCCAGCCAACTCACAGGTGAAGTGTCGCCTCACCTGGAAGGACTGTTTGGGGCCCTGAATGGTGGTAAGGGAGGAAGTGTCAGGGCATGTGTAGCACTTGTTCCGCTTACACGGATAAGTGCCAGGAGGGAGATCAGTGGGGAGGGATGGGGGGGGACGAACGGACAAGGGAGTCGTGTAGGGAGTGATCCCTGCGGAATGCAGAGAGAGGGGGAGAGGGAAAGATGTGCTTAGTGGTGGGATCCCGTTGGAGGTGGCGGAAGTTACGGAGAATAATATGTTGGACCCGGAGGCTGGTGAGGTGGTAGGTGAGGATCAGGGGAACCCTATTCCTAGTGGGGTGGCGGGAGGATGGAGTGAGAGCAGATGTACATGAAATGGGGGAGATGTTTAAGAGCAGAATTGATAGTGGAGGAAGGGAAGCCCCTTTCTTTAAAAAAGGAAAACGTCTCCTCTGGGTTCCGCCCGCCCCTTGTCTTTCTTCCCAGACCTCCTGTCCCATGATCTTCTCGTATCCCTTTTGCCAATCACCTGTCCAGCTCTTGGCTCCATCCCTCCCCCTCCTGTCTTCTCCTATCATTTTGTATCTCCCCCTCTCCCTCCGACTTTCAAATCTCTTACTCACTCTTCCTTCAGTTAGTCCCGACGAAGGGTCTCGGCCTGAAACGTCGACTGCACCTCTTCCTAGAGATGCTGCCTGGCCTGTTGCTTTCACCAGCAACTTTGATGTGTGTTATCTGCATAACAGGCCAATTTATGCTCTGTCCCTTTGATAGTAATTCCCCTGGTATCTTCATTTTGTCTGATGTATTGAGCTAATGGTTCCAGATATAATGTGAAGAGTAGTGGTGACCATGCACAACCCTATCTTGTGCCCCTTTCTAGGCTAAAACTATTTGATAAATATCCATTGATTTTAATCCTAGCAGTAGGATTGTCATATCGTGCCTGTATAGTTTTAATAATTGTGTCATGGAAACCAAATCTATGTAAAACTCTCTAAATTCCAATTAACCGAATCAAATGCCTTTTCAGCGTCCATGCTTATCACTATTGCTTCAATTTTATTTTTTTGTATATGATCCATAATGTGAAGTGTCCTTCGTATATTGTCTTGTGTTTGGCATTGTTGTATAAAACCTGTCTGATCCTTATGTATCAGTATGGGTAGAAACTCTTCTAATCGTTTGGCCATGATGGAGGTAAATAATCTATAATCTACATTGAGAATGGATATTGGTCTAAATGACCCACATTCCATTTTATCCTTGCCTTCTTTTAGTATAGCTGAGATTATCACTTCCTTCCAGCTGGGTGGCATTTGTGCCTTTTTTAGAGCCCAGTTCATTGTGGGGAGTAAGACAGGAATCAACTCATTTTTAAATTCTTTGTTCCACTCTGCCGTATACCCATCTGATCCTGGTGACTTGCTTAATTTAAGCCTACTAATTGCAGCTTTTAGTTCAACTTCAGTTATGTCAGCAGTTATCATTCTATTTTGTTCTTCGCTTGAAGTGGGTAACTCTAGAGAATTCAGGAAGGTGTCAATTTGGGTTATGCTTCCCCCGGAACTTTGGAATATAGAGTTTTGTAAAACACTTCAAAAGCTTCTTGAATTTCACTTAGCTTATTTTTTATCTTTTATGTTCTTGGATCCCTAATTCTATGAATTGTGTTTTCTGCTATCTTTTTCTTCAGTTTTCACACCAGTATTTTTGTAGACTTCGATCCACTTTCATAATCGCAAACACAAGGAAATCTGCAGATGCTGCAATTTCAAGCAACACACATAAAACTTGCTGGTGAACGCAGCAAATCTCTTACTAGCTCTTCTTTCAGTTAGTCCTGATGAAGGGTCTCGGCCCGATACGTTGACTGTACCTCTTCCTAAAGATGCTGCCTGGCCTGCTGCATTCACCAGCAACTTTGATGTGTGTTGCTCTGCTTTCATAATGTCTGTTTCAGAAACATTAAATTTTTCCTGATTTCTTGCGTAGCCAAACTATTCATTTCATTCCTAATTTTTAAAATTTCCTCTAATGTATCCTGTGCCAAATTCAATTTGTTTTTTTTTAGTTCCTTCAGCCTATTTTGTAATACCTCTGTTTTATTCCTTATTTTTTTCTTAAATGAAGATACCGCTATAATTTTCCCTCTTAAGACAGCCTTCAGAGTATCCCATAGAATGGGAGGTGAAACCTCTCCATTATCATTGAATTCTAAGTAAAGACTAATTTCTTTTTTAATTTGTCCTTAAAATATAGATCATTGAGTAGACTTGAATTTAGTTTCCAAATAGTATTCTTTCGTTGTAAGTCAAAATCAAAAGATAAATATATCGGTGCATGGTCACTTACATCTATTGTCCCAATTCCACAGGTGTTTATTTTGTCTTTTTCTTTTCCAAATGTTATTTTTGTATATACAGAATGGGGGGCAGAATAATGAGTGTAATCCCTTCTGTCGAGGAAAAGGTCCCTCCATATATCAATTAAACCAACATTCTCAAAAAGTGTATTAACTTTCTTATGTAAGGATTTTGTTTCATAGGTTTTTCTATTGGAAGAGTCTAACTTTGGTTGTAATTGTAAGTTTAAGTCTCCCCCACATATCAGGAGACCTTCTGTTTCCATTACCATAATATTAGTAATTTTCTGAAAGAAACTAATATCACTTCTTGGGGGTGCGTATATATTCAATAAAGTAACTGAACTTCCACCTATATTCCCCCTTACCAGAATATATCTGCCCTCCTTATCTCCCATTTCGAATACTTTATCAAAATTTAGCTTGAGATAAGAATAGCAACTCCTCTCCTATGTCCTGATTTATATGAGGAGAAAAACAAATTAGTGAAGCCCATTCTTGTTAGTTTGCCATGCTCATTATCACTTAAGTGAGTTTCCTGTAAATATACTACATGGGCTTGTTCTGTTTTCATTTTGGATAGAATTTTACTGTGTTTGATTGGATTTAACAGCCCATTGACATTAAAAGAAATGACTTTTACTTTGTCCTTAGCCATGTGTATTTATCTGTCAATATATCATTGAAATTAGCAGCATAAAACTTAATCGATCTACTCCCTGCACAAATAAGAACCAAGAAACACAAATAATTAAAAAAAGGCAACGAAGTTGTGATTCCAAGGCTGAGGCCTCTGGTAGTTGACCCTGGGTTCAGCTAGAGGAAACGTCTAGCTGTGGGGGATAGCCCCTCCTACCTGAGTTGGAGGCCCCATTGCAGTACCCATAAAAGTAAGTGAACAAATCTATGTCCATTACGCAGAAAAGATCTCCCTGTGTATTCCTCCCATATATATTCTCATTTAAGTGGGGAAAAAGGAGTGAATGAATGAATTTTTAAAAAATTGAGTAATATAAAATCCATATTATAATTAGTATTTCCTGAGATAGGTATAGCACCGTCTATTTTTGCTTCCGTTTAGCTTATCAACACTTTTAAAGCTAGCCAAACCTTATGGCTCTTCCGGAGGGGATGAGGGCCGTCTTCGGAAAACTCACAGTCTCTTCCTGATATTGTTCTCTCGCCCTCCTCCCGTCCCCTGCTTTCTCGGTTTTCTGTTTCCCAAGCAGATCGGGATAACTGCTCAGCCAGGCTTTCCCTCGGTTTGATCACGCTAACGGGCAGCCCTCTGTTCTTCATGTCTGTAGTCGATTGGTTCATTTCAAAGGTACAGCTAATAAAGGAGGGTTTAATTGGCTTTTTCAGTATCAATGTGCGATGTTACTGTATCTTTGATGAAACAATGTCAATAGGGTAACTGAGCAATACTGATCAATAGAATCCTAAAACTCAAGCTCTGGCACATAGTCTTGGCTTTCTTGATGGCAGGAAGCTCTGGCCCAGGGTAGAAACAGAGAGATACAATTTCTAATTACAAAATGCTGCTACCAGTAAAAGTACATACAAGACTCACAGACGTTACTGATAAGGCACACAGACCCTTGGGGAAAGTCATTAAGCACTCTGCCATTCAATTAGTTCGAGAGGTGGTTGGCTGAGATGCATGCATTTTGAAGGCTCCAGGTCTGACTGAGACAGAAGCTTGCAAACTGGAGTGATACTCCATTTTATTTTCTTAATAGACACCAAAGTCACAGTGAACTCTGTGCATCCAGGCTGTGTCAGATCAGAACTAACCAGACACTCCAGATCTTTGGCTGTGGTATGGAAGATTCTCACTTTTCTCATCAAAACACCTAAAGAAGGTGCTCAGACCAGCATATACTGTGCAGTCACTGAAGAACTGGATGAGGTTTCTGGCAAACATTTCAGGTTTGTAACTTGCCTTTTCTATTTAATTAAGAAACTAATATGTAGGAAAAAGGGCTCAAGTATACAGAAAACTTCAATGAATTCAATAATACCAGACAGCTGGCTATTCCAGTCTTGCATCTCATTTTTCCGTCACTACTTTCTTCTTGCCTTCTCTCTTGTGGTATTTACACCTCCTGTAGATGTATCCTTACCTCATCGTACCAGGGGGTACCACCACGGCCTATATCACCCAGTTCCACCTGGTCTCCATTCCCTCACATCTTTTATTTTCCTCCTCCCTTTTCTCTGCAATCTTTGATTGAATGATCACCGACTTAAACCACTGACAACTTCTGTCTCCAAAGCTGCAAGCTAACCTGCCATAAGTCTGACATTTTTGATTGGTATTTCTATTTTATTGCAGTATTGGATCCGTGACCTCATCACACACCCCCACCCATATCATATATTTCCATTGGATGAGAGAAACTCTCATATTCCCATCTCATGATTTTGCAATTAAAAGTTCACAGTAATTCCAGTGGTTAAGTAGCTGAGATGCCAAAACACTTAGGTGCCAGTAGAAATGGGACTAGTGCTAGAAAGTGGCACTGAGATGAGAGGAGGGGTACTAACTAAAGAATCACAACAGGTGTGTCTGGGGGATGTGTGGATAAAAGGGAATAAATCACCTTAAATTATCATGAGAAAGTAACTGAATGTTAGAAACAGGCTATTATAAGCCTGTGCTGTGCTTCTCTGCAAGTGGGGAAAGCCAAAAAGCAAGAGGTTAGAAATATGTATGTGGTGGAGAATTAAGATGATCAGCATTTGCAGATTATTTGGATTGAACATTGGTCACCCAGTCAGTGTTTTCTTTCCATAATGTGGAGGAGATCAAAGATTGAAGATTCAAAGTACATTGATTATCAAAGTACATATGCAGTATACAACCCTGAGATTCATTCTTCCACAGACGGCCACAAAACAAAGAAAACCATGGAACCTGTTCCAATGCACAATGAAGAAATCATGCAAATGGTACAGAAAAGCATGTGAAAAAACAGAATATAAAACACCAAAGCACAAGTCATTGAAACAGTCCAGGAATATTCAGTTCAATCCAATCCAGCCAGATAGCAGGAAACAGCTCCACATGAGAAAGGATGCTGTAATCTGTACCTTATTAGCCTGTTTAGATCACATGTAATTATCTAAACTGGAAGTGTAAGTGAACTGTTGATTCACCTAGGATGAGATAAAAGGGGAAGTGGAAATTGCCTTAAGAAGGGGTGTTGGTGGGGATACAAGAGTGAATCACACTGAACCAGAGGCAACAGTCCCACTAGGATCTTAGTAGTCTGTGAAAGTTACCTGTAAGAGATCTGTTGAAAGTGAAGTCTGCTGCGGTGGGAAGTGAAAAACGATTTCCCCTGTTCTGGGTGGGAGGAAATGGGGTGAGACTAGAAGCTGGTGAGTAGTACATAATTTGAAAGCCTTATGAATGAAATTGAAAGCAAAACTGAGGTTAAAGGAAAAGCATACTTATCTAAAGCACCAGCATTGTCCAGAAGGAACCAGGAGAATGAATGAAGTGCAGAAAGCAAACTGCGAGGTGGTGTAAAACTATAAGATATAGGAGCAGAACTAGGCCATTGGAGTCTCCTCTGACATTTGATCATGGCTGATTTATTATCCCTCTCAACCCTATTCTCCTACCTTTTCCCCGTAACTCATCAGTAACCTATCAACATTTGCTTTAAATATAGCCATTGACTTGGCCCAACACCCTCATAGATTCAACACTCTCTGGTTAAAGAAATACCTCCTCTGTTCTGAAAGGACTTTTTTTTTAAATTTAGTGTACCTCTTGTCCTAGACTCTCCCACTACTGGATGCATCCTTTCCACATCCACTCTATCCAGCTCTGTCAGAATTTTATGAGTGTCAATTAGATGGCCTCCCACAGATCTGAGCTTTGATAAATACAAACCTAGTTGCCTCATCTCTTCTCATGTGGAGCTGTTTCCTGCTGTCTGGCTGGAAACAGCACCAATACAATCAGCAATATACCAGAGGCAAAATGAAGGAGAAGGAGGGCCTGTTTAAAATTAATTTTACCCTGTTAAGGATGGCCATCAACACTTTAGACCATTTGCCGATGTTCTTAAGGTAATGACTGACAAGGTAACAATATGTACATCCTTCTGCAACTTAATTATTCTATTTTCATATTTGATTTTCTTTACAGTGATTGCCAACTGGCATCTGTGGCTCCACGGGGTAAAAATGACGAAACCGCCAAAAAATTATGGGATGTCAGTTGCAAGCTCCTTGGAATTCAGTGGGACTGAATTCTCAAAAGATGAAAACGGAAGGAAGCCAAGAACGAGGTTGATTCTTTCTGACTCTGAGTGAACTTTAATCAAGTTGACATGTATCATTTAGTGTAACCTTCAGCAGCCATATCTTTGATAGTTTGCCAAAACAGTTATTCTGTCAAAATCTAAACTCATGATTAAATTGGGGGATTTCAGGGCAATGCAGCTTGAAGGGCTATTATCTCAATAGATAATGAGTTTGTGAAACTTTTGACAATTCATTACTTGCTGCAATCAGCTGTATTCAAGCTATATTTTATCTTAACCATAATGTTGATTACTAAAAGTTTTTATGTGCAAGATGAGAAGCAAAAAAAGTTAAGTAGGTTAAATAAATTAAATACCTTCCGCGATATGCACTTCCTTCAAGTTATGTGTTGCGTTACTCATGGTGTCAAAATGTCTAATCCAGGGAGCATGCACTTAAGGTGAGAGGGGTTAAGTTCAAAGGAGATGTGCAAGGCAAGTTGTTTTTTTTTTTAAAAAAGAGTATAGTGGGTCCCTGGGGTGGTGGTAGAGGTAAACATGATGGGGTGTTCAAGAGGCTGCTGGACAGGCACATGAATGTACATGGAATAGAAGGTTATGGACATTATGCAGGCAGAAGGGATAAGTATAGTGGGCAAAGGGCCTTTGCTTGTGTTGCGCTGTTCCATTTTCTATATAACTCAACAACTGATACATGACAATGGGCAAAAGATTAATTTGTCTCTGCTTCAGATTGAGAATAGCAGCCCTCAAAACCCAGTGGCCTGCATTCTTGCAGGTAAATGGAATCATGGCACTTATCCACTTAAGTGACAATCAGTTTGGAGACTGTCACACTGAAATCTCAGACAGATTCAAAGCACCAAATTTGTTAGTTTGCTCTGTTTCTTGGTTCCACATGCAGAATGTGAGACTTCAATAAGTTTTATCATTCATGAAGAGTGAATTTATAAATTGCCAGCTAATGTACTGTTTACTTAGGGACACTGGAGATAGAAAGCTTGGAGATTGGAGCAATTCACAACATGCTTGGAACTCCATGGTGCTCCATGTCATTTGACAAGGATGACTTTTTTTTTTAAAAAGTCAAATAAAAATGCTAAATGTTTGGGCAACATTAGTTTTAATACATAAATTTAAAATCACTACAATGACATGATAAAAATTAAACTCTTCAGAGGGGAGGGGAAAATGTATTTGATGCACTTCAAAATAAAAATAATGAACTTTGATCCAGTGTGGTGTTTACTGACAAACATGCATTATTTTGCAGTGTTTCAAGATGGCAATTAACATTGTTCACATTATATCCATTTATCAGTGTTAACAGACAAATCAGTATAGGATTTAAACTTACTACTGTAGCTGTCAAAAACAATTAGATAAATACTTGAAGGGGGAAAAAGGGTGTAGTGACATGGGGTGGAAGTGGAACTAAGTCTATTCCTTGTTGAAAGTATTGTCACTGATCAACCCAACTCCTACTTCCTAAAGAAATCTACTATTCTGCAAGATCATTTTTTCAATTATTATAATACAAGTGACAAAGAATTAAGTTCTGCACAATAAATAAAAATCTGAGGAGGAAATAAATCACAACCATTTAGACAATCATAAAAGGTGACGTGTAATTCCAAAAACAGAAATATTGATACATAAAAGTTGTAAATTTGATTGACAAAGTTTACTGGTGTAGGAAAAATTAATAAAATATACACAAGTTAGATGCTGTTTTAGCTCTAGATTACAAAATATTCTCAAAGGTTTGTCAAGAGTTACTTTTAAAGTGGTCAAGTCACAGTCTGCTAGTTTAATAGAAAGTTAGACAAACAATCGCACCTTATTTGGCATTTAACATTAATTCCCATGGTAAAGCTAAGTGGATTCCATGTTAAAAGTGCTTTTTACAGTGCAATTGAAACACAGCTCATACAATTGGAACGTGCAGTTTGTTCAGATATTACGTTATAATAGTAGACATATAAACAATAAACATCCTCTTCATTTTTCACACTTACAGCCCTCATTGGATTAATAGGTCTCATGCTTCATTTAGAGTTGTCAGTATAAAACGTGTGGAACCTCTGAAGCAAGCATTTTTGTTAGCTATAAGTTTAATATGCAAGTTCTTTAACTGCACAATTGTTTAGGTAAGATCTATGACACAAAAGCTCTTGTTATAATTGATCTAAAATTGTTAAATCATTTTTTTCTTGTTTGCATCATAGACAATAGCAAACGGGAGAGTGCTATGCAAATTTTATTTTTAAATGTTGTTATGATAAAGGAGGAAATGAGGAGAGTTAAAATTGTGATAATATAGGTCAAATATTCTAATATCCAAGTCAAGCTTTATTTTCTAATGACATACCTATGAAATCTGGAACCAAAATGATTGCGTATTTATAACAGAAAGAAAACTTCTAGGTATTAAGCGTTAAAGGCTTCAAATAGAGGACGACTCATTTTCTTGGGGAGGAAGTACCAGTCTATCAAATCTTGTTTGCAAAAGCAGCAGTAAAGTCCACCATAGGCGAAGAGCTGAGATAGGTAGGGAATGAGAAGTATACAATTCACTGCCTGCCATTACAACGCCATTCAAAACTTGCCAAAATTCAAAAATTATTCTGAAGCAGGAAACTATTTGTTAATAGGCATGAAAAAAATACTTTTCTACCACCATCATTCCAATTGGATTTTAATGGATGCTCAAATTAACATTAGATCTAGATCTAACCTATATTTCAATAGAATTAGATGTGGAAAACCTGCACAAATAAACTAAACTTTAGAATAATAGCATGGTGAAACCTATAGAAGTCATCTAGTGTATTAAATCACTTGAGCAGTCCTACTATCTAAACAACATGATTTCTTTCTATTAAATGCATACAAATTGCATTAATTCTAACTTCAAAATCTGTTGCACTTGAATGCTTCTTCTGTGGAATTTGCTCCTTTTTTTATTACAATTACAGGTTTGTTTTAGATTTTTTTGTGATATGCTTATTTCCCCAAAGGGAATTAGATTGGGCAAATATAAATACTCCATTGAATAAAGAATCGCACTGCACAGCTATAAGTAGTAGTATGCAGTATAATGTACCTTTTTTAAAAAATGGCATTAAAACATTACAGCATTTACAACATTACAGTTGTGTTACAACTTTTCAAGAGGAATAGCATTTACAAGGTTGTTAAACTAGTAATATATTCATTGAATGTGGTGTGAATACTGCTTTGTAATCACACTACATTCAATGTGACACAGCATGAGGTACTGGTTTGTTAGTCTTCATGAAACCTTCAATATTACATATGGTTGTCATTTTACATATTTATACTCCTGCATCATGATGTGAAATATACTATTTGCATAAAATAGCATACATCAAGGAATGCTAATTTTGTCAATCATCGGCATAATTTTCTTGCAAAACAGTTCAGTTATTAGTTTAATATCCATTTGAGAGATCCTAAGAATTAAAAATTCTCAAATAAAAATCTAACTTGCCCATCTTAGGAAAATATTGGGGGGGGGGGGTAAAAAAACATTACATTAGCAAAAGAGAGTATACCAGAATGAAGTGGAGTGTACAGTAATTTGGAACTAACAGATATACAGTATTCAGTCATCTCCTTTCCTGCTATTTTCATAGGTGTTCTCTGTCCAAGACAGGACAGGCATGACAGTTTTTGTTTGTGGCACTGGGACATAAACAACAGTTTTCTAACATATTTCATCAGTGCTTAGTCAAACAGACCAAAAGTATTCTAATATTCAAAATAAGCAACCTAAAAACTCATTCATGAAAATTTGAAGATGCACATTCACAAAATATTACTACTGCTCATGAAGTAATTGCATTCAGTATTGAAGGTCACTTATTAATCCTCTATCATAATATATTAATAATTTAAAGTGAGCACTGATGATAATCACAAAATGTACTTAATTATTTCTCCAACTGCTGCCAAGAAAAACCAATGTAAATGTAAATATTTGGACACTGCTGCTACTATCAGCCATGCACATTTGTGCAATTTGTTGTGACAACTGACATCTGTGAACCAGATCACTCTGATAGACTTATCATAATTATGAGTTTGTTTCATGAACATGTCATGCAAATGGCTACAGTTTCATCCTCTATCCAGTTACATCCAATTATAAGGTACAAATAGTAAAATAAAATACAGTAATAGGAAAACAGGTTAGTACTAAAAAATATTTCTTCATTTCAATAAGAATATATGTACATATTTGTAATAAAAATTCTTTTGTTTCTCTATGTACATAGTATTTTAGCTGTTACTTAAAATACAAAGGAATTATATATTTTTTTCCAATTTCAGAAGTACATTTCAATGAAATTAATAGCTATACTACTACACATTTTTTTATTCTCAAATTATTTCCAAAAATACTGTAACTCCAGTTTAAAGTTGAGGACAACATTCTTCACAATGATCTAATGACATATTGATGTGTTATTTCTTTGCACAGGAGAATCTTCTCTACATTTTGCGCTGAATTAGAAGGCTAGCCGCATTTATTTCCAGTACCATAGGGCTGTAGTGAGCAGGACACATTTGCGTACTAACAAGGCTGATTTTCAGTGCACACATATTAGACAGATACAGTAGAATTCTCTGCTGGCATTCACCTCACAGCATATTGCAGAAGGCTACAGGCTCAGACAGAATTGTAAAGAAACAGCCATAAGAAAAGCAATGTGGATGAAGAGAAATTGATGGAGGGTGAAGGGGGGAGAATGTAATTTAACTTGCTCATCACTGGAACAGTCAAGCATGAAAGTATCAGAAGAATTCACAATCCACCAATTGATGCCTGCAGGAATATCAATCATTTTGGATACAGAGTAAGTGAGATAATTTACTCTGAAATTTGTAAATCTCGGTAATTTTTAAGGAATGGAGCAGGCAAGTGATTCGGGTTCGTAAAGAAAAACAGATCTGTTCTGATGGCACAATCTTTTCTCAAAAGTAAATTACAAAGGAGACTGCTTTGGAAGTAATACATGCCAATTCTGCCATGTTTAGGTTTTCTGCTAACATGATTGAATCAAATAGGTACCACTCGATGAATGAAAACATCCAGAAAGGTTTTGTGACTGTAACCTGTAACCCCAGAAGAAAAACAACATGGAAATGTGTTCAACGCGAGTCCAACTTTTAACCTGAATAATCCACCCTTGAATTAAATCATAGTTCACAATGCAATTGTGTCAAAAGCACACACTTGTTTGAATTGTTGCTGACACTGAACCAGCTATTATGGGTTTATTTATTAATCACTAGCCAATTCCTACTTCAAGGAAGTTAATTTGTAGTTATCTTAAACATATCGGAATCTGAACTGGAATAGATGGGGAGAAGAAACCACAGTCATATCCAAGTGCAACAGTATCCTTTTAAATTTTAAGCAAAAAAAAACCCAAAAATTGCATTAAGAATATGTGACAAAGTGATACTGCTAATTCCATGATTGTCCAAATAACTTTGGGACATTATTCCCATACTTTTCGATGAATCTAATATAATTTCATGGCAAATGTTCTTGAGGTAGCAATTAAGATCTTGTACAGCTTCAGTCTCGTACGTTACTTGTTGTGGGTTTTTTGTGTCACTGTCTTAGGCTGATGTGATTTCAGCCAGTCCCTACAGATCTTCGATATGATTTCCTCCTGTGCTCTTTCAGCAGCCTCCAGCACTTCCTGTACCCTGTGCACAGCCTGCATCGTGTCAAGCTTCACAGCAACCAAATAGGCTGAGCGGTATTTATTACATAACAAGAAAGCTTTCATCTGCAGGTATAATCAAAATTTTAAGTTACTAGATATCCATGGGAATGCACAGATCAGTATACTGAATCTCAGACCATGGTCCGCATGATCATAGGCACAGCTGCCAATGGCAAAACAAGTGGAAGAGTTCGAACAAAAGCTAAAATCTCATGCTATTTTAATGAGTGACCCCAGAGAGAGCGACTGTAAATTCATAAGCTTTAAGAAGAGAAATTTAAATTAGCACCGTGGATAGCAGAAGGATTCCATAGGTCAGCAGGAATGAGCGCGGAGTAGGTACAAGTACTATAGATAGGGTTTGTTGAACCTTAGAAAGGAGAATGAGAAACTGAGCAAGATACCATTTGGTCTTGTACCAAGGTAGAAGAAAACAGTCTTTCTGATGGAGGGGATTTTAGGTCAGAAATGCAATTTATAGTCAATATAGATACAAATAGTCTGGCTAAAGCAGAAATAATGACCAGGGAAACAAATTAAATGAATGGTGAAGCCACTATGAATAGATTTGATCCTCAAGTGGAGAAAAGAAAAGTGCAGTTCATTACAATGGATACTGGTCAAACATGGCTGTGTAAGAGAGTGAGAGCATGTGTGTGTAAGTACGTGAGGGAGAGAGAGGAGTGATGTGTGTGTATATATATATATATATATATATATATATATATAGAAGATGTTAAATTCATTTATAATGAGTGCATAGATGAAAATTCAACAGTGAGGTTAATAGGAGATTTGGCCAATCATTTTAACGAAGAGGGTAAAGGATTAAGGGAACATGTTCCAGGGCATTGGACCCGTGTGACTGTTGATGGGAGGGCACAGGCTTAAGAGGGTAAAAAGCCAGAGAGTTCAGAGGAGAACTGTGGTTTGCAGCTTTGAAGGATGTAAAACAGAAAGGTAGCAAATTAAAGGCAAAATATGAAAACTGAATTTGAAATGTACAATAGTTTTGATCATCTCACTAGTTATGTGGAGAAAATCTCAGCTCAAGTTCGCATGCTAGGAACTGGTGACAGTGAGGGAAAAATAACTAAGTGCTGGGTATTACCACTTATGACAAAGAATGAACTGAATTGGGGATTCTCGATCTATTGCACAACTAACAGGCGGGCCAATGGGATCATGGAGTGAAGCTGCAGTAACTAAGGTTGTAATTTGCGCCCCTTTTGGTTAGAACTGTTGCAATACTGTCACAGGACAGGTGGCTAACTGGATAAAATATATTTAGTTGTATGGTGTAAGACAAAGGTGCCTGGAAAAAGAGTTCACCAGGTGGGAGGGGTGGAGATGGGGAGGCAAGAGGATCTCAGCAGAGAAAAATATTAAACTTAGAGTTTGTTTCTCATCCTGTAAGTTTTGGGGCACGATGTACAGTTCAAATTTGATACAGTACTTGCTCGTATTGCACACATACTTAAGCTAAACACTATTTGAAGTTCTGAATACTGCTGTTGTGACTTGAGTAGTTTGGCTACTGAACCTGTAATTTCCAAGTCTGAACAGTTCTGCTAACCTGAGGATTAACCTGCCTCCCAACGTCAAAGTCAGCAGGAGTCTCAAATGTTTGTTTCTGAAGTAAAATGTACTGTCAACTTATTGCTTACCTTGTTATCATCTTTCTTCATTTCAAGAATCAGATTCTCTAGCTCTTTTGACTGAAAATAAAGATAAGTGTCTTAATCAATTTCGGAAATACTACTGATAATTAATTGCCCTATATTAATAGATTAATTAGATTCAACAACACAAAAATCGGTGGCATTATTTCAAATAAATGTAACAGATAGTAGAATATTCCAAACATGTTTATTCTACATCTCTGTGCTTTCCAAGGAATAAACCTAGTCAAGAAGTTACCACGAGGGCAACATCTGAGTGGTTCACACAAGTACTGATGTCTAAAAATGGATTATTGAAAATAATTAACAAGTTATGTCAAAATGGCCATGGAGTATCTTGTAATCATAGAAACATAGAAAATAGGTGCAGGAGTAGGCCCTTCGAGCCGGCACCGCCATTTATTATGATCATGGCTGATCATCCAACTCAGAACCCCGCCCCAGCCTTCCCTCCATACCCCCTGACCCCCGTAGCCACAAGGGCCATATCTAACTCCCTCTTAAATACAGCCAATGAACTGGCCTCAACTGTTTCCTGTGGCAGAGAATTCCACAGATTCACCACTCTCTGTGTGAAGAAGTTTTTCCTAATCTCAGTCCTAAAAGGCTTCCCCTCTATCCTCAAACTGTGGCCCCTCGTTCTGGACTTCCCCAACATCGGGAACAATCTTCCTGCATCTAGCCTGTCCAATCCCTTTAGGATCTTATACGTTTCAATCAGATCCCCCCTCAATCTTCTAAATTCCAACGAGTACAAGCCCAGTTCATCCAGTCTTTCTTCATATGAAAGTCCTGCCATCCCAGGAATCAATCTGGTGAACCTTCTTTGTACTCCCTCTATGGCAAGGATGTCTTTCCTCAGATTAGGGGACCAAAACTGCACACAATACTCCAGGTGTGGTCTCACCAAGGCCTTGTACAACTGCAGTAGTACCTCCCTGCTCCTGTACTCGAATCCTCTCGCTATAAATGCCAGCATACCATTCGCCTTTTTCACCGCCTGCTGTACCTGCATGCCCACTTTCAATGATTGGTGTATAATGACACCCAGGTCTCGTTGCACCTCCCCTTTTCCTAATCGGTCACCATTCAGATAATAATCTGTTTTCCTATTTTTGCCACCAAAGTGGATAACTTCACATTTATCCACATTAAATTGCATCTGCCATGAATTTGCCCACTCACCCAACCTATCCAAGTCACTCTGCATCTTCTTAGCATCCTCCTCACAGCTAACACTGCCACCCAGCTTCGTGTCATCTGCAAACTTGGAGATGCTGCATTTAATTCCCTCATCCAAGTCATTAATATATATTGTAAACAACTGGGGTCCCAGCAGTGAGCCTTGCGGTACCCCACTAGTCACCACCTGCCATTCTGAAAAGGTCCCGTTTACTCCCACTCTTTGCTTCCTGTCTGCTAACCAACTCTCCACCCACACCAATACCTTACCCCCAATACCGTGTGCTTTAAGTTTGCACACTAATCTCCTGTGTGGGACCTTGTCAAAAGCCTTCTGAAAATCCAAATATACCACATCCACTGGTTCTCCCCTATCCACTCTACTAGTTACATCCTCAAAAAATTCTATGAGATTCGTCAGACATGATTTTCCTTTCACAAATCCATGCTGACTTTGTCCGATCATTTCACCGCTTTCCAAATGTGCTGTTATCACATCCTTGATAACTGACTCCAGCAGTTTCCCCACCACCGACGTTAGGCTAACCGGTCTATAATTCCCCGGTTTCTCTCTCCCTCCTTTTTTAAAAAGTGGAGTTACATTAGCCACCCTCCAATCCTCAGGAACTAGTCCAGAATCTAACGAGTTTTGAAAAATTATCACTAATGCATCCACTATTTCTTGGGCTACTTCCTTAAGCACCCTGGGATGCAGACCATCTGGCCCTGGGGATTTATCTGCCTTCAATCCCTTCAATTTACCTAACACCACTTCCCTACTAACATGTATTTCGCTCAGTTCCTCCATCTCACTGGACCCTCTGTCCCCTACTATTTCTGGAAGATTATTTATGTCCTCCTTAGTAAAGACAGAACCAAAGTAATTATTCAATTGGTCTGCCATGTCCTTGCTCCCCATAATCAATTCACCTGTTTCTGTCTGTAGGGGACCTACATTTGTCTTTACCAGTCTTTTCCTTTTTACATATCTATAAAAGCTTTTACAGTCAGTTTTTATGTTCCCTGCCAGTTTTCTCTCATAATCTTTTTTCCCCTTCCTAATTAAGCCCTTTGTCCTCCTCTGCTGAACTCTGAATTTCTCCCAGTCCTCAGGTGAGCCACTTTCTCTGGCTAATTTGTATGCTTCTTCTTTGGAATTGATACTATCCCTAATTTCTCTTGTCAGCCACGGGTGCACTACCTTCCTTGATTTATTCTTTTGCCAAACTGGGATGAACAATTGTTGTAGTTCATCCATGCAACCTTTAAATGCTTGCCATTGCATATCCACTGTCAATCCTTTAAGTGTCATTTGCCAGTCTATCTTAGCTAATTCACGTCTCATACCTTCAAAGTTACCCCTCTTTAAGTTCAGAACCTTTGTTTCTGAATTAACTATGTCACTCTCCATCTTAATGAAGAATTCCACCATATTATGGTCACTCTTACCCAAGGGGCCTCTCACGACAAGATTGCTAATTAACCCTTCCTCATTGCTCAAAACCCAGTCCAGAATAGCCTGCTCTCTAGTTGGTTCCTCGACATGTTGGTTCAAAAAACCATCCCGCGTACATTCCAAGAAATCCTCTTCCTCAGCACCTTTACCAATTTGGTTCACCCAATCTACATGTAGATTGAAGTCACCCATTATAACTGCTGTTCCTTTATTGCACACATTTCTAATTTCCTGTTTAATACCACCTCCGACCTCACTACTACTGTTAGGTGGCCTGTACACAACTCCCACCAGCGTCTTCTGCCCCTTAGTGTTACACAGCTCTACCCATATCGATTCCACATCTTCCCAGCTTATGTCCTTCCTTTCTATTGCGTTAATCTCTTCTTTAACCAGCAACGCCACCCCACTCGTGAGAGGTTCTTGGTCTAAAGATGCCAACATCTAGAGCTTCTCCAAAATAGGAGAATAAAGCAGTTCACATTTCTGCACATAATTTACGATGAGGTAAAAAAGGAAGGTGAGGAAAACAAATTCATTACTTTAATAAGTGGCTCATAATTACTCCCGCTTCTTATGAGGTTAAAGAGATGAAATTCAACGGCCAAAAGTTATAGCTCAAAACAGCTTTGAGACGATTGGCAGAGACTGCAGATGCTGGAATCGGGAGCAACAAGCGACCTGCCAGAGGAACTCGGCAGGTCGAGCATCATCCGTGGAGGTGTGGGGGAGAGGAGTTGTTTACATTTCAGTTCAAAATATTTCCATCAATCCTGAAATGTTGATAATCCTTCCCCCAACTCACTGGTGCCGCACAACCTGCTGAGTTCTTCCAACAAGTTGCTTACTGTTCAAAATACTTGACCTAACTACAACCAATTTTTAAATGCAACTCCATGTTGGAAGATGAATGTGATTTGATGCCTTTCAAAAACAACCGTCATTTGGTAGTTAAATTTATGTCGTTCTCACCTGTGAAAGTTGCTGATCACCACCTTCAATAAATCGGATGAGAAGATTATCAGTCTCATCGCCACTAGCTACTCCCGACTCACTAACACATTTCAGCAGCTGTCTGACTTGGGAAACTTTGTGCTGTTGCAGAAGATGTTTGGCAGCTTTATCATACACAGCAGCTGCATCCAACTGAAAATCCTGGGTTGGAGATAAAATAAATGAGCATTAAGGAATTAAAACAAATAGAACAGGTAAATCTTTTGTGAAATAGAGGTAGAAAAATATTGACAACTAGAACTATAAGATCATTTTGAAGAACTTCAATGGGAGTAGGTGACATTGGGAAATAAGTGACGTAGAGACATCACTTTGAAAATGTCAACACAAGAGCAAGGGAAAGGGTTATTATAAATTCTTTTTTCACAGATGGTGGAATATGCAATGTTTCCAAGAGTGTGTAGCTGAGTTAGAGATCATAATGAAAAGAATACACTTTGGGAAGAAAACAGGATAATGATGGTGGTTTTCTATTGTAGTTTTGAGTCAGGCTAGACACTGTGGCTTAAAAGGTTATAACTCCATAGCCCATCATATTTCACAATTCTCTCTATAATTGATACTTATATGCCCAACTTAATTTACTTTACCTTCCTACACTTCTTAATAATGTGGGTGCACGCTTGTCCACTCCCACAACTTGGTAGCACCTGGACCTGATCAGTTGGTTTGCAAATGCCCAGGTTAGTACATAGGACAAAGCCATTAAAGTAATGTCCCCACATCTTTCTAATACAATCTACTACTTAATCTTGGGATCGTAATTGTTTACAGAAAATCCACATTAATAATATCAGGAACATTTTGTTTATTTACCCCCTCTTTTTGCATAACATTGGCGGATTTGGTATTCTTTGTGGACTGGCCCCAATTTAAATTTCCTTTTGCTCTTAAGAATATCAACCTGTGTTGAAGGTTCTAATGATTATTCCTATGTTACTCATCTGTGTCATATTTGCATCTTTGCAATTTTTTTGAAAATCAGTTTCCAGTATTTCCTACCAGCTTCCTTCGGAATCATCTCATCTCAGTGATTAGGCTGGATTTTTTTAAGCATCTATTTCTTTTGAATAATAATCCTCACTGCACCTGGCAATTATACACTCTTCGTAGCAGCACCTCTGGGCAAGCAGGCAGCATGACACTATCAAGATTATCTTACATTTCTCTTTATTGGTAGTTTCTCTTTATTATTCTTTATCAGTTCTACCTTGACTGTCCTCTCCACCTACTTCAAAAGAGTGGCAATCACACCAGTGTCTAAGAAGAGCAAGGTGAACCGCCTCAATGACCATCACCCAGTTGCACTCACATCTACTGTGATGAAGTGCTTTGAGGCGTTGGCCATGGCCAGAATCAACTCCTGCAAGGACCTGGACCTGCTGCAATTTGCCTATTGCCACAATAGGTTTACACCAGATGCTAGCTGTCCACTCAGCCTTCGATCACCTGAACAACAGTAATATTTATATCAGACTGTTGTTTATTGATTACAGCTCACCATTCATCATCAGTACTAATCAACAAGCTCCAAAACCTGAATCCCTGTACCTCCCTCTGCAACTGGATTCTTGGTTTCCTTATCAGGAGACCACAGTCAGTGTGGATTGGGAATAACATGTCCTCAACACTGGCATGCCTCAAGGATCTGTGCTTAGCCTACTGCTCTACTTTCTCTACACCCACAACTGTGCAGTTCGGCACAGCTTAAAACACCATCTATAAATTTGCTGATGATACAACTATTATTCATAGAATTTCAGATGGTATTGAGGAGGCAAACAGGTACAAGATACATCAGCTGGTTGAGTGGTATCAAAACAACGGCGTTGCACTCAACGTCAGTAAGACCACAGAATTGACTCTGGACTTCATGAGGGGGAAGCCAAGGGAACACATATCAGTCCTTATCGATTATCAGCAGTGGAAAGGGTGAGCAGTTTCAAGTTCCTGGGTGTCAACATCTCTGAAGATCTATCCTGGGCCCAACGTATTGATGCAATTACAAAAGGAGGCACAACAGTGGCTATATTTCATTAGGAGGTTGTGGAGACTTGGTCTGTCACCAAAGACTCACCCAAATTTCTACAAGTGTACCACAGACAGCATTCCAACTGGCTCATCACCATCTGATGCGGAGGGGCTCTGCACAGGATCAGAAAAAGCTGCAGGAAGTTGCAAACTCAGCCAGCTCCATGGTGGGAACTAGCTTCCCCAGCACTCAGGACATCTTCAAAAGGCAATGCCTCAAAAAGGCGGCATCCGTCATTAAGCACCCCTATCACTCAGAACATGCCCTCTTCTCATAGCTACCATCAAGGGAGTGGTGGAGCCTGAAACAACACACTCAACGTTTCAGGAACAGATTCTTCCCCACCGCCATCAGATTTCCGAATGGACAATGAACCCACGCAAACTATGTACTGCTATCACAAAACAACATATTTCACAACTTATGCCAGTCATAGTAAATCTGAATCTGATTCCCTATACACGTGCCTTTTCACTTTCTTTGTTAATTTTCTCTTCTATTTCATTTTTTGCTTTTCTTTTCTATGATTTTTTTGGTTTCCTTTTATTTAGATTTCTTCTTCAATTTTCAAATTTGTTTATATCTCCTGGTTCAACCACCAGACCAAAGATATTCTCCTGTATTTTTAGGCATCAATAAATTTAAAGATGTGCCTTTTCACAGATGACACTATCCCAAGTCTTGGTGACATAAACTTCAAGGCACATAAACAGGCATTTGGCCAAACAGTGTGCAACTCCATCTTGGCTCTAATCCATTCTCATACGTTTATTCAGCCTCCTTTTAAATGTTAACTATACCATACATTTCAATCATTCCCTGTAGTAGGAGTTCCACTTTATCACTATTCTTTAGAATAGGGATTCCCAACCTTTCTTATGCCATGAAATTTTGCTCTTAACCGAGGAGTCCGTGGACCCCAAGTTGAGAACCACTGTTTAAGTTTCTTCTGAAACTCTCACTGGATTTTTTTTGATGATAATTAATTGTTGACTATTAATACCATTAATCTCTATGCTCTTCCCTACAAGTGAAACACTCTCTGTATCCACTCTATTAAAAAGCTTATACCATTTTAATCAGGTCACACCTCCTCCCAGCCTACTCATGCACTCACAATTCCAAATATTCCCTGAAATTCCTCGGATCCTATTTCTTATATATCTTTTTTTATAATATGACCAACAGAAATCTATGTAGTGCTCCAACTCTGATCTAACCAAAATTTGATGCAGGCTACGCATAACCACCATATTTTTTTTCGATTTTATTCCACTGGAAATAAATTTTGTTTGGTTTGCTTATTTTGAGGATTTACCAATCTATGACACAGTTTACACTAATAGTGATAGAGATAATCTAAGATTCATTTCCCTTACATTCCACCTAGACTGGTGCATTGCGAGCAATAAGTGATCTTTCTGTTCTTCTCACCTCATTTATCTGTACTGAACTCGATTTGCCGATTGTTTATCCAATTCTAAAAGTTATTAACAGCTTCTTTGTAACTTGTTGATGATCTGCAAACTGTCATCAAATCCTCCCCCACAACACCAAAGTTTGTATCACCAAGCCTCTTGCCTTCCAGCAGAATCCAGTAATGGATTCTCAGTGGAGGGTTACACATGGCAGCAAAACTCCATCCTGCCTTCATCTAACACCCACACACAAATACACTTTAGCAGAGACAACATAAGCGGGTTTAAGATTGGATTTCTTATTTTCACAGCACAGCACAGGGTTAATTACTGGTACTACAGCATCAGCAGAGACTTTAAAAATACGGAGTGTTCGGTCAGGTGATCAGAGGAACTATAAACTTATGTTAAAGAATGTTTTCATTACCTGAATAACTCGGAAAGAAATCCCAAAACCTTCTTCAATATTTTTGCCTCCAAGCAGAACCTGGAATAAGGACAGCAATGACATTATTGGCAAATTCATACAAAAATGCTTTCTGGATATTGGCTTCTTCATGAATGGTTTTATGAATAATGTTGAAAATTACAATACAGGACACACCTTGCATGCAACCTCTATCTTCATTTTGTTATTGCCAAAGAGATTGGCAGGAGGTCCACTGATCCTTGAACTCCCTGAGATCTCACATCGTTGCAAAAACTTTGTTACTTCAATCTGTAGTTCAATCGTATTAATGTACCTGATAATAAATATGCAAACAGATTTTGCACATGATCAATTGAAATGACAAAAACAACTTCTGAGTTATCATTGGTACATTTCTGTTAATGTACCTTCCATGTGATCCATAGAGCTTTGTATGACAGCTCTCTCTTACAGCAGTGCATCAAAACAAACTACTGAACTTTATGCTGAAACAAGATGGAAAAACTGAAATACTTCTTTTTAAATCAAAGCCGCATTTAAAAATATTCAACAAAATAGTAGGGAAGCAGGCAGGCACAAAAAACCCTAAATGACTCCTTTGGTGTTGTACCGTCACACACGTTAGCTGTAAGGAACCATACAGTTTCCGTTAATTCAGTGGTTCTCAGGTGAGTCTTTGGCAGAAATGCTGAAAAGCTCTCATTATTGCAATGCTTGCAAACCCATACAATTGGATGGGGAATTCTAAGATACTGATTCAACAATCGTAGTAACTGAAACAACTGCCCCCTTTTCCTCAACTGTTAACTTTTGGTAAGGTGTTAATCTGTAAACTTTTGTAAAGTTGGGAAAGTCAGAAATGTTTTCTGTACTTCTCAATGCCTCAGTAAAGCAGCCAGTGTAATCAAAGACCCCACTCACCCTGAACGTTCTCTCTTCTCCCCTTTTCTATTGGGCAGAAGGTACAAAAGCATGAAATCAAGTACCACCAGGCTCAAGGACAGTTTCTACCCTGCTCTCATAAGACTATTAAATAATTCCCTGGTACAATAATTCGGACTCTTGTCCTCACAATCATCACATTATGATCTTTCATCTTATTGTTTTCCTGCAGTGTATTTTCTATGCAGCTACTGCACTTTATTCTGCATTGTTTCATCTTGTTGCACCTCAGTGCACTGTGTAATACTCTGAACTGTAGGAATAGTATTCAGGTAACGGGCACAAAATGCTGGAGGAACTCAGCAGGCCATGCAGCGTCTATAGAAAAAAAGTACAGTCGATGCTTCGGGCCGAAACCTTGCCGAAGGGTTTTGGCCCGAAACGTCAACTGTACTTTTTTGCATAGATCCTGCCTGGCTTGCTGAGTTCCTCCAGCATTTTGTGTGTGTTGCTGGGATTTCCAGCATCGGCAGATTTTCTCTTGTTTGTGAACAGTATTCAGGATAAGCTTTTCAATCTATCTTGGCATATGTAACAATAATAAACCAATTCCAATTTTTTTCTTCCCACCTTCCAAAAGAATTAATGGTACACACATCTGCTCTTTCACCCTGCTCTCAGAATTTCACTGCTAGAATAAAACCATGTTGTAATCTAGACAGAAAATATGATGGACTAAATCATCTCCATTATTTACCTCAAATTTTCTGTCCTATAAGGCTAGAAAGAAAATGAGGGATGGACAAAAATTAATTATGGCAAAGTCCATCTCTTCTCAATCAAAACCACAACTGTCAGTACACTTTAACTGCAGCAATTAGAAAGTTTCGAAAGTTTCCAAGCAAAATGGAAAACATTAATATATTTAAAATATGTAAAATTCTTATTAATATATATGCACCTCTCAGAAGCTAATCTCTACTCCATTGGTGAGAGCCCACAATCAACATATTAGTACAATTTTAAAGTCACATAAATTATTAAACAATGCCTGTTGTTTGTTTTTATCTACATATGGACAATATTTTCAATATTTTATTACCATATTATTAAAGCCGACAGATCTAATCCAATTACCTTGAGACATCTGCTGCAGACATTTTCTTGCGCAAAGTGCTGGTATTTCTTTTTCTGAATGAGCTACGACTGGATAATTCCTGTAAATATGTTTTCAGGTGGCCTTTGGCTTCTACCAACCACCCTTGTTGAGCTCCCAAGGTGCTATATGATTCTGCTTTGTGACTGAAAAACCTGATGCAAGTCATAGCTGCTCGCATATGATCCTGAAATGAAGATATTGCGAAATATCAATTTACTTATCTGGTCTACTTGAACAGAGTTTATACAACCAAGTCAAAAAATGCAATTACCTTCATGAAGCACTGCAGATCATATAGAATGTTGAAGAAACCCTGTTTCTGCAGATGCTTGCAGGATGCAAAGAGGTGGCGACTCCACGTCTCCAGGCTTGGATCCAGTTCTTCCATCAAATTTTCTAAATCATGCAGCTTTCCAGTTTTATAACTTGGGATGAAAATCCCTCGGATGAACACTTCTTCAGGACAATCCTAAAAGTGGGAAATAGAAATTGTTTAAAATTGAAATACTGCACCTTGATTAAAACAGCAAGTTCCACATGCAAAATTCTAAATAAAAATACAGCAGGCCTTTAAATAATGGAAATGGAAATGGAAATTTAGTTCTGTAACACCAAACTACTAATCTCCTTTTGATTTCATTAAATAAATGTAATATTATTCAATTTTTAAATTCATTTTTCTATTTTAGTTTAATCCTGACAAACAATAAGTGGCCATCAGGTTTGTGTTGGCAACAATACAAAGAAGCATCTTCTCACCCTTGTTCAGTTAACCAGTATAACCCACAGGGTTCCACATTCAAATTACGTTCTTATAGGTTTCTTCTGATTTGTCAGTGAATTAATTGGCACACATCAAGTGTTTGTGGCCTCTAGCTTTGAACTAGCTTCCGAGTAGATTATGTACTTTAGCTAATGCCATAAACTACAAGTTTGGGAATAACTGAGTTCGGAAGTTGGCCTGCCAGAATTTACCGAAGAATTCATGTAAAATAAAACACTCTACATCTCTTTCTAAATTCAATTAATTTCCCTTACTCAAAGATATTCTCATATTCCCCCAGCTACAGAAACAGGGAGGTAACCTGCATTCTGTCTCCTTCTTTGACTGCCAATTCCTGCATCTGAGTCTATCGCATTGACGTTCATGAGGCATAACTGCACCACCTCACTAGTCATCCTTCTGTGTCACAGCAATAATAGACAAATCTATCACTGACATGTTGTAAAAGACAGCAAGTACAATGCCTTACTTTATTCAGCACATGCTCCAGTGCTTCTCTTGTACAGTTGTGTCTCATATAAAAACTAATAATGGCCAGGTTGGAGCCATAACTTTGTAAGTAGAACAGGCATTCGTCGTAAAAGACTTGCTGCTTGACCTTTCCATCTCCTTTAATTTCAGGGGCTGCACCATTGACCTTCAGCATAGTCTCCAGCTCTCTCAATGAAGCAAGGATGTCATCACCCTGCTGTTTATGGAAAAATAGACATAATCAAAACACACTTTATTAAATGATGTCAGGATAATTTGCTGTAAATTGAGAATGCACAAAACATCAAAAATATTCACATTACTGACCCAGGAAATAAAGCTTTGCAACTTTTTACAAGAAGTTAAAACAACTGGTGTGCTCCTAAACTGAATGAATCCACTAAATATATGATGTCCAAGGCCAAAGACACCAACAGTGACTATTTTTTTTAAATTCAGCTTTTAGATATTACAGGAAAAGAACAAATTGACAACGGGATGTCAATAAACCCAAGCAAATTCTAAGAATTTCAAAATACATTCTCTGATAATAAATGGAACCATTTGAAATAGTTATTTAGGTATTTAATATTATTAGGTCAGTCAACAGCCAAGACACGTTGCAAGTTTTTTCTAAATCTATAATAAAAATCACTCTAGGTTTATTCTAATCAGATGATCATATTTTAATCTGGGGTTACAAAAGTAATTATGTCCCACTGCACTGGTTCATAGAGTAAAAGAATCCTGAGTTTCAGTAAAGCCTGAATCGTAGCTTCAAACGGCAGGTGTTGGCTGAAAGCGATGTGTTATGATAGCTGCATATCATCAGTTTTCACTAACATTCAGGAGAATCTCAATATGAGTGTCTATAATGATCAAGTGCATCCTTATTCACTGAGAGCTCCTCTGCATTAAAATCTCATTCAGACTTTCTTGATGCAGGTGTTCCTCTTTCAGAAAAGATTAATGTACAAGGCATGTTGTAAAAGTGCAAAGCTCCATCCACTCAGCTGTTTCAAGACAAAGTTCAGACATCTAACCTCATAGCTTAATCTTAATAATGTGCCCTATATAATTCAACTGTAATAGGATCCCTGACATGCTTTAAATATGCTTGTGATTCTTCCCCCTTTATTAATTTTGTTTTTAGTTTTTCATCACTTAATTATGCTTTTAAGCATATTTACTGTTTGTTTTATTTTTTTAGTTTTTAATTATTTAAAGCCTTTCAGACTAACTCTTCTGTTCATAAGAGGTAATTAAAAGTAGTTCCATAATGCAGGGAGCCGTCAGGGTGGTCTGGAAGCAAGGCCTCAGAATCTCCATTTTATGGGCTGTTCTCTGGGGAAGCCGTTACAGCAATGAAGTTTGGTGATGAAATTCCAATCTCTGTCCCATAAGAGGTTAGTAAGGCTGAAGATGTTGCACAGGAGAGGGGGCAGAGGTGTTTACAAGGTACAAGGCCAGATAGGGCTTCAACCTACTTGTTTCTATTTCCACGGATGCTACTTGACCTGCTCAGTATTGCCAGCATTTTCAGAGAGTTTTTAAAAATTCAGATACACAGAATTTAGTTTTTGTTATGCCAAATAGCTGGAAGTGCAGAGTATTTATGAAAACCAAATGAGTAATTAAAGTGACAAAACTTGTACCACCAGAGTTAGCATTTTTTAATTCCTGCTGGAATTACTTTGTTTTTAAGATCATTACCGTAGACAAAGCAGGTTTTACAGAAGTCTCCAAGTGCTGGACTATTTCTTGCAGGAGTGAAGAGCCAAGATGTAGCTGATTTCGATCAAAAGGTGGATTTAAGCAGCGAGAAAATTTCTCTCGAGCTCCAGATAGGTTCCCTACTTTGAGGCAGGCTAATCCCCAAGCATGCCAGACCCCAGTTGGATCCAAGCCACTCTTGGTTGAAACCTGGAAAATAAAAGCATTGACATCAATTCACCTTGTGACCCGATACAAAATAAGCAACAGAAGTAATCAAATAATGTATAGAAAATTAAAATGCTTAAAATAATACACTCAATGCCTAAAACAGCTCTCCAGATATTACTGTGGAAATTCATCTCAAAAAGCAAATACAGCAAGTTATTTGTAATATCAGGAGATCTTATAAATAGAAGATTTAAGAACTTGGTCTGGTTATTAACCATAAGGGCCATTAACCCATTGGATCTACAAGAACATCAGCAGACTAATCCCATCAACCCAATTTTCCTCATCTACTTCCCCCTGTAGCCCTTCAATTTATCTCCTCTAACATGCACATTAATTTCCACTGTGACTCTTTTTTGTGTCACTTAGCTGAACTAAATGGTAATTGACAGTAGCCAATTAACCTACTAGCACATCTTTAGAATGTGGGAGGAATCCAGAACATTTGGAGAAAGCCAAAGCATGCTCACACAGAGAATACATGCAAACTCTGTCAAACATCAGAATCAAACTTGCATCCTAGCAGCTGTGAGATAGAAGCACAAACTGCTCTGCCACCAAAGCACTCTTTCAAGTTCAGGCTGCATTGACAAGACCTAGATTAATAAACTAAGTTCAAAAGCTAGACTAACACTTTCCCAATAGCAATTGCCTAGTATGCCATTAACACGGTGATTTAGTTGGCAGCTTGCTCCATTTCCAATTAGAACTCTGCTAACTTGGACATCAAAACTGCCCTAATATTTGGTCAACATCATTCCAACAAATACCAGCCAAATTATACTAAATAGCTACGTTTCCAAATTCTCACTGCTTATTCTTGGTTGATCAGAGAGGTTAATGATTATGGGGAGAAGATGGGAGAAATGGGTAGAGAACAGTAGATAAAAATCAAACAGGATTGTAAAGTGGAGCAGACTTAATGAGTTGAATAGCGTAGATCTGCTCCTTAAGACTTCTATATATGCATATTGGCCTCCATCATTCCTTACAATAATAATGGACACTACAATTCTAAAGTCATTGACCAGATGTGCAGCTTTAAAATAATATTGAAAGAATTTCATCATCCAGAGCCAATTCCCTGGTATTTCAATATTACCATACCATTACTGTTATGCCAGATACTAAACCCATCCCTGATTGCATGAATCTAAATAAAAATATTCACTTACCTCAACAGCTAGTGCATAGTATTCAGTTTCTAAAAGCTTATTTCTCAATCTTGTGATGGCTGCTGGTTTAAGGATTTGTTCAAGGGAAGGCACATCCTGGTAGTTGGCAGCAACTAAAATCTTCATTACATCCACCTTGCTGATGTAACTGCATGAAGTGACAGAAACCATGAAACAAAGCTTGAAAAAGAAATTCTATAAGAAATACAATAGAGGTCCTGTTTAATTTAAATTTCTCTGAGGTAAATTATACCCACAGATACCCTTCACACTCATGCAGATACAGTAGCAGTCATTCAAGAACTTCAGGGTCACCAGGTATTGACACCTGGTGAAAATGCATCAGGAATTGTGTATAGATCAACACACAGAGGGATACACTTGAAGAGGAAGTGGAGCAAATGTTGACCAGATGAACTCTTGGGTTGGCTGGATTATCATACAGGAGATTACACAGAGTGAGTCCATATTTTCTTTCGTCAGAGGAACAAGATGTGAATAGTGCCATTTTCTTATAGGGCTTCAAGGAGTAAATGCTGAGTTGATATTTACCCATCTCGTGTCAGAATCAGAATCAGATTTAATATCACTGGCATATGTCATGCAACTTGTTGTTTTTCAGCAGCAGTACATTGCAATAAATAATAATTAACACTATACATTAAAGAATATATAGGTAGTGCAAAAAGAGAGGGAAACAAGTGGGTTAGTGTTCATGGGTTCATTGTCCATTCAGAAATCCGACGGTGGTAAGGAAGAAGCTGTTCCCGTAACGTTGAATGTGCGTTTTCAGGCTCCTGTACCTCCCCTTTGATAGTAGCATTGAGTAAAGGGCATGTCCTGGGTGATGGGGTCCTTAATGATGGATGCCGCCTTTTAAAAGTGTACTCAATGCTAGGGAGGCTAGTT
This sequence comes from Mobula birostris, assembly GCF_030028105.1. NCBI lineage: Eukaryota > Metazoa > Chordata > Chondrichthyes > Myliobatiformes > Myliobatidae > Mobula > Mobula birostris. The sequence continues at coordinate 176,017,836 of NC_092370.1, read as the reverse complement.
CCCATGATGGAGCTGGCTGGGTGGCACCTCCATACCAGGGACGATATACCCAGTTAGAATGCTCTCCACTGTACATCTGTAGAAATTTATGAGCGTCTTTGGTGACATACCAATTTTCCTCGAATTCCTAATGAAATATAGCTGCTGTCATATCTTCTTTGTAACTGCATTCGTATGTTGGGCCCAGAATAGTTCTTCAGAGATGTTGACCACCAGGAACTTGAAACCGCTCAGACTTTCCACTGCTGACCTGTCAATGAGGACTGGTGTGTCTTCTCTCAACTTTCCCTTCCTGAAGTCCACAATCAATTCCTTGGTCTTACTGATGTCGAGTTCAAGATTGTTGCTGCAACACCACTGAATCAGCTGATCTATCTTCCTCATGTACACCTTCTTGTCACATGTTGAAATTCTGCCATCAATAGTTGTGTCGGCGGCAAATTTATAGATGGTGCTTGAGTTGTGCTTAACCACACAGTCACAGAGAGTAGGCAGTGGGCTAAGCACACTTCCTTGAGGTGCGCCAGTGTTAACTGTCAGTGAGGAGGAGATGTTACTTCAGATCTGCACACTGTGGTCTCCTGGTGAGGAAATCGAGGATCCAGTTGCAGAGGGAGGTACGGAGGCCCAGGTTTTGGAGATTGTTGATTAGAACTGAAGGTATGATTGTGTTAAATGCTAAGCTGCATCATGACTCTTGCCCAGGTGATCCAAGGCCAAGGGGAGAGCCAATGAGTATTGCATCACTGTAGATCTATAGTGGCAAGAGGCAAATCTTGCTGGGACAGGAGTTGATTCTAGCTATGAACAACCTCTGAAAGTGCTTCATTACAGTAAATACAATCGTCGTTGAGGCAGCTCACCTTGGTCTTCTTGGGCACTGGTATGACTATCATCCCTATGAAACAGGTGGGAATGTCTGACTGCAGCAGAAGGTATATCAGAATTGTTTTCTTTTCACTCTTAAAATAGTTTTCTTTGGGTTGTACCTGGATTTCTTATATAGTTCTGGAACACTGGTCTTGAAAGCCACAGATCTAGCTCTCAGCAGACTATGACTCCCCTGGTTCATCAAAGGCTTTTGGTTTGGGTATGTCAGGTATGTTCTTGAAGGCACACACTCATCCACACAGGTCTTGAGGAAGTCAGTGACAACTGTGGTGTATTCATTCAGACTCGAAGATTATTGTCTAGTCCACTGACTCAAAACAGTCCCGTAAGTGCTCCTCTACCTCCCTTGACCATTCCTCCTTGGTCCTTGACACTGGTGTTACGGTCTTTAGTCTTTACTTATTTGCTGGGAACAGTACAGCCACGTGATCAGAATTTCCAAAATGCGAGCATGGGACGACAAGGTAAGCGTTGTTGATGGCGGTACAACAGTGGTCAAATACGTTGGCTCCTCTGGTTCCACAGGTGATATGTTGGTAGTAGTTGTTCAGAAACTTCAAGCTGGCCTAGTTGAAATCTCCCACAATGATAGGGAAGGCACAAGGGTGTGCACTTCCTTGCCTGCTGATTACATTGCTCAGCTCCTTCAGTGCCTGCCTGACATTGGCCTGAGGTGGAATGTGCACCACTACCAGGAACCATGGATCACAGTCTTAAAATACAGAAAGTCTGACAATCAAGACAGAGAAAAGGTGAAGTAGTAGAATTCCCTTTTCCAGAGGTATAAAGATAAAGTGCTGTGATTTTGGGGTATGAAGGGAATCAAGAGATAAAAGATTCAGTGTCACTTAAGAATGATTTGGCAAAAGGGATATCTTGGCATCCATTGTCTGCATAAAAGCTGTATTAGGTACATCTGCAACTCTGCTCATTAATGCAAATATTAATCACACAATCATGTGGCAGCAACTCAATGGATAAAAGTACGCAGACAAGGTCAAGAGGTTCAGTTGCCATTCAGACCAAACATGAGAATGGGGAAGAAATGTACCCAGCTAACACACTTTTTGTCCCTCTTCCCTCCAGGAGAAGGCTCAGGAGCTTGAAGACTCGTCCGGCCAGATTTGGGAACAGCTTCTTTCCAACTGTGATAAGACTGCTGAACGGATCCTGACCCGGATCTGGGCTGTACCCTCTAAATATCCGGACCTACCTCTCAGTTTTTTTGCACTACCTTACTTCCCATTTTTCTATTTTCTACTTATGATTTGTAATTTAAATTTTTAATATTTACTATTGATTTGTAATCCAGGGAGCGGGAAGCGCAGAATCAAATATCGCTGTGATGATTGTACGTTCTAGTATCAATTGTTTGGCGACAATAAAGTATAAAGTATAAATGTGACCTAAGTGACCATGGAAAGATTGTTGGTGCCAGACAGGGTAGTTTGAGTATCTCAGAAACTGCTGATCTCTTGGGATTTTTACACACAACAGTCTCTAGAGTTTACAGAGAATGGTGCGAAAAACAAAAAAAAAAAAAAAAATCCAGTGAGTGGCAGCCCCTTTGTGCAAAAACGCCTTGTTAACGAGAGAGGTCAGAGAAGAATGGCCATGACTGGTTCAAGCTGACAGGAAGCGACAGCAATTGTAAAAAAAATACACATTGCAGCAGTGGTATGCAGAAGAGCATCTCTGAATGTACAACATGTCAATCCATGAAGTGGATGGGCTACATACAGCAGCAGAAGACCACTAACGCACACTTTTTTTAAAGTACAGGAGGTACCTAATAAAGTGTCCACTGAGTGTACCATCCAAGGAGATTATGAGGGGCGATAGAATGTGCTAACACTACAAATATTAAGACCAAATAATATTATGAATGCACTATTTCTTGTAGACACATTTTATGAAAATCTGCTTATTTTCAAGTAAAGAAGGTTGCTACACGAGAACATAAGTCACTGACATCAGAGATAAAAGATCATTATTTTTCTCTGAGGTAAAATTCTTTTAAGAGAAAATTTACCAGGATAATGACAATGCACCTCACCTGTCACAAAGTGCTAGGTCCTGGCTCCTTCCTGCTTTAACAAACATCATTTTAGCACTGAAGAGGAGTTGCTTCATGATGTCCATTAAGAGGCAAGCATCCACTTCTGGGTTTGTTAATGCTTGTGACAGTTTGCTGCAATGGTCTATCAGTTGATGGCCACACACCATGCTATTGCTGTGTAAGTTCAGTATAGCAATACACAGAGAAGCACTGGGAGCCTGTAAAACATACAGCACTTTTTCACAATTCCATTGTTTTCATTCTATACATTTCCTCCTAGTCTTCACCACTTAAATTTCCCAAGTCTTTTTAACAGCAACAAGGCAACAGGTAGTGAAATTACTTCAGGATCTGCTTCTCTTCCATTTTATGTGCCTCCCTTCACTGTGAAGAAATTGCTGAAGGCCATGACAGAAGAGAGAGCCTAAGCTACAAGCAAAGATTTTTTTAAGGAAGATCACAACAGTAGCCAAGAACCACACTGGATCTTGAGAATAATTGCACTGCGTTAACTGCAACCCCTGTTGAGGTACCTACAGTATCTGCAAAGACTAGCAATTATTTTTGGAACTAGGGACATGGATGGATTTAATGTTACTTAATCCATTGGCATTATTTCAAGGAGCCTTTGAATGGTTTTTATCTTACAACATATGGAAATTCACAGAGAGCTTACTGGTTCTTTTCTCAGAAAAAGAATCCATTAAATTCTATCATGATTTATGTTCCAACTCGGTGGTAATATTTTAATTCTTGACTCAGATGGTTTTAGATATAAACCAGATTCCAAGAACTGGGCACATAACTTAGGCTGGCATTTCAATGCAGCACCAAATATTTTACAGTGTTGGAGGTGAAGCTGAAATAATAAAACAAACATCAGGAGTACTGGCTATCTGAAATAAACACAGAAAATGCAGGAGTTGCTCAATAGGTCAGGTAGAATCTGTGAAGAGAGAAACAGAACTAATGATGCATTCAAAACATCTGTTTCCATACTTGTAAATATGACCCAAAGGTACCCCAAAAAAAGGCAGCAATGCATTCACTTAATGAGCTAGCAAGAAACAGATATGCAAACAGTGCCAGCTTCTACAAGTATACTTACAGTGTTGGACCCCTAGAGGAATTAACTGGGTGATTAATAATAGGAACTATAACAGTAGAGACTTCCACAAGGGAAGAAGACGCTCCCTTGAAAAAGTCTCTTAGTAAACTAACAGGAATGAAAGTTGAAGAATTCTATTTCATGTGAAATATCAAAAATTGCCTGGTTGGGTACAATTCAGAAGAAGCTATTTTTTAAAATTACAGGATTTGAGATTCATGCCACTCTCGATTTTTGGAGGCACAGTGTGAAAGGAGCTCACTAACAATCCTTCTTGTAGCCACACTCCAAAAGATGAGAACCAAGAATCTTGCAAGAGGAAATAGGGATAACATGGCTGGACGAGAAACAAATGTCACATCCATGGTTATGCAAGTCCATTCTGGGACATCTGGCTGCATTAATAACTGCCAAACCAGAAGGAATTAACAGGGCCAGTTAGAGACAGCCTCTAACAATCTTAAGCTATAATGTATCACTTGTACAGCTGAGATTGAGAAAAGATCAACACCAGTTACCTGACTACCTTGGAAAAATGATAGCATGCATTTTTGTGAATGTCCACTACAAGTACATTGTGTCACGCTAGACTGTTGACCACAATAAATGAAGTGCTTTGCAAAACAGATACATGCATATCTGTTTACACCGTCTGCAAGAAGTTTTTGAGAAAGGTGTGTTATTTTGTTTACTCTGAAGCCGCCTACATCTTGTTATGGCTGCAACTCTATCTATGTGCAACAAACAGAAATTCTAACTTATTATGCATGATTCTAACTTATCATGCAAAAAGATGGCGGAGCTCAGGAGAGTTAATGGCGCCTAATGGCAACTCCTTTGCTTGCATCTTCAGAAATAGCTCTATTTCCATCTTTAATATCTCTATTTTCCCCTTTCAGGGTTCTTTTGAAGACCCTGACTTGGATTTACACTCTGACTTCAGTTCTTTGCAGGAATGGGACCCACTCTCAGGGTTTCACAACTGGCCATTGTTCGGCATGCCAGGGGCTCAGCCTAAGAGCTCTGCTCACCTTCGGAGGACCAAGATTCCGTGGCTCTGGAGACGGGGGGGGGGGGGATGTCGGAGGTCAGTGTCCAAGCTGAAGACCAGTGTGTTGCGGGAGATGGAAGATCTAAGGCTGTGTATCCAGAGACCTGAGATCTTTGGGCACAGAGCTCGGAAAAAGCAATGCAACGGACTTTTAACATCGTAAACCAGCAAGTTGTTTGTTATGTCTCCCCTCTCGCTATGAATCAAAGACATCTCTTTCTCCCTTATTTGGGAGAGAGAGAGCCTGTGGTATGTCGAATGCTGGGTGAACAATGTAGTCTTTGGGGTAACTGCAAGTCTGTGTCTTTGCTGTTGCCTTGCTCATGCTTGAGTGCTTGGTAGCGGGTGCAGATGCTTTTCTTTGCTGGTGGGGGGAGGGGGATCATTGCTTGCTGCCACTTATACGCAGGAGGGATGGGAGCTGGGGGCAACGTCGGGGTTCTAACATTTAACTGTCGTTCGTTCTTTAGGGGCACTCCTCCGTTTTCATGGATGGTTGCGAAGCATTTCGGAACGTAGATTGTATACATTTCTCTGACATTAACTGTACCTTTGAAACCTTTGAATACAAAAATAGTCAAGGTACAAGAACAGAAAGCCAACAGGTTTCCTTTGCTCACCTGCTCATAGGAAAACTCACTGCGCTCATTTTCATTCTCGTCCTCGTTCAGAGTCAGATTCCAGTGTGTTTCTGTCACCTTTGGCATCTGTACACCTATAGCAAGTTCTGAGCCAGATTCAGCACAACTTGTGACATCTGCTACATAGAGTTGTACACATCGTCATTTAAAAAGGAAAACAAACAAGAATATTTTCACATATATTCTAGAGTAGCTCACCTTCTCCTTCACCTAGTCGCTCAATTCCTCTATAGAAAATAAAACCAGACACAAAGAAAACAAATTAATGCACAGACCTGAACTTAACAAAATACCTGAAATTCAAACCTCATGAAGCAAGTGACTGTCAAGACATAATGACATGTTAACACATTTTGCACTAATTTTCGCATATAAGACCTAATTCGCTTAAAAGGACACACTTACTTCTAAAGCATACTAACATACAATTAACCTCTAAAAATTACATTAAGTGTACAGGAGCACCATCCAATATCCAAAAACTAATTCATCACACATATTCAAATTGGAGATTTTCAACAGTACGGCAACAAATGAAGAACAAATGATACATTACTCTGGTGTAGCACTTATAAATCCTTGTCTTTATTAACTATAAATAAGCTAAATTCACAAAAGCTATTAAAAAAGAAAATACTTATTTTTAACAAAAGATACGAAAGCCCCATACACAATTTCTACTTGTTGTAAATATTAGCTTTCATCCATACTGTCTCTATGAAGCACTGTGTCTTAATTGCAGTTGTTCTTTAGTGTTATAGGATACTATTTTTCAAGGAGAACGGTCTTCTGACCAGAAAAGCAAGAGCAAATGAAGCAAAATGCATGATACCAGCCTGGAAGGGTCAATTCCAGAAACTTACACAACAAGCAAAGCTTGCTTTTCAGTGGTCATCTCCACCAACCTGAGTGAAATTGCTCAATAAATGATTCAGAACACCACCATCAAAAATAAAATTTAATTTTGTAATTTTAGAAGTACTGCATTATCTTTTGAAATGCTAATTCACTAAAGCTGGTTTTGTGACCTCTTTCAGCAAACTGATTTTCAGCAGATCCTAACAAGGCACACATGTAGGCAATGCAGTATTTCCAGAAGAACCACCATCATCTCCCTGCCACAATATACAGTATTGTTGTCATATATGAAATCAAGTCCACAGTGGGTTAATGCTTACTTTGTATGGTAATAATTGTAACACTGGTCGCAAACTCGTGCTGGCTTCTCCCTGCAGCTCTTAATCACCATTTTGTTTGTTGAACAAGACTGGCAAACAACACGACCACAGCGCCTGCAATGATGTCGTCGATTGAACTAGTCAAGATAAGAGAGCTTTATGTTAAAGTGGAATAATGCCACCTTATGATTTAGCACATTGATAAAAATCACATAGAAATTCATTATATCTTACAGCACAATTAACTACAAACAAGAGAAAATCTGCAGATGCTGGAAATCTGAGTGTAGCACAATTAATTATTTTGTATTGTTTTACAACACTGCTCAAAATATATTAAACATTTTTTTAAATGCATTTGCTGAAAACCTGAAATAGGCAGCAAATGCTGAAAACACTCAGTTGACCAGTTAGCATCTGGTGAAGGTTCACGGGCCTGAAATATTATCTGCCTTCCTTCAAAATAATGACTCCACAAGCCTTCAGCATCTTCTACATTACAGATCTCATGATCCTTTCTGTAAGCAGCAATTACAAGTATTCGATCAGAGCATTTGCACACCGGTCAGTGTAATGGTTTTCTTTAACTGGTGCAATTTCTAGCACCTGGTATCATGGGCAAGATCAGCATTATTGCCCATCTGGAGAAGCTATCACTTATGGTATAGCACTGCAAAAAGTTTCAAGGCTTAGATCCACTACCAGTGAATTGCAGTGACATACTTTCAAGTCAGGGCATTGTGTGATTTGGGGGGGGGGGAGGTCTGCATATGGCAGGATTCACATGCATGTGCTACCCTAATTTTTCTTGGTAGCAGTGGTTGCAGACTTGGTGTTCTCCAGATAGACAATATTCATTTTGGTCTCTGTGCTCCTGAGGTGGAAGGAATAAAATATCTGGATGCTGGGTTGGGTGCTAATCAAGCGGACTGCCTTGTCGTCAATGTTATTGAGCTCTGGGTTATTGGAACTATATTCATCCATGCAAGTGAACAGTATTCAATCCTGCTCCTGTCTTGGATGGTTGAGAAGCCAAATCCGGAATGTGGCCATCTCAAATCACTATATGGCTGGAGAAGGACTTGAAGACAAGGACAAGGATTTTAAACTGAGGTAATGTTTGACCTTGGGTGGCAGGGTGGAGATACGTCTTTATCAATAGAGGCGCAAGGCGTTCCTTTCCTCCGATAGCCTACAGATCAACATTGCGCAAGATCTAACATCTGGTTAGCGCCCCCCCCCCCAATCAGAGTCACATGAAGCTGTCAGAGCAGGTGGTGGACGGTCATATAAGCAACTGGTATATATTACAGATCCTGGTTATCCGACCACTGACGCCAGGCAATCTCTGAACATTATTGATAATGGCTGGGGACTTCCGCCTGTAGCTCAATGGAGTAACACATAAATTTTGTGGCTGCCTTTAATTCTTCCTTTTCCCTGGTCCAAACCTTGAATTATTCAACTTTTATTTTTTGGATCTTGGAGGGAAATAGTGGTCATTATGTCATATCCTTTAAGAAGTGGAAAACAGCCTTTTTGAACCCAGCAATGGAAAGGGAAAAACTTCAAAAGAAAAATCAGAAGATATGCCTGTCTGGGCTAAGCGTTTGGAATGTGCGTTGATGGGTCTTGATAACAAAATGGACAATAACACTTCTGAGTTGAAGTCGTCCTGATAGAGTTTACAGACTATTGAGGAAAATACTCTTTCCTTGACTACTGAGTTTAAAGAATCGAAATGTCAGATTGTGGATATTTCAACCCGATTGGAACAGGCTCAACGCAAAATTGTCGATTTAGAGGCAAAGTCTCGTCGGAATAACATTCGTATTGTGGGTCTTCAGGAAGGCTCCGAAAATGGGAATTTATTGGATTATTTTGCCAATCTGTTTCAATCTCTGTTCCCAGATATTCTACCTCAGCCTCCCGATATTGAAAGAGCTCACAGAATTTTCACTTCATCAGATAAAGCTCGACCAATTTTAGTCAACTTTCTTCGCTTTAAAGTTAAAGATCAAATTATAAAATGTGCAGGAAAACAGGAAGTTTTTAAATTTAACGGTCCTGAGATCCATTTTTATGAAGATTATCCACTGGAAGTTATGGAACAACGGATCAAATTCATATTGGTCATGAAGATCGCTCACGAAAAAAGACTTTTTCCATCCTTGAGATATCCAGCGAGACTAAAGTTATTTCCTAAAGATCCTACCCCTCGTGTCTTCTTGGATCCCCAAGTGGCATCAGATTTTGTCAATTCTATTGTGGAATCTGCTGATGTATGAAGGATATTAGAGTTTCTGAATAATTTTCTGAAAGAAAACAGGTTTTGAAGATTTCGATATGCTGAAGATATCTTTTGATCGATGGATTACTTAAAGAAGAGGTGATCTTCTCGGTTTGACTAAAGAATGACATTTTTTTGAAGACTGTTTAGTATACGGAGTGAATTAATACAGCGGATAGATTGTGAACTGGTTTGATTATGTTTCTATTTTTCTTTATTAATTAAGTGATAGTTTGCTTACAGTTTATATAGACTTTTTTATATTATCGAGTGTTTAGTAATAGATAATTAGCTTTAATTCTTTTGTTAAATAAGGTAGTAAGTTAAAGAATAATGGCGCTGCTTTTCTCTCTTTAGAGGTTAAACTGTTTGGGTTAATAGTATTGTTTTGGCGTCTTCGGAGACTGTCTTCGCATTCCCTTAGCTTATTTTCAATGATTAAGTATAAACATTTTCTTTTCTTTGCTGGGCTTTCTTATCTTAAGGTTACGTATTTTCTTTGTAAGGGGAGGGGGAATTGGGAGAAAAAACTTTTAATCATTATTTAAATTGAGTGGCACGCGGAATTCCGTTCTTATGTTTCTTTTCTTGGGGATGCATTCCGGCTTTTTCCCTCTTTTGCCGGATTTCCTTCTTTGGGGATGGTGGGAGGTTTGGGGGTATTTTTGTATTTTGGGGTTTATTGTCGGATTTTTTTTCACACACACTTTCTGTATTTTTTCCCATTTTGGAGGTCCGGAGCATACGCATTTTCTATTTGGTTATATTCATCACCGCCATCTTTGATTAGCCCGCGATGGTATGCGTGTATTGTCTTGTTTAAGAATAATATCCGATAGTACTTAAACAGATAAACGTTATTAGTTGGAATGTACGTGGCTGGAATCACCCTATTAAGCGAAGGAAGACTTTTAAAGTTATTAATCGATTCCAGCCCGATATAATTTTTGCTCAAGAAACGCATATCAGAACAGGCGATCAAAATAGATTTTTTAAAACATGGAGGGCCTTCAATACCATGCTACTTGTCAAAATAAAACAAAGGGAGTATCTATTTTTATTAAATCTAATATTTTATTTATTTAAGAAGACGTTGTCTCAGATAATAATGGTAGATTTTTAATTATTAAAGGAACAATTTGTAAAAGAAAAATTGTCCTGGTTAATCTATACGGACCTAATGTAGATGATACTTCTTTTTTTAAAAATGTATTTGGTATATTACCAGACTTAAATGAACATATGCTGCTGATGGGAGGTGACTTCAACTGTTGTTTAAACCCTTTGATTGACAAAAGTTCAACCAATCAGCAGCTTCCGAGTCGTTCGGCAACACATTAATTCCTTTTTAATTGACTATGGTTTGATAGAAATCTGGAGAAATTTACACCCTAATGATAGAGATTATTCTTTTTATTCACATGTTCATAATAAATATTTGAGAATTGATTACTTTATAGCTGATTTCCGATTTTTGTCCAAAGTCTATAAATGTGAATATGATGCTATTGCAGTCTCGGACCATGCGCCTTTAAGCTTAACTTTTGAGTTAAATGATGTTGGTAATGTAAACTTGCCTTGGCGCTTTCCAGAAAATTTATTACAAAGTTCGGACTTTGTTAAATTTATAGAGATTCAGATAAAAGATTTCTTTCTTTTTAATAATACGGGAGATGTCTCGAAATTGATTATATGAGATACACTCAAAGCATATTTGCGAGGTCAGATAATATCTTATTTGGCTAAACTCAAGAAACAGACAAAAACAGAGTTAGACAGAATTTCCAAACTAATTAAAGATCTGGATAATACTTGTGCAGTTTCTCCTAATGTTGATTTATTTAAACAAAGGGTTGAACTTCAATCACAATATAATTTACTATTAACTTACCCTATTGAAAGAAATTTGCTCAAATTAAAAAATCAATTTTATATGTTTGGAGATAAAAGTAAGAAGCTATTAGCATCTCAACTTACAGCAGTTAGAGCTAAAAGACAAATTTTAAAAATTCGTAAGGGAGATGGTAGTTTAGCTTGTAATTATGAAGATAGTAATAAAATTTTTCAAGACTATTACAGTGAACTCTATAAATCTCAGTTTCCAGCTGACCCTTCTAATATGTATGCCTTTTTACAAAAGATTGATTTTCCTAGAATATCTGTTGAAGATCAGCAAATTCTTGATGCTTCTTTTACTGAAAGAGAAATTCAGAAAGCTATACTTTCAATGCAATCTGGTAAAGCTCCTGGATTAGATGGTTTTATTGTAGGATTTTATAAAAAAAAAATTGAACATTTGCTTACTCCTTATATGTTGGAAATGCTTAAAGATTCTTTACTGTTAGGAGAGTTACCTTCCACATTTTATGAAGCTTCTATTTCTTTAATTCTTAAGAAAGATAAAGACCCTACTGATTGTGCTTCATAAAGATCTATTTCATCATAAAATGTGGATGCCAAAATTCTTTCAAAAATAATGGCTAATCGGATGGAGAATATACTAGCTAAAATTATTTCTCAGGATCAAACGGGTTTTATAAAAGGCCGTTATTCTTTTTCTAACATTCGGAGATTGTTAAATATTATATACTTATCCCTCTCTAAGACTCCCCAATGTGTTGTTTCTCTAGATGCTGAAAAGGCATTTGATAGAGTTGAATGGAAATATCTATTTAAAGTTTTAGAGAAATTTAGCTTTGGTACTAATTTTAATAAATGGATTAGATTGATATATAAAAGCCCTATTGCCACTGTTATCACTAATAACTGTAGAGCCCCCTTTTTCCAACTTTCTCAGGGTACGAGAGAAGGATGTCCATTAAGTCCTCTGTTATTTAACTTGATGTTGGAACCCTTGGCTATTGCACTTCGTGAAGCTAAATATATTCAAGGAATTTCTATAAATGGGACTATTCATAAGATCTCCCTTTATGTGGATGATCTTTTGGTTTATGTTTCGAATCCTGAGGAATCTATTCCTAGCTTATTGAAATTATTAAATGAATTTGGATTGTTTTCAGGATATAAATTAAACCTGCATAAAAGTGAATTATTTTCTTTAAATGATTCTGCTTCTATATATGATGACATTCCTCTAAAAGTTACGGATTCTTTTAAATATTTAGGTATTATCATCACTAAAAATTATGGAGACCTTTATAGAGCTAATTTAGTTCCCCTAGTGGATTTTATGAAGCAATTTTTTTCTAGATGGAATCCACTTACACTTTCATTAGTAGGTCGAATTCATGCAGTTAAAATAATGATTTTACCAAAATTTTTATATGTATTTCAAAACATTCCTATTTTTCTAAGAAGTTTTTTGATCAAGTTGACTCTATTATTTCATCTTTTGTTTGGAATAATAAAAGACCAAGAATTGAAAAATGTCATTTACAAAAATTAAAAAAGGATGGAGGTCTTTGCCTAATTTAAGAATGTATTATTGGGCGGTTAATATACGTTATGCGTGCTCTTGGTTATATTGGACCAATAAAAAGGAACGACCATCTTGGGTTGATTTGGAATTGAAAATTGTGAAACAATTTCATTTAACTTCGTTATTGGGAGCTCCTTTACCTGTACAATTAGCCAAAATTTCTATTCTAAGTATAAATCCTATGATTAATCAATCATTACGAATCTGGTACCAGTTTCGTAAGTTTTTTTAATCTTAAAAAATTTAACCTTTTTAGTTTAATTTATCGAAGCTATTTATTTAAACCTTCACTTAGTGATCCTTCCTTTTCTCTTTGGAGGAATAAAGGAATTTTTTCCTTTATGGGCTTGTTTCAAGAAGGTCGATTGATGTCCTTTGAGAAATTAGTAACTAAATACTCTCTCTCATATTTACATTTTTTGCAATATCTTCAGGTCAGACATTTCTTACAAGAATATTTAAGTAATTTTCCATATATACAAGATTCTGACCTGTTAGACATTATTTTAAAAATGAACCCTTTCGTGAAAGGTCTTATTGGGAAAATTTATAATTTACTATTACAACAGGATAATTATCCTTTACTTAAGATTAAGCAAGATTGGGAAAGAGAGCTTAATATGACCTTGATAACAGAGGATTGGTTGCGAATTTTGAAGTTGGTTAACTCTTCTTCGATTTGTGCCAGTCATTCTCTAATTCAATTTAAAATTGTACATCATTACTATTTCACAAAGGAGAGATTGTCTAAAGTATCTCCTAATATAAATAGTAAGTGTGATAGATGCTAAACTGAGGTAGCTACATTGACACATATGTTTTGGTCGTGTTCTGTATTGAAACAATTTTGGAAATCTACTTTTTTCTACAATTTCTAAAGCTTTAAAAATCAATTTACAACCTAATAAATTGACAGTTTTGTTTGTTATAATTCCTCAACATATTCACGGTATTTCTATATATGACCAATACGTAATTGCATTTGTCACATTATTGGCCAGAAGGGCTATTTTATTAAAATGGAAAGATGCCTCTGCTCCCACTTTGATACAATGGTTCTCTCAGGTGATGTTATGTCTTAGTTTGGAAAAAATTAGAAGTCGAACCTAGATCTGACTTCGAGAAAAGGTGGGGTTCTTTTGCCCGTTATTATCATTTGAGTTAATAAAGATGGTCCTTTTCTGATGCTTGGGTATATGGATTTGGTTGGCGGCTTTTATGTCTTTTTTTTAAATGGAAGATAATATGGTGCAAAGCTCCAGGTTTGTGCTCCAAATGGGTTTTTCCCCCTTTTTTTTTTTAGTTATTAGGGGCTTTCTCTGTTTTAGTTAGTAGGGGTTCTTTTTTTCTTTCTTTCCTTTTTCCACATTAAAAAAGCTTTAACACTTTGTTTTTTGATTATTATTGAAATACTGTTCAGCCTGGTTGATAGTTTAACTCTTATTCTACATATGGATATGTTGTCTTGATTATTTTGATGTATTTTTCTCTGTTGTTGATTTTCAATAATAACTAATAAAAAGATTTAAAAAGAAAAGAAAATGGCTGGTGCCAGACTTCTTGTAAAGACACTGCCCAGAAGAAGGCAATGGCAACCACTTCTGTTAAAAAAATTTGCCAAGAACAATCATGGCCAAGACTATGATTGCCCATGTCATATGACAAGGCACATAATGAACATGATAATGATGAAAGTTTGACCAGGAAGCAAAGTACCTTGTTGGCACAGGAGTGAAATATGGATTTTGAAGGGTTTGTAGAATTTTGGACAAATAAAACAAGGGAGATTGACAGAAACAATTCCGAAATTGTCAATTCTTGATGTAACAAAAAGGACTGCAGCAGCCAGTTAGCTGAGGAAGTGTGCCCGCTGAGTGACACTGGAGGTAAAAATAGGCATTCTGAGCCAAAGGCTAGAAATTTAGTTGGCAATCAGCTGTTGGTATAAATCTATTGAGCATGGTAGGCAAAATATACATTAAATAAAGATGACACTGGCTCAGCACGGGAAGTTCAGCGGTGACATGAAAAGGGAAATCTGGGTAAAGGCGGAAGAGGAGGATAGCCACCTTTAAGCATGCAACTACAAAGGATGGTTTGTGATGGGTGGTACTAATGAACAGCTGAGAAGCTGATCCTGTATGTCAGAGGTATTAAATGAGTATTTTGCATTTTACCATGGAAGGTCATTTGGCACACTATAATTGGAGAGTGGCTGAGATGCTGCTCAGGGGACAAAATGACAAAGTCGAGATGCCAAGGAAAGCTATGTATACTTAAAAAAAGGATGAATTAACAGGTTCAGATGGAATATATTCTAATTGCTGAGGGGAGGAGAATAGCACAGATACCAGCTGGAGCTGCTGACACGTATTTTAACACTAAGGGACAGGATGTGGACTGAGCCATAACCAGCTCCACAGTACAAACAGAAGACCCTAAACAGTGTCCCACAGTAATACAAAATCTGATTAAATTCACAAAGAAAAATAGAGAAACTAGCAGTTACCTTTTCCTTAAATTTGACCACTGAACTGAAGGCAACAGTATAGGTCATTCAGATTTCAGAACAACAGAAACGGGTCCAATCGAACCGCACTGAAATGGGTGAAATCAGCCACCAGATCCATGCTGACCTTTTGCCCAAATTAGGTCTGTATCCTTCTCTGCCTTGTCCATTCCTAAGTACCTCTTAAACATAATATTATCTGATATACCATCTTCTCTGCCAGCACATTCCAGGTATCAACCTGTACAACAAAACTTACCCCTCATATCCCCTTTAAAACAACTTCTCGCCTTAAACCTATGCTCTCTTGTTTCTTTTATCCCTAACATGGGAAAAAGTTCCTAATACTAAAGCCTCTCATAATTGTACATGCCTCAGACTCTGTCATTCCTGGCAAAAACAAACCCAACTTATCCAGTCTCTGTAACTGAAGTACTCCAGATCAGGCAAAATCTTGGTGAATCTCCTCTGCACTCTCTCTAGCACAATCACATCAGTAGTGCAGTGACCAGAAATGCATAATCCACTACTGTGCGTGGGCCCCAGGAGGGCTAGAAATCCCTGTCTAACAAGAACAATAGAGTACTTTCCACTGCAATTTTACAGCAGATCAACACTACCTTCTCAAGGGCAACTCATGACAGGCAATAAATGCCAGCGTTGACTTTAAACAGCCATAAGGCATAAAAACAATAAAAAACAATGGTAGTGCAGTCTTGCATCTTCACCATAATATAGAACTAGTTAAAAACATGTTGCCTGAAGTTAAAGAGTTCCCCTCTCAACAGAGTCCATCCTCTGAAGGACTTAAATCAAACAGACATTTAGTGGCCACTTTATTAGGCACAGGAGTGGAACCCGGTGTGGTCTTCTGCTGCTGTAGGCCATCCACTTCAAGGTTTTGACATGTTGTGCATTCAGAGACGCTCTTCTGCACACCACTGTTGTAACACATGGTTATTAGCGTTATTGTCGCCTTCTATCAGCTTGAACCAGTCTGGCCATTCTCCTCTAACCTCTCTCTCATCAGAAGGCCTTTTCGTCCACAGAACTGCCACTCACTGGATATTTCTGGTTTTTCACACCATTCTCTAAACTCTAGAGACTGTCGTGTGTGAAAATCCCAAGAGATTAGTAGTTTCTAAGATGCTCAAACCACCCTGTCTGATACCAACTATCATTCCATGATCAAAGTCACTTAGATCATACTTCTTCCCCATTCTGTTGTTTAGTCTGAACAACAACTAAACCTCCTGACTATGTCTGCATGCTTTTCTGCATTAAGGTGCTGCCACATGATTGATTGATTAAATATTTGCATTAACATACAGGAGTACCTAATGAAGTGCATATTCCTGCTTGAAATTTCAGGTGAAAGAATAATCAAAGAAATAAGTTGCTATTAGCTGCTTGATCTCAATATATTAATATATGAGTCATTCAAAGAACTACCTTAAAAGATGTTGTGCAAATTTCCATCAATGTCAGAAGCAATAGGCCCTAAATTAAAAGTTATTATATTCCACAATCCCTCAGTCAATCAGGGCGAGCCACTATTATTTTTAGAGCATCGTTCAGCTGGTTTTGCTAAATTGTTATTTAATCTGTCTCAGTGGAAAAGGCTTTTGAAACAGGATCATTCTATAAACAAGTATATAATCTGTAAGCAAAACCTGTGGGCTGCAGAAGGAAGTACAATTCAAATAATTAGTCTGTACAATTTCTTTTCCCTTTTGGATGCCCTTGGGCACTCATAACATTATTCTGGTATATTTATATTCCACTCTGTTATTTTATAAAGTTAGACACTGGGTTTTGGACACAGGTTGCCCAGTTCATATTTTTTTTAAGAAAAGGATGAACTAAGTTTAGAATAACACTAAACCTCAAGCACGATGGTTTCATTGCACAAAGACAGAAAACTACGACAAAGCTTTGACCACAACTCCCAGTAATGATGTTTGGGCAAACAAGTGTTGAGATTTGTTGGTTTCCCATCGTGAGAACAAACTGAATGATTCACAATTCCAGCCAGATGAAAATGTTTGGAGACAGCATCATGCTGAAAAGGTTTGGAGACACAGCACAATGCTGTCTCCAAACAAGAAAGAGCCCATCCCAACGCATTTCAAATTATAGTCGGAGACTTCAACCAGGCCTGTTTGAAGAAAACATTGCCCATTATCACCAGCACATAACCTGAAGCACCATAGGTCCCAACATACTAGGCCATTGCCATACTAAGAAAAGGAATTCCTACCATTCCTTACTCAGTCTGCTTTTTGGTAAATCAGATCACTTGGCTGTCCTCCTCTTACCTACATACCGGCAGAGCTTAAAAAGCAAGGGTCCAGAGATTAGGACAATGAAGAGATGATCGCACGAGGCAGAGGAGCAATAACGGATTGCTTTGAGTCGTTGGACTAGGCCATGTTCAAGCACTCATCTAGAGATCTGAATGAATACACCACGGTTGTAAAGGACTTCAGTAAAACAGCCGTTGAAGAGTATGTCCCACGAATTCTTTCAGAGTCTTCCCCAATCTGAAGCCCCCGATAAACCACGAGATCCAAAACCTACTGAGAGCCAGATCAAGTCTGGAAACCAAGAAAGCTGCAGGAGGTACAGGAATGATCTCCAGAAAGTCATCTCAAGTGGAAATTCTGGACCAAGCCTGAATCAATGAGGGATGCTTGACAGGAATGGCAGGTCTTCAATGCTACCACATCCCACAAAGTTAAACAAAGCCACATAGGATACGGCAGTGTTTCACTTTCAAATGAGCTCAATGCCTTCTATGTTCACTTTGACCGTCAGAACATGCAGAAACAATCACAAACCCACACATCCCTTGACGATCCTATGATCTCGGTCTCCGAAGCTGATATGCAGGCTGCCTTCAGGAGGGTGAATCCAGACGGGGTACATGCCCATGTACTTAAGTCCTGTGCTGACCAACTGGCTGGTGTGTTCACTGAGATCTTTAACCTTTTGATTCAGCAGTGAGTGGTACCCAACTGCTTCAAGCAGGCTTCAATTATACTGGTGTCCAAGAAGAGTGTGGTGACCTGCCTCAATGACTATTGCCCAGATGCACTTACATCCACAGTGATGAAGTGTTTTGAGAAGTTGGTGATGAAACACATCAGCTCCTGCCTGAGAGGCGACTTGGATCCACTCCAATTTGCCTACCGGAGTAACAGGTCCACAGCAGGTGCCATCTCTTTGGCTCTTTACTCAATCCTGGAACGTCTGGCCTCCAAAGATACATATACATCAGGATGTTCTTCATCACTCAACATTCAATACCATCATCTCCTCAAAACTAATCAATAAGCTCCAAACCCTCCTGGTACAATTGGATCCTGGATTTCCTTTCTTGTAGACCCCAGTCAGTTTGGATTGGCAACAAAATCTCCCCCACGATCCCTATCAGCACAGGTGCACTATAGGGCTGTGCGCTTAGCCCCTGCTTTACTCGCTTTACACTTATGACTGTTTGGCTAAGCATAGCTCCAATGCCATATCCAAGTTTGCTGACGACATCACTGTAGGGGGACAAATAAAATGTGGTGATGAATCAGAAGGGGGATCGAAAATCTGTCTGAGTGGTTTCGTAACAGCAGTCTACTACTCAATGTCAGCAAGACCAAGAAACTGATTATAGATTTCCGGAGAAGGAAACCAGAGGCCCATGAGCCAGTCCTCACTGGAGGCTCAGAGGTGGCGAGGGTTGGCAACTTTAAATTCCTGGGTGTTACTGTTTTTAGAGAACTATCCTGAACCCAGCAAGCAAGTGCAATTGCGAAGAAAGCATGGCAGCGCCTCTACTTCCTTAGGAGACTGCAGGGATTTCACATGACATCAAAAACTTTGACAAGCTTCTATAAATGTGCAGTGAGAGTATACTGACTGGCTTCATGGGCTGATATGGAAACACCTTGCCTTTAAACAGAAAGTCCCACAAAAGGTGGTGGATTGGGCCACCATCACAGGTAAGGCCCTCCTAGCCATTGAGCACATCTACATGAAACACTATCATAGAAAAGCAGTATCTATCATCAGAGATCCTCACCACCTAGGTCATGCTCTCTTTTCACCGTTGCCATCAGGTAGAAGGTACAGGAGCCTCAGGACTCAGACCACCAGATTCAAGAACAGTTACTACCCCGGAACCATCAGACTCTTGAATAAAAGGGGATTACTACACCCAACTTCACTTGCTCCTTCACTGAAATGTTCCCACAACCAATGAAGCTTTAGAGTCTCATTATTTCATGTTCATTCTGATCTTTAATTTATCCCGTTATAGTTACTATTCTATAAACTTGTTGAGTATGCCAATAAGAAACTAAATCTCTAGGCTGTAGATGGTGACATATATGTACTTTGATAATAAAATATACTCTGAACTTCGTCAAATCAAATGTTATAGAGCTCAGGTTCCAACAGCAAGGGCCCGCAAGCCTATTAGATAAAAAACGCTTACAATTTAAATTATAGATGGTTAACATATTTATTAATTTCCTGGGATATGACAGCAATTCCTTCTATGGAAGAGCAAAATTCTTTTGTTTCCCAAGTCTATTACTGCAAAGCTACTGGAAGCCAACACAATCCATAGCAGAAAAAAAATGAAATTCTACTTTGACATTTTCTGGTCCTTCCCAAGTCAAGTAAAAGGACTGAAAAATATGGCAAACTTTATGTATGTTTCCTTACCATGGTAAACCTTTCTTTACAACAGACTAAGCAATACATTGCCTTGCTGTCAGGTACCCAGTCTTCCTTAGCAGGTGGGCTATCCGGAGGAACAAATTCACAGATTGATTTACACCTTTGGATAGTTTCCTGAGGGGTTGATGGTGCATTAAGATGGGGATTAACTGGAACATGAAATACAACAGAGAACATAGATAATTAATATCCTGTGAATAGTATAAGCTTGAGAATAAAATCTTTGTTAGTTTGTTATCTAACAGTACAAATTCTTGGTTCTAATCTATTTATTGATTCTGTTTTTGCATTTAAAATAGAACAAAGAAACTGTGAGAATGCAGAAAATTAGATCACTTTTATTTCACCCATGGGAAACTCCTTTGTGTTCTCTTTCTCAGATACTATGGAGTTCTGGACTGCCATGAATACTAGCATTCTATAACCTAGCTATATGTCAGCTCAAACACAATGACTCACACAAGGTAAGCCATCATGATTTTAGTGATGTTTGCCTTTATTGTCATGGCTCAGAAACATGACCAATTTTGAACCAGAACAGAAATAAGTACTTAATATTAAATTGTAGTTCTTTCAAAGTTATTACAATTTACATACATAGTGCTAATAGTCAGCAATCATACCCGACTTTCATTACAGCCTTACAGAGGGTGTTTTTTTTAGGTTGTTGGGGAAGTTGTTATTTTTGAGTTGCAAAGTCTTCAAAAATAACTAAGAAAATGAAACACTGCAACCGTATACATAGCGATATTTCACATATCTTTTGACACTCAAAACTTCCAAAATCATTCAGGACCTGTTAAATTTTAAAATACTTAAAAGACTAAAACACAAGCAAGCACACAGAAATACAACAATTTTAAAAACTTTAAAATTTTTTGAAGTTTTTTTTAAATAAGCAAATGCAGAAGTTTGGAGATTGTTTGGGTGTTTCAGTTCTCTGCAGTCTCCAAACAGGCAGCATGCTCGAACCTCACGGCAGCCACTCTGCGGGAAGAGGCGCAAGACATTTGACTCCATTTCACCAATTAAAGCGACGAGGGAGATTGAAGCAAAGTAACTGTGGAGGGTGAGCGCTGGCTGCGTGCCTGCCTTTTGATTGCTGAGGATCGCTCTGCTACACTACTGGAGAGGGGAGAGCATCTCACTGTGCCCAGAGAATGTTTCCCAGGTTTTCTGCGTTTTGGATGTGGATTTGGACTATAGACTTCTTTTAGTCTTTGTGTTTTTCACTTGATCCTTATAGTTTTTTTGTACCGGGGGTGGGGGGGTGGAGGAAGGGATATGGGGGTCAATGTGCCTGTTCCATTTTGTTCGTTTTTTTGTGCGGGAGGAGAAATTTGGGGTTGATGTGTCTGTTCCTTTTTAGTGTTTCGTTTTCTGGGCAGGGAGGAGGGATTTTGGGGTTGATGATCATGCTAGCTTTCTTTTCTTTTCTTTCTTGGTTTCATAGCTACCTGAAGAATTTCAGAGTTGTATACTTTAATAATAAAGTAACCTTTGAACTTCATCTAACTGAAGTAATTCTGATAAAATACTTCACTGACCTTTTGGCTAGCGGGCAACTCTGGGGCCAGAAACAGTTAATATTTCAAATCGATGAACTTTCAATCTGAAACAATTAACTCTGTTTCTCTCTCCTCAGATCTGAGGATGAAGGAGTGAATTCTGAATTGCTTTAAGCAAGAACTGCTACAGATACCATCATTGACCAAGTAACAAAACAAGGACCAGTACAGCAAATTCTACAATTTTATGACATTGCCCTCACCAGAAGGCAAACTTGCTGTTTGCTCAATACTTGGCAATATGGCGACGCTCTCTGGCCCTGCGCTCTGAGTGAGCAAATCTTGCAGATTAATTACAGAATCTAGGAAGAAGAAATAAAACATCATAATGGCTAAAGCCACGTGTTAAATACAATATCCAAGAGGTCAACATTTCATAATTTATAAACAAAACAAAGCAATTTCACTTCAGCTTTCATGGGGTTATTAAACACAAAAGTACATCATAAGTCCAAGAATACTGATTAATTCTTAAACATGACTATTAGGTAGGCTTTACTAATAGCAAGACAATAACAGGTCAAATCACTTTTCACCTGATGCCAGATAATTCGTAGAAAAGACAAAGAACTGAATAAAGCCCCCCATAAACTTTCCAATAAGTCAAACTCACTTGCATGAAATCAAACATTAGCTTTCAGGACATCCTGCGAAATTAAAACTACTCTGTCACTGTTTCTCCAAATTTCTGTCAAAACTAACATACCTGAACATAACTAATAGTTACATCAGTTGTACCTTTAAGTTACGGAGTTAACCACAGGAATACTACAGCATGAAGCCATAAATTGTCAGTGCTCTGCAATATAAATACTGAGAACATATATACAGTATAGTTGAAAGTGTTGTGACACCTTCATTAATTCCACCAGTGATCTTATTTGATTTAACTATATCTGTAGAAGAAATAATACCAATTCAAAAGATTAACTTGTAAAGTAAAAAGAAAACTGGGAAATTATAAGAAAATCTTTGAAGATAAATTAAAAAAACACTGACCAAAACAAAGATAGCTTGCCAGTGTCCCGTGAATGAAACAATACAGGAAAAGTCAGAGAAGAAAATGTAATAACGCACACTGCTGCTTTTTTGTTTTCAACATGGCTGGAAAACAGGAGTGATGATTAGCAAGTGGAAGTTTACAACCCCAAAATTGAATACAGTATGAAAATAAAATGAGACACAGAAAGAGATCAAGTCAAAAATCGCTCTTGCAGCATAGCAAGAGATTTTGACAATCTTTATAATCGAGCTGTATCATAATAAGATGTTGTAACTATCATTTTTCAGTGTATAATTTGTTGTGATCAGCCAAACTCAAGAGTGGCACCGCAGCTTTCCAAGCACAACCTCTTAAATACAAAAAAATAACAGTAGAATTTTTGTTACCTGATCGTGTTTTCTCTCGCACAGCGTATGGAACTTCAAGAGCCTTGGCTGCATATTTGGAAAGAAGGCAATCGATGTCTTCAATGGCAAAACCCGCTTCTTGCCCCATGAGTAGCTGATGAAGGGTCTGGACAGCTACTGAAGCCCAATCCACTTTCATATTCATCAGCAGTTGCTCCAGCATTAATAATGGACTTGAGGACAAATGTGAATAGGCATCATGTGCAGACTCCGGTAACGTTAATAAAAGCTACAAAATGGAAAATGTACAAGTCGAACACAAATATCAATAGCTCATTGGGCAGGAAAACTGATGAGCACGCCAATGAAATAATTCCACAACTTATGAATTATTAACTCAAAGCAAAAACTGGTAGGTTACAGTGTCAAAACATCCAGATACAAGTCAAACTTTGGAATGTAGAATAACGTCAGGTGGACAAAATGTCATGTTCTGAACTTGAAAAGTTAACACACTTGTGCCATTAATGATGCCATAGCCTGTGCATATTTAAAAAAAATCAGGTTCCTCAAATATTTCAACAGTTCTATACAAATACTCATTTTAAACTGAGTTTTAAATACTATTTACTTACCTTACAGATCCTCAACCAAATTAGATGGATCATTCTATTTTTTTTGGCGTGTGCCTGCATGCGTGCGAGTCTGTACGTGTGCGTCTACGTGTGCATGCGTATCTGTGCGTCCGTGATGATGGATTTTTCATGGCTTTTTCCAAGACGCAGAGCGAGAGAGAGAGAGAGAGACTGTGTGGCGCGCCACTCCCCACACAGACATTTTCGCGGCATTTTCCCTTTGTTTTTTACGAGGTCAAGTTGCGGTTTCGACACTCAACCTGACACGGATGGGAAGCATGCTCGGGGGCGGACCCGACTAGTTTTGAACCTGGGAATCTCCGCTCCCAGGTCCAGCGCCGATGTTGTTGTGCCATCAGCCAGCTCAGGATCGTTCCATTTTTATTACACTGATGCATAATCATTGCCACGGGCAGCTGTGGAGACCAATCTTTATGTATACTTAAGGCAGAGAATGATAGATTCTTGATTGGTCGGAGCATGAAGGGATACGGGGAGAAAGTAGGAGATTGGAGCTGAGAGGAGAATTGGATCAGCCATGATGAAATGGCAGAGCAGACTCGATGGGCCAAATGGCCTAATTCGGCTCCTATATCTTATAGGTCTTACAGTCTTAATACTACTTAGGCTTCCTCCTGAAAGTCTGAAGGATCCATTTAAAAAGAACTGGAAATTCCAAGTGAGTAAGGACATTGTAAGACACTTTATGAAGTAAAATATATGCCATTCTCTTTTGCACTTGAGAAGCAGTGAGCAAGGGATACTAATTCTTACCTTTGATCCAATGCGAATGGCTTGAATTTCATGACGTCGTGCAGCAGAAAGACTCTTATGAAAGTGGGTAGTAAGATAATTGGAAAGAAAGTGGCAAGCGGCTAATCCTGGGTGCTGATCCAAAGCTTGTTCACATATAACTTGGCATATGTCAGGATCACAGATCCCCTGCAGAAGCTAGTGGAACAGAAAGAACTGAGCTGACACTCAATACATTTTAACAATACTGAGAAAATGCCTAATACAAGATCTTGGAAATAAAACTCATCCATTTGTTATTTCAATAGCTTCTACCTTCTAACATTCATTTTCTTTTAAATGCAGTAATACAGCTATGATGCTTCCAAACATCCATATCAGTAATAATACATCCACATGAACTCTGTAAAAACTAATTTTAATTAATACTTGGCTCTCAAAAGATTGCATATTTTCATAACACAGAGCAGAGCATTTTCCAGTAAGTATATTTCTCAACATTTTTATTCCCTATCCTCATGAGAGCTGAATTGATTTGGAAAAATTCCAGAAGCAGAAGTCATTTCCCAAGTGACGACGATTTAACAGAGGCCTGAGATGAAGCAGAGTCAGGCTATTCATCTGTGAAGAATTAATTCCAAATGATCTCAATACTGTAGAAGACAGAAACTTGAGTTAACACAGAAAATGCTGGAATGCTTAGCAGGCGAGGCTCCATCTGATAAGAGGGAACTGACAACGTTTCTGCTCAACAACAGAACTTGATCCTGCCTTCCCCAATACAACCACACCAGATCAATCTTCGTATTTGTTTCAGCACTTCCTTTGACTTTACACTATTAGTTTTGTCATTCAATGTCTGCTGCCTCCCACCCCATCACAATCATTCTCAACTGCTCCCTCCTTTCAACACCCCTCAACACCTCCCCTGCATCTTAAAACCAGTTTACCTCCAATCCTTCCAATTCAAAGTATGGAAAATGGCCATTCAGCCCACCATATTAGTGCTCACCATCAAGTATCCATTTGCACTAATCCAACAATCCATTCTTCCCACAAGCTCAACAACTTCATCCCATTCCCACCCTCACAATGATCCTTCCATTCACCTATGTATGAAGGGCAAAGTACTGAGGGCATTAACCGATCAAAATGCACATACTTGGTATGTGGGAGGAAACATCTGTAGGTCACAGGGACAACTTGCATAATGCACAGAGATGAATCCATGTGACTGGTGCTGAGATACAACAGCTCTACTGGCTGTGTTACTGTGCCCTCCATTAATTTGAAACTTGCTTTCTTTTGCCATAGATGTCACCTGACCAATTGACTATTTCCAACATTTTTTTTCTTTTTATCACTGGCACTCGCAATCTTGTCCTTACATAAAACATATAAATACATTTTAACCTGGATTTGTGGAAAAAAAATTTGTTTTCAGGATTTCCAACAAATCACCTCATTCTTGCATTGAAATGTTTAAGCTAAATAAAGCATGTACATCTGAGTTAACACAATTAAACTGGATGCCTCAACTCAGAAACAAAACGTAAAACCCGTTAAGATACAAGAAGCTGCAGATGCTGGAATTAAGAGCAATGCACAAAGCTCCGGAATAACCCTGTTGGACAAGGAAGAAATGGGGAGTCAAAAGGGCAGCCTACAACCTGACGGCATGAACATAATATTCTCAACTTCCAATAACTGCCCCTTTCTTTCCCTTTCCTCCTTTTCTTTCTCTTCCTGATTCAACTAGCCTATTCATTATCCTGCCCCTATCCCCTGCTTCATTCTCTCCAGCTGTCCATCACCCACATACTCCTCCCACCAGTTCCCCCTCACTCACTTCATTCCATGCTTCGACCTTCCTCTTCTGAGAAATTCCATCAACTTTAACCCTTTATCAGTCCCACCTATCACCTCCCTGTTTCTGACATCACTCCCACTCTTCCCCTCCCTCATCTGCCTATCACCTGCCAGCTTTTACTCCATCACATCTCTCCCTTTCCCTCTCTCTCCTCAAAAGGCCCCTCAACCCAGAAATCCAACTGGTCATTTCTCTCCAAAGTGTTGCATATTAAACCTGTCAATGCTTTTGGGCAAGTATGAATTGGAACTAATCCACTGAAACATAAAACGCAATATATACCTGTATATTCTTTTAAGTAATAAATTTTATTTTCATGTGCAAATGTATAGGTTAGCTAGAAAAACAATTTATTTATGTATTTGAGATGCAGCACAGAATAGGTCCTTCTAGCCCTCCAATCCACATCATGCAGCAACCCCCCATTTCAACCCAAGCCTAATCACATGACAATTTTACAATAGCCAATTAACCTACCAAGAGGTACGTCTTTGGACTATGGAAAAAACCAGAGTACCCGGAAGAAACCCATGCGGTCACGGGGAGAAAGTACAAACTCCATTTGAAAAATCAAAACCACTACTTAAATGTATTTTAATGAAAGATTTCATTTAAAAGCAAACCACGTTTAATGTGCCTCGAACAAATTAATGAACGTATAATGTCATGCATGCGACGACAATTCCATTACAGTTAAAATCTGAAGGAAATATTCTCGATGAAAATCCATCAGATCTGGAAAGAGTCTGAATAATACCCAAATTACTTCAACTCCACACATTGGTACATTGGTAGTCCCATGCCAGATTCAGTGCAACCTTCCACTTGACCAATTTTGGAAAGAACATGAACTGCCTTTCAAACTATCTATTTTATTATATTGCACTGATTTTTTTATCTTCAGTCTTTAAGGAGCCAATAATAAAGATAAATATTGTTACAATCCAAGTTTTGAATACTTGAATAAGTATATCTAAGGCTTAAGTGATGACAGGGACAGAATACATCCTAGTTTCTTTCTGCTTAATCATGACGAGGGGCACACACTAAAAAATAGTAGAAGCAAGATGATGAAAGTGAACCAAGTAACATAGGAAGATGTATATTGAACATTTTCGTCTATTGATTAAATGGGAAATGTTAATAGAATGGATTACGATTAATTGGGTCCGTTAGTCAGGGCAGCCGCTTACTTAGGATAACTCTTAAAGAGCAAAAACAAATCGAAAAAATAGCTGGGATTCCACCTTGTTTATTTGGTACACTACGCCACTTAAGTGGGACGAGACTGTTGCCGAACAGTTTCCAACTAGCATCAATTGTATATGCTTGTGTGGTCATTTGACACTACACTGTGATTAGTGATGTTTTGCTCTTTGCGGTTTCAAGCATCGAGGCTTAGAGATGCCACAACGTCTGAAAGTGAAAATAAAATAATTTTTCCACTTCAACAAGTTAGGAACTCAAAGAATTTGAAGGTACTGACAATCATCTTGAATGTTACAATGAAAATGAAGACTTGGAGGATGCAATCATCAAAAGCATTGCATGAAGGCAGTCCATTATCTAAGTGTCTGCACTAATTTTGTTTATTTACATTCAATCAAAAGAACATGGCAACATACACTGGATGAATTCCTCCATTGATAACTATTAGGAACTAATACAGTTTTATAGTATTGTAGTAGTATTGGTGGTTTTCTAATTAGTTCTGTATTTCACTTAAACACATAATTTGTTACTCCGTTAAACATTTGTCGCTTTTATAGCTTTTTAACTATTTCCATGAAACTTCAGCTAATTGGGACAGTCGCTTAATTGGGCCAAAAGGTACTGGTGCCAATGAGTCCCAATTAACTGGAATCCACTATATTTAATAATGTTCTTTAAACTTACGCCAAAATTCACGATTAGCACTCATGTAACACAGAATACATTTTTTTCATGGGAGCACTTGCCTGGAATGCTCTCTCTCCATCTCCGAGCGCGAGAAGGTGAAGGAGATATTCATGCCAGAGCTTTACTGTGAAGTGCATTGGAACAGGGTGTAGCTGAACCCAAGATTCACAAAGCTCAAACTCCTGCAAAGACAATTTATCAATCCCCTTAGAGAATAGCATTCAATTAAAGCAACAACATTTATTTATAAAATGATTTTGAAGTAGTAAACCATCACAAAGCAGTGCACAGGAGCACAATTGAACATAATTTGACAAAGTTAGGTTTTAAGAAACAACATAAAATAGGTTAAGAAGGTAAAGACATGGAGGGTGAACCATAACTTAGTTGATTTAGTTTAGGGGATGATCAAAACGCCAGATGCACAGGGGCACTCATATGCTGAAAGATTACAGAGATAAAACATGATAAAAATAGGGACAGGCAGGGTCAGGGAGGTACTTGAAAGCAAAGATGAGAATTTTAAGACTGAGGACGGGCCAAAAAAAAGGAGCCAATGCAGACCAGTAGGTTAAGGGGTGATGGGTGGATAACATCTGGAATTTATTGTAAAAAGCATTTCTGATGGTAGCAAGGGTGATAGCTTCAGCATCAGGTGAGTAACAGCCAGAAGCAGAGTCTGAAGATGTGACAAAGGAAAGAGCTGGGCATTATGATGACACTAATAAACAGTCTGAAGCCTAGAATTAAAAAAGTAGTGCTATTTTAGATATCTACTTTTGTTTCAAATAGCAGCTAAACACTGTATAGGGAAGTATTCAATGCCAGGCAATAGAGTTTGTGTCAGCATTATAGAGAAGGGCATTTGTCTTCTAATATTTAGCTAGGGAGGCATCTTTTCCTGATCCAGCATGAGCTGTCTTTCAAGTAATATTACAATTCAGAGACACTGGAGAGGTCAACAGGTATATGAAAGCCAGCAGTGACTTTCCAGATTTGCCTAGAGGCAGAAGGACATAGAATAGAACTAAGTGGATATGTCCCTGGAACCTGAAGGCACACACTGTGGGAGCAGGAAGAGAAGCCACTGGCTACATTGGCTACAATTGCACAAGGATGGACCAAGCCAAATACAGTTCCAATGTAGCTCAATAATGCACCTGCAAAATGAATAAAATATCACTGAACAAAACGATTTGCTCCAGATACTGGTCAGTCAAAAAATTTGTTTTGTTTTTATAACCAGACTATAAAATGGGATCATAACATTTGCAATAACCTATTACTCTATAGTTAGAGATGGAGAACCAATAAATAGCTAAAATTATTGGTTCACATTTAAATTGTTTTAGTCAATCCTGTGAGAAAAATTCTATTTTTTTCAAAAATTCAATACGTTTTCTCTAGCAAATGTCAACTTAAGGGAACTGGTATACAACTCTCCTCTTTACAAAATAGCTCATGCCAATTAACAATAATCTTCAAAACTAAGGAATTAAATAAATAAATGCGATGTGGCTTACAATTTTGTAACATGAACTTTTTTGCTCAACTTTTAAAATACATACAAAACTATTTAATTGTTTGGCAACAGATATTCAAAAATAAATCTTTAGAATCAAGAATGAATGTTTTTTTACCCTGGCCTTCAGAATGATGTCCATCACAGTCTGTGGGTTCTCATTGGATTCAGTCCGAAGTTCTTGCCAACCATGCCAAAGAATAGGAGGCCCAAGATTAAGGATCTAACAACAGAAACCTTTATTTTAAGATTAAAGCACTATTTGCCTAATATTGTCAAAATGTTTTGCGGCAAGAAAAATATACACAAAATTTTGCACCTCACCCTATGAGGAATATTTCCTTTCTCCTAAACATCCTTCCATTCTCTTCTCTGCTGCTTAAAAATGACTTGCATTCTCATTTTTCCAGTTCTGATGAAGGGTTTTCAACCTATAACTATAAACGTTCTCCCTTTTCC
Source organism: Mobula birostris (assembly GCF_030028105.1). Taxonomy (NCBI): domain Eukaryota; kingdom Metazoa; phylum Chordata; class Chondrichthyes; order Myliobatiformes; family Myliobatidae; genus Mobula; species Mobula birostris. The sequence goes on along the minus strand of NC_092370.1, from coordinate 175,987,877 downwards.
ACAGATGCAGCCTGACCTGCTGTGTGTTTTCATCATTTTCTGTTTTATTCTATTTCACAGGTATAGCAAAGAGAATATACACAGATATTTCACACCTTGGTCATTTAAATCCCAAAGACATGCAGGCCAGAGGTTAATTAGTCACTGTGAATTCTCTCTGGCATGTAGTAGCTGAATGGAAGAATCTATGGAGTTGATCTGAACGCAGGGGTAATAAAAAGGGATTAGAGTAAATATGTGTTTGATGGTTAGTATGGTCTTGTTGTGCTGAATAGGCTGCTTTCACGCTGTACTAGTCTTTGACCAAATCAAAAAAAAAAGACATGTTAAAGGTCAAAGCCACAGAAGCTGTTCAGCGTGACGGAACAGAATTGGCCAAATTCAGAACAAACAAGTTACCTAAAATTGGTATGGAAGGCAGAAACCTGCCTACAGACAAGATGAAGTGCTGTTCTAATGTTCACGCTACATCTTATGAGAACAGTTCAGGGGCCCACAGTGAGAGGGTTATATCAGTGGTCCCCAATCACTGGGCCGCAAAGCATGCGCTACCAGGCCGTGAGGAAACAATATGATTTGGCGATATGAAATGATATGCATCAGCTGCACCTTTCGTCATTCCCTGTCACGCCCACTATTGAACTTTAACGCACGCGAGGTCATCAGTGACCCAAGACGCAAATGACTCAAGACATGCAAAGGAATGGGTCCGTGACCCATTTGTGAGTGTTTCCAGTGAATCTCCGATGTCAGCGCGGGAAAAATATCAACTCCTTGAGTTTACAAATGACGGTGGGCTGAAAAGTATGTTTCACGTAACATCTCTGCCGGCATTCTGGATCAAAGTCAAGGCTGAATATCCTGAGATAGCCACGAAAGCACTGAAAACGTTCCTTCTATTTCCAACATCATAGCGCTGCAAAGCAGAGTTTTCTGCAATGAATGCAACGAAAACTAAATTGTGGAATAGACTGGACATAAGGAACCCCCTTTGAGTATCGCTGTCTCCCATCACCCCTCGATGGGAACGTGTTGTTGCAGGAAAACAAGCCCAGGGCTCCCATTGATTCAGCGATATTGGTGTGTTGCAATGATTTTATATGTTCATACGAGGAAAATATGTGCTGTGTATTTAATATCCAAACGTTACTTAAAATGTTATAATGCTATTGACTTATAAGTGAATTATAATCAGTAGTCCCCAACCTCCAGGCCGTGAAGAATGCAGCGGTGGCCGGAATGTACCCAGCAAACCTTTGAGAAAAAAGCCGAAATAAACAAGCTAATTGATTCGGTGCCACCCTGCACGTAAATGTCGGCCCAGATCAGAGGCGATTGCCGATTGCGTCGCCTCTGATCTGGGCCGACATTTACGTGCCGGGCGGCACCTAATTAATTAGCTTGTTTATTTCGGCTTTTTTCTTAAAGGTGTGCTGGGTGCACTCCGGCCACCGCTGTACCACTGCATGCTTTGAGGCAATGTATCAGTCCATGGCCCGGAGGTTTGGAACCACTGTTATAATTGACTTATCACTATATTCATGCGAGGAAAATATGCGGTGTGTTTAATATTAAATTTGTTAGATAAACCCCTTTAGAAACGAAATTGAGTGTATTAGCCACTTATAAGTGACTTATAGTTGACTTATCACCTATATTCCGGTCGTGATTAACACCCCCGCCCCCCCCCCCCCACCAGTTGGCCAGTCCGCAAGAATACTGTCAATATTAAACCGGTCCGCGGTGCAAAAAAGGTTGGGGACCCCTGATTTATATGACTGGCAAATGGCATCTCTGTGTCAGTCCTGCACACTGAATGTAGGTGTATACATCAATATTTTGTTTCTCCAATGTAGACTACATTGTGGACAAACATGAAACTATAAGCCAACAGAATCATAGCATTATCTGAAAGGACACTCCACTCTTTAAGAAGGGAGGAAGGCAAAAGAAAGGAAATTATAGGCCACTTAGCTTAACCTCAGTGGTTGGGAAAATATTGGAGTCCATTATTAAGGATGAAGTTTCGGAATACTTGGAGACTAATGATAAGATAAGTCAAAGTCAAAGTCAGCATGGTTTCTGTGAAGGGAAATCTTGCCTGCCAAATCTGTTAGAGTTCTTCGAGGAAGTAACAAGCAGGGTGGACAAAGGAGAGGCAGTGGATATCATTCACTTGGATTTTCAGAAGGCATTTGATAAGATGCCACACATGAGCCTGCTCAACAAGATAAAATCCTATGGCGTTACAGGAAAGATACTGGCTTGGATAGAGAAATGACTGACAGGCAGGAGGCAGCGAATAGGAATAAAGGGAGCCTTTTCTGGTTGGCTGCCAGTGATTAGTGGTATTCCTCAGGGGTCAGTATTGGGACAGCTACTTTTCACATTGTTTGCAAACAATTTAGATAATGGAATTGATAGTTCTGTAGCAAAGTCTGTGGATGATACGAAGGTAGGTGCAGGGGTAGGTAGTGCTGAGGAAGCAATGCAATTGCAGCAGGACTAATTGGAAGAATGGGCAAAAAAATGGCAGATGGAACACAGTGTTCAGGGAAATATATGATAAAGCATTTTGGTAAAAGGAACAATAGTGTGGACTATTATCTACATGGGGAGAAGGTTTAAACAACAGAGGTGCAGAGGTACTTAGACATCCTCGTGCAAGACTCCCAGAAGATTAATTTACAAATCGAGTCTGTGGTAAAGAAAGCAAATGAAACGTTGGCATTTATTTCAAGGGGAATAGAGTATAAAAGCAAGGAGATAATGCTGAAGCTTTATAAGACACTAGTCAGACTGCACTTAGAATACTGCCAACAATTTTGGGCCCAATATCTCAGAAAGGATGTATTGTCATTGGAGAGAGTCCAGAGGAGACTCCAGGAATGAAGGGGTTAACATAAGAGGAGCACTTGGCAGCTCTGGGCCTGGATTCACTGGAATTTAGAAGAATGTATGGGGATCTCATTGAAAGCTACCGAATGTTGAAAGGACTAAATAGGGTGGATGTGGAGAGGATGTTTTCTATGGTGGGGGTATCCAGAACCAGAGTGCACAGCCTCAAAATTGAGGAGCGACCTTTTAGAACAGAGGTAAGGAGGAATTTTTTTTAGCCAGAGAGTGGTGAATCTGTGGAATGCTCTTAAGATGAAGTTGATAAGTTTCCTGATTGGTTAGGGCAACAAAGCATATGGCGAGAAGGCGGGCGTATGGGGTTGAGTGGAATCCAGGATCAGCCATGATGGAATGGCAGAGCAGACTCAATGGCTGAATGGCCTAATTCTTCTCCTATGTTTTATGGACTACTTGCTTCCCTGAACACAGGAAGGAAGGAGATACATAGTGGCCGTTACAGCACCAGTGGTTATCTCACTCTATTATTCCTTTGGACTGATTCGTCTATCCTTCATCATCTCTATAATTTCAAACCAACTCATTTTTCTCCAATTCTAATAAAGGGCTTACAAAACTCGGTTTATTTTTCCACTGCAGAGTGTTAATTCTTGTCATTACTCAACTCTAAATTGCTCATCCATTCTTCACCCATTGAAAGTTTGCTCACCTTTGCCCCATCAAACATAAGACCATAAGACAAAGGAGAAGTCGGCCATTCGGCCCATCGAGTCTGCTCCGCCATTTTATCATGAGCTGATCCATTCTCCTATTTAGTCCCACTCTCCCGCCTTCTCACCATAACCTTTGATGCCCTGGCTACTCAGATACCTATCAATCTCTGCCTTAAATACACCCAATGACTTGGCTCCACTGCTGCCCGTGGCAACAAATTCCATAGATTCACCACCCTCTGACTAAAAAAATTTCTTCGCATTTCTGTTCTGAATGGGTGCCCTTCAATCCTCAAGTCATGCCCTCTCGTACTAGGCTCCCCCATCATGGGAAACAACTTTGCCACATCCACTCTGTCCATGCCTTTCAACATTCGAAGTGTTTCTATGAGGTCTCCCCTCATTCTTCTAAACCCCAAGGAATACAGTCCAAGAGCGGACAAACGTTCCTCATATGTTAACCCTCTCATTCCCGGAATCATTCTAGGGAATCTTCTCTGTACCCTCTCCAATGTCAGCACATCCTTTCTTAAATAAGGAGACCAAAACTGCCCACAGTACTCCAAGTGAGGTCTCACCAGCGCCTTATACAGCCTCAACATCACATCCCTGCTCCTATACTCTATTCCTCTAGAAATGAATGTCAACATTGCATTCGCCTTCTTCACCACTGACTCAACCTGGAGGTTAACTTTAAGAGTACCCTGTACAAGGACTCCAAAAGTCCCATTGCATCTCAGAACTTTGAATTCTTTCCCCATTTAAATAATAGTCTGCCCGTTTATTTTTTCTGCCAGAGTGCATAACCATACACTTTCCAACATTGTACTTCATTTGCCACTTCTCTGCCCATTCTTCCAATCTATCCAAGTCTCTCTGCAGACTCTCCGTTTCCTCAGCACTACAGGCCCCTCCACCTATCTTCGTATCGTCAGCAAACTTAGCCACAAAGCCATCTATTCCATAATCCAGATCGTTGATGTACAATGTAAAAAGAAGCGGCCCCAACACTGACCCCTGTGGAACACCACTGGTAACCGGCAGCCATCCAGAGTAGGATCCCTTTATTCCCACTCTCTGTTTCCTGCCAATCAGCCAACGCTCTACCCACGTATGTAACTTTCCCATAATTCCATGGGCTCTTATCTTGTTAAGTAACCTCATGGGTGGCATCTTGTCAAAGGCCTTCTGAAAATCCAAATATACAACATCCACTGCATCTCCCTTGTCTAGCCTACTGGTAATTTCCTCAAAAAATTGTAATAGGTTTGTCAGGCAGGATTTTCCTTTAAGGAATTCATGCTGAGTTCTGCCTATCTTGTCCTATGCCTCCAGGTACTCTGTAACCTCATCCTTGACAATCAACTCCAACAACTTCCCAACCACCGACGTTAAGCTAACAGGTCTATAATTTCCTTTTTGCTTCCTTGCCCCCTTCTTAAATAGCAGAGTGACATTTGCAATCTTCCAGGTCTTCCGGAACCATGCCAGAATCTATCGACTTTAGAAAGATCATCGCTAATGCCTCTGCAATCTCCACAGCTACTTCCTTCAGAACACGAGGGTGCATTCCATCTGGTCCAGGAGATTTATCTACCTTTAGACTATTCAGCTTCCTGAGTACTTTCTCTGTCATAATTGTGACTGCTCACACTTCTCTTCTCTGCCACCCTTGAGTGTCCGATGTACTGCTGATGTCTTCCTCAGTGAAGACTGATGCAAAATACTCATTCAGTTCCTCTGCCATCTCCTTATCTCCCATTACAATTTCTCCAGCATCATTTTCTATCGGTCCTATATCTACTCTCACCTGTCTTTTACTCTTTATATACTTGAAAAAGCTTTTTGTATCCTCTTTGATATTATTTGCTAGCTTCCTTTCATAGTTAATCTTTTCTCTCTTAATGACCTTCTTGGTTTCCTTTTGTAAGGTTTTAAAAACTTCCCAATCCTCTGTCTTCCCACTAATTTTTGCTTCCTTCTATGCCCTCTCCTTTGCTTTAACTTTGGCTTTGACTTCTCTTGTCAACCACGGTTGCATCCTTTTTCCACTCGAAAATTTCTTCTTCTTTGGAATATACCTGTCTTGCACCTTCCTCATTTCTCGCATAAACTCCAGCCACTGCTGGTCTACTGTCTTTCCTGCCAGTGTCCCTTTCCAGTCAACTTTGGCCAGTTCCTCTCTCATGCCACTGTAATCTCCTTTACTCCACTGAAATACCGACACATCAGATTTCGGCTTCTCTATTTCTAATTTCACAGTGAACTCAATCATGTTATGATCACTGCCTCCTAAGGGGTCCTTCGCCTCAATCCCTCTAGTCACCTCCGGTTCATTACACAATACGCAATCCAGTACAGCCGATCCCCTAGTGGGCTCAACAACAAGTTGTTCTAAAAAGCCATCTCGCAGACATTCTACAAATTCTCTCTCGAGATCCAGTGCTGACCTGATTTTCCCAATTTACTCGCATGTTAAAATTCCCCACAATTATCATAACACTGCCCTTCTGACAAGCCTTTTCTATTTCCAGTTGTAATTTGTAGTCCACATCACTGCAGCTGTTTGGAGGCCTTTAAATAACTGCCATCAGGGTCCTTTTACCCCTGCTATTTCTTAGCTCAACCCATAAAGATTCTGCACCTTCCGATCCTATATCACCTCTTTCTAATGATTTAATATCATTTCTTACCAATAAAGCCACTCCTCCCCCTCTGCCTACCTTCCTATCCTTCCGATACACCGTGTATCCTTGGACGTTCAGCTCCCAGAGACATGCATCCTTTAGCCAGGTCTCAGTGATGGCCACAATATCATACCTGCCAATCTGTAGCTGTACAACAAGATCGTCCACCTTATTCCTTATGCTACCTTAAGACCAGTATTTGATACTTCTTGCATTGATTTCACTGCAACTTTATTGCACTGCAACTCATCCCAATGGCTAAAAATTTGCCCCATCACCTGCCTGTCTTTCCTGACATCTTTACTGCTCACTACCTTAGATTTATTTCTGTTTTCCCCTTCCTCCACTCTATCATTCCGGTTCCCATCCCCCTGCCAAATTAGTTTAAACCCTCCCTAACAGCTCTATTAAACTTTCCTGCCAGGATATTGGTCCCTTTCAGGTTCGGGTGTAACCCGTCCTTTTTGATCAGGTCATACTTCCCCCAGAAGAGATCCCAATTATCAAAGAATCTGAAGCCCTGCCCCCTGCACCAGTCTCTCAGCCACGCATTCATCTGCCTGATCCAACTATTCTTGCCCTCGTTAGCACGTGGCACAGGTAGCAATCCTGAGATTACTACCCTGGAGGTCCTGCTCCTCAGCTTCCTTCCTAACTCCTGGAAATCTCTCTTCAGGACCTCCTCCTTTGTCCTATCTATGTCATTGGTACCAACATGTACCAAGACAACTGGCTGCTCACCCTCCCACTTTAGAATATTCAGGACCCAATCCGAGACATCCCGTACCCTGGCACCTGGGAGGCAACACACCATGTGGGTATCTCTGTCAGGCTCACAGAATCTCCTGTCTGTTCCCCTGACTATGGAATCCCCTATGACTACCGCATTTCTCTTCTCCCTCCTTCTCTCCTGCACAACAGCGCCAGGCTCAGTGTCAGAGACCCAAACACAGGGATAACCATTGTGAAGATCCCCTGAATTTACTGCATAAAATGCACTTTTATTTAACAAAAATATAGTAGACTATAATTGACAGTATAAATTAGTGTTACTGATATTTTGTCCTGCATGGAGTTCTTTAAAATCCTGTAATACTCATTATTTACTTGAATAATAATGAAATAATGTTGATGTGAATGATATTTAGAGATCTGTCAACATAATTAAAATCTTTTTTAAAATCATATAGAACACAGCAAAACCTCAAAAAGTTAAAATGCTCAAAGACGCAGCTAAATGGTTTAAAAGTTTAAATGACACACCCAAAGAATCAAAGATACATAGCTCATATGTAAAACACTATTGTGTGGTAAATTATTTTTAATAAGAAATCTGACTTGCAACAGCAGATCAATGAAACAGAAACAAAATTCATGACCTCACATCATTCTGGTTGTCTTGTATAATCACATATTTTCACATTATGAAGTGTCAATTAACAGGAACTGGAAGTCACATACCTTCTGATAAACCTGAAGCTCCTTTTTCTTTGCAAGCAGATCAGACCTTAACTCCCTTTTGTTTGTGCTGGGATCACTCAGACAATAAAACAGAACCTCAAGACATGCATCAAGTGGCCACTTCTCCATGCAGTGGAGAAGCAGCTTAGCTCGTAGGGTAGCATTCCTTATGCGGATGAGATATTCCCAGCCTTCTTTCTCTGCCAGAGTTACAAGACATAATACAAGAGAGAACCACTTGACCATGAATACAAAAAGAATTAGATTAAACAATAGCTGGTCTTAAAAATATGGCTTATAGGTCAATGAACAATTGCCTTATAGCTTGCCCTTAAAGCAGGCTCAAATGAACTGATTAGATTTCCCAATTATGGGCAATGGAAGACCAGCTAGCTAATGCAGGAAGCTGCTTTCATTGGCTGGTTATATGAAACACAATGTTAATAACACTCTCTAAAACCAACCAGCAGGCAAACATAATAGTTGTCTGTCAAGTATATACAAGAAACTGTTACGTATGTGCACAGCAATTAGCATGTGCATACTGATCTAGGAATTTTCATACATTAGTGATGAACATCCACTATTGTTACACATGGGATTCAGAAGAATTTGCAGCACTGGATAGAAGATTAAAAGACCTACAATCTTGGACCTAGAGTGCAGGCATAACCCAGTACCCATTCTGATTACATACATCATGGTTGCACAATTCTGTTATAAATTCACATTTGTCATAGATATTACCAATGTTACACCAACTATAATTTCTCTTCCCACAGCAGAGGCACTGTAATATCTCAACTAGCAAGCAAGTGGGATTATGAGTAGCTTTCCATTAATGTGAATGGAGAGATAGTGGAAAATATTGATAATATAATTAAATATTTAACAAAGGTATGTAGTTTTTGGGGAATTGTTAACTGACTTTACCCAAAGAATTCAATATTGTCAAAAGATTTCTTAAGTGCTTGAAAGACTATTACACCTATCAATATGGAATAAACACCTTAAGGAGCACTTCTTTTTTCCCTTAATTTTAAAAACAGTATAACTAAGGCATTCTTAAAGTCATGGATTTTTTTTTTTATTTCAACACTTCAATCTGCTGATACAATAGGGAACTTCACTCAACTAAATGTCTTCCAAGTCTATGAATCTACATATTTTAGACTGTTCTTCCTGGAGGTGACTCTGCCTTTCTAGGAAATTGTTTAAATTTTAATTGGACTTGCATGCATGAAGCCTTTAATGATACTCTATCACAAGGGTTTTGCAGCCTTACCTTCCATGACAGCACAACTGAGCAGAACATCTTTCAGTTTCTCAAACTCTTCACTCTCATCACCATATAGTTCCAGAGTCTTCAAGGCCCTGAGCCAGTGTCTATCACATAGGAACTGCCTGAATGCTTCTGTTACTGTGCTCACAGCAATCTCAGAATGAAGGCCTGATAGCAAAAGTGTAACACATGGATTACCATACAGAGAGTCCACAAGGCTGGTAACTTCTTCTTGGGTTCCTAGAAAAGGCTCAGCCATTGCAGAAAGAAAATGTTCAAGGACTGGAAATCCTTTCATTAATTCCTCACACTCCTTGCACATTTGTTCCACGTCAAGGAGTACCTCCGTGCGACCACTCAAACGTTGCTTCCATGACAGACTGTGTTTAAGTGCCTTCTGACCCCGGGTAGCAGTTAAACATACAAGGACTGTTAGTAACTCTGAATGAGACTTGAGGAAATTCAAAGCAGAAGGAATGAGAGAATATGGTCCCAAGGAAGATTCCGATAATTCACCTTCAACTATTCCTTCTGCCTGATGTAATGAACTTGGAAGGGCGAATCCCAAATCAGGAAGACAATCTTTTGTGTTTTCCTCTATCAGTTTAATTGCTTCGTTGAGAAAAGATGTACAGTGGCCGAGCTTCTTGGTGTTCCACAGTGGAAGGCATTCACAGCAGCAGTTTACAATGATCTCTTGTACATTCAGATTCAGGTCTTCCTTGTGCAGTAGCATGAACAGCCTACAGAGGGAATCAAGATATCCAATATTCAGGCTCAGGCATTCAACCCATTCATACTTAATATAACAGGCTGAGAATGCAAAATAGTTGTCACCTTGTCAACAATTCTTCCAAGATAGTAATTCAATGTGTATTTTAGGGAACTTCGATAATGTGTTAAAATATAATGCACATAAGGATCTCTTAGGTTTGGATTATAATCTGGAAAATATTAACTGTGAGAATGTGTTGTTTTCTAGGAGGCTCTGGTATACCAGCCAAGCGCAAGGATGAAGTCAGAGCTGGGGAGGATCGGCTACAAATGGAGCCAGCTGTGCTGCCAGAGGCAGTGGCCAGGAACAGGTGCAGCAGAGATGGGGAACTGTAGACCAAAGTGCTCCTGGAGGAACAGGCACTAAGGTACATGAGAGGGGTGTGAAATAGAAGCACAAAAGGGCATTACCTTCAGCGAACAAATTCAAGAAAAACACAGGGAGCAGTAACAACCACCGCATATGGGGTATTGACCTCACAAAAGCCTTTCACTTCATTAACTGAGAGGAACTGTGGAACACTCTCCTCAAATTCACCAGCTTACACAAATTTGTCTCCATCATACGTTTGTTTCATGACACAATCCTAAGTAGTGGGTTCACAACAAAGTCAATCACACACAAAGAGAAAACTGGTGCAAAAATAAAAGGGTTGCGACATTGCTCCAACACTTTCACAATCTTTCCTAGAAGTTAAATTAGCAACACTTAAAACCAAGACAATGTTTGTAACATTCACATTATGGAGTTTTGAAGGAAAAAGTACCCATCATAAACACAAGTAGTTAATCCCAATGCATCGTCCTCTGCATTGGTAAACCCCATCACTTCATCGAGCACCTCCGTTCCATCTGCCAAAAGCCAAACTTCCTGGTGGCCAAACATTTTAATTCCCATCCTGTTGCAACCTGTCAGTCCATGGCCTCCTCTTGTATCACCATCAGCTGACCCTCAGGGTGATAGAGCAACACCTAACATTCCATCTGGGTAGCCTCCAAATACCAACTTCTCTTTGCAGCAAAAAAAAATTCCCTCCCATCTTCTTCCATTCCCTACTCTGGCCTCTTATCTCTTCTCAACTGCCTATTATCTCTTCTTTCCTTCTCCTATGGTCCACTCTTCTACCAGATTCCTTCCACTCCAACCCTTTACCTTTCTTACCTACCTGGCTTCATCTATCACCTTCTTGCTATTCTCCTTCCCTTCCTTTCACCTTTTAATTCCCCCTTGCTTTCCAGTACTAAAGAAGGGTCTTTGCCCAAAACATCGGCTGATTATTCATTTCCATAGATGCTGAGTTCCTCCAGCATTTTTCTGTGTAATGTTTTGGATTTCCAGCATCTGCAGAATTTCTCATGTTTATTAACTGCAGATTATTTGTTGATAAAAATCTACTTGTATGCTGTGTAACAAATGAACATAGGTCAAGCGAAGAAATAATAAAGACACTATTATGATAGGAATGAGAGAAAAATCATTTGAATTTTTCATACCGGTCAGGTGAAGTTGACTTCTCAAAAAGCAACTGTGCAAAGAGTTGTGATGGAGTCTGCTGCAGAACGATGAAAGGATTTCCTACTTTTATATCTGAAAACTGATCTGAAATTAAAATAACAATTTGATTTTGCTACAGTTAGCTCAAGTTGTCCAAGGTCAACACAGTTTAGCTGCACTGTAGCTTCCCCCACCACTTATCTTCTTCACCCCTTTTGCATCCATTGTCAATTTTAAACTTTGACTTCTTTTGTTAAAATGGCCTCACTTAAAAAAAAAATCAGAACAAAATCAGTGTAATTTTAAATACTTCAAGATATGATTAAAATGTTTATAAGTCTTACCAGAATCTCGGTTCATACTTTGAACATACACTGCTGCAAGCGTGTTGATGTAGTCAAAAAGGGTTTTCACGTAGTCTGGTCTGGTTTGATTATCTAGCACAGGTTGTATCTGGCCATCCAGATTCTTCAGTAACTCCTTCACATTGGATTGAATTGTATCTGCTTCTGAATCCTGAGGTTGAGAACTTGCTTGCTCTAGACAGCTGAGTATGTTAATTTTTGCCTCTAAAAAACAGGAAAATCATTTGTGTTTCATTCATAAAAGCATTAAGCACAGCACGTGTGATTCAGCATTATTGGCAGAACATGTCAGAACCTTTATGACTAGTATCCTATTCCTACAAGGAAACACTTTTTTCCCTTAAAAAATGCAAACATAATAAATTATGCAAAAGTAATGGGCAGAAAACAGAACTGGGAATGTGTATTGACTGTTGACCTTGAGCAACACACACAAACACCCAGAGAAACTCAGCGTCAATGGAGGGACATAAACAGTCAACATTTCAGCCCCAGACCCTTCAGGTGGATTGGAAAGGAAGGGAAGACAAGGCCTGGATAAGAAGGCAGGGGGAGAGGTGGAAGTACAAGCTGGTAGATAGGTGAAACCAGGTGAGGAGAAAGGTGGATGTGTAGAAGAGAGGGGGGGAGTGAAGTAAGAAGCTGGGAGTTGATTGATTTCACCTTTCACCTACCAGCTTGTGCTCCTTCCCCTCCCCCACCTTCCTATTCCTGTCCCTTACTCCTTCCTTTCCCGTCCTGATGAAGGGCCTTGGCCCGAAACATTGACCATCTATTCTCCTCCGTAGATGCTGCCTGAACTGCTGAGTTCCTCCTGCACTTTATACATGTTGCTCTGGATTTCCGGCAGCTGCAGAATCTCGTGTTTAGAACTAGACTTAGCAGTTAATGAAGAGCAAGTAGTTACAATAAATACACTCATAAACAGGTCTCCTGAAAGCTATTTTAATTTTAAAAAGGAGTTGCATTAGTTTTCTCAGCTTCTTGATTTTGCAAAGTATATGTGCTTCGCAATGAGGCTCAAGCAGCACCATACTTGAGATGAGGGATAATAGAAACTGTAAAATGTTGTATTTCCATGCAGGATGATAAAAGGGAGGAAAGTCAGAGCTCTACATTTGTACAGCATAGAAACAGGCTGTTTAGCCCACTTCATCTCCACCAACCATTATGTCTATATTATGTCTGCAGTAATTCCATACCGTGTGCCTTTCTCAATTAAGTATCAGCCCAGAGGCCTCTTTATTGCTCCTGTCTCCACTACCTCATCTGGTAGCTCATTCCCCTTTCTTTCCAGTCCTGATGAAGGGTCCTCAGCCCGAAACGTCATCTCTTTATTCCTTTCCATAGATGCTGCTTGACCTGCTGAGTTCCTCCAGCATTTTTTATGTGTTACTCTGTATTTCCAATATCTGCTAAATCCCTCGTGCTCCTGCCAGATACTAATTCTCTGTGAGAAACTTTATTCTTCAAATCCCCTTTGAAGCTCTTCTCTCTCAACTTAAACTGGGCCCTTTAGCTCTAGACAACCCTACCATGGAAATTGACTCCGCCTATCTAGACATCCCATAATTTTAGACCTCTAACATGTCTCCTCTCAGCATCCTGAGTGTTCAACGACACTACAAGGCCTTGACATTCACCAAGTATGTCCTACCCTGCTTTAACTTCCCAAAATATATCGTTTTGCAAATTTCATCTGCCATTCCTTTGACCATTTTCCTAGTTGATCAACATCCAGTTGTAACCTTGGACAACTTTCTTCACTATCCATTATATCACCAATATTGATGTTACCTGCAAGCTAACTTATCAGGTCACTACATTCTCATCCAATTCGTGATATATTCCACAGAATCCTGCGGCATACCACTGATGACAAACCTCCAAGCTTAAAAACAACCCTCTGCCTCGTACAACCAAGACAATTATGTATCCATATGGCCAGTTCACCCTGAATCCTATGTGTTCCAACCTTCCAGATTAGCCTATCACACAGGGCCTTATTAAGGCCCAAGTAGACAACATTTACTACCCTGCCTTCATCAATCCTCTTCAAAAAACTCAAATTTGTGAGACATAATTTCCCACACAAAACCATGCCAACTAGCCCTAATCAGTCTTTGCCTTTCCAAATGCAAGTAAATCCTGTCTGTCAGAACCTCTTCCAAACACATTCCCACCAGCATGTAGTTCCCTGGCTTATCTATGCTTCCCTTCTTGAGTAAAGGCACATTAGCCTTCTGAACAACTTCAGTCTTTTGTTAACTGACCCGTGGCTGACAAAAGTACAAAAAGCTCTGCCAGAGCCTCAACAATCCCTTCCCTTACTTCCTATATCATCCTAGGACACACCGGATCAGGTCCCGGGGATTTATCGATCTTTATACATATGTTTTAGCTTTTCCCCTACTAGCTGAACAAGCAATTCAGTGTCAAAAACGGTTTCAAAAAAGTAAAGAAATGAATTTCTGAAGCCGATTCCAAGTTGAGCATAATTCTACAAAGATATAAGCACCATAATCAGCAGCGGCAATTTGTTAATGCATAGCAATTTGATGAGGGAAAATATAATCTGTATTGACCATCAGCCTCTTTTGTTCACTTCCTGCAAGTTTCGGAGAAATTAAAGTGTGCCAAACCAATCCAGTTATAATAGGGTTTAACTGATATTATGTTGCCTAATTGTGATTCAGATCAAAAACACTGACAGCCAAACATTCATTAGTGGTCAGGTTCCTTGTGCTTAAGATGAACCTGAGGAGTTATTGATGGAAATAGTGAACCTGACTGGTGCTCACAAATACAGTGATCTTATCAGATTGTGAATATTACCCAGATTATGCAGTATACTCTGATTCAATTAAAACTGGATAGAAGCATTGACAGTTACCATTTGGTTGCAATGAATTTATACAAATTTATCAAAACACAGACAATATAATGTTAATCAAAAACATATTCAGCTTCTAATGATTTGATCTGTGGCAGGTTGAACAATATGATCAGTTCCACAATCCTTGATGGTATACACACTAAGAATACTGCGAGACAATTCTGAGTTTCAGAAACCACACAATAGAATCTATTTCTACTAACCAGTGGACTTTATTGCTGCTTGAAGATTCTGTGTAACCTGCTCCAAGCACTCTGATAGGTTGAGTTGTGTGGTGACACAGCCCTCAGAAAGTTCAGGGTAACAAGCTAAAAGAAGCTCTGTCAAACTGCAACTAAGGTGCCTGGTAACTCTGTCCTCAGAAGACTCTGGCAAAAAAAAAATGAGAATAATGAACTACTTTAAAACATTCTTCACATACAACTTCCACCCACCACTGGTTCATTCCCAATATATTTAATGAAGCTGCTTGCTCATGGATTCAGTGATGAGTGTTCAATCCTGACCTCTGACATTGTCTGGAGTATCGTGCTCTCCTAGTGACAGGGTGGGTTCCCCCAGGGTGTCTAGTGTTCCTCCCACATCCTAAAGATATGCTTTCTGTAGGTTAGTTGGCCAGTGTAAGCTTGTCTCTAAAGACAGAATCCAGGAAAATGCAAGAAAAATTAGCAGAGAAATGGGATTGCTCTGTGAGCTAGCGGACTTGATTGACCAAAAAAAGCCTCCTTTCATGTCAGATGGAAAAGTTCTGAGCAAACCACAAAATGAATGCTACTCGACCTGCTGAGTTCCTCCAGCAAATTGGTTGTTGCACAAGGTGAAATTATTTTGTGTCATAATTAATATTGAAAGCTACTGTGCCCGTCCAATTTTCTCCAACATCTATTTCCCTCCTATTTTTGGAAGTAGGTTAAGCACCTACTAATCTATTTATTCACCTCTATGTGCTTTTCATGTTTTCCAAAAAACTGTTGCTATCAGATTATAAACCTCCAGAAAACACTTTACTGTTAAGGCAGATGGAATTAAACCAAGAGCTGTGTTCTTTAGGTAATATGCTAACAAACAGCTAATCTTACTGCTCATGGATAAAGCTGGCAAAAATAAATAAGATTATTGGGTTAAGGTGAATAGTGAATTTTATACTGAAAAGGTGTTCTTATAAATGGAGAAAAACAACTGAATTACAGTGGCATGCAAATGTTTGGGCACCCCTGGTCAAAATTTCTGTTACTGTGAATAGCTAAGCGAGTACAAGATGACCTGATTTCCAAAAAGGCATAAAGTTAAAGATGACACGTCTTTAATATTTTAAGCAAGATTACTTTTTTATTTCCATCTTCTACACTTTCAAAATAACAAAAAAGGAAAAGGGCCTGAAGCAGAAGTTTGGGCACCCTGCATGGTCAGTACTTAGTAACACCCTCTTTGGCAAGTATCACAGCTTGTAAGCGCTTTCCGTAGCCAACTAAGGGTCTTTCAATTCTTGTCTGGGGGATTTTCGCCCATTCTTCCTTGCAAAAGGCTTCTAGTTTTTTGAGATTCTTGGGCTGTCTTGCATGCATTGCTCTTTTGAGGTCTATCCACAGATTTTTGATGATGTTTAGGTCAGGGGACTGTGAGGGCCATGGCAAATCCTTCAGCTTGCGCCTCTTGAGGATTTTGAGGTGTGTTTAGGATCATTTTCCTGTTGTAGAAGCCATCCTCTTTTCAGCTTCAGCTTTTTTACAGACGGTGTGATGTTTGCTTCCAGAATTTGCTGGTACTTAATTGAATTCATTCTTCCCCGTGCCACTGGCTGCAACACAAGCCCAAAGCATGATCGATCCACCCCCATGCTTAACAGTTGGAGAGGGGTTCTTTTCATCAAATTCTGCACCCTTTTTTCTCCAAACATACCTTTGCTCATTGCGGCCAAAAAGTTCTATATTAACTTCATCAGTCCACAGGACTTGCTTCCAAAATGCATCAGGCTTGTTTAGATGTTCCTTTGCAAACTTCTGACGCTGAATTTTGTGGTGAGGACGCATGAAAGGTTTTCTTCTGATGACTCTTCCATGAAGGTCATATTTGTGCAGGTGTCGCTGTACAGTAGAACAGTGCACCACCACTCCAGATTCTGCTAAATCTTCCGGAAGGTCTTTTGCTGTCAAATGGGGTTTTGATTTGCCTCTCTAGCAATCCTATGAGCAGCTCTCTCGGAAAGTTTTCTTGGTCTTCCAGACCTCAACTTGACCTCCACCGTTCCTGTTAACTGTCATTTCTTAATTACATTACGAACTGAGGAAACGGCTACCTGAAAACGCTTTGCTATCTTTTTATAGCCTTCTCCTGCTTTGTGGGCATCATTTATTTTAATTTTCAGAGTGCTAGGCAGCTGCTGATTGTTGGGACAAGGTTTGAGGAGTCAGGGTATTTATAAAGCTTTTAAATTTGCATCACCTGGCCTTTCCTAATGATGACTGTGAACAAGCCATAGCTCTAATAAACTAATTAAGGTCTGAGACCTTGGGAAAAGTTATCTGAGAGCTCAAATCTCTTGGGGTGCCCAAACTTTTGCATGGTGCTCCTTTCCTTTTTTTCACTCTAAAATTGTACAAAACGAAAATAATACACTAATCTTGCTTAAAATGTTGAAAAGAATGTTTCATCTTTAACTTTATGACTTTTGGAGATCAGTTCATCTACTACTCACTTAACTATTCACAGTAACAGAAATTTTGACCAGGGCTGCTCAAACTTTTGCATACCACTGTATATGGTAAAATTTAACCAAAGCAATCTGAATAATACTTGAAAATAGTTAATATTGGAAACAGTGACAAAAGTAAACCATGGCCTATTCCTACACACATAAAAGAATTCATAAAACAAATTACTAAGTTTTGTTGATCCATGTGAACTATGAGAAAAGTTCAAAATTTTGCTCATTTGTTGGAGGACAGAAGGAAAACCTTGGATTCCATCAGGTCGACGGCCAGTAGAGTCAGGTTTTCTACCTACGGGACACACAATGTATTATGTTGATTAGTTTAGAAGCTTGATGACTGAAAATTGAAACAATAATCTATGAAAACACAAGTTTAAAAAATGAATAGCAAACTATGGTGAGTGAGGCCAAACTAAGTTCACCTTACATTTGTGAGCATGTTCGAATTAGTGTGCTCCAAAGTCCTGCAGACTATCAATTAAATTGCAGATTCCCTCTGAGGTGATGCTTGGTCTATTTTGAGTTCTGGCACTTTGAATTTACTCTGAACTAATGCATGGAAGGTTCAATATTAATATGCAAAGTTTGATGCACACTGGAAAAAGCGATCAAAATAAGCAAGTTTCTGTTCCCAATCAATAGCAGACTTACATTGGCACCAAGCTTAATCACAAATTCAAAGCAACATTAAGTCTGGTTCAAACTTCAAGCATCTTGATTTGTTCATATTCTGTTGCTTCAGTAAAAGGAAAAAACATTTCTCTTACCTTTTGCCTCAAAGACTGCCATCAGTCTCCTTTCTGCTGTCTCCAGCAGCTGTTTACAGGTTTTCCACAATTGGCAGTGGGTACAAGCAAGATCAAAGATGGCCATTGCCGGAGCACTGAGGTCCTCCAGGATATCATGGAGTGGATTGGTTGGTTCAATTTGGACCTTACTTTTCCAGAAGCTCTCCAGCAATGCTAAGTTGGCAACTTCAGATGTATTAATCAGCTTCTCAATAACATCAGAAATAGAATAAAACACCATACCTAGATAAGGAAAAGATACTACAGTGAAGATCATCCACCATATTACCTATAAACTAACAATATAACATATGGTGAAAGAGTATCTTTTCCAAAAAGAAAAGTGACATTTTGAAGATTGTGCTTTGAACACAAAAGCTATCAATATTATTTCCAAACGATAACGTTTTACTTTCTTTGTTTAGATGCTTTCAACATTCAGGTGTTAACAACTCAGATGTCCACAATCATTTGCTGAACTATGAAGGAATCTGATAGTTACCTGCTGCTGCAGCATCACCAATTGCTTGAAGCGTGAACCGCCCGACACTTAGTTTACGATTAGCATTGTCCATGCCTTGGTTCTCCATTTTCTGTTCTACCTCAGCAAGTTCCTTGGTTACCTCCTGGTATCGTTCCATAAAGATCAGTTCACCATAACAGTACGACGACTGCATTTCAAACATCAAAGCTACCTGAGAAGAAAACAAAGTAGCTTCGTCACGAGATATTCCAGCAAATGGTGAGTTGCCTCGTGTGATATTTGGTTGAACCTTGCTGGTAAATACCAGCATTTCAAGTCAAGCCAAGTCACTTTTTATTGTCATTTCGATTATAACTGCTGGTACAGTACACAGTAAAACTGAGACAACATTTTTCAGGACCATGGTGCTACATGAAACAATACAAAAACTACACTGAACTACGTAAAACAACACAAAAACTACACTAGACTGCAGACCTACCCAGGACTACAAAAATTGCACAAAACAGTGCAGGCATGACAATAAATAATAAACAAGACAATAGGCACAGTAGAGGGCAGTAGGTTGGTGTCAGCCCAGACTCTGGGTATTGAGGAGTCTGGTAGCTTGGGGGAAGAAACTGTTACATTGTCTGGTCGTGAGAGCCCTAATGCTTTAGTACCTTTTGCCAGACGGCAGGACGGAGAAGAGTTTGTATGAGGGGTGCGTGGGATCCTTCATAATGCCGTTTGCTTTGCAGATGCAGCGTGCAGTGTAAATGTCTGTTGGCGGGAAGAGAGACCTCGATGATCTTCTCAGCTGACCTCACTATCCGCTGCAGGGTCTTGCGATCCGAGATGGTGCAATTTCCGAACCAGGCAGTCATGCAGCTGCTCAGGATGCTCTCAATACAACCTCTGTAGAATGTGGTGAGGATGGGGGGTGGGAGATGGACTTTTCTCAGCCTTCGCAGAAAGTACAGACGCTGCTGGGCTTTCTTTGCTATGGCGATAGTGTTGAGGGACCAGGTGAGATTCTCCGCCAGGTGAACACCAAGAAATTTGGTGCTCTTAACGATCTCTACGGAGGAGTCGTCGATGTTCAGCGGAGAGTGATCGCTCCGTGTCCTCCTGAAGTCAAGAACCAACTCTTTTGTTTTGTTCATATTCAGAGACAGGTTGTTGGCTCTGCACCAGTCCGTTAGCCGCTGCACCTCCTCTCTGTATGCTGACTCATCGTTCTTGCTGATGAGACCCACCACGGTCGTGTCATTGGCGAACTTGATGATGTGGTTCGAGCTGTGTGTTGCAGCACAGTTGTGGGTCAGCAGAGTGAACAGCAGTGGACTGAGCACACAGCCCTGGGGTGCACCCGTGCTCAGTGTGATGGTGTTGGAGATGCTGCCTCCAATCCGGACTGACTGAGGTCTCCCAGTCAGGAAGTCTAGGATCCAGTTGCAGAGGGAGGTGTTCAGGACCAGTAGGCTCAGCTTTCCAATCAGTTTCTGAGAAATGATTGTGTTGAATGCTGAATTGAAGTCTATGAACTGCATTTGAACGTACGTATCTTTTTTGTCCAGGTGGGTTAGGGCCAGGTGGAGGGTGATGGCAACGGCGTCGTCTGTTGAACGGTTGGGACTGTACACGAACTGCAGGGGGTCCAGTGAGCGGGGCAGCAGGGTCTTGATGTGCCTCATGACGAGCATCTCGAAACACCACATGATGATGGATGTGACTGCAACAGGACGACAGTCGTTGAGGCAGTACACTGAAGACTTCTTCAGCACGGGGACAATGGTGGCGGCCTTGAAGCAAGGCCAACAGCAAGAATGGGACTTTGGTGCTTGGACATCCAAACACAGAAGAGTCAAACTTTTCGACTGTCAGCACAATTACTAATGGATTCTATACTTACTGCAATGCTGGACCATAAACTTGTCGAGATTTCAAAGCTGTTTACAAATTCTAAGTCAAATTAGACATGGCATTCGATTCATGGGCCCAGTCATTTCAATAGAGATTTTAGATGAATGGAAATTGAATTTCTTAAAAAAAAATCTACATTTGAAATAACGTTGGTTAATAAGTATAGCTTTGCTACCAGTAAAAGGTTTCTCAATTGTTTTATGGCTGCACCCCCATCTCCCCACTCCAACCCATGTGTTCTTGTTATTTTTATATGAGACCCCAGTACTGTTGAAGGCTTCAACAAAAAAACTCAGCCTTCCAGACCCAAACCAGTTAAGCTTTAGGCAAAAGGTACTTCAGAAGGTAAGAATAGTTGGCTGGCCTGGCTCAGCAAAACCAAAGCAAAAACAGCATTCATAATCAGTGCTGAAAACTCAGCATGAATTTACATACAACAGAAAGAATAAACCTTAATTTAAGTATGCAACTCATTACACTATGCCTTCAAATATGATGTAAAACTGTTAAAAAACTCAATTCTCTTTAAAAATACAAATCTTTTTGAACAGTATAGCACTAGGAACAGAATCACAGGGGTTACAGTGAGAGATGATGGACAGGTAAGAATAAAGGAGTCTATTAAAGAGGGAGGGAGGGAAGATAGAGAAAAGAAAAGAGAAGCATGACATGATTTATTAATGCAGTTTTCTGGGTCAGCTCAAGGACAGTTAAGAGTTTCCAGCACATGTATGAAAACTAGTTGCACATGGGCCAAACCAAGTTACAAATAACCAAGGCCGTTTTTCCTCCATAATGGTACTTTTTGGATTTCTAAGTAAAACAAAGCCCTTGCTTATAAAAGAGAAATATTTCTTTGTCCACAGATCAGAAGGTGGAGAGACCTATTCTTCCTTTTGCCCAGGTTAATGCATGTAAAGTCTAAATCACCTCTAAAAATGGTCTTTTACTCTGGACATGAAGAGTGCTCAATTGGAATACTTTTGACTTCAAAACAACCAATCCAGGAAGGTACCAGAGTTATCACAATATTAATAGTTCCACAGTACCACTAAATTAAAATTTTAGTTACCAAATTGAAGATAAGTGATAGATAATAGCTACTACTTTTACATTGATCCTGTTCTTCTGAATATCACCCTACACAGTTAAACCATCCTTCACCACCTTATTCACATTATTTTGTTTCCTGAACTAAAAATAATTCCTTATTCAAGCCATATGAGTTTTTTTTAATTAATTCATGGTTTGTAGTCAGGAAGGCATGAATGAGTAATTCCATCAGCATTAATTTAGGTCCCC
This sequence comes from Mobula birostris, assembly GCF_030028105.1. Classification (NCBI taxonomy): domain Eukaryota; kingdom Metazoa; phylum Chordata; class Chondrichthyes; order Myliobatiformes; family Myliobatidae; genus Mobula; species Mobula birostris. The sequence goes on along the minus strand of NC_092370.1, from coordinate 175,966,159 downwards.
ATTATTTGTGTACAAGCCCTGGCAGTAGTTCCCAACAAGTCATCACATGGGTTATTTTACAGGTTGGCAAGAAGGAATGAATGATGTGTTACAGGGATTGCTGCTGAGTTCACAAGTTCATACAAATGATTTGGATGAAGGCACCAGAAGAATGCTGGCCGTGTTTGCTGATGACATGAGGAAAGTACATTTTTAAAAGGACACAGAGGGACATGGACAGGCCAAGTATGTAGGCAAAGATCGAGTCAATGGAGTGCAACATGAAAAAAGTGCATGAGTTAAATGGCAAGCAGCGGCAGATCGTTCCGATGCAGAGAAACCTCTGGGTCTTAAGTGTATGATTCACCAAGGGCAAATGCATATAAAAGTATACAAAAAGCTAACACAATAGTATTACTTATTGCTAGCAGAATTAAACAATGAAGTAGCAAGGTTATACTTCAGCTAAATAGGTTATTGGTAAGACCCCATTTGCAGTACTGTGCACAGCGCTGGTCTCTAAGGTGGTCAGAGAATACCTGGAATGGGCTAATTGCCCTATATAGAAAAGGTTGGATAGAACATAGAACACAGAAAGCCTACAACTCAATACAGGCCCTTTGACTCACAAAGCTGTGCTGAACATGTCCTTACTCTAGAAATTACCTAGGGTTACCCATAGCCCTCTATTTTTCTAAGCTCCATGTTCCTATCCAGGAGTCTCTTAAAAGACCCTATTGTATCCGCCTCCACCACAGTCACCAGCAGCCCATCCCACGCACTCACCACTCTCCGGACAGGCCAGGCTATGTTCAGCAGAGCAAGAAGCAACATGACTGAACACGCAGGCTCTTGGGAATCTTGACAGTGGGCTTATGGAGAGAATGTTTCCTCTTTTGGGAGGATCTAGACCTGGAGTCACATTTTTAAAAACTAAAGGGACACCCATTCAAGACACTAGCCGGCCGGTGGTATAGTGGCACCCGCACCGGACTTCGAGGCGAGTGGTCCCGGGTTCAAATCCTGCCAGTTCCCTGCACACTTTCCATTCAACTCGGCCTCACAAAAATCAAATGCTAAAGAAATGTCACGGTTGCCACCTAATGCACCACAATGCGCAGAGAGGAACAACAACATTCAAGACAGATGAAAAGAAATTATCTCTCTCTCTCTCTCTCCCTCTCTGAAGCTTATGTGTTTGAATATGTTTGAGGCAGAGATAGAATGATATTTGATAAGTGATGGGAAAGTGATTGATAAAAGGTTACACAGGTGGAAGGGAATGTGACGTTAAAATTACAATGGGATCAGTCATTAACTTATTAAATGGCAATATCCTAAGAAAGAAGATCATGCACCTTTTCGACATTGTACTTCATTTTCCCACCTCCCATCTGTAGCACGCTGGTCCAATCACTTCATCTTATCATTAATTTAAAATGAGCTTAACTAAAGTACCAATCAATAAACTAACTGTTAACCTTGTCCATGCGAGTCAGCTACTTGATGGGAAATGGAACGTTCAGTTCTGATGAAGGGAAATCGACACAGCATACTGTCTCTGCTCCTCCCTCCACTGATGCTCCCTCACCTTTGTCAGCTGGTAAAGCTACATCACCTCTGCCTGATCTGCTGATGGTCACTATCTGGTTTTATTTAAAATATAAATGACGTTAGATTAAAAACCACATTTTTAATATCTCACGAATGTAGTTCCAGAATTGACAAGATAAGGACAGCTTGAGGATGGGCACATTGAATGGAAGACGGAGAAAGAGAGAGGAGAATCACATCAATGATTATGAAAGGGCATTAGGTTGGTTACCTCGAGTACCATTTATGTAACATCTTATTTCAAAAGATTAAATAGGACTTAAGTAAATAACTATTTTTAACATTCATCTTTGTATTCTTTTTGCAAACTAAAAGTCACACATGAGAAATGGTCATTTTTTTTAAATTCTGGAAATTGAATTCTAATTTACCTGATGTGCTTGAGCAAAGTTTCCTCTCAGGATACAAGAAATGAGAAGGGACTCTGGTGGAGCCAGCATCGTGGGTAGCAGAAGATTACATCTGGGAACTTGAGCTTTCAGTCCCTGTTCATTTGTTGCTGTCAAATTTACAACACTTCCATCTGCAGTATTTAATATTAATAAGTATCAACTGAAATATGACGTTACAACATGCAAAGAGAAACCAGTATTATGAATACATACAAAAACATTTAACCCAGAAAACAAATAGATAGTTCTCTGTTTTGATGGAGGGAAGCTGTATTTCATAGCACACTTACTCAGATTCGGTAGCAGTACTATTCTTGATACAATTATTGTTAAATGGCACTATGAGGAAGTGTGCTAACAACACTTCACTACCACATTCAACAGCAAAACAAAGTAAGGGGTATCCTCAAATTTATTTTGCTGCGGGCAGTGTGCAGGACACATTGTGAACAATTTGCTGCCATCTTATGTTATTATTTTCCAAATGTGAGTGTCATTGGCAGACCCAACATTTATTGCTTATCCTAATTGCCCTTGAAAAGATAGTGATAGCGGTGTATCATCTTGAATTGCTTCCGTAGTAAATGGTATACCTCAAAAAGGATTGTAAAACAAACACAAAACAATTGTTGACAATGTGGATAGATGTTTATATCCAAAATAGAATAATTCAATGGCAAGGAAGAAACTGGCTTGGAATATCACAATGTTTGGCTGGAGCCAACACAAACCAAGGAATAGAAAACATTGGTGAGGGTTTAGAATCAGCTCCAAAACAGTAGTGGTGATGCAGGGGTCAGAATTAAATAGAAAATTACAGACACATGCCTCTAGAGGTAATCATGGGTGATTTTCGTCAACATACAAATTTCCCAAATCAAATTAGCAATAATACAGTGGATGAGTTGTTCCTGCAGTATATATGTCACATTTTTTTGCAAACCAACTAAAGAGATTATCAAGGACTGGATACCATTAATTACTCCTTTCTCAGTACACAGTCTTCTGCATTATACCTTGAAGAAGAATGACTATAATATAAAATTTTACAACAAAAATAATTTGGAAAGGAGCAAATACATATGAAGAAAATCAGGAATATCTTTAGATACAAAGAGGATAAATATAAAATTGCCAGTCAAAGCAGCAGCGGGCCTGAGGATTGGGAGCAATTCATATTTCAGCAAAAAGCATTGATCAAGAGGGGAAGGATGGATTATGATAGGAATTGTGCTGGGAAATTAAAAATTGGCAATTAACTGCTGCTATGAATACATGAGGAAAAGATAAGTGAAGACAAACATAACTACAAAAAAAATGGGAAAATTAGAATTGAGTTTAAATAAATGGCAGAACAATTAAACTTAAACTCTATCTTTACAAAGGAGAACACAAATAATGTTCCAAATATGTTGGGGAACACAAAAAAGGCTGCAAAAAACAGTATAGGGAGAAGATTGAGTCAAGATTCACAACGAATAGCACACGTGACTTGTGGTGAGGGTTGCATACCATCGTAGACTTCAAAGGCAAACGTAGTGGTGTCGCCAACATCGCGGCCTCTCTCCCAGATAAGCTCAATCGCTTTATGCTAGGTTCAATGTCGCTAACTCTGACCCTCCGAGGAAAGCCTGCAACCTGGTCATCTCTGAGGCTGAGGTATGCAGATGTTTTTAACCAGTGGACAGTCGCAAGGCTGCGGGACCGGACGGCATCCCAGGGTGAGTACTCAGGATGTGCGCAGCACAACTGACAGGTGTGTTTACTGACATTTTTAATCTCTTCCTCTCGCAGAGTAGAGTGCCCTCCTGCTTCAAATTATCCACCATTGTCCCTGTACCAAAAAGGACCAAGGTACCATGCCTGAACAACTGGCGTCCTGTCGCACTCACCTCATTAATAAGCAAATGCTTTGAGAGGCTGATCAAGGATTACATCTGCAGCTTGCTACTACCCAAACTAGAGCACCTACAATTCGCCTAGCGACACAACTGATCAACTGATGACACATTAGCCACTGCTCTGCATACTATCTTACACATCTGGAGAAGAAGGATGCTTATGTGAGAATGCTGTTCTTGGACTACAGTTCAACATTCAACACCCTAGTTCCATCCAGGCTCGACAAGAAGCTCAGAGACCTCAGCCTTGACCCTGCCTTGTGCAGCTGGATCCCGGACTTCCTGTCAGATCACCAACAGGTTGTAAGAATGGGCTCCCTCACCTCCACCCCTCTGACTCTCAATACAGGAGCCCTTCAAGGGCTGCGTACTGAGTTCCCTCCTTTACCCTCTGTATACCCATGACTGTGTCACTACCCACAGCTTTAATCTGCTAATTAAATTTGCCAACGACACTACATTGATTGGCCTTATCTCAAACAATAATGAGGTGGCCTACAGGGAAGAAGTCATCTCTCTGACCGCGGTGTCAAGAAAACAACCTCTCCCTCAATGTCGCAAAAACAAAGGAGCTGGTTGTGGATTACAGGAGGAATGGAGACGGGCTAACCCCTATTGACATCAATGGATCTGGGGTTGAGAGGGTAAACAGCTTCAAGTTCCTCTGCATCTACATCACCAAGGACCTCATGTGGTCTGTACACACCAGCTGTGTGGTGAAAAAGGCACAACAGCGCCTCTTTCACCTCAGACGGTTGAGGAAGTTTGGTATGGACCCCCAAATCCTAAGAACTTTCTACAGGGGAACAATTGAGAGCATCCTGACTGGCTGCATCACTGCCTGGTATGGGAACTGTATCTCCCTTAATCGCAGAATTCTGCAGAGAGTGGTGCAGACAGCCCAGCACATCTGTAGTTGTGAAATTCCCATGATTCAGGACATTTACAAGGACAGTTGTGTAAAAAGGGCCCGTAGGATCACTGGGGAGCCAAACTGTACCAACCACAATCTATTCCAGCTGCTACTATCCGGGAAACGGTACCACAGCATAAAAGTCAGGATCAACAGGCTCCAGGACAGCTTCTTCCACCAGGCCATCAGACTGATGAACTCACGCTGACTTCAGTGTACTCTATATTATATTGACTGTTCTATTTATTATAAATTATTATAAATTACCATGATTGCACATTACACATTTAGATTAACGTAAAGATTTTTACTCCTCACGTATGTGAAGGATGTAAGAAATAAAGTCAATTTAATTCAACTTCCTAGAGAGGGAGGAACTGAGAGAAATCAGGATTGACAAGCAATGTTTGGAGATAATGGGGCAAAGAACAAAAAATCCTGGAGTATTAGAGAAAACGGCATCTTCAGAGACCAAAACTGCACTTAGCATTGTAAGTGAGATTTCACATAATCTCAGCAATATTTTCTTTTATATTTTATCCTTATTATAAAGGCCAATTTACTGCATTATCTTTCTCCATTAATTTTTTAACTCCTTCAGTCAGAAATAAGAAATTACAATCAAAAATAAATGGCAGAATAATTAAACACATAATTAGGTTCTGGGTTTACACAAAAAAATCCTCCCAGATATGCTGGGGAACCAGTGATCTGGCAAGAAGCAAATGAACATAATTATAGAAATAGTGCTTGGGGAAATTAATGGGGATAAAGGTGAACAAATCTTCAGGGCCTGATAATATCTAATGCCGGAGTACAAAAAGAAATGGCAAAAGCATTAGTGATCCATATCCCAAATTCATTAAACTTTGGAACTATTCACATAGATCAGAAAGTGGTAAATGTACTGTAGCCCCCCCGGCCGCCCTCAGGGTTGCTCGGCTCGCTGTCATCTAGGGAAACAGCCCTCGGCCCCGGCAAACTGGGTAATTAGTTTGTGCGGATGCTGTGTGATGTACCCCATGCTGCCCTCATAACAGACAATACACCAGGTATGATTAAATGATTTACAGTTTATAGATATTACTGGAACTATATAATTAAGAGAGAATAAAATATAAAAGGAAAATAAAAGGCGCCACACTTATCAAAGTTCAATCTCTTCGTACACAAAACCGTTGGAGCTCAAGGACCTTCTTCTTCACCCTGCAACCTCTCGGACCGCCTCGACCGGCCGCCTGGGACCAACAATGGTGGTCGACCAGACGCTCCACACGAGTCCGTCTCCTCGCCGAACATCCTCCTCGGGGTCCGACCCCGCTAGCGGACATCACAGCACCTCGTCCACCCTCTGTCTCGCTTTCCCGCCTTCTGCCCCAAAACCCCGCGCATACAGTATCTTCAAATACACCAAAACCATAACAACTATCCCAATTGGTTAATAGCACTCTCTTATCACACTCTAAAGAAAAACAAGCTGCTAGCGCAAACTTTCTCAGCGTTTAACACAACAAAGCCGCATTCCCCAGATTAACATAACAAAGACGCCATTTTAATTAGCCTCCGCAGTAACATAAAAATCGAAACCCCCTTACACTCTCCCCTCACCAAATAAAGTCATGTCCTCATGACTTCTAAATAACTCGCCAACCAGTCCTGCAGACACACAACACATACATACACAGATAAACACAGTGACAGTGCTCCCCAAACAGTGGACCTTACTCCCGTCCCACGGGCGCTACATAGGCCAACCTATCTGGGAGCTTCTTAACCCTCCGAGACCTCCGTACCCCCTCACCTAAACCCAAAAGGCTCAGACACTACTAGGAATACCTCGGGCCTGCTTGCCAACTCCTCTCTCACTCAGGCCACCACTACAGCTCGGAGCCCCCAGTCCCGTGTCCGGGGCCCCGCCTCTCCTCCTTGCCAATCCTGCCGCAACTCAGACTGCCCACAGCTAGCCCTCCCCACTACACCTGACTCAGTGGGAGAAGGGCCAAAGGTCTCTTCCTCAATCACGGGGAAGTTAGCGAAAGGCAGCATGTACCACATGTGCAGCACATCATCCTTCGAATCCGTATTCTTCCTCATTCCTTCGATCGGTAGCTGCTGTTTGAGTTTCAACAAACTGAAACATTTAGCCGGGGCTACCCCTTCAGCCTCCTGCAGTCGAGACGTCAGCTTCTTCGGGGACTCCTTCAACTCTCGCCAGAGCTTCAGCAGTTCTGACTCAGGGTTCCTGGCCATCTCAATCTGGGATGCAGTTACCCCACCAGCTTCTTCCACCCCGACCTGAAAAGCAGCAGTTAAAGAATGTTCAGCCTCTGGTTGTTTCTTCCTGAGGACGTCCTTCAGGTCAACTTTCAGTTTTTCCACTTCATTTAAACTCGCGATAGTCATCTTCAGGTTCCTTTCAAGCGTCCGCCTCCCTTTTCCGAGATCTGTCCTCCATTTCTTCACCTCCTCGGGAGTGTAGTCAAACTCCCCTCCCTGGGCTCTCGGTTTTCTGTTGACCTTAGTCAAAACACTTCCTTGATCTTCCTCAACTTGCAAGTCTTCCAATCTGTTCTGAATCGACGTCTTGAGCTTCTGCTGATCCCTTGGAAGGTGGGTGATTGTTTCTTCTCGCTGGATTAATTCATCAGTACATGACCGCAGGGTGGTGCAAATCCCCTCTCTTCCCTGTGTCTCATTCAGATTGACGACCTGAGTTTCCATCCCCCGGTCCACCACCGTCTGTCCCAACACCAGGAAGTTCAACTGGTATGTCGGGTCATTTTTCTCACATTGCACCAAACTCCTCCACATTTGACACTTCGCTTCGGTCGCCCGGGCTCAGCCACTCGCCTCGCCTCATAGTCCCCCCAGGCGAGTCCAAGCTCTAGGCGGTCATCCACATACGTCAAAACTCCACATGCCTTCACTTCCCCCATGGTCTTCCTCATGCCCCGCAGGAAGGATGCAGGGGCTCCGGATATGCCCTTGGGCATCTTTTCGGATCGGAAGAATCCTAGGGAACTAATAAAGGCCATCTTCGGCTCAACAGCCGCACTCCTCAGGATCTGGCAACATCCACTCCTCAGATACAGCACATTAAACCACGTCGCATCATCCACACACACGCTGCCTTCATCTTCCACGCCGCCAGGGTCCAGTTGCCGCGACCTCTCTCTCACTGAGGTGTCTTCAGCGGTCAACTCCCCTCCCTCGTGGTAGTTCAGAGCATCTACTAAGAGGGTCTCACCCTCAGCTACTTTCCCCAAGCCGTACCACCACTGGGTCTCGTTTAAATTCGGTACCGGCTCAAGGCTGCTACACACGTCCTCAGAAGCAACTCGACACGCTGGGTGCCCAGAAAATGCCTCCATGACTTCCAGGGTCATTAACCAATCATCGTCTTCTGGATAATTACCGGCACTGGTACCCAAAGTCTCCAGTGCCCTTGCGGTTGTCAAGGATAAATGCTTCAGACACCGGTTGTAAAATGAACTGTACAACAACTTGATCTGTGCCCCGGGGTTGAGGATAGCTTTAGCATCGCTTCCCTCTATCCATAGCGACACCCTGGGGCGTGGCCCCTCTAAGCCTTCAGGAATAGGGTCTTTTTCTTTTAGAAGTTCATCGGTACATTGCTGGGAACGTGCTTCCCCAGAGACCCCAAGCCGTTCCCCCACTGGGCCTCCACTAAGTTTCCCAACACCTCTCTGATCAGCTGAACAACTGAGGGAGGCGCTGATCCCCTGAAATGATCCCCCTGGCACTGCAAGCAATTTAGCCGCCCTCCTAGCCAGAGAAGACACACTGAAAACTTTCCCCCCTCTTTCAAATAACTGACAGCTGTCACTACGGTGTAAGTGAACCTGACAGCTCTAACACCGTCACCAGGCGGCCTACTCAAACTTTCAACCAATCCCTGTCGCTCTCCCTCAACCGAGCACTGCCACTCATCTAACAACTGAGAGATCCGCTCCGCCCGCGTCTCGCACGCCTCCGCCCCTCCTGGGGTGGACACTATCCCAAGTGCCAGGCGGAGCCTGCCAGAGCTAGAACATTTATTCGCAGACCCTACCTCCAAATCAGACCACTCTTTCCTCTCTCTCCCAACTGCATGGACAGTCCCGAGTGCCACCTCTAACTCGTCAATGCCAGCCTGAACTCGAACAAAGACCGCACCCACAACACATACAGCAATCACCAGCAAATAACCCACAGAGACACACATTACAGATTTAAACAGGGCACCCACACAGCATACCAGCAGACTCAATCCCCGACAAAGCCCACACAATGTAGCCCCCCTGGCCACCCTCAGGATCATTCGGCTCGCTGTCGTCTAGGGAAACAGCCCTTGGCCCCGGCAAACTGGGTAATTCGTTTGTGTGGATGCTGTGTGACGTACCCCACGCCGCCCTCATAACAGACAATACACCAGATGCAATTAAATGATTTACAGTTTATAGATATTACTGGAACTATATAATTAAGAGAGAATAAAATATAAAAGGAAAATAAAAGGCACCACACTTATCAAAGTTCAACCTCTTCGTGCACAAAAACCACTGGAGCTCAAGAACCTTCTTCTTCACCCTGCGACCCCCTCGGACCACCTTGACCGGCCGCCTGGGACCAACAACTGTGGTCGACCAGACACTCCACACGAGTCCGTCTCCGTGCCGAACGCCCTCCTCGGGGTCCGACCCGGCTAGCGGACATCACAGCACCTCGTCCATCCTCTGTCTCACTCTCCCGCCTTCTGCCCCAAAACCCCGCGCATACAGTACCTTCAAATATACCAAAACCATAACAACTATCCCAATTGGTTAATAGCACTCTCTTATCACACTCTAAAGAAAAACAAGCTGCTAGCGCAAACTTTCTCAGCGTTTAACACAACAAAGCCGCATTCCCCAGATTAACATAACAAAGACGCCATTTTAATTAGCCTCCGCAGTAACATAAAAGTCGAAACCCCCTTACAGTACTATAATTTCACAACTAAAAAAAAATGGAATTTGCAGGGGCCTACATAAAAGCACAACAAACTCTATTATATAATAAATACTGCATTAACAGAACACCTGGAAAGTATCAACAGTATTAGAAACTAGTCAACATGGGTTTACAAAAGGAAATGCTTAAAATGCTAAGGCTATTTGATTTATTTTTGTTCTTGAGAATGTGTCCAGTAGAATTAGTAAGGGAAAACCAATGGATGTGATGTATTTGGACTTTCAGAAAGCTTTTGCTAAAATCCACTTAAAAGGTTGGCGTGCAAAATCAAAATGTGGGATTGGAGGTAATATACTGGCATGGACTGAGACTGACTCTCAGGAACGCAGATACAACAGCTGGAAGTGATATCATGGCTGGCCAGAACTGAGGTTGCCAGTGCGGAAGGGGACTTCTGGCCCTGACCTTTCAGGGACCATGACAACTATTCCTTAGCATCCTCCTGGCCAATGTACAGTTGATGGAGAGCAAGATAGAGGACCTAAGAGCAAAATGCTGTACTGGAGGGAAATGAGTAATTGCTGTGTTCGGTTTCACTGAGACATGGCTCACCACATCCCTCCCACCACAACACTCTGGACACTGTGCTCCAGTCTGAGGGGTTCTCAATGTACTGGATGAACTGGACAGCAGCTTCTAGAAATGGCTGGGGTGCCAGCATCCGCTTTACGATGAACTCATCGCGGTGCTTGGATACTGTGGTCTTGTCTCACTCTTTTTCACCCAATCTAGAACATCGAATGATTAAGTGCCCACCATTCTACTGTGCTTATCAAAGAGTTCTCTACTGTGATCTTGTCTGTAGTTTACCTACCACCAAAAGCAGATGTGAAGATAGTATTTGATGTATTGAATGCCATGATTAACAAGCAAAAAACAGCCTACCCCAACACTTTTCACATCCTTGCCGAAGATTTCAATCAGGCTACCTTGAAGAAATCTCTGCCCAAGTACTACCAGCATATCACCTACAACACCAGAGGGCCAAACACACTCAAGCACTGCTACACTACCATTAAGAACGCCTACTTTTCCATCCCTCGACTGCATTTTGGAAAATCTGACATCTGGATGACCTCCTCCTACCTGCATATAGGTGGAGACTAAAGAGCGAGTCATCAAAGTGGGCCATGGGACGCAGAGGACCTGCTACGGGACTACTTCGAGTCACTGAACTAGACCATGTTTATGGATTCATCTGAGGACCTGAATGAAAATGCCACAGTTGTCATGGATTTTGTAACGTCAAATGTGAACAAGTATGACCCCACAAAATCATTCTGAATCTTCCCCAACCAGGAGCCCTGGATTAAACAAGAGAATCACAATCTGCTGTGGGCTAGATTGATGGCATTTAGGACTAGCAATCCAGGAAGTAAAAGAGGTCCAGGTACAACCTTCTGAAGGCTATCTCATGTGCAAAGTAGCAACTCCACACTAAACTTCAATCAGGGACGCTTGACAACTGTGGCAGGGTTTGAATGCCATCAACTAACTGGAGTGTTTATGGACAACTTCAACCTCTTATCAGCAATATGCTTCAAGCAGGCATTAATCAAAATGATCCCAAGAAGATTGTGGTAACCTGCCTCAGTGACTATTGTCCAGTGGCACTTACATCCACCATGTTGAGGCGTTTCGAGAGGTTGGTCATGAAGCCTATCAACTGCCTGAGGAATGACCTGGAGCCAATCCAATTTGCCCACTCTTACAACAGCAGATACCATCTCATTGGCTCTTCACTCAGCTCTGGGAACACCTGGACAATGAAGACGCATACATCAGGATGCTCTTCACTGACTACAGCTCAGCATTCAACATTATCATCTCCTCAAAACTCATCACTATGCTCCAAGACCTAGCCCTCTGTACTCCCGAGTAACTGGATCCTAGATTTCCTCACTTGCAGAGCCCAGTTAGTACAGATTGGCGTCAGCATCTCCTCCACACTCATCATCAGCAGAGGTGCACAAGTCACTATGTACTTACAATCAATCTTTGCATACAAGCTATCTTATGTATTTATATTTATTGTGTTATTTTTATTAATGTGTACTCTGTGCTGCATTGGATCCAGAATAATAAAAGTTCCTAACACACCATCTTAGTTGGCCGAATCAAATGTGGTGATGAAGCAGCATATAGGAGGGAGATTAAAAAACTGTTTGAGAGATACCTCAACAACAGCTCCTCACTCAATGCCAGCAAAACCAAAGAGCTGTTTATTGACTACAGGAGACAGATGCCAGAGGATTATGAGTCAGTCCTCATCAGGGAAACACAAGAGAGGGTTAATAGCTTTAAATTTAAACATAGGTGGAGTGAAGTGATGGCACTTGTGGGCGACTCCTCTGCTTGCATCTTCAGAAACAGCTCTATTTCTATCTCCGATATCTCTTTTTTTTCCTTTCCAAAATTCTTTTGAAGACCCTGACCTGGAGTTACACTCTGACCAGTTCTTTGTGGGAATGGGACCCACTCTCAGGGCCACACGACCGGCCGCTTTTTGATATCCCAAGGACGCGGTCTGGAAGACTAGCATGCCTTCAGGGTGCCAGATTTTCGTGGCTCTGGAGAGGGGCTGACTCAAGGCCGATGCCCCTGACCGAGGCGTTGTGGGAGAACACAGAACATTGGGAGCAGTGGTTTAGCTGTCGTGGGCAGTGTCCAGAGACCTGAGCTCTCTGGGTGCTGAGCTCGGAAAAAGCGACGCAACAGACTTTTAACATCATAAATCAGAGAGTTGTTTGTTATGTCTCCCCTCCTGCTGTGAAACAGGAACACCTCTTTTTCACTTATTAGGGAGAGGGACAGAGAGCCTGTGGTATGTTGAATTACTGGGTGGGATACTGCAAGTCTGTGTCTTTACTGGTGCTTTGCCGCGCACTTGAATGTTTGGGGGGGGGGCGCCCATGCTTTTTTGCTGGTGGGGGGGGGAGTGTCATTGCCTTGCTGCTGCTTGTGCGTGGGAGTGGGGAAACTGGTGGGGGGGGCTTTGGGGTTCTAACACTTAACTCATTCATTCTTTGGGGCACTCCTCTGTCTTCGTGGATATTTGCGAGGAAAAAGAATTTCAGGATGTATATTATATACATTTATCTGACATTAAATGTACCTATTGAAACCTACTGAAATTCCTTGGCATTAACACATCAGAGGATCTAACCTGGGACCAACAAAGAAGGCATGTCATCATCACCTTTACTTTCTTAAAAGTTTGCATAGATTCAGAATGACACCAAAAACTTTGATCAACTTCTATGAGTGCACATTGGGGAATATCATAATGGTGCATCACGGCCTGCTGTGGAAATACCAATGCCCACGAATAGAAAAGTCTACAGGCAAAGTCCTCCCCACCGTTGAGCACGTGTACCTGGAGTGTTGCAAAAGAAAACAGCATCCTGAATCAAAGGCAACATCCCATCCCCACTCTACCAGCCAGGCCTAGCTTTCTTCATGTGATTACCTTTGGATGGGGTTACAGAAGCCTTAGGTCCCACACCACCAGGTTGAGGAACAATTATTACTCAACCACCATCAGGCTCCTGAAATGGCGTGGATAACTTCAATAACCACTTCTGTGAACTGAATGTAAAATGAAGAGACTCACTTTCATAGACTCTTTGCAACTCACGTATTCAGTATTATTTTTACTTGTGCAGTTTGTCCTCCTTACAAATTAGTGTTCGCCAGGCTTCGGCTACACATAGTTCTTTTCAAAATTCTATGGCATTTTTTCCTATAAATGCCTGTAAGAAAGTGAATCTCTAAATGTACTTTGAACATGAATTGACAGATATGAAACAGATTAGGGATAAACGGGTATCATTCTGGCAGATAGGCAGTGACTCGTGGGATCAGTTCATGTGTCCAGCTACTCACAATAAATAGCAATGATTTGGGTGAGGGAACAAAATCTACCATTTCCAATGCAAAGCTAATTGACATTGGGAGCTGCGTGGAGAATGCAAAGGGTTTCCATTGTGATTCAAACAATTTGGGTAGGCAGGCAAATGCAGTGGATGTTATCAACATTAATTTTAAAAAAACATCTAAATGGTAATAGATTTGGAAAAGGGAAGGTGCAAAAAAAACCTGTGCCTCTTTGTATACCAGTCACTTTAAGCAAGTATTCGATCGCTAGAAGCAGTTAGAAAAGGAAATAAGCATGCTGACCTTCACTACAAGGGACTGAGTACAAAAGCAGGGACATCTTACTAATTACAGAGATCTTTGGTGAGATTCCATCTCCTTTACTAGTGAAGGATGAACTTATAATTGAGGAAGTGCAACAAAGGTTAAAAGACTGAGCCCTAGGATAGCAGAATTGATATTAAGTAGAGATTGAGTTGATAGGACTTTATGTAGTGTGGTCTTCAGAAAACAGAAGGGATTCAACAGAACCTTGAACAATTCTGACAGGATTTAAACAAACCAGATGCAAGAAAGATGTTCTTGATATCTTGTATGTAGGGTAACAGCCGCAGGACATGCAATGTGTCATTCAGAACTAGGATCAGGAGAAATTTTTTCATCCAGCGGGTGATGTATCTGTGTATTTCTCTATAACAGAAAGCTGTAAAGGCCAGGTAATTAGATATTTTCAATAAGGAGATGGATATTTTACATAATGCTGAAGGAATTAAGAGATACGAGAAGAAAAAGTGACAATCAGCTATGATATGAAATGGTTGGACTAGGCCTAAATAGACTGCACCTAGACATATTTTCTGTGTTTCTATGTTTGTGCCTGTTTAAAACAGCATTCCAGCTTTTGATACAGATAATGTGATTCCAGCAACGCAGATTTCAGCATTGGTTTTGCTGAAATCTGGCTCAGAAACAATATTTTTTTGGTGCATACTTGAAATTCTAAACGTGTTACACATAACATACCTGAGGTACTGGTACTTAATTCACCACTTCCGCTCTCCACTATCAACTGAGAACTGGAACTCTGTTCTATTAAAGACAAAATAGAGAAATTAGAATGCTGAGGTCGAAAAATAATTGATAGAAATGAGAAGATTCAGCAACTCCAATACGACAAACTCCACTAAAAAGTTCATTTGTTAATGAACTCCCTTTTGCCTACAGATATTCTGTAAGCATTTAAACAGAGGCTTGGTTGTTATCTTTCAATTGATTTCAGTGCACTATCTTCTGCAGGAAAAGTGTGTGTGTTCAGTACAAGAAACAGTGGCACTTTGCAGGTAAGGAGGTTGAAGACCATTAAACTCACATACAGAAACGAAAATGAGAAAATCAGTATTGGATTGAGAGGAGACAAAAGGCTGAGAGAATACATTTTTGATTTGCAATATTAATTAAATTCATTGGAACCAAGAACGTACAAAAATTATTTTTTATGCTACCTACTGACCAACTTTCAACATCCTCTGGCAGTAATTATAACTCACCATACTATTAAGTATTCATATCCATCTGAATACACTACCCCTATCCTTTTCTGGTAAAGGTGGATGAGAAGTGAGTGAGTGCAACAATTCCATGCCATTAAATAAAACAATAAATGGCAGCAGCACTCAAAAGGTCAAGCACCTTATGTGAAGAATGAATCTGAATTAAGCTTCAGTTCAATGAAATTTCATATTAACAGGGAGTTAGAAAACAGTTAATGATAGAGCAAACTGTGAGTGGGTAATAAAGATTTAGTAGTTGTAGCTGGTCTGCCTGGACAAGATGTATGTAGATAGAGAGGAAAAAAAATTAAAAGATGCTTTAATTATGTGGTACAGAACACTACAACTAATGAAAATTTGACATAAAAGACAATGATGAAACTATCCAACAAGGTAGACAGCACCCATGAGACTGAAAAACCAAGTTAGCATTATATGTGGTAACATTTCATCAGAACTGGACAGTTCCAATACACACTGGAAAGGTTGGTTATTTGAAATTGTTGAATTTCATGTTTGGTCCTAAGGGCTGCAATATTCCTCAATGAAAGTTGCAATGCCATTTCTCATATTTATATTGGGCTTCAATAGAAAACTGCATGACTCCAAGGACAAAATAGGGGATAGAAAATGAACATGACATGCAACTAGAACATCATGGTGTCCCTTGGTGTTCAGTCATCTATGGTAATTCTGAAGTCCCACGCAGCCTACCACCTTAATTCTTCATCCACTCCCACTCTGACCTGTCTGTCTGTGGCATTTTTCACTGTTTCAATAAAGCTCAAGGAACAGCATCTTGTCTTCTAACTAGGAACTTAAGAAATAGAAGTATGCTATTTGGCTCCCCTCATCTGCCCTGCTTTTAAATAAGCTAACTTTTTACCTCAGCACAAATTTTCTACTCCAACCTCAAATTCCTTTCATAACTAGACAACAAATCTATCAATCTATCCTGAATATAAGTAACGACTGCCTGCACAGCTCTCTTCTAGAAAACTCCAAAGATTCACAAAACTCAAGTGAAGAAATGCCTTATAACCTCTGTACTAAATGGCTGTACCCTGTTATGTTTAAGGCTGAAAGCTCTGGTTCCAAATATTCCTGCCAAGGGAATCATCAATTCCAGGTCTACCTTAGTCCACTACATTTCAAAAAAAAAATCAACATTCATTCTTCAAAACTATGGAGAATACAGGCATGTCCTGCTTAATCTCTTGTCAGACAAACCCATCATCCCAGTGATCAGTCAATCAGCCTTCAGTTTTTCTTCTACAAGTCCATCTTTCCTTGTGCAATGAGATCACACCTGTCCACAATATTCCTGATCTCATCTTCATGGAGGTCTACATAAATGGACTGTGAAGGAATCTACTTTTGTACTCAAATTCTCTTAAAAAGGCCAATTGGCATTCCTCATTTTCTGATGAATCTGCATATTAACTTTTCATGATTCACATCCAAATATAACTGAACATCCACCCATTTAATGTACCACTATCAATTCTTTTTTCCACCAAAGTGCATGACTTCACATTTTCCACATTATATTGCATCTCCTGTTTGCATAGCCTATCTATACCTATCGAGAGCCTGAACCTACATGCTCCACACAATACACATCTAGTCAGAGCTATGGAGAAAGGCTCCTCGGCCCAAGTTGTGCATGCCAATTAAAGTGCTGACCAGAGCTAGCCCCATTCCGCTGCGTTCTGCCCATAGCCCACTAACACTTTGCATCCGTGTACCTGCCGACAGGTCTTTTAGACATTATTGGACCCACCTCCATCAACTCATTCCACATATTCACCACGTGTGCAAAAATTTGCTCCTTGGGTCCCCTTTAAATCTTAAAAGAGGGCAAACAACATTGCAAGAATTAGTGGGAAGCTAGAGGATTGAGCAGTTTTTAAAAAACCAGTAGAAGGTAAGGGTTACCCTATGAGGAACCTCTGGCAGCTCTTGGGCTGTATTCCCTGGAGTTCGGGAGAATGAGGGGGGAATCTCATAGAAACATTCCAAATGTTAAAAACCCTGAACAGATTAGATATGGCAAAGTTATTTCCCATGGTAGTGGAGTCTAGGACAAGAGGACGCGACCAGGATTGAACAGAGGTGCAGAGAAATTACTTTAGTCAGGGGGTGGTAAATCTGTGGAATTTGTTGCCAACAGCAGCTGTGGAGGCCAAGTCACTGGGTACATTTAAGGCAGAGGTAGATAGGTTCTTGATTAGCCAGGGCAAAGGATATAGGGAAAAGGCAGGGGAGTGGGGATGACTGGAAGAATTGGATCAGCCCATGATTTAATGGCAGAGCACTCGATGTGCCGAATAGTCTACTTCTACTCCTATGGTCTTATAGTCTAAAAAAAGCAACAAGGGGAAAAAAGATGCAGTAACGGTAAGCTAGTCAATAATGTAAGAGGATACCAGAAGTGTGTGTGCGCGTGCGGAGGGGTGTGTGTGTGTGTGTGTGCGCGCGCGCGCGCACGCGCAAGACTGGACATCAGATTGCTGGAAAATGACGCTAGAGTAATAGTAATGGCAGACAAACTGAATGAGTATCTTGCAGCAGAGTTCACTGCAGATGACACTAGCAACATGCCAGAAATTGGAGAATTAGGGGAAAAAGTGAATACACTCACTGTTATTAAGGAGATGATAGTTGAGAAGCTGAAAAGACTGAAGGTAGATAAGTCACCTGGTGTAGATGAACTATATCTCAGGGTTCTTCAGCAAGTAGTTGAAGAGACTGTGGAGGCATTAGTAGAGATCTTTCAAGAATCATTAATGAAGAATAGTTCTAGAGGACTGCAAAATCACAAATGTTGCTCCACTCTTTAAGGGTGGAGGGAGACAAGAAATAGGAAATTATAGACCAGTTATTGAGTTCAGTGATTAGTAAGATGTTAGAGTCCATTATTAAGGATAAGGCTTCAGGTTACGTGGAAGCACATGATAAAAGTAGGCTGAGATTAACATGGTTTCCTAAAGGTAGATCTTCCCTTACAATTCTGTTGGGATTGATTTGAAATTCTCTAAGTAACAAACATGATAGACAAAGGGGAGTCAGTGGATGGCGCTTACTTGTATCTTCAGAGGTCTTTTGACACGAGGCTACTAAACAATATATAAGCTCATAGTATTACAGAAAAGATACTGGCATGGGGGTGTGTCCTGACGAAGGGTTCCGGCCCAAAACGTCGACCGATCTTTTCCACGGATGCTGCCCGACCTGCTGAGTTCCTCCAGCATGTTGTGAGTGATATTAGACTGGCCAACTGGCAAAAGGCAAATAGTAGGACTAAAGAGGATCCTTCTGTTTGGCTGCCGGTGACTAAGGGAGTTCCGCAGCAGTCTGTATTGGGACCACTCCTTTTCATCTTATATGCAATGATCCGGATGATGGAACTGATGGGCTTTGTGGCCAAGTTTTCGGGTACACAGCTACATACAAATATCGATGGAGGGCAGGCAGTGCTGAGAGTGCAGGGGAGTCTACTTGGAGATTGAGAGAATGAGCAATGAAGTGACAGATGGAATACAGCATAGGGAAGCATACGGGCATGCACATTGGTAGAAGAAATAAGGGTGTATATTTCAAAACAGGGAGCAAACTCAGAAATCAAAGACGCAACGAGACTTGGATGTCCTAGTAGGGATTCCCGAAAAGTGAGGTTGCAGGTTGATTCAGTGGTAAGGAAGACAAATGCAATGAGAGCATTCATTTCAAGAGGACTAGAATACACAGCAAAAATGTGATGCTGAGGCTTTAAAAAATGTTGGTCAGATGTTGATGACCAGCCCAAATGGTGTCAGAGGGTCCAGAGGAGGACTATGAGAATCAACCCAGAGATGAAAGGGTTAACATACAAGGTGCATTTGATGCCTTTGGGCCTGTACTCGCTGGAGTTTGGAAGAAAGAGGGGGGGATCTCATTGAGACCTATTGAATGTTGAAAAGCTGAGATTACAGTGGAAGTGGAGAGGATGTTTCCAGCAATTGGCAGAGTCTAGGATCAGAAGGCACAGCTTTAAAATAAAAAGGTGCCGCTTTAGAATAGAGATAAAGCCGGATTTATTTAGCCAGAGCGGTGAATTTGTGGAATTTATTGCCAGACATTTATGGAGGATAATTTTTATATTCATAAATTTATAATTTGAAGCAGAGGTTGAAAGATTTTTGATTAGTAAGGATGTCAAAGGTTAGATGGAAAAGGCGGAACAATGGGGTTGAGGGAATAATAAATCAGACATGATCAAATGGCAGAGCACACTCAATGAGCCAAATAGTCCAATTCGCTTCCACCTTATGGTCTGTCCTAAGCCCATCATAAATCTCTGAAAGGTCCTTCTTCATACTCATTTGTCTATCTAAACGCCTCTTAAGCTCCAACAAACGGCCTGATTCCACTACTACCCCTAGTAATCCATTCCAGGTGGCTAACACTCTGCACAAAACCTTCAGCCCTGCAATCCCTCTCATCTTAAAGTATGTCATCTGCTGTTTGATATTTTTACCCTGGGGAACAGATTCTGACTCTCAATGCCTCTCAATTTTAAAAACCTCTTATCAGGTCTCCCCTCAGCCTCCAATGCTCTATGGAAAACAGCCCAAGTTTGTCCACAAACAACAGGAATTCTGCAGATGCTGGAAATTCAAGCAACACACATCAAAGTTGCTGGTGAACGCAGCAGGCCGGGCAGCATCTCTAGGAAGAGGTGCAGTCGACGTTTCAGGCCGAGACTCTTCGTCAGGACTAACTGAAGGAAGAGTGAGTAAGGGATTTGAAAGTTGGAGGGGGAGGGGGAGATCCAAAATGATAGGAGAAGACAGGAGGGGGAGGGATGGAGCCAAGAGCTGGACAGGTGATTGGCAAAAGGGGATATGAGAGGATCATGGGACAGGAGGTCTGGGAAGAAAGACAAGGGGGGGGGGACCCAGAGGATGGGCAAGGGGTATATTCAGAGGGACAGAGGGAGAAAAAGGAGAGTGAGAGAAAGAATGTGTGCATAAAAATAAGTAACAGATGGGGTACGAGGGGGAGGTGAGGCCTAGCGGAAGTTAGAGAAGTCGATGTTCATGCCATCAGGTTGGAGGCTACCCAGACGGAATATAAGGTGTTGTTCCTCCAACCTGAGTGTGGCTTCATCTTTACAGCAGAGGAGGCCGTGGATAGACATGTCAGAATGGGAATGGGATGTGGAATTAAAATGTGTGGCCACTGGGAGATCCTGCTTTCTCTGGCGGACAGAGCGTAGATGTTCAGCAAAGCGGTCTCCCAGTCTGCGTCGGGTCTCGCCAATATATAAAAGGCCACATCGGGAGCACCGGACGCAGTATATCACCCCAGTCGACTCACAGGTGAAGTGTTGCCTCACCTGGAAGGACTGTTTGGGGCCCTGAATGGTGGTAAGGGAGGAAGTGTAAGGGCATGTGTAGCACTTGTTCCGCTTACACGGATAAGTGCCAGGAGGGAGATCAGTGGGGAGGGATGGGGGGGACGAATGGACAAGGGAGTTGTGTAGGGAGCGATCCCTGCGGAATGCAGGGAGAGGGGGAGAGGGAAAGATGTGCTTAGTGGTGGGATCCCGTTGGAGGTGGCGGAAGTTACGGAGAATAATATGTTGGACCCGGAGGCTGGTGGGGTGGTAGGTGAGGACCAGGGGAACCCTATTCCTAGTGGGGTGGCGGGAGGATGGAGTGAAAGCAGATGTACGTGAAATGGGGGAGATGCGTTTAAGAGCAGAGTTGATAGCGGAGGAACGAAAGCTCCTTTCTTTAAAAAATGAAGACATCTCCCTCGTCCTAGAATGAAAAGCCTCATCCTGAGAGCAGATGCGGCGGAGACGGAGGAATTGCGAGAAGGGGATGGCGTTTTTGCAAGAGACAGGGTGAGAAGAGGAATAGTCCAGATAGCTGTGAGAGTCAGTAGGCTTATAGTAGACATCAGTGGATAAGCTGTCTCCAGAGACAGAGACAGAAAGATCTAGAAAGGGGATGGAGGTGTCGGAAATGGACCAGGTAAACTTGAGGGCAGGGTGAAAGTTGGAGGCAAAGTTAATAAAGTCAACAAGTTCTGCATGCGTGCAGGAAGCAGCTCCAATGCAGCGAAGGAAAAGTGGGGGACAGATACCAGAATAGGCACGGAACATAGATTGTTCCACAAACCCAACAAAAAGGCAGGCACAGCTAGGACCCATACGGGTGCCCATAGCTACACCTTTAGTTTGGAGGAAGTGGGAGGAGCCAAAGGGGAAATTATTATGAGTAAGGACTAATTCCGCTAGACGGAGCAGAGTGGTGGTAGAGGGGAACTGATTAGGTCTGGAATCCAAAAAGAAGCGTAGAGCTTTGAGACCTTCCTGATGGGGGATGGAAGTATATAAGGATTGGACATCCATGGTGAAAATAAAGCGGTGAGGGCCAGGGAACTTAAAATCATCGAAAAGTTTAAGAGCGTGAGAAGTGTCACGAACATAGGTCGGAAGGGATTGAACAAGGGGGGATAAAACAGTGTCGAGGTATGCAGAAATGAGTTCGGTGGGGCAGGAGCAAGCTGAGACAATAGGTCGGCCAGGACAGGCAGGTTTGTGGATCTTGGGTAGGAGGTAGAAACGGGAAGTGCGGGGTGTGGGAACTATAAGGTTGGTAGCAGTGGATGGGAGATCCCCTGAGCGGATAAAGTCGGTGATGGTGTGGGAGACAATGGCCTGGTGCTCCTTAGTGGGGTCACGATCGAGGGGTAAATAAGAGGAGGTATCCGCGAGTTGTCGCTGTGCCTCGGCAAGGTAGAGGTCAGTACGCCAGACTACAACAGCACCCCCCTTATCGGCGGGTTTAATAATAAGGTTAGGATTAGTGCAGAGGGAGTGGAAAGCAGAGCGTTCAGAAGGAGTGAGGTTGGAATGGGGACAAGGTGCGGTGAAGTCGAGACGGTGGATGTCCCATCGGCAATTAGCGATAAAGAGATCCGGAGCAGGCAGAAGACCAGAGTGGGGTGTACATGAAGAAGAGGAGGGTTGAAGACGGGAGAAGGGGTCATCAGTGGGGGTGGAAGAGTCCTTGCCGAAGAAGTAGGCTCGGAGACGGAGACGGCGGAAGAAAAGTTCCACATCGTGGCAAACACGGAACTCGCTGAGGTGTGGGCGAAGGGGGACAAAGGTGAGGCCCTTACTGAGGACCGAGCGTTCTGCCTCCGACAGTTGAAGGTTGGAGGGGATGGTAAAGACCCAGCACGGATGAGAGCTGGGATCAGAGGGGGGAGGGAGGGAGGCTGGGGGTGTCAATGGAGAGGGGAGGGTTGGGGTGAGAGGAAGATGGAGCCTCTGAGGACCCAGGAGCTGACGATGGGATCTGAAGGAGACAGTTTGTCCAACTTATCCTTGTATCTCATACCCTCTAATCCAGGTAGTATCCTGATATACAACTTCTGCACCTTTTCCACAATCTCCTCATCCTTCCAGTGATGGGGTAATCAGAACTGCATACACTACTCCATGTAGTTTGACCAAGGCTTTATACAGCTGCAGCATGACTTCCTTACTCTGATACTCAACATCCCTACCAATGAAAGCAAGCATTCCATATGCCTTCTTCACCACCTTACCCACTTCTGTAACCATTTGCAGTGAACCGTGGACCTGGACCCCAAGATCCCTCAGTATCACAATGCTATTAAGGGGTCTACTATTAAATGTATACCTTCTCCTTTCACTTGACCTCCCAAAGGTGCAAAACTCAGACTTTCCCGGATTAAACCCCACCTGCCCCTTTTCTGGCTATATCTGTAAATGATCAATATCCTGCTGCAGTCTTTGATAAGCTTTTCAGTATTTTCTGTTTTATTACAGAATTCCAGCATCTACAAGGCTTTGTCTTTTGAACTTTGTGACATTCACAATTTCAATGCAACTTCTAGGGGTATGGTTTTGTTATAAAAGCCTGACAAGGAACTATGGAGCCTTGAATCACGATGTAGGATTCACTGTGTTGAATTGTGCATGTGCATATTTCAAATATCAGAGTTAAATTTACTCAACAATGAAAGTGAATATTGTTAGTCTCACCATTATCTCAAGGTAAAAATCTGATCAATATCTTTAAATTAGCAAAAGAAATGCTGTTTTTCTTACCCATTCTGTTCCTTTGAGCTTTGCTTCGCCTTTTCATTGTAGAATGCTTTGACATAGATGGATGTTTTCTCGTGAAGGACAGCAAGTCTCCTTCTATAAAAGAAAAAGAACTATTACCATTTGATCCAAATTACATGCAGCAAGCAGCAAAACTCATATTTCTACACTGATTTTTAACAGCATAAGCCATCTTGAGAGTATCTAGTCCCCAGAAACAAATTTAAACCTTTAAGCAATAGGAATATAATAAAAATAACAGACTGCATTCTATCAAAGCAGTAGATTTTTTCCCCTCTTTGAATACAGCAATTTCAGGAAGTGTCACTGCCATTTTAAAGCTATATTGAGAAATCACTGGCATAAGAACAAACTCAGAAATGATTCTCAGCTGTCATTTTTTTTTAAGACCTTGGACACATTTGCTAACTGTTACACTCCAGTGCTTCTGTGGCTGAAACACAGAACCCAAGATAATAGTTCAGCTGAATAAAGACAAAGTATAAAGCAAAAACTGAGGAAGACAACATGTTAAATACAGTTGATAAAACCTCAGACTAAACATACTAAGTACAGAAAAGGTTAAAGGACTAAACAAAAGTATGCAAATAGAATAGCAGATTACTTACATCAATTTAAGTAACATCACTGTTGTCAAAGGAAGGATAAGCAAATTAATAAGCAATTTTCTATCTAACAGAGTATTTGGCCCTCATTACAGAGAAATCTGTCAATGTAAGACTAAAAGGAAGAAGCTAAAAATTCTACTGAAACAATGTGCAGTGCTCAGAGCAGGAAGGTCACTCACGGTGGGAAACATTTCCTAGTTTAGTGAAGAAAGTTAACAAAAGAAATTGAAAAGGTTCCATCCAAAATCTTTCTCAAGTCTTGAGGCTGAAGAATTACAAATTCTGCATCCAAGGTTTGCACCACTGTTCAAAAAGGGAAGGAATTATTTTACACTCACTCTCACAGTAAGAGCAATTTACAATGGGCAACTAAATGACCAACATTCATGTCTCTGGTGTGTGGGAGAGAACTGAAGCATCTGAACAAAGAACACAGAGTCACAGGGAAAATGTGCAAACTTTGCACAGAAAGCTGCTGAGGTCAGGGTGGAATCTATGTATCTGCAGCTGTGAGACAGCCACTCTAAAAGCCACACCACTATACCACCCCCATGCACAGTAAGTACAATTATGAAGTGCTGCAGGATCCTTCATTTTGTTAACAAAAGTAAAACAGACAAAATGAAGCAATTTGCACTGAAATTATTTTTAAAATACAGGTGAAGTCTTTGTCAGAGTATGATATTGCTTCAAGAACTACTCGAAGAAGTCAAGATCTTTAAGGTAAAGAGACTTTTTGAAAGCCAGTAGGAATAAAAATTAACAGTTTTGTGGAGAGACTGATGCAGCCTGTTACACCACTAAGAGAAAAGAAGATTAAGTGATGATCCAATGCCAGTGTTCAAAGTGATGGGAGAGGGTTTGAAGAAATAACCTCAAAGAAATAACTTTTAGTGCCATGAAAGAAAATAAGCAGCAGGCATTGACTGAAAGTAAATCTCAAAAATTATCAACTAAAGGTAACACAAAGATAAAAAAATATATATATGCATGGTTGCAGAGAGAAGCAGATTCAATGATAACAATCAAAAAACTGATAGAAATATGTTTAAAATGTTATGGGAACAGATCCACAAGTTGGGCTACTGAGATTGTTTACTCTAACTGATGGCATAAAGTTATGGAGTGAACGCACTACTATTTTTGCACTGCATTATTTAACAATTCTAAAATTGTCGTTATTTATTTTCCTTCAGTTTTGGGACTTCCATTGCTTCTAACATCTCCTTTTTTAGAAAGCAATCTTCTACTTTTGAAGGTCCAAAACAAATGACCTCTGGGGTGTAGACGTAGTTTGGAGCAGCAATCCATACAACAGACTACTGATCGACAAACAAGGTTTTTTTTCTGCACAACAACTAGGCCATTTAAATGCATTTAACGACTAAATTTTATACAAAAAAGGTCAGGCATTGAAAACATAGCTCAATAATGGTGACGCCAAATTATCATTAAAACCCACGGCCACCAAGCCAGTGTGAGACTCTGGAACCATAATAATGAGACTGAGTCTTATCTGCTTTCTAAATGTTTTAACAAGTTCAACAATTTAAAATAGGAAATAAGCAAACATTATTGGTGTATCATATTTGCTGAATAATTTAAAAATTGTCTGCAATTAAGTCAATGGGACAATCATGGCAAATTTATTTTCTCTATTAATGTCTTTGCAATTCAGTGTTTTTGACAAGACTTAATAATGTAATTATCACTGCATAATCATACTCAGAACAACTCTAAGTCATATACAAGTACAATGAATAACTACAGATCCAACACAGACTTGCAAGTACTATTAATCACATCTTGCCAATTCAACTACTTGTTCATTACTTTTATTCTCACTTGTTGCCCAGTCAATTTCCTTAATATTCCACAATGCAAGGGTCCTTCTGTAAAGTCTTCTGAAAAACCATAATACATCAGCAGAATCAGGCCACTCAGCCTATTGAGTCTGCTCCACCATTATGGCTGATTTATTATCCCTCTCAACCCCATTCTCCTGGCGTCTACCCATAATTTTGACACCTTACTAACCAAGAACCTATCAGCTTTAAGTAAACCTAATGACTTGGCCTCCACAGCAGTCTGTGGCAGAGAATTCCACAGATTCACAACCCTCTGGCCAAGGAAATTCCTCCTCATCTCTGTTCTAAATGGATGCCCATCGCATTCTGAGGCTGTGCTTGCCCACTGGTCCAAGACTCCCCAACTATTGAAAACAACCTCGATTTAAGCCTTTGAATGCTTGACAGGTTTCAAATATTTAATAGATTCCACCACTCCCATTCTTCTAAACTCCAGCCCAGTGCCATCAAACCCTCATCTGTCAACCCTTTCATTTCTAAGATCATTCTTGTGAACCTCCTCCGGACTCTCGCCAGCACATCTTTCTTAAATAAGAGGCCCAAAACTGCTCACAATACTCAAAATGCAGTTTGACCAATGCCTTTTAAACCTCAGCGTTATGCATTTGCAAGCCAATAGATCTTTTAAGAAGATGTATGGTGTGTTGGCACTCATTGTTCAGCGGACTGTGTACAAGAGCTGTGAGGTAATGCTGCAGCTCTAAAAAAACCCCGGTCAGACCACACAGAATATTCTGCTCATTTCTAGTCACCTCATTATAGAAAGGATGTGAAAGCTTCAGAGAGGGTACAAAGGAAATTTACCAAGGTGCTGCCTGGATCAGAGCGCACGCTTTAAGAAAACTGATTGAGTGAGCTAGGACTTCTCTCTTTGAAGCGAAGGATGATGTGGGGTAACTTAATAGAAATGTACAACTTGATAAAAGGCACAGACTGAGTAGACGGCCAATTCTGCCTCCCCCCACCCCCAGAGCAGAAATGACTAATAGGAAGGGGCGTTTATTTTAAGGTGATTGGAGGAAAGTATAAGGGGAATATCAGAGGTATTTTTAAAATATAAACAGATACTGATGGGTGTTTTGAACATATTGCCAGGGTTAGTGGTAGAGGCAGTTACATTAGGGACATTTAAGGGACTCTTACATAGGTACATGGATCATCAAAAATGGAGGGCTATGTGGGAGGGAAGGGTTGAATTGATCTTAGAACATCTTAGAAGGTCCTCACAATATTGTGGATCAAAGGGCCTCTACTATGCTGTATGGTTCTATATGTTCAATCTTTAGACACTTAAACAGGTAAAGCTTAGAAGGGTACAGTCCCAATGTGGACAAATGGGACTTGTGTAGATTATCAAAAAGAATAGCATGAATGTAAGGAACTGGAGGGTCAGTTTCTTAGCCATGCAACTCTATGCACATCAATGAACATGTTATGAACCAAATGAGAATCTTATTTTTAAAAAATTTGGCTCCATTAATGACTACTAATCCAAATATAAAATGAACCCTTTAGGACATAAATCTCAACAAAATCATTGAAACAGTCGTGATTTTTTAAACAATACCTTAACACGATCTTTTAATAATTAACTTTTGGAAGTCACTTGCCTGGCTCAGACTCTTTCATGTCTTTTTTTTAAAAAGTGTATATTCAATACTTTAAAAAGTCTTACCAGCTGTATTATTGCTCATTACTACTTTGTATCTCCATTGGGCTTCACAGATATACCTAGAAAGTTGTGCTAACCGGCTTCCAAAGGAATCTGCACCAATTGAACAGTTCAGACACTCCACCAGCTGGACATCCTCTTTAGGCACATTGCCAGATGTCCAAGGAACATGGCATTTCATTGCCTCCAGGTGACTTTGTATCAACTCGAGAAATATGTTCATTGTCACAGGATTTACCAAGAAGTCATTGCCATGGCTTGCATTCATCATAAAATGGTTCAAATCTAAATAATCCAGCTCTTTGGTTGTGGAATCGGTTTCTGCAAACTTATTAAAGTCCATTTTCTTCAAATTGCGCATGAAATCTTTATGAAGCACTCCAGAACTCTTCTGAGTGGCATTCTCTTTCAAATCGGTATTTGAATGTTCACAATGTGAGACATTATAATCCATAGACCCCACAGTGGATTCCAAGTGCCCCACAGTACGAACAAATCCCTTTGGTGCTTGTAGTTGCTCTGTGTCTCCTTCTTCCTCAAGGCAAAACTGACCTTCTGGTCCTGCTTTATCCCCATTCAGGTCATTATAGGACAAGAACAATAAAGAGAAGATATTTTCCAACACCTCCAACCGGAAGGGAGCAGGAATCACATGCAGAAACTCCTGACATCTGGATAAATACAACTTGAAAACTGCAGAACCATCTGTTTGAGCAAATAAATACTGTGTTATTTCTGAAAACTAAAGTGCTTCAAGTTGCTACTAAAGTGTTTACAACATTTAACCATGCAGATGACATTTAATTTCTGTCTGAAAGGTCACTCGGCAACACCTTCTGCACAACTCAAGTTACATGGATTAAGGCAACACTCAGATCTATTATTTGATTTCTACTGATCATAGCCTGGGTCACAGCACAGGTGGCTCGTTGGCTTCAGTACTTCCATTTGCAGTGGTGACAAGGACAAGGGAGAGAGCAGGGTAAATATAAATCAAACTACTATAAGAGGTCAGTGGGTCAGGCAGCATCTGCTGAAACAGAGGGACAGTCAATGTTTTACGGCAAGACCCTGCATGATGAGTCCTGGGGGCAGGGACTCAACCCAAAATACTGACTACCCCTCTCCCTCACAGATGCTATTTAACCTGAGTTTCTCCACCAGTTTGGTTTTTGATCATAATTCCAGCATCTGCAGTCTCCTGTGTCTTTAAATAAAAACCAGGCTGAGGTTTCCAGTGACCACAAGATCAAGGCCCTCCCAAGAGTGGTCCCCTAGCTACCAATGACAATGAGCAAGACTCCACTCCAAAATCAGTAACTTAAAACACCTTGGCAAATGAAGAACGGAAAAGAAAAGTGAACATTTCCATTGATTGAAAAGCTTTTAATCTGAAAATGGGATTGGAACATTCAATAAAAAACTGCACTCCAAAAAATTAACTAAGACTTAATATTACACAATATCGTTGCATTTATGACTTTAAACTGAATTACACTATCGAAACAATATACATTGGATAACAATCTGATAAAAGTGCAAATTATGCCAACTCATTTAAGGGTGAACATGCTGGCAGACCATGTGTGCCAATGTATATTCATATTGTCACTCAAAATGATGAGAACCCATAGCACCAACTGCTCATTTAATGGAGATAGTGTGCAAAACAAAAACTACCTGAAATTTTAAAATGGATTGTTTAAAGATACTTCTGAAATTGTATGAACTTCCAAACTAGAAAGGAAAAGCAGAATATGACTAATTGCCTCTTGACCTACCAATTGCTTCATTTTTACCTTGACTGCACGCTTGGTCATTTTCTACTGCAATGTCTTTGACAGCTAGATCCAATGCTGAGTACGGACAGTCTTTACACGAAGATAGCTGGTGTGCATTTATGCAGAGCGCATATATGGCATATTTAATAGCACACAACGCTTGATACAATGTCACATTTCGCCTTTGCATCAGGCTCAGACATGTTGAACCTAATGTGTATCAAAAGGAGATAAGTAAAGCAGAGGAAACAGCAACACATTGCAAACCAATTTAAAATTTTCATTATATGAATGAACTTATGTACTCACAATTAACAAAATCATCTAGCCCTTCAGCTAGAAAAATATATCGTTTGTTTTAAAAGGTATAGGCTCCCGTGACCAAGAAACAAATGTTTTTCTGCATTGCTTTACATTATAATTCAGGCTATTTAGATCAATACTTATGGTTGGTGCTAAAGAATTCATAGGTGGATGAAACCTTGCATCCCTAAATACTATCATCCTCCTGGCTTTGAAATTTACTACACGGGGAAGACTGCTCCTCACTCGTGCAGATCTTCTAATGACTAAGGCTGAGCAGATTTCCCATTCCCTAACTTCACTCCTAATCAAATCAAAATACATAAAGCTCAGGATGAACAATCAAAAACATCAGATTAAAAAAGATAAAGCACAAAATGTTTAAGCAATTCATGCAAACAAGATTGCAACTTGCAAACTGCCTTCTGAAATCTTTCCCACTTCAGATTTCTCAAGACAACAGTTACAAATGCTAGAAGTGGGAATTTTTTTAAAAAATTTAAAAATGACAGGGGGCCGATATTTTGGGTCTACAAGTTTTCATCAGAATAGTGAACATGGATACAGATGCACAGATTGTAAGGAGTAAGAGAAAGAAGGGGGGAGGGTATGTCTAGGATAGGCTGAAAGGCAGGGCACATTATGTAATCAAGTTGTGATAGCTAATACAACAACAAAAATAGAAAAGGTTTTAAGATAGATGATGCCCTGAAATTCCCAACTTTTTGTCTGTTCTTACTTCTGATTTCCTGAACTGACTGGTATTAAGGTGCTAGCAACCTGCCTTTGCCCCTCCTCCTATCAGTAGAAATGGTTCTGCCGGGCTTAGTAGCTGAACTACATGTGAAGGCCAGGAGCTGGACTTGGTTGTCAGAGACTACCTGAGGTGCACGTCATTGGAAGCATTTAATGGGTAGCTGGGAGCTTATCCCCATTACCAACTGGGCTATAACAACCTTAAATGGGGCTCCTCAGCCATGGTTGGCAGCTCACCTAGAAGGAAAACTCTGAAGTTAAACCTCCACTGCCCTGAGGCTATACCCACTCATGGGGAAGTCTTCGGGAGTAAATCCCAAGAGAAAATTCCAGAGCTAGAGTCCTAAGGCAGTCCTATGTTGAGTTCAACACTGACTGGCAACTCCTGGTGTCAAATTGTATCAGTCTCTACCGTCCTTTTGGGTTTATCAGATTCAGAGAGAGGGGAAGCTTGCTACATGGACAACAGCTTACTCTCCGTATTGTACTATTCTGGCTTGCATATCCAGACAGCTAGGATGCAACATCGATGGTCGACCCTGACCAACAGAGGCATCAAAATTTCTAACTTCACATTTGAATTCAATGAGGTTAATGTTAGAGAAATGTCTTCTGACAATTCAAAATAACCAACTGAAACTAATAATTTACATTACCCTTGTCATTAGCAGACTGCTTCTGGAGTAAATCAATGACTTCTTCTGCTTTCTGCGCAGGTAGCTTTGTAAAATGATGAAGACTATACAAAGCAGAGTGGCAATCCAAACTGTACAAGTGCTGAATAAAGTTCTTCTCAGGAATGTTGTTTCTAAGAAATTCATTTAAAAAAAAGAAAAGGAGCACAAATCAAAATACATTTTTGTTAATTAT
Organism: Mobula birostris; assembly: GCF_030028105.1. Lineage (NCBI taxonomy): Eukaryota > Metazoa > Chordata > Chondrichthyes > Myliobatiformes > Myliobatidae > Mobula > Mobula birostris. Next base: position 175,934,911 of record NC_092370.1, on the reverse strand, counting down.
CAAGCAAAACAATCAGTTCAATTGGCCCTATAAATTTGAGTGTTCAATTTATTGATTGCCTTGGTCAAAAAGGAATAGACAGTAGAGAAAAAAAAGACACCCTCCCCCAAACAAAAAACTTTTTAACTCTTGCTGGGGGTTGGAGTATTTCTCATGGATGTACAAAAATATCTTGCTGGCATGTATTCTTATTGGCTGCATTTTCCACAAGAGGCTAGTTAGACTCCTTATTGATCTGCTATACCTGAATTCAGTTCCCCGTATTCATGTAAACCAACATAGCACAGATGATGCTATGTTGGTTGACCTGAAAGATTTATCTGCCAATAATTAATAGATTTAAAGTTTTATCAAGGTGAAAAGAATTGCTTCAAATAATGTAAAGCAGGACAAGAGTGATATGATGATGGGGAAATAATTAAACTGAAGTCTTTACCTGTTTTGTTTCAAACACCACTCAAGTACCTCAATATGAGAAGAGAGTCCAGTACAAAAGTTGTACAGTACAGCATCACAACATAAATCCTGAAAGAGAAAACATCAATTTGTATGTGAGGAGCAGGAACAATATTATTTATTTACAAACCTGCACCACAGTACCTCTTGAAATAGGAATGAAAATGGTTTCTAATTTGCAACACCAAGATAGGGAACATGAACAAACTTAAGTAGACCTAGAAAGAATTTAAAAAATTACAAAGAAGGCTGCACTAAAATTCTGCACACAAAACAGTAATGGGGCTAAATAAGACATAGGAATTTTGATGATATTGGCCATCATACTATGAGCACCCCTTACTCCTCAAAAAAGTTCTACTGTGTCCTTTGTGTCCAATTCAAAGTCAAATTCAAAAACAAGGCCTCAGTTCCACACGTCAGGGAAAAGACAGAATTTCAGAGAATAGATCCTTCTGTAAAATGTCAGCCTGGATCCATGGTCAAGTTTTTGGAGTGGGATTTGAGCTCAAGACCATGTGACTCAGATGGAAAAAAGCTGCTGAGCCACTTATCTCCTCCAAACATGCCTCAGACCAGTTTTAAATCCAATCACTGTTGACCAGCACAGCCAGTTAGTGCCAGAGGGGCAGAGCACGTCATGATGGTACTAAATGGCCACTCCTTTGCTTGCATCTTCGGAAAACAGCTCTAATTCTATCCTTGATATCTCTTTTTCTCCTTTTCAAGGTTCTTTTGAAGACCCCCTGACCTGGAGTTACACTCTGACTTCGGTTCTTTGTGGGAATGGGACCCACTCTCCGTGCCTCACGACCAGTCGCTTTTTGATATCCAAGTACGCATCCTGGAAGACTAGCGCCCCTACAGGGATCTGGATTTTTTTTGGCTCTGGAGACATGCTGATTCTAGGCCGGTGCCCCTGACTGAAGTGTCGCGAGAGTACATGGAACATCAGGAGCAGCAGGCTAACTGCCGGGAGTTGTGTCTCCAAAGAGCTGCGCTTTTCTGGGACTGACTCCCCGACTTTTAACATTGTAAATCAGCAAGTTGTTTATTATGTCTCCACTTTCGCTATGAAATGGGACACCTCTTTTTCCCTTATGAGGGAGAGAGAGAGAGCCTGTGGAATGTCGAATTACCAGGTAAACGGGTAGTCTTTGGTCTGTGTCTTTACTGATGCTTGCTGCACGCTTGAGTGCTTGGTGGCGGGGGGGGGGCGCTGATGCTTTTTTGTTGGTGGGAGGGGCCGTTGCCTTGCTGTTTGCTTGTGCGTGGGAGGGGGAGCTGAGGGGGTGCTTTGGGGTTCAAATGTTTAACTGTCATTCATTCTTTGGGGCATTCCTCTGTTTTTGTGGATGTTTGTGAGGAAAAAGAATTTCAGGATGTATATTGTATACATTTCTCTGACATTAAATGTGCCTATTGAAACCTATTAATCACCATGAAGTTACTTAAATATTGACCGAAACTGAGCATGGATAGAATATAAATAAAGAAATTTATTGTAGAGATGTATTAAGGAGGCACTTTGGGAGAACAACTATGGAAAAGCGATATCAGGAATCAAGTCAGGAAAAGACCATAACGTTCCTGAGCCTGCTCTGCTTTTCGATAAGATCCTATCTGCTCTGATCATGGCCTCAATTCCTCTTCAAATGGACCCATTTCAAAAGGAGTAACTTCAGTGTCAATGTATACAAACCTGTGAAGATGGCAGAGCATACTGAAAAAAGCAATTTGATTTCTTAAGTTTCTAAAGCAAGGAGCAAAATATAAAAATATACTGGAACATTTTAATCAATGGTTAGGTGTGGTAATAATCTGAGCACTCATTTCAGAAAAGACAAGAACAGAGGAAAGGGTACAGATATACTTACCTGGATGTTATCAGCATTTGAGGGATTTTGAAGAGCATTTGGACCCCTTATCTAAGGATGGATGTGCTGGCACTGGACAACGTCCAGAGGTGGTTTACAAGAATTCTGAGAATGAAAGAGTTAACACATGTAGAGCATTTGATCACTCTGGACCTGTACTCACTGGAGTTTAGAAGAATGAAGGGAGGGAGGATCTCATTGAAACCTATCAAATAATGTGGACATGAAGAGAATGTCTTCTATAGTGGGGGAGTCTAGGGCCAGATGGCACAAGCTCAGAATAGAAGAATGCCCTTTTAGAACTTACATGTGTTGAAATTTTAGCCAGAGGGTATTGAATCTGTGTCATTCTTTGCCAAGGACAGATGTGGAGGTCAAGTCATTAGGTGTATTTAATAGGTTCCTGATTAGTAAGGGCATCAAAGGTTATGGGGAGAAGGCAGGAGAATGAGGTTGAGAGGGTAATAAACCAGCCATGATGGAATAACGGAGCAGGCTCAATGGGCTGAATTGTCTAATTCTGCTCCTCTGTCTTATGGCCTCACAAGATGGGGGAGATCTTAAACAATTTTTTTTCTTCAGTATTTACTCAGGAAACTGGCATAGCGTACATGGAAAGAAGGGAAACAAGCAGTAGTGTCATGGAACATATAGAGATCAAAGAGGAGGAGGTGCTTGCTGCCTTACAGTGAATACAGGTAGATAAATCCCCCGGGCCTGACATGATATTTCCTCGGACCTTGAGAAAGACTAATGTAGAAATTGCAGGGGCCCTGGCAGAAATATTTAAAATATCCTTAGCCACGGGTGCGGTGCCGGAGGATTAGGAGATTGCTCATGTTTTTCCGTTGTTTAAAAAATGGCTCCAAAAGTAAACCAGGTAATTACAGGCTGGTGAGCCTTACATCAATAGTAGGTAAATTATTGGAAGGTGTTCTGAGAGATCGGATATACAAGTATTTGGACAGCCAAGGGCTGATTGAGGATAGTCAGCATGGCCTTGTGCGTGGTAGATCATGTTTAACAAATCTTGTAGAGTTTTTTGAGGAGGTTACCAAGACAGTAGATGAAGGAAAGGCCGTGGATGTTGTCTACATGGACTTTAGTAAGGACCTTGACAAGGTCCCACACGGGAGGTTAGTTCAGAAGGTCCAGACACTAGGTATCCATGGAGAGGTTGTAAACTGGATTTGAAATTGGCTGTGTGGGAGAAGACAGAGAGTGGTAGTGGATGATTGCTTATCAAACTGGAGGCCTGTGACTAGTGGTGTGCCTCAAGGATCTGTGCTGGGACCATTGTTGTTTGTTGTCTATATCAATGATCTAGATAATAATGTGGTAAATTGGATCAGCAAGTTTGCTGGTGACACTAAGATTGGAGGCATTGTGGACAGCGAGGAAGGCTTTCAGTGCTTGCAGAGGGATCTGGACCAACTCGAAAAATGGGCCAGAAAATGGCAGATGGAATTTAATGCAGACAAGTGTGAAGTGTTGCATTTTGGAAGGACAAATCAAGGTAGGACATACACAGTAAATGGTAGGGCACTGAGGAGTGCGGAGGAACAAAGAGATCTGGGAGTTCAGATACATAATTCTCTGAAAGTGGCGTCACAGGTAGACAGGGCTGTAAAGAAGGCTTTTGGCATCCAGGCATTCATAAATCAAAGTATTGAGTGTAGGAGTTAGGATGTTATGGGGAGGTTGTATAAGACATTGGTGAGGCCAAATTTGGAGTATTGTGTACAGTTCTGGTCACCTAACTATAGGAAGGATATAAATAAGATTGAAAGGGTGCAGAGAAGATTTACTAGGATGTTACTGGGTCTTCAGGAGTTGAGTTATAGGGAAAGACTGAACAGGTTAGGACTTTATTCCTTGCAGCGTAGAAGAATGAGGGGAGATTTGATAGAGGTTTACCAAATTATGAGAGGTATAAGACAGTAAATGTGAATAGGCTCTTTCCACTTAGATTAGGAGAGATAAATACGAGAGGACATGGCTTTAGGGTGAAAGGGGTAAGGTTTAGGGGGAACTTCTTCACTCAGAGAGTGGTGGGAGTGTGGAACGAGCTGCCATCTGATGTGGTAAATGCAGGCTCACTCTTAAGTTTTAAGAATAAATTGGATAGGTACATGGAGGGGAGAGGTCTGGAGGGTTATGGACTGGATGCAGGTCAATGGGACTAGCAGAATAATGTTTCAGCAGACTAGAAGGGCCAAATGGCCTGTTTTCTGTGCTGTAGTGTTCTATGGTCTTTAGTGAAGAGCAAAGGTGAAAAGTGAAGAACTGTTCTTGTGTAAGAAAAAGTTAAGGGATGATGTGAACAGAGAAGTTCTAATAGAGCAGACTGAGAAAATCCATACCCTATGGTGAACGGGGAAATAACCAGATAGCATTTAAAAGAATTATTGAGATCTGGAATGCTTTGAAAGTGTGATAGAATCAGCTTCCGAGAATAATTTTAAAATAAAGTTGTAGAAGTACCTATGAACTACAAGCCAAGGATAAAAACTCAGGCTGTGAACTAAACAGTTATCACAGACAACGACAGGCAGAACAGTCTCCTTCAGTACTGTATGTTTCCATAACTTTACAATGCCAAGTCCCCAAAGCAGCAAATCTACTGTAGTAATGGAACCATTTTCAATTGTCAATTTGCTGATCAAAATTCCTAAAAGCAGAAGGTGGTAAAACAGTCCATAATTTGTAAAACTACCAAATCTCAGTTCTTTGAATAACCTGCCCTAGAACTCAGCAGCTCAGAGCAGAGATCTTCCAATGGATAGGATTCTGAAATGGAATGCCATATTTAGGAACATCTGCATTACTTCGCTTCAAATTTATTATCCTTGCTAATTAATCAAGATGTGATTATCTTGCACACAAGAGATTCTGCAGATGCTGGAAATCTTGAGCGAGACACACGAAATGCAGGAGAAACTCAGGAATTTCTGAGATTGTTTTGCACATATGATTCTATTTACATTCATCAGCAAGATTCTTAAGTTATTTATGGCTTCAGTCATAATGAATAACTATGCAATCACTGAGAGGGAAGGACTCTGCTACCTAATTTAACCATACCTTATTTTCATGAAGTGTGCACAGAAGAGTTTGAGCTGATTCTAAACTTTGGCAGTAAGACCATCCCAACAACACCAAGAGTCGTGCAAAAGGCTTAAAGGTCTTCTTCAGCAACCTACTTAAAGTGCTGTAATCCTCACGTTTTATGCAGTGCAAGGCAGTAACCTAGCAAAAACAAAATGATCACACAACCATTGTGTATTCATAAAATAATCATTAATCTGCCTCTCACATTCTAACATAAAGCACAATTCCTTAAACCAAATAGTTCATTCCTCCAATAGTGCTCCTTTTGAAATTACTGCGGCTCGACTTTACCTCCAGTACAGCTTTGAGAAGCTGAGAGATGTTGGATCCCTGTTTATTTTCTGATCTTTGGGGTTCTTCTGGGAATCAGGAATGACAAGCATTTTTAATTCCAAGATTTCAGTTTATTTTAGAGTACAAACAGACATACAAGTACTAAGTAAACTAAATACAGCTGAGAAACAATGCTAGGAGATATATAGATGCAAAGGCAAAGGAAGTAAGAAGCTAGGATGGCACCTCTGAAAAATCTATCACATTATTATGAGATAAGGAAAATTCCTTAGATAGGAGTGAATTAGGCTACCTAATGAAAACAATTACATAATGTGGGTAATGTGCCAATACTAGCCAATGAAAAAGGTAATAAGCTGTTAGTTTAGCTGCTATATCATTTTCTGTCAGTGTCTGAGAAAAACACACGAGTTTGTTAAAAAGTACAAATCTTATAGAAAGTATTATTTAAAAGAAGTGGTTTCCAAGAGAGGGGGGCAAGTGAGATATTGGCAAACTGAAAGTAATGATGCCGACGGTGCTTGCAAAATAGCATTACATCCCAAAAAGCGAAAGCAGATGTCTGCAAATGGAATTCTTTGTTCATGTCAGGTATTCTATAGTCAATACAACTTTAAAGTATTATGATCAATCTTGACTTATTTTATCCAGAAGTTGTATCACATGCAATTTCAATCTTACGAGGAAAAATGCACTTAAAATTTCATTAACTATTAGATCTATTGTCTATTTTTTCTGTGCTATTATTACACTAAAATAGGGGTTCCCAACATTTTGTATGCCACGGACCCTGACCATTAACTGATGGGTCTGTGGACCACAGGTTGGGAACTCCTGCTCTAAAAGAACACAATAATTTAAGTTGCAATGGCAAATGTGCTGTTTGTCAGAAAACACTGTAGCCTTTCAGATGTTGGAAAAAATTTGTAGCTCGGGTTGAGGAAGTTCCTGTTGAGTAGCTCACCGAGCTGGCTTGTTAGCTTGCAGACTTTTCGTTACCCAGCTAGGCAACATCATCAGTGCAACTTTGCTTGGACAACAATTATCACCTAATCAGATTTTAACGAACCAGTCGTGCATTACATAATCGGTAACCAATAGAAATGGCACACACACACAGACAAATCACAGGACACAAAGATCACATGTAGATCACCGACATTTCATTCAAAATTGCACTGATGATGTTGCCTAGAAGGGTAACGAAACATCTGAAAGCTAACAAGCCACTCAACAACAAAGCTGTAGCCATTACAGTAACTACCCCATCTGAATCTGAGGAAGCACCTGCATAATAGAGGAAATGATAGTCAGAAATTATGACATGGTACGAATAGAGGCTGTACCTTCTGAAAAACCAAATTATACTTTATAAGTCTGCCTGAGAAACAGAAACTGAGCACAGTCTGCTCAGCCAACTAAAAGAGGTAATTGATAGTCATCAGAAGCAAAATCTATGTATGACTACCGAAAGAGCAGATGGCCAATATTAATCAAAAATATACAAAAGTCCTTCAATTATTATTATCAAATTACCATTATTAAACTTTAATCTGAAAGAATGGCACCATCAGCCTGTTTCAGTGGTCAGAGACAAAGCACAGGGTCACTCTAAGCACTGCTGGACTACACTATACACAGGGTAACTGGATGAATTAAAGTAGGAGCAAGTAATGGATGAAGTGAATGGGGAAAAACTGTGCCAAACCTATATCAACACAGACAAGAGCATTATCTACTCTGCGCCTAAAGAGGATGGAACCAATTGTTTCTCAAACAGTGAAAAATTAGTCATATTGAAGGTACAAAAATATCTTGGGGCTATCTACATTAAAATATCACAGGCAGATACAGAACCTCAAAATACAAATGAAATGCTATGCCTAACCTCTTAAGGACAAAATACAAAGAGCCAAAAGGTCATTTTTTTCCATCATATAAAGCAAAATGATGCACAGACTAGAAACCTGAAGTAAAAAGAGAAAATGCTGGAAAAACTCAGCAGGCCAGGCACTCCAGGAGAGAACCCTGACTAAACTACACATGGCCATGAATATATTAGCCTTACAGGAAAAGAAGCATTAAACGACAAGAGGATATTCTATGAACTAGAGTTGTATCCCCTACAATTTAGAAGAATATGGAGTTATGTCTTCCACAGCTTTCACACTCCTTTGTGGGGCCTGCTACCCATTCTCAATGCCCAACTTCCTCATTCCCTTAAGCATGCTTTGTCTGGATGCAGAAAGCCAACCACACTGCACAAATAGTTCTGAAGTCGACTGAAGGCTCTGACCAATGTCAGTGTCTCTGACAACATAACTGAGTAATTCCCTAACAATTCCTCTGAAGACCATAGTCAATGTCTCTGAAAAATGACTAGGTGATGAACCTGATGAAAACATACAAAGTTCACTCATGTACATTGCTTATTTGTCCTTCTGTATTCTGCAGAATACTGAGTTGCAGTGTGATCCAAGTATATTCAATCATCTAACAGTCATAATCAATCCAACATCTGAGAAAGCTGGAAAGTGGAGGACTGAAACTAGCCAAACCAAATGCAGTTGAAACTTCAGTTACTGATAAATACAAGTGTAAGCTTCATAAACAACTTCCATCAATCCTGCAGAGTCCCCAGGCAAAAACATACAACAAACAAGCAAATTACAAGTCAAACCTATAATATTACTTCCCAATAGTTCTGTAAGAACTTATGTTAAGTCTCTTTAAAAATTCTCAATACAAACCATCGAACAGGTTCCGTTAAACAGAGTTCCATTGAGTTGGCATTGCTTATTAGTCATAAGATACACAAAAATCAATCTGCTAATTCTACCCCCACAGTAATATACCAAATGGCTTCAAAATAACATAAGACTACTAAGAAAGAACAATTAGTAAAAGCGGAGAAAGAGTAAATCAGTGTTTTGACAGACAAACATATGTAGGTATACTGGACATCTGAATTTAATAATATTACAGGAGCTCATTCATATGTAGAGGTGTCCACAAGTCAGATGTACGTCACTGGAGACAGCCTGAACTACTGAGGCTCAACAAAATGAAACAGAAGGCACAGAGCTGAAGTTCCCTCTAGTTTTTAGCTTACACTGGGTGTTCTGAAATTAGATAGAGATAATCTCATTTTAGAAATTGTTTGAATTTGGAATTAGTGTAAGTGAAAAATCCATCAAAAACTTGTACTATGATAGTGATAGAAAAAGACAAACTTATACACTCAATAGCCACTTTATTAGGTACTTCTTATAATTAATAAAGTGGCCACCGAGTGCATGTTTGTAGTCTTCTGCTGCTGTAGCCCATCAAATTCAAAGTTCAACGTGTTATAGATTCAGAGATCCTCCTCTGCACACCACTGTTGTAAGGCATGGTTATTTGAGTTACTGGTGCCTTCCTGTCAGCTTGTATCAGTGCGGCTACTCTCCTCTGACCTCTTATTAACAAGGCATTTTTGCCCACAGAACTGCCACTTTAGTTTTTTTTTGTTTTTCATACCATTTTCTGTAAACTGTAGGGACCGTTGTGCATGAAAATCCCATGGAATCAGCAGTTTTTGAGATACTCAAACCACCCCATCTGGCACCAACAATCATTCCACAGTCAAAGTCACTTGAATCACATTTCTTCCCAATTCTGATGCTTGGTCTGAACAACAACTGAATCCCTTGACCATGTCTGTATGCTTTTATGCATTGAATTGCTGCCACATGATTGGCTGATTAGTATTTGCATTTACAAGCAGGTGTAGAGTGTATTTTGTGAACTTTCTAGCTAACTGCTGAATAAACCAGTACATAAACACATTTTCCACAAATTGCCATTAACATAACAATTGTTTAAATTAAAGCTTTGAAGTAAAAATATGACGATATAGGAAACCTATTATAAACCTAGCTCAATAGTAAATGTTGGTACTTAATTTACTACAGCACAAACTTATCTTCAACACTTAAAGTTGTTTCTGTAAAGAACATAATAAATAAACAGAAAATTCCAAAAATACTCAGTTGATCAGGCAGTACCTTTGGAGAGATCATTTACCTTTCCTCAGTTGCTAACTCACATCCACCAGGTAAAGACAAAGAACATGCAGATACAATATGCTCCAGCCTTTTTCAATCCACAGTACAATTTAGTCATTGCTCTGGAACCTATCCATACAACATAAGAGAAAGAACAGTGTGCTAAACTACGCTAAGCACCTTTCCTCATTTTTGTTTTATTAAGAATTATGCTCACCTGACTTTTCTGCATCAAAAGACATCTGAGACTTAATTTCACAATAAGCCCCTTGAAGCCATTATGAACAAAAATAATTTACACTGAAGCTTCAATCTTTCCCTTCTTACAGTAGGATGACCAACTAAAGCCATGCAAAGTGGGCATAAGCTGCCTTGAAACTTAGAATGGTCATTTTGCAAGAACGTAGTAGTCAAATTCTTCTATAACCTACAAGCCTTTTAAGTTGACCACCATTACTGAGTTATCTCTTCTCACCTACTTCTCATTACTTCAGTGACCTCCTATTCTGTGGACGCCAGCCTTTAACACATCAATTAATAGAAAAGCTAACCATTTATTTTGTTGCAAGATTCTTGGAGCTTTGCTGCCCATAAAATTCAGAGTTCCGGATCCTATAGCTCCATAATGCGCACATTGCTTTAGCCTGCAGTGTTACAGTAAACAGTCTTGGCTCTGTATTGCTCCTAGTTACTTTATTTTTTTTAGAACATTACAGTGGGACAGAGATTTCAAAAAGTTAATTTAAGTTATAATAATTTAGAGATAATTGATGTTTGCTGAGTATTTTAAGAACCTTTTCTACATTCACTATTAACTGATTCAAATAATAGTACTATTATTTCATATTTATTCAATCTCAATACATACCAGAACCTGCTCCAGAAAGTGCCTGCTATTGCTTATGCTGTAGAAGTACGCTGCCTTCCAGACAGTAGGTTCCTCGGAGTCTGTAAACAACGCTAACATAACCCTTTCAGCTTCTGACAGTTCAAAGGCAACTGGACAAAAAACAAAATTTTACAAATATTACCAAGGGCCAGTGGTGAAACACACAAACACACACACACACACACACACACACACACACACGAACCCACAACCCTCCATCCACACACACACCTAATTTGACCCATCTTCTAATGGCAGACTTGAAAGGGGCATCTAAAATAGCCATAGCAACTTAATACAGCATTGACTTTCACTGCCAAGTCACTCCTTTATATAGAATTCCAACCACGAGGAGTTTGAAATTTTTTTCATGAAAAAAGCATGTCCAAAGTTATCAAATACTTCAGATAACCTAAGAATATGCTTTTCTGTGCCATATTACTTTTTTATACAAATAACAGAAGATGAAATTTGAGAGTAATTTTCAAGCCGCATTTTTAATATATGGTATTATCTACTTACTAATGAAGGTTGAATGGCATAAAAAAAAGATCCATTTTCAGGGTAAAACGTGGGACAGCTCCCAATGTAACATGAAAAGATTCTGCTTTTACAATATCAAATAATACACACCAAATAAGTCCCAAAAATCAATCCTTGGTCAAGGGTAAGTTACCTGATTTTAGTCATACATCAATAAAGGTGTTCAAATTGGCCCCATTTTTTTAAGGAACAAAAAGTCAGCTAGATCTTCTATGAGCTCTAACTAAATGTCCATTAATAGAAAGTGTACACAAGAGTGTTATTTTGTTCTAGGATGAAACTGGATTATTTCCATAAAATAATGACTTAAAGAAAAGTCACATGAGCGGAGCATAACAAAGCTGAAGTTACATTCAGAAAAGAAAGGGATATATAGGAATGAGAGGTCACATGGAAGAAAACTTAACACTCGTAAACCAATAACTTAAGGAAACCAACATGCAGTTACTTCTGTAAATGACCACCTGAAGGATGATGAAACATTACCTCTTTCAGGTGAGATCTGCGCAACTAACTTCTCCTTAGTTTTCTCGATAGATACAGCACTATATAAACTGATCAGACCCTGATTCTGTTTTCCTAGCATGTAGCCAAGCAGGCAATCTTCATTAAGTCCATATTCTGTTGCATAACAAGCATTGTAGAGTTCTTCACACAAACGTCGAATTTCTAAGGTCTGTCTATCCACATCAAAAGAAAGCACCGAAATTACAGAATAAATTTGATTTGTGGTCTGCTCATGCGTGTCCATGTCAGATCCACGCTTGATTTCTCCTTGTCGTGCTTCCTTCAAGGAACGGAGGGCGTAATGCAGGAAGTCCACAAATAGTTTCTGTAATGTGTGATTATATTCCACAGTAGAACTATTGCTATTTTCTACCAGCAGGTAATCAATCACAGCCTGCACAAGTTGAGGCTTCTGGGATAAAAGGTTAAATAATGAGGAAAATGCTTCAGAACTTAATTTGAGGGTGCTGTAGTCCAATTTCTTCTCAATCACCAGGTCAGGGTTATGACAGTATAAAAATATATCATAGAGCTCCTGTACAGAGAAAACAACCAATTAATAACAAGACATAATATTTATATCTGCATTAATAAAGAACTCACATATCACTTCGGGAATATTACAGAGGTTTAACATGACAAAACACTAAATGTTCCAATGAACAACTTGCCTACTTGATTTTATACATTGCAAGATAATAAACAACAGACATCCCAGAAAACTGCTCCTTTTAAATGAATCCGTGAAATACATTGAGCGAGAATATATGAATCACCTTGATTACATCTTGTGAGACCTGTGGTTGTAGCAGTTCCAGGAGCAAAAGAAATTCAATACTGCTCCTAACAAATGGTGGTAGCGATATCTAAAGCAAACAAAAAATCAAATCTTTAGAATACAAAGGTGACAGTATCTAAAAAGGAATGCACAATTCACTCAATATTGAGAAAATTCATGGAGTGACTCAACGTTTATTTACCTGATCAGGTGACCACCACAATTCTAGCTCCAGCAGCCACAACCAGGCAAGTTGATGAGGACTGGAAACTGATTCCCATCTGCAAATAAACATCCGGTCAGAGAACATTCAAGATAAATTTCAAGAGCCTCAGGGGACTGTGCAGTCAAGGAAGGATGCATAGGAACCCACATAAAGGAAAATAAAAATACATAATCTATAAACTGTACTTAAATTAAAAAGTACAAGTGTATGTATCATGTAACTTATGCAAGAAATCGTATGAATAGTTTGTAATTCTGAACACCCCATTAAAGAAAATTTTCCTGAAATGAACCCAAAGGTGGAGAATTGTGAGAAGAGATTTGCATTTTGTGTTTTACAAAAGGAGCAGGCATTCCAAGGAAAAAATGTATTTTGTTAATAAATTCTTTGTGAGGAGTCATTGATGAGATTTACCAATTTAAGATTACCACTAAGAGTAAGAATGAAGGCTAAAAGAAATCTCTACACGAAGTATATATTTAGGGTTTCTAATGTTTTGCCATTGGACTCAATGGAGGCAAATAATTTCTTCTTTTATTTGAGTGGTGCAGAAGTTACACTGGCCACCATACCAAAAAATAGAAGTGATTTCAAGATAAATCTAAATATTTAGATTGAATAAGAGAATAAACTAATAGGTTGATATGTTGCAATAAGGTAGGGTTGGAGAGAAATATTACACAGAGAATAAGAACCATTCAATCACTGGGCCAAGTATTCCACTTTCTAAGGTGTAAAATTCAAAACTTGGCTTTATATGCATATCAGGTTTTCATCAAAGAAAGAATTAAGTCTATGGAAAAAGTAAAGTTAAAAGACAGCATCATCAATCTTGGTTTGGTCCAGCACAGACCTGATAAAACTCCGTGCCGAAAATTTCTATAGCCTAAAGTTCTAAAATTCCAGAAATTACTCACAACAACTTGTATGGACAGACAACAATCGCCTGAATGATTTCCTTCACTTGTTCGGCACCTCCCTTCCATTGCCTTAACTGTGGGACACAAGCTTGTGCTAAGGCCCAGTGTCCCTGCCCCAAATGCTTCCTGAAGAACATAAATAGTCTTGCGAATGAATCCTCTTCCTCTCTGCCAAACGGATGCATTTCCACAGTCCTTGACAATGATTCTTCCATACTAAAGGTATTCTGTACTAGAAGCTTATAAAGCACTTGAGGTACACCACCTGCAAAAAAGAAATTTAATCAAAACCAGTCCACTGCCGAGTAAGATAGCTGTGACTTTTGCTGTTATGAACAATACGAAGCACAAAAGGAACAGCCAGCAAAATTTTGCACTTCTGATTTTAATTGCTCCAGCACCAGAACTCATCCTTCAGTGTCAGAATACTAAGCCTATTTGGGTCCATGTGCCTGTGTCATTCTTTAGAAACATATTGAGTTCATTTTGTTTGATTCCTTCCAAATTGCTGTGCAGTAGGTAACTCCAGAAAGATTGCCACTATTCAAAAATTAAGGAAAACTGATTTAAGCTTTCATATTGTACCCGTCTCGTGTACTGAATTAAAACTGAGAAATTAACATTATGTTTCTATTGTTTTGACAGAAGATTATGTTACAGGTACTGAGAAATATGGAAATATTCCAAAATTATTCCCATTTTACATCAATTCCTAACTAATGTCATTTGGTCAGAGGCTGCCATTCAAATTTTATCTTGACCTCTTAGCTTAAGCACAGGTAGGACTTAAATTTATTATATTGATTCTAGAGGTGTACTACCCCACCCCACCTTTTGCCAATACATATTCAAAATTAGCCACTCAGTACTCTGCATCGCCCACCCCCCCCGCCCCATGCACTCCCGCTTTACACTTACACTCCACACCTCATACCTACACTGGCACAGTCAGCTCCCCTTCACCATTTCCCATTCCCCTCTCACCCTTCATCTCCTTACTGCCTATCACCTCGCTCTGGTGCTCCTTTCCCTTCCATGGCCTGCTACCCTCTCTTATCGGATTTCCCCCTTCTCCAGCCCTTTATCTCTTTCACCAATCAACTTCCCAGCTCTTTACTACGCCCCTCCCTTTCTCCCAGTTTCACCTATCATCTACCACCATGTACTTCTTCCTCTCCTCCCCCCACCTTCTTACTCTGATTTCCCAGCTTCTATTCTCCCCCAGTCCTGATGAAAGGTCTCGGCCCAAAACATCGATGTTTATTCTCTTCCAGAGATGCTGCCTGGCCTGCTGAGTTCCTCCAGCATCTTGTGTGTGTGTTCCTTGAGATTTCCAGCATCTGTAGGTTTTCTCCTGTCACTGACCTACTGTGTTTTCATCTGCCCTGCTGCTTCCTGGAAGAGTTTCTCTTGCCACTCTTTGTCATTTCATCATTTCCTCTCAGAGTCCCCTTACTCCTGCCCCTAGTGTCACTTTATGAACATACAGTCTACGTATACACGCCATACATAGTTACTTGTACATTGTGTTTTCTAAGATTGCTTTTATATTTATATTCTTTATGCTTTATGTAATTTTTATGCTGCATTGGATCCACAATAACAATCAATTTGAACTCCTTTACACTCATGTACTGAAGAGTGACAATAAACAATCTTGAATTTTAAATCTTGAAAATTACCTTGCAACAACATATAACAGAATAATGTTATGACATAATATGTTATTAAACAGGAAAAATTCAAAATTTATGTAGACTAAATATACTTTGGGCTGGTTGAAAAGGAGTCTCACCATTATCCAGACCATACTTTCACTTCTCTCCACTTCATGCTCAAAATGGTTTTAAACAAAACCACTTACCCTTTTTTTTTCCCAACACAACAATGTGATGTTAAAACAAACTGGAAAATCAGGAACTAAAGTTAAACTCAATAGATTTAAGAAATTGGTGTTTATAGCCATAACTAATCTAGTATTTTTTCTTCATTCAGCATTATCAAAAACTCTGTGCAAATGATAACTGAATCCATCCAAATACATCAATTTGGATTTTACTCAGAACAAGTTGTTTCTCAGTCTGCAGGACAACTTTAGGAGGTTTTAGGAGTGGCCAAAAGAGTGGCCATTATGAATGGCAAATTCACCTATTTGCTAAACTTTCCAAATGAAGTAATTGCAACAATCACGAAGTTACTATGTGATGTTGGCATTGTTAAGAATAATAATCTATATCAGTTTATTTGTTTAACTTTCAACTTTAGAGCCCTCAATGAAATCAGATGAAGGAGATCCGTATAAATGTTCCTGAAAAATAATGAGTTAATCTGAGGATATTGCAACAGAATCATTATCATATTTATTAATCACAGTACAGTGGTTACCACTTGGTCCAAATGCACACAAGCTCTCTATAAAGGAATCCCATCAGTCCAAACTCTCTTGTTCTTTACACAACACACATCAAAGTTGCTGGTGAACGCAGCAGGCCAGGCAGCATCTCTAGGAAGAGGTGCAGTCGACGTTTCAGGCCGAGACCCTTCGTCAGGAAGGTCTGCTGCATTCACCAGCAACTTTGATGTGTGTTGCTTGAATTTCCAGCATCTGCAGATTTCCTGTTGTTTTTTGTTCTTTACACATAGTCTTACAAATAATTTTCCCAAAAGTATCAATACAATTTCCTTTAGAGCATTCCTCTCCAATGCCCTAAACAGCAAGTTCCAGATCACCAATCTGTATAAAATAATTTTCCCTTCTGCACCATGCCAACATCATTATATCATAACAATTGCCCTCTTGCCGAGGAAGAGGCGGGACAGCAAGGTTCTCCTTTCTAATTAAAGTCTAATAAAACAATGCGGTGCATTTTCGAGTAATAAATGTGAAGATGAAATTGTAATTTATGGAACTGCTATTGAAGTACCTGCCACTTACGCTACCTGACGATTCTAGCGAGGTCCCGACTCAATGCCCTGTCAACTATATCTCAATAAGTCAATCAGGAAAGAATCAAACTATGCTGCAGATATTGTAGCTTTTTCGTGCACGCTTGACAATGATTATGATCAAAAGGGGATACGTAATTGGAATAGTTGATTCGTAAACATTTAAATCTGTGAGCTTATTTTGCAAATTTTATAGGCATAACCTAGCTGTTTTAATAGTACAGTGATAGCGCATTAATCAATGTGAGTTTAATTTTAAATCTCCTACAGTGAACCGACAGGCCTGAAACGTCAGGACGTCCCCAAACAGGATTGGAGCTCCATTCTGCACAGACCCCTCTTCCTGCCTCCACCCTTTCCTCTCCAAAAACTCCCTGTTACAGTTCCCAAAAGCCTTACATTCCGTAGCTCAGTAAGATAGAAAGGCTTCTTCGGCATTCGACTCATCTGATCCGGTGTTTAAAGGGCCATCAACTACGGCTACTAATTACTCGCCCGTAGCCTCCCCAACGTCACCTTCTCCGCCATGGTCCGGCGTCACGTGACACAGACGCCCTTCAGTCACCTGATCTCTCCGGTTCCAGGTCATAGGTCGCACAACTCCACCGGTGACCATGGAAACGAGACAATACCGGTCTGGTAAATCTGTAACAGGAAGAGGCGCCGTTCCGGATTACGCAAATTTTGCTGGCTAACAATAATTTATTCTTTTCGGCCATGCAGCTAGATAGACGCATCAAAGACAAATCCATATCTCCAAAGATTTATGACTTGCAAAGTTAGGGATGAATAAGCGTGCATCCGGAGATCATAATGTGTTCTACTGTCAATGGAGTATTGAATTCCCTGGCGTTTGTGTTTCAAATAGGAAACCAGCAGTGAACTTGCGTGCAGCAAGATACCACAAACAGCAATGTAATCATATCCAAATGATCTGTATTAGAGGTTGAGAGACCTGTATTTAATGGCCAGCCAACAGCGTCAATTCTTTTTCTTCAAAATTATACCATGGAACTTTCACATCCATTTGCGAGTGCAATGAGATTGCAATTTTGTAAATGTATCAACTTCCAGTTAAGAAGCCAAAAGTGTTTCTTCATGGGAAGCAACAGGTCTGATGTTTAATATTGTGCCGTTCCGGCGGTGGGAGGGGGGGGCGTGGTCGACAGCCCTCTCCAGCACTCCTAGTCGCCAGCACTATTTATTGTTCTTGTTTTAAAATGCTTTTGTGGGATTATGGTGGGATGTTCAATTCATTAACACATTGATGAAGGCAGAGCAGTGGATGTAGTGTATATGGATTTCAGTAAGGCATTTGATAAGGTTCCCTATGCCAGGCTCGCTCAGAAAGGAAGGAGGCATGGGATCCAAGGAGACCTTGCTTTGTGGATCCAGAATTGGCTTCACCACAGAAGGCAAAGAGTGTTTGCAGATGGTATGTATTCAGCATGGAGGACAGTGACCAGTGGTGTTCCACAGGGATCTCTTCTGGGACTGTCCTCTTTGTGATTTTTATAAATGACCTGGATGAGGAAGTAGAAGGGTGGATTAGTAAGTTTGCTGAGGATACAAAAGTTGACGGTGTTGTGGATAGTCTGGAGGGTTGTCAGAGGATACAACGCAACATCAATAGGATGCAGAACTGAGCAGAGAAGTGGCAGATGGTGTTCAACCCAGATAAGTGTGAAGTTGTTCTTTTTGGAAGGTCAGATATGAAGACAGAATATAATATTAATGGTAAGACTCTTGACAGTATTGAGGATCAGCGAGATCTTGGGGTCCATGTCCATAGGACTGTCAAAGCTGCTGCGTAGGTTGACAGTGTTGTTAAGGAGGCATTTGGTGTGATAGCCTTCATCAACTGTGGGATTGAGTTCAAGAGCCGTGAGGTATTCTTACAGATATATAAGACCTTAGTAAGACCCCGCTTGGAGTACTGAGTTCAGTTCTGGTCATCTCACTACAGGAAGGATGTGGATGCTATAGAGAGAGTGCAGAGGAGATTTACAAGGATGTTGCCTGGGTAGAAGAATAGATTGAGTGAACTTGGCCTTTTCTTCTTGGCGCGACAGAGGATGAGAGGTGACCTGATAGAGGTGTATAAGATAATGGGAGGCATTGATTGTGTGGATAACCAGTGGCTTTTTCCTAGGGCTGAAATGGCTAACACGAAGGGGCATAGTTTTAAGGTGCTTGGAAGTATCTTCCAAGGGGGATGTCAGAGGTAAGTTTTTCATACAGAGGATGGTGGGTGCATGGAAAATGCACTGCCAGTGATGGTGGTAGACGTGGTTACAATAGGGTCTTTTAAGAGGCTCTTAGATAGGTACATGGAGCTTAAAAAAATAGAGGGCTATGCAGTAGGGAAATTCTAGGCAGTTTCTAGAGTAGGTCACATGGTCAGCACAACATTGTGGGCCAAAGGGCCTGTAATGTGCTGTAGGTTTCTATGTTCATTCATTGTTACATCTTAGTTTGGATAATACAGTTACTTGCATGTGTGTTTGTGGGTTACTTTGACTGTAACCAGGGTGTGCAAAAATTATCTCCTCTGAGGGGGTTCTCTCTCCGGGTCATGGCTCCAGGCAAAAGTTGTAAAAGGACTGATGCCAGAAAAAAAACATGTACAATTATATCTTTCCCCTATGTTCAGGAGATCTAAAATGCTGAACAGCCTTTTAAGTACTTAACACATATTTTAGTTTATTGGCCACTGGATGGATCAAAACTAGCCTTGAAAGAAAACTTCCAGAAAGCTTAAGCATATTTCTAAATTACAGTGACAGTTTCAGTCAATGCCTTCTGCCCTGAATCTTTGGTATCCAGGAACATGACAGGCAGTGCGGTAAACTGATGAAAAATCAGACTGAAGGACATGCTTGGCAGCAAAACAGGAGGAAACAGGCAAAGAATAATGTATCCATTTCTGTGAATAATGTGAAAAAATAGCATAAATGTGATTAAGAGATAAAAGTAAAACATTTGTTTATAAATGTTGTCTCAAGGGAATGCAACTTCACACTGAAAAAGACTAGATTTTTTTTCAAGGAACTCAGCAGACCAGGCAGCACCTATGATGTCCTGACGAAGGGCCTGAAATATCGTCTGTTTATTCTTTTCCAACTCAGCTTGACCAGCTGAGTTCCTCCAGCATTTTGTATGTGTTGCTTTGGATTTCCAGCATCTGCAGATTTTCTCATGATTGTAGACCTTCTTTCCAGCAAGGACCATTGTCAGCTTTTACCAAAGTTTAGCAAATTGCTTAAATACATAGATATTCCTGACTAAATACAGCCTAACATTGTCATCAGTCTTTGCATTGAGGAATGTGGTTAATTATGTTCACTTCAAATCTGAAGTTTTAAACTGAATTAATTAACAAAGATTGCAATGTCTATAGATAAATAACAGAAATCTCAGGATTGCTAGCCATGCCAAGTGCTAATGAGGCTAGAAATAGGAAGATAATGCAGCTAAATATGTGGCTAAGGAGTTGGTGCAGGAGGGAGGGTTTCATCTTTCTGGACAATTGGGCCTTGTTCCAGGGAAGGTGGGACCTGTTCCAACGGGACGGGTTGCACCTGAACTGGAGGGGGACTAACATCCTTGCAAGAGAGTTTGCTAGTGCTGCTCCGGGAGGGGGGGGCAGTTAAACTAGATTTGCAGGGGGAGGGGAACCAGAGTGATAGAGCAGATAGTGAGGTGGAGGAGGATAAAGGTCATGAGAGAACTGCAAGTATAGTGCATGGAGTAAAGCCAGATCTAACATGTAAAGAGGCTTTGAGGAAAGATAAGCAGAATAAAAGGTGTAAAGGTAGTAAGGTAGAAAGGCTAAAATGTGTGTAGTTCAATGCAAGAAGCATCAGGAACAAAGGTGATGGATACATACATGGAATTATGATGTAGTGGCCATTACAGAGACTTGGCTGGCACCAGGGCAGGAACTGATTCTCAATATTCCTGGATTTCAGTGCTTTAAAAGGGATGGGGGGGCAGGGTAAAGGGGAGGAGGGGTGGCATTACTGGTCAGGGATACTATTACAGCTACAGTAAGGGTGGGTAATGTAGCAGGATCCTCTTTTGAGTTAGTATGGTTAGAGGTCAGGAACAGGAAGGGAGCAGTTACTCTATTGGGAGTATTCTATAGGCCCCCTTGTAGCAGCAGAGATACCAAGGAGCAGATTGGGAGGCAGATTTTGGAAAGGTGCAAAAATAACAGGGTTGTTATCATGGGTGACTTTAACTTCCCTAATATTGATTGACACCTGATTAGTTCCAATGGTTTAGACAGGGCAGAGTTTGTTAAGTGTGTCCAGAACGGATTCCTGTCACAGTATGTTGACAGGCCGACTAGGGGGAATGCCATACTAGATCTAGTATTGGGCAACGAACCAGGTCAGGTCACAGATCTCTCAGTGGGTGAGCATCTGGGGGACAGTGACCACCGCTCCCTGGCCTTTAGCATTATCATGGAAAAGGATAGAATCAGAGAGGACAGTAAAATTTTTAATTGGGGAAGGGCAAATTATAAGGCTAGAACTTGCGGGTGTGAATTAGGATGATATTTTTGCAGGGAAATGTACTATGGACATGTGGTTGATGTTTAGGGATCGCTTGCTGGATGTTAGGGATAAATTTGTCCCAGTGAGGAAGATAAAGAATGGTAGGGTGAAGGAACCATGGGTGACAAGTGAGGTGGAAAATCTAGTCAGGTGGAAGAAGGCAGCATACATGAGGTTTAGGAAGCAAGGATCAGATGGGTCTATTGAGGAATATAGGGAAGTAAGAAAGGAGCTTAAGAAGGGGCTGAGTAGAGCTAGAAGGGAGCATGAGAAGGCCTTGGCGAGTAGGATAAAGGAAAACCCCAAGGCATTCTTCAATTATGTGAAGAAAAAAAGGATGACAGGAGTGAAGGTAGGACCGATTAGAGATAAAGGTGGGAAGATGTGCCTGGAGGCTGTGGAAGTGAGCGAGGTCCTCAATGAATGCTTCTCTTCGGTATTCACCAATGAGAGGGAACGTCATGACGATGAGGACAATATGAATGAGGTTGATGTTCTGGAGCATGTTGATACTAAGAGAGAGGAGGTTTTGGAGTTGTTAAAATACATTAGGACGGATAAGTCCCCGGGGCCTGACGCAATATTCCCCAGGCTGCTTCATGAGGCGAGGGAAGAGATTGGTGAGCCTCTGGCTAGAATCTTCATGTCCTCATTGTCCACGGGAATGGTACCGGAGGATGGAGGGAGGCGAATGTTGTCCCCTTGTTCAAAAAAGGTAGTAGGCCTAGTCCAGGTAATTATAGACCAGTGAGCCTTACGTCTGTGGTGGGAAAGCTGTTGGAAAAGATTCTTAGAGATAGGATCTATGGGCATTTAGAGAATCATGGTCTGAGCAGGGACAGTCAGCATAGCTTTGTGAAGGGCAGATCGTGTCTAACAAGCCTGATAGAGTTCTTTGAGGAGGTGACCAGGCATATAGATGAGGGTAGTGCAGTGGATGTGATCTACATGGATTTTAGTAAGGCATTTGACAAGGTTCCACATGGTCGGCTTCTTCAAAAAGTCAGAAGGCATGGAATCGAGGGAGGTTTGGCCAGGTGGATTCAGAATTGGCTCGCCTGCAAAAAGCAGAGGGTCGTGGTGGAGGGAGTACATTCGGATTGGAGGGTTGTGACTAGTGGTGTCCCACAAGGATCAGTTCTGGGACCTTTGCTTTTCGTGTTTTTAATTAACAACCTGGATGTGGGAGTAGAAGGGTGGGTTGGCAAGTTTGCAGACGACACAAAGGTTGGTGGTGTTGTGAATAGTGTAGAGGATTGTCGAAGATTGCAGAGAGGCATTGATAGGATGCAGAAGTTGGCTGAGAAGTGGCAGATGAAGTTCAACCCGGAGAAGTGTGAGGTGGTACACTTTGGAAGGACAAATTCCAAGGCAGGGTACAAAGTAAATGGCAGGATACGTGGTAGTGCGGAGGAGCAGAGGGATCTGGGGGTACATGTCCACAGATCCCTGAAAGTTACCTCACAGGTGGATAGGGTAGTTAAGAAAGCTTATGGGGTATTAGCTTGCATAAGTCGAGGGATAGAGTTTACAGGCGTGGGATAATGATGCAGCTCTATAAAACTCTGGTAAGGCCACACTTGGAGCACTCTGTCCAGTTCTGGTCACCTCACTATAGGAAGGATGTGGAAGCATTGGAAAGGGTACAGAGGAGATTTACCAGGATGCTGCCTGGTTTAGAGAGTATGCATTATGATCAGAGATTAAGAGAGCTCGGGCTTTACTCTTTGGAGAGAAGGAGGATGAGAGGAGACATGATAGAGGTGTACAAGATAATAAGAGGAATAGATAGAGTGGATAGCCAGCGCCTCTTCCCCAGGGCACCACTGCTCAGTACAAGAGGATATGGCTTTAAGGTAAGGGGTGGGAAGTTCAAGGGGGATATTAGAGGAAGGTTTTTTACTCAGAGAGTGGTTGATGTGTGGAATGCACTGCCTGAGTCAGTGGTGGAGGCAGATACACTAGTGAAATTTAAGAGACTGCTAGACAGGTATATGGAGGAATTTAAGGTGGGATGTTATATAGGAGGTAGGGTTTAAGGGTCGGCACAACATTGTGGGCTGAAGGGCCTGTACTGTGCTGTACTATTCTATGTTCTATGTAAATTACCAAATTTCTACTAATTATTCTATATTTGTAGATTCCAGAAGGTGTATTTATCCAATAATAATGGCAATAGCTGACAGCTTTATTGCTTTTATTACGAATAACTTAAGGCCTTTTCTTGGGAAACACGATAATTAATTTCTGTAAAGACCACAAAGTGCTGGTAAGGAAGGCACCCCTCCCCCCAGGGGAGCAGACACTCCGTCTGGCTGAAGCAGAGATGAGGAAGACCCTGGCCAGAGTCAAACTATGCAAAGCTGCGGGGCCTGATAACATACCAGGTCAGGTTCTGAAAGACTGCGTAGCCCAGCTGATGGATATATTCAACATCTCTCTGGAACAATCCATTGACCCCTCGGTTTTCAAGGTAGCAACCGTCATTCTGGTGCCAAAGAATGCGACAGTAAATGACTACCGTCTGTTGCATTAACATCAACCTTTATGAAATGTTTTGAACAGCTGGTCATGGAGCACATTAAAGCCTTACTCCCAGCTACATTGGACCTTTTCCAGTTTGTTTATCGCTCAAATTGATTCACTAATGACGGAATAGCTTCTGCCCTCCACTCTGTCCTGTCCCACCTGGAAAATGGTGTCTCATATGTCAGACTGCTGTTTATAGACCTTAGTTTGGTGTTCAACACCATTTTACCCCAGAAATTGGTGGAGAAACTGTCCTCGCTGGGTCTCAACACCTCCCTCTGCAGTTGGATACAGAACTCCTTAACAGTAAGGCCACAGTCTATCCATATGGGCAGCAATGTCTCTCGTCCCATTACGCTGAACACTGGCACTCCCCAAGGCTGTGAGCTCTGCCTGCAGCTGTTCACACTGCTGATGCATGACTGTGTCGCAGGAACCAGCTCAAACTGTCTCATCGTTTGCAGATGACACAACAGTGGTTGGCCTTATCAAGATGAGACAAAGTATAGAGAGGAAGTGGAGGGACTGGTGGATTGGCATGAAAAGAACAACGTAAGCCTGAACGTGGAGAAGACCAAGGAAATCATTGTGGACTTCAGGAAGGAAGGTACATGCAGACATTCCCCCTCTCCCCACCCCCCCCCACGAATACATGACTCACTCAAGTTCCTGGGAGTTCACATCACGGATGACCTCACCTAGTCCCTTAATATCACCTCCCTGAACAAGAAGGCACAGCAGTGCCTCCACTTCCTAAGACTGAGGTAAACAAGGCTCCCACTGACTCCCCCCCAATGTCACAGAAGCACCATTGACAGTATCCTGACAAGTTGCATCTGCAACTGGTATGGGAGCAGTCGAGCTCTGTTTTTCCATTTATTTACCAAAGGGTATAATCACACAATTTTTCACATTATATCCCATCCATATGTCCTTGCCCAATCAATTAACCTAACAATATCTCTCAAAGAATCTTTCTATTCTTTTTTGCATCATTGCAAATGGAAATATTAAACATGAATCCCTTCACTGATAGGCACTGTTAACAGCTGGGGTGTCATTACAGTTCCCAGAAAACAGAGTGTGGGAATAAATGAGCCATTTATTGCCACTGTCTGTTTTCTGTCTTTTAACTGACATTCAACGGATACCCTCGATTATACAGTTCATTTTTGTACTATTATCTCTTGCATGACATCTTATCAAACATGTTCTGGAATTCCAAATGCACCACATCAACTGGTTCACCCTTACTATTCTGCTAATTACAACTTCAAAGACTCAAAAATGGATTTGTCAAAGACGATTTCCCTTTTATTAATCCACCTTGATTGTTCTCATCCCAATTATTATATTCAGAGTCCTGTTTCCACTTCCTTAATAATGAATTCTACCAAGGCAATTAATCTATGGTTCCCCTTTTTTCAATATCCCTCCTTTTTAAATAATGATTGAACTTGCTACCTTCTATGGGAACATTTCTAGAATATTTGGAATTTTGGGAGGTGGCAGCCAGTGCAGCACTGAATTAGTCTGTCACCTCTGTACACAAATCCTTAAATGGAGCTTGAATTTATAACCAACACACATCAAAGTTGCTGGTGAACACAGCAGGCCAGGCAGCATCTCTAGGAAACGGTGCAGTCGACGTTTCAGGCCGAGACTCTTCGTCAGGACTAACTGAAGGAAGAGTGAGTAAGGGATTTGAAAGGGGGAGGGGGAGATCCAAAATGATAGGAGAAGACAGGAGGGGGAGGGATGGAGCCAAGAGCTGGACAGGTGATTGGCAAAAGCGATACGAGAGGATCATGGGACAGGAGGTCCGGGAAGAAAGACAAGGGGGGGGGGACCCAGAGGATGGGCAAGGGGTATATTCAGAGGGACAGAGGGAGAAAAAGGAGAGTGAGAGAAAGAATGTGTGTATAAAAATAAGTAACATGGGGTATGAGGAGGAGGTGGGGCATTAGCGGAAGTTAGAGAAGTCGATGTTCATGCCATCAGGTCGGAGGCTACCCAGACGGAATATAAGGTGTTGTTCCTCCAACCTGAGTGTGGCTTCATCTTTACAGTAGAGGAGGCCATGGATAGACATGTCAGAATGGGAAAGGGATGTGGAATTAAAATGTGTGGCCACTGGGAGATCCTGCTTTCTCTGGCGGACAGCACTGGGAGGTCCTGCTTTCTCTGGCTCCTCTACTGTAAAGATGAAGCCACACTCAGGTTGGAGGAACAACACCTTACTCCTCTACTGTAAAGATGAAGCCACACTCAGGTTGGAGGAACAACACCTTATATTCCGTCTGGGTAGCCTCCAACCTGATGGCATGAACATCGACTTCTCTAACTTCCGCTAATGCCCCACCTCCCCCTCATACCCCATCTGTTACTTATTTTTATACACACATTCTTTCTCTCACTCCCCTTTTTCTCCCTCTGTCCCTCTGAATATACCCCTTGCCCATCCTCTGGGTTCCCCCCCCTGTCTTTCTTCCCGGACCTCCTGTCCCATGATCCTCTCGTATCCCTTTTGCCTATCACCTGTCCAGCTCTTGGCTCCATCCCTCCCCCTCCTGTCTTCTCCTAACATTTTGGATCTCTCCCTCCCCTTCCAACTGTCAAATCCCTTACTCACTCTTCCTTCAGTTAGTCCTGACGAAGGGTCTCGGTCTGAAACGTCGACTGCACCTCTTCCTAGAGATGCTGCCCGGCCTGCTGCGTTCACCAGCAACTTTTATGTGTGTTGCTTGAATTTCCAGCATCTGCAGAATTCCTGTTGTTTGAATTTATAACCAATTGATTCAGAAATACAGAAACATAGAAAACCTACAGCACAATACAGGCCCTTCAGCCCACAAAGCTGTGCTGAACATATCCTTACCTTAAAACTACATAGGCTTACCCATAGCCCTCTATTTTTCTAAGCTCCATGTATCCATCCAGGAGTCTCTTAAAAGACCCTATCATTTCCACCTGCCGGCAGCCCATTCCACACGCTCACCACTCTCAGCGTAAAAAACTTACCCCTGACATCTCCTCTGTAGCTACTTCCAAGCACCTTAAAACTATGCCATTTCAGTCCTCTGGGAAAAAGCTATCCATAATATCAATGCCTCTCATTTTCTTGTTCACCTCTATCAGGTCACCTCTCATCCTCTGTTGCTCCAAGGAGAAAAGGCCGAGTTCACTCAACCTGTTCTCATAAGGCATGCTCTCCAATCCAGGCAACATCCTTGTAAATCTCCTCCGCACCCTTTCTATGGTTTCCATGTCCTTCCTGTAGTGAGGCGACCAGAATTGAGCACAGTACTCCAAGTGGGGTCTGACCAGAGGTTGCACTTGAATCTGAGGGGGACCAATATAGTGTTGGTGTTCATTGGGTTTAATTACCTAGCAAAGCAGGAACTTGAAAGTGGAAAGCAGAGGTTTAAATAGAAGTTGACCAAATAGTTTTCATCTGAGCCTATCTTTATGAATAAGATATAATATATACAGCCTTGAAATACAAAACATTGTTCAAAACATGATTTACAATACATTTAAAATATAACATGTTTGAAAGGTATAACAAATTTCGCATTATATAATTCAGTGATAATAAATCTAAATCTGACCTTGGCAGTGCTGGACAAGGAGATTTTCCAGATTATTGGATTATTCCCTTCCACATTCCAACACACTTTTAATTTACTATTATTGGTGTTTCACTATAGTATAATAGATTTTCCAGAGAATCTAGTAGATTTAAAGGAAGCCTTGGGAAACATAGCCCCTGTAAGCCTCAAGGGAGCATTGAAAACAGAACCAGTTGAGTTTTAATGTATTAAATGAATCAAAGGAGCCCCAGTGTTTTAAACAGAGTACAGGAGTCGATACCCCATGAGACAGAAGCTGAACATCCTGATTTCTGCATAATCAGACAGCTTATTATTAGAGTTTTACTGTGAAATACTTAAGTTGCGTTGTCTGCAAATTCAAATTAATGTCTTCCAGAATAATTGAATCATTTCCAGTATCTTTCATGGCTTTGAAGATTAAACTGTGGACAGTACTGAGAGGATATGCATAGGTCAGCTTGCAACAAGTCAGAATGCTCTGGTGCCTTTTTCTTTTCTCTTTTTTTTTGGCGTGTGCCTGCGTGCATGCACGTCTGTGCGTGTGCATCTGCATGTCCTTGCGTGCGTCCGTGATGATGTCTTTTTCATGGCTTTTACAAGGTCAGATTTAGAGAAAGACTGTGTGGCGCACCACTCCTCACACAGATATTTTTGCATTATTTTCCCTTTATTTTACGAGGTCGAGTTGCAATCTTGACACTCAACCCCGCACAGATGGAAAGCATACTTGGGAGCAGACCCGACTAATTTCGAACCTGGGAACCTCCACTCCTGGGTCCGGCACCGATGTCATCGCGCCACCAGCCGGCCCACCTTTTTCTTTTCTCAGTGCATAAATTTTTCACTCACCATGTCAAAAAGCTCCAAGACCTTGGCCTCAATACATTCTTGTGCAATTGGATCCTGGATTTCCTCACTTCTAGACCCTGTCAGTTTGGATTGGCAACATCTCCTCCACAATCTCCATCAGCACAGGTGCACCACAAGGCTGTGTGCTTAGCCCCCGCTCTACTCACTTTACACTTAGGACTGTTCGGATAAGCATAGCTCCAATGCCAAATTCAAGTTTGCTGATGACACCTCTGTTGTAGGCCAAATCAAAGGTGATGTTGAATCAGCATACAGGAGGGAGATTGCATCTGGCTGAGTGGTGTCATAACAACAACCTCTCACTCAATCAAGACCCGGGAACTGATTATAGACTTGAGGAGAGGGAAACAGGAGGTCCATGAGCCAGTCTCATCAGAGGTGGAGAGGGGTAGCCTGGCCATTCCTGGGCCCTTTCTTTGTAAGTGTAATTACGAAGAAAGCATGGCAGTGCCTCTACTTTCTTAAAAGTTTGTGGAGATTTGGCATGACATCTAAAACCCTGACAAACAAGAGAGACGGGTTACGCTTGAACTACAAGGGGACCAATATCCTTTCTGGGAGGTTTGTTAGTGCTATTGGGGAGGCTTTAAACTAGATTTGCTGGGGGATGGGAACCAGAGTGCCAGAGCTGACAGTGTGGCTGGGGTGAAAATAAATTATGTTAAAAGTTCAAGCAAAGCCACAAATAGAAAGGTTGTGAGTGGTGGTAAAAATCTTCTGAGGTGTATATATTTCAATGCTGGGAGTATTGCGGGGAAGGCGGATAAACTGAGGGCGAGGATTGACACGTGAAATTATGACGTTATAGCAATTAGTGAAACTTGGCTACAGGAGGGGCAGGACTGGCAGCTTAATATTCCAGGGTTCCGATGTTTCAGATGTGATCGAGGCAGAGGAATGAAAGGTGGGGGAGTAGCATTGCTTGTCAGGGAAAATGTTACAGCAGTTCTCAGGCAGGACAGATTAGAGGGCTTGTCTCCTTATGGGTGGAGTTGAGAAACAGGAGAGGTATGGCCACATTAGTAGGGTTATATTATAGACCACCCAATAGTCAGCGAGAATTAGAGGAGCAAATCTGCAGAGAGATAGCAGGCAACTGCAGGAAACTTAAAGTTGTGGTGGTAAGGGATTTTAATTTTCCATATATTGATTGGGACTCCCGTACTGTTAGGGGTCTAGATGGTTTAGAGTTTGTAAAATGTGTTCAGGGAAGTTTTCTAAATCAATATATAGAGGTACCAACTAGCGGGGATGCAATATTGGATCTCCTGTTAGGAAACGAGTTAGGACAAGTGACGGAAGTGTGTGTAGGGGAGCACTTTGGTTCCAGTGATCATAACACCATTAGTTTCAACTTGATCATGGACAAGGATAGATCTGGTCCTAGTGTTGAGGTTCTGAACTGGAAGAAGGCCAAATTTGAAGAAATGAGAAAGGATCTAAAAAGCGTGGATTGCGACAGGTTGTTCTCTGGCAAGGATGTGAAGAGTAAGTGGGAAGCCTTCAAAGGAGAAATTTTGAGAGTGCAGAGCTTATATGTTCCTGTCAGGAATAAAGGCAAATTGAATAGGAATAAGGAACCTTGGTTCTCAAGGGATATTGCAACTCTGATAAAGAAGAAGAGAGAGTTGTATGACACGTATAGGAAACAGGGAGTAAGTAAGGTCCTTGAGGAGTATAAAGGTGCAAGAAAATACTTAAGAAAGAAATCAGGAGGGCTAAAAGAAGACATGAGGTTGCCTTGGCAGTCAAAGTGAAGGATAATCCAAAGAGCTTTTACAGGTATATTAAGAGTAAAAGGATTGTAAGGGATAAAATTGGCCCTCTTGAAGATCAGAGTGGTTGGCTATGTGCAGAATCAAAAGAAATGAGGGAGATCTTAAATGGGTTCTTTGCATCTGTATTTACTAAGGAAACTGGCATGAAGTCTATGGAATTAAGGGAAACAAGTAGTGAGATCATGGAAACTGTACAGGTTGAAAAGGAGGAAATGCTTCCTATCTTGAGGCAAATTAAAGTGGATAAATCCCCAGGACCTGACAGGGTATTCCCTCGGACCTTGAAGGAGACTAGTGTTGAAATTGCGGGGGCCCTGGCAGAAATATTTAAAATGTCGGTGTCTACGGGTGAGATGCCGGAGGATTGGAGAGTAGCTCATGTTGTTCCGTTGTTTAAAAAAGGATCGAAAAGTAATCCAGGAAATTACAGGCCGGTAAGTTTGACGTCGGTAGTGGGTAAGTTATTGGAGGGAGTACTAAGAGATAGAACCTACAAGCATTTGGATAGACAGGGACTTATTAGGGAGCGTCAACATGGCTTTGTGCGTGGTAGGTCATGTTTGACCAATCTGTTGGAGTTTCTCAAGGAGGTTACCAGGAAAGTGGATGAAGGGAAGACAGTGGATGTTGTCTACATGGACTTCAGTAAGGCCTTTAACAAGGTTCCATATGGGAGGTTAGTTAGGAAAATTCAGTCGCTAGGTATACATGGAGAGGTGGTAAATTGGATTAGACATTGGCTCAATGGAAGAAGTCAAAGAGTGGTAGTAGAGAATTGCTTCTCAAAGTGGAGGCCTGTGACCGGTGGTGTGCCACAGGGATCAGTGCTGGGTCCATTGTTATTTGTCATCTATATCAATGATCTGGATGATAATGTGGTAAATTGGATCAGCAAATTTGCTGCTGATACAAAGATTGGAGGTGTAATGGACAGTGAGGAAGGTTTTCAGAGCCTTCAGAGGGACTTGGACCAGCTGGAAAAATGGGCTGAAAAATGGCAGATGGAGTTTAATACAGACAAGTGTGAGGTATTGCACTTTGAAAGGACAAACCAAGGTAGAACATACAGGGTTAATGGTAAGGCACCGAGGAGTGCAGTCGAACAGAGGGATCTGGGAATACAGATACAAAATTCCCTAAAAGTGGCGTCACAGGTAAATAAGGTCATAAAGAGAGCTTTTGGTACATTGGCCTTTATTAATCAAAGTATTGAGTATAAGAGCTGGAATGTTATGATGAGGTTGTATAAGGCATTGGTGAGGCCGAATCTCGAGTATTGTGTTCAGTTTTGGTCACCAAATTACAGGAAGGATATTAAACAGGTTGAAAGAGTGCAGAGAAGGTCTACAAGGATGTTGCCAGGACTTGAGAAGCTCCATTACAGAGAAAGGTTGAATAGGTTAGGACTTTATTCCCTGGAGCATAGAAGAATGAGGGGAGATTTGATAGAGGTATATAAAATTATGATGGGTATAGATAGAGTGAAGCAAGCAGGCTTTTTCCACTGAGGCAAGGGCAGAAAAAAACCAGAGGACATGGGTTAAGGGTGGGGGGGGGAAGGTTTAAAGGGAACATTAGGGGGTGCTTCTTCACACAGTGTGTGATGGGTGTATGGAATGAGCTGCCAGACAAGGTGGTAAATGCGGGTTCTTTTTTAACATTTGAGAATAAATTGGACAGATACATAGATGGGAGGTGTATGGAGGGATATGGTCCGTGTGCAGGTCAGTGGGACTAGGCAGAAAATAGTTCAGCACAACCAAGAAGGGCCAAAAGGCCTGTTTCGGTGCGGTAGTTTTTCCATGGTTTCTATGGTTTCTAAACTTCTATAAATGTGTAGTGGAGAGTATGTTAACTGGCTGCCTCACAGCCTGGTATGGAAACACCAATGCCTTTGAATCTAATATTCTACAAAAAGTAGTGGATATTGCCCAGTCCATCAGGGGTAAAGCCCTCCCAACCATTGAGCAGATCTGTGTGAAACGCTATCACAGGAAAGCAATATCCATCATCAGGGACCCCCACCACCCAGGATGTGCTCTCCTCTCCTGCTGCTATCAGGAAGAAGGTACAAGAGCCTCGGAGCTCGCACAACCACATTCAGGAACAGTTATCACCCCTCAACCATCAGGCTCTTGAACAAAGCGGTTTAATTTCACTCAACTTCACTTGCTCCATCATTGAAATATTCCCACAACCAATGGACTTGCTTTCAATGACCCTTTATCTTATGTTCTTGATATTTATTTATATTATTGTTTCTCTTTTTTTGCATTTGTATGGTTTGTTGTTTTCTACACTCTGGTTGAATACCAAAGTTGGGCATCTGATTCTGTTATAGCTATTATTCTATAGGTTTATTGAGTATGCCCACAAGAAAATGAATCTTAGGGTTGTATATGGTGACATATATACACACTTGGATGATAAATTTATTTTGAACTTTTAAGAACAAGGAATAACATGATATGATGAAAAGGATGATGACAGTACCTCCAGTTGAACTTTGTCTTTTTGTGTGTTTTCCCCTATCCGTCAGTCTGTGGTTTTGTATTGCCATGTACTCTTGTTTGTTTTCATTCCCCATGTTTTCCTGTCCCTGCTCAACTCCAGCCCCTGTATTACTGAGTACTCCATCTCTCATCTGTGCCTCATTATTACCTGTATTGCTGCCCCCTGTGTCTCATTGTGCTCCACCTATCATCTGCCTCTCTGTTTATTGCTCAGTGTATTTCAGTCCTGTGTTTGCACCTGTTTGTTGCCAGATTGTTCATTTTCCTGAGTCTTTCCAGCATTTGTATCTGTACTCTGTCCGTCTGAATATTGACTCTGCCTGTTTCCTGATTCCGGTTTTTGGATTTCTCTGGATGTTTTGATCTCTGCCTGAAATTTGTTTGCACCTCAGGATTTGTTACTCAATTAATATCACTGTGTACACAGTACTGGGTCTGCGATTGGATCCCTGCTCCAGCATCCTGACAGTACAATCTGGCCAGAATGGATCCAGCAGCCCCTGGTCATCTGAGAGCTGCCCTGGAACAACAGAGAGTGATGCTGGGGAGACACCAGAGCCAGCTGGACTCAGTATTCAGGGCAGTGGAGTTGCTTTCTGCCAATGTAGCAGATCTTGTGGCCCAGACTCAGTCACTCCAGCTGTCCCAGAGCACCCATCAACACTCTGCAACTGTATCTTCCACCCTGCCTTCCGTGTCCTTGTATGCTCCTTCCGTCCAAGAGGCCCGTCTGCCTCCTCCAGAAAAGTACTCAGGTGAGCCTTGTACTTGCCGCTCTTTTCTTTCCCAGCGCACCCTCAGTTTTGAATTACAACCAACAATCTTTCTGACTGATCAAGCCAAAGTGGCCTACATCATCACTCAACTGTCCAGTCAGGCGAGAGAATGGGGAACAGCTGTCTGGAAGACAGGCTTACCTTTCTGCATCAGTTTTCAGTTATTTTCTGAGGAGATGAGAAAAGTGTTTGATCGCTCCAAACATGAGAGAGGTGCTGCCCGTGAAATGCTGCACACGCACCAGAAGCGCAGATCTGTGTCAGATTACGCCCTAGAGTTCCAGACCCTAGCGACCTCCAGTGGCTCGAACTTGGAGGCACAGTACGACACCTTCCTGAATGGCTCCCTTGAAGATAACTACATTGCCCTGCCACTTGCCCCCATCAACAATTCCCGTTCCAGAGCCCGAAGCTGTGAAGGTTGACTGTACCTGCCTGATACTGACTGAAAGACAAAGGAGAATCAGCACCCGTTCCTGTCTGTCCTATGGCCAACCAGACCACCTCATCTCCACCTGCCCAGTAAAAGCCATGCGCTCACCAGTAGGACAAGTGGTACTGGTGAGCGTGACCCCTGTTCGGCCCTCCTCGACGCCACTCACTCTCCTACCTGGAGTGGGACGTCCAACACTGAGCAGTCTCCGTCTTGGTCGATTCTGCTGTGGAGAGGTGTTTTAGTGATTCTCGCTTGGCTGCCCGGTGGCGATTACCCATGTCTGCTTTCCAGTCACCATTAGTGGTCAACAACTTGAACGGTCAGAGACTGGCTAACATCACCCATGTCACAGCCCCGGTGAGTCTCACTTTATCTGGCAACTATCATGAACAGTTAACCCTTTATGCTATTGACTCTCCTCAAGCTCCCACTGTCCTGGGCCATCCCTAGTTAGTTAGGCACAACCTCCACATTGACTGGCTCAGTCACAAGATTGTAGGCTGGAACCCATTCTGTCACTCCCACTGCCTCCGCTATGCTAAGATTCCCTTGTCTCCAAGCCCAAACCCCCCCCCCCCAAAGGAATTTTTGGACCTTAGTGCCATCCCTCCTGAATACATGGACCTCAAGGCTGTGTTCAGCAAGTCCTGGGCCTCTTCCCTACCACCTCATCATCCACATGATTGCGCCATTGATCTCTTGCCTGGCACATTTCCCCCAAGGGGCTGCCTGTGTTCCCTGTCCATACCTGAAACAGAAGCCATGAGTAAGTACATTCAAGAGTCTCTGGCTGCAGGCATCATCCAGCCATCTTCCTCCCCTGCTGGTGCCGGTTTTTTCTTCGTTAAAAAGAAGGATGGCACTAAGGTCCAGAAATTCCTCAGGGGAATCTGGGCTTGGAGACAAAGGGATCTGAGCAGAGGCAGTGGGAGTGATAGAATGGGCTCCAGCCTACAACCTTGTGACTGAGCCAGTTAATGTGGGGGTTGTGTTTTACTCACCAGGGATTGCCCAGGACAACTGGGAGCTTGAGGAGAGTCAATAATATAAAGGGTTAACTGTTCATGAAGGTTGATGGATAAACTGAGACTCACTGGGGCTGTGACATGGGTGATGTTAGCCAGTCTCTGACTGTTCAAAGCATTGGCCATTAATGATGACTGGAGAGCAGATGTGGGCAATCTCCACTGGGCAGCCAAGCCAGAATCGATAAGACACCCTTCCGCACCAGAATCAACCAAGGTGGAGACAGCTCAGCATTGGATGCCCCACTCCGGAGAAGCACGTGTGAAAGTGAGTGGCGTCATGGAGGGCCAGACAGGGGTCACGCTCACCAGTACTCCTTGTCCTACTGGTGAGCGTTTGGCTTTTAATGGACAGTTGGCGATGAAGTGGCCTGGTGACCACAGTACAAACAGGAGCGGGTGCTGGTTCTCCTTTGTCTTTCAGTTGGCGTCAGGTGGGTATGGTCAACATGCATAGCCTCAGGCTCTGGAGTGGGAATTGTAGATGGGGGGCAAATGGCAGGGCAAGGTAGACTGACAGGGAGCTTGGAACTCACCCAGTGCCCCCAGGAACCCTCTGGAACCTCTCCCTCTGTGGTGCTGCTGAAGGCGAATATCAATGTGAGTGGCCAAATCCACCAGGGTTTCCAAGGTGGCAGGAAGGTCCTGGGTGACCAGCTCACCTTTGATGTCTTCGGAGAGGCTGTTCAGGAAGGTGTTGTACTGTGCCTCCGAGTTCCAGCTGTTGGAGGTCGCTAGGGTCTGGAACTCTGGCGTAATCTAACACAGATCTGCGCCTCTGGTGCATGGGCAGCCCCTCTCCCATGTTTGGAGCAATCACTTTTCTCATCTCCTCAGAAAATAACTGAAAACTGATGCAGAAAGGTAAGCCTGCCTTCCCATTCTCTCACCCAACCAGAAGTTGGGTGATGACGTAGGCCATTTTGGCTTGATCAGTCAGAAATATTGTCGGTTGCAATTCAAACATGAGGATGCACTGGGAAAGAAAAGAGCGGCAGGTACCGGGCTCACCTGAGTGCTACCTCCTCCAGAGAAGACGGGGCTCTTGGATGGAGGGAGCATGTGAGGACATGGAGAGCAGGGCAGAAGATGCAGTCTCAGAATGTTGGTGACCACTCTGGGACAGCTGGAGTGACTGAGTCTAGGCCACAAGATCTGCTATATTAGCAGAAAATGACTCCACTGCCCTGCATATGGAGTCCAGCTAGTTCTAGTGTACCCCCAGCATCACTCCCTGTTGTTCAAGGGCAGCTCTTAGATGACTGGGGTCTGCTGGATCCATTCAGGCCAGATTGTACAGTCAGGGTGTTGAGCAGAGATCCAATCGCAGACCCAGTACTGTGTACACAGTGATATTAATTGAGTAACATTTCCCAAAGTACAAACAAAGTCCATGTCAAAGTTCAGGCAGAGATCAAAACATCCAGAAAAATCCAAACCCAGAATCAGGAAACAGGCAGAGTCAATATGCAGACTGACAGAGTACAGATACAAATGCTGGAAAGGCTCAGGAAAACTCACTGGCACAATCTGGCAATAAACAGGTGTAAACACAGGACTGAAATAGACTGAGCAATAAACAGAGAGGCAGGTGATAGGTGGAGCGCAATGAGACACAGGTGGCTGCAATACAGGTAATAATAAGAAACAGGTGAGAGACAGAGTACTCAGTAATACAGGGGCCGGAGTAGAGCAGGAGCGGGGACAGGAGCACATTGCAATACAAAACCACAGACTGACAGCTAGGGGGAAACACTCACAAAGGCAGAGGTCAACTGGAGGTACTGACACCTACTCACCGGTACACCTTTGGATTGTGGGAGGAAACCGAAGCACAGGAGGAAACCTGTGCACTCACAGGAAGAAGCGTACAAACTTCTCACAGATGGTGTTGGAGTTGAACTCTGAACTCTGCTACCCCAAGTTGTAATAATGTCGTGATCGCTGCTACACTACTGTAGTACCCCAAGGCTTGCTAATTAATCCCAAGGACTGCTGCCAAGAAGGACAAACAAGCAAGAGTCATAGAGCAATACAGCAGGGATACAGGCCCTTCAGCCATACCAGTCCATGCCAACCACATTGTCCATCCAGCTGATCCCAATTTCCTGCACTCACCCCTAATCCCACTAAGCCTTACATATCCATGTACCTATCCAAGTGCTTCTTAAATGATACTATTGTACCTGTCTCTGGCAACTCTGTACCCTCTTCATGAAAAAGTTGCTCCTCAAGTCCTCTTTAAATGTTTCCCCTCTCACTCTAAACCTATGCCCCACAGTTTGGTCTCCCCTACCCTGGGAAAAGTCTGTTACCATCCTCCTTATCTATGCCTGTCATTATTTTAAACACTTCTATAAGGTCACCCTTATTCTCCTACATCCCAAGAAATAAAGACCTGAACTGGCCAGCCTCTCTTTATAACGCTGGTCTTCTAGTCCAGTGGTCCCCAACCTCCCGGCCGTGGATCGATACTGAACCGCGAAGCATGCAGGGGTGCAGTGGTGGCCAATTGCATCACCTCTGATCTGGGCCGATATTTACGTGCCGGGCGACACCTAATTAATTAGCTTGTTTATTTCGGCTTTTTTCTTAAATATGTGCTGGGT
Organism: Mobula birostris; assembly: GCF_030028105.1. NCBI lineage: Eukaryota > Metazoa > Chordata > Chondrichthyes > Myliobatiformes > Myliobatidae > Mobula > Mobula birostris. The sequence goes on along the minus strand of NC_092370.1, from coordinate 175,897,606 downwards.
GCGTTCTCGCTACCGCTGTACCCCTGCATGCTTGGTGGCCCGGAGGTTGGGGACCACTGTCTAGTCCTGGCAACATACTGGTAAATGTTTTCTGCACTCTTTTCAGTTTACACCTGTCTTTCCTATAATAGGGTGAACAAAACAGTACACAGTCCTCAAAATGCAGCCGCCCCAATGACTTACACAACTGTAACATAATGTTCCAACTCCTGAACTCAGTGCCTTGCCTGATAAAGGTCAGTATGCTAAATGCCTTTTTCGCCACCCTCTCTACCTGTGACACCACTTTCAATGAATAAATCATTTGTAAGGTACTCTACAAATCTGAGCTGGCAGAAAAATTACACTGTGTTACTTCAGGGGAAAGCAGAAAAATCCCATAAAATCAGAAATTATGTACCAAATTTGCATTCTAAAAATGCAGTTCAAAGCAGCTCTTCAAAGGATAGAAGCAAATAAATATTGTTTGCAACACTTTTCTCAAACACATACATTTCCATCCACACATGTGATTCTACAGTGAGCATACATAGTAATATAACTTGTAAAAGTAAATGCTGGTCAGTTAACATTCTTCGTAATACAGCATAGCATAACACTGATGGGCAAACTACAAAGAATAGATGTGCAGTACTTTTCCAATTCACAATTTTACACTTCACAACGTCAAAAAGAAAGATGGATAATTTATTAATTTTCTAACTTTCCAATCCTAACTGCAGCACTAGCTTGAACAATTTGAGTCGCTGTTCAGTCAGTACAATTAGACTACAATTTTGTCTTTTTTTCCACTTTTTTTTTCCTGAATCTAAAAGTATTTTGAATGATTCTGGTTCTTTTTTAGAGTCTTTCTGTATCTGTCATCCAGCATTGATGCAGGATTTGTCGTGTTCTTTTTTAATTTGCTATGGATTGAATTGTGCTCATTATAGCATTGCAAAATTTTAAGTATGAGATTTTATTTGTGTGAAGTTTGCTGCAACCCAGCACCTGTAATTTGATTAATGCAAAAGCAACACTCACAACGCGCTGGAGGAACTCAGCAGGTCGGGCAGCATCCATGGAAAAAGATTGGTTGACGTTTCGGGCTGGAACCCTTCGTCAGGACTGTAGGGGGAAGGGGCAGAGGCCCTATAAAGAAGGTGGGGGAGGGTGGGAAGGAGAAGGCTGGTAGGTTCCAGCTGAAAAACCAGTAAGGGGAAAGATAAAGAGGTGGGGGAGGGGAAGCAGGGAGGTGATAGGCAGGAAAGGTGAAGAAGGAATAGGGGAAAACACAATGGGTAGTAGGAGGAGGCGGAACCAAGAGGGAGGTGGTAGGCAGCTGGGGGAGGGGGCAGAGTGACATAGGGATAGGGGAAGGGAGGGGGAGGGAATTACCGGAATACATGGCCTCCTCTACTGCCATGATGAGGCTAAACTCAGGTTGGAGGAGCAACACCTCATATACCATCTAGGTAGTCTCCAGCCCCTTGGTATGAACATAGAATTCTTCAACTTCCAGTAATTCCCTCCCCCTCCCTTCCTCTATCCCTATGTCACTCTGCCCACTCCCCCAGCTGCCTACCACCTCCCTCTTGGTTCCGCCTTCTTCTACTACCCATTGTGTTTTCCCCTATTCCTTCTTCACCTTTCCTGCCTGTCACCTCCCTGCTTCCCCTCCCCCACCCCTTTATCTTTCCCCTTACTGGTTTTTCACCTGGAACCTACCAGCCTTCTCCTTCCCACCCTCCCCCCACCTTCTTTATAGGGCCTCTGCCCCTTCCCCCCTACAGTCCTGACGAAGGGTTCCGGCCCAAAACGTCGACCGATCTTTTTCCACGGATGCTGCCCGACCTACTGAGTTCCTCCAGCACGTTGTGAGTGTTGCTTTGACCCCAGCATCTGCAAATTATTTTGTGTTTAATGCAAAAGCATGTTCACACCACTACACAGAGAGAACTTTACAAAAATGTAAAATTGATAATGTGGGGAGGATAAAAAATGGGTTAGTATAAAAGGTGGTTGATAATTAATGCAGACTGAATGAGGCATAGGTTCTATTTCTGAGCGGAATCTCTGTATAACTCTAATATGCAGAATTGACACAGATGTTTCAGTCCAGCTGGTTCATTTCAGGGGTGATATACTCTACATTACCTCCCCCCATCCCTCTGTATTTATCCAGCATCTGCTTGAGCACATCTTTGCTGTTTATCTCATCTGTTTGTTGTAGCGCTTTCTGCATTCTCAGCACTTACTGGGTAAAGAAATTCATTCTGAATTCCCAGCTGGATTTATTAGTAGAAACGTTTTACTTATGGTGCTCAGTTATTAATCTCTCTGTGGCAACACCGTCTCCAATAAAAACAGAAAATACTTATCAGGTCAAGAAGTTTCTAACAGCTGTGTAACAGTTTCTCCAAATCTACTCTACAGATTTCCTTCCATAGGTCAACGGAAGATGGAATCTCAATGGCTCTCCACACGGCTTTAGACCACCTAAGCAACACAAACACCTACGTTAGGATGCTGTTCATCGACTACAACTCAGCATTTAATACCATCATTCCCACAATCCTGATTGAGAAGCCTCCACAGCCCTCCAGGATGGGAAACACTAGATTCAACATCTTCTGCAATGCACTTGTTTTGAAATGACCATCTTGTATCCATGCCTGCCTTCGGTTAGTAACTTAAACAGGAGGTGAGCTAGCCCACAAGAGAGACTATGCACGCATAAACCTGTCATCATTTCCAACATCCCAAATCAGATCTATAGCAATATGGTCAAGTTTCTCAGTTGTACCAGAACACCAGAAAAGTTTAAAACCAGACAAAACAGCATTAACCTAGACACAGATCGGAGAAATTAGTAATTTCTCAGCAAAACAATCTTGCAAAGTCCTCCTCATAAAACAGGTAGTGCTGTCTAAATTAGCAGAGCTGTCTTACAGACAAAGCAAGCAACAGCCTGAGTCAACACAAAAGCAATACCTTCCAGATGGCATGTCAGGTACCTCCATCACAAACACTGGGTATGCTCTTTCCCTGAGCAGGGCAAGCCCACATAAGCAACTGGTACTGTGGTATACAGAGGGAGGGGTAGGCCTCAACTCTGACTCTAGGCTCACCCACTTACTTGGGTTCTTATTCTGAACACTTTTGTAGGCAACACGACTAGTAAGATGGAAATAGACTAATACCTCAGGGACTTCAAATCCATCTTCAAGAGGGAATTGGCAGCACCACCACTGATGAGGATAATCAAGTCCCACAAGTCCAAAGAAAATTTCCAGATTGGAACTATGATTGAGAAGTTGCAGAACCTGGGCCTCTGTACCTCCCGCTGCAATTGGATCTTCAAATTCCTAACTGGAAGACCACAATCTGTGCAGATTGGTGATAACATATCCTCCTCACTGACAATCAACACTGGCACACCTCAGGGGTGTGTGCTTAGCCCACTGCTCTACTCTCTATATACACATGACTGTATGGCTAGGCATAGCTCAAATACCATCTATAAATTTGCTGACGATACAACCATTGTTGGTAGAATCTCAGATGGTGATGAGAGGGCATACAGGAGTGAGATATGCCAACTAGTAGAGTGGTGCTGCTGCAACAACCTGGCACAATGTCAGTACGACAAAAGAGCTAATTGTAGACTTCCAGAAAGGCAAGGTGAAGGAACACATACCAATTGTAATAGAGGGATCAGAAGTGGAGAGAGTGAGCAGCTTCAAGTTCCTGGGTGTCTCTGAGGACCTAACCTGGTACCAACATATCAATACAGTTGTAAAGAAGGCAAGAGGGTGACTATACTTCATTAGGAAGAGATTTGTCATGTCAACAAATACACTCAAAAACTTCTATAGTTGTACCGTGGAGAGCATTCTGACAGGCTGCATCACTGTCTGGTATGGAGGAGCTAGTGCACAGGACTGAAAGAACCTGCAGAAGGTTGTAAATCTAGTCGGCTCCATCTTGGACACTACCTTACAAAGTACCCAGGACGTCTTTAGGGAGCAGTGTCTCAGAAAGGCAGCATCCATTATTAAGGACCTCCAGCACCCCGGGCATGTCCTTTTCTCACTGTTACCATCAGGTAGGAGGTACAGAAGCCTGAAGACACACACTCAGCAATTCAGGAACAGCTTCTTCCCCTCTGCCATCCAATTCCTGAATGGACATTGAAGCTTTGGACACCACCTCACTTTTTTAATATACAGTGTTTCAGTTTTTTGCACTTTTTAAAATCTATTCAATATACATAATTGATTTATTTATTTATTATTATTATGTTTTATTTTGTTTATTATTATTATTATTTTCTCTCGGCTAGATTATGTATTGCATTCAACTGCTGCTGCTAAGTTAACAAATTTCACCTCACAATCCAGTGATAATAAACCTGATCCTGATTCTGATAAATCAGAATTACATCAGGTTATTCTTGTCAGTCCTAGTAAAACAGTTTCCTAATTATAAAATCATCTTGTTAGCTGAAAATCTTTGGAAATTGCCAAACCCTTACCCAAGGCTATTATAGCTGTTTTTTTTTCTCATCAAGGAGAGAATAAGAATTGCCGTTTCTTACGCCTGGCGTATGTCGAGTTTGAGATCATGATTGGGCATTTAATTCAAATTCCCTTCCTCACACTGAGTCCAACAGTGAACAGCCTGCTGCCAGTGGAAAATCCTTGACACCATCTTCAGGAGTTCTTTACATCAAGGAATCCTAGAGCTAGTGATCTAATGTCATTATCTGTAGAATCTTTTTTTTTGTAATTTATTTTTTATTGAAGTTCATCATCGAACAAACATTTCCATAAGATGTATTTCAGATACTGTACATATATATCATATAGTCATATTTGTCACAAATCTCCACATAATATTTATCTGAGGTATACACTTATAAAAAGGAGAGGAAAGAAAGAACAATCAAAAGAAGAAAACTATGTACGAAGTAGGGAGTGATCTTTTTTTTACAACATATTCATTGACTTGTGAGAATAAAATCAGGCCGATGAGGTATTATGTTTTTAAACCATTTTTCCCAGTATGAATTAAATTGTTCCAATTCATGATTAACAGATGCTGTTATCTTCTCTATTTTGTAAACATCCATTGTAATTTCCATCCCTACATTTAAAGTTGGGCTCTCCTGTGATAACCATTTCCTGGTAAGGGTCTTTTTACCAGCCACCAGCAGTATATTCATTAAATATTTATCTCTTTTCAACCATTCTTGAGGTACATACCCAAAATATATGGTCTTACTTTCTAAGGGTATTTCACATTTAAAAATGTCTTGTAGGGCATTGTGTAATAGTCTTTGATAACGGGACAATCCCAGAAAATATGATAATGGTTTGCATTTTGCTTTCCACAATTTCTCCAGTGAACAGGGAGATTACTATCATAATGGGATTTCTGAGAGGGTGTAATAAAATATCTTAGCAAGTTTTTCCATCCAAATTCCCTCCATTTCTGTGAACTGGTACACTTCCATTGATACCTCCATATTATTGTCCATTCTTCCTCAGATATAATTATCCCTCCTTCCTTCTCCCGTTTTGTTTTAATGTATGAAGTTGAATGTGTTTTAAGATTTGACAAACCCTTATACATGCTTGAAATGATTCTACTACCGTTATCTGAATTATATGCCTTTCTAAATAGCTCTATCAAACATGTACTTGCCTTGGTTACATTTTTAACCTTCCTATTAACATACTGTCGCATCTGTAAATACCAATAAAAGTCTTGTTTTTCTAATAAGTGTTCCTCCTTCAGCATTTCAAAACTGAACAGTGTTCCTTCTTTCATTATATTGCAAAGAACTGTTATTCCTTTCGCTGTCCAGTCCTTAAATCTTGCATCTAGTTTATTCGGCGTAAAATCCAAGTCATATGCACACCATTTAAGAATTGCAATATCTCCCTCTAATTTATATTCCTTTACAATAGTTTTCCATATTTTAAGAATCCATTTCACCCATGGATTATCAATAGTATTCATGTACCTTTGTAGGTTGTTATCAGCCAAAATTGCCTGTATGGGGATGGGAAGTATCCCCTCCTCAATGTTTTTCCATTGAGCGTCATATGATGGGTTGCACCAACATATCACAGCTCTCAACTGTGCTGCAAAATAATAATCTCTAAGAGAAGGTAGGCCCCATCCCCCCTTTTCCTTGGCTAATTGCAAAGTTTTGAAACGAACTCTAGGCCTTTTACCTTGCCATATATATCTTGATAACATTTTGTTCCATTCATTGAATTGATTCTGATTAACCTCTGTTGGTAGGGTCTGAAAGAGATGTAATAGTCTGGGCAATATATTCATTTTAATAGATTCAATCCTTGAACTGAGACTAAAAAAAGGAATTAGGCTCCAACTTGTTATATCTTCCTTATTTTTTTATATATAGGCTGATAATTGCATTCTGATAATTTTGGCAAATCTCTTGGCATAATGATGCCCAAATATTTGAAATATTTGCCACGCCCAGGGATATCTACTTTCAATTTCTCTTGGTGGGCTATAGTTATATATAGTAATTGGGTTTTATCTATGTCGACCTTGAATCCTGATAATTGACCATACTGTTCAAAGGATTGCATCAATTTAGGTAAAGAGTATGTTGGTTGCCCTAGATCAATCAAAATGTCATCCGCGTAACAGGCCAATTTATGTTCTGTCCCTTTGATAGTAATTCCCCTGATATCTTCATTTTGTCTGATGTATTGAGCTAATGGTTCCAGATATAATGTGAAGAGTAGTGGTGACCATGCACAACCCTATCTTGTGCCCCTTTCTAGGGTAACACTATTTGATAAATATCCATTGATTTTAATCCTAGCAGTAGAGTTGTTATAGTGCCTGTATAGTTTTAATAATTGTGTCATGGAAACCAAATCTATGTAAAACTCTGTAAAGAAAATTCCAATTAACCGAATCAAATGCCTTTTCAGCGTCCATGCTTATCACTATTGCTTCGATTTTATTTTTTTGTATATGATCCATAATGTGAAGTGTCCTTCGTATATTGTCTTGTGTTTGGCATTGTTGTATAAAACCTGTCTGATCCTTATGTATCAGTATGGGTAGAAACTCTTCTAATCGTTTGGCCATAATGGAGGTAAATAATCTCTAATCTATATTAAGAATGGATATTGGTCTAAATGACCCACATTCCATTTTATCCTTGCCTTCTTTTAGTATAGCTGAGATTATCACTTCCTTCCAGCTGGGTGGCATTTGTGCCTTTTTTAGAGCCCAGTTCAGTGTGGGGAGTAAGACAGGAATCAACTCATTTTTAAATTCTTTGTTCCACTCTGCCGTATACCCATCTGAACCTGGTGACTTGCTTAATTTAAGCCTACTAATTGCAACTTTTAGTTCTACTTCAGTTATGTCAGCAGTCATCGTTCTATTTTGTTCTTTGCTTAAAGTGGGTAACTCTAGAGAATACAGGAAAGTGTCAATTTGGGTTATTCTTCCCCCTGGAACTTTGGAATATAGAGTTTTGTAAAACACTTCGAAAGCTTCTTGAATTTCTCTTAGCTTATTTTTTTTATCATTTTTGTTTTTGGATCCCTACTTCTATGAATTGTATTTTTTGCTATCTTTTTCTCCAGTTTCTACGCCAGTAGTTTCATAGACTTAGATCCACTTTCATAATGTCTCTGTTTCAGAAACATAAAATTTTTCCTGATTTCTTGCGTAGCCAAACAATTCATTTCATTCCTAATTTTTTTTAATTTCCTCTAATGTATCCTGTGCAAAATTCATCTTCTGTTTTTTTTCTAGTTACTTCAGCCTATTTTGTAATACAGGTGTCCCCCGCTTTTCGAACATGCGATTTACGAAATCTCACTGTTACGAAAGACCTACATTAGTTACCTGTTTTCGTTAACAGAAGGTGTTTTCACTGTTACGAAAAAAAAGACAGCACGTGAGAAAAGCAGTGCACAGAAAAAGTAGCGCGCGCCCCGAGCAGCCGCTCCTCCCCCGGATTCGGAACGGCATTCTCGCTGGCATTGCTTAAACACGTGCCTGTGAGTATCTGTAAGCAAGATGAGTTCTAAGGTATCGGAAAAGCCTAAAAGAGCTCGTAAGGGTGTTACACTTAGCGTAAAACTAGACATAATTAAGCGTTTTGATCCTGGTGAACAAAGTAAGGACAAAGTGACTTTGGCTTGTGGAAGTTGACGAAGTTGATGTTGAAGAGGTTTTGGCATCCCATGACCAAGAACTGATAGATGAAGAGCTGATGCAATTGGAAGAGGAAAGGATAACAATCGAAACCGAATGAGTAATGACAAATTACAACTTTAATTTTGAAAGGGTACGTTGGTTTAGGGCATATTTGCAAGATGGTTTGAGTCCTTACAAGGAACTGTATGATAGAAAAATACGCAAGGCTCAGCAGTCAAGCGTACTGTCGTTTTTCAAGCCTTCCACATCAGCCACAGCAGACGACGAACCTCGACCTTCAACATCGATGTGGGCAGTCATAGGAGAAGATGAGCTGCCTGCTCTAATGGAAACAGACGATGATGAGATGACACCCCAGTGTCCCACCACCCCAACCCCCAGGCCGCGGACAGATTCCGATTTGCAGAGAATGCAACGGTAGCCAGGAGGCACACAGCACATCTTTAAGAAAAAAGCCAAAATAAACATGCCAATTAATTAGGTGCCGCCCGACACATAATTGTCAGCCCAGATCAGAGGTGATGCAATCAGCAATCGGCACTGATCTGGGCCAACAATTACGTGCCGGGATGCACCTAATTAATCAGCATGTTTATTTCGGCTTTTTTCTTAAAGATGTGCTGTGTGCCTCCCGGCTACTGCTGCATGCTTCACGGATCGGTATCGGTTCGCTGCCCGAAGGGTGGGGGCCACTGCACCACCCCAGCCTGCGATGACTCAGTCTAACACACCATCATCAGTGTGATCCGCGCTTTCCCAATTCCGGTAAGTGATACTACACTGTACATACATTATTTCTACTTTATATCGGCTGTGTAATTTTACGTGTTATTTGGTATGATTTGGCAGCTTCATAGCTTAAAGGTTACTGGAGAGCGCTTGCACCGTGTTTTTGCCGACGGCGCTTGCGTGAGATTTTCGCTACGGAGAACAGTTCAGGCAATGATTGTGGAAAAGTAGTTCTACTTTATATAAGCTGTGTATTTATCATATCATTCCTGCTTTTACTATATGTTACTGTTATTTTTAGTTTTATTTGTTATTTGGCATGATTTGGTAGGTTATTTTTGGGTCTGCGACCGCTCACAATATTTTCCCATATAAATAAATGGTAATTGCTTCTTTGCTTTACGACATTCCGGCTTATGAACCCTTTCAGAGGAACGCTCTACCTTCGGATGGCGGGGGAAGCCTGTACCTCTAATGTTTTATTCCTTATTTTTTTCTTATATAAGATATCACTATAATTTTCCCTCTTAAGACAGCCTTCAGATATCCCATAGAATGGGAGGTGAAACCTCTCCATTATCATTGAATTCTAAGTAAAGACCAATTTCTTTTTTAATTTGTTCCTTAAAGTAGGGGTCATTGAGTAGACTTGAATTTAGTTTCCAAATAGTATTCTTTGGTTGTAGGTCAAAATCAACAGATAGATATAAAGGTGCATGGTTACTTACACCTATTATCCCAATTCCACAGGTGTTTATTTTGCCTTTGTCTTTTCCAAATGTTATGAAATAGTCTATTCTTCTATATACAGAATGGGGGGCAGAATAATGAGTGTAATCCCTTCTGTCAGGGAAAAGGTCCCGCCATATATCAATTAAACCAACATCCTCAAAAAGTGTATTAATTTTCTTATGTAAGGATTTTTTTTCATAGGTTTTTCTGTTGGAAGAGTCTAACTTTGATTGTAATTGTAAATTTAAGTCTCCCCCACATATCAAGAGACCTTCTGTTTCCGTTAGCATAATACAGTATTAGTAATTTTCTGAAAGAAACTAATATCACTTCCAGGGGATGCGTATATATTCAATAGAGTAACTGAATTTCCATCTACAAACATATATATTTCCCCTTACCAGAATATATCTGCCCCCATCATGTCCCATTTCAAATACTTTTTCAAAATTTAGCGTGCTTGAGATAAGAATAGCAACTCCTCTCCTATGTCCTGATTTATATGAGGAGAAAAACAAATTATTGACGCCCAATCTCTTAGTTTTCCATGCTCATTATCACTTGTGAGCTTCTTGTAAATATACTACATGGGCTTGTTCTTTTTTCATTTTGGATAGAATTTTACTGCGTTTGATTGGATTTTTTTTTAGATTATGAAGACACGCAGTCCTCTTTTATTGTCATTTAGTATGCATGCATTAAGAAATGATACAATATTTCCTCCGGTGTGATATCACAAAATACAGGACAGACCAAGACTGAAAAAAACTAACAAAACCACATAATTATAACATACAGTTACAACAGTGCAACAATACCATAACTTGATGAAGAAGTCCATGAGCACAGTAAAAAGTTCAAAGTCTCTCAAATGTCCCACATCTCACGCAGACGGGAGAAGGAAGAAAAACTCTCCCTGCCATACCTGACCACGGTCCGACTCTGAGTCATCCGAAAACTTCGAGCTCTGATCAGCTCTCTGACACTGAGTACTGAGCGCCATCTCTATCCGAATGATTGGACCTCCTTCTCAGTTGCCAACAGCAGGCAAAGCCGGGGATTTTGAGGCCTTCCCTCTGAAAGATTCCCGACCGTGCAGTAACGACAGCAGCAAACGAGCGTTTCAGTAATCTTTCCAGACGTTCCTCTATGCTTTCACGTCCCTCTCCATCAAATCAGAATCGCCCACGGGCCCTATTTAACAGATACGATATCATTTTTCACCGGAGGGCTGTGCACGCGCGGCGCGCTGCTTTCTCTCCTTCTGCCCATTGACATTAAAAGAAATGAATTTTACTTTGTCCTTAACCATGCGTATTTATCTGTCAATATATCATTGAAATTAGCAGAATAAAACTTAATTGATCTACTCCCTGAACAAATAAGAACCAATAAATGCGAATAATAAAAAAAAGGCAATAAAGGTGTGATTCCAAGGCTGAGGTCTCTAGTAGATGACCCTGGGTTGAGCTAGAGGAAACGTCTAGCCGTGGGGGATAGCCCCTCCTCCCTGTGAGTTGGGGCCTATATATATATATATATATATATATAGGAGGAATACACAGGGAAATCTTTTCTAAGTAATGGAACTCCTTTTCCCCCACCTAAATGAGTGAGTGTGTGTGTGTATATATATATATATATATACACACATACACACACACACTCATTTAGGTGGGGGAAAAGGAGTGAATGAATGAATAAAACAAAATTGAGTAATATAAAATCCACATTATAATAAGTATTTCTTGAAATAGGTATAGCACCGTCTATTTTTGCTTCTGTTTATCATATCAACACTTTTAAAGTTAGCCAAACCTTTTGGCTCTTCTGGAGGGGGTGAGGGCTGTCTTCGGAAAACACAGTCGCTTCCTGATATTCTCTCGCCCTCCTCCCATCCCCTGCTTTCTCGGTTCTCTTACTATTTCCCAAGCAGATTGGGATAACTGCTCAGCCAGGCTTTCCCTTGGTTTGATCACACTGACGGGCAGCCCTCTGTTCCTCATGTCTTTGGTTGCCTCTTCCACTGTCTGATTCAGTTGCGTACCATCTTCATAAAACACCCACAGTTTAGCAGGGAACGGAGTTTGGAATCTAATCTTTCCTTGCTTTAATATTCACTATACTGCAGAGTATTCCTTATGTTTCTGCAGGACCGCCAGGGGGTAATCTTGATCGAAATATATTAATTTCCCATCCAAAAACACCCCCTTCTTATGCGTGACTTATCTTCTCTGTCTCCAGTAGGCCTCAGGATGAGCACACAATGCACCCTCTCAATTTCAAGCTCCATAGTGGAGGGAATCTCTAGCGCATCCCGCAGCAACTTTCCTACAAACTCCATCATAGACAAACCCTCCGCTCCTTCGGGAACATTGTATATCCTGATATTTTTCCGTCATGATCTTCCCTCCTGGTCGATCAGTTTACTTTCTTGTTGATTTACTATTTTTATTGTATTACTTAGTATCCGTTCCACATTTTGCACGTGATCTTCCACCTTCTCAATTCGAGTCTCTGCTACCGCTATTTTTTTGATTGACGTTGGCAAGCTCTGACTTGATATCATTGAGTTGCTGTTTTATATCTTTTTGGAATCCCTGTATCTCTTCCAGAGCTTTTATCATATTTGCCGCTTCGCCTGAACGAGGCCCATCATCAGCCTCGCGAGCATGCGTTCAGGTAGGAGAGCCACGCGTTGCACCTCCCTTGTCCATAGGCTCCGCAATGTTGCTCTTTTTATCTCCATTATTTTTCTCCTTTCTTGCCCCCCTTATCAATTCAGATATTTTAGAAAAAAATCTTATACTTGATCGATTAACGGGGAAATATATGCGTTTTTCCAGAGGAGCTATTGATTTAAGCTGCCATTCTGGACAATGACGTCACTGGAACCCATTATCTGTAGAATCTAAGGTACAATTTTCTAAGAAAAGCCATTTGCTTTTCAATAATTCACATACTATATATACTACTGCTTTCTCCATGGGGAGTCGGTATCACAAACTAAAGTATCAGTTGCTGGATTCCCACCACTTCCGTCACCCAATACACCATTCCACATCCCTCGCTTCCCACCGCCACCATTTAGGCTCAGTGATAAAGAGGCTATCTCAAATTTTCACAGGTTATTAAAGAGCAGCATTGTTACAGGAAAAATTGTATTTGTATTTATTTTATTTCTTACATCCAAGGGAGTAAAAATCTTTATGTTGAAACTCCGTCACAATAAAAAGGGGAAATGTGGGAGGATATTGCCCAAACGCTAAAATTGTATACATAATTGTTTTGTATGTACAGTCAGATATGCAATCAGATCAATGTGTATTGATAAATCTGATGGCCTGGTGACAGAAGCTGTCCCAGAGCCTATTGGTCCTTGCCTTAATGCTGCGGTACCGCTTGCTAGACAGTAGCAGCTGAAACAGTTTGTGGTTGGGGTGGTTGGAGTCCCTGATGATCCTCTGGGCCCTTTTTATGCATCTGCTGCTGTAAATGTCCTGAACAGAGGAAAGTTCACATCCACTGATTGGAAACTGCTGCTTGCACTCGTTCTTCTCAGGGCAGATTCCATCCACCCAAATAGCTGGAATTCTTGTTGAGATAAGACTCAGCTGCCCTCCTTCTGAAGTACCACTGATAGCATCATCTTTATGTCCGTAGTCCTAGTGGAAGGATGAAGACATGAAAGCAATCACCACACCCAACACAGCACACCATACACAATGAAACAATAACTGGAGGATCTATCCTGGACCCTGCACACTAATATAGTTATACGAGGATGCAATAAGAAAACAAGCCCCTTGGTCATGTTATACTATTCTACATGGCCCCATTTTTTAAAAAAGAATTCTCCCCACGTTCTTGTCAACTCCCTTCAGATTCTACCACTCACCTACACACCAGGGAAAACTTACAGCACCCAATTAACCTACCACCAGCATGTCATTGAGATATGGAAGAAAATTGGGGTCACGGGTAACGATACCCACCGAAATGATCCTACAATGTTGCCGGACTAGGTAGTTCCTGTGTTCTTGAGCCCATCATTTCTGATGCGTACAATATAGCTCGACTAAGCAGAATGAGATGCAAAATCAAACAATTAACATGTATTTTTATGGACATTGGATGAACATGGGATTATATGTCCCTACTATGTCCTCCAAAAGTCAAATAGCATGACAACAATCTTGGTCTTAGCCCATGAGTCAAAATCTTTTTAAAGGAGATGTCGTGGCTTCCTTCTGCTAATGGAATTCTGCCACCATGAAGCAAAGTTAACCATATATTGGAAAACTAAACTTCAAGCAATGATCTTTTCTTCAGTCATGATTGGTAAATATTGTCTGTAAACTGTTCGTTTACTTTACCTGTTAACACGGATGCCTGTGAAAGGGATAAGATGAAGGGCTTCCTACATAAGATGAAAATAGTGTTGAGACTCAACATCATGCCAGTCATGCCTTGTCCTTTGGGAAAGATGGTAATAGTAGCAATTAGAAACTACTTTTAGTTATGAAATTTCTTTTTGGCCAAGTGCACTTGATACCCTGCCAAAAAGAGCAGTAGCATTTAGCATTACTATAATTGGAAGTGATTTTTTTTAAAAAGCGGCATTTTAGACCAGAAGTACTTCTTCATGCAACACAGCGTGAGAAACTTAAGCACAACATTTTTTTGTTATTTGTGCTTTTACTGAGAATATATAACTGTGGCTCACAATATTATATTCACATCAGCATTTGACTCAATGCCCATGAAAATAGCTTGGAGAGCTTAGGAAGCAATTGATTTTCTATTTTCTTTGTTCCTTTTCACTTCCACCTTCTACTGAGAAAATAGATTCTCACCTATGCCACTTTGCCATAAATTAATCAGATTGTAAGAATGTCCTTACACCTCCACAGAAGAAAAACTTTCAGTTTACTGCAGAGAGCACTGGGCTATTTCTGTTAGACTCCATTATTGCTTTTCCTGTGTCAAAAATTGTTCTGTTGGTGGCTAGAAAGTAACTAATTTGTATCGGCATGTCCTGATGCAACTCTATTTTTTAAAAATATTCTTTAAAAAAATACATTTTTTGTGGTGAATAACCAGCTTTGTTTTTTCCAGCTTTGTTTGTTTCATTTTGGAGTAAAAGCATTCTGGTGAAAGGCAAGGTTCCATTCTTATGGATTAATTGTAACCCAAACAGTTCACAAGTCAGAAAGGCAACTGAACACTGCACCCCACAAAATCCACATATCCATCCTACTTGTTCTGTACTTGGGGAGGACAAACCAGGATAGGACCTACACAATGGTAGGGAACTGCGGAGTACATCGGAACAGAGGGATCTGCGAATACAGATCCATAAATCCTTGAAAGGGGTGTCACAGGTAGAAAGGGTCGTAAAGAGAAATCTCGGCACATTGGCCTTCATAAATCAAAATGTTTAGTACAGGTGTTGAGATGTTATGCTGAAGTCGTATAAGATGTTAAAGGGACCAAATGTGATGCATTGTGCACAGTTCTGGTTACCTCCCTACAGGAAAAATATCAATAAGATTGAAAGAGTGTAGTGAAAAAGATGTTGCTGGGACCTACGATCTGAGTTACAAGGATAGGTCGCATAGGTTAGGACTTCATTCCTGGAGGGTAGGCAAATGAGGGGAGATTGATAAAAGTTTGCAAAATTATGAGGGGTATAGATAGGGTAAATGCATGCAGGCTTTTTCCACTGAGCTTCAGTGAAACTTGAACTAGACATCATAGGTTAAGGGTGAAAGGTGAAATATTTAAGGGAAATCTGAGGGGGAGCTTCTTCACTCAGAAGGTGATGTGAGTGTGGAACAAGCTGCCAGAGGATGTAGTAAATGCAAGTTTGATTTCAATATTTAAGAGAAGTATGGATGCAAGGGGGTTGGAGGGCTATGGTCCATGTTTGGCTCAATGGGACTAGGCAGAATAACAGACTGGCACAGACTAGATGGGCTGATGGGCCTGTTTCTGTGCTGTCGTGCTCTATGATTCTAGTCTCCCAAACACTTATTCATATGTATGTGCTGGACATAGTCATATGGTCTTATGGCATTCATAATCAGAGATAACATGTACATGAAATATTAATACATTTTTTCTTTTCATAGGTGATGGTTGTACTACTCTATCTCCAGAACTTTGAAGTTACATTTCCAATTTATAATACAATAGATTCCGGTTAATTGGAACACATCAGGACCTGTACATTTTGGCCCAATTAAGTGGCTGCCCCAGTTATCTGAAGTTTCACAGAAATCATTAAAAAGGTATAAAAAAGACAAATGGCAATTTAACTGACTAATAAACTATGTATTTAAATGAAATACAGAACAAACTAGAACACTACCAATATTGCTACAATACTATAAAAACTAAATAAATTCATATTGGTAACTGACCGAGGAATTCATTAAGTGTAAGCTGGCATGTACTTTTGATTGACTGTAAGTTAACAAAATCAGGGCAGACACCTAGTGCAGATAATGGTTTGCCTTCATTGCCTTCCTACATGAAGTAATGTCATAATTCAACAATAAATTTCCTGGCATCCTGTGTAGTCACTAGCTCAGGTTCAGTTGTGTCGTCCTCATCACTTTCTTCACCTTCATATTTCCCACCTTGGTGTTTTGATACTATACATACTCCAAATCTTCATTTTCATTGCAACATTCAAGGTGACTGTTGATACCTGCAAATTCTACGTAGTTCCTTGTTGAAGTAGTGAAATCATTTCATTTTCACTCCCAACCGTTCCTGACATCTCCCAGCTTGCAGTGAGGAAAACTATTCTGAATTGTCTTGCTGTTTATTTCTCACTAAATATCTCTGACAAACTGTACTGCCTGTAAAAGGTTAACCCGTACGCTCACTTCCTTGGCTGTTGAAGATGTCAGTAGATTTTCTTCAATTGCTTCGAGAATGGTTCACCAACTTCCCCAAATACAATGTATTTAAATTTTTTATGATTCCAATATCCATTGGTTGCACCAAGGATGTTGCTCTGGCAGGCAGAAATTCCAGCTGGATGTTTCTCAAACATTCTACATTCAGATGTGCTGCACAATTGTTAACAAGAAGAATTTTGCTTGATTTCCACTGTAGCTCCATATCCCAACTCATCAGCCATTTCCTAACAATTTCAGAAGTCATCCACACATTCTTATTAGCATAAGAATGCTGATAATGGTAATAATGGATCGGAAAACTATCCAATCTTAGCCCCTTAAAGGCATCGAGGTTTAACATTGTTCCCAATAAGCAATAATTTTTTCTTATCAATTTCTGACATATTTGAACAACACAATTATCCACTCTATTGCTTTTTTTGA
This sequence comes from Mobula birostris, assembly GCF_030028105.1. Lineage (NCBI taxonomy): Eukaryota > Metazoa > Chordata > Chondrichthyes > Myliobatiformes > Myliobatidae > Mobula > Mobula birostris. The sequence goes on along the minus strand of NC_092370.1, from coordinate 175,880,582 downwards.
ACCTGATAGTGTTGTTTGTTTGTAGCAAAGGGAACCATCCAGCATGACACAATAAAAAAGCTCTGTTTCATTGGCATTGTAGATATCATCCACACAAAATCTTTGAAATAAGTCAGGGCATTTTGAAGTTTTCCGTGTTTCAGCATCTACGGCACTAACTTTCTCGCTGTGTGCTTTCTTGAATTTAATGTGTTGCCTACATTTCCATTGAGACAACCAATCAATCTGTTGTTTTAAAATCTTCATGACCCAGCTTCTTAGCTAGCTCCTCTGACTTGTTTTTTTAACATTGTTCCGCTGACACTCACACCTCGTCCAGTTACAATGTAAAACCATTGACTGAGGGCCTCTTTAACATCTGGATCCCTACCTTCAAGCTTTCTTTTTTCGAATGTTCCCTGTTCTCCCTCACATAATGCCCATTCTTCTTGCGGTTTGTCTTGTTGATGTATCAAGCGTGAAATTGTAGATTTCATCACTCCATTTATCTCTGCCAGCTGACGATGAGTGGTGATAGGTGGATGGCTTTTAATTTGGTCCAGAAGGGTAATTTTTTTCGGTTGGTGTCAAAACTTTTCATGGCAAGGGTTTCAAAATTTTTTTTATAAGTCAAATTGAAAATTAATATTAAAAATCAATGCCTCTTGAATCAGTGTCCATCAGCCCAAATGGATAACAAGCACACGCAACTGGCCCAACTGTTTGCTCTAAACATGGTGCAGTGTCTAATTGCCACACTTGCATATGGGTGACTATTGCCTGCCCCAACTAAGCAGCAGTGTGTCTTAAATGAACAAAGGGAATCGGCTATTTTCTCAATTTTTTTTGTTCTTTAAGATTTGTTCCAAAGAAGCGGCTGCCCTGATTAACTGATGGCCCAATTAACTAGAATCCATTGTATATGTTTCTTCCCCTTGCACAATTTATTTAAATTATGTCTTTAAATATTCATTCACCAGTCCTTAACTCTCTTAAAAGTTAAAAATATGCATCTTGCTTAACTAGTTTCCTGTGCACTGACAGCTGTCAAAATTTAAATTTGAACAGGAAAAAACACCAATTCTAGTACTACTTCAGTAATTAGGAAGTTTCTGTATTGGTTTATTTTAGTCACTTCTTTCTTTTGGAAACCGCTAGCCTATGCTACAACAACATCATCCATTTTGTCGCGTACACACAACCCTGTAAAAGTATTAGCAACAATAGAACACACCTGGAGTCTGGTTTTGCTGTTAACAAAACACTATTTTAATAGTAACTACGTCACATAGTAACTTAAACCAGGTAAATCAAGAGTTAATGGTGTTATGCAGATATAGTTGAATATATATAAATCCCCAAACTTCTTCAAGCTTAGGTGGCAAGCGTTACAGTCTCACGATGGTGTGGTAAAAAAGTTCAGTTCAATCCTCAGGTTAATTAATGCGAGATATTTGTAATCCAAAGGCAAATATTGTGAGAAGGCAATTACGTCAATATTCCACAGATTCCACGACAGCAATACAAAATAACAATAGCAGTAGGTTTTATCTCCAGAGTTGTTCCACTCCACACACGAATATCACCAACAGTGATCTTCAATGCATATCCTTTCAACACAAGTGGTACCAGACCCATATTCAGCTACGGGACATCCCAAAGTGGTGGCCACAGGATACTCAAATCGAATCCACATATGGATTACCACCAACAGTAGCTTATCACAAAGGGGCCCATCTTCAAGGGAACCACCACCCAGGCAAGGGTAGACACACCGGTAGATTCCACACGGTTACCCCAAACACACAACGTGATAGCCTCTTATCCAGTTCCATGATTACGAAAATACCTCCAACAGTGATTTGCCACAGGAATGCCTTCTTCTGTGAATACCACACCCAGACAATGGGCAAACACACACGTGGTATTCACAAAGGGTTTTCCCCTCACCAGAGAACCTATTCCTGTGGTTTAACTACGTGACAATCACACTTTCGTATTCAAATAGAATCAAACTCACCCTTACAGGCTACTTGGAGAGAGTCCAAACAGTGACCTCTTTGTCACTAGGTTTCTTCTGTTTCAAACCTTTCTCTCCCCTCTTCTCTGCCAACTTCTTCCAGTTGCAGCACTTGTGACAGTCAATTATCAATACTCTGGATCGCTCTCAAATGACTGAATTCCTTTCCAACCAAATCTGACATACAAGTTTTAACTGAGTTTCAACACCATGTTCAACATCCTGCAGATTTACAGATGCTTCAACAACATGAACACAGGCAATTGGGCCTGCTTCCTCTTCCTCGCTTTCATCACTACTCCCAGTTTCAAATTCCAATTTACCCTGATCATCCCAGCTACTCTCTTTGAAGCTCTCATTCAGGATAAATTTAACCTTGTAGGTTAAATCATACTCATCTGCCAGTCTAGCAGACTCCTGCAAAGTAGTAGCATCCTTTTCATCTAGGTACATCCTTACTTCATCAGGGAACACAACTTTTAAATTCTTCAATCAAAATCAACTCCTTTAAGTTGTTAATATCCTCATTCACCCCTTTTGAGGTACACCAACGATTGAAGTACGCATGTTTCTCATAGGCAAACTCCACATATGTTTGGTTCCCAGACTTCCTCAAATCTCTAAACTTTTGTCTGTACGCCTCCGGAACTAACTCATAAATCTTAAGCACAGCTTCTTTCATTGTGTTATAATCAGCTGCCTCTTCAAGTGTCAGAGCAGAATACACTTGCTGGGCTTTCCCTTTAATTACACATTGTAACAAAACAGCCCACTGGTCCCTCGGCCACTGCCGATTCTGGGCCACTTTTTCAAAATACAGGAAGTACTTATCAACTTCTGCTTCATCAAATGGAGGTACCAACTTAATTTCTCGACTGACACTAAACCTATCACCAAGGTCTAGCACTTGACCTCTTTGCTGCCATCTCTCCCCCTCGAACTCTGTCTGTTTTTCTGCCTCTCTAGCATCATACTGCCTCTTCTTTTCTGCTTTGTCAACCTCAAGCTGTTTTAGTTGCAACTCATGCTGCCTTCGCCTATCCTCAGCCTCCATCTTGAATTTTTCTAGCTGAAGCTGAAGCTCAGCCTCAGTAGGTTTACCTTCAGCAAACATTTCCAACATATCTTCATTAAACTCTCCCTTGGTTATAAAATGCTGTGCTATTAACATCTGCATCTGCGCCTTCCTCATTTTAATGTTCGCCTTAAGCTTTAACTTTTGAGCAATTTCCCACAGCACAACCCTCTTAGCATCATCCAATACTTCAGAGGTTAGTTCTGCCAGAAACCTACAAACCTCAACCTCCATTGCTGCTGATTTCCCACTCAAGCAAATCAAAAGGGATTTTCCCCAATCAGATTGACCATTAATCAATCAATTAAGCCCCCAAACAATTTTAAAATGGCTCCAAACAACTTGTTCATACCCCAGACGAGCTCCCAATTAAATGTTATACACACAACCCTGTAGAAGTATCAGCAGCAATAGAACACACCTGGAGTCTGGTTCTGCTGTTAACAAAACACTATTTTAATAGTAACTATGTCATATAGTAACTTAAACTAGGTAAATCAAGAGTTAACAGTGTTATGCAGATGTAGTTGAATATATATAAATCCCCAAACTACTTCAAGCTTAGGTGGTAAGTGATACAGTCTCACGATGGTGTGGTAAGAAAGTTCAGTTCAATCCTCAGGTTAATTAATGCGAGATATTTGTAATCCAAAGGCAAATTTTGTGAGAAGGTAATTACTTTGATATTCCACAGATTCCACGACAGCAATACGAAGTAACAATAGCAGTAGGTTTTATCTCCAGAGTTGTTCCACTCCACACACGAAGTATCACCAACAGTGATCTGCAATAAATATCCTTTCAACACAAGTGGTACCACACCCGAATTCAGCTACGGGATATCCCAAAGTGGTGACCACAGGATACTCAAATCGAATCCACGTATGGATTATCACCAACAGTAGCTTATCACAAAGGGGACCATCTTCAAGGGAACCACCACCCAGGCAAGGGTAGACACACCAGTAGGTTCCACACAGTTACTCCAAACACACAACGTGACAGCCACTTATCCAGTTCCACGACATATGAAAATTAACAGTGATTTGCCACAGGGATGGCTCCTTCAGTGAACTACCACACCCAGACAATGGGCAAACAAACACATGGTATTCACAAAGGTTTTCCCCTCACCAGAGAACCCACTCCTGTGGATTAACTATGAGACAATCACACTTTCGAATTCAAATGGAATCAAACTCACCCTAATGGGCTACTTGGAGAGAGTCCAAACAGTGACCTCTTTGTCACTAGGTTTCTTCTGTTTCAAACCTTCCTCTCCCCTCTTTCTCTGCCAACTTCTTCTAGTTGCAGCACTTATGACAGTCAATTATCAATTATCAACTCACCCCTTTGGGCTACTGAAAGTTTAAACCAGCGACCGACTACCTGGTGTCTTTCACTAACCGAATCCATCTTGACTCTGAACTGTGTGTGTCCGTAAGAGGACCATCTGACCCTGCTTATTCAATACAAGCTGCGAGAAACCATAAATATTCATTGTCCATCAAATATCTCCATCTCTCTCTCCATAGGATCCAAGCAATTTTACAGTCAACAGAAATCCAACAGTGTCCAAAAGTCAGTTTCATTCTCTCGCCATTTTAAAGTGACAGTACACAGAAACAATGAACTCTAGGGGTACATAACAATTTGCACAACAAATTTAATATATAACAATGTCCCAGAATACTTAATCAAGTAAAAACTACACTCGTGTCAGATAACCAAAAATCAGGTCATAAAAAGCAGATTTAAGGAAAAACTCAAAGAGCCTGTGAGAAAGAAATGTCCAATAGAGAAGATCTAAGCAGCTGAATACATGGTTAGTATCCAAATAGTGATTTATTAGGAGATGATAAAGAACTGAGAAATCTGGGACTGGATCTGTTACAGAAATAAATACACTATGATTGTAACAAATTTTATTAAGATACATGTGGACAAATATGTCCCAACAAAATCATTCTGTCTTCCCAAGCAGAAGCCTTGGCAAACCAAGTGATTTGCAATCTGCTGAGGGCTGGATCGGTGGCACTCAGGACTGATGATCTAGGAAAGTACAAGAGGTCCAGATATAACCTCCAGAAGGCCATTTCACATGGAAAGTCTCCATTTTAGACTAAACTTGAATCACTAACAACTATGGCAGGGCTTAAATGCCATCACCTCCTACAAAGAAAACCAAGCAACAGAAATGGCAACAAGATTTCACTTCCATGCTCCCTTTGACTGATAGACCATGAAGACACCTTCACAAACTCCCACACCCCCCCACCCCGACATCTCTGAGGCTGGCATGAGAGCATCCTTCAAGAGGGTGAATCCATGGAAAGCCTGTGGCCCAGACAGTGTACATGACCAAGTACAGAAGATCTGTGTTAATTAACTGGATGGGGTATGTAAGGACATCTTCAAACTTTCACTTCAGCAGTCTGAGGTACCCATGTGCTTCAGACAGGTATCAATCATACCGACGCCCAAGAAGAACATGGTAACCTGCCTCAATAACTATTGTGCTGTGGCACTTACATCCACTCTGATGAAGAGCTTTGAGAGGTTGCTCATGAAGAATATCAACTCCTGCCTGAGGAATGAACTAGATCTGCTCCAATTTGCCTATCATTACAACAGGTCAACAGCAGATGTCATTGTATTTCCCTTTACTCATCTTTAGAACTCCTAAAGAATAAAGATGCTCTTTATTGGGTACAGCTCAGCATTCAACACTATGATCCCCTCAAAACTTATCACTAAGCTCCAAGACCTGGGCTTCGGTATCTCTCTGTGCAATGGGATCCTCAATTTCCTGACTAGTATACCCCAGATAGTACAGATTGGCAACAACATCTCCTCCACGCTCATTGGTACACTACATTGCACTCTGCTCCACTCACTTCATGCTGATTAGATTGTGATATTAGATAGATTGTGTGGGTAAGTACAGTTCCAATCCTGTATTTAGGTTGGCTGATGATACCACTGTTGTTTGCCAAATGTGGTGATGAATCAACATTTAGGAGGAGATTGCAGATCGGGCTGAGTGATGTCTTCACAACAACTTCATACTTAATGTCAGCAAAATCAGAGAGCTGGTTATTGACTACAGGAGGAAGAAGCCGGAGCCAGTCCTCATCAGGGGAAAGGAGGTGGAGAGGGTCAATAGCATTACATTCCTTTGCATTAACATTTCAGAGGATCTGTCCAGGAACCAGCACATAATTGTCATCACAAAGGAGGCACAACAGCCTTCTTTGTGATGACACTTATTCACCTCTATGAGTTTGCATGAATTTGCAATGTCACCAAACACTTTGACAAACTTCTATAGATGCACAGTGGAGTGTATCCTAGCTGGTTACATCATGGACTGTTATGGAAACACCAATGCCCAAGAACAGAATAGGGTACAGAAAGTGGTAGATGCAGGCCAGTCCATCACAGGAAAAACTCACCCCACCATTGAGTGTATTTACATCGAGCACTGCCACAAGAAAGAAAGGTCCATCATCAAAGACCCTCACCACCCAAGTCATGCCCTCTTCTTGCCACCACCATCAGGAAGAGGGTACAAAGATCTTGGGTCCCACACCACCAGGTTCAGAAACAACTATTACCCTACAACCATCAGGCTCCCCAACTGGCACGGATAACTTCATTCACCACTATTCTGAACTGCTATTATGACCTACAGACTCACTTTGAAGGACTCTGTACAACCCATGCTCTCAGTATCATTTTTATTTGCACAGTTTGTCCTTTGCATATTGGTTGTCTGTCAGTCTTTGTTTATCACAAAATAGTACTGTATTTCCTTTTTCCTATAAGTTCCTGCAAGAAAATGGATCTCATGGTAGTATGTGGTAACATATACATACTTTGATAATAAATTTACTTTGAACTTTGAATAATGAGTGTCAAAGTCATGGAGGGATTTGAAAAAAAGAGTGAAAATTTTAAAATCAACATGTTATCTACTCCGGAGAAAATGTTAATTTGCAAGTGCAGTGGCATAGAACCTGGTGTGAGTTGGAATATGGGCTTTAGAATAACCTGGATTTATTGAACATAGGCCAAGGGAATCTAACCACTCCAATATTCCAGTCAAGAAATAACAAGAGCATTTTAGCATTTAAGAAATTGAGCTACAATTGGCTGGACAATGTCACACAAGTTTTCGTGATCTTCTCAGCTCATCTCAGGATACAATGGAACACCGAGGTTGTAAACAAAATTTTGAAAGCATGAAGATGCACGATTTGGAAAAACTGAAATGAAAACAGAAAATTCAAGGAATACTCAGCAGATTGGCAACACTTGTGGAGAGAGAAATAGTGTTAAATCCTTATGTTGAAGATCTTTTTCTGATGAGTTCAGTTGAATGGTCATTGACCTGAAACATTAGTTCTGTTTCTCTGGCCTGCATAGTACTTCCAGAATGTTCTGTTTCAATATGTATAAGATGAGATCCTGAAGGAAATTATTGTTGCAAGGTTGCTCAGTCAGAAATATATACTTCAAAATACAAAATGTAAGCATTGAGGTACGAAAAAATTATAAAGAATGCATTAAAAAGTAATAGTGCAATGAAACCATATACTTACATACTTGAGGAGGAGTTGTAGAGTCTTATAGCCACAGGAGGATAGAAGAAAGAAAGGAGGAATCAACAGCTAGGGGACAGAGTTTATGGTAAGGATTTTTCTGATATTTAGTTGGATAAAATCTGCTGGAAAAGTTTTTACATTTGACCTTATTGGAGATTGAATCATTTAGCTTTGAAGAAAGCCCATTAAAATATATGACAGATTATATATGGTTCAATAAAGTAATAGACCTTTTTTAATTAAATATTAAATATTGCTTTTCTCTTCTGACTCTGAATAAATAAACCATACATATTTTACATAAGTTCAGCATACAACTCAGAGTGGCCTTTGAATTAATCACTGAACTAAGAACTGATAACAGATGTGATCAAAGTCAGGATTCAGCATTTACTCATGACGTCACCATTTTTCTCCTTTAGCTTTTATGAAATGTTTATATGTTTAACATATTTAAACCATTACTCCATTACAAACCATTTTAACTGTCAAGTTCGAAAGTTTTTAAAATTATCGGTAATTAATTAAGTTTTCCAAAACAGATGAGTCACTATTTCTATGAGTGTAAATTGACATTATCCAATTTGAGTACTTCTGCACTACAATTGCTATTTCAGACCCACTACAATGTGATCTGCATGTGGAGATGATTCACGTGTTTTGACCATTTATCAACCGAGTAATTATGTCAGATTTTAAACACCTAGGGACTAATTTCCAGTTAAAGCAAAACAAATGTTTCACTTTATCTTCAGCAATGCTGCTAACTTAAAGTGAAATGGTCTTATTAGTATCAGTATGAAAGAAGAATCTTATAAATCTAATACATCAGAATCTGTTGTTAATATTCATGCAGACATAGCTCCAAATGGAAATATCCTCTTTATCGAGGTTATTACTTTTACAACAACAAGAGGTGGAAAAGTATCTCCTTTCTTCTTGGAAAAATTTGCAGCTATTGAATCAACATGAAAAAGAAGAATGAAGAACAATTTGGTAGACAGAGGTATAGAAGGAATGGCCAGTGCGAGAATAAAAGGAGCTGTTGGCATTTCTTTTAAAGTTATTAATAGTGAATCAATGGGAGTTTCAAGCACAAGTAAAATTGGTTAAGGTACACCTAAGTACATCAGAATGATCGAAACAATGCAACTGTCCATGCAGGTAGAGATAACACTGGGAAAATTTTATCATAAAACAGAGCAGTTGAACTTAAGCAAGAAAGATGGTAAATGTCACACTCTTCAGCAGCTGGGTGACACATGCAGCCAAATGTAATCGAAGAAATTTGGTATTATAGCCTGCAGAAGATGATTTGGCATTTGATATGAAGAGCCCGTAATGAACAACCAGACAAAACATTGATTTCAAGTTCAGGTTTTTCAAAAAGGTCAAGATTTAGCTACTGTACAATAAATTTTCATTTGTTGTTTGTCTGGATAAAGGATTTGTGTCAGAAATACATCCATCTTCGCTCATGTCAAATGCTGACCAGGACTTTGAACCTTCATTTTTTTTAACTTTCTGTTCATTTTCTGTCATTAATTTTGCTTTAACATTAGATTCATAATTTTACATGATGAGTTTAACAAAAACATGAATTGCATTAGAAAACAGGAAAATAGAGAGGCTAGGAAATCAGAATTGCGTGTTGTACTACTGAAACACATTTAAAGGTTTTTGAGTTGCCTTAAGTATTTTCCAGAACTCAAAAACACCCATTCTATTTTTTAGATGTTTAATTCACCCATGCTAATAAATTTACACCATCTGTAAGGCCAATTTGATTTTTACATTTTTAGTAATGTCTCATTTTCATTTTATTGGAATTTTTAAAATAGTGTACTGAACAGAACCATTTAACCCATGGCACTTTCAGTTTTCCAATTACCTTGTCTATCATTATCAATGAAAAAGAACATTGATAGATATGACAGTTAAAGGACTTCATGAATCACCGTTTGCATAAAAAATCTTAGATATATCCTTAATAATAAATTACACAGAATTTAAAAGCTAATTTGACTCGAAACAATAATCTGCATTTATGTAGAGCATCTACAATAGATCTCACAGGATAATTAATAGACAGATTTGAAGCACAGAGGAGATATTAAAACAGGCAACAAAGTGAAAATCTTTGTTAATAAGTTAACAAATTCATAATTCCCTGTGTGTAAACGGCAATTCCCTCATCCCTGAGTCAGAAAGCAGGGTAGTTTAGGAGTAGGAGTGGATATCAAACACCACTGAAGAAACCCTGAGCTGACATTGAGAGACGGTAGAAGTGAGATTAAACTGAGTCCCAATCAGCTCTTTCAAGAGGATGTAAAAAAAGTATCATTTTGAAGAGCATAGGAGATAATCCCATTTCCTGCCAAATGTTTTTTTTCTTTCAGTCAACATCACCAAAATTGATTACTAACAGATTATCAGTATACTAACATTGGTGGATGCTTGCTCTGAATCATAAATTACATCATTAGCTTCATTCAGTGACAGTATTTAATTGTACATAATGTTCTTTAAGGCATCATTGGGAGACATAACCTCAAATTTCCCTTCATTTTTTAATCTCTTGAGTATAGATACGACATGGGTTATCATACAATAACTTCAGCATTTCTGAAAATACTAAAATATATTTTCTCACTCATTTCCTTTAAGGATTTCACTGTTATCCCATCTGTCCGAGTGCTCTGTAAATATTTAGCTGCTCTCAGGTGACTTCTCTTATTTTCTCCTCAGTATTTAATGGTTCCTGCATGAGGGTTTAACTGGATGTAGAATTTTATAGTAAAATTAATTTAATACATCTGTGATTTCCTGATGTTCTCCCACATTATTTTTTAACCTGAGTTCTCCCTTACAAGAACTTACTGGTATTTTGCATCTATATAATTCATAGAAATGCTAACCCTTTAATTGTGTCAGTTTTATTTAAGACTCTTCATAACTTGTCTCAACAGCAATGTGGGGAGGCACTCAGTTACCCAGTTACACAGAATGGTAAGGAAGTATCCATCCTCAAGAATAGATTTCTAATGTCCATGACGTGCTCATAAATGTTGCATTGAAACTTAGGGATTGATGGGATAAGAGTTGTCACGGAACAAAAACAGTTGTCGCTGTTCATGGCTGTCTACCATTGTGCCTCAAACCTCTGTGACGGAGACAGATTTGTGTTTTCTTCTGAAACAAAGAGGATAAAACCAACAAATAAAACGCTGAATACACTTTTACAATACCATTCTATGTTCACATGTTGTACCATGTGCTTACAATAATGCTATGTTTGTCAGCCTAGTTGAAGGACGTTACATTTTCAGTTCTATATTAACATTTGTATTGAAAATCAAGGGAAAGTAAAAAAAAAGGCAGCAGAGTGCATTGCCCAATAGAATTAAAAACAAGGAAGTTTTAAAATATTTAAACTGATTGATCTGAAAAAGTTGTTGTATTTGAATCACAAAATTAATTCTCACTTATAAAAAATTAATTACTGGAAGTGATTACATGATGAAAACTGATGCTTAATAAATCCAGGTTTGAGTCGGTTTACACAAACACAAATAATTTATTATTTACTTATTGAGATAAAGCTTGGAGTAGGCCCTTCTGGCCCCTTGAAGCCACGCCACACAGCAACCCACCAACGTAACCCTGACCTAATCACGGGACAATTTACAATGACCAACCGTTACGTCTTTGGAATGTGGGAGGAAACCAGAGCACTGGAGGAAACCCACACAGTCACCGGGAGAACATACAAACTGCTCACCGACAGCGGAGGGAGTTGAACCCGGGTCACCTGTACTGTAAAGTGTTGTGCTAACCACTGCACCACTGTACCACCCATTGAGAGGCAAAAATTAAATATTGAAATGACAGCAACTACTCCCACCACATATTCTGTTTCCATAGTCACCAGATCTCAGTGCGTTGTAAGTCTGTGTGCATTCTTGAACACTGGGCTGAGCTTTGGATCACATAGCCATTCACTGGCTGAGAAAAACTACTTCTGTGTATGCACCACCACCCGATTTCACCTCTGTCTCAACTCGCCTGGCACTGGAACTCTCCATATTTCTTCTGTTCACATATGAGAAGATAGAGACCATCCACCATGGTGGCTACAGTCCTTAGCAGGAAGTCAAGAATTTTAACCCATTACTGATCAAGGAACAGAAAATCAGTACAAAATAACATTACATGTGACTTGGAAGACAATCTGCAGAAGGTAGTAAAATGCAAAAATTTTTGTTTTCGGTGATAGAGATCGATGATACAATAGGCAATTTTGACAAATTGCTGCCGCTGTGGATATTGAGGATGCTACATTTTATTTTCACAACTGGCTGGTAATAATAGTAATGAATGCTTATAATTGTCAGACAACTGTGTTCCTTTGTCCTGGATCATTGAATGGATCTCAAGTGTCATTGGAACAATGCCATCCAGAAAAATTGAGCATATTCCATCATTCTCCTGGATAGTGCTTGGATGGAAAGGCTTTTGGAATCAAGAATTGCAGCATGGCACATGATGCTGAGTGTCAGATCAGTTCTTAATGGTTGCTGTAGTTAGATAGCTTAACCAGTTAAGTTTCTTGTCAATGCTGGCTCCCAACATGTTGGTGACGGAGGATTCAATTATGATATTGTCATACGAAGTCAATGGTAAATTGTTAGATTCCCCCTTTATTCTTGTATATAATTATACATAGGGCCCCACAGATCATAAGATATAAAGTTCAAAGTTCAAAAAATTCATAGTTATAAGTAAATATATCATCAAAGTATGTCTATGTTATGAGATACTGCAGTGAGATTCATCTTCTTGCAGATGTTTACAGATAAAAGAGAAACACTTACATTTTACTGCAAGCAAAGACTAACAAACACCAATGTGCAAAAAGAAACAACCCGTGCAAATAAAGGTAACACTGAGAACCAAAATTGTAAAGAGTCCTTGGAAGTGAGTTTGTAGGTTGCAGAATCAGTTCAGAGTAGTAGTGGTAGATGAAGTTATCCATACTGGTTCAGGAACCTGATGATTATAGGGTAACAAGGTTGACTGTTCCTCAACCTGGTGGTGTGGCTCCTAAGCTACTGTAACTCCTACCTGATGGTAGTAGTGAGAAAAGGGCATGGCCCTTTTGGAAAGCTGAGCCTACTGGGCCTGAACACCTCCCTCTGCAACTGGATCCTAGACTTCCTGACTGGAAGATCCCAGTCAGTCCAGATTGGAAGCAGCATCTCCAACACCATCAGACTGAGCACGGGGGCCCCCCAGGGCTGTGTGCTCAGCCCACTGCTGTTCACTCTGTTGACCCACGACTGTGCTGCAACACACAGCTCCAACCACATCATCAAGTTCGCCAATGACACAACCGTGGTGGGTCTCATCAGCAAGAACAATGAGTCAGCATACAGAGAGGAGGTGCAGCGGCTAACGGACTGATGCAGAGCTAACAACCTGTCTCTGAATGTGAACAAAACAAAAGAGATGGTTGTTGACTTCGGGAGGACACGGAACGACCACTCTCCACTGAACATCGACGACACCTCCATAGAGATCGTTAAGAGCACCAGATTTCTTGGTGTTCACCTGGCGGAGAATCTCACCTGGTCCCTCAACACCAGCTCCATAGCAAAGAAGGCCCAGCAGCGTTTCTACTTTCTGCGAAGGCTGAGAAAGGTCCGTCTCCCAGCCCCCATCCTCACCACATTCTACAGAGGTTGTATTGAGAGCATCCTGAGCAGCTGCATGACTGCCTGGTTCGGAAATTGCACCATCTTGGATCACAAGACCCTGCAACGGATAGTGAGGTCAGCTGAGAAGATCATCGGGGTCTCTCTTCCCGCCATTACAGACATCTACACCACACGCTGCATCTGTAAAACAAACAGCATTATGAAGGACCCCACGCACACCTCATACAAACTCTTCTTCCTCCTGCCATCTGGCAAAAGGCACCGAAGTATTCGGGATCTCACGACCAGACTATGTAACAGTTTCTTCCCCCAAGCCATCAGACTCCTCAATACCCAGAACCTGGACTGACACCAACCTACTGCCCCCTACTGTGCATATTGGCTTGTTTATTATTTATTGTAATGCCTGCACTGTTTTGTGCACTTTATGCAGTCCTGGTAGGTCTGTAGTCTAGCGTCATTTTGTGTTGTTTTTTACGTAGTTCAGTGTAGTTTTTGTATTGTTCAATGTAGCACCATAGTCCTGAAAAATGTTGTCTTGTTTGTACTGTGTACTGTACCAGCAGTTATGGTCAAAATGACAATAAACAGTGACTTGACTTGACTTGGCCTAGATGGTGGGGCTCTTTGATGATGGATGTTGTTTTTTGTGGCAGTGCTCCATATTAATGTACTGAATGGTGGGGACGATGGTCTGGGGTGTATCCACCACTTTCTGTAGTCTTTTCTGTTCCTGGGCATTATTTTTTGTTCATAACAGGTCATGATGCAACCAGTTACCAACATAATTCCACTATTTAAGAAGAGTGAGAGAAGGAAGACAGGCTCACATCAGTTAAGATCATAAGCAATAGAAACAGAAATATGACATCTGGCCCGTCAAGCCTGCTCCACCATTCAAAAGGTTCATGGCTGATCTGGCCATTGGTTCAACTCCACCTACCTGCCTTTTCCCCATAACCCTTAATTCCCATAGTATGCAAAAATCTACCTAACTGTCTTAAATATATTTAATGAGGTAGCCTCTACTGATTCCCTGGGCAAAGAATTCCACAGATTCACTACTCTCTGGGAAAAGCAGTTTTTCCTCATCTCTGTCCTAAATCTATTCTCCCGAATCTTGACACTTTCTTAGTTTGAGTCTCACTTACCAATGGAAACCACTTTCCTGTCTTTATCATATTTAACCCTTTCATAATGTTGTAAGATCCTCTCCCATTCTTCTGAATTCCAGCAAGTATAATCCCAGGTGACTCAATTTCTCCTGATAGGCTAACCCCTCATCTCCAGAATCAGACTGGTGAACCCCTCCTTGTGGGAAAATTGCTGAAATCTATTTATGTCAATGTGGGAACAGGACATTAGGAAACTAGCGACAGGACTGAGCAGTCGACGTGAATTTATAAAAGTGAAATCATGTCTGATAAATCAATAGGAAAGTTTTTCTGTAGTTGTAACTAGTAAAATTGATCAGGGCAAACCAATTGATAGTGTATTTGGACTTCCAGTAGACCATCAACAAGGTTCCACACAAGATGTTATTCTTAAAATTTGACCATGTCAGATTTTAAATGATGTACTCATGTGTATTAAAGATTGATTAGTGGATTGAAATAGAAGGAACAAAGATATGGGAGTCATTACTAGTGGGTACCATAGAGATCAATACTGTAGTCCTGGTTTTTCACAATTCTCATCGATGATGGATTTGGGTCAGACCCAGCATCATATACAGCTTCGCTGCTTGTATACTGCCAAGTGGCAGTGTGGGTGATGAGGAAGATGCAGAGTAACTTCAGCAGATAGGCGCAGGCTAAGCAAATGGGTAAGGACATAGCAGATAGAACAAGATATTAAATAAAAGTGTAAAGTCATTCACTTTAGTGAAAAATGGAAAGTGGAGCATTTTTGTAAAAGTTGATGGTTGAATGGTGCTGATGTTTAGAGGGACCTGAGTGAGCTTGTACATGAATCTCTGAAAGTTAACATGCAAGGCTGAAACCAACTGGGATGGTAAATGGCATTTTCAATGAATTTTTAAATATTAAAGCAAACAAGCGACATGGGGCTAGTGCACTGACTGACACTAAGGTAAATGATCAGCCTCAATTTAGTAGATTGGCAGTGCAGGCCCAAGGAACTGAATAGTCTACACCTGCCTCTTCCATTCTGGTAGCAGACATTCTGGTGGTTCTACTATAATGTGGTACTGCAGTTATTTTACAGAAAGTCATATTATAGCAGAACAGACTGTAGTTTCCTTCAAAGCAGACTTAAACAGCATTAACTGATCACAATCATGTTATAACCAGTACAGATGTGTAATATAATGAATTAGCCATGATTGAATGGTGGAGCTGATCAATGAGCCAAATGGCATAATTCTGCTCCTATGTTTTATGGTCTTATGGTTAATTAGTGTTCTCTGATCCATCAGTTGTGTTCTAACCAGTTCATGTTACAGAAAAACACATTATATAGCAAAGCCACCTGTATATAAAGATGCAAGTTTAAACAGTGTCTTGTCCAGAGCTTGCAATGAACAGGTATGAGCTGCTTTATTGTCTGAGAATTTCCAAACAGATTTGAAGACTAACTGTTCATTAGTGAACATCTTACCTGATGATGGAGGAATTTAGTAAACTGTAAAATGTGAATCTATATGTATGATTATGTTCAGGTTGCTTTTTAAGTGGTGTCTGGGAAAGCTTCTATTTGGCAACTTGTCAGTGAGGATTTTCCAGTGTTAATTGGGGAAGCTTTGGCTTTGTCATGTTTAAAATCAGTGCTTGGTCAAAGAGAAATGGGCCATCCAGTTTTATTTTCTGCTTTATTCTCTATTTTACTGTAGTTGCTTGGTATTACTGACTGGGTTGCTAGATTATTTCAGAGTCAGTCTACCTCGACTTCCTTCTTCTGAAGAATAAGAAAACGAGATGGTATCTATGCAATAATTTTAAGATTACCATTCCTGTTATTTATTATCCGATTTAAATTCCTCAGATCCAATTGGGGGATTTGAACTTGCCTTACCCCGTGGATTGTTAGTACAGTCACTTAATCACTATGTCAGTGGTATTCTTGTACCCTGCAGACATGATTGGTCCATCATTACATATTTAATTGTGCTTTCAAATACATGACACCCAAGCTGTGGAAATCCTGCATTAAATCACTCCTTCTTGCTTTCAGGCATTTGTTAAGGTAATTTGTTAGGTCCAAGGATCTGTTGAGTTAGAAATTATGTTACCATTTGATAATTTTAGGAAAAATATCTGGTAAATGCAGAACCCAGTGAGAGTAATGAAGGTATGATGTTCACCATGCTTCCAATTTCCTCAACAGAGGCAAACACATGAATGAGCAACTGGTCCCTTATTTTAAATAATTAGGTTCATGATTTTTTAAGGTCCAAGGAAAAGAGTGGACTATCAATATGTTTTATTAAAACTTGCCTTTCAGTGGATTAGAGATACTTGATCACAGCCTAAAATCAAATTTACGAAGGGGAAATCATGCTTGACTAATCTTCTGGAATTTTTGAGAATGTAACTATGAAAATGGACATGGGAAAGCCAGTGGATGTAGTGTACCTGGACTTTCAGAAAGCCTTTGATAAGGTCCCAGATAGGAGGTTAGTGGGCAAAATTAGAGCAAATGGTATTGGGGGTAGGGTACTGACATGGATAGAAAATTGTTTGGCAGACAGGAAACAAACAGTAGAGATTAATGGGTCCTTTTCAGAATTGCAGGCAGTGACTAGTGGGGTACCGCAAAGCTCGCTGCTGGGACCACAGCTATTTACAATATGCATTAATGATTTAGATGAAGGGATTAAAAGTAACATTAGCAAATTTGCAGATGACACAAAGCTGGGTGGCAGTGTGAAATGTGAGGAGGATGTTATGAGAACGCAGGGTGACTTGGACAGGTTGGGTGAGTGGGCAGATGCTTGCCAGATGCAGTTTAATGTGGATAAATGTGAGGTTATCCACTTTGGTGGCAAGAACAGGAAGGCAAATTACTACTTGAATGGTGTCAAGTTAGGAAAAGGGGAAGTACAACGAGATCTAGGTGTCCTTGTTCATCAGTCTCTGAAAGTAAGCATGCAGGTACAGCAGGCAGTGAAGAAAGCTAATGGCATGTTGGCCATAACAAGGGGAGTTGAGTATAGGAGCAAAGAGGTCCTTCAGCAGTTGTACAGAGCCCCGGTGAGACCACACCTGGAGTATTGTGTACAGTTTTGGTCTCCAAATTTGAGGAAGGACATTCTAGCTATTGAGGGAGTGCAACGTAGGTTCACGGGGTTAATTCCTGGGATGGCAGGACTGGCATATGTTGAAAGATTGGAGCGACTGGGGTTGTATACATTGGAATTTAGAAGGATGAGAGGGGATCTGATTGAAACATATAAGATTATTAAGGGATTGGACATGCTAGAGGCAGGAAACATGTTGGGGGAGTCCAGAACCAGAGGCCACAGTTTAAGAATAAGGGGTAGACCATTTAGAACGGAGTTGAGCAAAAACTTTTTCACACGGAGGGTTGTGGTTCTGTGGAATGCTCTGCCTCAGTAGGCAGTGGAGGCCAATTCTATGGATTCTTTCAAGAAAGAGTTATATAGAGCTCTTAAAGATAGCAGAGTCAAGGGATATGGGGAGAAGGCATGAAAAGGGTACTGATTGTGGATGATCAGCCATGATTACAGTGAATGGTGGTGCTGGCTCAAAGGCCTGAATGGCCTACTCCTGTACCTATTGTCTATTGTCTTGAGACCATAAAATAATCAAGAAAAATAAACAAGCACATTGTTTAAAGGAAGTCAGACTGCAGAGTCTTGAGGTACAAAGTGGGCAACGTGATAGCATAACGTAATGTTAATTACATTAATGTTATTTCAGCATCAGTTACCTGGGTTCCATCCCCACCACTGTTAGTGAGGAGTTTGTATGTTCTATTTGTGACTAGGTGGGTTTCCTCCGGGTGCTCTGATTTCCTCCCACATGCCAAAGGTGTATGGGTTAGAAGGTTAATTGGTCACATGGGTGTAATTGAGCGCTGTTACAGTGCTGTATCTCTAAATCAAAAATAAAGGAATATAGATGATTTTTCATAAATTATTGTGAATGTTCAAAAAATGTTGTTTATTGCTAAAGTAAATTGAATACCATGGGAGGAAATGTTTCAGATTTATAGAACATCAGTGAATCCACATACAGTAATGGTCTTCTTAGTTAAAGGAAGCTGTTAATTTATTGGAAGTAGGTCAGAAAAGGTTTGCTGGACTTATACCTGACATGGGCAGGTTGATTTAAAACTATAGGTTGGGCAGATACCTGCTGGAATTTGAGAATGAGGTGTGACTTGACTGAAGCATGAAATTTCCTGAGGAACCTTAGCAGAGTGGATAATTTTCTGTTGTCAGAGAATCTACAACTAGGGAGTCACCTTTGAAAATCCATGATTACCCTTTTAAGATAAAGAGGTGACTCTTTTTTTCTAACAGACATGAGTCTTTGGTCCTTTGGACAGTGGATGGAGAGTCTTTGAAGATTTTTAGCACAGAAGACACTAAGGGATAAAAGGTTGCTGAAAGTAGACGGGAGTGCAAACTTAAAGTTACAATCAGATCAGGCATGATCTTATTAAATGATAAAACATGGTTGAGGGGCAAGTGACCAACTCCTTCCTCCATTCCATATACTGGTATCTCCTGACAAAGGTGCCACATTGCTTGGGTTTAAACTGGTGGTCTACTGATCATTATCAGTCACATTTCAACTCCATTTGATTTGAGCTGAAAATAGGAACATATAGGAAAATAGCAACCTAAAGCAGAGACTCAAAAATGGGTTAAAAAATACGTATTCCCGTTTTAAAATAATGTTCTAGAAATAACAGGAAGAAAAAATTACTGTAATGCAGTATCAGCAATAGAGTCAGTGCTAATAACTGTTGGGATAAAAGCGAATGAAGGCTTAACCAAACGTTGTTCCTTTACTGTTTTAATATGCTGCATGAAGCGGAAGTTATTTTAGTTTTCGGCCCTGATAAGTATTTTATGTGACCAGTGTTTTGTACGTTTTAATGATACATTTATTCTTGGTCTTGAATTTTCTTAACTCAGAATTACACAGCATTGTTTCCTAAACGAACTTGTTTAGTCAAGAGTCGTGAACACATTTGAGGTCACAATTTACCAATTTTGTAGGCTAACTGTGCTTTTATACATGAATGAACCGATCAATAGAGAAATTGACCCAGCAGCTTTGGCGGGAGTTTTCTGCTTGAATCATTGAAGTGTGCATTTTGCTGCCATGTGCTCCTGCGAGATTACTTTATCTGCGCTAAAAAGTCGCGTTGCAGACTTGAAGGAGGGTAGTCCAAACAATAAGGGCGGGGATGCGTGGAATACCCACCCTGCTGGAGTTGTCATGGCAAGCTGCGCGGCTGGAATTGCTTGTGGTCAAAGAGGATGGAGGCAGGCGCGGCGCGGGTTGGAAAGAAGATAACGCACCCCCACTCTTGCTTCTGCATTCACTGATCTGATCCTGGCAATCTATTCGCTCAAAAGAAGGCGAAAATGGCGGATAATGACAGTTCAACACCTGTAAGTCTTCTGTCGAAAGTTATTTTTATGTTAAATTTGATGGAGTTTTTTCGAAAGGGTTAATTTTGGTATGAATATAGCGCCCCCATATCCAATATGCGCACACTTTACCTGGGAACTTAAAACATGGTAGTTCGAGCACCCAATTGTTTAAAGCGTGGAAAGTAATTTCGGTATATTATTGATTCTGTA
The DNA here is from genome assembly GCF_030028105.1 of Mobula birostris. Classification (NCBI taxonomy): domain Eukaryota; kingdom Metazoa; phylum Chordata; class Chondrichthyes; order Myliobatiformes; family Myliobatidae; genus Mobula; species Mobula birostris. Next base: position 175,860,382 of record NC_092370.1, on the reverse strand, counting down.
ATAACGTTCGGCAAGTGTTTGAGCTTTCGTAGCAGATTCGGGGATCACTGCTGTGCATTGGATTCGGTCCATCTATTTTCTAATACGTTTCTAGCGTAACATAATTTCGGTGGTACTTAACTCTTTGCAAACTTAGCACGTGTCCGATCAATTGTGAGACGTTTTGTTCATTGTTGCTGGTCGAAAACTTAGTTTATAATCGAATATAATTAAGATAATTGGAGTGCCTATGCAATGAGTCAGCGTAAAGTTTAAATCCCTGTTGCAGTGAGGCGGATGTCCGTACGTTGTACACGTTGCAGGTCCTTTTTATAAAAATGCGTATTAATATTTTAATTAAAGTGCAGTGTAAACTTTGCAGCCGAGCACTATGACAGATGGCTGGAGCCCCAAATTAATTCAAATACACAGAAATTATGTCTTTCAAATCTGCAGTGACGCCAACAATATTAATTTTACAGGTGAAGCCCTTTGTCGGTGAGATCAAAAGCGGGCTGAAGCCATCGATGAAGATGACCATAATGGGGATAGTTCATTCAAAGCCCAACAGGTATAGAGAACACTTTGGTGCTTGTCTTTAGATTCCGGAGTGATTCTTCATATTCCTGTCCTGCATCTCATTCCCAATAACTTCATTCTACTGTCAAAACGTTTTTCGTTATTAAGCTAGTACTAAAGTGAGGTAGAAAGTTTCTACAATGGCTTGATGGAATCCATAATACATTACACACCTGTGCTGCTTTGGCTGTTGCCTTGTGAAAATAATAACTTTAGTTGAACTCTTAATAGATTTTATGTTTGGCTTCAAAGGTTATTACAGTTGCATATTGTGCACCTCAAGTGGAGTTCAACAGTATGCTGTGAAAGCCAGAGAATTAGGTTGAAATGTTTTCTGGATAATGAGCTTTGAAGTACATCCAAATCTCTTCAGATCACTGGTCATCGATTGTGGAGTTCAGTATTTTAAAACAGCAATATAACATCTCACTAACCGTAGATTAACACAGATATATTGAAGCATAATATAGAAATGAATTATATTTCTATCAGAGACCATGAAAAACAATATTTCACTCTTACCAGATACTCATTTTGATGCACATGTTATTTCAGACCTTAGGAGAATTTGCCTCTTATTCTGCAGAGGGGCAAAATTTAATCTTTTAAATTCCACAATTTCTTGGAATGAAACACGCCAGAAAGAATAAAATGTAAGCATTATTCAGAAATTGTGACAACACCAGAGATTAGTGGGCCACCAAATTTTGTGCTATTTTTAGTAGAATGTTTAGCTTGTTATGTTTGGGGTAGATAAACAGAAATAAGGAATAAAGCCAGGTCATCTGGTGAAGATGAAAGGAAGAAGATCTAGTGCTGAGGATTCTGTCCAGTCTACTCCTTTGGAAACATGTTCTATTAATACCTCCAGTTCAGAAGCCAAACTGGCTTATCTTAACAACTTAATCAAAACAAACTGACTCAGTTTAAATAAGTGGTACAGCTATTCACTAAACTACTTGAGAGAACCATTTTAAATATATGCTGCAAGAGAAAATAAGTGAAATGAAAGCAATTGGAAAGTAACTAGACAACTTCAAATCAGAAAAAGAGCTCTTAGCAGATTAGCTGAACTTGATATTTCCAGTTTATAACAAGATTTCTAATATTTGATTAGAAAATTAATTAGAGTGTTTGGAAATATAGAGCACCACAATGCTGCCTAACGTACTGAAGGAACTCAGATCAGGCAGTAACTCTGGTAAGGAATAAATAGTTGATGTTTTGGGCCAAGACCCTTCATCAGGACGGGAAAGGAAGGGGGAAGACGCAGAATAAGAAGGTGGGGAAAGAGAAGGAGTACAAGCTAGAAGGAAATAAAACACATCTTACCAACTAATTTTATTATCCCTTTAGAACCATGAAAACTGACAAGAGAGCGAGAAAAATGTAACAAAATAGAGTTCACATTTTTGGCACGGGAAGAATTAGCATTCCCTATTCTTTAGTAAACATACTGTGTAAATTGTCATTACTTTCTCATGCCCTTGGGGAAGAGGGTAGTTCACAGCAAGAAAGTGCAACATTCCCAAGGCTTGATCAGTAACTATTTATGTACTGGTGAGTCATCTTTAGCCAAATTTATATTTATCCTACCGACCTCCTCGCCACAAACAATCAAGCATACTATTTTAAAAGAGCAATGCAACATCTTGCAAACTTCTGATTAATGCAGACTATAATTAAGCATGTTCTAGAAATGAATTACCTTGATAGTTGAAACGGTCAAATTCAAAGTCAGCACAATGCCTTTTTAAACTCATGATGTGATAGTATGTGCTTGGCTTCTAAAATGAATCAATGGATCTCTGTTTCCAAAGCAAAAGCTGCCAATTTACTACACATTTAATGTAAGTGACCAGGTATCAACTTAGTACAAGATTGATCATAAGCACTCATGTTATTGATCTTACATTTTGTCTTGATTCCTTGAAAGCTGCACAACATTAATAAGGTAAGTTAATATTTCATCAACAAGCATATGCAATTCCAGATTGTTGAGGAGCAGAAGGAGCAGTCAGTTTTGCTTTCTATGTTGTTCCAGCATTTGAACATAACCTCATAACGTTTTAGAGTGAAGACGCTTTGCCATCTGGAAAAATGCCAGCTGAGAAATTAAGCCAAAGCATTTCTTTCCTAAGTAGTTTTCCACATTTCTCCTTGCTCCCTCCACCCCTCACAATTTTTATAGTCCTCATCTACCTAAGTACTCCACTCTTCATATCTACTCACAGAGGGTTACAAGTCAGCTGTTTATCTTAAACCTAGGATTGAGGGATTTTTCTTAACCAAAGGTGTGTGGGGTAAAGGCAGTTAGATGAATTTGAGTCATATATCACTTTTTGTCAAAGTGGATAACTGAACAAGACTTGAGGAACTAAATGTTCCGATGATAATCTTCGCTCTGGTATAGTTCCAAATTTGCCTTCTGGTAATTTGCTTAGGTATCCATTGTTTAAACGTTAACCTGTCAAAAATGACCAGCTTAAGTGAATAAGATTCAGTTGTTAGGTGACACCCAATATGTGGTTATGTGGTTCTTCCAGCAGGAGTACCTTTTAGGAGTAGGAGCTTTGGTTTTTTTGTATTTACTTCAATATTTATTGTTATAGCATTAAAACCAACCTGGTTAAATAAGATTCCCCTGATTAATTCTCAAGTCACTGGATAAATCACTGAAGAAGTTCCCATTGAGAAAGTGAAATGAGCTTAGATGTTAAGTCCCGGTTCCAGGGTAGTTCATTGTACACTGAAGGCAGATTGGCCCCTATTGTGAATTTGTACTCTACAGGAAATTCTTTACTTTTTTAAATTTAAAGGATATAAATTTTCAGAGAAAAAAGCAACAAATTTTTTAAATACTTCAAGGAGGAAAGAGCAAACACTTGCTAAAAGCTGGCTGAAATCAGTTACTTTGTCGGCAAATTCCAAATGTTACAAAACTTTCCCAGGAATCCTGAAGTAGTTACGGCTTTGCTACAGGAACCAGTCATTCACCCATAAATTCCATTTCGAAACAGGACAGGATGAAGAATTTAATGGTGACAGGAGGAAATCTGCCTCAGGCAGAATTGTGATGTTTAAAGTCGAGATGTCGAGATATTAGTAATTTGTTGACCCTATGACAAAATCCTTCAACTTTTGGGGGAAAAACTAGAGCTCCTCATTTTTAAAAAAAAACTAATGCAAGAGTGGAATTATTTTATAACAGCATGTAACTAATTATTCCAACATGTGACAGCCTTTCCACTTAGAGTGCTACTTTGTTGTAATGGCGACACTCCACGTATCACTCCAAAGGCTTGTTTTCATTCATCTCCCACTTCTACATGTTTTGCATTAAAAGCGACTGAGTAATTTTCTCATTTCTTTTATCTAAAGCAACGACCTTTGTGCAGCCCAGCTACAGTAATCACAGGGTTTCTGAATGTTATGAAATGTTCAGTTTATCATTTCGAGTGGGTTGCAGAGGTTTAAAGTCTACTTCTTAAGTATGTGAGGAAAACTTAAACTTCCATCCCAAAGCATAACTTGAAGAAAAGCTTCGTTGTATCTGATGCTCTCAGACACTTCAGGCTGAGTGAATCAAATCAACTGAAGACTGACTTAAGTGACAGCAGAGAACACAGAAGGAGACTGTGATAGATCATCTGCTTGTCACTTTTAGATAAAGGTTATTGAAATACTTCACCCTTGTCTTTGGCACTCACAGACTGGCCATTGTTGATGGTGAGGCTGTTTAATTGTCTACCACCATTCACATTAGGCAGGATGGCAGACTTTTCATTTAATCCATTAGCTGGGGGATCACTCTACTCCCTACTGTATGTTGCTTTCACCATTTAGCACACATTTTACAAGGATTTTGCCGGGATTCCCCATTTACGAGGATCCTCATTTATGAAGACGTTCCCAGGACTTGAGGGACTGAGTTATGGAGAGGAGTTGCAGCTGTTTTCAGTGTAGGAGAATGAAGGACGAAATAGAGGTGTCTAAAATCATGAGGTGTATAGATGGGATCAAATTTCTCCCAGGATTGGGGAATCAAAAGCTAGACAGCATAGGTTTAAGGTGGGGGGGAGGGGATAATAAATAGGAACTTGAAGGGCAAATCTTCCACCCAGAAGGTGTTCAGTATATAGGATGAGTTCCCAGAGAAAGTGATTGATGCAGGCACATTAACAATATTTTAAAGCCATTTGGACAAGTACATGATAGGAAAGGTTTAGAAGGATGTGAGCAAATGGGGCAAGTAGATAGGAGTCTTGGCTGGCATGAACAATATAGGCCAAAGGGTCTGTTTCTCTGCTACAGTATGTGATACTATCACTCCATGCAAACCCAGGCTGTAACTTGCCTTATTTCTGTAGGCACATTCACGTGCTCCACTGCACTCATTGTTGAACTTGTGCACTGATGGTGATAGCCAGGCCACGTGTTTACAGATTCTTGGTGTATATGTTTCTGTTGCTGTTGTTGGTTCATAAAGCTTCATACATATCCAGGTTTTAGCTGCCCAGCAGAACTCCATAAAGGCTATTACTGTCAGGGATTGATGTACTTGGATTGATATTCAAGAATGGCCTGTTGGTCATGCTTCCAAGCCAATCCTGAGGATGGCCATTAAAGTTCTCCATCCAAATACCTTCTATGCTCTTCGTTCTGAAGAGCAAGTAGGCATAAAGCATATTTTGTTGGGGGAATTTCAATGCCTATCACCAGAAATTAGATATCTGGTTCAAAATGTTAACTAAAGATCTTATTTATCTTCTTGGCTCTTCATTATAAAGTCTATCTATATTCATTCGTCTTGCTTATGTCATTCTTCTCTCTATTCTTCCTTTGTGTGTTGTTCAGCACGAATGAGCAATGACTCATAAACTTCCAGTAAGATGGTGGCCCGCCATATGCAGTGGCTTCTCCATGGACAACCAAAGGTGTTTTTGTCTTTTGTAAATGTCCGTTTAATGATCGTAAGACAATGCTGGATTTTAAGAATTTTGCATACTGCAGGTCAGTGTGGTGCTTGTTGGAGGAGAAACTGGACTTGGTGCAGACCATGTTGCTGCCTGTTACAGGAAAGTATTGAAGGCATTGGAGTTGGTACACGAAGGTAATGGTGGGAGATTGTCATGGATGTTTCTCTTGCAATCGCACAACGCTGATGGATATTGATGATGTAAGATGCCACAGGTCTTTTCCCCTTGTTTATTGGTGTGACAGATAGCGGGGGAACTGCATGGTCTTTGTTTAGCAAGGGCTAGGCCTCAAGCCATGGGCTTGCCTGCTGCTGCAGTCCAGGAGAGGAGATGCCAGAAATGAAGCTGGGCCGCCCTCCAGTTTTCAATCCGTGGAATGATGTGCTGGATTGCGTGTGTGTGTTCATCAGCAGACTACTGGGAACTGCACCTTCAATTGAATTAACAGTGGGTATTGATCAGGAGGAGGTGTTGTTGACCATGTTCTACCTGGTACTGTGATCCTTTGTGGATCACTGAAATAACATTGAGGACTTCCTCTCTAACTTTTCCTTTGTACTACCTCAATGTACAGATGTGATGAAATTACCTCAAACACAAGAAAGTCTGCTGATGTTGCCTTGGATTTCCAGCACACACAAAATGCTGGAGGAACTCAGCAGGTCAGGCAGCATCTATGGACAGGAATAAACAGCTAACATTTCGGGCCAAGACCCTTCCTTGGGACATAAGTTATGGATGAAGTTATTTATGTGGATTGGATACAAGACAATGTTTTTCCACTGTACCTCAGTGCATCTGACAATAATAATCAACTTTTCCATTTTGTTTGACAAGTCAAGGGTGTCATTCAACCATATATTTCCAAATGGAATTAGATGTATTTGAAGAGGGAGTAGGGGAAGAAGCTGCTATATGGAGGAAGTCTGGAGAAAATGTAATTTACCAACTGGGTAACTCTGAGAATTTTGTCAGCCCTGGCCCCTCTTTACTGTCATCTGACACCAAGAACCAGCTAAACCAGCTGCTTGAAATAAAAACAGGAACTGGTGAAAGTACTTGGTAATTTTGGTTTCAGAAACAGAGCTGATATTTCAGATTAATGATCTTACAGCATTTTTTTTACTTCAAGTTTCTAGCAACCGTATTTTTTATTTAGCTCTTTGGTTTTTTTAAAGTATTTTTAGCATTTTTTTTTGGTTGGTTTGTCAGCAGCCTACCTCGGCTAGCCTGCTTGTACGGACACCCGAAGGATGGTCAGCTATATTCCCTGTAGGCTAAATGACATCCCCATCTGTAGAGGAGAGGGCACTCCAGATCATTCTAGCTGAAGAATTGCCCATAATCAAAAGAAACGTAATTTATTTTACATTAATCAAGCATGAGGTCTAATGGAGAGGTTTGTGGCAGATTGAGCGTACTGCAGTGATGTGACTGACTTGATCAAAGTTTATTTGCACGGTAGGCCAAATGGTTCATCATCAAACATGCTCTATTTGGCTTAACCTCATAGTATTGTGGAGTACTTGAGCATCCATATTCTTGCCTTGATCTGTGCCCAGTGTTTGCTTGACTGAGATACCTAAGAATAGATGATGTTTGTGGGCTAGTAATGTGGTATTAGTTACAATTTAAAAGATGAATACTGGAGAACAGGAATGCAAAGCAAAATGAAATGAAAGCTCTTATTATTTTTGTGATCACTCATGTGATGTTTGCACATGTGATTATCTGCAGCTTTGTAATAAGTCTCATCAGCAACCCTTTGGAAACAGAGACAGACGTTGGCCTCGAAGTGACAGTCAGCTTTCGGGATCGCACAGTTGTACGAAATGCCAAAGTTTCAGGCAAATGGGGAAAAGAAGAGAAAAATATACCTTATTTCCCTTTCGCACCTATGCAGCACTTCAAGGTGAGTGTCAGTTATCTTGTGGAAGAAGTACACTTAAGTTGCTCTATCTTTAGATGGTATCCCAGTGAAATATGTAAAATACAGTGTAGATATGCTATTAAAAGAAAATGTGCTGCATATGCTTTCCTGGTCAGGTAGCATCTATGGAAAAAGAAAAAGTGAATTTTTAGGTCAGTTTCCTGTGAAAAATCACCAACCTGAAATTTCAAAACAGTTAGTCTCTTCGCATATAGTGCCTCATATCCTGAGAATTTCCAGGATCTTCTGTGTTGTTTCAGATTTTCACCACCTGCAGCTGTTTGGTTCAAAATCATTTCACTCCTGTGCTTTAGAATCCTTTCAGAGTTCATATATGCAGTGAATGACTGAGGCGTGTTCAGGATTCAAAACCCATCGTCCATTTGTGCTGGGGTAACTGGTGTCATTCAGAGCAAAACAGTAAGAACAAAATATTATCAGAGCACTTGGTGTAACAAAGGACTGAAAGAAATGATCACATTTGATTGTTAATCCTCTGACTGTTCTGGCTAGGGATTGCTTAGTGGTATAGATTAAACATGCCTTAAGACACTATGTCTTGGATTCAATCTAAACCAGACCAATGGAGCTGCAAGTTTTCTGTATGTGGTGTAAGAGGAGGAAAGTGACTCATTATTTACTTAGCGAGCCAACAGTGGGCAGATTAGTATCTTTTCATGCTCTGTGTCCCTATGAACTGCATGTTGAATGTGCAGGATAGATAAGGGCAGACTTTGCAAGTATTTATTGATATACTTGTATGTCAATTAAAAACAAGGCATATGGAAAAACGTAAAATTTAACTGATATTGGATGATATGGTGAAAGATCATAAAGGTCTCAGAAAGGCAGCGTCCATTATTAAGGACCTCCAGCACCCAGGGCATGCCCTTTTCTCACTGTTACCATCAGGTAGCAGGTACAGAAGCCTGAAGGCACACACTCAGCGATGCAGGAACAGCTTCTTCCCCTCTGCCATCCGATTCCTAAATGGACCTTGAAGCTTTGGACACTACTTCATTTGTTTTTCATATACAGTATTTCTGTTTTTGCACACATTTTAGATTTGTTTATTATGTTTTATTTTATTTTTTATTTCTCTCTCTCTCTCTCTCTCTCTCTCTCTCTCTCTCTCTCTCCTTTCTCTCTCTCTCTCTCCTTTCTCTTCTTTCTTCTCTCCTCCTCCCCCCCCTCCCCCCGCCCCCCAGATTATGTATTGCATTGAACTGCTGCTGCTAAGTTAACAAATTTCATGTCACATGCCGGTGATAATGAACCTGATTCTGATATGTTTGCTCTATGATGATCCATACTAACTAGAAGTTACTGGAAATCTAGTTAGTCTGAAAGAAACACAGTCCTGCAAGGTTAAGACTGACTAGTTTCACAGATGGTTCCAATGATTCTGATACAGGCCCTCAGAAATTCACTGTGTGAATTTATTTTCTGATAATGCACGTTACCTTCACAAAGATGTGGGACAAAATTAACCTTGGAGCATTTCATTATGCACTGAAAGAATGGTAATCCTCTATTCGCTGCTTTCCACCTGCATCCAAACAGGAATTCGGGCTCAGTCAGACCTAGGTGAATGGATAAACACACTCTCAAGTGATTGTTCAGTTAAAAGCTGCAACTTCAGTTTCCAATACTTTGACGAAAAAGAGGAAATGCTTTATTTTGTGCCAGATATCTTGTGTAAAACAGAGATTGTGTTGCTTTGGTATTGTTCATTGAACCCAGAATTTATTCAGTTGTACTTAGTTCCAGAGCTGCATCCTGACTTCACGGGTGATACATTTTGAAAGAAGGAATGGGAAATAGACAAAATGGCGCAATTTTAAGTGGGACAGAGGCATGGTGATGCTGGGTTTAAATGTACGAAGCTTTAAAGTTGGCTGGACAAGCTCCATCAAAAGAAACACTTCAGAGCCACAGTTTTACAGATGCTAAAATGAGGAAGTTATATTAAGCATTTACTTAAATAGTTAGGCCTCAGATGGATTATTTAGTCCAGTTCTAGGCCGCAAATATGATGAAAAGACAACAAAGCATTGGCAGGTGGAAAAGAGATTTAGTAACAAGATAGCAAGGATGAGATTTTGTTATATACTGTACAGAAACAAGGATTTTTCTGCTTTAAAGGAGAGAAGATTAATAGGAGCTGTAGAAATTTTCACAATCTTGAATGACTGTCATTAAGTGAATGAGGAGAAGCTGCAAGTGACAGCAATGTTGCTGTCCAAAATATAAAAAATTAAGATAATAGAAAAACCAGAAGCGTGATAAAACAATTTTCAGAAGGCATGCCATTGCTGAACTCCCTGAAAGGTGTCAAAAGTAGCTTCATTAAACTGATAACTCATTTAGTCCTCAGGGTACATTGCTAGGAATGAGAGGGCCAATGGTGGAAGATAACAAGAGCATTATCTCGAGAGGGAGGGATGTACTACTGACAACATTGCACTGGAAATGACACTCTAGCACCAATAAATCACCCATAGCTCAGTTTGGAGAGGGCTGGGGCGAACATTGTGGTTGTTCATCGTACGGAGTGTGTTAGCCAATGCTGAGGACTGGCAGCTCTGCTTCATGGCCGTCCACTCGGATCCCGTTTGAAGAGAAGGAAGCTGCTGTCAACCCCTCTCTGTTCAGCTGCAAGCATTCCCCAGCACAGAGACTTTCTTTTGGTGTGTGCATGCGTGTGTCGGTGCATGCCCCTGTGTGTGCGCGTGATGATGTCTTTTTCATGCCTTTACAAGGTGGGGAGCGAGAGAGAGACTGTGTGGCGTGCCTCTCCTCACACAGACATTTTCGCAGTATTTTTCCCTTTATTCTACGAGGTTGAGTTGCGATCTCGACACTCAACCCGGCAGGGATGGAAAGCGTACTCGGGAGCGGACCCGACTGGATTCGAACCTGGGAACCTCCGATCCAGTGTCCAGCACTGATGTCATTGCGCCACCAGCCGGCCCCAGCACAGAGACTTCTCAGAAAGAGCCTCCATTGAATTTGTCACTTAAACATCTCCTGAGAAAGCTTTATCTGAGCTTGGGAAATGCTGTGTAGTCAAATAGCAAGGCAGTGACTTCTATCACATCCAGCTAAAGGTGATGACAGAGACCAGGAATCTTTAAGCCCAGGGAGTATCCACTCAGCCCAACCTGCCCAACAACCATCCTCACAGATAGTCTTTCTGCTCTGGATCATTGGTGAGAACAGCAGCTTGTTCCAAGTTGCCAGCTGAACAGTGGCTGCTCTAGATTTTTAAAAAAAAGTATAGTGGGTACAAATTAGTGAGTGTTTGGACCGCAAGATCAAATCAGCATTCTGCAGGGCATTGCTAAGTAGAGTACTGCTATAGTAACTTGCTTGAAAAAAAAGAATTGTCTACATATTTGCAAGGAAATACTTGAAGGCAAAGGGGAAAGGGCTGGTTAATGTTCACCTGGTGCTGACGAGATGGCACAGGCACTATAGTCGAAGGTAGCACAGTTAGTAGAGCTGCTGCCTCACAGCACCCTTGGCCCAAGTTCAACGAGAACTTCCATTGCTGTCTGTGTGGAGTTTGTAGGTTCTCCCTGAGACTGTGCGCGCTCCAGTTCCTTCTACACCCTAAGGGCATGTGGCTTGATAGGTTAATGGCCACTGTAAATTGACCCCATCGTTTAAGTGTGGTAGAGTCTGAGGAGAGCTGCTGGAAATCTGAATTGGTATGGGATTCATGTATTACACTGCTGAATGGTTGGCATAGATTCACTGTTTCAGGGGAGCCTTTTCCATTTGCATGAGTGTATGGACTATTGTGATGTCCAGTTCTATGATTTTTCAATATAGTGAGACTATTTTAAAATCTGATTTCAGATGGAAATCCTGTGTGAGCACCAGCAGTTCCGGGTTCAAGTCGATGGACAACAACTATTTGATTTCACATACCGCTTCCAGCAAATACAAAAACTAACTGCATTAAAAATTATAGGTGACCTTCGACTGACGAAAGTAGTTTAATTTTTGTAATGTGCTCTTTGAAAACAAAGATATAATTTCAGGAGGTGATTTTTCCCCCATAAGAATTATTTTAAAAATCTTTCTGCAGTCTAATTGTTGCTCCAATCTTCCAATAATTTCCCTTCTGAGCAGAGGAAAAAAATGTACCTTTTGGAAAAGTGTTCAGAATTTGTGTTGAGTTTTGTGGACTTGGGTTTTGAAATATAGGATTTGACTTTAAAGGCAAGCCAGCAAATTGGATTGTTCAGAACCTTCTTATGCTTAATTAAATATTTCTTTATGTTCCAAAGTCTGTCTGCTTCTCCTTTTAATGGCTCACATTATTGTAGTCAACCTTTCCTTCACATTACTTAGTCCAATCAGTTGTGTGTCAGAATTATTACATGTACAATAAAAGAAGTATGGTTTCCAGTGTTCCTCCCTGCATTTCATGGGCACAATCGTTATTAAACATTATCACCTGTTGTCAATTATCATGATTATTCAGTGCATTAAGCCAGATCAGGAAGCTGTTAACACCTCACACTTGCCCATGTACAAATCTTGAATTCTTGCCCATAAGCTGCCTGTTGAGCTGAACATGCTTCAGTGTTAAATTTTTAGTGGTGTTTCTTCTAATTTCTAAGATGTAGTTCATTCAGTAGCTCTATTGCCTTGAAGGCTGTGGGTTCAAGAGTCAAGTTGATCCCTTAATACTCATACTGAGGGTTGCTGCTGAGGTGATGTCTTTCAGATGAGATAAGACCATAAGACATGAGAGCAGAATTAGGCCATTCAGCTCATCAAGTCCGCTTCAGCATTTCATCATGGCTGATCGCAGATCCCATTCAACTCCATACCCCTGCCCTCTCACCATATCCCTTGATGCCCTGACCAGTCAGGAATCTATCAGCTTCCGCATTAAATATACCCACGCACTTGGCCTCCACCGCAGTCTGTGGCAGAGCATTCCACAGATTCACCACTCTTTGGCTTAAAAAAAAATCCTCCTTACTTCTGTTCTAAAAGGTCACTCTTCAAATTTGAGGCTGTGCCCTCTAGTTCTGGATACCCCCACCAGAGGAAACATCCTCTCCACATCCATATTTATTTAGTCCTTTCAACATTTGGTAAGTTTCAATGAGATCCCCACACATTCTCCTAAATGTTAAACATTGTAGATGTTAAACTAAGGCCCTGCCTGCTATCTCAGGTGCTGGTTAAAAGAATTCATGACTCTGTTTCAATAGCAATGGCATTATCCCCAGTGTCCTTATGAGTATCTAACCCCTCTTTGCACCTCAAAAAAATTCAGATTTGTTCACTTCTTAAACTACTGACCATAGTTTTTTCTGTGAAAGGTTGGCTATCACACTGCTACATTTGGAGTTGGAGCAATAACATTATCTTCTTTGAGACCCATCTTCACAGAAGTTGATTCTGTTGTGTGCTCATTGTATCATTTAGTATCACTGTTTCCATGTTGTCACGGAGCAAACATAAGATGGAGACAGATTTCTGTGGATGTCCAGATTTGGCGCGGATGTTGGCCTAACCTCCAGTAAATTTCCTGTGGGAATGGAACTAATCATCAGAATTCATGGAAAGCTTCAAGGAACCAAGGTCACCCAAACTTAAGTTGCAGTTCCAAGAAGGCACTTGCATTTGCTCATGCTCAGAGGCAATTGACTCATTCACTGACATTTTCATAATGTGACAGAGACCCTCAATCAATCTACCCATTTTTCGTCACATTACTCTCCAACAAGATAGACCCTGGAGAATGTGGACCATTTCTCATATCTTTGGAGCACCTTTTCCCCAACAGCAAACGGCAGTGATGAAATTCACCGTTGCCTCTGGTATGTCAACATAGGCTTTGGTCAAGTGAGGAACAGGATATTTGAAGATCAAGACCTGGTATAAAACTCATGGTCCAGCAGAAAGCAGTGATCCCTGTCCTAAATGCTTATGAGATCTGAACTACATGCAGCAGACATTTAAAGGCACTGGAAACTTTCCATTAATGTTTCTGTTAAACTTCTCCAAGTTCCTTGGAAGAGTAAACTAAGCAACATCAGTGTCCTCTTCAAGGCTAACTTCCAAGTATTATGACATTAATTACTTTGTTGGCTGTGTGGGGTAAGTCACACTTAAATGACCAACACCAGACTCCCAGAACACTAAGTTCTGCCATGGGAAGAAATTACCAAGCCAATAGAAGTTGATCCTAGGACTGTTTGGAGCTTCCAAGAAGAAATGTATTTCCCCACTGACATCTGACAACTTTGTGACCACTCAAAGTGGAGGAGGGAGCAGTATGGATCAAAGTCGTACACTGGGAACACACAAAGCTCTGCATTAACAGAGGAAAGAGCATAATACTTCTCAAATTACTCATCTTCCAGCCACTTCTTGCCTTTCCAATGAAGAATCTGCAGGATTAGTCACCACGAAAAGAACTAGAAGCTTTGATCCCAAGGAACTTTCTAAGGCAGGACATTTGGAGTATCCGTTGACAGCAGTCCACTTTGAGATGTCCAAGGATCATGAAAACCCCAGCTAAATGTAAGTCTTTTGATACTTTTTATTGATCTTGAATATGGTAACATTTGAAATGTGTTGGGATTACATATTCTGGCTCTGATTGGGAAAACACCCCAGTCATTGTAGTGCACCTTCTGACAGATGTTAAGTTAGTGGTTCCCAAAGTGGGAGTTATTGCCCCCTAAGGTGGCAGGAGTTTCTAAAAGGTTGCTTGGTAGCAAGGGGGACAGCTGAGGGATTTCAGGATTAATTTAATAAATGAATTACTTATTATAAGCATTTCATCCTCAGTGCCTCATAATTGATTACAATTATCACGTAATCACCCCATCTCTTACTAATCCAACATTTTTTTAGACTTTGCTTGAAGCAAGTTACAGTTGTTGAAAAGCAATGTGAAACTTAAATATTTAACATATCATAAGAATTCTGGACCGATGAAGTTGTTATTTCTGAGCATTATTGCCATTCACTACTGTAGTATTGTGTTGGGTAGTATGATTCCCATACTCTAATCACGTAGTGATGCAATTCCTACAAATTAGAGTATGCTCTTCGATGGGGTTCAGAGCATGCCCTTTCAAATGGTCTTGACCATATTTCTCTAGCCCATTGCCCAACCGAGGTATTGCTGCCCCACGTTACGTACCTTCAGGCAGAGAGTCAGATTTTGCCTGAGCTATGATAATGTCATAACTTTCTCCATTATAGCTTGCAGCCCTTGAGGTTGGACTTAAACAATAGGCAATTTACTGTGGTTGCTATTCTAAGATGAAAATGACAGAAGCAGAGCAAGCAAAAAAGAAGTGTAAACACTGTAATGTGGAGTATCTGATACATGGATTTATACCAGTGCCAAGCAACCAACAGCAGGCAATGTGTCTGTTGTGTGAAAAAAGTTTTTTTTCCCCAAATGAAGCAATGGAACTGTCCAGGCTTCTTGAATATTTGAAGAGAATACACTCTAATAAAACAAACAAGAACTTGGCTTGTATTCAGTCACATTATGAAAACTTTCAGAAATGGAAAACACTTCAAAACATGTTTGTCAGCACTTCACAACAAGCAGTGATGCTTTGCATACTTCATACAACATTTCATTGCTCATTGTTAAATCTGGAAAGCCCCATACAATTGGAGAAAGACTGATTATGCCAGCAGTAAGGGAGGTTCTGGGTATGGTTTTCCATAAGTTACCAGAAAAAATAACTAAAAAGACTCCACTCAGTGACAACTCTGTTCAAAGATGAAAAGATGAAATGTCTGAGAATGTGGAAGACACATTGTGCTACATACCTTGGACAACAGAATTTGCTTTACAGTTAGATAAGTCAACTTTGCCAGGCAATGAATCTTTGCTTCTTGGTTATGTTCACTTCATAAATGATCAAAGCATAGTTCAAGAGTTGTTATTTGAAATGGGCTAGAAACAGATACAAAAGGGGAGTCAATATTTTGGATTGATGAGCAGTTTCTTAAAGAGAAGGACATTCTGCCCACCAAAACCTACTAGAGTGCTGTGCTATATTCTTCACAGAAATATGGCTGGACCATGAGGTACTTGACGCATGTGTTGAGTTAACAGGCCAAACGGCCTTTGGTGCCAACAAATGCATGATTCTGGCAAGAAATCAGGTGGTGGTTTATGCATTTATGTTAACAATGCCTGGTGTATGAATTCAGTCATTATTGAAAGTTACTGTTGTCCCAGCCTGGAATACCTAATGATAAAGTACAGGCCCTTTCATCTACCGAGAGAAATCACTGGTTTATATTATAGCAGTTTATTTACCTCCGCGGGCCAATACCAACACTAGCTCAAACTGCATGATGCTGTTAAACAACTGGCTGCTCACCCTGATAAGTGCCTTCATCGTAGCTGAGGATTTTAATCGGGCTAACCTAAAAATATATATATCCTAAATTCCATCAGAATATGAATTGTCCTACAAGGGGTAATAACACACTGGGCCAGGTGTACACCAACATCACAGGCGCATTTTGGGGCTTTCCCATGCCCTCACCTGGGATTGTCCGATCATCTGACTTTGCATCTGATCCCAGTGGTAAGGAAGGAGAAAGCAACCTCCAGGACAGTGAAGGTGGGGCCTGAGGCAGCCATCTCTAATCTTCAAGATTCTGTTCAGAGTACTGACCAGGCTATACACGGCTCGGGCATGGATTTAGAGGAATAATATACAATCACAGTTATGCACTACAACAAATTCTGCGAAGACAATGTCATCACCACCAAAAACATCCGGATGACTTCTGGTCAAGATGGCGCCAGACAACAACGATTCTTCAGGCGGCATCATTCAGATAGCAAATCTCTCCAATTATTTCACTTTCTCTATGACTTCTGCTTGTCCTTTGTCTTGTTTGTGTTATGGAAACTGTGGAAGCCTGTGACGTACAGTTTGGGACTCAATCAAAGGATCCAGCGCTATGCTGTATCCAGAGAGCTGCCTCGTGGAGACTAGAGACTATGGAGGAGCGGCCGAAAAGGAGCAAGAACTGACTTGTGGAAAAGACCAGAGATGGGGCACGGGATCATGAATGCACTGAAGAAGAATTGAAGCAGCAAAGTGAATCCTGAGGGAGTCAGTGATGGCTCCCAACGGAGGCAGTCAGTAGCCAGATTGGCGACGTTAGGATCTGAGTCAAAGGTCACTCTTTACTGAAGGACTGAGTTCGTGTGGCTGCTCTCCTTGTATGCAGACAAAAAGGTGTATCCGATATTCTGAGATTTACATGATTATTGGACTGTGTCTATATTGGATTCCTTCAGTTTTTCAGTGTTTTCTTTCTTGTGGTCGACTGGCGGGAGAGTGATCTGTTGATTTTTGTGTGTAAGGTGTGGTTGGGGGTTTGGTGCTACTGTTGATGTTCTTTTCTGGGAGTGAGAGGGTCAGGGATTGTTATTGTTGCTGTTTTTTTTCTGTGCAAAAGGGTCAGGGATTGTTATTGTTGCTGTTTTTTTCTGTGAGTGAGGGTCAGGGGTTGTTATTGCTATTTTATCTGTGAATGAAGGGGTCAGGGATTGTTATTGTCGCTGTTTTTTTTTCCTATGGGGGATGAGGGGATTTTGGTGTCTGCTAGCTTCATTTCTTTTTCGTGCCGGTTGGGGGGGGGGGGGAAGAGTTGATTTCTTTTCTTTCATCAACACTTTTGGTTTTCCTGTATTTCATGGCTATCTGGAGTAGACAAATATCAGAGTTGTATTGTACATGCATACTTCCACAATAAAATAACCCTTTGAACCTTTGATATTCCCAAACCAGAATCCATGGATGAACAACAATTGACGAAACCTGCTCAAAGCTCGTGATAATGCTTAAAGATCCAGTGATACCAAAGCATACAGTGAGGCTAGATCGAATCTTCAGAGAGGCATCAAGACCACCAAGATTAGACATAAAGTACAGATTGAGACGTATTTCTATAATGCCATTGATCCCTGACGTGTTCGGGAGGGCATCAGAGCCATCTCAGATTACAAAGGAACGTTCTCCTGCTCAGCTCATGGTGATGCCAAACTAGCGGAAGAGCTGAACAACTTTGTTCACTTTGATCAGGACAATAAGGAATCTGTGACAAGGGCCTTAACGTGGGACAGAGAATCTGTGCCAACACTGGACGTACACAAGGTGAGGTGTGTACTCCGTAATGTCGACGCTCGCAGAGCAGTGGGACCAGTTGGCGAACCCCGACAGATTTTCAGGGATTGTGTCGACCAGCTGGCTGAAGTTCTGACAGGTATTTACAACTTTTTGCTGCCCCAGGCTATAGTTCCGGCATGCTTCAAAGCAGCATATGTCATACCAATCCTTAAAACATCAGCTGTAACATGTCTGAATAACTACAGACCGGTGGCACTCACTCCCATAGTTGCCTAGTGCTTGGAAAGATTGGTCATGCCCCACATCAAGGATGTAATCTCTGCTACCTTGGACCATCCAGCTACCTCGGACCAGCACCAGTTTGCCTAAAGTTGAATTGATCAGCTGAAGACGCCATTTCTATTATCCTTCATATCTTGGAACACCTGGAGCACAAAGACACCTACATAAGGACACTTTTCATTGATTACAGCTCGGCTTTTAACACCGTACTACCGTACTAGCTGACTGTCAAGCTCCACAATCTAGTTCTTGGCACATCAACCTATAATTGGATCTTGGAGTTCTTCACTAATCATATCCAGACAGTGAAACTAGGCAAATGCACATTAACCTCCTCCCCCACAACCCTCAACACTCATGCCCCACAGGGATGTGTACTGAACTCAATTCTGTATTCTCCCTTCACCTCTGACTGAACTCCTGCTCATACTACAAACTTCATCATCAAATTTGCAGACGACACAACTGTGATTGGCCTAATCACAAATAATGATGAATTTGCATATAGAGAGGAGGCCCTGAAACTGTCTGATTGACACAGGAACCACAACCTATCACTCAACAACAAGAAGGCAAAAGAAAAGGCTTTGTGGATGAACATCACCAAGGAGCTCTCGTGGGCCATCAGCATAGCCTCAATAGTAGGAAAGGCACAATAGAGATCCTGCTACCTAAGGTGTTTAAGGAGAGTAATCTGCTTCAAAAATTGCTGTCCAATTTTTATCAATGTGCGATAGAGAGCATACTGACATACGGAATGGCTGTGTGGTACCCTAGCTGCAGCAAGACAGATCACAAAGCACTCCAGCAGGTGATGGGGATGGCTCAGCACATCACTGGGACTCAACTCCCGGATCTGGAGACCATTCCATTCCATTCCCTGTAGGGAAGGGGGATGGAAATAAGGGCCTGGAGGGGAGAGAAAGGTCTGGTGAGGGAGGGAGAGGGAGAGAGAGAGAGAGAGAGAGAGAGATAGAGAGGTGTAGCTCAGGGTAAGGGTTAAGATGTAATTATGCGGAGTGTGGGAAGATTATCCCTCTTCTTTTTCTTGATGACATCACAGGAGATTCAGTGTCACTCTACCCTGCCGCTTTGATCTGGCCCACACCCTCATCTAACAATACTTGCCTTTACTGGGATCTTGCTCCTTCTTACATCGGTGTTAAGGTTTAGGGTTCTGAATATGGTAGTGTTTGTTAGGGTGCTGGTGTTTTGTTTATTTATGGTGTTTGGGGGGGTGGATTGTAAGGAGTGAGTGCTCAGGTTTGTGGGTGGGTGTGGGGGCCAGAATTTTTGGGAGTATGTAGGGCAGGGTTTGTGGGGGTGTGGGGGCCAGGGTTTGTGGGGGTGTGGGGGTCAGAGTTTGTGGGGGGGTGTGGAGGTCAGGGTTTGTGGGAGTGTGGGTGAGGGTTTGTGGGGGTGTGGGGGCCAGGGTTTGTGTGGGTGAGGGTTTGTGGGTGTGTGGGGGCCAGAGTTTGTGGGGGTGTGTGGAGGTCAGGGTTTGTGGGGGTGTGGGGGTCAGGGTTTGTGGGGGTGTGGGGGCCAGGGTTTGTAGGGGTGTGTGGAGGTCAGGCTTTGTGGGGGTGAGGGTTTGTGGGGGTGTCAAGGTCAGAGTTTGTTATGGCGTGGGTGAAGGCCAGGGTTTGTGGGGGTGTGGGGGCCAGGGTTTGTGGGGGTGTGGGGGTCAGAGTTTGTGGGGCTGTGGGGGCCAGGGTTTGTGGGGGTGTGTGGAGGTCAGGGTTTGTGGGAGTGTGGGTGAGGGTTTGTGGGGGTGTGGGGGTCAGGGTTTGTGGGGGTGTGGGGGCCAGGGTTTGTAGGGGTGTGTGGAGGTCAGGCTTTGTGGGGGTGAGGGTTTGTGGGAGTGTCAAGGTCAGAGTTTGTTATGGCGTGGGTGAAGGCCAGGGTTTGCGGGGGTGTGGGGGCCAGGGTTTGTGGGGGTGTGGGGGTCAGAGTTTGTGGGGCTGTGGGGGCCAGGGTTTGTGGGGGTGTGTGGAGGTCAGGGTTTGTGGGAGTGTGGGTGAGGGTTTGTGGGGGTGTGGGGGCCAGGGTTTGTGTGGGTGAGGGTTTGTGGGTGTGTGGGGGCCAGAGTTTGTGGGGGTGTGTGGAGGTCAGGGTTTGTGGGGGTGTGGGGGCCAGGGTTTGTAGGGGTGTGTGGAGGTCAGGCTTTGTGGGGGTGAGGGTTTGTGGGGGTGTCAAGGTCAGAGTTTGTTATGGCGTGGGTGAAGGCCAGGGTTTGCGGGGGTGTGTGGAGGTCAGGGTTTGTGGGGGTGTGTGGAGGTCAGGGTTTATGTGGGTGAGGGTTTGTGGGGGTGTGGGGGGTCAGGGTGTGGGGGCCAGGTTTGTAGGGGTGTGTGGAGGTCAGGCTTTGTGAGGGTGAGGGTTTGTGGGGGTGTGGGGGGGCCAGGGTTTGTGGGGGGTGTGGGGGGGCCAGGGTTTGTGGTCGTGTGGAGGTCAGGTTTTGTTAGGGTGTGGGAGCCAGGGTTTGTTATGGTGTGGGGGCCAGGTTTTGTGGGGGTGTGGGGGCCAGGGTATGTGGGGAAGAGGGGGCCAGGGTTTGTGGGGGTGTGGGTGAAGGTGTGTGGGGGTGTGTGGTGGTCAGGGTTTGTGGGGGTGTGGGTGAGGGTTTGTGGGGGTGTGGGGTCTAGGTTTGTTAGGGTGTGGGGGCCAGGGTTTGAGGGGGGGGGTGTCGTAGTTAGAGATAGGGACAGTGTGAAGGGATTCAGTTGAGAGGCCAGAGGGGTGAGTCAAGTAGAGCAAAAGCTTGGGGGAATGGAGGTAGTGGCCCTGGACTGGAGAGGGAGGTTGGTGGGGCAAGGCCAGGGCTTCTTCAGATGGGACCTGATGCACTATCAATTACTCAAAAAGACTGGAAGTAGACTAAGTACTAAAAGACTTTTATTAGCAGTAAAATGTGACCTCCACCATGCTGAGTATCTGCCTTGGACTGAGAGAAGGAGCAATGGCACAATGGCCTTTATTCAGGGGTCTGTGGGAGGAGCCACAGGAGCAGTCAGCAGAGGGCCGTGTCCAGACAGGTAACCCAGTTACAACATATATATAGTTTACCACAGGACCTGAGTTTGCATGGCTGTGGATGTTAAGGTTAGTGATAGAGGTAGGGGTGGGGGTAGATGGGGGGGGGCTTGCTGGGAGAGGGAAATGGATTGTTTGTTGGGCTGGAGGGGTTATTGCTTATAGTTGGTTTTGGGACAGAGGGTAGATTGCAGGGAATGAGTTCACAGGTTTGTGGGAGTGTGGATGGTACAATTTTGGATCGGGTTGTGGAATGTTGGTAAGAGCTAGAGGGTAGAGGGTGGCCTGGTGGGAGAGAGAGGGGGTCATGACATCACGGGGACATGGTGGGGGCGACTTGGTCGGTACCCATTTCTCTCCCTACCAGGTCCAGCACCCCCCCCCCCACCGCTCCCTGTCTCTCTCTCTCCCTCTCGTCATCTCCCCCTCCCCACCTCTCCACTAGGTCCCTCCCCTGCCTGTCAGGTTCCTCCCTCTCCCCGCCAGGTCCAGTCCCCCTCCCCCTCCCTCCCCGCCAGGTCTCTCCCCAAACCTACTCCTTTCCCTTATCCTAACCTTCATATTCCCACAAACGCTAGCATATTCATAACCCTAAACATTAACATAGATGTAAGAAGGAGCAAGATCCCAATAAAGGCAAGAAATGCTAGTTGAGGGTGTTTGCCAGATCAAAGTGGCAGGGTAGAGTGGCAACAAATCTCCGTGATGACATCAAGAAAAAGAAGAGGGATAATTTTCCCATTGCCCACATAATTACACCCTAACCCTAACCCTGGCCCAGCCAGGCTTCCATTCCCCTCCGGGCCCTCACCTGAAATCCATTCCTGAACACTTGAAATGAGGAACTAACAGGAAGGATGGAGGAAGAACTGATCCCGCTACACAATGACTTTGAGCTGAAGCCAAAGTTCAAAAAATCAACTCAAATGTTGTAGAAAGAAACCTCTGAATGTGCAGTAGCATAGTGGTTAGCACAGTGCTTTACAGTACCAGCAACTCGAGTTCAATTCCCGGTACTGCCTGTAAAGAGTCAATCGCAAAAAGAAGACCTCGTGGGTTTCTTCCGCATGCTCCAGTTTTCTCTCACAGTCCAAAGACATACCGGTTGGTAGGTTAATTGGCCACTGTAAATTGTCCCGTGATTGGCTAGGTTTAAATCGAGGGACTGCTGGGTGGTGTGGCTTGAAGGGCCAGAAAGGCCTGTTCCACAGTATCTCAAAAGATAAATACATGTTCTTTATTTCCTTTCCAACAGCATTTTTAGTGGTGCGTAATTTCAGTGCAGTCAGCTAACTTCTTTCAAAGCAACGAAACAGACTGCAAATTACTAAACTGAGACTCAATCTGAGTGGCATTCGGCCTAACGTTGAGAAGGTGATGTCACTGCACCAAGCCCATCCATCTCATTGAAAGACGTAAAAGCAATGAAGTAATAAATAGTTGTACTACTGATGTACACTCTAAAATTGCTGGTAAGAATTGTGGGGTTTTCGTCTGGGAGCCAAGAAGGCGGTAACCCATGAAAAGTTTGCTAACCACTGCATTTGAATGGTTCCAAAGCTCCATAAGGTTGAATTGAATTGACTTTATTTCTTACATCCTTCACATACATGAGGAGAAAAAATCTTTACGTTACGTCTCCATCTAAATGTGCAATCGTAGTAATTAATAATAAATATAACAGTCAATGTAGCGTAGAATACACTCAAATCAGCGTGAGTTCATCAGTCTAATGGCCTGGTGGAAGAAGCTGTCCCAGAGCCTGTTGGTCCTGGCTTTTATGCTGCGGTACTGCTTCCCGGATGGTAGCAGCTGGAATAGATTGTGGTTGGGGTGGCTCGGGTCCCCAGTGATCCTTGGGGCCCTTTTTATACACCTGCTTTTGTAAATATCCTGAATCATGGGAAGTGCACAACTGCGGATGCGCTGGGCTGTCCACACCACTCTCTGCAGAATCCTGCAATTGAGGGAAGTACAGTTCCCATACCAGGCAGTGATGCAGCCAGTCAGGATGCTCTCAATTGTGCCCCTGTAGAAATATCATTGGTTATGGCCACAGGTGTTCACGTTATGTGGATTGTAATAGAATTAGAGCTGTTTTCTCCTCTCCTGTTCCTCACACCATTTATTTGTTATTCTGTCCGTCACATAGCAGGTACTATTTGTTGTCATGAATATTGCAGCTAGGAGTGAAAAGGACTGATAATTATAACTGAGAGTACATTCACAGCTGAACTACAAAGTCAGTGTCAACATAAACAATCTAACCACAACAAAACACTGGAGAACTAAAAGTTGCTGAGTTTTATGAGTGTAAACATGGAAATGATCATTGCCAGTAAGTATGATGGAGATGAGGAAAATTTGCGTATCAAGTTAAATAATTTATAAAAACAAAGTTGATCACACTGCATTGTATTTGCTAAGGTTTAAGACCGAACTACAAATAAGGGTGTCAAATGTTAAATATTAGAGTCACAGCAGATTCCAAAACTCCTGTCAATGTATTGTGTTTTGGAAAAGAAATTTTGCTTATCAAGCCAGCATTTAGACAACAAAGTACAATAATTATTTTCCCTCTTCTTGAGCCTCTATGCAACCCAACAAGAAGTATTTTTAAGACAGAGCAACTAGCAGGTAGAACAAGCAAAGGTGCTGGAAATGGATAGTTGATGAATCACAGCAGCTCTTGTGTGGCCTCAGCTGCATATATTTACTGCACATAAGGAAATTGTCCAATCCATTGTCAGTGCTGGATCTCAGATGAACAATCCAAATGAAGTTCCATTACCCAAACATGTAAATCCATCTACTTCAAATATTCACTATGTCTCACTATTTTTCAATGAAAAAAATAGGTCATGTAGCATTTCGTCTACATGAAGACCTATATCTTTTCACTTGTCATTTGAATGAGACCTATCTTAAATTTCACAAGAACGCCATTGTTACAATAATACATACTGTAAGTGGCTTTCTGTATTAAGTATTCAATTGAAGGCCATTTTAACACCACTTACAGTGACCAACTAAAACAAGTCTGGTTACCAGATCAAGTTAACATTTTAAACTTAATATACTCATTCAATTAAATTCTACCATCTCCTGGCCACTTTCTCACTGATCATGATTCCTGGTTTTCCACTGCATTTTACAGTTTTATACAATAATCACAATTGTCATTCAAACAATTTACTCACCTCTGAACTAACTGACTAAATGATTTCCAGTCAATACCTGCAGCTATTACTGAGTAGCCAAAATAACACCCCAAATTAATTAAATAAATAATTAGAATTCTGCATAGTTAACAATCATTTTTAACATATCTGCTACAGTATCTCCTTTTTTTGCAGGTTTAGACTCATTCAGTTCATGTTTACACTGTCATTGTACACTTGGTACATGACAGAAACAATTATCTCACTGATTCATGGAGTGTGGCAAGTTTAGTGATCACCATTGAAGATTTATTAGAAATAGAGGCATAAGCATCAAACAAAATGTGTAGAAAGCTAAGGAAAAGTTCAAGGCATTTCTATTTAATGGATATTGTATTGATGCATAGCTTAAGGAAGTTTAAATATGTGGAAGTGGGATGTGAACTAATACAACAATTGTGGGCCTTTGTAGAATAGGAGTTGAAGTCAAAGGAAATAACGAACAAACGTAGAACAGGACTTCCCAGTACGGTACAAGCCCTTCAGCACACAATGTTGTGACCACATTTTAACCTAATCTGAGATCAATCTAACCATCCTCTCTCACGTAGCCCTGCATTTTTCTTTCCTAGATAGATGTGCCTATCTAAGAGTCTCGTAAACATTCCAAATATATTTGCCTCTACTACCATCTCTGGCAGTGCATTCCATCACTCTATGTGTAAAAAAAATACTACCTCTGACAGCCCTCCCTATGCTTTCTTTCAGTCACCTTAACAGTTTGTCATCTCATATTTCCCATTGCCACCCTGGGGAAAAAGGTGCTGGGTGTCATTCTGTGCCACTTATCATCTTACACATCTCTTTCAAGTCTCCTCTCATCCTTCTTTGCTCCACAGAGAAAAGCCTGTCTTGCTCAACAATTCCTCAGAAGGTCTGAACCCAGTAAAACATCAATTATGTATTGTATCTACTTTACATAACTAGTGTTCTTCAATTTGTTCAACACAAATAGATAGCAAATTTGCTTTGCCTCTATACTGTTAATCTGTGTTAGCTGTGGACCCATTGGTGATCCTGTGCTTTGAAGAGGTAGGGTTTAAAGAACCAGACAAACACATTGATCCATGTATCTTGGTTACCTAATCTCAGACCAGTCAACAAGCATGTGCAGCTATACTCTTTGAATTCCTTCACCAAGGCCCATAACACTTTCCATATTTATAACAAAATATCCAGCCACGAGTAAACTTTTAAATAACTGAATTATTTTATCGTTAATAGAATTTTATTTTTTACCTACAAACCTTACATCCAGCTGTTTAAAACAAGAAAAGTCTGTACAATAAATGCTGAAGAATTCATGTAACCTTTTTTCATAGATGTTACAGCTTGAACTCATTCAAAAACACTTTCAGCAGTCCATATTTCTGACACCTACCCATGCAAGCCTGAAGCACCTCGATAAGTAAACAGTTGTAGGAAGTGGAGACCGCGGCATAGAGCTGCAAGTAAACAAGGTCATTCCAGAGTAGACATGGAATTCTATCTTAAATAGTGAACAAAGCTTGTGGTCACCACTCCACAATGTTGTAAACAGAAAAAAGAGGCAAGTAACATTATAATAAGTCAAAGCACAGTGAACTGGGAAGTCAGAACAGCAGAGCACGACAGTAAATGAGGCTGGTGAAAGAATTCACTAATAAAAATCACAGTTTTTAGAATATTGAAGCATGATGTTACATTGCTTTTTTTAAATGAGTGCTCACGGCTTTTCATTGTTTAGGAAGGTTCCTATATTGGTTTTAGTTAACACTCTGACGTGACTGTCGTTAGCCTCATCTCTAACAATGATGTGACCTGCTCCTAAAGAGAGGAGGTAGACCGTCTTGCAGCATGGTGAGCTCGTATCAGCTTGGAGCTTAATGCTATCGAGATAGTGGAAATGAGGATTGACTTCTGCTAACAACGCCCTACTTGCTAACCCCCCCCGCTCGGAAATTAATGGTCAGGCTGTGTCTGTGGTTGAGTCATTCAAATTCCTGGGGATTACAATTACCATTGAAGTGGAACAAGCATGTTACATTCATCACTAGAAAAAACCAGCAGAGATTGTTCTTTGGAAACTTAACATCTCAGGGTGTATCCGGATGAATTTTTAATCTGCCATCATTGAGAGTATTGTGACCACCACTTATCTCCACTTGGTTGCCCTCTGCCACCTCCTTCTTCAAGTCCAGGTTCCACTGAGTGCTCCACTCGGTAGAGAAGATCATTGACTGTCAGCAATTGACATTAAAATACCTGTTCATTGCCACAGGTGAAAAAATTACTGCTGACTCCACCCATGCTAGCAGTCACCTAGTCACCAAATTGCCATCAAGGAGACACTACAAATCCATCATCACCAGGATTGTACTTCATCTCCAAAGCTTCTTTCCTGTAGCTGTCCAGCTTCTCAACAAAACTCACTCAGGTGTAATATCCTAACTGTTCCTGCATAACATACATTAAATGGTCTTTCCTGTTGCTAATTATTGAGTCTGTTCATATATTCACATTTATTTAAGTTTGATTATTGACATTTGTGCATGTGACCATTCTGCGATTTGTTGATTTCTCATTGATGTTTGCACTATTGTCTTGTAAATTGTCGGTTGCTACTCTTCAAAGTACATCTATTGTCGAAGTTCAAAGTACATTTATTATCAAAGTATGTATACATAATACAACCTTGAGATTAGCCTCCTTACAGAGAGCACCAAAACAAAGAAACCCCAAAAGAACCCATTATAAAAAAAGACCGACCAACACCCAATGCACAGAAACAAAAAAAAAATGGTGCAAGCTATAAAGTAAGCAAACATCATTCAGATCTGAAGCTTTATGGAAAACACAAAGCCAGACATCACTGCAGCTGGAGTAGGTCATAGGTCAATTCATTGCAGAACTGAGTAAAGATTGCAGGACCACTGACGCGAAGCCAGTTATCACTGCAGCCGCAGCAAACTACAGCCTCAGTGAGGCGCAGGGCTGAGTAAACGTCACAGAAGAGCAAGCAGAACTGGCTCATCCCTTGCCCCTGGTCCCAACACCCTGACCTTTCAAATCTGGCCCGGTGCTTAAGTCATCCAAACATCGGGTCGTTCCTCGTTCTCGGACAGCTCTGGGGCCTGGACTCCATCGAAACAATTCAGCCGGTACCCAACCTTTCCAATTCAGCCCAGTGCTTAAATCGATCAGACATCAGGACTTTCCTTGCTCCCACCTCCACTCACCTAGCCTCACCTCTGCATACCTCTCCATTGTTGGCATTGTTATTTTGTAGTTTTCTTTGTTTTATATTTTGCCGCCTGTAAGGCGTCACTGGGCATCACCAGTGCCATCTTAAACCATTTCTGTTATGGTATTGTCCCGTGTTTTATGCTTGGCACTGAACCACAATCAATTCACATACTGGCAATAAAGTGATCCTGATTCTGAAATAAGTGACACCTCAGTTAGAGTTTATAGTGAGATTTCATTAATATTTGCAAGGTTCTAAACAAAAATTCTAATTTTCAGGGAAATCTGGAGTTCTTCTGAGAAAGTTAAAGATGGTATTCCTTCACCACAATCCTAGGGTCAAATCTGGAACATTACACTATAAAGCTATATTAGTCATTGTGGTGCAGGAAGTTCACCGTCAACATCTTCGAGATTAACAGGACTCTGCAGTGATCTGTATCTTATCTTCATCTGGTTTTATGCAAGATCCAAAACTTACATTTTTGTTTGTTTGGTACATTTTCAGAAAATACATTTTCATGTTTTGGGATCCACATTTGTGAGAGATACATGTCATTTTAATTTTAAATCTGTTATTTTCTCTCTATTTTTTTCATGCCCTGTTTCTGAATATTTTTGTTGCAATTTTTATAATCAACTATGAAGACCACATTTGGCCTTTAATTTTCCCATTTCCTCCTGACATTTTTTACCCTTATTATTAAGGGTTATTAATCAGGAATTCCTCTCCCCATAATTTCTCTCAACTTTTGACCTTTAAAATTATCCCAAATGAAAGAAGTATGCAGGAAGACTATAGTTTCTCCAATGTTTGTCTTTTTATGAGTCAGAAGAAATTATCTCCATCATATGCAATGTGCGGTTGAAAAGTGCCTTCACTGTTTCAAAAAGCCGCCTTGAAGTGATATTATAGGGAGGAGAACCAGCTGTGAACAGTGAAAGTTAACAAGGACAAAAATGACCAAAAGATCAAAGATAATCACTTCTGAAAATGAGAAAAAAAGAACTGTGAACCATGCCTTTGTGACAATTACAGAAAAAAATGGTGAAGACTATTAGACTGGGCAGATTAGAAATGAAGAAATAGGAATTGGGAAAAACAAGCAATGTCAACTTAATTTTTGTCCAGTTTTTATTCTTGTCAAAACCCAGATCACTTGCATAGTGGTCAGCGGGCATGAGTCAGAATGAAGGATTATAGAATAGAGTAAGGCTAGGAAACACTTTGAACTTCATCTGTGTATATATAGAAATTCAGTGAAAGTCTGTGAGAAAGGACAAAGATAAACAAGGTTATAAATGGTTTAGTGTGTATGCAGCAGAATCTAGAGCAAGCTGCAGTTTCTGCAGGATGGTGATTGAAGCTTTTGGGAAGCCAAGCGAACGGATGGCAGGAGGTAACAGGTGTTAAGAATGGGCATTGTGTTGATGGTTCAACTGACAGATTCTGTGAGGTGGAAATGGATGTTCATGGAATTGAGACGTTTAAAGCTGAGATCATAACATGTTGAGTTTTACATCTCATGTTCATACTTTAAATACTAATGGCTGAAGTCCATGCTTCAGTCTGCAACTTATTGCAGATTGTAGCTACAATTTATCTCAGCATGCACTCATCAAATTATGTTTTTGTTTCCTTCAAAACTCATTCTTCTATGGACTGAAAAAGAGGCAGGGAATGCCCTGGTAAAGTTTTTGCTAGTTAATGACTAAAGAACATAGATTCCTGGGTTCACAATTCTTACATGATTTTTTCTCTAAAATGTCAGCTGTCTTTGTTGAGAAAACTGAGCAGTGTTCCACATCTTTCCATTTCATCTGTTCGCCTTCTAATCTCAAATGCTTCCCTTTCCATCTTCAAATCTTCCTTTTCTTAGCTCTACTTTTTAGTCCTTCCTTCCAATCCTTTTTTTCCCCTCCCAAATGCCTTGACAGAAATGTTTTTGTTTAAAGTTCTGTTGAATTCCATTTAGTGTCACGTTTATAGTCACTTTATTTGTAGAAAGTTGTAGCATGTCCTATACCTTGTATTTTGTCTGCACTTTTACTGGCATTTTCATTTAAGGTTACAATGAATAGGGAAAACAGGTTGGAGGATCTTTTGGTCTTCCCCAGGACAAGGTAAGTCAGATCACTGTAAATACAGAATTCATAAGGTATCTTCAAAGGATCTCTAGCCCTTTGCCCATGGAATTATTGAACCTACACATACCTGCAACCACTAGACACCAAATTGTGAAAGCATTTGCAATATATTCATCTACTTCTTAGTACTTTCAATCAATCCCATGTATTGTCAATGCAAGACATTATGTTTATTTTCATATGCATTTAATAATAGTTTCTGATTCCTCTTTGTGAATCTTTTGGCTGCAGACTAAGAGAAAGTATCAAACTGGCTTCGCAGTCCTTCTCACTATCCATTTGCACTTGTAGAAACCACATTTGTAAGCTGATTGGATGAGGACAAGTGTGGTTCTGATGAGCATCTTGCATTGTTACCAGCAGCCTCCTCCAGTGAGAAGACCTGTGTAAACATTGGTTGGTAACAGGATTAAACTTGACTCCCACACTTCCACAGTTGAGAAGACTGCAAATACTTACTGGACAAGCCACCAGGCAGGTATTAATAGCTGTGCCTATTTTTTTTTCAACAAATCATATTTCCCAACTGTTGCCACTAATTTTTCTTACGAGTCTTCTATTAAATATTGACACCTGCTGAGGTAAGGTCTTTGACCTGAAACACTAACTCTGTCTATCCTGCTAAATATCTCCAACGTGTTGATTTTATTTCCAGCATCTGCAATTTTTCTTTTGCTTTTGGATACATGAATTGGAATGCTCATGCATCTCACCCAAGTGGTTATAGTTTATCTAGAAGCTGCAATAGATCATTCCCAACAATTGAGAGGGTGGTGGGCATTGGGGCCATCAATGACAAACATGATCTTTAATTTAAGTGCACTTTGAATTAGTTTCAGGAAGGCAATAAAGAGTGGGAATCCTGGCTAATAATTCCTGATGAAGTTAAGAGCATTGAAACCACTAATTTCAAACTCCCCACCTCATCACTTGTGCACATGGACAACATAGTATAGTCAAGGAATTGAATGCAGGATCATTCAGATTTGTACTGCTTTTACTATTTAAGGCAAGGAGAAGCAAATTCCAGCAAGGATTCCTGCAGCATCTTTGTTTTCTGCTCCAACTAATCCTATCTTGATACCAGTGGAATCAAGCAGAAGACACTGCTCTGGAGTAATGTATATTTTCTGCTCAATTCCACTGCTATCAAGAATATAAGCAAAGTTTTTGCTGATAGTAAAAATGCACCCACTGGCCAAGTTTATTCTGCTGGTTATCATTTCAGGTGAACAACTTAAAAGAGAGCCCAGCTAATATTCCCAATTCCCTACTCTGCTTGCTGCAAGTCTCAATGGCAACATCAGTTGAGTGAAGATAGGCCAGAAATGAGAGATAAGCCAGCTGCTCCCTTTAATTATTATAATGTTCCTTTAATTACACTCAAAATTGCAGGCCAACTTTAACTTGCACTGAGTAACATTTTAAGAGCTCACAATTAGAGGAAAGCAAGTCCAAATGCATCAGTTATTTGCATTTGATATTTACATGCAGAATACACATTAAAGTGGTAATAATAAAAACTCAAAACAATACTTAGAAGAATAAAGTGCATTAACAATAATTTGGAAAAATAAATAGTGACATAAGGGTCAGGCTTTCTCTCTTGTCTGAGATTGCACTGAAAGGCATTATTGATGTGAGGATAGATGTTAGAAACTTTAGATTGTTGTCAGATACATCTTCATAGAAGAGTTACAGGCAGAGAAGATTACAACCTGGTATCCATCCCACTTTTGTATCCAAAGTCCATCATATTCATTCATTCTTCCAGTGACACACCTGAAAGTCAGTGGATGTATTTCTCTTAATGTGCCAGTCAGAAAAGTAACACACAGGAAATGTTTACACATTCAAGACCATCTTTTCTGTTGACGTAGAACTACTTAGAGAAGACCAACTATGATGAGACTGAAGATCATTGAAATAGTTTCCCAGTTCATTGCTTGTGTTCTACTGTCCAACTGAGGGTGTTTGGACAGACTTTTATGATACTTGCTTGATTGCCCGAATCCACTCGGATCTTTCAGCGTGGGAGCCAGCTTGTATATAATAATGCACATCATTTGTCGTTATGATCTTGAAGAGATTGCCCTGAACATTCCCCTTTATTCCTGAAATATTAACAAAGGTAAATATTTATATCTACTACATAGAAAAACATTTCATTGTGTGGCCCAAGTTCTCGAATTTAAAAATATTTAAGGGTAGCACTGTGAGACGGTTAATAAAGCTGACTTGCAGTCCTAGTGACCCAGCTTCACTCCTGACTTCTGGTGCTGTCAAAGTGGAATATTCACATTCTCTCTGAGATCACATGGGTTTTCTCTGGATACTTGGCTTTCTTCCCACACCCCAAAGACATGCAGGTTGGCAGGATATTTGACCACTATGAATTGTCCCTAGTGTGTGAAGGGGTTGGGGATGAGAATATGGGTGGAATAAATGGGACTGGGGTAGGATCTGTGTAAATCAGTGTTTGATGATAACTGTAGACCTGGTTTCTGTGTTGTAGTACTCTAAATCTACTTACATTAGTCATAATCAACATTCATAAATTTTTGGATTCCATGGGGATTTGAAAGATATCTAAATAATGCAATATATTGGAAATACTCAGCTGGTAAGCCAGTACCTATGGGCAAAGAGGTGAAGATTTCAGATCAATGATCTTGCATCAGAACTAGGAAAATTAGAAGTTGAACACGTTTTAGATTAGTGAGTCGAAGAGAAATCAGGGAAAGTCTATGGTTCAAGTACTTTGATTCATCTTTGTTGTTAGAGTGCACTTCTCCCTTAATACTTCGGCTGAAGCCAGTCCCTCCACTAGCATAGTTACCACAGTCACAATGATAAAGTTCATAAACTTTTAAAGTACATTTATTGTTCCTTATGAAATATTTAAGTTTTGCATTTTGCAATAATGCTTCCGTGTAGTTATATTGAGATTGATGGAAGTCAACATAACCTTTGGACACTAAATGCTACTAGCAACTATTGTTTGTTGTATTGACTCTTAGTTTAATATTTGTTTTTTTTATTTGTTCTTTGGGCATACATGCCTCCAGCAAGGTTACAAATAATTTCTTTAGATGCTTTAAGAAAGAAAGTCATGGTGAAGTGGGAATTCATCACGCATCATGACACAACACATATTATTGATGGGTCGGCTGAGAACCTCTGGAGGGGTTCCTGCCCCGCTGTGTGCTCGTGCATTGTAGCAAGGTAATACAGAATGTGCTGGAGGGCAAGTGGTGCATCAGACCTCTCATTCTCTCTCTGGAATCACTTGCATACATTGTTGGTTTCTGATGAACCCAAGCCAAGAGGCTGAATATAAAGATGTAGAACAGAATAAGGCCATTTGGCCCATTGAGTTGGTTCTGCTTTACGCTCTGTATCTATTTCCCTGCTTTTAAAAACGCGGGACCGGTGTGTCTAACTCAGTACTATTCTTTCCAATGGATTCACGTCTGAATGCAAAAAGATGAACAGGCAAGTGCTTTTTTTTGTTTTTTTTTTAAATCTTGTATACCTTTTCATTGTAGTTCTTTAACATTATTTAAATATTTTAACTCTTTTTAAACTGCCTCTGATTATCAAGGTCATCAGAAATTGTGCAGCTACAACAGATAAGTACAGGTCAGCCAATAACCCAGGGCGTAATAGTCATTGTGAAGTCTGGATCATGCACGATCTGGCCCCAATAATTTTCTTAACAAATGAATGGCTTGCAAGGAAGTTATTAAGATTCAGTGAGCCTGCAGTCACCCCCTCCAAGCCAGCCTGGGGAAATGTTCTGGAATGCATTTCTCTAACGAAAGCAATTGAACTTTAATGATAAACTAAAACAATTCATAATCATTTTTCTTTCTAGTGGCTACTCGTAAATTACCACGATCTTTGTAGTTGAATTGGAACTTGAATAAATGTAGTCCAGCATTTTAACCACTGGAGTACTATATTCTTTGAAGCAATTCATAATGGTTGCTCAAAATATCCATGCCCAGTTTGCAGAATTTTAACTCTATCATAACCTGTTTCTAATACCAAGAAGACAAACCTCACCTGGTGGAATTCCATTGTCTTCCAATGCAGATACCAAGCAACCTCGAAGTGACATACCTCCAACTGGTTCATTATTTTTTTCCTATTGATGCAAAACAGTTATTGCAAGTCAGTGGGTGGCAAAAACTTAAAGTAATTAGGTAGACACATTAAAAGTGCCAGGAACAAATGTTGGGTCTGAATTATACTTTAACTTCCTTTGCACACATTATATTTTCTCCACTACAATAATTGTTTCAGGTTTCCTTGTGAAGTTACTGTGACTGAGTTAAATTTTCACATGTTCTTTCTTTACCATTGATGAATCTCCTCATCTAGTCATCCAACATCAATAATCAGTATTAAATAAAGATCTAAAGTGATGCAGCACAGAAACCTCAATTCATGATTGAAGCATCAAATAATTTGTCCCCATCTAGATTTGGATAGAGACCTGGATTTGGCCGTCAATGTAAAGAGGGAAATGTAGAGATGTGTAGGCACAACTCCCTTCTCCTGATCCTGAGGTGGCATGACAGAAGCAGAAAGCTATTCTCACTGTAAACAGCAGATAGCACATACCTTGCAGGGATCATAGTAATGTAGATGTGAAGGATCTTCCCTCAGAACAAATCTTCTCACTTTCCAGTTCTTTCTTTTGTGTCCCTAAGCACCACACACAAAAATCATGTTTAGGAATTTGAAAAATGTGCAGGTAAAGAACAACAATATTTAACAGATATTATTTTCTTCAAGGTTTATTGTTGGTCAATGATGTTCTGTGACACCTAAGCTTGCTAGGTTTGTCTAAGAAATTTTTACAGGTTATAGTATTCAGAACTTATACACATATTACAAGTAAAAGCTAAGCAGATTTAGGAATGTAACACCATGCACTCTGACAAACACTAAATCAGTTCCCACACTGACTCTTCTAACAACATTAGGAATAACCTTGTCTTTGAGCAACAGTCTACAGAAGTTTTATGACTGGTCAATTTTTTAGGCCAAACACTCTTTAGGAATGTGTGGTCCCCTAGATTGGAGCTATCTGGACACTCTCGGAACCTACATTTAGGTCCCCACATGCTCCATCTTTAGTGATCCCCTAATCTTTCTCTTGTAGGTATTGTCTTCCTTGCCAAGGATGTTGGCCTCATGCTCATGTAGACCAAGGTTTGGCCTATATAAAAAAAAATCAAAACAAGGCCAATTCAAACTAACCAATCAGGAATATACAATTCAGATCCAGCCAATCAGGATTGAGCATTATGCTCTGTCCATGCCCTGCTCACTGGAGAGGGTATATAAGGTGTCTGTAGGTGGACTTGTCATTTGATGAGCTTGTACTTGAGGAAGATGGTTGGGTTCACTGGTGAAATGGGCAATTAGTTCCTGTAAGTATGTGACTGTTAAGGCCAAAAGATAGCATGGCTAGATTTGAGCAACAGTGTGACATTAACAATACCATTAAACATTTCCTTCAATTATTGTTCCATTGAAAGGGCAGAACTGGAACTACATACAAAACTAACCACTACTACCACTCCACGACTTCCTGAGATGTGATGACAGATAATTAGCAGAACTCTTCCAAGGTACACCTCAAAGTAGTCATCCTTTATATAGAAACAGGCTGTCCAATGAGTTCCCATCATTTCCTTATCTGATACATGCGTGTTTTCACTTTGTACCCAGTGGTCACTGGTTAACATTTCCCATGACCTGGTAGATCAGCACTGACCGGGAATTGCACCATAATGTTTCAGGTCTGGATTACTGAATTAGTTTAAAACTAAAGCAGTTAACATATCAACTCAAACACTTGCACTCATGTATCAGGAGGAGGTAATTAAAAAATGATAATCTTAGATTTTCCATTTATTTCACAATATTCACACATCAAGCCAAATGAACTATGTAAACCTGAAACCTAACTACCTTACCTGTTTCATCAAAAACCCTTGCTTAACAATATTGCCACTAAGATCCATGTGAGGTATTTCAATGTTATCGCTTGAATTATCTGTCTTCTTCAAACTTTTTGCCTACAGGAAATGCAAAATACAATAGTTTCAAAATTAGAACCAAGCGACGTACACATATTTCACAAAGAGTTAATAGAATAATGAGTTTGCACTTCAGACACAGCATGGAGACTGTTTATGTTTTGTATCTCTAGAAACTAATCGAAAGAAAAAACACAGAACCCAGGATCTTGCCTACTTTGTCTTTCTTTAGTGAGCTGCCCATATAGATGCGGCGGCATAATGATGTACACCAATCAGGTTCTTACATATAACCAAAAATGAATTGTGTGAACAAAGAATGTTTAATTAATTTATTTACAATACTACTCATATTATTGAGATATTGAATACACTACAATGCACCCTGCTTAGCTATAAATTCCAACTCAATATAGAATGCATCTCAACTCATATGTAATATATTGCTCTTTAGTCTCTCTCTCTCTCCCCCTCTCTCACACACACACACACAACACTACTATACAGACATCCATAGCATAGTTCAGCATAGTAAATTTTAGATTGTCCCATTCAAGCCTCATGATTTAAATTGCTGAGGAGGATTTTGTACTCTTGTTGGGGTGGCGGTGGGGGGGAGGTTACTCTGTTTGGAGATGAGACTTGTAGCTGTGAAACGATCTCAGTTTCTGGGGCCTCCTCCATGGTGATTGAAGGAGTAAACTCTGGGATGACAGGCAGTGGTTCTGACAGCTCTGGACCTCTTTCTTCTCTAACAATTGACTCTGCACTCCTCAACTGATCGATGTGTCATCTCCAGATGACATTACAATCTCCACTGTGTAGGAGGGTGGTCCAGTTCTGTCCTTAATCTTGCCAAGTACACACTTTTGATCACCTCTGCAGTTCGTCACTGGACTGCTTGTCCAGTAGTGAAACATCGAACCTCCCTGCTTGAGGAGCCCTCAATTTGTCTCAGTCCTGAAAACTCCTTCTGAGATTGGGTTTGAGCAGATCAAAGTGTGATTGCAAGGGATGACTCAGGAACAGCATAGCTGGTGAGTGTGAGTGTGCTGCATTGCGAAATGCAAAGAGGAAATTGGTGAGCTTCTGATTCAGTATAGTGTGTTCTGCCGACATTGCTCACAGTATATTCATCAGACTCCGAACAAACCCTTCCGTCAAACCATTTGTAGCTGGGTGGCATGGTGCAGAGGTAATAGGTCTTATTCCATTCATTTTCATTTTCAGGTATGACTGAAACTGTTCTGCCACAAACCAGTGTAAGTTCTTTGCTGGATATCTGCAGGCTTCAGCTCAGTATCTTAGAAATGCTATTCAAACTCATTTTGTGGAATGACTGAAACAGCCGAGCCAGTGTCCAAATCCATTTTAATTAATTTGCCATTTACTTCTGCTGTAAGCCATATTGCTTGTCTCCTGTTAGTTTTCACATTATAAATCTTAAAGCTGCTCAGTCCTGTGTCACTGTCATCATTATCTGATTTTTTTTTATTAAATGAACAGCACGCAGATAAGTGCTCTTTTTGAAACTGCAACTTGACTTTTTTAATCTTTTCCTCTTCCCTGTGAAATCCATTTGTTTTCGTCTGCCCAAAATGGTTTTTATATATGTCCTATTTTGTGGCATGTCCTGCAAGTTTCACCTTTAAATCTGCATTGATCTGGTGAATGTGAGCCCCTGAAGAAAGGTAAAACAATTCGTTCGGCCAGGCAACTTCCTGTTGTGATGTTGTCATTTTATTATGCTCACTTTCATTCCCAACTGCAACTCAGTTGTGTCCTCCTCTAGCTGCTGTTTCCACCCATTGCACTCAGCAATACGGGCACTCATTATTCATTGGCTTTTTCATTCCCTTCAAAATATTGCTCAATTCATTCAGTATAAATCATCCAGCTATCTGTTGTGCAAATGAACACAATATCTTTCCAATGTAGTCAGCCAATTTCTGTTTTTTATAGAATTTACTGTTATCATCCAGTACACATTGTTTATCAATCCATGGTCATACTTGTGGCTTATTGGTTTCATTCATTTTCTGGCTTTTTAAATAAACTTGAACAGCTCTCTCCCTTTCCGAAGAAAAATGTGCTGTGCTTTAACAGGCAGGTAGTCAACTAGAGTTTGTTTTAAAAATTCCTCATTGTGACTGTAATGTTTCCGAACTTCAGAAATCAATCAAAAGAAAAGCATAGGAGCCAGGATCCTGTCTACTTAGTTTTTCCTTAGTGGGGCGCCCACATATGATGTACGCCATTCACATACTTCTTACATATAAACCTCAAAATGAATTATGTAAACAAAGAAAGCTCAATCAAACAATATATTCACAGTATTACTCAAATGTTACTGAGATATTGAATACACTACAAAGACAATGCCCATTGAAGCTAATCTGGCATGTAATGAGTGTAAAGGACTGTTAATAGTGACCAATACAAGTAGAATCATTAATGACCCTTCTTTGTTTCACTTATCCACTGATGATCCTACCAGTTTTTCCACTTTATAATATAAAATCAATTGTATGTTTTAAATAGTAGCAGGATCAGCCATGCTGCCACTAAAACTAAATATTTAAACAAAATGATAAAGGAAGCAAAGGGAAGATGAGTTATTTATTTCACATGAGGTTACGTTCTCATGTGTGCCATTTGAACTTGAAATTTGCAGGGTAACGGATAAGGATTAAGGTGTAGAAGTCAGCACAGGCAAGAGAGCCTGAATGGCCTCCTTTATACTCTTTGAAACTATGATCTCCGCCCCACAAATATAACTGATGTACACCTTGGATATTTCCATTCACTGACTTGCCCACCAGATGAAATAATTAACATGAGTTGTAAGAATTACAATTTTTCAACCTCAGCAACAACAAAAAATTCTTTAGAACATGCGAGGGAAAACAAAGCAACAAGAAAAGACGTGACTTTGGAACTGAGAGAAGATAGTGTTTGGAATCTAACTGTATTAGTCATGCCTCGTCTGACACGACCAAATATTCTAACTCCTCACCAATAGTTACCTTCTGAACAATGCCTGTGGAATAAATAGATTGCAGCCAACAAATGTTCCTGGATCGAGGATCAATTACAACAATCTGCACCATCAACTTAGATTCCCTTCTCACACAGATGCCCCCTGACCTAATGAGCATCACTTTTAATTCATGCAGTACATTTACAGCAACTACTGTGTTCTGTGTCCCGCAGTTCAACATTATTTACTTCCACCCAAACTGCATCTCTACCTTTCCTGCCTGTCCTCATTCATTTCTTTCTACTTGCATTCCCAGCATACTGATCAGGTGTAAAGAACAAACCTTCCCCACCCTCGTATTGCTCACATTCGAGTCAAGTGGTCTCCACCCAATCACAAATATTCCTGGCTTTCCCTCTATTCATTTCCCTTCTCTGCAACTTAAAACATGTTCAATTTCTAATTTTCCTTTTTTGAACGATATTCATTCTGTTTGCCCCTCCACAATTGTTTCCCTGCTCCCAATTCACACAGAATCTGTTAGGTGACAACCATTAGTAGCCACAACAGCCAGTTCCGTAGCCAGTCAGTCAATGAGTTGGATCCCAATTGCAAGGGTGAAGATGGAACGTAATTATGTCACTAAACCTGTGGTTGTTCTGTAGGGACAGTCACTGATATAATGGAGCAGGGGCTCAAGGTGTTACTCAAATTGTAAAACACAGTATTCTCTCTGGCTGCTGCCTGCAGTGCCTGATAGACTTGCACCTTATCTGGGGCAATTCAGGTGGGCTGGCATCCTGAACTATGCAAGGGACACCACAGCAGGAGCAAAACCACTGTGGAAGAGAAAATGAATGCACAAAACCAGAAAAACCACTGCTGTGCAGTGCAGGAAACTTACAAAACAGTACAGTGCTGTGGAATCATCAAGGAACTGCTCTGTGCTGACGATATTCAATCTGGCCTTTGTGCTTTTATCTCCAACTGGTTTGATGAGATCATCTTCGATCAGAAGGGATGCTATAGTAACAGCATTTGAACGGGAATGGGCTATGTTTCTGGATACCAGCCAGTCAATCACTATTGAACCTTCAGACAGGAAAAAAAATACGATATGAAATGATTAGTTCCTCTCACTAGAATGAGTCCAGAGACTTGCAAAGAGAACATTGCATTCAATAAAGAATCAAAGCTGTCCAACTTCATTGATTGAAGAGCGTGAGATTGTTTCCCCAAGTAATTTGTAAAACCAGATTGGTAGAAAAACTGCAACTCCAAAGTAAATAACGTTTAGGAAAGATCCCTGTATGAACAAGGTGAAAAACCAATGAGAAACCTCTCCCTGCTCCTTCACCTCCAACAAATGTTTGAGGCTTCCCTCAATGTTTGCAAGAAAGTTCTATCCAAATGTTTACAGATGCCGTCTACTCTCATTCCCTCCACTGCTTTAATCAAAATGATTATTATTGTGATCAAAGTGTAGAAAATATATTAAAAGCTAAATTAATATGCATCTTCTTATTCCACGACAGGGACATGGTTTGATCCTGACCTCAGATATTATGGGTTAACATTCACACATTCTCTCCTGTACCATCTGAGCTCCCCTCAGATGCTTGGTTTCCTGACATATTTCAGAACACATGTTGTTGGGTTAATCAGCTTCTTTAAATTACCCATTACAGTAGGTCAATGGTTAAAGAAAGGAATAGAGTGGGAATTGATGGGCATGTGCAAGAGGGAACATGTTGCAGCAATACTGGGAAATGAGGCGTGGGGAGGGAATGGAACTGATAACTTTCCTAGAAGTTGGCATGGACACAAAGAACCAAATAATTATAGAAATAAGAAAAACTATAACACAACTAAGTTTTAATAACAAATTCCTGCAAAATGCCTAAAATTCAGATCTTACATTTAAGCAAAGTAACATTAATTTGAATTGGAAAATTACCAAAACAGCTTTATGCTCCTGTTCTTTCTTGTAGTGTTACCTTACTAAATCCTTATTTACATGCATTGGAGTATTGCGTCACTGGAGTGAACCAGGATGCAGGTGTTTGTGGAAATCTGTCAGACTCCAGCTGCATGCTGAACTTTTGTCTGGGCAAGTCTAGTGCTGGTCTTTTCAAGCATTTGTTCTCTCCCCACCCCCCAAAAAAGTTCTCAGAACTGGCAGGGAGCAGTGAATCTAGACCAAATGCCTGGCAGCACTGCAGAGACAACAGGAGAAATTCAAAGCTGGCTGCTAGTTGAAGGACATGCAGACCTTAACAGTCATTCACTAGTGAAGATCATGCTAAGTGACTGGGTGTAAGGATTCTGAACCCACGCAGGTGAAAGAGAAAGAAGCTCCACCAAGAGGGACCCTGTCAATCTTGTTCCAAGTTGCAATTAAATCATACCCCCTCCTCCAACATTTAATAAGAACTTTCCACCAACAATGAAATCCAGTTCTACATCCTGCCCTCCCACTTACAATCACACTCACTTATCTGAGCAGTTTCTTGATTGGCTTTGTTTTGCTTTATCCCCAAAAAGCCATTCATTCAATCCCTCTTTATTCTGGTTTCTGGACTGCAATACCTAGATAAGCCTTTAAACACCAAAATCAACTGAACTGCAAGAACTTGCTCATTTGTGTCATTTTTAAAATACAAATCGAATAGGTGAAGCTAGGAAAATTACCATAAAGATTATCAAAATGGTAAAAATTTACATTTCAGTCTTTGATCATTCTGTTTCCTTCCAAGAATGGGGGTCACAGGAAAATATGTGGGCCAGTGGGATTGTTCTGAATGCTGGAATAGATTCTATGGCTTCCCTCTCTCTTTAAAGAAATATTAAAAATGTCGGATGGCTCATCTTGTGAAACCATAGGCTGTTTGTTGTTCCCTTCCATGCCTTGTGCCGCGGGGGGGGGGGGGCAACCTTGCTGTTGCTGTAGCATTTTGTCTGTTGTTTTTTTTTGACAAGGTTGAGTTGCTAGCTCATTGCTCAATCCATCACGGATGGAAAGTGTGAAAGGAGCTGGCCGGATTCAAACCCAGGACCACTCGCCTCAAAGTCCTTTGCAGATGCCTCCCACACCACCGGTCATCTAAACCATAGGTTGTAAAAACAATTTTTAAATTTTAAAGTAGTTAGTGTTCTTTAAATAGGGTTATTTCTTAGCATAGATAGAAAATAAGATATAATAAAGTGCAATTTTCATTCTATAAAAAAAAACTTAAATAGAACCACAGCTAAAGTATTCTGAGCAGCTTTGGATTCCACATAATAGGACAGATGCCTAAAGGCTGAATCTGAGCTGAAAGTGGCTGCCTGGTATGAGAAATTCCAAAATTTAAAAAAAGACATGAGAATCAGAGCTATCACTTCCAAAGCAGAAGAGATTAAAAGGTAGCTTGATGAAGTTGTTTATCATTATCTGTAGATGAGACACAGTGGATGACAACTGATTGTTTCCTGTGATTGGGTAGCTAGAATGAAGTGCACACAGATTGTAAAATAAATGTCAGAGGATTGTATTAGTGTACAGGATAAACATTTTAAAGATGCTGAGAGTCTGAGGAATACTCTTAACGACTGAGGCAGAGAGCAGACCAACATATCAAGATTCTTGGACTGATGACTGAAGGGAAGGAAGAAAGAGATATGGGAGAAGAATAGGCAACAGGTATCAGACAGCGTCATATCCAAAGATTTTGTATCCCTTCCATGAGTAAGGTATCACTATTCAAGTAAACTTGAATTCAGATAATAAGGCGGTGCCTCAAGAAGGTGGCATTCATCATTAGGGACCCTCACCATATGAAACATGCCCTCTTCTCATTACCTCCACCAGGGAGCAAGTACAAGAGCCTGAAGACCTGCACTCAATATTTCAGCAACAGCTCCCTCTCCTCTGCCATCAGATTTCTGAACGGCCCATGAACACTGCCACACTAATCCTCTTTACACTGCTTTTAACTGTAACTTGTAGTATTTTGTTAATGTATTGCACTGTACAAGAACAAATTTCACAACATGTCCATGGTAACAAATCTGATTCTGACTGCCTCTCAAAATGGCTGACAACTGGTAATTATGTATGATATAGGGATTACAGGGATATCCATGATTCAAACAGTCTTCCTGAGGGAAACGTCATGCTGCCTTTGGTGGTTTGTCAGTCGAGGTAACAGCAAGCTTTGCAGCTGTGGGATATTGGGAGAGTAAAGCATTGGGCTTGGTCGTGTTGAAACACTCAGTACCAAAAGCTAATCCATGTGAAAAATGAACATTTTGATGTGCTACCCAAGGAATGCTGCTAAACTGGAGCAAGCCTTATTCATCTCCATCAGATCAAGAGGGAAAGAAATTCTTTAAAAAAAGTAGTAAATCAAGATTTGATTATTCCATAGGTTCCCACATTCTTTTCCTTACCGGCAAAGCATTGTTTGTAAGTGTTCCCATATTCTCCATTTGTCATCTCCTTGATCCCACTGTTGCTTTCTTTCATTTCCCTGATTAAGTGACTGTAAATTAAATAAATTGCGTTATTTTTTGCACATTTCTCAATGCAGTTATTTCAGGTAAATCATTAATTGCCCTTTCCTACATGTTCAGAAGAGCTGACAAGTTTAGCAATACATTGCAGGAGGAGATATGGAGCCTCATACAGGCCAGCACTTTGAGTTGAACAGAAGATCAATGGTCGTTTTACTGACAATAATATTTTAAATATAGTAACTTCTCAAAGGGCATTAGTGAGAATTGAACTCAGGATCTTAGGGTTATTCATCTAGCTCTCAGCATTCGAGTTCATTACTTTTCATCTCCAAATTGTTAATCCAGTAGCATCTGCATACCTAACCACCCAGAGGACAGAGTCAAGTTAGACTAACTTGAACTACAACTTTCTTTCTGTTTTTATGGTTAAAACAGTACTGAAGTTATATTGATAAAACAGAATCATATCAAAAGAATCCAGTTTCGTTTATTTCCTCCTCATTG
Organism: Mobula birostris; assembly: GCF_030028105.1. Taxonomy (NCBI): domain Eukaryota; kingdom Metazoa; phylum Chordata; class Chondrichthyes; order Myliobatiformes; family Myliobatidae; genus Mobula; species Mobula birostris. The sequence goes on along the minus strand of NC_092370.1, from coordinate 175,816,812 downwards.
CACCAAAAGGGGATTACATTGAATAAATGTGTTATTTAGTACAGTAATTAAAATACTGGAGTAATTAGAAATCTTGGAGAAGTTAACGGGAATAAGATTAAACAAATCCCATGGATGTGATGGCCTAACATGCAGTCCCAAACAAAGTGGCTGCACAGACAGTGGGTGCAGGGGTGGTGAACTTTCAGACTTCCCCTCGTTCCTGGAATAGCTGAAGTAGACTGGAAGGTAGCAAATGTAATCCTGCTGTTCAAGAAGTGCAGACAAGAAAGAAAGTAGGCAAAACAGGCAATTTAAAATCATAAAAGGGTTAGCAGAGTCAGTCCACAGTTGTATGAAAAGAATCTGATGCTTGACCAATCTAACGTATTTTTGAGGATGTCAGCAGGTGGATAGATAGGAGGAAGCGATGAATATAGCATTTCTGGATTTTCAAAAGCCCTTCATTAATTAGGGTCTCATTAGATTAGAGGTAATGCATTACTATGGATAAAGGATTGGTTAAAGTTGAATTAATACCTTTGAGATCCTGTTTCATTATTCCCTATGCTCACTGCGCAGGGTCTCTCCGCCACCCCCTCCCCCACTGTCATTGGTTCCAATGTGCACCACGACCTCCGGCTGCTCACACGCCCCCTTGAGAATGTTCTGTAGCCTTTCTAGTGAGAGATGAATATCTACGTGTATTTGTGGTTATCTACATGAATAGCATCACACTTCTCCACATTGCTCACCCTTTTTATGTGCCCATATTCCAATGCAAAACGGTTGTCCCTTCATCGCAGTTCACTTTCCCACCTAGCTGTGTGCTCTCAGTAAAAGTGGATAAAAATACAGAGTCATTGATATAGACTGTCAGCTGCAGTGCCCCAATGCTGATCTTTATGACAACTTCAAAGTGATCCCCATACTCTTGATTTGGGTTACTTCTGGTGCTTCATGCTTACCTGGACAGAAAGAGAAATATAGAGCATGTCTGGCTCAGGAACTGGAGCAGAAGGAAAGGTTTCAGGTTCTTGGATCATTAAAACCATTCTGGAGCAGCAGTGACAAGAGTAATGGGTTGTACCTTAACTAGAGAGAAACCAGTGTCCTGTCTGGGAAGTTTGCGAATGCTGCTCAGGGGAGTTTAAACTAGTTTGGCATGAGAACGGAACCAAAGCACGAGGTCAGAAAGCAGAGGGATCAGGGGGAAGATAGATGCCAGGACTAGTAAGAACAGGCATAAGCAATGTCATCAATAACATGAGACAGGCGTGTTGAAGTGTGTATATTTAACGCTACTGGTATTAAAGGTAAGGGAGATTAACTTAAAGCATGGAATATACCCCAGGACATTGAGTGAAGCAAGGAATGAGATTTCTGGGGCATTAACCTTGAGGGCTCAAATGTAGAGAGATAGTATACTGTTAATGGGAAGACCCTTAACAGTGTTGATGTGCAAAGGGATTTTAGGGCTCATGTCCTTGGCTATACAGGTTGATCGGGTGATAAAGGCAGCATATGTCATGCTTGCTTTTATTAGTTGAGAAAATGTGTTCAAGATTCTTGAAGTTATGTTGCAGATTTATAAAACTCTGGTTGGGACACCTCTGAAGTATTGTATTCAATTCTGGTCACCCCATTTTAGGAAGGATGTTGAGGCTTCGGCGAGGGTGCAGAAGAGGTTCACCAGGATGCTGCCGGGATTGAAGGGCATGTCCATGTTGGACAGACCTGGTTTGATTTCTATGGAGTGGAGGAGTTTCAGAGGAAATCTGACATAAGCATTTAGAGGCATTTAAGAGACTTGGATAGACATATGAACATGCAGAGAATGAAGGGATATAGACATTGTGGAGCCAGAAGGCTTTTGTTTAGTTGGACATTTAATTACTAATTTAATCACATTGTGGGCCAATGTTACTGTGCTGTACTGTTTGATGTTCTATGTACAAGAAGAAACCAATTTTTTTTAAATGGTGTACAACCACAATGTACATATATTCAAAGGATTAAGTGCCCATGTGCTTCAAACTCAGGAATGTAACATTCAGGTACAGCAACGTATGAGGAAGGCAGACTAATGGGTTTTACTGCAGAAAGAATCAGAGTACAAGTTTAACAAAGTCTTATAATTGTACTGGGGTTTGATAAGACACTACTCGTAGTAACATGTGCAGCTTTGGGGATCCATATCCAAGGGTGGATATGATGTGGTGCAAAAGCTTGCAAGATTAATTCCAGAGATGTGGCAAGACGGAGTCATGTGAAGCTATACTTTCTGCAGTTTTAAAGGGAAGTAGTTTCATTGGGATGTGAAATTCTGAGCAGACTTGACAGGGAAACTACATCCCCTGTCTGGAGGGTCTAGAACAAGGGGAAGTGGGACCTAACTTTCAAAACAGTTAAGGAGTTGTGAATCTTTGAAATTTTCTTCCTGAGATGATACTGAATACTTAGCTGTTCAGGTCAGAGGTGGACAGATTTTTCTTCTCCAAGAGTATCACAGATATTATGGGGACATGTGAAAGGGTAGTCAAGAATCAACCGTCATCATAATGGCACAAAAGCCAAGAACTTTTCCCACTGCTTTTATTGACTAACAAAATTATCGCAAACAGTAGCTTTTTGCATTTCTGCTGCCATTGAGGAACGTTAAATGGAACTCTACTAGCTGTTAAAATGCAAAAAAGAGATGGTAACACTACTATTATAAAACAGACCTTGCACAATTCACTGCATCTTTATACTTATACTTTATACTTTATTGTCACTAAACAATTGATACTAGAACGTACAATCATCACAGTGATATTTGATTCTGCTCTTCGCGCTCCCTGGAGTACAAATCGAAAACAATTAAACCACTTCTATATTTTCACTATCACAAACATTGTTTTGACTTACCTTATGGTGAAATTATAATTATGGTTAAGAGCAATGAAATTTGTAATTATCCCTGCCTTAGTGTCTGGACTATAATCCGTTAGTAATCTGAGGCAGGGCAATATTAGATCTGCAGAGCAGTAATTGATCTGAACTACACCAAAGATGGTGGAAGTAGATTCAATAGCACCTTTCAATATAATATTGGACAAAGGATTAATCTGCAGGGCTGTGGAGATGGAGCAGGGGAATGGTTTAATTAAATTGCATGAGCAACTAGTACACAAAGACACAATGGGCTGAACGAACTTTTGTTTTGCTGAAGGCTCAACAGCGCAGGTTTCCTTTTTATAAAAAGTCCACCTTGTTTATGCATACCTTATCCATTTTACTCCGTTTAGTTAAATACGTAGTTGACATTCACAGTATACCTTACACATAAAGAATGGCACTGAGCTTTCAGAATGTGTTGGCCACATCAGGACAGGAAGCAGAAAATTCTTGGAAGTGGGAGGGTAGAAACGGGACCTACTTGATGGTCTAGGAAAAAGCATAATGACACTTACCTCAGGCAGATATTTGTTGATTCTTCAAAGGATGCATCTAAAGAATTCGGTTGGTTTTGATGTTCTGGGTTTGAGGCCTTGATCATGGTATTAATGTCTTCAGCCCATGAATCTCGTTGCTCACGACAGGAAGCTTCAAGGAAATGCTCTACAGAATTCTTTGCCTTCAATTTAATCACCAGCTGTCAAAAAGATAAACAGATAATCAGATCTTTGTTTTCATGTTCTTGTATGTTGGCAAAAATTGTCCAGATTCTATTAAATGACTACAAACTGCATTCTCAAGATGTTAAATAACTGATTTTGCTCAAAAAACAAATAACTACATTAACTGTGACATGTGGAAGAGAGTCACATTGATCAATCAGTTACCAGATTCAATGACCAGGGATATTATTCTAATTAAGAAGATACACAAATGTGGGCAGTATCAGAAAGAAATTGTGTAACCAGAATCTTAAATTGCATTGTAATATTAGAGAGGTGGAAGAAAGAAATTCATAAGCAAAACGAAGAAATAAGTTTCAACATTCTTACCGGTCTGTTTTCATAATCCAGGCAGGGACAATAGACTGCACATCCTACCAAAGAAATAATGCCCCTGGGACGAGACTCCTTCTTTCCTCCTTCAATTTTATAGTAGAGAAGTTGATCTTTTGACAATACAAACCAGCGTGCTTTCCAGTTGTGCACAATATGACCCTGGAATTAAAGCAATCCAAAAGGAAATTCTAATCAGTACAAACACCCTTAATTGCCATAGTAAGTATCTTTATTAAAACCGATTAACTTTGACAGACAAAAGCATAGCCTTCCATACTTGGTATTATCAACAATTTTGTGGACTGGGGGAATACTCTTTGATGTTCCGTAACAGATTAAAGTTTCCAAATAGGTCATTTGTTATTATATGGTCTGTTTTGTAGCCACACCTGTAGCAAGATGTATTTAACTCAATATTAACCAACCTTAATATGGGTCAAGCCCAACTGCACAAACAATTTTGGCTCCGCGAACATGGGGAAAAATATCAAACAAGCATATTGAAGTTTACAGTGAGGAACAAAGGAGTTTTTAAATAACTTGGGGCCATTCATACTCAGACACAATCATGTGGCCCCAAGGATTTAAATTGAGTACAAAGATCACACAGTGAATGACTTGTTTAAATCTAAAGGTCCTTCGATCTGTCTTCTCTAAGCCTCTATGATCTGGCTGTCTACAAGCCTTACAAATCCACAAAGTAGTAACAACCATTGTTCCACCGTGACTGGATTCATCACCCAAAGCCACCAGAAATATCAATGCCCATTGACCAAATAATTGTTGGGGTGAAATCATTTATCAGCCTTTCAAATTGCTGAAATATTCAAAATGGCTGTCACATCACCTGACTGTGATATTGATCAAAATATCAAACAAGATGATACAGACTAATTCACTGACATGGGAGGAACCATTTCCCTGTCTTATAGCACAATGAAGAAATAGGGAAATGGGTGGCAGAGGGTCAGTCGATTGTTATGGCGATGACTTTTGAGTTTTAAGGGAGAGAGCAGGACAGTCTTACAAGGATTGTTCATCTCTGCACATGGGAACAGACCCAGTGATCACCAGGGAAAGTTGTGTACATAGAGAATCATATATGCACCAGTAAGATAGAGGGATCATTGGTATGAGTGATTATGATAAGTTATCAAACAAAATGGAATTGAACTGCTTTGTGAGTGGTGACCAATTCTACCCCAAACAAGGGTTCTGGTTAAATTCAGGAATCGGGTTTTCAGAGGGTCTTTGTACAGCTCCACTGATAAAACCCGAATGAATTGTATCAATTCTCGACTATTAACACCTGCTGTAGAGTGACAGTTCTAGAAAATCCTAATAGGAACACCCTGCCACACTTCATAATACGCCGTCCTCGTTCAAAGTCCAAAGCCGACAATGATTCTCCCTTCTCAGATGCTGCCTGGCCAGCCGAGTTCCTACCGCAGGTTTTTTTTGTACTCCAACCGTCTCTTTCTTGTGCCAATTATAGTTATTAGACGATCTAATTGACAATATACGCAAGTAGCGTCATATTCATAAATAATTCTGAACAGTATTGACTGCCCGTTACGGAATGTCGTTGGGAAGAGCCACTAAATAGAAAACAATAATGAATAACCTGCAAGGTAAAAGGGAAGCGCTGTACTTCGATGTTCCTCTTGTTTAACTGTGGTGTGATAAGAGGTCGACATTTCTAAACAATTGGTGAATGAACGAATCGATTTTTCATCCTCTAGACCTTTGAGTCACCCTGACCAGCCTCAATCGCCCCCAGTTCCTCCACTTGGTCGAGGTCGAGGCGACCTCAGTCACCCCGCCTGCGCCAGCGAGCTAGCGTTGTGAGTGAAAACCCCGACACATTCGTGCCTGCTCCGTCCCCAGTGAGTCAGTTTGGGAATATACGTGTGTGTTGGTGGGTCTAAAATCGGGTCCGGGCTACGCGGTGGAATATCCCCAGCTGACTGCCCTTTCCCGACCGCACATGAAGAAAGTACCTAAAACAGTACTGCCGGGGACGCTGGAGACCGCGGCCGGACAAACGGGATGTGGTGGTTATAGAACGACCATGCAAAGGCAAAAAATAATTATGTTCTTCTCCCGCTCCTACAGAATAAGACCCTCTACTACCATGGGTCGCGTCAGGCGGTTAGGTCAACTGCTGAAAGTCTGTTCCTTGATAAAAGAGGCTTAAGATTTTTTTTTGCGAATGAATTATCAACACTTCACTTTGGCTGCAACTTGTGATTCTTTTATTCGAGTCTGTTTAGAAAACAGAATATCATGCGGGCAATTTCGTTATCACATCACGGTACCGAAATTCCTAAATTCAGATAGTACGGGAGAATAATTCCCGAAGGGAGGGGGGCTCTGGGTGAATGGTATTCCATTTCCTCATGTTTAGAATTTGTTACCAGGATGCTCCCAAGAGGCAAGGTGGAGGCAAAATAAAACTGGAGATACCACGGTAATGGGGGGAGGTGAAGAGAAAAACATATGCAGATTTTATGTTGTTGACGATTTTCTTAAAATCTAGCCCGTCGTTTTATTTACTCATTAGAAATAGTTATTTTTCAATTAATTTACTTCGAGCAATTCACTATAAGTGGTTAACACCAAACTGATTTCTCTGGATGAAACTTTTTTTTAAAAAAAGTAAGTTTCCTTACCCTTTTGACCAGGAATCCTTCTCTTATTACACTTGTTTCTCCCTGCATGTTGCCCGACAAGTGTCTAGACTCACTCTGTGATCAGCATTGGATTGTTAAAGACTAAATAGACCAGGAAACATCACGTCAAGTCATGACGACAGGGCGCCTCCTCCACACCTTGGGTGCAGCCAGCGTGACTAATTCTGAGTAATCCTTGCCTGCAAAGTTTTAAAAGCGTTGACCGGCAGGTGCTGTAAATGGAAATCCTGCTGCAGCTGCAGAACAAAAGAATAAAGAGGGCTCCGCAGCCCCCAGCCTATTTCCCACGGCCAGCAAGACTGAGGAAAGTTAGTTTCCTGTGTTAAAAGGTCAGAGGGTTGCTTTCAACGATGTGACATACGTCCTGAAATTCCTCTACACCAGGAAAAAGCTCCATAAAGTGGTGTTGCGTGGATGCTCGTACAGGTTTTGGACAAAGCTCTTTGCTTATCCCACGTGAACTCTGATATTGCTAAGCTTTAAGATGGAGTCAGTAAGCCTTGAGATACTGTGGAGGTAGAGGGTGTGAGAAGGAGAGAGGTGGCATTTTAAGAGCTGTAGGTACCAGACTCAATGGCAAATGGTTGGTCAAATGTGAATGAGAGTTGGACGATCAGGGACTGGCTGGGAGTCCTGGATGTGTGCGCAACTAGACCTACCTCAGAAAATAAACTAGGACAGTGGTGGGGGGAGGGGTGTGATGTGAGAAATATACGGGCACAATTGAGAGCATCCTGACTGGCTGCATCACTGCCTGGTATGGGAACTGTACCTCCCTCAATCGCAGGACTCTGCAGTGAGTGGTGCAGATAGCCCAGTGCATTTGTAGTTGTGAACTTCTCACTCTTCAGAACATTTACAAAGACAGGTGTGTAAAAAGGGTCCGAAGGATCATTAGGGACCCGAGTCACCCCAACCACAAACTGTTCCAGCTGCTACCGTCCAGGGAAACCATATCACAGCATAAAAACCAGGACCAACAGGCTCCGGGACAGCTTCTTCCACCAGACCATCAGACTAATTAATTCATGCTGACACAACTGTATTTCTGTGTTATATTGACTATCCTGTTGTACATACTATTTATTGTAAATTACTATGATTGCACATTTAGACTGAGGAGTAACGTAAAGATTTTTACTCCTCATGTTTATGAAGTGTGTGAGTAATAAAGTCAATTCAATTTACAGTAAGTATTTGCAGGGTAGGGGATTTGCAGCACCAGTCTGAAAATCTCGCACTGTAAGCTTTGTTAGCACAACTGGATATTAGACAAGGGACATCAGCCTGTGTGTTGGATGCTGTTTGATGCCACTACACGCCTGAAGAACCATGTGAATAAGTGTGCCATGTGCCTGGAGAATGCAGATATGGAGTACAAGCATTCACAAGAAATCTCATCCACACAGCACACAGCTATGTTCCTGTGCTGCTTCTACAAGCAGGTCTTTCATTGTGCTCTGCATACAAAATATGATATCTGCATACAGTATATGATAATAAACCCAACTTTGACTTTGAATGTTGAACGACAAGAGAGAATTTCTAAGCTAAAATCTTCATGAATAAGATGTTGTGGAATTTATTTTATTTGGACAATGATCAGACAATTTGTACCCCATTTTCCATCCTGCAAACAGAATTCTGATGAAATACAGAACATGGATGTGTATAGGGTGTCCGGGGAGGAGTAGCCCCTCTGGAGAATAGGCTTGTTGGGTCCTTTCTATGGCAGCTCACTCATCTTTAGTTCCCACCAGACACTCAGCTCTCTCCTGTGGCTCCAAGTAGCTGTTTGCATGTGACAGCAGCCACACCCCTTCGACAGGCAGGCTAACCCAGGTGAGAGTAGCCAGCGACCTCGTATCCCAGTGAATTTGGGACATGCCTGTCGTAGCATGTGAAGTCAGCCCTGGCAGACTAGGCAGAGGAGATCTACAGTGAGACCCAACAGCAAGGAAGGCAGCTCTGTAAAATTCAAGTCAAGTCAAGTCAAACATGAGGAATTCTGCAGATGCTGGAAATTCAAGCAACACACATCAAAGTTGCTGGTGAACGCAGCAGGCCAGGCAGCATCTCTAGGAAGAGGTGCAGTCGACGTTTCGGGCCAAGACCCAGATAGTAAGGATCTCTTACTAGCTCTTCTTTCAGTTAGTCCTGACGAAGGGTCTCAGCCGGAAACGTTGACTGTACCTCTTCCTAGAGATGCTGCCTGGCCTGCTGCGTTCACCGGCAACTTTGATGTGTGTTGCTCAAGTCAAGTCAAGTCACTTTTTACTGTCATTTTGACCATAACTGCTGGTACAGTACAGAGTAAAAACAAGACAACATTTTTCAGGACCATGGTGCTACATGAAACAACACAAAAACTACCCTGAACTACATAAAACAACACAAAACTACACTAGACTACAGACCTACCCAGAACTGCATAAAGTACACAGAACAGTGCAGGCATTACAATAAATAATAAGCAAAACAATAGACAGTGGAGGGCAGTAGATTGGTAGTCTGATGGCTTGGGGGAAAAACTGTTACATAAATAAACAGCTGAATGACGGCGTCCGGGATCATGTCCATTTCCGTACTCCCCCCGAGTACTTAGTTGGAGCATTCCACGGAGAGCGAAAGGCCTGACAAGGCACAGAAGAAGTCAAGGTCATCCACTGCAACCAAGGAAGACCTCAGTTATAATGCATGTTTCTACCACTGGACCCAGACGTCCAAGGTCGAGAGAGTGGAACTGCTCCAGTGTAACGGCCTTCTCACTGTAAAGACTCTCCGATACAGGTTTCCTGTCGTCACCAGACACAACAGACAACCACCACCATAGGATATAGAACAGTACAGCACATGATCAGGCCCTTTCCACTTTTTCTCTTTTGTTAACTTTCACTTCTTCCTAAGATGCTGTTGAGTGTTTCCATCATTTTTGCTTTTAAGATGTTCAGAGTTTGCAGAATTAAACAGATGAGTTGGGTCTGTGACTGGACATTAGAAAGGGGCAAACCAAGTGTGAGTGGATAGTGCAATGTGAGATGCGAGTAGACTCAGTTACTATATTAGATAGATATACAATGCAGTTGGGATCAAGAGAGGCGAGCGCCACATAAACCATTCCCAAAATGACTGATAGCACCCATTATGACGGTGACCATGGAATACTTATCCATCCTTTAACAAGGCAGTCTGCACTGTCCTCCAATGCTGCCCTACTATCGTGCATATGGTTTGGACTGCCATTGTCCAGTTATATCCACCTATCTATCCAAATGTAGCTGACAAATTGTAATAGCTTTTCTTATAACTTGCATCATCTTGCAGGCAGCCACAGAACAAAGAAGCACAATAGAAGCCACTAAAGAAACCCAATGGGTGGGGAAAAAAAAGAACAAATCATGAAAATAATTAAAAATTAAACAAATAACACAGAGAACATTAATATCACATCTGATCATGCAGTACTCCCTCAGTAGAACATTGAGCTGTCAACCTAGATTACCTGCTGACACCCTGCTGTCAGACTCAGGACACAACTATTTTAAAGTTTCCCTCGTGTGTAGATGAGTGGGATAGAAACTGGTAGTAGTTGATGAGAATGTTGGATTGCTATAATATTACTGTAAAATCCTATAGATTTTACCATACTGACTCGGTAGACCATAGGGCTTGTTCCTGTGCCTTATCATTTTGACTTTATTATTGAAATTGGACCTTACAGTGTCAGTTACATCCCAGGTTCATTTGTTCACTGTTGCTTTTTAATCATGTTCCCCACCCGAGATTACGTCAAAATTAGAGACCTGCTGCTGAAACTGGAAATTTGCAACATAGATGGGGGTGAACATAGCTTAAATCTCTTACTAGCAGAGGTGTACTGTTAATATTATTGATTTAACACATTTGTCTTGTTTGCAGAGCCATTCAGACACTGGTACATCATACCAGCCTATACCAGATTATTTTCTCCTTTGATGAAGGACAAGCTGGGTATTTAGTAAGCACACAAGACCTTAGAAAGAAAATACAGGTGTTCATCTTTCATGTATAACCTGGTGCACTTTGAAACATTTGGGAATGGACTTGGGAATATATAGCAAGTAACTAAATGGAGAATGAGAACAAAGCAGTATCTATGCCAATATGAGGATGAGTTTTGGTCGATTTGGAGTCGATGCAGTTGACATCAATGAGTCCCCTATGCTTGTCACTCAGCTGACTGTTCTGAAGTGGATGTCTGATCCAGGAAGCTGTGCAGTACAAGGCTTCCTGCCAAAGGCAGCAAGCCCCACTCCCAATGCTTTAAAACTAAGATACAGGCTTCCTGGCTACAACAATTGCCAATAGACTTCCAATGTCTGTGGTATTTTCAAGCATACAAAACATTGCAAACGTGGTTAAAAAATTAATCATACTATTAAAACAACTCTAAAAATAAATAACACCAGAAAACATTTAAAGATAATTAAATATATTTAAATTGCAGAGTTAATTGAACATGCAATGATCTAAAACCTGCCATCTGTCTCAGAGCAATTCCTCTCCATTCAAAGAATAGAATTGCTAAATCAGTATTAAGTCTGAACTGACTTTGTTTCAACTAATTGAGCCATGCTTGTTGCAGTTGCAACAGTTCGACTTCCCAGTATAACTGCAGGAAGTTGGTGCTCTGCTTCTGGACTCTACAAGGAGACCGGGGTCAGAACCCAGTTGTAGTAGATAAGAGGCCCTCATAAGAAGTTTGGAATTACCTTATTTGTGTCTGAGGCCTTCAGGAATATATAATATTTCTAATCTCTGGCAATCTTAGGATCAAAAGCAACAAATTTCACGCCACACAATTATGTCAGTGATTTTAAATCCAATTCTGATTCTCCTCACAAAGGATGTTATAAATGCCCCTTTAACAGTGACACACCATCATTCCATATGAAGCCATGACTTCACATGGATAGACGGGCTGATTAGTGCTAGCTGGTTCGGCAGAATGTTGTGGGCCGGGGGGGGCATGGGAGGTCCTGTTCCTGTGCTGTACTGGTCTACATTCTATAATTGGAAGGAAAGCCTCTATTTCCAGGAAGAGAACATGGAGCAGAGAACAGTGCAGTATGGGGTCGAGTCCTTCGGGCGCGGCGTTGTACGGAACCAACTAAATTAGTGATCTAATGGCCAACTAAACTAATCCCCTCTGCCTACACTGTGTCTATATTCCTCACATTCATGTGGCTATCAAAACATCTCATAAAAATCCCTCATGCATTTGCCTTTACCACCACCGCAGGCAGCACATTGCAGAAGCCACCACTCTCTGTTTAAAAAAAAAACTTGTCCCTTATACCTCCTTTGAAATTGCACCCACTCACCTTAAACACCCTCAGGTATTAGACATTTCAACCCTGGTAAAAAAAAAATGATACTGTCTGTCCACTCTATCTATGCCTCTCATCATCTTATAAATCTCTATCAGATCTCCCCTCAGCATCCACTGCTCAAGAAAACAACCGAAGTTTTCCCAACCTCTCGTTAAAGCACATGCCCTCTAAACCAGGCAGCATCCTGGTAAACCTCTTCTGCAAAGCCTCAACATCCTTCCGATAATTGGGCGAACAGAACTGTATGTAATACTCCAGATGCGGCCTAATTAGCGTTTTATAAAGCTGCAACATAACTTTCTGACTTTTGAACTCAATGCCTTGACTAATAAAGTCGAGCATTCTATTTGCCTTCTTAATCACCGTATCAACCTGAGGAAACAGGAAGGTTGCAGAAGGACTTAAGACAGATTAGGAGAATGGGCAAGAAAATAGCAAATGAAATACAATGTTGGAAAATGCAAGGTCATGCACTTTGGTAGAAGAAATAAGTGTGCAGAATATTTTCTAAATGGGGAGAAAATCCAAAGATCTGAGATGTAAAGGGACTTGGGAATCCTTGTGCAGAACACCCTAAAGGTTAACTTGCAAGTTGAGTCAATGAGGAAGGCAAATGCAATCATTTCAAGAGGTCTAGAATGTAAGAGCAGGGCTGTGATGCTGAGGTTTTATAAGGCACTAGTGAGGCCTCACCTGGGTATTGTGAATAGTTTAGGGCTACCTTATCTAAGAAAAGATGTGCTGGCATTGGAGAGAATACCAAGGAGGTTTACAAGAATGATTCTGGGTTAACATCTGAGGAAAGTTTGATGGCTCTGGCCCTGTACATGCTGCAGTTTAGAAAGATGAGAGGGGATTTCATTGAAACCTTTTGAATGATGAAAGGCCTAGACAGAGTAGATGTGGAAAGGATGATTCCCATGGTGAGGGGGTCTAGGACAAGAGGGCACAGCCTCAGGATAGAGGGGCGTCCATTTAAAATAGAGATTCAGAAAAATTTCTTTAGCCAGATGATGGTGAACTTATGGAATTTGTTATCACAGGCAGCTGTGAAGGCCAGGTCATTGGGTGTATTTTAAGGTGGAGATTTATAGGTTCTTGATTGGCCACGGCATCAAAGGTTATGGGGAGTGGGGCTGAGGAGGGGAAAAAAGGATCAGCTATGATTGAATGGTGGAACAGACTCAATGGGTCAAATGACCTAATTCTGCTCCTTTGTCTTATGGTCTCATAGTTTTGTGTGTATTAAGTCATATCTTACCAACTTTATACATTTTTTGAGGAGATTACTAGGAAAGTTGATGAAGGAAAGGTAGCGGATGTTGTCAATGTGGATTTTAGCAATGCTTTTGATGAGGCCTTGGGAGGTTAGTCAAGAAGGTTCTGTCACTTGGCATTTAGGAGGAGGTAGTAAGTTGGATTCGACATTGGCTTCATGGGAGAAGCCAGAGAGTGGTAGTAGATAGTTGCCTCTCTGACTGAAGACCTGTAACTAGTGGAATGCTGCAGGGATCAGTGCTTGGTGTTGGTTGTCATCTATATCAAAGATCTGATTGATAATCTGGTAAACTAGATTTGCAGGTGTGACACAAAAATTGGGAGTGTAGTGGACAGCAATGAAGGCTATCTTAGTTTGCAACAGGATCTAGACCAGCTGAAAAAAATGGGCTAAAAAATGGAAGTGGAATTTAATGCAGGCAAGTGTGAGATGTTGCACTTTGGGAGGACAAACCAGGTTAGGACTTACACAGAGAACAATGGGGGCACTGAGAAGTGTGGTGGAATGGAGGGATCTGGGAATATGCTGTAGATCTATAAATTCTTGAAATTGGCATCACAGGCATTATAAATAGGGTCATAAAAAGAGCTTTTGGAACATTGGCTTTCGTAGATCAAAGTATTGAGTACAGGAGTTGGAATGTTATGTTGAAGTTGTATAAGACATAGATGAGCCCTAATTTGGAGTATTGTGTGTAGTTCTGGTTACCTACCTACAGTAAAGATATCAATATGATTAAAAGAGTACAGAGAAAGTTTACAAGGATGTTGTCAGGTCTTGAGGCTCTGAATTCTAGGGAAAAGTCGAATAGGTTCGGACTTCATTCCCTGGAGCGTAGGAAAATGAGGGGAGATTTTATAGAGGTATACAAAATTATAGGGGGTATATAGGGAGAATGCAAGAAGGTTTTTTTTCATGGAGGTTGATGAGACTAGAACTGAGGGTTATGGGTTAAGGGTGAAATGTCTAAGGTGAACATGAGGGGGGACTTCACTCAGAGGGTGGTGAGAGTGTGGATCAAACTGCTAGCAGAAGTAGTAGATGTGGGTTTGATTTCAACGTTCAAGAGAGGCTTGGATAAGTACATTGCTGGGAGGGGCATGGATGGCTATGGTCCAGGTATGAATCGGTGGGACCAGGCAGAATAACAGGCTGGTGCAGGTGAGCCATTTCTGTTTCCGTGCTGTAGTAATCTAAAAGCTACTGAATGGATCTGCAAGCCTGACATTCCACTTTAAAATGCCGCTCAAATAGCTGTGCTGGAGAAGTCAGTTAATTCCTTGCAGTATGAGCCAGTGACATAAACTATGCAGAGATGCTTCATTATTTCTGAATCTTGTGGGGTTCTTTTGGTGCTCATTGGTGCACATTGGATTACCTCGGCCATGTTTGCCCGTTCCAGGTAAAAGCTGCAACGGGGAGACCAGAGACATCGGAGATCAGTGATAATATCTCCCCCTTGCTGACAATCAACACAGGCACACCCCAAGGATGTGTACTTAGGCCACTGCTCCACCTCTCTTAACACTCATGACTGTGGCTAAGCACACCATCAACAAATTCACAAATGACACAACTGTTGTCGTTAGAAACTCAGATGACAACGAAGAGGTGTACAGAGGTGAGAGGTCAGCTGGTTGAGCGGTGCCACACAAACAACTCCGCACTCAGTGTCAGTAAGACCAAGGAATTGGACGTGAACTTCAGGGAGTCAGGAAAACACAGGCACAGTCCTCATTGAAGTGTCAGCAGTGGAAAGGGTGAGCAGCTTCAAGATCCTAGGCATCAATGTCTTGGAGGGTCAATCCTGGGCCCGACTCCTTGGTGCAATCACTAAGAAAGCACACCAGGGGCTCTACTTTGTTAGGAGTTTGAGGAGATTTGGTATGTCACCAAAGACTCTTGCACATTTGTACAGATACTGTATATGGTGGCAGCATTCCAACTGGTTTCACTGCAGCGTGGAATGGAGGTTCCAATGCACAGGATCACAAGAGGAGCAGACCCAGTCAGCTCCATTACGGCCAAAATCCTTCCCATCACTCAGGATATTTTCAAGAGGCGGTGCCTCAAGAAGGCAGCTTCCACCATTAAGGACTCATACCATCTGGGACATGGCATCTTCTCGTTACTACTATCAGGGACGAGATACAGGATTCTGAAGACCTGCACTCAATGATTTAAGAACACTGTCTTCTCCCCTGCCACCAGATTTCTGAATGCTCCATGAACCCATGAACGTTATCTCACGATTCCATTTTTGGCACATTTATTTATTTTGTGGACCCGGTTGGTAGTGCAGTGGCATCAGCGTCGGACTTCAGGACGAAAGGTCCTGAGTTCCAATCCAACTTTCCATCCGTGCTGGGTTAGGAGCTGGTGATCTCTTTGGAAACTCACCCGGCAGAAGGCAATGGCAAACCACTGCTGTAACTTGCCTCGTACACGGTTCCCCACTACGTCACAGAGGCGTGGAGGGAAATCACCCACTAACCGGAGAAACCCCAGACGCGATGTACCTCTCCTTTATTTATTTTGTAATTTTCTGCAACTTTTATGTCATTGCACTGTACTGCTGCCATAAAACAATACATTTTTTATCATTCAGTCAGTGATAATGAACCTGATTCTGGGTACAGTCCAAAACTGTGGCCGTTGCAACAATGGGAAAAAACATTGCTACCCAATGTTCAGGTTCTGAAGGATCGTTCTACACTATATTGCAGGTAAACAACATGTTAGTGTTACTAATTGGTATGTAAATTTGCTTCAATGAGAATGTGAAATAAATTTGGGGGCAAGAGGCAATTTGGATTAGAGCAACACACATAAAAATGCAGCAGGCCAGGCAGCATCTATCGGAAGAGGTACAGTCGACGTTTCGGGACGAGACCCTTCATCAGGATTGGATTAGAATTTGTTCTTCATCAAAAGGATTAATTTATCATTTGGACCAGTTTCCCTTTACTGTAAAAGTAGAAAGTTAGTTTTGTTATATGATACTACAGATACTTTGACCAGACTCTCTTGGTCAAAATAAGACTGTACTAGTGATTCATACTAAACTCCACCCTAACAAGAAGGCAAACATAACCCAGGCTGTTGAAGGCAATTAATCAGCTCTGTACTTGTCTGGAAATAACCCATAACCATTTTTGGGCATGCACTGTGTATGTAATCACATTTAAATTATAGCATTATCTACTGGCTAGTCACAACAAGCATACAACACATTCTTTTTAGTTTTGAAATCAGGCAATCATGTGACAGGATGCTTGATCTGCAGCAATTACAGAACTAGCCAGGTAAAGGCAATTGCCTCTCCACTGTTGCATTCCTGAGAGCTCTTTTTAATTGCAGTCTATTGTGGTTCAGACAAAAGAAGCAATCAATATGAGTTCATGAGTTTGGTTTCCTGCATTGGGTAACTGTTTTAGTTACACAAACCTGAGAGAACCTGCTGATGCTGGAGATCCAAAGCAATACATTCAAAATGCTGGAGGAACTCAGCAAGTCAGGCAGCATCGATGGAAAAGAGTAAACAGTCAACATTTCGGGACTCAGCCCAAAACATTGACTGTTTACTCTTTTCCATAGATGCTGCCTGGCCTGCTGAGTTCATCCAGTATTTTGTGTGTGTAACTATTTTAGTTACTACAGGATGAGCACCCCTTATCCGAAATTCTAAAATCTGAAAACCTCCGAAATCGAAAATGTTTTTGAGTGTTGACATGATGGAAAATTCTACAAGGCGCTAGGAAGGTTCCCTGGCAATGCACAGGTCTCTCTGCGCTGCAGACAGTTCTGAGAAGTAAACTCATATATGTAATGAACAGAGTTAATAAAAAATAGAAAAACACTGCATAAAGCTAAAAAAGAAGCTTACAGAGTGCATTGATAGAGTGGATTTGTCAGTGTCAGAGTGAATCACTTAACCGTATGCAGATCATGAAACAAGCAAAGATCTATCACAACAAACTGAAAATTAAAATTACTTATGAATATTCTGCAGACAAGTTGCAGAAATTTAAGAAAAGGCACAGCATTAAATTTTTAAAGATTTGTGGTGATAAATCACGAATCATGAAGCAACAGAGGAATTTATTGACGAAAAGCTTGCATGGTGAACAGCTGTATCAGTACTTATGTATGAAAGACAAAGACTGCTTACCAGGAGCACCTAAATTCAGAGTCAGGAATGATGGCGATGCCAAAGAGCCACTGACTATCCACCTGGGCAGCCAAGGTAGTGATAGCTTACCTTTCCGATGGTTCAATGTACACATTATTGTTTCTTGCACAAAATTATTGAAGTATTATATAAAACTACCTTCAGGGTATTTGTATAAGTGTATATGTAATGTAAATGGATTTTATGTTTAGACTTGGGTCCCATTCCCAAGGTATCTCATTATATAGATGCAAATATTCCAAAATCTCAAAAAAATCCAAAATCTGATACACCCTCCTGGCACCAAACATTTCAGATAAGGGGTGCTCGACCTGTAGTTGCTAGCTATTATTATTATTATTATTAATTTAGTTGATATTTTTGCACCACTTTTAGAAAAAACTATATTGCTCAAATATGTAATAATGTTACTACACACCTTATTGCCGCACCACAGTAGCGTGATGCCATTATGGCTCGGGGCTGATGGAGTTTAGTGTTCAATCCCAATGTCCTCTGTAAGGAGTGTGCACGTCCTCCCCATGGAATGTGCAGGCTTCCTCTGGGTGTTCCAGTTTCCTTCACAGTCCAGAGACGTACCAGCTCGTAGGTTAATTGATCATTGTAAACTGAACCATGATTAGGCTAGGGTTAAATCATGGGACGCTGGCGGCACCGCTCGGAGCACTGGAAGGGCCTGTTCCATCCTTTATCTCTAAATAAATAAATTACTGGATGTCCTAGTTAAGCACTTCAGAAGTATAATCACTGCTGCAGAAAACAAGGGAGCCAAAGCAAAACTTACAACACGCTGAGGGAACTCAGCAGGTCGGGCAGCATCTGTGGAAACGATGAGTTGATGTTTCGGGCTGGAACCCTTCGTCAGGTCCTGACCCTATGTCCTGACCTATGTTCCGGCCCGAAACGTCGACTGATCGTTTTCCACGGATGCTGCCCGACCTGCTGAGTTCCTCCAGCGTGTTGTGAGTGTTGCTTTGACCCCAGCATCTGCAGAGTATTTTGTGTTTAACAAGGGAGCCAAATTGGACCCATCAAGCACATGCAATTGCAACATGCTAATAATTTTTTTTACAATTGAGTGATATATGTTCACGACTCCATCAGGGCAGCACATTTATTTGTCCCCAAGAAGCTATTTTGGTACGTTTCAGGACATCCTGAAAAAAAGTCTTGGGTGTGTTCATTTAACCTCTTAAAAAATGGTCATAGTTCCACCAACGTAGAACTACCTTGCATCGGAGCGGAGTGTTGAAGTTTAAATTTTAGTAAATCCCATGTACCTGGCGTGGGGCTTGAACTAACAGGGCAGTAAACCACAGCTAATAACAACATACCTTCAACAAATGAGAAATAAATGTGGCAATATTCTTACAACACTGATCCACCTCTGTCCTTTCTATTTTTACATGTAGGATCAAATAATTTTACCTTGGATTTCTTTTCTATATTCAGTTTCTCCTTTGCCTCCCAAAGACATTGACACAATTTGGAATATAGTTCCATAAACACACAACCTCTGGCATCTTAAACATTATCCAGTTATCATTTTGAAAGTGAGCAGTAGAGTATTTCAGTGCAGAAACAGGCCCTTCAGCCTTTCAACTCTGTACTTACCTTCAACCATTTTTTTTAACCAGACCCACTTATTCAACCCATACTTCCAAGACCTCCCTGTTGATTCAGCTACACTCTAGGGGAAATTTATAGTTGCCATTTAACCTGCTGACCTGCATTCTTTAGGCTGTGAGAAGAAAGCTCAGTACCCAGAGGAAACCATGTGATCACAGAGAATGTGCATATTCCACACTGACTATTGCAACATGCAGTGTTTCTGTCTTCTATTCCAGTAATGGCCACGTGCGAACCTGCTAAAGGGGTAACTAGACAGAGCTCTTGGTTATCCAATTATTACCTGAACTAAGATCATCAATTCTAACTAAACTGCTGGTGAGATACTGACATTCATGTTCCTGCGTCCATGTGATGATGGGAAGTTAATTTTTATCTGAACTCATTTGTAGACTAGAGAAGCTTTCAGAACTTGATGTGGGGAAAATATCTTTAACTTTAACAGGATGTTGGAATGCTCCTCTTGCAGGATGTTTGCGAAGTCAGGGAGCCCTCCGGTGTCCCTGACAACGACACCTGCAAGAAGTGCATCCAGCTGCAGCTCCTGACAAACCGCGTTAGGGAACTGGAGCAGGAGCTGGATAACCTGCGGATCATTCGGGAGAATGAGGAGATTATAGATAGTAGCTACAGGGAGGTAGTTACGCCAAAGGAGCAGAGGACAGGAAATTGGGTCACTGTCAGGCGAGGGAAGAGGAAAGGGCAGGCAGAGCAGGGTTCCCCTGTGGCCATTCCCCTCAACAACAACTATACTGCATTGGATACTGTTGGGGGGGATGACTTACCTGGGACAAGCTGCAGTAGCCGGATCTCTGGCACTGAGTCTGGCTCTGCAGTGCAGAAGGGAGGGTGAAAAAAGAGGAGAGCGGTAGTGATAGGGGACTCGATAGTTGTGCAGATAGAAGGTTCTATGGTCGTGACAGAGAATCCAGCATGGTTTGTTGCCTCCCAGGTGCCAGGGTCAAGGACGTCTCCGATCGATTGCATGACATTCTGAAGTGGGAGGGTGACCAGCCAGATGTCGTGGTGCACAGCGGTACCAATGACATAGCAAGGAAGAGTGAAGAGGTCCTGGAGAGTGAGTATAGAGAGCTTGGTAGGAAGTTGAAAAGCAGGACCTCAAGGGTGATAATCTCAGGATTGCTACCTGTGCTAGGTGCCAGTGAGGGTAGGAATAGGATGCTCTGGAGGATGAACAAGTGGCTGAGGAACTGGTGTAGGGGGCAGGGTTTCAGATTTCAGGATAATTGGGACCTCTTCTGGGGTAGGTGGGACCTGTACAAGAGAGACAGGTTACACTTGAACTACAGAGGGACCAATATCCTTTCAGGGAGGTTTGTTAGTGCTATTGGGGAGGCTTTAAACTAGATTTGCAGGGGGATGGGAACCAGAGTGCCAGAGCTGACAGTGTGGCTGGGGTGAAAATAAATGATGTTGAAGGTTTAAGCAAATCCGCTGATAGAAAGGTTGTGAGTGGTGGTAAAAATCTTCTGAGGTGTACATATTTCAATGCTAGGAGTATTGCGGGGAAGGCGAATGAGTTGAGGGCGTGGATTGACACGTGGAATTATGACGTTATAGCAATTAGTGAAACTTGGCTACAGGAGGGGCAGGACTGGCAGATTAATATTCCAGGGTTCCGATGTTTCCGATGTGATCGAGGCAGAGGAATGAAAGGTGAGGGAGTAGCATTGCTTGTTAGGGAAAATATTACAGCAGTGCTCAGGCAGGACAGATTAGAGGGCTTGTCTACTGAGTCCTTATGGATGGAGCTGAGAAACAGGAAAGGTATGGCCACATTAGTGGGATTGTATTACAGACCACCCAATAGTCAACGAGAATTGGAAGAGCAAATCTGCAAGGAAATAGCAAGCAACTGCAGGAAACATAAAGTTGTGGTGGTAGGGGATTTTAATTTTCCATATATTGATTGGGACTCCCATACTGTTAGGGGTCTAGATGGTTTAGAGTTTGTAAAATGTGTTCAGGAAAGTTTTCTAAATCAATACATAGAGGTACCAACTAGCGGGGATGCAATATTGGATCTCCTGTTAGGAAACGAGTTAGGACAAGTGACTGAAGTCTGTGTAGGGGAGCACTTTGGTTCCAGTGATCATAACACCATTAGTTTCAACTTGATCATGGACAAGGATAGATCTAGTCCTAGGGTTGAGGTTCTTAACTGGAAGAAGGCCAAATTTGAAGAAATGAGAAAGGATCTAAAAAGCATGGATTGGGACAGGTTGTTCTCTGGCAAGGATGTGATCGGTAGATGGGAAGCCTTCAAAGGAGAAATTTTGAGAGTGCAGAATTTGTATGTTCCTGTCAGGGTTAAAGGCAAAGTGAATAGGAATAAGGAACCTTGGTTCTCAAGGGATATTGCAACTCTGATAAAAAAGAAGAGGGAGTTGTATGACATGTATAGGAAGCAGGGAGTAAATAAGGTGCTTGAGGAGTATAAGAAGTGCAAGAAAATAAATCAGGAGGGCTAAAAGAAGACATGAGGTTGCCTTGGCAGTCAAAGTGAAGGATAGTCCAAAGAGCTTTTACAGGTATATTAAGAGCAAAAGGATTGTAAGGGATAAAATTGGTCCTCTTGAAGATCAGAGTGGTCGCCTATGTGCGGAACCAAAGGAAATGGGGGAGATCTTAAATAGGTTTTTTGCATCTGTATTTACCAAGGAAACTGACATGAAGTCTATGGAATTAGGGGAAACAAGTAGTGAGATCATGGAAACTGTACAGATCGAAAAGGAGGAGGTCCTTGCTGTCTTGAGGAAAATTAAAGTGGATAAATCCCCGGGACCTGACAGGGTGTTCCCTCGGACCTTGAAGGAGACTGGTGTTGAAATTGCAGGGGCCCTGGCAGAAATATTTAAAATGTCGCTGTCTACAGGTAAGGTGCCGGAGGATTGGAGAGTGGCTCATGTTGTTCCATTGTTTAAAAAAGGATCGAAAAGTAATCCGGGAAATTATAGGCTGGTAAATTTAACATCGGTAGTAGGTAAGTTATTGGAGGGAGTACTAAGAGACAGAATCTACAAGCATTTGGATAGACAGGGACTTATTAGGGAGAGTCAACATGGCTTTGTGCGTGGCAGGTCATGTTTGACCAATCTATTGGAGTTTTTTGAGGAGGTTACCAGGAAAGTGGATGAAGGGAAGGCAGTGGATATTGTCTACATGGACTTCAGTAAGGCCTTTGACAAGGTCCCGCATGGGAGGTTAGTTAGGAAAATTCATTCGCTAGGTATACATGGAGAGGTGGTAAATTGGATCAGACATTGGCTCAATGGAAGAAGTCAAAGAGTGGTAGTAGAGAATTGCTTCTCCGAGTGGAGGCCTGTGACTAGTGGTGTGCCACAGGGATCAGTGCTGGGTCCATTGTTATTTGTCATCTATATCAAAGATCTGGATGATAATGTGGTAAATTGGATCAGCAAATTTGCTGATGATACAAAGATTGGAGGTGTAGTAGACAGCGAGGGAGGTTTTCAGAGCCTGCAGAGGGACTTGGACCAGCTGGAAAAATGGGCTGAAAAATGGCAGATGGAGTTTAATGCAGACAAGTGTGAGGTTTTGCATGTTGGAAGGACAAACCAACGTAGAACATACAGGGTTAATGATAAGGCACTGAGGATTGCAGTGGAACAGAGGGATCTGGGAATACAGATACAAAATTCCCTAAAAGTGTCGTCACAGGTAGATAGGGTCGTAAAGAGAGCTTTTGGTACATTGGCCTTTATTAATCAAAGTATTGAGTATAAGAGCCGGAATGTTATGATGAGGTTGTATAAGGCATTGGTGAGGCCGAATCTGGAGTATTGTGTTCAGTTTTGGTCACCAAATTACAGGAAGGATATAAATAAGGTTGAAAGAGTGCAGAGAAGGTTTACAAGGTTGTTGCCGGGACTTGAGAAACTCAGTTACAGAGAAAGGTTGAATAGGTTAGGACTTTATTCCCTGGAGCATAGAAGAATGAGGGGAGATTTGATAGAGGTATATAAAATTATGATGGGTATAGATAGAGTGAAGCAAGCAGGCTTTTTCCACTGAGGCAAGGGGAGTAAAAAACCAGAGGACATGGGTTTAGGGTGAGGGGGGAAAAGTTTAAAGGGAACATTAGGGGGGGCTTCTTCACACAGAGAGTGGTGGGAGTATGGAATGAGCTGCCAGATGAGGTGGTAAATACGGGTTCTTTTTTAACATTTAAGAATAAATTGGACAGATACATGGATGGGAGGTGTATGGAGGGATATGGTCCATGTGCAGGTCAGTGGGACTAGGTAGAAAATGGTTCGGCACAGCCAAGAAGGGCCAAAAGGCCTGTTTCTGTGCTGTAGTTTCTATGGTTCTATGGTTCTATGGTTTGCAAGGTTACTTCAGAGACTAATAACGGTGAGATGAGTAATTTAGATGGTGTAACATACACAAAATGCTGGAGGAACTCGGCAGGCCAGGCAGCATCTGTCTAGTCGACATTTCGGACGGAGACCCTTCATCAGGACTGGGGGAAAACGATGAGCAGTCAGAGTTAGAAGGTGAGCGGACTTAGCTCACCTGCGTGAAGGATGAAACAATTCCTTTTGATTTTTGCCAATATATGTTCACAGTCACATAAAGGGAAATGAGAAAACATAGAGAGGCACATGTCAGTTGCATCAAATTGTCTGTTCATGTGTTTTTGGGTTCTGTACGATTCTTCTTGGTAATACAGTGGGTCATCAGTTAATCAGGCAGCTGCTTATTTGGGACAACTCTTAAAGAATAAAAAAACTACAGAAACAGGCCTTTCAGCCCATATTGTCCATGCTAAAGCCATTTAAACTGCCTAGTCCCAATGACCAGGGCCATCGTCCTCCATATCCCTAATATCCATAATTCTCTTAAACATTGAAATTGAGCTCGCATGGATCACTTGAGCTGGCTGCTCATTCCACACTCTCAAGACCCTCTGAGTGAAGGAGTTTCCTCTCATGATCCCCTTAAACTTTTCACCTTTCACCCTTAAACCACGACCTCTGGTTATAGTCCCACCCAAGCCTGTTTGTAAGTACCCTATCTATACCCCTTGTAATTTTGAATAGCTCTATCAAAGCTCCTCTCAGTCTTCTACCTTCCAGGATCTGTTCATTATCACTCGGCTGAGTTGGGGTCTTGCTATGCAAGTGTGACAAGCCATATTTTTTTTTACATTACAATATTAACTCGTTTCCCGAACAGATTCTTTAATTCCCGGATGATAGAGGCACTATTGCATCATGGAGTCCTTCGGCCTACTCAAAGTGTAACCCTCCATTGTTGCCTATCGGAAAACGTGGGAGGCCGGATGAATGGCGTTTTGTGCAGGATTTACGAGGCGTAACACACCTCTGTGGTTGCGCCAGAAGTCAATGTGATACAGTATTAGTCTGCGTTCCCTCAGACAGTTGCTGGTACTTTGTAACTGATGCGTTCCGCGTTCTTCTCCATACCCCTGCATGAGGATAGTCAATACCTGTTCACTTTCACAGACAGCGGACAGCAATATACGTGGACACGGCTACCTGAAGGGTGCACAGAAAGTCCTGCCATATTGTACGCATCTGCTACCCATATAGTTATCCAACTGCTATCCGTCTGGCAAGCACGGATGCAGCATAATACTGCATTATGCGAGTGATCTATTGCTGGCTTCTCAGGCCCTGACTGACTGCAGGTACTGTTTAACTCATTTGGCTACTAGAGGACACAGAGCGTCCTTATCGAAGCTGCAGTATGCCAGTCTACTGTGGTATATCTATTGTTATACCAAGGAACTCGCCGTTTGAGATCAGAACGCATTTCAGCCATTATACAACCCCTGGACCCGCCACTAAAAAGCAAATGATGGCCTTCCTGGGGATGGCAAACTATTGTAGACATTAGGTTCGAGAATATCGACTTCATGGTGCTGTTCTCAGAACAGCAATGTTGCAAGAGGCAGGCTCCTGATAATGTCCCGTGGAATGAAGACATGCAACGAGCCTTAAAGGATGCGCTGATACAGGCACCGGCCTTGGATCTGCCAGATTATAAGAAACCCTTGTACGCGAGTGAAAAGGAGGGGCTGGTTTGTGCAGTATTGACCCAGGAGCGTGGGGGATTAAGGAGATCCCCAGTGGTAAGGGGAATGCCAGGGTGCCCGCGGCAGTGATGCTGGAAAAAGACGAACCGCTACTGCGAGACCATGCCTGCGCTATCTTAGCGCCCCGTGCAGTGATGCTACCCCTGAATTCGGCGGCAAGCCACCACTTTACAAATGCCAGACGTACAGGGTATGAGGTAATGCTCCTTAGTAAGGTTAATTTAACCTTCAAAAGAGCCCCGGCACCAAACCCTGCCACGTTAGTGCCTTTAACAGAGGACGGCGAATCACGTGGCTGCGTCAAGGTTGTGGAATTAGTTTGCTCGCCCTGTCCAGATTTACCCTCTGTACCGTTGGCTAATCCGGACCTAGTACTATTCACAGGCGGGTACTCATGCAAACCCAGTGATAATACAATACTGGCCGGATATGCGGTGGTGATGAGCCCGTTTGAAACTCTAGAAGCAGGGACTCTCCCTCAAGGAACCTCCGCACGGGCGGCTGGACTTTTCGCCTTAACAAGAGCGTGTATTTTGGCAGAAGGACATACTGTAAATGTATACACAGACTCTAGATATGATCTCGGGGTAGTACACAATTTGGTGTCCCTCTAGTAGAATAGAGGATTTATTACGTCAACTGGAAAACCCATACAGCACGCATACCTTATTAGGAGGCGGTGGAATTACCAAAACAAATAGTTGTCATTCAGTGCGAAGCTCACACAAACACGTCAGACCCCATAGCCCTAAGCAATGCAGCGGCCGATGCGGCGGCTAAATGGTCTGCAACAGATGAAAAGGCTATGCGGGTACAGCGGACGCCACAGCCACACAGGTCCACCACTCTCCAGGATCTGGAGTAGCGAGTTGTGAACTCTGTAAGCAAAACATTAGAGGGAAGTTCCCCGCAAAATTCGATCACCTACCGCCGACAAAGGCCCCCTTTGCCAATCTACTAGTAGATTCTGTGCGCTCACATATAGATACTTATTAGTAATAGTGGGCCTGTTTTCTAAATGGGTAAAAGCCTTCCCCATGCGGAAGGATGATACTCAGGTAGCAGTAAAAACTTTAATGAAGAGAATTATCCCCAGGCTCGGGGTACCATAAGCTTAATAGAGTCAGAGGAACGCATTTTACAGGGAAATTGATTAAGGAATTGAGCCAGGTGTTCGGATTCATCTGGGAATAGCACTTTCCATATCAGCCTTGGACTTCAGGGTTAATGGAGAGAATGAATGGAGTCCTGAAAGATATCCCGGCTAGGTCTGTCAGGAGAGAGGACTGAGATGGCCGGGGGCATTTCCCTTGCTGCTATATAGGAATCAGGTAAATAGGACAATCCAGCTAACCCTGCTTGAGATATTGATGGCAAGGCCAATGCCAACGGGCTCTCGGCCCCCCTTAACAAGTGCTCAAACAGCACTGGCCTGGACCAACGAGAACATGATTGAATTTGTCAAAACATTGGGAGATGCAACCAAATTAAATCAGAGGTGCATAGCAGATGTGTTACCTTAGCCGGGAAAAGAAAACACCAATCCCATTAAATGTGGAGATTACGTGTATGTAAAAAAGCTTTTAAAAGATTCTCTTTTGCCTAGGTGGAAGGGTCCTTACCAGGTAATTTTGGTAACCAGAACCGTCGTAAAGCTAGAAGGACAAGAAGGATTGGATGCACAGGATCAAGTTCCTCCACCACGTTGTGTGGCACTACCAATGCCATTGTGTGGCACTACCACTGCCGTTGTGTGGCACTACCACTGCTGTTGTGTGGGACTACCAATGCCATTGTGTGGCACTACCACTGCCATTGTGTGGCACTACCACTGCCGTTGTGTGGCACTACCACTGCCTTTGTGTGGCACTACCACCGTGCTAGATGGGATAGACTTCAAACAGAGCTAGCACCCAAGACTGGGATTTATGAGGCACTGTGGGCCATCAGCAGCAGCAGAATTATACTCAACTGCAATCTATAACCTCATGGCCCGGCACAACACAGGACTACTTGCATGCCGAACACCATAAGCAGCAAGAAATAGGCAGACCTAAGTGGTCCTACAAACAACGGATCCGATCTAAGCTCTGTAGTCCTGTCACAGCCAACCATGAATGGTGGTGGACAATCAAACACCTCACTGGAGGAGGCGGCTCCACAAATATCCCCATCCTCAATGATAGAGGAGCCCAGCACACCTGTGCAAAAGAGAAGGCTGAGGAATTTTTGACAACCTTCATTCAGAAGTGCTGAGTAGATGATCCAGCTCGGCCTCCTCCAGAAGTCCCCAGCATCCCAGATGTCAGTATGCAGTCAATCTTATTCACTCCATGTGATATCGAGAAATGGCTGAAAGCCCTGAATACTGCAAAGGCTATGGACCCAGACAAAATCCTAGCAATAGTCCTGAAGACTTGTGCTCCAGAACTTGCCCCGCCACTAGCCAAGCTGTTCCAGTACAGATACAACACTGGCATCTACCCAACAATGTGGAAAATTGCCCAGGTATGTCCTGTACACAAGAAACAGGACATGTCCAACCCAGCCAATTACTGCCCTATCAGCCTACTCTCAATCATCAGCACAGTAGTGGAAGGGGTCATCAACAGTGCTATCATGCAGCACCTACTCGGCAATAAACTGCTTACGGATGTCCAGTTTGGATTCCATCAAGGCCACTCAGCTCCTGACTGCATCACCTCCTTGGTCCAAACATGGACCTAAGAGCTAATACCAGAGGTGGGGTGAGAGTGATAGCTCTCAACGTCTAGGCAGCATTTGACTGAGAATGGGATCAAGGTGCCCTAGCTAAAATGGAGTTAATAGGAATTGAAAGGAAAACCCTCCACTGGTTGGAATCATACCTGACGCAAAGGAAGATGGTTGTGGTGGTTGGAGGTCAATCATCTCATCCTCAGGACATCACTATAGGAGTTCCTCAGGGAAGTGTCCGAGGACCAATCATCTTCAGCTGCTTCATCAATGACTTTCCTTCCACCATAAGGTCAGAACTGGGGATATTCGCAGATGACTGCACAATGTTCTGCACCATTAGTGATTCCTCAGATAGTGAAGCAGTTTGTACTTAAATGCAGCAGGACCTGGACAATATCCAGGCTTGGGCTGATGAGTGGCAAGTAACATTCGAAACATGCAAGTGCCAGGTGATGACCATCTCCAACAAGAGAGGCTCTAACCATCATCTCTTGACATTCAGTGGAATCACCATCACTGAATCCCGTACTATCAACATCCTGGGGGTTACCATTGACAGAAAAGTGAACTGGTCTAGCCATATAAACACCATGGCTACCAGAGCAGGTCAAAGTCTAGGAATCCTGCAGTGTGTAACTCACCTCCCGACTCTCGAAAGCCTGTCCACCATCTACAAGGCTCAGGTCAGGACTCGGGTGTGTAATGGAATGAGTGCAGCTCCATCAACATTCAATAGACAATAGGTACAGGAGTAGGCCATTCAGCCCTTTGAGCCAGCACCGCCATTCACTGTGATCATGGCTGATCATCCACTATCAGTATCCAGTTCCTGCCTTATCCCCATAACCTTTGATTCCGCTATCTTTAAGAGTTCTATCCATCTCTTTTTTGAAAGCATCCAGAGACTTGGCCTCCACAGCCTTCTGGGGCAGAGCATTCCATATATCCACCACTCTCTGGGTGAAAAAGTTCTTCCTCAAGAAGCTTGACACCGTCCAGTACAAGGCAGCCCACTTGATTCGTACCTCATCCACAAGCATCCAATCCCTCGAGCATCGATGAACAGTTGCGGCAGTGTGTACTATCTACAAGGTCTACCAAAGTTCCTAAGGCAGCACCTTTCAGACCCACGGCCACTACCATCTAGAAGGATGAGAACACCAGATACCTGGGAACACCACCACTTAGAAATCCCCCTCCAAGCCGCTCACTATCCTGACTTTGAAACATATCGCCATTCCTTCACTATCACCATGTCAAGATCATGGAATTCCTTCCCTAAGAGCATTGTGGGTGTATCTACACCTCAGGGACCGCAGCATTTCAAGAAGGCAGCTCGTCACCACCTTCTCAAGGGCAACTAGGGATGAGCAATAAATGCTGGCTTAGCTGGCGATGCCCACGTCCCGTAAATAAATAAATAAATAAATAAATAAAAAGCGGCAGTGGAAGAAAAAGCAGAAAAGTGAAGAGATATATTGTTGCTTGGACTGCTGAGATTTATAAACAAGGAGAATGCATTTAATACTTACATAGAACTTGCATATGAATACACTAGCAGAAGTAATGTGTCAAGCTGTTGAGTGTGCTCGGCCATTCCCGCTCATGCAGAAAGTGGGTGGGGGGGTGGGAGAAGTATATTAGTATCAATATTCCTTAATAATACCAAAACTAAAGATTGTGGGAAAGTAATGAAAAGATTTGGGATGATATTCTGGGGACATAACTTTACCGATAAGAACGGGGTCAGCAGAGTAAGACAGGAGAGTTGGATTGAATGTGCAACTGGGAATGATGCCTTGGGATGATTTGTGTCCAGTGCTGAGACACTTACTCCCCTGTGTTATACAACTCGCTCACAATGCCCCCACCCCTGAGACTTAGAGTCCAAGGACACAGCTGTTGGTGCAGGGAGGGTGGGAAATGGAAGGCAAGGAAAAGTACATGCAATGTTACAAGTAACATCTGGACTAGTAGTTCATGGAGTGGAGAACGAATTTCTACCTCAAAGACCCCTCCTCCTCTCCCAAACAATACCCTTTGGGTCTGAGGAAGCAAGATTTACCTTTGCTGGCATGGTAAGTCCCAACTGGCATGGGTTCCCATTACGAGACTGGTGAACAAATTAGAAGATCACCCTCACCCAGTTTGAGTGCTTTTGGGTGACATTGTATCCTCGGTATGGGGTGGGCCAGACACTTAGAGAAATTATTAATATGGCCTCTGCACTGGAAAAATTGGCTAATAAAACAGCATCTGACTTAGAAAACACAGAAATGCAAATAAAAGACTTGACAGCAGAAGTAGTGGCCTTTACGACCGTGGTTCTGTAGTATAGATTGGATTAGACTTCATGCTAGCCGAAAAAGGGGAACCTGCACCATTATAGGTCAGGAATATAGTACCTACTTCCCTGATGAATCTGAAAATATCAGCTCTCTGGTAGACCATGTTCAGGAACGTGTGGAGCAGATTAAAAAGGTAGGTAGGAAATTCCATGATTGTAGTTCCACTGGCTGGTGGCCATTTTGGGAAACTTCAAGGGAGTTGGTGGGGAACCCTTGTCCATTAAAGGTTAATTTTGGTAATGATTTTACTTGTGGTCATTGGTCATATGATGTGCCTGTTCCTGGATAGCTCCTCCTATAAAATTACTCCCACACGTTGAATTGGAATCGTAGGTCTCGAATATGACGAAGAAGCCTTTTTAAACACGAGGACCTTACCCCTCGCGTATAATATTCCCTACCCTGGGGAAATAGAAGGGTAATATTCTGCAGAGGTGGGTGATGGATAAGGTTGATCAGATTATCAAGAAGGACTGCGTTTGGAAAAATTAAGAGAAAAATTAAATTTTATTGTCAAGCTAGATTAGCTAAGTATCGCTCAAGACTTGAGTCATGAGGATGACAGGATGGGACGTAGATGCTGCCTTGCTTGTGCCATCTGTGGATCATGCCCTTTGTCCAAGACTGTCTAGTAAATAGAGGAACTAAATGTAGACGAGCAGTTCTAATTTTATGTATCATGCAGGACACGTTAGGCTGATATCTAACAAGTGCTTCTTGAAATCGCTGACCAAGTATGTTTAGCTGTCAGCTATTGTCCAAAATTTACTGTATAAATTTAAAATGTATTCTGACATTAGCGGAGTCATAAGACAAAGAGCCCCGGGATCACATATTAAATGGTTAACCTTATACCGAGGTCTGTGTCTTTGTTTCTGTTTGATAGTGGGGTAAATTCTTTTACAGTAAAAAAAAGATAAAATATTTAATATTATGACTAATCTGATCAGGGAACAAACTCTTCTGCTTGTTCCATAACCCTCAACTCTCCTATGGTCCAAACATCAGTATAACAACAGTCATTTTTTTTTTAGTTAAAGGAGTAACAGTTAATATTTCATGCTTTGTATTGGTTTTGAATGTCAGGATGGCCAATTTCCCACAGTAGTTTGATATTACCCTGTTCTCTTTTGCCTTTTGATGAAGGTTATAAAATAGCAGGAGTGGTAACGGGAGGTTCAGCTGACAGAACAAGCTTAGGGTAAATTACACAAGGATGAAAGGGCCAGGGAAAAGATAACAGACCTCCAGAGTACGTGAAGTTAGCGATAGTGAAAGGGAAAACATAAATAATAAGGATAAAAATAATTAGAGCTTAAATACAAGAAAGGTTTTTTTTGGTATATTACTAACCCTCTTATGTGAATGAGAAAGAATTTGTAGTCAGATTAAGATGATGAAATTTTAATTACCTACTCTAAATTTCCATTCTATATCTGTAAGATAAAACAAAATGATCTGAATTTCAAATTTTAAAAAATCCTGCAAATGCTGGAAATCTGAAATAAAAACAAAAAATGTTGGGAACACTCAGCAGGTTAGGCTGTATCTGTGGAAAGAGAAAGAGTTAACACTTCAGATCAAATATCCCTGTTCAGAATCTTTCAATTTCCAAGGAAGGGTCTTCAGCCTGGAACGTTAGCTGTTTCTGCAGGTGCCGTCTCACTTGCTTTGTGCAGACATTTTCTATTAATTCAAAATCTGTCCATACAAATATTTTGTGTAATTTGGCTCTGCAATTTGTTGTACATTCCCTCCGGAACTGGATGAGATTTTTTTTGGGGTGGGGGGGTGGAGTTGGAGACAATCTAACACATCACAATTCAATAGAGACTTCTGAAGAAAGTATTTCAGACAGATGTCATCTTGTTGAGAGATAGTATAGAGGAGATGGAGACTGACAAAGACTAGAGCAGGAGCACACAAACAAATTTTCATTGCTAACAAAGGGAAGAGAGAAGATCTAGCAGGGCCACCAAATAGATGACAATAATACCAGAACTGTGCATGGGCTCAGTAAAGATTGGAATGAGAGCTTCCAGCTGAACTAATTAACTAATTTAGTTAATGACATGGGCAAAGATTGCATCATTGCAATTATATTACATTATAACACTTAGCTCTTGCCACATATTGACTTTGGTTATTGGAAAAAATTAATTTCACAGATTATTTATTGATCTTATTTTCTTTCCATAGCTCAATAGAGATTATAAGTGTGTAGGAATAGGCAGGATGAGTTTTGGGAGGTTTAGCTGACGGAACAAACTCGAATAATTTAGACAATGATGAAATAATTAGAGGAAAATCAATAAAGACCAAGCTAGCAATGGGCAAAAATATATAAAGGCTAAAATAGTTAGAGCTCAAATACAAAATAAGGATTAATGTAATGTACTACTGACCTTCTGATGTGAGAGGAGGGACCTGCATTCAGTTTAAGATTGTGAGATTTTAATTATCTACTTGGAGGCTGGGATCGACAGAAAATGGAATACACATGATTAGAACGATGCTCAGGGTACTTGGTTGGCTTCCCTAAAACAGAGGAAAAGCTGGAAATGATTGGGCAATTAGTCTGATATCTGTGCTATGAAAATTAGTGAAGACTATAGTCTACTGAAAGGTCCCAAAACCAAAGCATTAACTCTGTTTCTCTTTCCACAGATGGACCCCAATATGCAGAGTGTTTCCAGCATTTTGATTTATTTCGGATTTCCAGCATCTGCAGTTTAAAAAAAATATTTTTCACTTAGAATAATCTGGTTAAAAGGGAAAACCATTTTAAATTTATTAAAGGCAATCCATGTAATCTTAATTTTGAGGTAACAAAGTGGACTGATTAAGACAAGTTGTATGTTTGGGCAACATTTTGCAAAGGCAGTTTTTGTAAAGGTGAAGCACATGGTACTATTGAGACAAAAATAAGAAGCACAATAATGAAGGCAGACAACCATAAAAAAAGAGTATTAGGATAATTGTTTTTCATATATAAATTATCTGGACTGGTACAGGAGTGTATTTTTGAAATTTAAAGATGTTACAACATTTTGCAGCACAGTAACCAGTAAACAGGACGGTAGTGGAAACACAGGAGAATGGTAAAATGACCAGATGTATAAGCAATTAAATGCAGATAGATATGAAGGGATTGCTGACCAGAGGGATGAAAATTTGTAAATTCTTGTAGGTAGCAGGACAAGTGATAATATTGGTATAGATGGGTGGGTTTTTGCTTTAACCACCTTTCAGATAGTGACTTGTGTGAATGTTTTTTTTTCCCTCATTTCATTGAAAATCTTCCTAATTACTTTAAATCCAGTTATTTTTTTGACCAATTCATTGAGAAATTAGTTTTTTTAAAAAAATCCCTCTACAAGGCCTTATTTTGTTTTAAACATCACTATTGATTCTTCCTTCAGCCTCATCTGTTTCAAAAAAGTCTAGATTATCCTATCATTTCACAATAAAAATAATTCTGTCTTGGCAAAGAAATAGCAGATGGAATACAGTGTTGGAAATGGAGAGAAGATACAAAAAACTGAGGTGAAAAGGAACTTGGGAGTCCTTATCCAGGATTCCCTAAAGGTTAATTTGCAGTTTGAGTCTGTGCTGAGGAAGGCAAATGCAATGTTAGCATTCATTTTGAGAGGACTAGGATTTAAAAGCAAGGATGTAATGTTGAAACTTTATAAACACTGGTGAGGCCTCACTTGTAGTATTCTGAGCAGGTCTGGGCCCCTTTATCTTAGAAATGATGTGCTGAAACTGGAGAGGAAGTTCACGAAATTGATTCCAGGATTGAATGGCTTGTCATATGAAGAAGATTTGATGGCTCTGGGTCTGTATTTGCTGGAATTCAGAAGAATGAGGGGTGACCTCATTGAATTTTGACAAGCTTTTATGGAGTGGATGTGGAGAGTCTAAGACTAGAACACACAGCCTCAGAATGGAGGGGTATCCTTTTAGAATGGAGATGAGGAGGAATTTCTTTAGCCAGAGAATGGTAAATCTGTGGAATTCTTTGCCACAGGTGCCTGTGGAGGCCAAGTCTTTATGTATATTTGAGGCAGAGGTTTATAGATTCTTGATTGGTCAGGGCATGAAGGGATACGGGGAGAAGGAAGGGGGCTGAGAGGAAAATTGGATCAGCCATGAGGAAATGGCAGAGCAGACTTGATGGGCCAAATGACCTAATTCTGCTCCTATATCTTATGGTCTGATATCCCTGAAACTCTCATCTGCACTCCTTCCAGTGCACCCAAATCTTCTTGTAAGGACATAACTGAAACTATATATGGCACACAAACTGTGATCTAGTGTTTTGTACAGTTCAAGTGTAACTTCCCACCTTTGTATTGTGCCTCATCTAATAAAATATGCAAAATCCTTTAAAAAAAAATTCAAGATGGCATGCTCCCTTTAAGGATAAGTAAATGTGGCAAAATCCTTTCATTTTTCCAGATCTCAGTATCCTCCCATTTAATTATATTCCCTTGTTTCTTGCAACACCTCCTCAATGCGTCAGCTTACTTATTTGTCAGACTGTCCATGTCTTGTTGCAGTCTA
This sequence comes from Mobula birostris, assembly GCF_030028105.1. Lineage (NCBI taxonomy): Eukaryota > Metazoa > Chordata > Chondrichthyes > Myliobatiformes > Myliobatidae > Mobula > Mobula birostris. Next base: position 175,781,929 of record NC_092370.1, on the reverse strand, counting down.
AAGTTTTCTTCAATATGCATCCTGCCCATCCCTAGGAGCAAGACTCTGCATATCGATTGGATCTAGAATGACAAAATTGGATCACGTTGACAGCATAGGGGTCCAGAACAAGTCCACCTACAAAAATGCTGGCTACATCAAAACTAAAATATTGTATGTATATTTCAAGGAATATTCAACAATGAAGGGAATTAATATGGAATCCAAAAGCAATTATTTGAACATTTTTAAGAAATTAACAATATAAAGTCCTTCGGAAGCCAAAATTCTCCCTTGAAATGAGTGGTCAGAGTTGACAAAAAATAGGAAATCACATTACTTATCTTACTGATAACAAGGATTATAAAAGTGTATATGCATAGAATTGAATATAAAGCTGCAGTACCATTTGTGCAATATAATGAGGTAGTGTTGAGGCAACAATTATTGCGGCACAAAGTTAGTGAATCATTTTGTTTGAACAAAATTCGTGAAAAATTTGAAGCATTGAAATTTCTGGCTGTTTTCAATGATAAAAAAAACTGAGCAAAATATTCTCGTTTACTAAAGTGTGGGATGAAGGATTAAAGTTAGTAATTTAGATAGGGTCAATGTTCAGATTAGACAGCAAAGAAAGGAAAGAGCCATGAAAAAAACATTTACATTAATATAATTTAAGCATCACCATAAACTGACTGTACAGCTTGACATTTTCTGTGCTATAAATCACAGAGCTGTGTAATATACTATACTCTCATTGCTCCATTTGGTTAAGTCTTTACTGGCTGTGAGCAATACCAGCAATCCCATTCCCCCACTTATTTCTCTGTATTTGCACTCATGTTCATCTTCTCCACACAGATGCTCCTGCCACCCAGCGCTGTCCAGGGTAATTTACAGTAGACAATTCACTTACTAATCAATGTACCTTCAGATTGAGGAAGGAAACTAAGATACTGAAAAATACAAATGGAGTTACCGTGAGAATATGCAGGTTTCTCAAATATAGCAGAGGATGGGCATCATGTCAGTCCCTGGCCTCTGAGGCCACTCTCAGGTTGGAGGAACAACACTTCATATTGTCTAGGTAGCCTCCAACCTGATGGTAGGAACATTGATTTCTCCAGTTTTTGGTAATTCCCCACCCCCTTCAATTCCCCACTCTGCGGGCACTGCAGGAAAATTGTAGCAGGTGCATGGGATGGGGGGGGGGGGAAGAGGGGGTAGCACTGGTGCAGTTACACCCAGCCCTGAGACACCAGGCAAGTTCATTTGATTCCAAATAAGCCCTGGACAATAATTCTTTTTGTAAGTGTTGCTTCCTCAGAATTTTTTTTTTTACGATTTATGATAGATCGCTTGAAGCTGAACACAAACCTAATTTCAGACCTCTTGTATCATATAGAAAATTGGAGAAAAAATAAATTAACTTTTATTCAATGTTCTGTTCATGATTTTTGTTTGTACTGTGTCTGAGGCTTCTTGCTAAGTGTCCAACAATAATCAGCCACCATTGATGGATTCCAGTTGCCCTGATACTGTTTCCCCATGACTACAATGTCCTAGTGAAACATTTCATCATGCTTGGTCACTGACAACACCAAGATTTACAGCGAAGAAGTCTAAACGGGAATGCCGAAAATTAATCTTTTTGTGACATTTTGCACTTCATGGTTTTGTATGTTTGGATCATGTTGTCAATCAGCAGCACATACTTTGGTGCTCTGTTGTTGCCAAGAAAATTTTCAACAATATCCTTGAGTGCCTTCCATGTGATTTTCACCAGTCCTACCAGATTTTTGAACTGCCTACCATTGATGACCTGTTCGATTTGTAGACTAACAAAAATGCCTTCCTCAATCTTGACATCACTTATTCCCACTTCAATTATGAATTGAAATACAAATATTGGCAATTTCAAAAATGGTGTCATAGGGAAATTTCATAGTGATTTTCATGATCAGCGGGCCAAAATCCATAACATGCTCCCAAAAGTGTTCAGAAAGCAACAATCTTTGTTGTCCGGTGAAATTGGTTTATTGATCATTACAGAATGTTTCTCTGGTGGTTCCCACTTCCTAACCTTGATTCCCCTCTCCCTGCCTACTTTCCACTCAGTCCACAATTGAGACCCATATTAGGACCAGGTTTATCATCTCTCATGTCATGAATTTTTTTTGCAGTAGTACAATACATAATTACAATACTGTGCAAGAGTATTAGCACTTGTAGATACATATATATGCCCTAAGACTTTTGCACAGTATTGTACCTCTTTTCAGCTGCCTGTCACATCCCTCTAGTGACCCTCCTCCTTCCTTTTCTTCCATGGTCTACTCTCCTATCAGATTCCTTCTCCAGCCCTTTATCTTTTTCACCATCACACCCCTGTTAATTACTTCATCACCCCTCCCTACCCACCTCACTTCACCCTTCATCCTCTAGCTTGTCCTTCTTCCCTTCCCCCCACCTTCTTATTCTGGCATCATTCTCCTTCCTTTCCAGTCCTGATAAAGGGCCACAGACCAAAATGTGGACTGTTTTATTTCTTTAGATGCTGCCTGACCTGCTGAGTTCACCCAGCTTTTTGTAATTAAAGTTCTACTCTGAATCAAGGCAAACAATGTTGAGCCATAAAAGTTTGATTTTTCATAGGGAACTATATCAATTGTCATACTCAATCTTCAAATGAATGAACTATAGTGCCATGTTGGTAAATGAGGTGGTAGTCAAAGGAGAAATATTAGCCAAGGCATGGAGAACTGCCTAATGAATAGTAAAGTGCAAACAAATACACCTAAACTGGCAGAAAGGATCTAAGTTTCAAAATTTAGCATTTTCAGTGAAGCACGAAATTTTTTTCTTGTTCAGGTCCAAGAATAGAGATTCAGACCCAACTTCACAGGAAACTGAAGTTAATCAAATTTTATTGCACAAGCAAACTTTTGATATTAAGTCTCTTCTGTAATAAAACCAAATTTGCAAAAGGTTTCACCTCCTCCCACCCCAGAGAAACCGCCAAAATTTTAGTTTCTATCAAGACATGCCAAATTCAATTATCAAATAATACATTAATTATAGCTTACATTGCCTGTCTGAAAATATCAAAATCAAATGAATTGCTCTTACAGATTAAGTAATAAAAATGTTGGAAGTTGCATTATGGTAGAAATTCCCCATACTCTTTTCTATGGCACATAAACACTTACACTGTTCAACAATCAGGTTGTTACAAGTATTAAAATGGCACTAATAGGTACAGATTCTCTCCAGGAACTTTACACTGCAGAATCAACGTCTCACATTCCTCCTTAGAGGCCATGCAATTTAAACTTAAAAGTTAGCATTCCTGAAAAGGGTAAATATCTAAATAACCTAACAAATCCAGTGGTAGATATACCAAAGAAAATCAATTTAGAGGTGAAGGATTATGACTTAGCTATAACAACAAACAGATCATTAGACAATATATCTTAAATATGCAAATAATAAAGAACTGGTGGAGGACTGGTGGAGGTATTAAATGACAACTTTTACAGGAGTGTGAAGGAATGGGAACCGCGTTAAGTATAACTGTGTTATTAAAAAGTGACTGGAAAGGAAAAAAAAATGATACCACACACAAACGTAAAAGGTGCAGGGCAATTTTAACATAGCTTAGTTGGTCAAATGATGCTCTCTTCAATGTTTCAAATATCACTCAATGTAACAGGTGTGATATAGAGAGTTGCGAATATTACACCTGCTTTAGAAATTAGATGGTCTCTGATAATCTGCTTTCTGCTGAAATGGAAATCCTGATGGTTTGGCATCTGGCTCACCAGTGCTCTCACCAATGCCTTGTAACTATTTGGTTCAGTTTACCCATGCTCCCTTGAAACTTAATCATTTACTAGAAAACAGACAACAGAAAACTTGCTAATCCAGCACACAAATCTTGAGCTTACCAGATCAAGAGCTTTAAAACACATCATTCTCCAAAATTCAGTGGAAAGTTCACGATTCAAAATAAAATGAATAACTATTTGATGCACAGTTTAAGGACAGTCAATGAATTTACAAACCAGTGGGCATCTGGAAAATGTAATAAATGCTATGAGACTTCCATTTTACAATCCAAACTCTTTTCTGGGATCAATTCGTATTCTATGAATTTGTGATGTATTATAGTAATGAGTCCAGCATCACGTTTAATTGTTCCCCACATGGCACCAGTACTTAAGCAACGTCATGTTACCACAGTCTAACAAGCATTTGAAAATATGGCAAGACAATTCCAATAACCAAAAAAAAAAGTAAGTAATCTGCCTTAGTAAGCTAGATACCGAAGTGTTAATGCCACAAAAAAAAATTACTTTTAAGCCAACAAATGGTTTGGTTGGAAAGCAGAATTGGCAGCCTGTACTTGGGACATGAATATTTTTGCCTATTAAGATCACTTTCACAATTTGTGGGTGTGAGCTAACTGAGCATGAAAAATAGGCGAAGTTCAGAAGCAGGCTTAAGTTCTTGATATTTTAAGAACTAAATACATAATAGTTGTGAAAACTTTAGTGAAATATCAAAATAAAACACTAAAATTTTCAGCAGAAACACGCAGCCATACTATTTTTATAGTACTCAGCGTAAATGAATTAAGCCAAATTCATGATTAAAAATAGCATGCCAAATTTCATGTGCTGACAAGTTACACAATGAAAATGCAAAAACAGATTTGCAGAGAGAACTCAACTTGACTACAGGCAGCTTCCCCACATCAAAAGAAAATAGATGCTTTACTTTGTTACTCACAACTATTGATATATCAGATAGTGCATAAAGGCAGTGCCAAAAATACAAAATAAAAGGCTTGAAGTTTCAAAGATTATTTTGCCAATGTTTATTTTTTGTTAGATGTTCTGAATACAATCTTTTGAGAAAAAATTCCTTTCTTCCAGAGGATCAAATACTTGTAAAATTCCAATTAGTGATTTGCGTGGAAGACTGGCTGCAAATTTAACAGCAAGGATCAGCTTGCGTGCTTAATATTTTTTTAATAAAAACTCTAGCAGTTGCAGTTCAAAGAAGTTGATTAACCTGGTTTGTTTTTTAATTGATATGAAGATGTTCAGAACAGTAGCCAGTCACATTAGGAAAATGAGAAATGAAATATATGCATGAAGTATTTTGGATAAATCCAAAAAAAAAGATAGCTTTGTAGTCTGAATTTTGAAGGGAATTTTCTCTCTTCTGGTCAATTTCCAGAATCCAGTAAGTATTTAATCCTCATTTTTTGCTTCCATTTCATCTGCATCATCATCTCCGTCAACTTCAGCATTTTCCCGCTCCAGTCGCTCAAGTTGTCTAGCCAATTCTGTTTCATCAGTATCTGTAACCACCTTAGGCTGTAAAAGTCACAACAAATAAATGAAAAAATATAACAAGGTATAACCTAGGTTATATATGGTAATTCACCATCCATGTTTGGCTCACCTCAGTTTTAAACGATCAATCCCTTAATCTCAAACTGTACACCCAGGTCCTAAATATCCCACTCATGTAACCTTCCTGCATCTGGCCTGTTAAGCCTTTCAAGAAATGGTATATTTTATTTTATTTAGAGATACAGTGGGGAACAGGCCCAAAGAGCTGCAACACCCAGCAATTCACCTTTTTAACCCTAACCTATTCACAGGACAATTTACAACAACCAATTAACCCATTAAGTGGTCCATCTTTGGAAGCTGAGAGGAAACCGAACACGCAGAGGAAACCACACGTTTACAGGAAGGGCATACTAACTTCTTACAGACAATGTCGGAAATGAACTCTAATGGCCCAAACTGTAATAACGTTGCACTAACCGCTACTCCACCATGGTGCCAGCAAGTTCTATCTCTCTATATTTTAAGTCCAAGCACCCACCCCTGCAGAACCTCACTAGACACAGCCTGCCAAACTAAGAATTCCCATTCTTTGCTTTCCATCCGATAACCAATTCAATTCACGACATCTCCATATACTCTTTACACATTAGCCAAACTCTTGTACCTTACTGGAATCCTTCCAGAAACTGAAATGCACTATATCCCCGCTTCCCCCTTTATCTCTTCCATTACTCAAATCTTCAAGAACTCAACAGACGATTTTGTTTAACCCTTACATTATATAATTATGCCCTTCATTATTGTCTTGAGCAATTGCCCTGCTACTGACAGTAGACTAACAGTTTGTCATTTCCTTATCGATGATAGCGGTCCCTACCCATGTCTAGTGAACAGCCCACAACTGCTGATTTGTATAAAATATTGTGTTGGGCTATGAAGGCATAATCTGACCCAACTCCAAATTCTTCAGTAGAATAGAAAATAACTCAAGCCCTTCAATGTGGCTGGGGCCTACTGGGATTGGATTGTGTAACTATTTTTCAGTGTACAACCTCGCAGCATATAGTTCAATGTTTCCAAGATGGGACCACTTACTAAACTGTCCAGTCTTGTTTGCAAAGCCAGCCAGTTTTTACTCAAAGTACATAGAGGAAAATTTTTTTAGGTAGAGGGTGGTGAATCTACGGAATTCATTGCCACTGACAGCTTTTAGTCATCAGGTATGTCTAAGGCAGAGGTTAATAGGCCTCAATTAGTAAGGGTGTCAAAGGTTATGGGGAAAAGTCAGGTAACTGGGGTTGAGAGGGAAAACTACGTATAGCTGAATGTCACAGCTGGCTTGATAGGCCAAATAGCCTAATTCTGCTCCCATGTCTTGTGGTTTTATATAGTGGCGTGGTTGAAATCACTTGAGCACAAAATGGGAACAGGAAGCACTTTCACAACCACAGTAACTTTGTCTACCATATATGTAAGTCCATATATTGCACTAGAGAATTTAATATAGGAATAACAGCAAGCCAAAAACAAGAGACTGACCTCCATCTGGATGTTGAAAACGCCTCTTTTCTCCTCTATACGTTCTTTAATTGCCGACATAGCTTGGTTTAGAATAGAAAGACCTTCTGTACGCTCAAGTGTTGTGGTAGTCATGACATATCTTGGAGGAGCTATGAGATTTATCTGGATAGAGAGGAAAAGTCAAGTATTAATGCATTTTGTCAAAATTACACTGGATTTAGTTATTGATGATCAGGGGAGGAAAACAAAAATCACTAAAATTTGTAATTTCATCCATGCATAGTTGATGAGGACCAAGCTAATTGATGTGCCCCTGAAATATTTAAACTAATATCTGCATGATGCATTCTGCACTACCAGAATCTTTTTGTTTAAACTTCATTTGAACCATTCCTTCACACAATTACAAACTGAAAGTTAGCCTACACAAGCTTTCATTAGTGATCCATAAATCAACTTTTTTTTTAAATTCTCAGTGTTCAAATGATCCAAACCTCTTGTTTTCAACACAAACACGAGGAATTCTGCAGATGCTGGAAATTCAAGCAACACACATCAAAGTTGCTGGCAAACACAGCAGGTTAGGCAGCATCTCTAGGAAGAGGTACAGTCATAAGCATAGAGGGAGTAGAATCTCTTACTAACTCTTCCTTCAGTTAGTCCGGACGAAGGGTCTCGGCCTGAAATGTCGACTGTACCTCTTCCGAGAGATGCTGCCTGACCTGCTGCATTCACCAGCAACCTTGATGTGTGTTGCTTTTGCTTTCAAGATCACTTAATTAAATCAATGAATTTTGATATCCCTGGTTACTGATATTTTCTTAGTGGATTGGTTGTTTGGCTTAAATTATTGCCCAAATCCGCTTCAACACACACAAAATGCTGGAGGAACTCATCAGGTCAGGCAGCATCTATGGAAAACAGTATAGTTGACGTTTCATGCTGAGACCCTTCATCAGGATTGAAACGTAAGAAGGTGGGGGAAGGGAGAAAGTAGTACAAGGTGGCAGGTGATAAGTGAAACCAGGGGAGGGGGAGGGGTGAAGTGAAGACCTGGGAAGTCGATTGGTGAAAGAGAGAGAGAAATGACTGGAGAAGGGGGATCTGATGGGAGAGGATAGAAGACCATGGAAGAAAGGGAAGGGGTGAAGCACCAGAGAGAGGTAATGGGCTGGTAAGAAGATAAGGTGAGGTAAGGTCATAACATCAACCTAGGTAGCCAAACATTTTAATCACATCAGGGGTTAAAAATGTCTGGTAAATTCCTTATTAATTAACCTTTAGCAACACACACAAAATGCTGGTGGAATGCAGCAGGCCAGACAGCATCCATAGGAAGAAGCACAGTTGACGTTTCGGGCCAAGACCCTTGAATTGTTGCTTGAATTTCCAGCATCTGCAGATTTTCTCATGTTTGCGTAATTAACCTCTAGACCTGGTCTCCACGGTAACTGGAAACATCTAACTTGTGAAATGTGGTCATGATTTCCAAGTCATGAAACTACAATGATTTTCACAATCAACCTAACAAAGCATCTCAGCATGATTCAGTTCACACACCAAGCTCAACCAGGGTGAATGATGGTGTGTTCAAGGAATTTGTGCAACTCTACTCCAACACGAGTCATGGGTCTGGATATGAGAAACAGAACCGGAGCAAATGTTTGCAATGAAAATTGTTTGCAACATCTATTTCAAGGTAATTTGGGCATTTTGGTTTTAAATTCAAGTTAAAAAGAACAATATCCTCATTCTCCTTGGTAGTTAACCTCACCCTTTGAGGCACGAACAAAGGCTGCCTTACATGACTATGAAGGCAGTGGAGACCATGCACATCACTAAATGTGTAATCAGTATGTGGCCAATGTCTATAGATTAAAATACACTACGTATGTGCAAGTGATTTCAGAAATTTAATTTTGCAAACAAGTCCTTGACTTTCACACTGATGGTTACATTATGTACAAACGTCTGTAGTTAAAAATACCAAAAGGTAAACTTTAAAAAAAGGATAACACTGAGTTTTGACAGACCTGATTTTATTAAAGTATAATTATATCAAATTACAGGTATAGTGAATATGTTTTTAACATGACTTTGAATTGAACATTTTAAAGATTTGGTTAACTGGATAAAGTTTGTTATAAGTGGAAAAAGTTATCACTGCATGAGTTAAAACAAACTGTTAACTTGCTATAACAATATTGTTTAAGAATTTTTTTGAATATTTTTAACTACATTGTGTAACCTCCAGTATAAATAGGAGGGGTTTGCCAGTTACAAAATCTATACAGGCACATGCAGAAATCAGAAGCTACGTGTGGTGAATCACTGCTGCAAAAGTTATTTTTGCTAAAATCAAAAGTACAATTTAATATTGAGCCAGAAAGTCTATAATGCAAAGGTTTGTGTATGCCAGCATAAAATAACTTAAACTGAAAGCAGCATACTACACAAAACACGTAAAGTCCTTTTCAAATTAACTTAAGGGCTTGTGGCTCATAACAATGGAATTTGATCCCTTAACCCACAGGTCAAATTGCACTAAAATTTGGATTTGTTACTTTTTATTCTCACTTTTCTCCCTCTGAGGATTTACTTCATATTCTCTATCCAAGTACACTTCCAGCAACAAGCTCAAGACCCCAACTTTTGTACTGACCCCAAAAAGACTAGATTCTACCCCACTTACCAAAAAAAATTCCTGAAACTACCTAGTCTTCCCTTTCTATTGCAAATCCACCTCAAGACCTGAATCTGATAGCTCAGTTCAATTCCTCCAATAGTTCTGTAATCAATATAGTTAAGTCAAAAAGATATCTATATATACACACACACAAATTGATAAATAGGTTTCTTATTGTAACATGTACTGGGGAACAGTGAAAAACTTGTCTTGCATACTGTCCATACAGAGCAATAGTGCACAGTAAAGGATAAAGTGTTACATGTCAGAAAAAGTACAGTGCAGGTAGACAATAATGTGCAAGGTCACAATGAGGTAGACTGTGGTCAAGAATACATCTTAATAAGAGAACTGTTCAATGTCAAAGATTGCAGAGAGACATTGATAGGATGCAGAAGTAGGCTGAGAAGTGGCAGATGGAGTTCAACCTGGAGAAGTGTGAGGTGGTACACTTTGGAAGGACAAACTCCAAGGCAGAGTACAAAGTAAATGGCAGGATACTTGGTAGTGTGGAGGAGCAGAGGGATCTCGGGGTACATGTCCACAGATCCCTGAAAGTTGCCTCACAGGTGGATAGGGTAGTTAAGAAAGCTTATGGGGTGTTAGCTTTCGTAAGTCGAGGGATAGAGTTTAAGAGTCGCGATGTAATGATGCAGCTCTATAAAACTCTGGTTAGGCCACACTTGGAGTATTGGTCACCTCACTATAGGAAGGATGTGGAAGCACTGGAAAGGGTACAGAGGAGATTTACCAGGATGCTGCCTGGTTTAGAAAGTATGCATTATGATCAGAGATCAAGGGAGCTAGGGCTTTACTCTTTGGAGAGGAGGAGGATGACAGGAGACATGATAGAGGTGTACAAGATAATAAGAGGAATAGATAGAGTGGATAGCCAGTGCTTCTTCCGCAGGGCACCACTGCTCAATACAAGAGGACATGGCTTTAAGGTAAGGGGTGGGAAGTTCAAGGGGGATATTAGAGGAAGGTTTTTTACTCAGAGAGTGGTTAGTGCGTGGAATGCACTGCCTGAGTCAGTGGTGGAGGGAGATACACTCATGAAGTTTAAGAGACTACTAGACAGGTATATGGAGGAATTTAAGGTGGGGGCTTATATGGAAGGCAAGGTTTGAGGGTCGGCACAACATTGTGGGCCGAAGGGCCTGTACTGTGCTGTACTATTCTACGTTCTACCTTATAACAATGGAAGAGAAAGTGCCCTTGATCCTGATGGTAAGTGCTTTCAGGATTTTGTATACTCTACCCAATTCTATATGGAAAACCATGGTCACCAAAGTCCGCATCGGATATGGTACCTAGACAGACAGTTCCAATCAGAGGGGAGTGGGGGTAGGGGAAGAATAATGCCTGTGCTAAGTGGAGTCTTTGATTATACTGGCTGATTAACCGAGGCAGTGAAAAGGACAGACAGAATCTATGGAGCCAAAGCTAGTTTCTATGATGTGCTAAACTGTGTCCACAACTCTTCAGTTTCTTGCAGTCAAGGGCAAAGCAGCTGCCATACCAAGCTGTGACGCTTTCTATGGGACTTTGACAAAAATTTAGTGAAGAAGCAGAGGCATTGGTGAGTTTTCTTGGTTGTAGCTTCAGCATAGTTGAATAAGGCAGACTATTTATCAGATTCACTTCTAAGAACTTGAAACTCAACTTCCTCAACCTCAGCACCATTGATGTAGTACCTTCACCCCTCCCCCTTTGAAGTCAATGACCAGCTCTTTTGGTTTCCTGACAAGGAGAAAAAGACTGTTGTCATGACAGCATGTCACCAGGTCATCAGCACTCTATTGTCTTCTTGTACTCAGACTCATTGTTATTTGAGATATGGTCCACTACAGCGCTCTCATCTGCAAATATGCAGATGGAACTAGGAGCAGAATGTGCCGACGCAGCAACGAGTATACAGGGAATAGAGTAGTGTGCTGAAGATGCAGTCTCGTGGGGCGCAAATGTTAAGGATAAACGTGGCAGAAGTGTTGCTGCTGGTCGTTATTGATGTCAAAAAGTCAAGGATTCATTTCAGAGGAAGGTGTTGGGTCCCAAGTTTAGCAGTTTGGAAACAAGTCTGCTTGAAATTACAATATTGAAGGTGAAGCTGTAGTCAGACAGCAATAGTCCAGCACAGGTACCTTTACTGTCCAGACACTTCAGAGATGACTGTCGGGAGATGGCATCTGCCTTGAGCCCGTTTTGGCAGTAGATGAGTTGCGGTGGATTAAGGTTCTCTAGGAAGCTAGTGTTAACCCATCCCATGACGAGCCTCTCATTGCACACTGACGGTGGATATCACAGCACTGAAAGGTAGTCACTGAGGCACGTTTACTTGTTTTTCTTAGGTAGTACAATGATAGTGATCTTCTTACAGCAGATGAGAACTTCAGATTGAAGCATGGAGAGGTTAAAAAGTCAGTAAATATCCCTGCCAGCTGATCTGTGCAGCATCTAAGTACATGGCTAAGGACACTAGCCGGGCCAGTTAACTTTCCATGGGTTGACTCTCTGGAAGACGAAAGTTACATCTCCAGTGGACTTAATAAAAAAGCACAATGCCAATTCAAAGACAGAGACTAGGCACTGATTCAGGGATATTCAATATTCAGGAGGGATAGACATGAAGGAAGGGGAGGTGGGGTGGCGTTGCTGGTTAAAGAAGAGATTAACGCAATAGAAAGGAAGGACATAAGCCGGGAAGATGTGGAATCGATATGGGTAGAGCTGCGTAACACTAAGGGGCAGAAGACGCTGGTGGGAGTTGTGTACAGGCCACCTAACAGTAGTAGTGAGGTCGGAGATGGTATTAAAGAGGAAATTAGAAGTGTGTGCAATAAAGGAACAGCAGTTATAATGGGTGACTTCAATCTACATGTAGATTGGGTAAACCAAATTGGTAAAGGTGCTGAGGAAGAGGATTTCTTGGAATGTATGCGGGATGGTTTTTTGAACCAACATGTCGAGGAACCAACTAGAGAGCAGGCTATTCTGGACTGGGTTTTGAGCAATGAGGAAGGGTTAATTAGCAATCTTGTCGTGAGAGGCCCCTTGGGTAAGAGTGACCATAATATGGTGGAATTCTTCATTAAGATGGAGAGTGACATAGTTAATTCAGAAACAAAGGTTCTGAACTTAAAGAGGGGTAACTTTGAAGGTATGAGACGTGAATTAGCTAAGATAGACTGGCAAATGACACTTAAAGGATTGACGGTGGATATGCAATGGCAAGCATTTAAAGGTTGCATGGATGAACTACAACAATTGTTCATCCCAGTTTGGCAAAAGAATAAATCAAGGAAGGTAGTGCACCCGTGGCTGACAAGAGAAATTAGGGATAGTATCAATTCCAAAGAAGAAGCATACAAATTAGCCAGAGAAAGTGGCTCACCTGAGGACTGGGAGAAATTCAGAGTTCAGCAGAGGAGGACAAAGGGCTTAATTAGGAAGGGGAAAAAAGATTATGAGAGAAAACTGGCAGGAAACGTAAAAACAGACTGTAAAAGCTTTTATAGATATGTAAAAAGGAAAAGACTGGTAAAGACAAATGTAGGTCCCCTGCAGACAGAAACAGGTGAATTGATTATGGGGAGCAAGGACATGGCAGACCAATTGAATAATTACTTTGGTTCTGTCTTCACTAAGGAGGACATAAATAATCTTCCAGAAATTGTAGGGGACAGAGGGTCCAGTGAGATGGAGGAACTGAGCGAAATACATGTTAGTAGGGAAGTGGTGTTAGGTAAATTGAAGGGATTGAAGGCAGATAATTCCCCAGGGCCAGATGGTCTGCATCCCAGGGTGCTTAAGGAAGTAGCCCAAGAAATAGTGGATGCATTAGTGATAATTTTTCAAAACTCGTTAGATTCTGGACTAGTTCTTGAGGATTGGAGGGTGGCTAATGTAACTCCACTTTTTAAAAAAGGAGGGAGAGAGAAACCGGGGAATTATAGACCGGTTAGCCTAACGTCGGTGGTGGGGAAACTGCTGGAGTCAGTTATCAAGGATGTGATAACAGCACATTTGGAAAGCGGTGAAATGATCGGACAAAGTCAGCATGGATTTGTGAAAGGAAAATCATGTCTGACGAATCTCATAGAATTTTTTGAGGATGTAACTAGTAGAGTGGATAGGGGAGAACCAGTGGATGTGGTATATTTGGATTTTCAGAAGGCTTTTGACAAGGTCCCACACAGGAGATTAGTGTGCAAACTTAAAGCACACGGTATTGGGGGTAAGGTGTTGGTGTGGGTGGAGAGTTGGTTAGCAGACAGGAAGCAAAGAGTGGGAATAAACGGGACCTTTTCAGAATGGCAGGCGGTGACTAGTGGGGTACCGCAAGGCTCAGTGCTGGGACCCCAGTTGTTTACAATATATATTAATGACTTGGATGAGGGAATTAAATGCAGCATCTCCAAGTTTGCGGATGACACGAAGCTGGGTGGCAGTGTTAGCTGTGAGGAGGATGCTAAGAGGATGCAGGGTGACTTGGATAGGTTGGGTGAGTGGGCAAATTCATGGCAGATGCAATTTAATGTGGATAAATGTGAAGTTATCCACTTTGGTGGCAAAAATAGGAAAACAGATTATTATCTGAATGGTGGCCGATTAGGAAAAGGGGAGGTGCAACGAGACCTGGGTGTCATTATACACCAATCATTGAGAGTGGGCATGCAGGTACAGCAGGCGGTGAAAAAGGCGAATGGTATGCTGGCATTTATAGCGAGAGGATTCGAGTACAGGAGCAGGGAGGTACTACTGCAGTTGTACAAGGCCTTGGTGAGACCACACCTGGAGTATTGTGTGCAGTTTTGGTCCCCTAATCTGAGGAAAGACATCCTTGCCATAGAGGGAGTACAAAGAAGGTTCACCAGATTGATTCCTGGGATGGCAGGACTTTCATATGAAGAAAGACTGGATGAACTGGGCTTGTACTCGTTGGAATTTAGAAGATTGAGGGGGATCTGATTGAAACGTATAAGATTCTAAAGGGATTGGACAGGCTAGATGCAGGAAGATTGTTCCTGATGTTGGGGAAGTCCAGAACGAGGGGCCACAGTTTGAGGATAGAGGGGAAGCCTTTTAGGACCGAGATTAGGAAAAACCTCTTCACACAGAGAGTGGTGAATCTGTGGAATTCTCTGCCACAGGAAACAGTTGAGGCCAGTTCATTGGCTATATTTAAGAGGGAGTTAGATATGGCCCTTGTGGCTACGGGGGGGGGGGGGGTCAGGGGGTATGGAGGGAAGGCTGGGGCGGTGTTCTGAGTTGGATGATCAGCCATGATCATAATAAATGGCGATGCAGGCTCGAAGGGCCGAATGGCCTACTCCTGCACCCATTTTCTATGTTTCTCTACATTGAAAAACCCTTTACCCATAATGCTTCCAGCTTGTGCAGTTATTTTTTGTTCTAACAAGTCATTGCCATTATAAAGTGCTGACATTTATCCTCCCCTACTCACCTTAATGGGCATGCTTTCTGTAGAACACTCTAGACCAGCTCGAAGTGCCTCTTTTACAGCATCAATACCTTCATATCCGTAACACGCAACTTCAATATCTAGTTTTAAACAGAAAATGATAATTGAGGAACTTGAGTGAAAATTGAAGTGGGAAAATAAAACAAAGTTGTCCCATTGTTGTCAACTAACCACAATAATGGCATTCAATGTGTACGACCATTAACAAAACAGGGCCCGTGATGGAGCATTACTCAATAAAATTTCACAGTGACCTATAGGCAAATGTTCAAGGTAATGATTAAAATCATGACCAAACATCTAGATTTAGGATTAGATCAATAGTGGAATGAGAAACAGAGATTTAGGTAATGATTCCAGGGCTAAGGGGCTTCCAGTTGATTGACAGTAGATGCAAGGGTGCAAAAAAATAAATTAGACTGAGGATTTTAGATGTGCTGATATTCAAGGTTAAGATTAGAAAAAAAGTATTGATTATGGCAAGACATCAGATGCCAACATATGCATCAGAATTTAAAAACTTAGCCATTACTCTACTTGACAGAAATACAAATTTATGAGCGAAGAGCAGAAGGATAAACAACAAAATCCAAGTTACAAAATTATTTAAGAGTTCTGGATGTTTGTAGATAGTAGATAAGCTATGTTTTCTAATTAACTTCCTGATTCAGCCTATTTCTTTTCTATCACTTTCACCCTCCCACCAGAAAGTAATTTTCTGGAAACCTATTCACGAGGATCAGCTCCACCCTGCCTGATTGAGACACTATCCCAATACCACATCTCCATCGCAATTCAAAAATCGGTGACTGATTTGAAGCTGTCTTTTCAGGACAAGATGCCATGGCCACAGGAGAACAACAGTGCAGACAGCTTGTTTATCTCTTGGCACTTTGTTTATGGACCCCAAAAAGAAAAAAAAAAGAGGTCCACATACCATAAGATTAAATTGTACAAAATGTCAAAATGAAAGTAAAGAATATTTGTTTTAACTTCAGTTCACTTTGCAGGTAGTTCAGAAGTGTAGAAATGCATGCAGCTGGACAGAAAAGCTCAATACCTTGCTCGCATGCACAATCTATTTATTATGACTTTGTTTTGATATTTGAGTGGGGGGGGCTGTAAATGCAGGCATAAAAACATTTATACTTATGAACTTTACATAATGGCAGATCTGGAAGTGTATACATTTTTAAACAGGTATGAGCAAACCTGCATCATACTCCTTCCTAGCATACCAAATTTATGTACAGCCTATGGACAAGCTCTTAGGAGACCAGTAGGGTAGGTTTGATGGTAACTGCGGGACTGTGGGCATCATCTTTCACGCAGAAGCTCTGTTCCAACTTGCAAACTGTCTGGGTTATGAACAGTTCCCAGAAACTGAACCCTGTTGCAACCTCTACAAACCCAAAATAGACAGTCTATCCCTTATGCCCGGACAGCATTACAGAATCATTACGTACCTGCTCGAATTTTAACAGCCTGTGGGGTCAGACGCCGTCTAATATTTTCGAGTAATACACTCCGCTCTTCTTCTGTCAAGTCAAGACTGTCCAGAATGGTAGGGTCTCTACAGAGGAGTTTGGGGGGGGGGGGGGGGGGTGCGGAAAAGGAGGTGTTGGAAAACCAGAAGGGAATAACATAAGTCATATACTAAGAATATCAGACTAAATAAGCCCAAACAACAATCTATTACAGCAACATAAAAAACAAAACTAATAAAACGTACTTTCTTCTTAAAGTGTGAGAAACAGTTTGCATCAACCAAGGTTCTTGTATGTTTAAGCAGGTAATTCCACCACACACACACACACACACTAGCTGAGCCAGACAAGGAACACATTTAATAAATTCATAGCTTGCTATCCATTAACTGCTTTCAAAAGCTAAAAATCAACCTTCCACCATGCTTCTCAGTTGGGATAAGGTATTGGTGTGCAGTGCCCTTTCTCCTCCAAACGTAACGATGTGCATTTCTACCAAAACATTCAAATTTTGTCTCACCTGTTCACAGAACATTGTCCCAAAAGCATGGTGGAACATCCAGGTAGTCTTTTGCAAACTTGAGACGTGCAGCAATGTTTATTTTTTGGAGAGCTGTGGTTTCCTCTATAGTGTCCTTCCATAAACACCATACTTTTTCAGCGTTTTTGTTATAGTGAACACATGAACAGACAGAGATTTTAGCAAGTTCTAGAGATGTCTGCAGGTCTTTTACTGTTGGGTTCTTTTTCACCTTCAGCATTGCACATAATGCTCGGTGTGATCTTTGCAGAACGTCCACTCCTAGGGAGAGTAGTAACAGTGCTGAATTTCCTCCATTTGTGGACAGTTTCTCTTACTGTGCACTGATGAACATGCAGGGCTTTAGAAATGCTTTTGTAGCCTTTCCCAGCTTTGTGCATCTCTACAATTCTTCTAAGATCCTGGGAAAGTTGTTTTGATCAAGGTGTGATGCACATAAAACAGATTTGTCAGTAACCTGGCTTGATATTTTTTTTTAATAGATCCAGGCACCTCTACAACCCACACATCCAATCTCATCTCATTGATTGGGACACCTGACTCCAAATAGCTTTTGCAGAAGGCATTACCCCAGAGGTTCACATACTTTTTTTTAACCTAGACAGTGGTTGTTTAAATGGTGTACTCAGTATTGAAAAGAAGTTAGTAGCTTAGGCAGATTGTCTTTGTCTATTATTGTGACTTAAATAAAGATCAGATCACATTTTATGAGTAATGTAGAAAACTAGGTAATTGCAAAGGGTTCACAGACTTTTTCTTGGAACTGTATGTGCCTCAACTCTTTTTGCCTTGGCCTTCGTTTTTTTTTTAAATATTTAGAGCGCTGAGTGAAAGATTTGTCAAAGATAAATAAGAGGAGGGGGAGAATGCTGTGTATTTGTAGGAGTTATGTGCTCATATTTACAAATAGCCATTACTGTGAGAAGCTTGACAACAAATGCCCAAACTAAATTGGCCAAATGTTTCTTATCCATATGCATAAGTCATTGTACTTTTTTAAAATAAGCACCTTTTGTGGTGAATGTAGTTATAAATTTACACATTTTTGAGCTCCCAATGCTGGAAACACTTTATCCATGCTAGATCTGAAATTATTCCTGTATTTCAGTTCTTTGATAGTTGTTCCATGTGATTGCCTTTTTATTTTCCTTTTGTTTTTTCCCTTTTACTTGTAACTTCAGAGATCAGGAGGAGTGGGGAAGTAGAAAATAGATGCCCCTTGTTCAATAACTGATCTGACAAATGAGATGATGTGAAGTAATGTGCAGGGCTAATGATAACTAAATCACTGAGTTTGAAACGCAAATCTACCTTGTATCCAGATGATGGATATGTGTTGAGGGGTTGATTGGACTTGTCTTGTAGTAGCATGAACCTTTTCAGTTTATTTGCTTCTATCATATTTTGTATATAGATAGAGGTAATGTTGTATGGAGTGTATGTGCAAATTTTCCTGAGTTGCTTGCCTGAGTGATTCTGTAAGTAAATGTGCACGAGAAGTGTCTTGAGACATATAATGTAAAGTTTGGACATTTGTGTGCACTTCATTTGTTTAAGATAATTCTTTATTGGGCAGTGTTGTTGAACAAAATTTTCGTCAGCATTAATTTTGTTGATCAGTACAACTTAATGTTTTAGGAACTGTCCTTTTAAAAGCAAGCACAGGACAATACCAGTGATTCATTAGTATCAAGCCGATCTTCACTTGTAATTCAACAAGAAATGCACATCGTTACGTTTGGAGGAAAAAGGGCACTGCACACCAACACCTTATCCCGACTGAGAAGCATGGTGGAAGGAGCATCATGGTTTAGGACTGCTTTCCGGTCTCAGGGCCTGGACAGCTTGTAATCGTTGAGTGAACAATGAATTCAAAATTGTATCATTGCAAAATTGCTATTTTACAGGAGAATATCAGGGTAGTGGTGTACAACCTGAAGCTTAATAGAAGCTGCTTGCTGCAACAAGACTTGTCTTGTTACATACACCTGTTAAGGTGCATTCTCCAGTTACCTTATAAGGTAACCGTAGCCTTCAGCCAGGAACAGATGTCATCAGGTGGTTCCCAACCTTCACCGAGTGTTTCGACCCTTAACCACGACACTCTCCAGTTGGTGGGCCAGCAGTGCTGTTGAAATGGCTAAGTCAGAGACCAATTGAAGTGCTGTGACATGACCTGAAGAGGGCTGTTCATGCAAGGTATCCCAGAAATATTGATGAACTGAAACAGTTTTGTATGGAGGAATGTTCGAAAATCCATCCTCGCTGTGTGCAAATTTGATCAGGAGCTACAGGAAATGTTTGGTGGAGGTTATTGCTGCTAAAGGAGGTTATTAAATACAAGACTTCACATTTTTTTCCAGCTGAATTGTGAATGATTAAACAATATGCTCAATAAAGACATGAAGAGTGCAATTGTTTATGTGTTGTTAGTTTAGGCAGATTGTGTTTGTCTATGATTGTGACTTAGATGATGATCAGACCACATTTTATGCATAATTAATGCAGAAAACTAGGCAACTGCAAAGGGTTCTTCTTGAAACTATATTTGCTACTGCAAATCCAAGTTATTATTGTCATTGTATTATTATTGGAAGTGATTTGAAAAGCCAAGTTGTGACAAAATACCAAATTAAAGACAGTATTCTCAGACAAAAGAAACACATTTCAGTTAACTTTACACTCAGTGATGGAACAATATTTCAACAGAGCTTCCATCTACTGACATCAAGTGGCAAAAGGAGTTAATTGTCTCTAGTGAGTTTATGCCTGGATTACATTTCTAAAACACTACTGTAGTGCATATGCAATGCATCCATCCAATGAAAACAGAGGGGGCGGAGGGAGGAGGGAGGTTAATGCTTTTGCAGCCGTTGTGCGTTGGGGGGGGGGCTTTGGGGTTCTTACATTTTTCTGCAATTCATTCTTTGGGTTTTTTTCCCCCTCTGTTTCGTGGATGTTTGTGAAGACGAAGGATTTCAGCTGGTATACCGTACACATTCTCTGATATTAATTTGAAATATTCAGGCTGAAATTGAAATAGACGAGGCACTGATACATTATATATAACATTATTAGAGGATCCCAGTGGTAATCAGTAATGAACAGATTCCAAAACTGCTATGAATGAATTTTCTCAGTTAACGACATAAATTTGCACTACTATCCACTGCAATGGAGAACAAAAACACAGATTTGAAGAGAATTCAACTAAATGAAGTCCGTGACAATTAAACTGTTACGTTTGTTTCGAAGCAAAATAGGAGAAACTGTCTCAGGAAATTTCCACTCTTGAATAAAGAAAATAAGCTCACACTTACGAAACTGCGTGTTTAAATGCATCATAAGCTCCATATCCAGGCCGCCGGTACTTCTCATCAAAGACCCAGGCTGTTCTCTGAAATAGGGAGTCTAGCTGCTCATCTTTCGTGTACTCAAGCACCTCAGCAACGTGCCGCAAGATACTGTACACCTGTTTAAAAAAAAGTTTCCAGAAGAGTTAAACATCAGCGCCTTGTCTTTATTTTTAAAATAACACATTTATTTTTAAAGGAAGAATCAGATCTCGAAGGTATCTCAGAATTTCATACAAACTCTCAGTGAAATGGAGTCATTATTGTAGCAGTTAAAAGTGGTATTCAGATTGAATACAACCAAATTACATAAAAGCCAAGCTTACTTTTCGTATTGCTTCATAAGACAGAGTACACTCCAGATTCTTAAATTAGTGCTCTCCCATCATACTTATTACAAATCATTTAAACAGAGAAAATTAGTCATACTCATTTAAAACTTAGCACCTTTCTAGCAATATACGTGTTGTTTATTTTGTTATCTTGTCAGGGGGTTTGCTTATAATTAACGATTGTAATTTGCATCACATCTCTGAAATTAATGAGATGGTAGACATTAAAGCTCAAAGAATTAAATCTTAGTCATGGAACAAAGCATATCTATGATTGAAAGTTCCAACATGCATGAACCATGCGCCAACTCAAAAGACAAAAATTGCTGCCAGAGTCTAGTTGAAATGCTACAGTTAAATTATGATCAACTAGAAGGCAATATTTATTTTGTCCTTCTCCAGCAAAAATCATGAAGTAATTTTTATATGATGACATTTTTTACAATCAAAAAGTATCAGTAAAGTCTTTTTCACAAACCAACATTAAGAACTGATAACATTTGCTTCAATATAATTTTACAATGGACTCTATAAATCACTTTTAAAGGTAACAATGTAAAATGGAAATTAAGTGATTGGGTATTGCACTCTTGTAAAGATGACATATTTAATACCAGTTTAAAAAAAAAATTAACTGCAGAGTAGTTTATTTGTCTCAAAACAAGAAACTTGAAACAAAACAAGAGGATATTTCAACAGATATTTAATATACAGCTCATTATACATTGGCATACTATAACTATAAACCTATGTAAAACAACAATTTATACATTCTGTACAACTATGGAGCAAGTAAATAAAGTGGCGTATACAAGACCAAACTTTTTCCTTCATTGTATTAAATATCTGAGAAAATGAAAACACTTACAGTCTTGGATTTGGTAAACTTGTCTTCACATTTTATGGTTTCTTCTTGTGAAACTCTACGTTTGGACAGATCAATGTAGCCTGGATCAAACAGGATAAAGCATAATTATTACCACTTTATCAGTTGTTCTACTGATTTGAAGCCACAGCCCTAAAATATTTCATAATGTTCAAATATTTACAAGGAATTTTATTATTATCACTTCTAGAAAACTTTCTTAATCTGTACACATAATTCACAGTGCGTCAGTGACATATGACAGCCTGGACAAAAGCTCTTTCAGAATGTGGAAAAAATACAGCTCAGATTAATTCCATTACTGAATATCAAATTTAATTTATTAATAAACCTTTAGCACTTATTGCCTTTTGCAGAGGAGAAAAGTTCCTAAATAATCCTGCAAGTAACCTATCCCCAGAAAATCAAATTCTCCATACAGACAATTTAGCTAAATGGTTCTAACCAGTGACCCTTACGTGGCATCTGAATATCAAATTACAGCAAAATCAAACTGTAAATCTAGTTGTTCTTGATGTTAAGAGAAAAGATTGTTCATGTATTTTAGATACATTTACAAGGTATGCTTCACAACCAATTAATTTATTTGGAAGTGTAGACAGTTATTTTTATAATATTATAAACCATTTTCCTGAGTACTGGTAATGTTTTAAATAGAAGACATTTTCCAGCCTTCCTCAAAACACCTAATCAAATCTGACACATTGGCCAAAGAGTGGGTGTGCCTTCATATCCAATTTGAGAAAATGCACTATATGTAGCCAAGATTGTTTTCAAATCCTACAGAGTCTAGATCATCAGAGAAACAAGATATTGACAATTGATCTAAATTACAAACGGACAAAATCTAAAAGCTGTACATTAAAAGACCAACTCTCATGCATACCATATACAGAAACTTTTAAAAAATCTATATCTGAAGAATACAACCTCCATGTAATATTACCTTTCTCTTTGTCCACTCTGATTACAACTACACACTCATTTCTACCAATGCGAATAAGTTTGTTGATGGATCGGATACGTCTCCTTGAAAGCTCACTGAGAAGAATCATGCCTTCAATGTTGTTGTACTCTAGAAGGCTTACATAGGCGCCCATCTCGGCAATAGAACGTACATTTACCATGACCACATCTTCCACTTCTGGAAATTTGTGTTGGTAAAATCGACAACTAAGAGCTGGCATTCTGAAAGAGAAATAGGTTACAAACTTTGGTATATTAAAGCTACAATACTGGTTGTTATACTTTTATTGTTAGATCATGTGCAGTCATTAGGAGCCAAAAAACTAATGACAAGAAAAGGGGTAGAAGGGGGAGCTGCAAAAAGAAATAAAGGGTCAGGATAAAATATACATACTGCAAAAAATACTGAACAATATAATGTGCAAAAATCTTAGGCACGTGTACAGTTGCAAGAAAAAGTTTGCGAACCCTTTGCAGTTACCTGGTTTTCTGCATTAAATACTCATAAAATGTGGCCTGATCTTCATCAGAGTCACAATATTAGACAAACACAATCTGCCTAAGCTAATAACACATAATTGTACTTCCTCTTGTCAATACCGAGTACACCATTTAAACGATCGCAGTCGAGGTTCAAAAAAAAAGTCTGTGAACTTCTGGGGCAATGCCTTCTATAAACGCTATTTGGAGTCAGGTGTCCCAATCAATGAGATGAGATTGGAGGTGTGGCTTGTAGAGGTGCCCTGCCCTACATAAAAACATATCAAGTCAGGTTACTGACAGATCAGTTTATGTGCACCATACCTCTATCAAAACAACTTTCAGAGGACTTCAGAATAAGAATTGTAGAGATGCATGAAGCTGGAAAAGGCTACAAAATCACTTCTAAAGACCTGAGCGTTTATCAGTCCACAGTAAGCAAAATTGTTCACAAATGGAAGAAACTCAGTACTGTTGCAACTCTCCCTACAAGTGGGCACCCAGCAAAGATCACACCAAGAGCACAACATGCAGTGCTGAAGGAAGTGTCAAAGAACCTGAGGGTAACTAACAGCTGCTAAAGTTTCTTCATGTGTCCAGAATATTAAAAAAAACACTGAACAAGAATGGTGTTCGTGGAAGGACACCATGGAGGAAACCACTGCTCTCCAAAAAAAAACAATTGCTGCACACCTCAGGTTTGCAAAAGATCACCTGGATGTTCCATAATGCTTCTGGGACAATGTTCTGTGAACAGATGAAACAAACGATGAACTTTTTGGCAGAAGTGCACACTGCTATGTTTGAAGGAAAAAGGACACCGCACACCAACACCAAAATGTCATCCCAACAGTGAGCATGGTGGAAGGAGCACCATGGTTTGGGGATGCTTTGCTGCCTCAGGGCCTGGACAGCTTGCAATCGTCGAGGGAACAATGAATTCAAAATTGCATCAAAACATTTTACAGGAGAATGTCAGGGTAGCAGTCTGTGACCTGAATCTAAATAGAAGCTGGATGATACAAGACAATGACGTGCAACACTAGAGTAATTCAACAACAGAATGGTTTAAAAAGAAGAAAATTTGGGTTTTGGAATAGCCAAGTCTGAATACAGACCTTAACCGAATTGAGATGCCGTGGCATGACCTGAAGAGGGCTGTTCATGCAAGGAATCCCAGAAATATTGATGAACTGAAACAGTTTTGTATGGAGGTATGGTCTAAAATTCCGCCATGCCGTTGTGCGAGTCTGATCAGCAGCTACAGGAAATGTTTGGTGGAAGTTACACCAGATATTAAATACAAGGGTTCACATACTCTTTCCAGCCTGCACTGTGAATAATTAAACAATGTGCTTAATAAAGACATGAAGAGTACAATCGTTTGTGTGTCATTAGTTTAGGCAGATTATGTTTGTCTATTATTACAACTTAAAAGATCAGACCACATTTTATGTATAATTAATGCAGAAAACCAGGGTTTACAAAATTTTCTTGCAACTGCATATAGCTAGGGTGCCCAAGGCTTTTACACAATACTATAGTAGTTTTATGTACTGCACTATATTGCTGCCACGAAAAAAATTCACGACATATGTAAATGATAAAACTGATTCTGATATGGGTCTCTATTGTGGACTGAGAGTGGGAAGGGGGCAGGGAGAATAGAATCATGTTTGGGAAAAAGGGAAAGGAGAGGGGAGGGAGTGGGAAGCACCAGAGAGACATTCGGTAATGATCAATAAATCAGTTTTTTGGAATCAAATGACCTTGACTGGTGTCTCAGGGCTGGATATGCCCCCATCGTCCCTGGCAATCCTCCGCCATCTGTCCCCCAGCACTCCACCCTTGCCATTCCCAACATTTTTTGCTACCGCCAGATTTACAAACTTGCTCTCCACTCCATATTAACAAATTTCATGACATATGCCAATGATGTTAAATCTGATCTTGATTCAGTACAATGCAAAAGTCTTAGCTAGTTAGGGTGCCTATGACTTTTGCAGAGTACTTAAAGTACACAAGCAACACTGATAAGGAAGAATGACTGAGTGGAATACAACTGTGTAGTTTTAGATAATTTCAGCCTGGGTGAAATTAAAGGCATAGAATGAAAGTGTGTGTGTGTGTGTGTGTGTGTGTGTGTGTTCATTCGTTGATTCTGTAACTATATAGCACATAAGCTACTGCTCCAGTATCGTAACTCTTGATCACTATTTTACAGGAAAGTGAAAGTCTACTGCATGTAGACTTCATGTAGTTCTGGCAAACTAGCAACAGAGGAGCTGAAGGCAGTATGGACAGGGCCAATGAACTTAACCTGTTCTTTAACAGATTTGACATTGTGGCCCCTGCCCATCCCCCACACAAGCCATCTGTTGTCGGCCCCCAACTAACACATATTCCACTCTCCCCTCCTACCCCTCCTCACAGTCCCCCACCCTGCCCTCATGACTATACCCCTTCCCCACACGAAACCACCACGGTGGGCTTCAAAGCTGAACAGGTGAGAAGATAGCTGAAACGTCTCAACCCAAGCAAGGCTGCAGGACCGGATGCTGTCAGTACCATGGTGCTCAAAGCCTGTGCCCGTCAGCTATGTGGAGTACTTCGCTATGTCTTCAACCTCAGCCTGAGGCTCTGGAGGGTTCCTGTGCTAAGGAAGACGTCCTGCCTCGCCCCTGTGCTGAAGACGCCGCGCCCCAGCGGCCTCAATGACTACAGACCGGTGGCATTGACCTCCCACATCATGAAGACCCTGGAGAGGCTTGTTCTGGAGCTGCTCCGGCCTATGGTCAGGCCACACTAAGATCCCCTCCAGTTCGCCTACCAGCCCCAACTAGGAGTTGAGGATGCCATCGTCTACCTGCTGAACCGTGTCTACGCCCACCTGGACAAGACAGAGAGCACTGTGAGGGTCATGTTTTTTGACTTCTCCAGTG
The DNA here is from genome assembly GCF_030028105.1 of Mobula birostris. Lineage (NCBI taxonomy): Eukaryota > Metazoa > Chordata > Chondrichthyes > Myliobatiformes > Myliobatidae > Mobula > Mobula birostris. Next base: position 175,755,905 of record NC_092370.1, on the reverse strand, counting down.
CATTCAACACCATCCGCCCTGCTCTGCTGGGGGAGAAGCTGACAGCGATGCAGGTGGATGCTTCCCTGGTATCATGGATTCTTGATTACCTGACTGGCAGACCACAGTACGTGTGCTTGCCACACTGTGTGTCTGACAGAGTGATCAGCAGCACTGGGGCTCCCCAGGGGACTGTCTTGTCTCCCTTTCTCTTCACCATTTACATCTCGGACTTCAACTTCTGCACAGAGTCTTGTCATCTTCAGAAGTTTTCTGATGACTCTGCCATAGTTGGATGCATCAGCAAAGGAGATGAGGCTGAGTACAGGGCTACGGTAGGAAACTTTGTGAGAGTAGAATTATCTGCAGCTTAATGTGAAAAAGACTAAGGAGCTGGTGGTAGACCCGAGGAGAGCTAAGGTACCGGTGACCCCTGTTTCCATCCAGGGGGTCAGTGTGGACATGGTGGAGGATTACAAATACCTGGGGATACGAATTGACAATAAACTGGACTGGTCAAAGAACACTAAGGCTGTCTACAAGGGTCAGAGCCGTCTCTATTTCCTGAGGAGACTGAGGTCCTTTAACATCTGCTGGACAATGCTGACGATGTTCTACAAGTCTGTGGTGGCCAGTGCTATCATGTTTGCTGTTGTGTGCTGGGGCAGCAGGCATCAACAGAATCAACAAACTCATTCGTAAGGCCAGTGATGTTGTGGGGATGGAACTGGACTCTCTCACGGTGGTGTCTGAAAAGAGGATGCTGTCTAAGTTGCATGCCATCTTGGTCAATGTCTCCCATCCACTAAATAATGTTCTGGGTGGGCACAGGAGTACATTCAGCTGGAGACTCATTCTACCGAGATGCAGCACAGAGCATCATAGGAAGTCATTCCTGCCTGTGGCCATCAACCTTTACAACTCCTCCCTTGGAGGGTCAGACACCCTGAGCCAATAGGCTGGTCCTGGACTTATTTCATAATTTACTGGCATAAATTACACATTACTATTTAACTATTTATGGTTCTATTACTATTTATTATTTATGGTGCAACTGTAATGAAAACCAATTTCCCCCGGGATCAATGAAGTTAGACTATGTACAAAGACTTATTTGCAATTCATTTTAAAAGAAAAACATTTGTAAAACCTATTTTGGGACATGTCAAGGACAGGGGAAAAAACCAGGGATAAGAATTCAAGGAAAAGTGTTTTTAAGTACTGTCTCCAAAATTGTATTCAGATCCTAGCCAGTTTGCAAGCACCAAACTTGTATACAGCCTGTACTCATGAATGTGTGTTTGTGAGACCAGTGGGATGGACTTATCAGCAAGTTCAGGCATCTACTGCCATGTGGGACTTGGTTTGCAGCTGCATTTTCTACTTATAAACTGTTTGGGAAATGAACAGTTCACCAGAACAGAACCTTGTCATAATCTGGGCAGTACCTACAAGGTTTCAGGAATGCCTGCAGAATAAAGGACATCTGTATTTTTGTGGAATCCATATCAGAGATTTAAGCATTGTAGGCAATGCAAATAAGTTGCAAATTTGTAAAAAACTTTGAGCATTGCATGTGTAATATGAAAAAGTTGGATAATGTGTAAAACTGAGAAACTGCAGTTATTAGCTTCTCTTGGTCAAAATCCTCTACATTGCAATTAGAAAACATGGCCAGAAAAGTTAATTCTGGAAGAGTAAGGCACCTGTAATGATTTGCAAATGCTCAGCTATCCAACTGCAAATAAGACTAAAGATCAGCTCAGTTGTGATGGACTGTTTTCACAATATCCACACAATTTTCCAGATATGTCAATCGAAGGGTGGAGCTTAGTCAAGATGGCACTAAACAGCAACTCCTTTGCTTGCATCTTCAGAAACAGCTCTATTTCCATTGTTAATATCTCTATCTTTTCCCTTTCAGGGTTCCTTTGAAGACCCTGACCTGGAGTTACTCACCGACTTCAGTTCTTTGCGGAAATGGGACCTGCTCTCGGGGTGTCACCACCGGCCATTATCCGACATGCCAAGGGTTCGACTCACCTTTGGAGGCCCAGGATCTCAGGGCTCCAGAGATGGGCAGATTGAAGTTCGGTGTCCGGGACCGGTGTGTCATAGGAGCTGGAAGATCTTTGGCTGTGTGCCCAGAGACCTGAGATCTTTGGGCACAGAGCTCAGAAAAAGTGACGCAATGGGCTTTTAACATCGTAAACCACTGAGCTGTTTGTTATGTCTCCCCTCTCGCTGTGAAACGGAGACATCTTTCTCCCTTATTGGGGAGGGGGGAGAAGAGAGAGAGAGAGAGAGTGGTATGTCAAATACCAGGTGAATGTGCGGTCTTTGGAGTACTGCAAATCTGGGTCTTAGCTGTTGGTTTTGCTGCATGCTTTAGTGCTTGGTGGTGGGTGGCTATTTTTTTGGGGGGAGGGGGATCGTTGCTTGCTGCTGCTTATGTGCGGGGGAGCTGGGGGGTACTTTGGGGTTCTAATATTAAACTGTCATTCATTCTTCGGGGCACTCCTCTGTTTTCATGGATGATTGCAAAGAAAAAGCATTTCAGGATGTATATTGTATACATTTCTCTGACATTAAATGTACCTTTAAAATCTTTGAATGGCATTTTGGGAAATTCATGCATTTTACTTTGTTTCGTTCAGTGAAGAACTGAGAGCAGGTGACTGTACATATTTAAACTTCAGTGCCCTGTTTGTATTTTCATCGCTAGCATTCTTTCTGAAGGATAAGCTACATTGACATTAGAAAGAATGGTTCACGTTTAACACTGCAGAATCAAAGAACTTTACAGCATTCACAGCATTTGTTTTTGCAACAGCGCCCATCACAACTTTCCTTTGAACAATTGAAAAGTAATCTTATTAGAATGCTTTTTTCCCAAATTCCAGTTGCTCCTCTATTTCAAGATGCCGTTTTTCTCTTACTTTAATTTAAACTGGTTTAATCTTTTTAAATCTTACTCTCCTAGTTTTCTGTGCAAGCAGAAATACTCCCAATACTTTAGTTTATCATCTGAAATATAAGAAAACAGTAGTCTAAAGGCTGGCAATTAGTGGTAATGTTGAATGATCGCTAAATCTTTGAGAGGTCACCAATCAGATAAGAGGATGAATCAAAACCCTCTCAGCTGATCCAGAAAAACTCAAATATCCTCTGACATTACTTTGAAGAGCTTTTCTTTTATATTTAAAATAATTTTTCCACTCAAGGTTTATTCTTCAACAAATACCTAAAGCACAGTTACACTGCTACATCTATTCTATTATATCTGCTTACACTTTAAAAACTACTCCAATGATTGTAAAGAGGTTCAGGCCATTGCAAGGCTGTGAAAGTACTGAATAAGCATACCCTTAATGGAAAAATGTCAGCTTGGATTCTATGCCATGTGGTCAAATGTTTCTCACCAAAATACGCACGTTAAAAGTGATCTGACACTGGTCTTGCAATGGAAGCAAAGTGCCCCACATCAGCTGACTTCAGAGCATGAACTACTTTTTTTTAACTGAAGGTAACATCAGAAGTGATGATGGAGAGAGCAGCCAGATAACTGGAAATGAATACCAATGAATTGATGCACTTGACCCAAAACAGGAGTGTGTGGGCCATGGCAGTCAAAGCTCAAACTGGGCATGGAACCTGATGATGATGATGAATATCAGAATATCTATTCGTGTCGGTTTTGCTTGTGGCCACATTGACAGGGACCTCATGAAGTGAACCACAGCAAGTAATTAAATGCACCTAATCATCACCGTATACAATTTATCACGTAATGACAACTTTTCAACGACTTAAATCTACATTCATATTACTACTCCCTATCACAAAGAGCAGCAAGAACTCTGGGTGATATTATTAAGTGTTAGCCAAATATATACATTCCATCAGATGCTCTGTTAATTTAGCTACAGCATCAGAATTAGGGCATCCAGAGAATGCAATACTCTAGAGCTTTTTACCTCTCAGTGACATTTTTATGGGAAATTACAAAACAGCAGAAATTGCCCTTAAAGAAGCCATCAACCTCAAATCTGCTTTTCCCTGCATAGATGCTGCTTAACAAGCCAAGATTTCCAAGGATTTTCATTTTTCAAAACTGAAAGTACAGCCAATCTGCTCAATCTATCTCTTGAGCAGCAGAGACCTGGATTCGATCCCGACCTATGCTCCCCATGATTGGGGACCTGCTGTTAGGTTCATTGGCTATTGCAAGGAATCAAAAGAGAAAATTGGTGTGCTGCGATAGGGAGCTGGCTGCACGACTACAGGGAATAGAACAATGGCAAATGGGACTAATAGGATTGCTCTGCCTGAATGGCCTCTATCAGTGCCGTGATATTTATGTTTGTATACAACTCACTGACAGCTAACCAGGCAAGTACATCAAGCATTCACAGATGCAACCAATCAGTGTACTTTACTGCAAGAGGATACCTTACCATAACATGAAAATTCTGTACAATTTTGGCCTCTTTATAGAAAGCAGGCTCATTTGGAGAGATTTACCATACTGAGTCTTGGGAAGGTCTGAAGTCTCCTGACAGCAAAATTAATCCAAATGAGTGACAAAGGGCAAAGGCTATATAAAAGAAACTCACATTCACAATGGAAAGTCAGTGTCAAAATAAGGCAAAGGATATCAATAAGAATTCTTCATTCAAAGGGCGATGAACCTTTGTCAGTCTTTATGCTGGAGCGCTAAGCTTCAATCAATTTCAGTTGAAATAGACACACATAGATTTCATGATATTAAAGTGGGAGGTAGCGGGACTGTTTAAAAGTGAGAAGATTGTGAAGGACAGTCATTTCTTCGGCAGTTGAATGGGGCACGACTGCACAAGCGTGTAAAAGTCGGACCATGAGGCAGCTGGAGTGTTTAAAAGCGAGCAGATTAACCGAGTGGGTGATGGAGTAGTGGGAGACAGAGTAGGAAGGCTTTGGCTCGAGAGGCTTCGGCGAGCAGAAGCTGAGGAAGAGCTTCACTTCAAGTGAGGCAAGGCTGGGTAAGTTCCTTTAATAAATTAATTACCTTAAGAGCAGGTAATGGAGGCAGCAGTTAGGGGCAGTTGAGTGCTCCGTTTGCAGTATGTGGGAAGTCAGGGCGAGCACAATAGTCCCTGATGACTACACCTGCGAAAGGTGCATCCAGCTGCAGCTCCTGACAAACCGAGTTAGGGAACTGGAGCTGGAGCTGGATGAACTTCGGATCATTTGGGGGGCAGAGGCAGAAATAAACAGGAGTTACAGGGAGATAGTTACCCCTAAGAGTCAGGAGACAGGCAGCTGGGTGACTGTCAGGAGAGGGAAGAGGAATAGACAGAATGAGCAGAGCACCCCTGTGGCCATTCCGACCAATAAGTACATTATTTTGGATACTGTTGATGGGGACGACCTATCAGGACAAGTTGCAGTGGTTGTGTCTCTGGCACCGAGACGGGACCCTCAACTCAGAAGGGAAGGAGGGAAAAGAGGAGAGCAGTAGTGATAGGGGATTCAATAGTAAGGGGGACAGATAAGAAGTTCTGTGGAAGAGATCGAGAATCCCGGATGGTCTGTTGCCTCCCTGAGGCCAATGTCCGTGATATCTCGGATCAAGTTCTCAGTATTCTCAAGAGGGAGGGTGAGCAGCCGGATGTCGTGGTCCATGTAGGGACCAATGACATGGTTAAGAAGAGTGAGGAGGTCCTGAAAGGCAAGTTTAGGGAGTTAGGCACCAAGTTAAAGGACAGGACCTCCAGGATAGCAATCTCAGGATTGCTACCAGTGCCATGTGCAGGCGGGTTTAGAAATCGTAAGGCAGCGCAGATCAACACATGGCTGAAGACATAGTGCAGGAGGGAGGGCTTCAGATTTACAGATAATTCGGCAGTTTTCCAGGGAAGGTGGGACCTGTTCCGGCAGGACGGTTTACATCTGAACTGGAGGGGGACAAATATTCTTGCAGGTAGGTTTGCTAGAGAGGCTCTGGTGGATTTAAACTAGATACGAGGGGGGAGGGGAACCAGAGTATAGGAACAGATGTAGGGGAGAAGGAAGAAAAAGAAAATAGTAAAGTTGCTTGCACCGTTAGTGATAAACAGAGAGTGATAAACAGAGAGTAAGAGGCGGAAAATATCTTAAATGCATTTATTTTAATGCGAGGAGCATTATAAGAAAGGTGGATGAGCTTAGAGCATGGATTGATACCTGGAAGTATGATGTTGTAGCTATTAGTGAAACATGGGTGCAGAAGGGGTGTGATTGGCAACTAAATATTCCTGGATTTTGTTGCTTCAGGTGTGATAGAATTGGAGGGACAAGAGGGGGAGGTGTTGCATTGCTTGTCAGAGAAAATATTACAGAGGTGCTCTGGCAGGATAGATTAGAGTGTTCGTCTAGGGAGGCTATTTGGGTGGAATTGAGGAATGGGAAATGTGTAGTAACATTTATAGGGGTGTATTATAGACCACCTAATGGAGATCGAGAAGTGGAGGAGCAAATTTGTAAGGAGATAGCAGATATTTGTAGTAAGCACAAGGTTGTCATCTTGGTCAAGGGGCTTAAATACAGACTTGGAAAGATTAAAAAGGAATATACTGCAACAAGTCTGAAAATACTTGGTTTAGCAGTCAAACTTGAAATTTTCATCCTATTCATTGCAAATTATGAAAACGTTACAATGTATATTAACTGAAGGTAATGAGAATCAATGTTAAAGTCAATTGTACTTTTTTTTCTTTAAAAAAATGACGGCAAATCCATAAAAGATAAATTAAGCGCGGGGCTCAAGAGTTCAGAAGGCCAGGTTCTCCTCTCAGGATTTGACAAAGATTCCAGGCCAGAATGACGCAATCTTCCAGCCGACGCTTCAACCACACGTGGAACACACCACGAAGTGTGGAAAGAAATGGTGAGGACGGAGGGGCACACAGCGGTGGGGAGACCACTGTTTCTTAAATGTGAAGAAGCCGTGAGCCACCAGCGGGATCCAGCGGAGATCGCACCTGGGCCTCCCAAGTTTTCAACTCCTAGACCTTCATTTTTGTTCAATGTGCGGATCCACAAGGCAGTTTAAAAATCCAAGTAAAATATTCAGATCGATGACAGGGTTGAGTTAAGCTCCGCTCGAGACTGAAGGGTAAACGTAAACATAAGAGATTCCACAGATGCTGGAAAAACAGCAACAAAATGATGGAGAAACTCAGCGGGTCAGGCAGCATTTATGAAAACGGATAAACAGTTGATCGGAAACACTGACTGTTTTGTTTCAATTTCATAGATGCTGTCTGACCTAACGAGTTACTCCAGCATTTTGAGTGTGGATAAACGTGCCAGAATTAGGCCACAGCCCCGGAGTTCGGTCCTCGGAGCTTTTACTCACGGCGTGAGAGGGTACGAACGACAGATCCCCCCGGCGCACTTCAGACCTCACCTACCTGCGTGTAATCTCTCAGCAGCGCAACCGCCACCGCCCGCTGCACACGAACGCACGCCGAGAGAAGTGCTGTCCAAACCCGGCCTCCTGCACACCGCTTGCGCCCGGCTCCCAGGCCCCGAAGAAGTTTCCCGAGCGCACACCGCGCAGACGCGGGCAACGGCACCGGAAACCCCAGGTCAGATCCGGTTCTGCGGATCGAAGGGTAGAAACACGGCAGTACTCCCAAATAATGCCATAATCGCTCGGTGTGTGGAATTGCCCCTCCTCACTCCCCGTCCTTTATTTCCACGATCGGTGTCCCAGTTCATCGTTGCCAGGTTGCTGGAGATCAGCTGCTCGGCTGAATTGCACAACGGCAGACGGCAGCCGCCATCTTGGTAATGGAGGGTCGCCCGCTATCGGCATCGACACACAGAGAGTGCAGTGAGAGCCCTGAGTGTTAGAACTAATCATCTAACAGCCCATGGACACTATTTACCTATTTAAAAACCTTCGATCGAAAGCGTAGGGTGGCCTTGTCGGTGGGATCAGACGCTCCCGACCGTCACGTGATTTTGGAACCAGCTGACCGCCAGAGGAGCGGATGCTACTGGAGCTGAAATTTGGCTCAAAACAACGAGGCGTTGCTCGCCCGGCCGAGCTAGCACTCCGGTGTCGTGACTTGCTGAAGGTCATCGGTATTTCTTCAGCAGCGGCCGATTTTCTTGCGATCGCTTGTAGCTAGGTTGCTGTCAGAGAGCAAACATGTCGGGGAAGGAAAGGATTGAAGTCTTTCCATCGCGAATGTGAGTTTCTTTTAAAGATACAGCCGTTTCCCGTTACCGGTCATTTTGATTATTATTACCGTCCAAATCTGGAATCAACGAGTTTCTAAAACTTGTACTGATTTGTAAAAAATTGACATCAATATCTTTATTTTCTATTACGGCATTGGATTGTTCTGAGAGGCCACAACATAAAGGCCTGTTTCTCACTGAACCATTTGTCCATTTGCAAATAAAGGAGCTATTGGCGATTACAAGCAATGAAAGTTTTAGGAGCGATTGATCGTGGGAGGTTCTTAGAATCGATTGCTGTACAAGTGCCTAATTTAAACGATTTAATAGCTTGTAATGTTGGAATTTGATTTTGCCACTGGGTTATCATAATGCTGTTTTTTTGGAGAGGACATCTAGCTAAATTGAAATTGTTTTTGTAAACACAAGAACTAATTACATTTTAAACAAAAAATTATTTCCGCATGGCGCAATGCTTTGACTATTTACACAGAACAAAAATTAGTCGTATGTTTGGATTAGTTTCAAAATTTTCAACAATTGTGAGCTAAAAGTGAGAACGATGCAGTATGGCACATAAATGAGATAATCTTGTCATCAATGCTCCTTACATCTTTTTCTGTTCAATTGCTTCACCAACTCTCCAGTAAAGGTGTTATTACTGTCTATGTGAGTTCTCCCTGAGACTGCATAGTGTGAATTCCTCCCCCCAAAGATGGGCAGGTTCATACCTTAATTTCTCGCTAAAATCTGAGGGCGGTGATGGGAATTGAGGTGGGAGGGGGATGGAATTGTTCTGTGAGCAGCATAGATTTAATGAGTAGAATCCCCTCCTTCCATAATGCAGAGAAATATAGGTATTAGATATTAGTTGAGTTGTACACAACAAAATGAACACTTACTATCTCTACATTAGATCAAAATGTTGTGATCAGTCTTCAAGCATCTGCACTTGACAAAAATGATTCAAAAATCTGGCTATAAGACTGTCTTTTCAAAATAAGTAAGGCATGCTAATGTGACTCAGTATTGTCCTTTCCTATGAACAAATGAAAAAGTAGCTATGTATAATGGGACTTGTGAAAGAAAAGCTTTGAAGAGTGACATATTAATTCCCACAGTCTGTAATATCGCTGTGAATTTATCTGCAGTTTCTTATTCTCCCCAAGATGTATCAATTAACTGCTAGAACAGACTGCTACTTATTATCCTTGCCAAATATAAATAGACTCATAACGTATATAATTTCCAAAGTAAATAATTGGCAAGTTCCTTGGGAATGTGTAAAATATTTATGTTTAAAACCTGGTGACTCTGGTGTTGTCTGTGACCTTTTTTATAATTAAAGACATTTTTTGAAGTAAATATTTTCATATAAACAGTGTGCAGATTAGGAACTGGTTAGAGGGGGTTATAGTACCTGATTGTATTGGCAAACTAAATCAATCTTCATAGCTGAATAAGCTCAATCTCTGGACATTTAATTTCGTGCGTCTGGTTGCTCAGCTGACATATTTATTATCCTTGTTAATTTAACTTAATATTGTATTTTTATCATGTTTATATGGACCTTCTTTGTTCTGAACTTATTTTGAAAACCTTTGAAAGGTGGCCTGATTTATTTTTCAGGATCTAGGCATTACTGGAAAGGCTAGTGGTTTTTATGCTTCCATAGTGACTTCTGAAATTAAATAGCTTGCCAAGGCATTTCAGAGTTAGAAACATAGAAAACTCACAGCACAATACAGGCCCTTCGGCCTCACAAAGCTGTGCTGAACATGTCCTTACCTTATGACTACCTAGGCTTACCCATAGCCCTCTATTTTTCTGAGCTCCATGTATCCATCGAGGAGTCTCTTAAAAGACCCTATTGTTTCTGCCTCCACCACTGCCTCTGGCAGCCCATTCCAGGCACCCACCACTCTCCGTGTAAAAAAAAAACAAACCACAAACAAACATACGGCTGACATCTCCTCTATACCTACTTCCAAGCACCTTAAAACTCTGCCCTCTCATGCTAGCTACTTCAGCTCTGGGAAAAAGCCTCTGACTATCCACACGATCAATGCCTGTCATTATCTTGTACACCTCTATCAGGTCACCTCTCATCCTCCGTTGCTCCAAGGAGAAAAGGCCGCGTTCACTCAACCTATTCTCATAAGGCATACTCCCCAATCCAGGCAACATCTTTGTAAATCTCCCCTGCACCCCTATGGTTTCCTTGTCCTTCCTGTAGTGAGGTGACCAGAATTGAGCACAGTACTCTAAGTGGGGTCTGATCAGGGTCCTATATAGCTGCAACTTTACCTCTCAGCTGTTAAACTCAATCCCACGATTGGTGAAGGCCAATGCACCGTATGCTTTCCTAATCACAGAATCAACCTGCATAGCAGCTTTGAGTGTCCTATGGACGTGGACCCCAAGATCCCCCTGATTCTCTACACTGCCAAGAGTCTTACCATTAATGCTATATTCTGACGTCATATTTGACCTACCGAAATGAACCACTTCACACTTATCTGGGTTGAACGCCATCTGCCACTTCTCAGCCCAGTTTTGCATCCTATCAATATCCTGCTGTAACCTCCTCTGACAATCCTTCACACTGTCCACAACACCCCCAACCTTTGTGTCATCAGCAAATTTACTAACCCATTCCTCCACTTCTTCATCCAGGTCATTTATAAAAATCACAAAGAGTAGGGGTCCCAGAACAGATCCCTGAGGTACACCACTGGTCACTGGCCTCCATGCAGAATACGACCTGTCTACAACCACTCTTTGCCTTCTGTGGACAAGCCATTTCTGGGTCCACAAAGCAGTGTCCCCTTGGATTCCATGCCTCCTTACCTTCTCAATAAATCTTGCATGGGGTATCTTATCTAATAACTTGCTAAAATCCATGTACACTACATTTATAACTCTACCTTCATCAATGTGTTTAGTCACATCCTCAAAAACTTCAATCAGGCTCGTAAAGCACAACCTGCTTTTGACAAAGCCATGCTGACTATTCCTGATCATATTATGCCTCTCCAAATGTTCATAAATCCTGCCTCTCAGGATCTTCTCCATCAACTTGCCACCCACTGAAGTAAGACTCACTGGGCTATAATTTCCTGGGCTATCCCTACTCCCTTTCTTGAATAAGGGAACAGTATCCGCAACCCTCCAATCTTCCAGAACCTCTCCCGTCCTCATTGATGATGCAAAGATCATCACCAGAGGCTCAGCAATCTCCTCCCTTGCTTCCCATGGTAGCCTGGGATACATCCTGTCCGGTCCCGGTGACTTATCCAACTTGATGCTTTCCAATAGCTCCAGCACATCCTCTTTCTTAATATCTACGTGCTCAAGCTTTTCAGTCCGCTGCAAGACATCCCTACGATCGCCAAGATCGTTTCCCGTAGTGAATACTGAAGCAAGGTATTCATTAAGTACCTCTCCTATCTCCTCTGGTTCCGTACACACTTTTCCACTGTCACACTTGATTGGTTCTATTCTCTTGTGTCTTATCCTGTTGCTCTTTACATACTTGTAGAATGCCTTGGGGTTTTCCTTAATCCTGTCTGCCAAGGCCTTCTCATGACCCTTTCTGGCTCTCCTAATTTCACTCTTAAGCTCCTTCCTGCTGGCCTTATAGCCTTCTAGATCTCTATCATTATCTAGTGTTTTTTTTAACCTTTCATAAGCTCTTCTTTTCTCCTTGACTAGATTTACAACAGCCTTTGTACGCCACGATTCCTGTACCCTACCATCCTTTCCCTGTCTCGTTGGAACGTACCTATGCAGAACCCCACACAAATATCCCCTGAACATTTGTCACACTTCTTCTGTACGTTTCCCTGAGAACATCTGTTTCCAATTTATGCTTCTAATTTCCTGCCTGATAGCCTCATATTTCCAATTAAACGTTTCCCTAACTTGTCTGTTCCTTTCCCTCTCCAAAGCTATGGTAAAGGAGATAGAATTGTGATCACTATCTCCAAAATGCTCTCCCACTGAGAGACCTGACACCTGACCAGGTTCATTTCCCAATACCAGATCAAGTACAGTCTCTCCTCTGGTAGGTTTATTGAGATATTGTGTCAAGAAACCTTCCTAAGCAGACCAAACAAACTTCAGCCCATCTAAACCCCTCACTCTAGGGAGATGACAATCAACATTTGGGAAATTAAAATCTCCCACCACAACAACCCTATTATTGTTACTCCTTTCCAGAATCTGTCTCCCTCTCTGCTCCTCGATGTCCCTGTTACTATTGGGTGGTCTATTAAAAGAAAAACACCCAGTAGAGTTATTGACCCCCTTCCTATTCCTAACTTCCACCCACAGAGACTCCATAGACAATCCCTCCATGTCTTCCTCCTTTTCTGCAGCTGTGACACTATCTCTGATAAACAGTGCCATGCCCCCACCTCTTTTGCCTCCCTTCCTGGAACATCTAAAGCCTGGCACTTGAAGTAGCCATTCCTGTCCCTGCACCATCCAAGTCTCAGTAATGGCCACAACATCATAGCTCCAAGTGCTGATCCACACTCTAAGCTCATCTGCTTTATGAGTATTATTCATAATACTCCTTGCATTAAAACCATTGGTCTGAGCACGTCCCTTCTCTATCACCTGCCTATCCTCCCTTTTGCACTGGCTCCAAGCTATCTCTATTTGTGAGCCAACCTCCCTTTCCTCTGTCACTTCAGTTCCCACCCCGCCCCCCCAGCAATTCTAGTTTAAACTCTCCTCAATAGCCTTAGCAAACCTTGAGGATATTGGTCCCCTGGGATTCAAGTGCAACCCGTCTTTTTTGTACAGGTCACACCTGCTCCAGAAGTGGTCCCAATGATCCAGAAATCTGAATCCCTGCCCCCTGCTCCAATCCCTCAGCCAGGCATTTATTTTCCACCTCACTCTATTCCTATACTCACTGTCACGTGGCACAGGCGGTAATCCCAGGATGACTACCTTTGAGGTCCTGCTTCTTAACTTCCTTCCTAACTCCCTGTAGTCTGTTTTCAGGTACTCCTCCTTTTTCCTGCCTATGTCGTTGGTACCAATATGTACCATGACCTCTGGCTGTTCTCCTTCCCACTTCAAGATATCAGAAACATCCCGGACCCTGGCACCTGGGAGGCAAACTACCATCTGCATTTCTTTCCTGCATCCACAGAATCCCTGTCTGACCCCCTAACTATAGAGTCCCCTATCACAGATGCCTTCCTCTTCCTTTCCCTACCCTTCTGAGCCACAGGGCCAGAGTCTGTGTCAGAGGCGTGGCTACTGTTGTTTCCCCCAGATAGGCTGTCCCCCCCAACAGTACTCAGACAGGAGTACTTATTGTTAAGGGAGACAGCCACTGGGGCACTGGGAGCGCGAAGCGCAGAATCAAATATCACTGTGATGATTGTACATTCTAGTATCAATTGTTTGGTGACAATAAAGTATAAAATACTCTCTAGCATCTGCTTCTTGCCCTTCCCTCTCCTGACTGTTACCCACTTATCTGTCTCCCAAGGCCCCGGAGTGACTACCTGCCTATAGCTCCTCTCTATCACCTCCTCACTCTCCCTGACCAGACAAAGGTCATCGAGCTGCAGCTCCAGTTTCCTAACGTGATCATCTAAGAGTCAATCATGCAGGTCTGAAGTTGCACTTGGAGTGAAGTGGCAGGTTTCCTCTGCTGAAGTCCATTTGCAAACCAGAGTAACACACACAAAATGCTGGAGGAATTTGGCAGGTCGGGCAGCATCGATGGAGAGGAATAAGGAGTCGTGTTTTGGGCTGAGATGCTTCAATAGGACTGGAAAGGAAGGGGGAGGAAGATTCTCTCCTCCCCCCATCTTCCTTTCTCGTCCTGATGAAGGGTCTCAGCCCAAAGTAATAACTCTTTATTCCTGTCCATAGATGTTGCCTGACCTGTTGAATTCCTCCAGCATTTTATGTGTGTGTTATCTGAATCGCAAATGAGAAAATCTGCAGATGCTGGAAATCCAAGCGACACACACACGTTACAGGAGGAACTCGGCAGGCCAGGCAGCATCTATGGAAAAAAAGTACATTTGACTTTTTGGGCCGAAACCCTTTGGCAGGACTGAAGAAAAACGGCTGAGGAGAAGATTTAAAAGGTGGGGGAGGGGAGAGAGAACCACCAGGTGATGGGTGAAACCTGGAGCGGGAGGGATGAAGTAAAGAGCTGGGAAGTAGATTGGTGGAAGAGACAGAAGGCCGTGGAAGAGACAGAAGGCCATGGAAGAAAGCAAACGAGGGGAGGAGCACCAGAGGGAGGCAATGGATGGGCAAGGAGATAAGGTGAGAGAGGGAAAAGAGGATGAGGAATGGAGAAGGAAGGTGTGGTTGGGGGGCATTACTGGAATTTTGAGAAATCGATGTTCATGCCATCAGGCTAGAGGCTACCCAAATAGAATATAAGGTGGTGTTCCTCCAACCTAAGTGTGGCCTCATTATGACAGTGGAGGAGGCTATGGATGGACATATTAGAATGGAAGAAAAAGAAGAAGAATAGCCCTTAACTTGGCAGTGGAGTTATCGGGGCACTGTTATGACGGTGTTTCCATAGCAAGCTATTCTTATTTTTACGAGGCTGAGTTGCTAGCTCGACGCTCAACCCGACTTGGGTTCGAATACAGGAACCTTCGCTCCGGAGTCTGGCGCTGATATTATCGCGCCACCAAGTGGGACATATTAGAATGGGAAGTGGAATTATAATGGGTGGCCACTGGGAGATCCCAATTGTTCTGGCGGATGGAGTGTAGGTGCTCGGTGAAGCAGTCTCCCTATCTGCGTTGGGTCTCCCCAATGTACAGGAGGCCACATTGGGAGCACTGAATACAGTATATGACCCACAGACTCGAGAGTGAAGTGTCATCTCACTTGGAAGGACTGTTTAGGGTCCTGACTGGTAGTGAGGGAAGAGGTGTAGCACTTGTTCCACTTGCAAGGATAAGTGCCTGGAGGGAGATCAGTGTGGAGGAATGAATGGACAACTGAGTCGCGTAGGAAGCGATCCCTGCGGAAAGCAGAAAGTGGGGTTGGGAGGTGGAAAGAAAGATGTGCTTGGTGATGGGATCCCATTGGAGGTAGTGCAAGTTCTGGTGAATTATGTGCTGGATGCGGAGGCTGGTGGGGTGGTAGGTGAGGACAAGAGGAACCCTGTCCCTGGCAGAAGGATGAGGTAAGAGCAGATGTGTGTGAAATAGAAGAGATGCGGTTGAGGGTAGCGTTGATGGTGGAGGAAGGGAAGCCCCATTCTTTGAAAAAGGAGGACATCTCCTTCGTTCTAGACTGAGAGCGGATGTGGCGAAGATGGAGGAATTGAAAAAAGGGGATGGCGTTTTTACAAGTAGCGGGGGTGGGATGAGGTGTTGTTTAGGTAGCTGTGAGGATCTGTGGGTTTGTAGCAGAAAGGAACAGCGTGTGCGTAAATGGATTTTAGGTGAGTAGGGGGTTGCACAGGTCCAGACCCACCCTCTCAACATCCCCTCCCGGATCCAGTGGCATGGTGGGGTCCAAGACGGCTGGGGAAGTTCTGTTGCAGTGAATGGCCAGACCAAGCTTCGATGCAAGGGATGCCCTTTCCGCGCTTCACGGCACATGTTTGCTAGATGGCAGTTGACCCTACGAGAGGGTTCATCCACCCTTTGACAGGTCTTGTTTTTCGTCCTGCAGGGTGTCTAGCCACTCTCCTCTCCAGGCAAGCCTGGTGGGGGAGCTGGTTTAGTCGCCGACCACCTGACCATGCGACAGGTAGCACTGGGTTACACAGTACCAGTAGCACTCAGACGAGTAACCTGACCTTATCAGTGGTAAACTGTCTCCGAAGGTAGAGACAGTGAGATTGAGAAAGGGAAGGGAGGTGTCAGAAATAGACCAGGTGAATTTGAGGGCAGGGTGGAAGTTTGTGTGTGTGTGTACTCTAGATTTCCAGATTTCTGCAGAAATGCTTGTGTTTATCATTAGTGAACTAGATAGACTTTTACAACAAACTGATAGCCTTGTGGCCATTACAACTGATGATGTGGATAATTCCAGATTATTAACAGAGAGAATAACTGACTTCTCAATTCCTCTGTGTATACAGTTTAATCTTGATTAAATAAATCCCTGGCCACTCTTTGTGAATAGTATCAGGAGAGTTCTTTGTACCTTGTTATGCCTGCTCTTTGGAGTCCTACACTACCTAGTCTTTTGTGTCTCAGCTTTGTGGAAAGCTTTCTTATCATCTAAATTGTGCTTCTCAAACTTTATATATTTTTCATGTACTCCCTCCACCACCTCTGTCAGAGGGAAAACAAGCTAACTGTAATATTCTGTCCCAGGCAATCTGGCAGTTTTCTTCTGCACCCTCTCCAGTGTAATCCTGCCTCCTATAGCGTGGCTCCTGGAACTGCACACAGTATTCCAGCTGTGCATAACTAATATTTTAATATTGCTCCACGGTCTCTTCGCTTGTATACTTGGTGCCCTAGCTAATGAAAGCAAGCATCCTGTATGCTTTTATCACCACCCTATCTACCCATGCTGTAAATCTTAGAGATGTTTAAAGAATAAATTCCCTTTGTTTATCAATACTGCCCATCATTCTTGTAATACCTTAATTAAAATTCCCAAAATGCTTAGCAGGATTTAATTCCAGCAGCCATTGCCTTGCTCGGCTGAAAAACACCATTTTAAATTAAGTGTGATTTTAGCACTTGCCATCTGTGCTCTGGTTGAAAATGGGAAATGTGATTTTTGTGGTACTTTAAAAAAAAGCCTTATGAAGTTGTTGTGTGAGTTTTGCAATGGATTCTAATGAAATAGTAATAGCAATATTGTACTTGTGCGTTATTCCCTTTTCCTGTTTCTACAGGGCACAAACCATAATGAAAGCCCGGTTGAAAGGTGCGCAAACTGGTCGTAACTTACTGAAGAAAAAGTCTGATGCACTTACACTCCGTTTCAGACAAATCCTGAAAAAGATCATAGAGGTGAAACTGAAAAAATACCTTTACAAGCTTCAATAAATGCATATTTATTGCTATTTTAGTGAAATTATTAGTATAATACACATTTTGATCAATAAGTGGCTGGATTGTCATTTTCATGTATAACTAAGCAACAGGCTGTATAATCTGAAAACACTTCCTACATTTAAAAACAAAATAGCAACAGTAAATTTAAGTAACAGCTATGAAGTCTAAGGTGGCAGTGCCGTATGTTTAATTGTGGTTTTTCTTCTTCCAGACCAAGACCTTGATGGGTGAAGTAATGAGGGAGGCAGCTTTTTCCTTAGCTGAAGCAAAATTTACTGCTGGAGATTTCAGGTGAGACCATAATGAAAAAGTATTTTGCCAGATGACTGGTTTAGTCCTCATTGTGCAAATATTTTTGCATCTAATTTTTGCCATTAATGTTGATTGCTAACCATGAATTGTTGAGTTATTTGTATTGGCTAACTGTAGAAGGAAGTGTTGATTGAATTAAAACCTCCGTGTCTAGATTTAACAGTGATGATGAACAACCGTGATTCAGATTTTAGTATCCTTGCAAAACTTTTTCTGTGTGTCTGATGTAATAAGACTAATTTTACAATTAATTTCTTGGTTCTTTTGTATTCAGTACTACTGTGATCCAGAATGTGAACAAGGCACAGGTCAAGGTCAGGGCCAAAAAGGATAATGTAGCAGGTATGTTTTCTTGACACTATTGTATTATGGTTGTCTTGACTAATATGGCATTTTATACTTGCAATATCAGGTTTACACCCAGGTCACTGTAATTTTATGAAAATTAGTTGTTTTTGTAAACCTCTGCTGCTTTAGAAGCACCCACAATATTCTGCAGACTTAGAGGGAAACAAAATGTCATGTCAGCAATTTTTCTGCAATGTCTCTATTTTGCTGTCATCTTCAACCTTAGTGAGAAGGGAGCTCTTCTTTCTTTGCTTTGTTCAGTTGTTTGTTTCAAGACCAGGTCCAGATATTTTGCTACATTTGCTCTTCCATTTCTTCTTCTCCATCCGTGCTCTGTAAGAGATTCTCATTCTGCTCATCTGAACCACTAACTTTTTATGTGATGGAATGGAATGCAATACTTGTCCAGTTAGTGTACAAACTTTTAATATAGGGTAGTTCTAATTTGTTTCCATTTTCTTTCACAATGAAATATAAACTAATTGCATTTTATTGAAGAGAACAGTTCTCAGTCTGGTGCTTCAATAAGGTTTAAAAGAATGGGCAAACTTGTGCAGAATTAAATCTGTTAATTCTACACAGTAAGTTTGTCAAATAGTGTCAACTTTTCTGATGTGCTAATTTAATATTTCAGACTGGCAATATGGATTTTGTATTCTAGATGATGTCAGATCTGATGTATTATAATTTGATTGTGACAAGCTCTGTCTGAAGTCTGCTCAGAATATTTGACATTTTGTTCTGAGCATACCATGCCACCTTGATTTATGATAGTAACTGGGCACATAATAGCTGCTGAAAACTAGAAGAAAAAAGTTTCTTTTCCCCACACTTTTGTTTCCTGATGTTGGTGACAGCTTATTTACTGACCATCCATGGTTACTTTGATAATGGTAGCAAAGTGCAGGGATTTTGTTTGAAGGTGTGTTACCATAATGATGTTTGGAGGAGAATTAACAGGATGTGCCAAAAAAGTAGTGATGTAAACCGTGTAAATTGTAATTATTTTTGCTCCTTGCACAATATGAGGGAGAGGTGGTAGAGGGATTTCCAGGTAGGCTTCGAGTTATTGCAGTGGATCCTGTTGATCGTGAATTGGATTAGTGGTTTTTTTAAGTGGGTTGATTTTTGCAGGGATGAAAACGTGAGATGAGTACTTGCTTTCAGTCTTGTGTACTCACTATGATGAAAACATGTGCATGTTTTTTTATATTTGGAAATTCTGGAACCCCTACTTTAATTTCTCTTTTATTTTTGAAACCTTCTCACCAATGGAGCAGTGGTCTCCATTTTTGTAAATGGATACAGTGACATTGAAGAAAGTGTTCTTTGACGACTAATGTACAAAATCATAGAAATGCTAATGGTGTGGTGCACAACAGTTAGTTTTACAGCTCCAGAGATCTGGGTTTAAATCTGAAGTTAGGTGCTGACTGTGTGAATTCCTCCTGTGAACACATGGATCTCTTCTGAGTGTTTCCATCTCATTCTAAAGAAAGCTGTTAATATTGCCTACTATTAACATTTCCCTTGGTGTAGATATGTGGCAGAAGAATTAAAAAGGGAGGAGTTGCTGGCATGTGAGAAAAATAAATTTCAGGACCATTGGGGAAATAAGATGAGGTGGAAAGGAACCAAATTGCTGCTGTTGGAGCTAGTATGAATGTAATGATCTGAACGGCCCTTAGGGCACGTTTGAGATTGTACAGTAAAACTCTCATCTTGCAGACTTGGGGTTTTGACATAAACTTCTGGTAAGATGGTGACACATACCATCATCAGTGGCCTCTCTTGGCCAACCAAAGGTGCTTTTTTTTCCGGTTGTAAACTTTTTTAACGAGCCAAAGACAATACTCCAAGAACATCAGGTATTGCGGGGCTACTCTGTCAGTGTGCTGCTTGTTGATCGGAGTATCTGGTCGGTGGTGGAGCCGGGTGAGATGTCAAAGGGGCTGACTCTGATGGAGAGAGAGACGGCTAAGGCCAGGATGGTGGAGAAGGAGCCAGCTGAGGTGTCAAAGGAACCTGCTGGGATGTCGGAGGAGCTGGTTTGGGTATAGGGGAGCTAATTTGGCTGCAGACCCCTACTCGGAAGCATCGGAGTGGGTGCAGTGTAACCATGGGAGATTTTCAGACATTTCACTTGTGATCGCAAGAATCTATTGGACAGTGATAATGTAAGTTGCTGCAAGCCTACTACCCTTGTCTGGTGGTGGAACAGATGACATGGGAGCTGTGAAACCTCGGTTGTAGCAAGGACTAGGCCTCAAGCCTTGCAGACCAGGTGAGAGACATGGAAGTGTTTACAGAGTGGCATCTGAGCTCCACTGGGGCCCGGCTTGCTCTGTTGGTGCTGACCTAAGGTCGAGGATGTTTCTGACTGGTTGCAAAATATTCTCAAGGGGGAGGGTGTGAAGTCAGAGCTCATTGTGCACAAAACATAGCTGGGTAAAGGGCTGAGATCCTGTGGAGTAAGCAGCAGGAATTTGGAAAAGGGTGGAAAAAGCAGGACATTGAGGATAGTAATCACTTGATTACTCACTGTGCTAGTTGTGGCTGAAGGGTTGGTGCAGGGGACAGGGATGACCTGTACAGGAAAGATAAATTGCACTTGAACTAGAGGAGATTTAATATTTTGGTGGACAGATTTGCCACCATGGAGGGTTTAAACTAGATTGGTGGCGAGTGAGATCCAAAGCAGAAGCAGGAGGCTAGAAGTTTAGACAGAATTCACGACACCGAGGTCAGTAGATAAGACAGGCAGCAGAGTGGCAGGAAGTGAGTGAAGACCATTGGGTTAAATTGCATTTATTTCAGTGTGGGGACCTGATGGGCTAGGATATTATAGGAATATGGCTGAGAGAGGGTTAGAACTGACAGCTAAATGTTCCAGCGTACAGTGGGATAGGAATAGAGGAAGGAAGAAGGAGAGTTGCGTTTCTGATTAAGGAGGATGTCATGGGAGTAGTCCATCACAAAATTACAGAGGGATTGTCCAGGGAGGCTTTATGGCTGGAGTTGAAAAATAAAGCGATGATCATCTTGTTGGGATTGTACTATAGACCTGTTAATAGTCGATAGGAGTCAGAGAAACAAATATGCAATGAGAATGCAGGAAAATTCAAGAAAAATAGGGTTGTCATTGTAGGGAATCTTAACTTTCCTAACAGATTGGGACTGCCATAAGTGCTAAGCACTTAGATGGGGTGGAATTTGTGACGTGTGTACAGGAAAGTTTCCTTAGGCAATGTGTAGAATGTCCTAATAGGGAAGGGCAAAGCTTGACCTGCTCTTGCAAAATGAGGGAAGACAAGTAACTGAGGTGTCAGTGGGGTAGGGGCAGTGATTGTAGTTCTATTAGTTTTTAATTGGTCATGGAAAGAGATAGATCTGGTCTACAAGTTAATGTTCTAAATTGGGGTAAGGAAATTGTTTGAATATATTTGACAGAAACTTGCAAAAGTTAATCAGAATACCTTGTTTACAGGCACAGAGACTTCTGGTGGGTGGGGGACAAATTTGAGGATCTTGGTCCTTAAGACATTTAATAGGAACAATTTAGAGATGGTCTACATTTCAGGGGGCGAGGTACTGGATGTCTTAAAACATGGAAAGGTAGATAAATCTCCAGGGCCTAATCAGGTATATTCAAGAATACTGGGTAGCTAGAGAAAAATGACAGGACACCTGGCTGAGTTATTTGTTTGAAATAGGAGAAATGCCGGAAGACTTGAAGATGGCTCATGTGGTGTCTTTATTTAAGAAAGGCTGTAAAGGGAGCAATAGGCAAGTAAGCCTAACACCTGTGGTAGGCAAGTTGCCAGAAGAGATTCTGAGGGATAAGATTTGTATGCATTTTGAAAGTTAGGTATTGATTAGGAATAGTTAGCACAGCTTTGCACGAAGAAAGTTGCAACAAGGTTGTTGAGGGCAGGGCATTAGACATGGTCTATTTGGACTTGAGCAATGGAAAGTTAGATCACATGGAATCCAGAAAGAGGTAACTAATTAGATATACAATTGGTGATGGTAGGAAGCAGAGGGTGATTGTGGAAGGTTGTTTTTCTGACAGAAGGCACATAATTAGAGGTGTTCCCCAAGGGTGCTAGGCCCATTATTATAGGTAATCTACACTAAAGATTTGGATGAGAATGTACAAGGCACACTTAGTAAGTTTGCAGATGGCACTAAATGAGGTAGTGTCGTTGCCAATGAAATGGTTTACATTATTTAGAGGGAACTTAATCACCTGGGTAAGTGGGCTGAGAAATGTTAAGTGGCATTTAATTTCGATAAGGGTGTGGTGTTGACAAATGAAGGTAGAATGTTCACAGAGAATGTTAGGGAGTATTGTTAAACAGAGGGACCCAGGTATGCAGTAAAATGGATGTTTCAGGTTGGTAAATAAGGTTTTAGTACACTGGTTTTCATCAGTAAGGGCTCTGAGTATAGAAACTGGGATGTTATGTTGTAGTTGTGAAGGAGTTGGTGAAGTTACTTTGGAATATTGTTTAGTTTTGGTTGTCCTGCTATAGGAAATGTGCTATTAAGCTGGAAAAAGTGCAGAGGAGATTTGTGAGGATGTAGCTGGGACCAGAGGGCTGAGTAATAGAGATAGGTAGGGACTTTCTTTTTTTTTTTTTTTTTGGAGGGTCGGAGAATGAGGGCTGATGTTATGGAGATGTACAAAACCTTGACAGCTGAAAGAAGGGATAGGAAAGGTTTAGAGGGATATGGGCTAAATGTGGGCAGATGAGACAAGCTGAGATGGGAATCTTTGTCAGCATGGAGCAGCTGGGCCAAAGGTCCAGTTTCTGTGCTATATGACTCCTACTAGGTAAGCTTAAATTAAATGTGGGAATCCATAACCAGAAAGTCTGCAGAAAGAGTGCAGTAAACATCACATAATGAGGCAGATTCTTAACTGTGGGGTATCCAAATAAAAGGATAGCAGATCACTGGTACCGTACTGTAACAATCATGATGAACACTACATTCATGTTTTGCTAACAAGTCTTTAAGAACATGATAGGAAGTAGAAAATGTTTTCACTGGTCTAGATTAAAATTAGGTGACATTAAAAATTCAGTTGGGAATTTTGTGTAATTGAAGGAAGTGCAAATAGCTGAGATTCACATGGCAAAGGTAGACCACCAAGGAGTAATTAAATCATGCAGTTGCCTTGTGCTGTGGATATGATGTAACCAGCATGCCCAGTTTGGTGATTTGATTCACATCCCTTTTCAATAAGGTAAGTGTGCTTGAGTAGTTTTCATGCTGGATAAATAGATTTGTGATGAGGACTGATATTTTTAAGTATGATGTGTGGTAGCTTGAATAGACCAACAAAATAAAAGGTAAATATTGCAGCCTTTTCCTACCTGTCCCAGCTATTGAAAGAAGTTGGCATTTGTTGAAGCCTGCTTTGACTTCTAAAATGCAGGCAGGTAAATAAATATGAAAATAAGAAAAAGAGCAATGAGTAAATTGTATGCCTTATAAAATTGTTTTGTCATGATCAAGGAATAAAAAAATTTCTTTACTGTTTCCACGTTTACTGAATGTATTTCCTTAATAGGTGTTGTACTGCCAGTATTTGAACATTATCAGGAAGGAGGAGACAGTAAGTAAAATGTTGTTTTATTTTTGACAAAAAATGGAAATATACTTCATAATATTGAATGATTCTTTGTAAAAGCATGGTCACTCAAGTAGTCTTCTACAAGATTTCTGAAGGATAAATCAGTTTTCTGAAAGTATTACCTTAAAGTTGGAGAGACAAACAGGTAACTTGGGACATAAATTGTATGGATGAAGAGAGGATGTGTAAACTGTCTATAACACCATGGCACAGGGATCCAGTTGAATGTAGACTGATAAGGGCCAACATGGTTGGGAAATGGACTCTGGTATCTGCAGCAAAGATAAGAGTCTCAAAGGCTGTGTTGCCTGCCTTGTTAAGGACATCTCTTCTGTATGAAGAAGAACTTGGGATGGAAGGTGGTGGATCTAGTTGCTGTAGTCCATGTGGGCAGTAGCAACATGACTAGGAAGAAGAAGGATTTTCTGCTGAATGTTTGAGGAGCTCGAGGCAGAATTGAAAAGTAGAAGTACAAGGCTGGTAAACTGCACATTATTTGCTGAGTCATGTGCACATTGGTAAAGGGTGAATAGAAAACTAACTGTATGGCTTCAAGCTTTGTGTGGGAGAAATGGCTTCTGATCCATGGGACACTGGTGCCAGAATTGGGGAAAGAAAGAGTTTTTCTGTTGAGGTGGACCCTCGCTGAACCATGTTGGGACCAATATGCTGGTGAATTACATCACTGGGATTATAGATTGTTTCCAACTAGTGGTGGGGTGGTGGGGTGGGGGGGTGGTGGTATTGGTTCCAAATCAAAGTCAACTTTAGTCATATGCACAAGTGCCATGAAAAACTTATAACAGCACTATATAAGCTGCATTCATTAGAAAAACTAAGCATAAAGTATGCACAATTTTACAAAAGTACACATTTAGAATCGATTGAAGTCCATTTTAGTGCAAAGTGACCAAAGTGCTCATCATGATGCTAAACTGCAGTGATTAGGATTTTGTTGGCTGGGTCAATAACTCAGTGAAGGAAAGTTGCTGTCCCTGAGACTGGTGGTGTGGAACTTCAGGCTTCTGTACGTCTTGTCTGTTGGTAGCTGCAGAAGGATGGCGTGGTCTGGATGGTGAGGATCTTTGATGGATGTTGCCCTTTTTGAGGCAGCATCTCCTATAGATCTACTAGTGGTGTCACCCACAGGACAGAAATCATTTGGGGGGAGTGGGGAAAGAAACTAGCGCAATAGCCAGGGCAGAATATGTAAGGAAAAATGCATTAAAAAATGTTGAATTGTGCTAAATATTTTATTAAAAGTTATAAAAGATCATTAACAAAATTTCAAAACTGGTTTTGTCAATCAGAGAAAGTAACAGAACAGTACTGAATTGCAGTATAAAGGGAGTCAATAGTGATGTGGAATCAATTTGGATTGAAGTCATCTACAGGGAAAGGAAGACGCAGGTGGGAGTAGTCTATAGACTCCCAAATTATGACCCTTCAGTAGGTCAAAGTATTAATGGGGAAATATCAGGGGTGTGTTTGAAGAAAACTCCAATTAATATGGGACGTTTTAATCTACATATTGGGAAAACCAAACTGGTAGGGTGTCACAGGGGAGTAATTGTGGAGTGCTTTAGGGATTGCTTTTCAGAGTAGGACATTATAGAGCATACCTGGAACAGGTTTTCTAGATTTGGTCATGTGTAATGAGGAAGAATTAATAACTCTAAGATCACCTACAGATCCCCTTGGGGGTGGTAAACTCAAATGAAAGAGTTCTAAATGCAATAGTTCATCGGCAGAGGGGGTGTGGTGACTGGTGGTTTAAACAAAATTGAAATGAAATCAAAGCTTTAGAGGTGACCTGGGATTGGAAGATGAAGAATCCTCGTGACTAGAGTTAAGAAACTGCAAGGGTAAAAAGACCCTGAAGGTAGTTACATGCCGGCCTCCAAACAGTAGCTAGGATGAGGGCTACAAATAACAATGGGAGATAGAAATGGTATGTCAAAAGGGCAATAGTACAATAGTCATGAGGGATTTCAGTATGCGGGTAGACTGGGGAAAATCAGGCTGGTGCTAGGTCCCAAGACAAGAAATTTGTAGAATGGGTACAAGATGGCTTTTTAGAGCAGCTTGTGGTTAAGCCCACTAGGGGGAAGGCACCTCTGGATTGGATGTTATGTAATGAACTGATATGATTCAGAAGCTAAAGAAGCCCTTGGGGGGCAGTGATCATAAAATGATAGAATTTACCCTGCAGTTTGAAAGGGAGAAGCTAAAATCAGTTGTATCAGTATTACAGTGGAGTAAAGGCAACTACAGAGGCTTGAAAGAGGAGCTGGAAAGGCTGATTGGAAGGGGACACTAGCAGGGATGATGGCAGAACAGCAATGGCTGGAGATTCTGGGAACAATTTGGAAGGTGTAAGATAGATACAACACAAAGAAGGAGTTTTCTAAAGGTAGGATGAAGCAACTGATTCTGAAAATTCAGGAATTAGAGGTGCGAAGGGAGCTCTTGTGCAGGATTCATTTCCTTAAAGTTAACTTGCAAGTTGAGTCAGTGGTGAGGAAGACAAATGCAATGTTACCATTCATTTTGAGAGGACTAGAATATAAAAGCAAGGATGTAATGCTGAGGTTTTAGAAGACATTGGTCAGACTTCATTTAGAACATTGTGAGCAGTTTTGGGCCCCTTATCTAACAAAGGATGTGCTGGCATTGGAGAGGGTCCAGAGGTGGTTTATGAGAATGATCCTGGGAATGAAAGGGTTAATGTATCAGGAGTCATTGATGGCTTTGGGACTGTTCTCGATGGTGTTCAGAAGAATGAGGGGTGATCTTATTGAAACATTTCAAATATTGAAAGACCTAGATAGAGTGGATGTAGAGAGAATGTTCCTATAGTGGGGAGCCTAGACCAGAGGGCACAGCCTCAGAATTGAGGAGCTTGTATTTAGGACAGAGATGAGAAGGAACTTCTTTAGCCAGAGCTTAGTGAATCTGTGGAATTCATTGTCACAGATGGCTGCAGAGGCTAAGTCATTGGGTATATTTAAAGTGGAGGCTGATAGGTTCTTGATTAGTTAAGATGTCAACGGTTACAGGGAGGAGGCAAGATAATACAGTTGAGAGAGATAATAAATCAACTATAATGGAATGGTGGAGTAGACTTGATGGGGTGAATGGCCTAGTTATGCTCCTATGTCTTAAGGGCTATGGTCTTCTAACCAGATTCTTCAATTTAAATAACGACAGTTATAACTGAGGGAGATGTTGAAGTTGGACTTGGTAGATAAACTAAGACAGGTCAGTATATGAGCTGTTGGGGGGAGGGGGGGTGGTACTTTGGGGCCACTGACCACAATTCTATTGGTTTTAAAATAGTTGTGGAAAAAGATAGAGCAGGTCCACAGGTTAAATTTTGAGTTTTAACCTCACGGGTTGAGACTTTTGATTGGAGGAAGGCTAACTTTGAGGAGATGTGAAAGGATTCAGAAGGAGTGGATTGGGACAATTTGTTTTATGGGGAGGATGTAATAGAGAAGTAGAGGTCATTTAAAGGTGAAATTTTGAGGGTACACGATCTTTATGTTCCTGTTAGGTTGAAAGGAAAGCTTAAAAGTTTGAGAGAGCCATGGTTTTCAAGGGATATTGGAAACTTGGTTTGGAAAAAGAGAGAGATCTTCAATAAATATAGGCAGCTTGGAGTAAATGAGGTGCTCAAGGAATATAAAGAATGTAAAAAGAATCTTAAGAAATTAGAAAAGCTGAAAGAAGATATGAGGTTGCTTTGGCAAGTAAAGTGAAAATAAATCCAAAGGGTTTCTACAGTTATATTAATAGTAAAAGGATAGTGAGGGATAAAATTGGTCCCTTAGAGAATCAGAGTGGATGGCTATGTGCGGAGCCAAAAGAGATGGGGGAGATGTTGAACAATTTTTTTTCTTCGGTATTCACGAAGAAGAAGGATATTGAATTGTGTAAGGTAAGGGAAACAAGTAAGGTAGATATAGAAACTATGATGATTAAAGAAGAGGAAGTACTGGTGCTTTTAAGGAATATAAAAGTGGATAAGTCTCTGGGTCCTGACAGGATATTCCCTGGGACCTTGAGGGAAGTTAGTGTGGAAATAGCAGGGGCTCTGACAGAAATATTTCAAATGTCATTAGAAACGGGGATGGTACCGGAGGATTGGCGTATTGCTCATGTTGTTCAATTTTTTAAAAAGGGTTCTAAGAGTAAATCTAGTAATTATCAGCCTGTGAGTTTGACGTCAGTGGTGGGTAAATTGATGGAAATTATTCTTAAAGATGGTATATATAATTATCTGGATAGACAGGGTTTGATTAGGAACAGTCAACAAGGATTTGTGCGTGGAAGGTCATGTTTGACAAATCTTACTGAATTGTTTGGAAAGGATACTAGGAAAGTTGATGAGGGTAAAGCGGTGGATGTTGTCTACATGGACTTCAGTAAGGCCTTTGACAAGGTTCCACATGAAAGGTTATTTAGGAAGATTCAATTGTTAGGTATTAATATTGAAGTAGTAAAATGGATTCAGCAGTGGCTGGATGGGAGACGTCAGAGAGTAGTGGTGGATAACTGTGTGTCAGATTGGAGGCCGGTGTGTAGCGGTGTGCCTCAGGGATCTGTACTGGGTCCAATGTTGTTTGTCATATATATTAATGATTTGGAGAATGGGGTGGTAAATTGGATTAGTAAGTATGCAGTTGATACTAAGATAGGTGGTGGTGTGGATAATGAAGTAGGGTTTCAAAGCTTGCAGAGAGATTTAGGCCAGTTAGAAGAGTGGGCTGAAAGATGGCAGATGGAGTTTAATGCTGATAAATGTGAGGTGCTACATTTTGGTAGGACTAATCAAAATAGGACATACATGGTAAATGGTAGGGCATTGAAGAACGCAGTAGAACAGAGGGATCTAGGAATAATGGTGCATAGTTACCTGAAGGTGGAATCTCATGTGGACAGGGTGGTGAAGAAAGCTTCGGGTATGCTGGCCTTTATAAATAAGAGTATTGAGTATAGGAGTTGGGATGTAATGTTGAAATTGTACAAGGCATTGGTAAGGCCAAATTTGGAGTATTGTGTACAGTTCTGGTCACCGAATTATAGGAAAGATGTCAATAAAATAGAGAGAGTACAGAGAAGATTTACTAGAATGTTACCTGGATTTCATTTCCTAAGTTACAGAGAAAGGTTGAACAAGTTGGGTCTTTTTCGTAGAATGTTCAGGGGGATAGACAGAGGTGACATGGATAGGCTTTTTCCATTGAGAGTAGGGGAAATTCAAACAAGAGGACATGAGTTGAGAGTTAAAAGGCAAAAGTTTAGGGGTAACATGAGGGGGAACTTCTTTACTCAGTGGTAGCTGTGTGGAACAAGCTTCCAGCAGAAGTGGTTGAGGCAGGTTCGATGTTGTCATTTAAAGTTAAATTGGATAGCTGTATGGACAGGAAAGGAATGGAGGGTTATGGGCCGAGTGCAGGTCGGTCGGACTAGGTGAGAGTAAGCGTTCGGCATGGACTAGAAGGGCCGAGATGGCCTGTTTCTGTGCTGTAATTGTTATAAGGTTAAAGTCTAGAGTAGAGGTTCCCAAATTTTTTTTTATGCCATAGAACAGTACCATTAAGCACGAGGTCCGAAACCGTAGGAAAGGGGCGTTAGGCAGAATCTAGATCAACTGGGTGACTAGTTGAAGGGAAAGGAGTGGTTGGCAAGTGGGAGGCTTTTGCAGGGGTCATAACAATATTGCAGGGGCAGCATGTTCCTTTTAGCAAGTTCATGAGACCCAGCTGGTGAGAGAGAGTGGTTCGTTCTGGTGTAGAATGAGAAGGAAACATACATTGCTTTTAGGTAGCTATGAATCCTTAATGAATATAAAAAAATTAAGAGGGAAAACAGGAGGGCAATAAGATGGTATAAGGTGGATTTGGCAGGCAGGGCTAAAGATAATCACCAGAGGTTTTCAGTTATATTAACAGTAATAGAGTGACTAGGGGAGAGATTAGGTCCTCTTAAAGACCATCATGGGTGCTTATGCGTGGAGCCACAGGAGATGGCCGAGATTTTTAATGTCTTTTTCTCCTCTATTTATGAAGGAGAATATCATAGATGCCAGAGAAATGAGGGTAATAAACAGTGAAGTCTTGAGAAATGTAAGTATGAGGAAGGAAGTATTTGCAGCCTTTAAGTGCATTATGGTGGACTCATACCTTGGGTGTCAAGATCTCTGAAGATCGATCCTGGTCCCAACATACCAATGCAGATATAAAGAAGATGACAGCGGCTATATTTCATTAGGAGTTTGAAGAGATTTGATTTGTCACCTGAAACACTCAATAACTTCTGTAGATGTACTATGGAGAGCATTCTGACTGGCTGCATCACTGTCTGATATGGGGGTGGTGGGTGCTACTGCACAGTACTGAAAGTAGCTACAGATAGTTGTAGAATTAGTCAGCTCCATCTTGGGTACTAGCCTCCATAGCATCCAAGACATCTTCAAGGAGCAGTGCCTGAAAGGTGACATCCATTATTAAGGACCCCCATCACCCAGGGCATGCCCTCTTATTGTTACCATCAGGAAGGAGGTACAGAAGACTGAAGGCACACACTCACATTCAGAACCAGCTTCTTCCCCTCTGCCATATGATTCATAAATGGACATTGAGCCCATGAACACTACCTCACTTTTTAATATATATTCTTTCTGCTTTTGCACGAATTTAGATCTATTTAATATTAGATTAGATTAGATACAACTTTATTGTCATTGTGCTGAGTACAGATACAGAGCCAATGAAATGCAGTTAGCATCTAACCAGAAATGCAAAGAATAGTGTTATTTACAAAATATCTGCGAATAAAAGTTAAGTGCTACAGCACACAAATATAAAAGTACTGAGACAGTACAATATGGGTGCATATGAGGTTCAGCAGGATCACAGCCTCAAGGAAGAAGCTCTTCCTGTGCCTGCTGGTGCGGGAGCGGAGGCTCCTGTAGCGCCTACCAGATGGGAGGAGTGTAGAATATATACAGGTATATTTGTTTTGTCTTTTTATGATCATGTATTGCATTGAACTACTGTTAAGTTAACAAATTTCGTGACACATGCCGGTGATAATAAACCTGACTGATTCTGCCGGATCTCTATTCCTTGGAGCGTGGGAGAATGAGGAGTGACCTCACTGAAGTTTATAAAATCATGAAGTAAATGGGTAAGGTGAGCAGTCATGATCTTTTCCCCAGGGGTGGGGAGTCCAAAACTAGAGGGCACAGATGCAGGATAAGAGGGGAGAGATTAAAGAGACCTGAGAGCAACTTCTTTACAAAGGGTAATGAGTACCTGGAGTGAGCTGCCTGAGCAAGTGGTCATGGTAGGTACCAGTACAACATTTAAAAGGCATTTGGATAGGTACATGGAGGGGAAGCTCTTGGAGGGTTAGGAGCCGAATGCAGCCAACTGGGATACCAGCAGGGCGATAGGGCCTGGTTCTATGGAAATACTCAAACTGCTGCTCTGTGATGTTCTGCAAGTTTATCCCAGTCAAAAAGGGGAATTCATGAGAAAGGCATAATCCGATGGTTGATAAAAGATGATGCTGAATTGAAAATAAGGTTAAGACATAAGACATGGGAGAATTAGGCCTTTCAGCCCAGAGTCTGCTCTACCATTCTGTATTGCCTGATTTATTATCCCTCTCAACCGCATTCTCCAGCTTTCTACCCAGATCCTTTGACACCCTTACTAATCAAGAACCTATCAACCTCTGCTTTTAATATACCCATGTAATGTACCTGCAAGTGGATCACACATCCTTGGGAGGTTTGCTAATCCTAAGAGGAAGGATTTAAACTAAATTGACAAAAGTATAGGGTACAAATAGAGTACAGTCAAATATTAAAAAGGAAGCAAAGTTGTTGCAGTAGGGAGAGTAGATATGGGTATCATAGGGCAGGATGCAATGTACAGTGCAGTCTGACTTGCAATGCAGATGAACTGACTGTTGATTAGAACATGGAATATGATATTATTGCTATAACAGGCAAAAGAAAGCTAGTACTGGCAACCTACCACTCCAGGGTTAAACATCTTCAGGTATGACAGTGAGGATATAATGTGGGATGGCATTGTTGATTAGAGACCATTTCTGCAGTAATGTGGGATGAGATTCTAGAAGAACCTTTGAGTAAGGGGATAGAGGTGGAAATAAAAAGTGATTTTTTGGGGGTTATCTGAGAGACATCCTAACAGTCAAGCAGGAAGTGGGTGCAGATGTGTGGGCAAATCAAAGGTGTAACGATAATAGGCTTTTAGAAGGCATTTTGTTTCCAATATTGATTGAGATTGCCTTTATGTGAAAGGGATAGAATTCTGAATGCAGCATCCCTGAAAGCCATTTGAGAGAACATGTAGATAATTCTAGTAGAGAAGAGGCAGTACTGTGCCTAATCTTACAACATGCAGCTGGGCGAGTATTAATGTGAATAGGAGAGCATTTTGGAATTTGCATATTAAGCCATAGAAGCAGGCCATTTCAGCCCATTGAGTCTGTGTTAGTTAGTTCGTGGAATTAGTGACCATCATTTTGCAAATCTCAAGGTAGGTTCGTGGAATTAGTGACCATCATTTTGCAAATCTCAAGGTAGGATAAGGTCTGTCTGGACAGTAAAATACTTAATTGGGTGAAAGCTGGAAGTAGGTTGTTGTGACTTTCGATGAACTGCACAGAGATTAGAATTGTAGCTGCAACATCAGATCTTTATTCAGCACCACAAGCAAACAGTAGTAGCAGATCCCCTTGAACTCAATGTTGATTGAGTTTATACACCCTTTAAGAACAAAGGTTACAGTGGCTGATCGAACACAATTTCTATTGTTACAATTGCACAATTTACTTAAATCTTTTGGGTGTACACAAATAGTTCCACATAGAATTATTTACATTGGGAACACATGTTTAGTGACAAGATTATCAAACGTTTTTGTCTCAAAAATGATCCATGGGGATGGCCTAAAACCTTCTGAACACAAGAAAATCTACATACAGATTTCACACCATACTGAGTGATTATCAGGTACATAAACAATCCATGCCTATTCCCATGCTAATATGCCAAATGGTAAAAGCCAGACTGATACCACTTTGGTCTCTGGCCCAATAATGATTAAAATAACCCTGTTGTCTGCACGTTTGGCCAGTTTACTTGAGAATGTCTCATGGTCATGTTTCCAAACCGAATCTCTTAAGAAACCTCCCAAGTTGGTAGCGTACTGTCTTCAGTGCATTCCTTGATGTAATTATCTTGTAATATCAACTGAATTGCTGCTTCTAATGGTTAGATTTGAAATAATTTGAAGATTGGTCCTCATTTATTTTGCTGATTGGTAATCTATAACTCCTGCTTATAGGTGACTCATTCTTAACAATCCTTAACACTAGGTGAAGTCCATACAGGACAGTGGGAGTCATTTGAAAATTAAAGAGAAGTCAGGACCAATATATTCCTGCAAGGATGAAAGGCAGAGGTAGGAAGTCCAAGAAACCCTGAATGGCAAGAGTTTGAGGATTGATTTAAAAAAAACACCAAATGCTAGGTATAGAAGACAAAGGAGGAAAGCCTGTCAGGAGTGTCAGAAGTATTCTGGGGTTCTTGAGAACTAGTGTGGCTAAACAGGTTACAAATATCATTGGCAGACAAGATTAAGTCTCAAAAGTATTTTGTATTAAGAGCAAAGGGATAGCCAGAGGGGGGAGAAAAGTATGAGCCATGAGGAATCGTGGGGGCAAGCAGTCTGTGGAACCAGAAGGCAGATCATGTTTTCATAAATGAGGTTGTTGAGGTGGGAGAATTTGAGTTGGGTGGAAGGTGAAATTCCAGTAAAAGTGGATAGAGTTCCAAGGCAGTTATTGTTATCCAAGGGAAGAAAATGCCAGGGCCCTGCTATATTTAAATACTTGGCCTTGGGTGAAGTGCTAAATGCCTGGAGGGCAACAAATTTGATATCTTTATTCAAAATTGTTCAGGGGGAAAAACAAAAATTACAGGTCAATGAGTCTGGTTAGTAAGTTATTGGGCTAAGGGGGTGATAAATTGAGGGACAGGCTTTGTATATACTGGGAGGGGGAATCAAAGATTATCGGCATTGTTTTATTGGGAGGGTAATTTTCTCTAAAAATTGTTCCTTTGGGGGGAAAAAAAGAGTGTATTTATGGATGAATGGACTTCAAATGAGTCTTTAACAAGGTCCGTCATGGAAAAATGGTCTCAAAGGTTGGATTGGTAGTAGCTTGTGATTAATGTTCTGTGGTAAGCGTGGAAGGTATGATTAGCTCCTACATCATGACATAGGAATTAAATGGAAAGTTGTGCTGCAATCCAAAGAAAAGCTAGATGGCTTGGTTTGAGTTGAAGAGGCTGAGAATTTTTTCCACACCCAGAGCGATATTGAAATTCAGAACACTGCTTGAAGGGATGGTGGAGGCAGAGAGACTCTCAGTAAGTATTAAGGCAGGATTTGAATTGTCAAAGCATAATAAAGTCTCCTTCACTCACCGTTGAATTCTGATGAGCATCCCATGACAACTGATGAGCATCCCTTTCTTGTGTGGTTCCTGATCAAGCTGTTCCATCTTTAACCTAGTTCATATTTATATCTTTTCTGCTCCCTGAACATTGGTGTAACTAAGACTGGTAAAGCATTTGTGTAATAGATAAAAGACCAGCAAGCCAGACTGTGGAAAAAGAAACATTACAGAAAGAAATCAAGCAAGATAGTGATTGAAAACAACTGACTCTAAGGTGGAGAATGAAGAGGTGGATGAACACATCATAAATAATCCACGGCAAAGTAGTTGCTGGGAAAAAAAAAATCAATCTTTGAGAAATTAAAATGGAGCCTGAATGTTTCGTATAACAAAATTATGGTTATAAAATACTATAGTTGTACAGTTGGAGATGCATTAGCTGTCCAGAAGTTTAGTTACAATAAATTAAGCTGATGTTATCCTGGAATTTTTTTTTTAAATTTTTAAGGTTATGAATTGACTGGCTTGGCCAGAGGTGGAGAACAACTGGCTAAATTGAAGAGGAATTATGCCAAAGCTGTGGAACTTCTGGTTGAACTGGCATCATTGCAGGTATGAGGTTGTGTAAAGCAAGAATAGATCTAATCTTGTTTTTTAAATTTAGAATGTTTGTGGTACGTAACATTAAATTAGCAAAAGTACACATTACTTAGTGCACCACAAGTGTACCAAAATCCTGTTGATGGTTATAAACATGGAAAATTTGACTTGAGCTAGGTTCCTGCATCAAAGATACACTGTATATTTGGCTAGATAAACTGATTTTCCCCTATGTTTGCAGCTATTAGCAGATTAAACTTGTACTCTTTTCATTTAGACTTCATTTGTGACATTGGATGAAGCTATTAAAATCACTAATAGACGTGTAAATGCAATTGAACATGGTAAGCTATATATTTTTGCTACTGTCTTCACTATTTAAATGTTCTTAATCATCTTGTACAGTAGTCTTCCAAATATTACAAAGTAATGTTTAATAAACATTTCATTGTTAATTACATATTTGTGAATTTAAGTTGCAAAATCTTTTCAGTACCTGTGTTTTGCTTCAGTAAGGAAATCATTGCTATGTTTTTAACCTTTTTAACATACCACAAAAGTAAATTAGTTAAGTCTTGCATAGCTTCATAAATTTAATAAAATAGGTATAATTTCTTTAATCAAATAGGTATAATTTCTTTTCTTTAATCTATGAAATAAGTATTACTGCTTAGGCAGTCATTTAGGTCTGAAGGATGACTATTTCCACTTGTTTTCCCAGTTGGCTAGGGAAGCAAATGTGGGCCTCTGACTTCTACAAAGAAATGGTTCTGTGGTGGATTCTTCAAAATCAGAACTGAGTACACTGTTAGACTGCACTTTAGTCTGTTGCTAGGATACAGGCAGGAGTCAGAGCAAGTAGCTCAGCTTTCTGGGCGGAGACAGCTGCTGCAAAGGAGACTTGCTCAGTTACTTCACTGTCATCACATATTGCATAGCCAGAATATTGTTTTCCTGCTGGATCCACAAAAGAGCTCCCATCCTCATAAAATGTTGCCTCGGGCTTGAGGGGGTATCGTGGAGGGGATGGGAGAGTCTGTCCTTCTTTCACGGTGATCTGACGGGTGGGGGGGGGGCTGCAGTTGGTGCGACCGACTTCATGGCCTGAAATTGCCCGGAGATGTGGTACAACGTCTTGGGTTCAGTCAGTATTAAAAGAGTGTCTTACCACAGCGGTCCCCAACCACCGGGTCGCGGACCACAAAGCATGCGCTACTGGGCCACGGCGAAACGATATGATTTAGCGATATGAATCGGCTGCACCTTTCCTCATTCCCTGTCACGCCTTGTGTTGAGCCATTACGCACGCGAGGTCATTACCCACGCGTCATCCATGTCAGCGCGGGAAGGAGATCAACTCCTCCAGCTTGCAAATGACGGTGGGCTGAAAAGTATGTTTGACATAACATCTCTGCCGGCATTCTGGATCAAAGTCAAGGCTGAATATCCTGAGATAGCTTACGGAAGCACTGAAAACAGTGCTTTCATTTCCAACATATCTCTGCGATGAATGTAACAAAAACTAAATTGTGGAATAGACTGGAAATCGGGAACTCCCTTAGAGTATCGCTGTCTCCCATCACCCCTCAATAGGACCGTCTTGTTGCTGGGAAACAAGTATTCAGCCCAGGGCTCCCACTGATTCAGCGATATTGGTGCGTTGCAATGATTTTATACGTTCATACGAGGAAACTATGCGCTGTATGTTTAATATCCAAACGTTACTTAAAATGTTATGATGCTATTATAAGTGACTTATATAACCATATAACAATTACGGCACGGAAATAGGCGATCTCGGCCCTTCTAGTCCGTGCCGAAAGCTACTCTCACCTAGTCTCACCGACCTGCACTCAGCCCATAACCCTCCATTCCTTTCCTGCCCATATACTCATCCAATTTAACTTTAAATGATAATATCGAACCTGCCTCTACTACTTCTACTGGAAGTTCCTTCAACACATACTTCAAGCTCCCCGTCCTCCCCGATGATTGACTTATCACTATACTCATGCGAGGAAAATAAGCACTGTGTTTAATATTAAATTCGTTAGATAAACCCTTTCAGAAACGAAATTGAGTGTATTAGCCACTTATTACCAATATTCCAGTTGTGATTAACACCCCCCCCCCCACCCCCGAACAGAATCACCAAAAACAGTTTGCAGAGAATGATATCGGCAGGTACACACATGCGCAGGTCATGCATGCGTACTGCGCAAGGCTTCATGGTCATTGTAGTCTTTCTCGGGGCAACCACTACTCTTGTCCGTTGGCAACCCTACCCGTGCTCCCCCCCCCCAGTCGGCCGGTCGGTCCACAAGAATATTGGCAATCTTAAGCCGGTCCGCAGCGCAAAAAAGGTTGGGGACCCCTGTCTTACCAGATGTCCCATCTTCACCTTTGACTCCTTCCAGTATCAGAGTTGGCCCGCCACCAAGTCTTGCCAGTCTCCCTCGGTGCTGGAGGTTTGTTTCGTCAGGGTGTAGGTAAGGAACTCAGGCTCTTTGGCTTGAACCCAGGGCAAAGCCTAACAGTGGTATGGGGAACCACTGGTCCTGTCTGTCGCCAAAGGAAACCCAGAACTTTGGCCAGTAATGCACTGCCCTCTCTTCCTTTAACCTCTCCAATCACCGTGAGTGGGAACTTCTGTCCCTCGAGGGGTGCATAATACTGGTTTTCCTCAGTTGAGTACATGAGGGTCTGCCTCTGCCAGAGGTGGTTCAAATGTAGTGGAGTCCAAATTAAGTGTCCACCACTGGGGGGGTTGGTTGTTCGTTAGTCCCAGGGTGATGCCCTTGTCCGTGCATAGAAACTCGACTTCCAACGGACAGAGCAAGTCTCACTCTGCTAGATTACACCCCAGACTGGTGGTGACTGTAAAGGAAACCTCACACTGGGTCCCTGGATTTCCACCTGCAGTGGCTGGGTGTGTGAATATGTACGTTCCGTGCCTTCAAACCCAGAGTGATTGTAGCGTCGCACAGCTGGTATCCCTTTTCCTATACCATCATAAATGGAATTAGAATTGCAGCATCTTGCAATGTTATATTGGGCTCTTCCTGAGCGGTGGTACTCACGGTAGGAAGCATCCTTGCTTGTCAATCTCTAATCAGGTTGTTGTCCCCACCTGTCCCTTGGTAGGTTTTTGTTCCCATTTCTGCTTCCCAGATATAGCCCTCTCGCATCCTTCTTCCTGCTGAACATATTCGCCTTTAATGTTAGTTCCCTTCAGGGTTGATCGGGATTTGAAAGCTGGGTCCCAGTAATATGTCAAAGCTTGTCGCATTCGATTTCGGTTATTGTCAGGCTAATCCATATTATTAGTTTTAATCCTGTTAGCTAACTTAGTTGGTAAGCACTTGAGCAGTAGGGCATTAAACTGGGGGAACGGATTCCCATTATTAAAGGCTTGGTCTCCTACAAAAGTCCCAGGCTCAGGTTTGCATTCAAGTACTTTAGTGATACTTAGAGGTTGTTAGAGAGCCTTCCCAAAGGCTTGAATAATCCAGTCTGTTTGTTCATTCTCATTGTGGATTCCCACCTGTGACTCCTGATAGGTTTGATATCTTAATTCTGCCTTCCATTTCTGCCCCTCATCAGATGAGAGAACAGTGCAGCAAAGATCAAATAAATCTTGTGGGGTCGCATTATACATTTGCATAATACTGCGGACATACTAAGCAAACTGTGCTGGTTCTTTTCTATCGGGGGCCTGATTCATGATCGTTATCATCTCTTGAGGCTTCCAGAGTTCATACAAGAGTTACGGAGGGATGTCCTCCTCGGCTGCTCGTGGACTGGGCAGCATTTGGGTAGGCAGTTGTCTCTGTGGAGCCCTTAACTCTGGGGTTTTATTGGATTCTTCCCTTCCCTGCCGCTGCTGTTTTACCCGAGCGGCCACCGTATCTGAGTACTGGGAGGATTGGGGTTCGGAAGCACTGGGTGCACTCGGCCTCTGGTAAGGTGGGGGATAAGGTGGGTGCCCAATCCTCATCGCGGTCACTGTCCTTAAACAGGGTCGGTATGCCAGATATGGGTTCAGGATCCCATATTGGCCCTAGATCTACACACGCAGCACAGCCAATTTTAAACCTTCCTGTCTGTCTTTATCTGCTGTTGCCTGTGTTCTTTGTTTCTCGTTCTTGCTTTCTTCTCCCTTCTACCCATTAGCACTTTGCCTGCAGTGTCTCCCAACTCTTGGGAGTCCTTTCTGCCGTACATACCTCTATCCCTTTATCACATGTATTATTCCTCCAGCTGGCCAGTAAGGTACCATTCCATTTAGTGTAGGCTGTACCTTTCCATTCTTTAATCAATAATTTTCACTTTTTACCGGAATTCTTTTCCTAAATTAAATTTACTGCTTGTTTCCCCTGGTGGCCACACTGTTTCCCTAGTTTCTTTGTTGGCGCTGCACTTAACATCCAGAGGTCCTTTTCTTATCCGATATTTGTTCACACACAGCTGTATCAAGGGCCTGTCCCATTATTTCCCTTATCAGTTGTTCTTATTTATCAAGTCAAGTATATAGCACATTTAAAAACAACCCACGTTGACCAAAGTGTTGTACAAAGTAAAGCAAGTAGCCAAATACACGAAACACAGACAACGAGGCAAACAGCTTATAGACACAAAATACACAACACAAGGGCCTAGGCACAAGCCATTGGGTGAGAAATTTAGCCAGCCAGCCTGCCTCCCCCTTAATCAATTTCAACCGGCCATATTATCAGGAGGCAGCTGATGTGGTCAAATCAGTCAGGTAGCGGTGGCCGCCTCTCCTGACCGGAGTCCCCAGTCCGACTCTTTCCTTAGGAACAATACAGAGTACCTAATGTCACCCTCAGCATTTAATTCTCACAAAAACTGCTAGCCTATTTTTCGTTAATACTCGCAAAAAAAAACAACTCTCACATACTCTGGAGGCCTTTCCTCCTTTATCCTGAACTTGTCTCATTAAATCTCAACCAGCCATATTTCTGCTGCCAAGGTGAGAATTTTACCGGGCTGCCAGTCTCGTATTTTTTTTTTACAAATTTCAACCGGCCATATCTTGAGACATGTGCAACCCCTTTTCCGAATCATCAAATTTCAACTGGCCGTATCCTGTCACCCGCAGCAATGTAAGAGAGACAACTGCTTACCTTAAATTCTGTATCCAAACGGGTCGTCTGATCCTGTCAAGGTACCAGTCCCAATGGGCGCGGGGCAAAAATGTTCAGTCGGACACAAGGAGTAGCTAGAGGTAAACTACCTCAGGGCACCCAGCTACTCATTTGTGTTCGTTTCAAGCCCCGTCACTTACTCAGTCCAGAGAGACATTCCCTATGTTGGGATCTGAGTCACAGCACCAAACGTAAATGTAAATTTGCTGGATCAAATAACGATAGCACAAGAAGATCATTATTTATCTCTTCACCCGGCAAGTGAACTTGGACCCAACATCTCATCTCTCCAACAGTTCAACAAGTTCACTGTCTGATGTCAGAATTGTTAGAAGTGATAAGGCCACTGATACAAAAGAACAATCAGTTTGATAGACACTCCAGGCACCTTAATTAAAGAAAGGAATGTCCCACCTGGTTTGTTGGAGCCACAACTTAATTACAAAGATAAGAACATACATCAAATTTATGCTTTAATTGATAAAGGAATGTCCTGTCTAATTTCCATCAGGTACTGCCTTTTGTCAAAATCAAAAGGTGTGAAAAGCCAGGAGCCATGTGGATCTGGGTGAACTTTAACTCTTATCTTGCTCCAAAGAAAGCAACTGTGAGACATTATTCAAACACACTGCAGTCACAGACATAGTCAATACTCAACCCATTGTTTACAAGAATCTGAGAATCCCTCATTCCCATAAACTTTATCAGGGAGGCTTGTACCATGATGGAGCTGTAACTGTCTGTAGCCTCTTGAGATCCTGTCCATTGGAACCTCCATATCAGGTGATGATGCAACCAGTAAGAATGCTATCCGTGGTACATCTTGTAGATTAGTACTGATGTTGAATGCTGAGGTAATAAATAAACTGCAGCCTGATATGGGAATTGCTATTGTCCATGTGATCCAAGGCAGAAGTAAAGCCAGTGAGATAATATCATCCAGCAGGCGGCGCGGCATGGCAGCAGCGGCCTTTCGGATCTGGTGCTACTTTAGTTTTTTAATTTGATTTTAAGGCACAATTATGGTTTAGGGCAATGGATAACAGAGCAACTATCTACCATCGTCAGATACTGCTACAATACAGAGATCGCCCAAAAACAAACCTTCATGAAGATCTGCTGGTTAAGTTGCGCGACCTCAGCTTGTTGAGGGAATTGGGCCTGCAGTCCTCGGAGTTGCCTGATGCTGGTGGCCGGAGGTGGGGACGTCGTAAGCGGTGTGCGAGGAAGCGGAAGCAAGGTGAGCGGGCAGGAGTCCGTGTCAGGTAAAAAGTAAGCCCTAGTTGGCCGGCTCTCCCGTCCATTCTGCTCTCCAATGGACATTAAATTGGACTGCATCCGACTTCAACGAAATACTCGGCGGAGTACAGAAACGGATGGAATCCCGGACTCAGCTGTCTATGTAACAGTCTTTTCCCCCAAGCCATCGGACTACCAACCTACTGCCCTCTGCTGTGCCTATTGTCTTGTTTATTATTTATTGTAATGCCTGCACTGTTCTGTGTACTTTATGCAGTCCTGGGTAGGTCTGTAGTCTAGTGTAGTTTTTGTGTTGTTTTACGTAGTTCACTGTAGTTTTTGATGTTTTTGTATTGTTTCATGTAGCACCATGGTCCTGAAAAAAGTTGTCTTGTTTTTACTGTGTACTGTACCAGCAGTTATGGTCGAAATGACAATTAAAAAGTGACTTGACTTGACTTGATCTGTGGTAGATATGTTGTGGCAGTAAACAGATTGGAACAGGTCCAGGTCCTTGTTCAGGTAGGAATTAATTCTAGCTATGACCAACTTCCTAAAGCACTTCATCACAGCAGATGTGAGTGCTACCAGGCAATAGCTGTTTAAGGCAGTGACTAGAAAGAAATGGACAAGTGGAAATTGTACAGTAATTTTTAACACACTTCTGCTATCAAGTCTACAATAATGTTAAAGTTAAGACTGGTAGGTGTCAAAAGTGAACATAGAAAACAAGTTTGCATTCACAGAACAATTGAACAAACAATGATCAAATACTGTCCATATACTAAACAACTACTCACTGTTCTATTTTACTTCAGTGATAATTCCTCGTATTGAACGCACTTTGTCTTATATCATTACTGAGTTGGATGAAAGAGAAAGGGAGGAGTTCTACAGGTAAGTGGTGTGATTTTGTTCTTTGCACTACCTGTTGGTTTTGTTACTAGGTTAAGCATCCTAGAGTGCTGTTTTGTGTATTTTAAGAAAAATCTAAGGATTGAGATATTATTGAATGCATTAAGCAATGTCCACTTTATGTGCAGATTGAAAAAGATCCAGGAAAAGAAAAAACAGTTGAAGGAAAAGAGAGAAAAAGAACAGGAAGGTCGTAGACTAAACCATGATAATGTACCAGCCAACCTGCTTGAAGATGAAAAGGATGAGGACCTGCTCTTTGACTAATTAATTGCATACCATTTATTGAAGCAGCAAGTACTGAGCTTAAAATTTAAATAGTGATGTTTATGTATGTGTTCTATTTAATAGTGTTGATTTGCAAACCTAATTGCATTAGTCAAGTGGAACCTGTTTTGCAAGTTCATAAGTTTTTATTTTATGTAAGCAAAACATCTGATTCTTGCACATTTATTGTGCTGTATGGTTATATAATTATTCACTGTTATCCTTTACAATGTGCTAATAAAACACATTCCTTGCAGACTAAGTTGATTAAATGCTTTGGAAAAATCAGTGTTAAAAGGATCAAATATTTTGTATATATTTTGGTTCATGTACTTTCAAATTCTGTGAGCAATCTGCATAAAGATAATTAAAGTAATACTGAAATGTGTTTGCAGTTCTTTGAATAAGTCGTGAAATAATCACGAGGTAGATCACTTTAAAATACTTCTTGTTATCTTCCTTTTAGTAATTAAATTCTCAATTTTTAAATTATTTATGCATGGTTACTGCATACAGATAATTTCCAACCCCCCCCCGAATTTGACCCAGTGTGGACACTAGAAAAGTGATGTAAAAGGAAGAGCCCACTTTTCTCTGTTGAACTACATCCATATGTTCTCATGACTACTCTATACCTCCATTAAATAACTCAAGATCCAATGCTAATCAAAAGAATGATTGTGTGGAGTAAAGGAACTAGATTCAAAGTGCTTACACATTTCAAAGTGGCCATAAACTTATAAAATTCAATATTGGTACTTTACTTAAGAGGCAATACGGCTTTATTATCTTTACTTTGACTTGTGTCTGTTTTGTTCTTTCCAAAATGTGAATTCAATTATCACTAGGAAGGAAAACAAATTAAACATTCTGACCTTTGCACCTTTCCATATCCTCTCTGTAGAAGGAAGGAAGAGATATTATCCTGCAGTGAGGAGTTGAAAGTTAAACATCAAAACCTGTAGCACACCAAACCAAATCTATAAATAATAAGTATTTATGCTGGTCTGAGGAAAACTGGTATCTATTTAATTGAAACAGAAGCTTGACTCCAAACTCTTACTGCTTCTTCCCTTCATCTAGCCTGTTCTCTCTCCTACTAAGCATAGCTTTCCCATAATCATATCTCCTTCCCACCTCTCTCCACTTTGAAGAAAAAAAAATCGAGCAGCCATTTTCAATAGATGCTCTTATGAACAAATCTACAACATCTTAAAAAACATGATAATTGAATTGACACGAACATAGTTTGGCTAGTTTAAACCAGTTAATTCGAAATGATAAATTTGCTGTTATCTGATGATGCTCCTACTGAGTTACTGCTGCAGTGATAGGGAATTCCATAACCAGGAGTAAGCATGAGACTTTGTGGACACAATAGACACCCCCAGATGCTATGTTGCCTCCTACGGGCTGGGGCCATCTCAGATTGGGTCTGTGACATTCTAGAGGGGGAGCGGCCAGAAGTCTTGGTGCATATTGGTACCAATGACATGGGTAGGAAAAGCGAGATCCTGAAGAGGGATTCTAGGGAGCTAGGTAGAAAGATGAAGAGCAGGACCTCTAGCGTAGCAATGTCTGGGTTACTGCCTGAGCCATGCACCAATGTGATTAAGAATAGGATGATTTGGCAGATGAAGGAACCCGAAGGGAGGCTGCAGAAAGTCTTGGACAGAATAGGAGAATAGGCAAAGAAGTAGCGGTGTCAGGACACGTATGGTCATGCACTTGGCAAAAAGGAATAAAAGCAGACACTATTTTCTAAAGAGGCAGAAAATTAAAAAATCTTAGATGCAAAGGGTCTTGGGAGTCCTCATGCAGGATTCCCTAAAGATCAATTTCCAGGTTGAGTTGGTGGTGAGGAATGCAAATGCAATGTTCCCATTGATATCGAGAGGACTAGAATATAAAAGGATGTAATGCTGAGGCTTTATAAGGCGCTGGTGAGGCCTCACTTGGAGTATTGTGAGCAGTTTTAGGTCCCTTATTTAAGAAAGGATGTGCTGACATTGGGAGAGGTTCATGAGAATGATTCTGCGAATCAAAGGTTTATCGTATGAGGAGTGATTGATGGCTCTGGGCCTTTACTTGCTAGAATTCAGATGAATGGGCGGATATAATTGAAACCTATCAAATGTTGAAAGGCAGCAGGTAGGGTGGATGTGGAGAGGATGTTTCCTATGCTGGGGGAGGTCTAGGACCATAGCCACAACCTCAGAATAGAGGAATGTCCATTTAGAACCAGAGTAATTTCTTTAGCCAGAGGGTAGTGAATCTGGAATCAGTTGCCACAGGCTGCTTGTTTCTCGGCAACATCAACGACAAAAAAAAACACTTGGAAAACACACAACTGACACTATATCAAAAACTGTTCGCTCTAAGCACTGTGTAGTGTCTAATGACTACACAAGTAC
This sequence comes from Mobula birostris, assembly GCF_030028105.1. Classification (NCBI taxonomy): domain Eukaryota; kingdom Metazoa; phylum Chordata; class Chondrichthyes; order Myliobatiformes; family Myliobatidae; genus Mobula; species Mobula birostris. The sequence continues at coordinate 175,711,276 of NC_092370.1, read as the reverse complement.
ATGTGACTGATACTAGTTAGAACCAAATCAGCAACAGTGTTGCCCCAATTAAGCGGCATAGTGTCCCAAATATGCAAAGGGAATCATGGCTGTTTTCTCAATTTGTTCTATTAAGAATTGTCAGTAATAAGTGGCTGCCCTGATTTACAAAATGCCCAATCGATAGGAATCCACGGTATATGATAACATTAGCAACAATGTACTGGAAATATTTGTTGCACTTAAATGATAGATTTGAAGAGGTGTGAACTCAAGAGCTGCAAAGCAAATGCTGGGTAGAGGGGATTAGGCTGGATAATTGTTTCAATTGACAAGATGGAAATGGATGATTATTTATTCATTAAGCTGCATCCATATTGGCATAGGTAAATTTAAGGATGTGAATGGAGAAAATCAAAACTTATTTAGACAGAAGCAGAGAACCCAACAAGTATTTATAGAAGTAGGAATTTATTCAATTTACTTAAAGCATGACCTTAAATTTAACATTAGAAAGATCAATTCAAATTTTTTCCTGATGTTAATTATTTTTCTCAATTCTTTTAATCTGTCTTAGCCTTTGTAATCATAACAGCACTTCAACGTCAACCAACAAATAAGGATTTGCAAAAGTTCAATGTGTACTTACTATGTGCTCATCTTGACACTCCCTTGGGATCAAGTATGGCTTCTTCTCCAATTGTAAAATGGCTGATGAGGCCAATCTAGGATCTTTGGGGTCCACCATCAATCTTATAGGTGGTGGTGAACTATTGTTTAACAATGAACTTTTGCACCTGAAATTCTCACTGCCTTTTCAAATATTTTACTTGAATTTAGAACAGTTATGGGCCACAGAATCCCCCATGTCACTGGGTCATTTTGAAGGCTTTGAAAATGCAGTATTTTCTTGTCCTGCCACGTATTATTCTGAAATGGAGTTTATCATTTCGGGACACAGCTGCTAGACTAGCAAACAATGCAGCCCTTCAACAGAACCAGCTAAGTTCATTTACAGTTACAGTGCAAGGGAAATTAGTTCAGGTAAAAATTCAGATGCTGGTTCACGCCTAGCCAGTAAATTTGGGAAGGTTTTACAGATACAGCATTGGTGATACTTTTCCAGTGTTTTGAGACTCTGTAGTGGGTAGCCTATGACTTGGAACTGGAGGGCATTAAACAATAGTATCTGGCAGAACATGAACTTCTGCATCAGTGTGAGGTCTTGATGTTCAAACACTCTACCTTCTCTCAGTCAAAGGCGCAATTTCGCTTTTGCTGCACCTGGAGATATGTGAAACCATTCATCTGTCGATCTCTCTGACTTGCTGCGCTCTATCAGTTTTTTCTTGATTGATTTTTGGCTAATTGGCTTTGTGGCTAATGAGGTCCTAGATCTCTTGTTCTCAAACCAGTGTTGCTGCTTTCAGAAAGACAAACAGTAGTTTCTTTGCAGGTATTAATTCAGGTGGTTGGGGCTTGTCAAGGTTCCACAAAGTAAATCATGAAGAGCTGCCTTTTTGAAGTTTTTCAAACCTTCAGTGTTTTGTTTTCTTGCAGCAACACTCCTTTTCCTGCCCGTTTTGGGGTCAGGCTGAAGATAAAGGGAATTTGGTCATCAAATAATTACATTGAGCATTTTTTGTTCAAAGGCGTCATAAGGGTGTTGCAGTGAGCCTTTTCATAGTCTCTAGTTAAAAAAAACATTAGCTATGACAAGACACACAAAATGCTGCAGGAAGACCTCAGCAGTCCAAGTAGAATCTATGGAAAGAAAAAGTACTGTTGACGTTTCAAGCCGAAACCCTTCGGCAGGAATAATACTATCTGGCAGAACATGAACTTCTGCATTGGGGCGAGGTCTTGATGTTCAAATACTCCTCCTTCTCTGAGCCAAAGGTGCAATTTCATTTTTGCTGTGCTAGAAATATGTGAAGCCATTCATCTGTCAATCTCTCTGACTTGATGTCATGCCAAAGGGTTTCAGCCCAAAACGTTGGCTGTACTTTTTTCTCCAGATGCTGAGTTCCTCCAGCATATTGTGTGTGTTGCTCGGATTTCCAGCATCTGCAGATGTTCTCGTTTGTGAATTATGACAAGACTATGTTCCAAGCATTTTGCTCCAAGATTACTTCCAATGAAGTTAGCCTCAACAACTCTCTCCTAATCAATCATGCCTTACCAGAGGACTGTGCCTTTTCCAACCTTGGCATTGAAGTTCTGAGGAGAGTCAGTTCATTCCAAAGTTGAGGTGTACATATTGATGACTGTAGCATACAGGTTGCATATTGGAGTGAGCTGGAAAGTGCATAAGATGAAAGAATTGCTAGAGATGTCAATGTAAATTGGCAGTGAACAGTAAGCACTGGGAATTCACACAAAATGCTGGAGGAACTCAGTAGGCCAGGCAGCATCTATAGAAAAGTGTACACAGTTGATGTTAGGGCCGAGACCCTTCAATGAGACACTTCCCATGTCCGTAAAGCACTGGGAATTATCTTGGGAACAAGCTTGGGGTTTTTACAACAGCTTTGTTAAAACAAAAATGTACTCGAGTTAGTGCAAACTGGCTGTGTATAAAGGAAACAGGTATCTCATATCACTGTAAGATGCAGCATGCAGGTTTTTCAGTTCATCATTATCTCTGCCAATTCCACCTTAGTTAGACAGTTACATGTCATGAATAATATTCTGCAATACTATGCAACATAAATTTACTTACTACATTTGCAATGAAAAATAATTAAAATTTAGACATTAACAATTTTGTCCCACCCAAAACAATTGGCTCATGGAATTTGTAACCTTGGGATAATGAGAGAGCTCTGGTTTTCAAAATTCTCTTAATCTTTTCAACTTTCAATAATTAAGCACACCCTATCTTCGTTATATGTGGGGGATACGTTCCTCGCAGTCAACTCATAGTATGGAAAACGCATAATGTGAATAATTATTTAAATGGAGAAAATAAGGATGCATTCTGGAGGGCTTCCTAAATATGTTTTACCTGTAATTTATTCACATTTTCATACCAATATGACACAAAAGCAGTACCACAAGGCAACATTCGTATTATATTTCATCAATTTAAGGTAATATTCAATGTAATAAATCACAGAAAGTTAACATACTAGGGTGTACAGTGCTCACCAACAGTGTCAGGTATGTTGGCTCCGGGAGATGAGTGGTTGTGCAGTGGTGTCGAGTAGCTTTACATGGATGAGGTGGATGGTTGTGGGTCATCAGGATCATCAAGGACTGCAAGGGGTGAAAGAAGACTCACAGAACTCTCAGAATTGCCGGCAGCAGGAGATGGCACCGGTTTGAAGAAAGTGGTGGGGGTTGTTTGCTTGGCAGCATTTTGTTTTTCAGCATAAATTTGCTTGTAGGGAAGAAGGATTGACTGCAGGGAACAACTGAAATGCTGACTCTGTTCTAAACCTGGGTCCATGCCCATTACCATTTGTGCCAAGTGTTCCTCAGCCTTAAAAAATTCTGCCAGTTGCTTGACCAGTGACCTATGCTTTCTTGTTAGCTGCCCAGTGGACAGGAAGCATATTCTTACTCAAACCCTTCAGAGCATGGGGGTTTAGTGAATGGTAAACTAAGGCAGGCTTCATTTTACAGTCTCCTTCGACATGGGAACACATAAACAGAGTTAATTTATCCTTTGCTGCCTTGAAACCTGACGCAGTCTTTTCATCCTTACATATTTAAGTGCGTTTCGGCATACACTTCCAAAAAAAGCCTGGTCTCGTCTGCATTAAACACCTACTTTGGTGTGATGCCTAACTCAGCTATCATAGCCCGCAACTACAAAGGGTAGCGTTCAGCAGCTTCGTGGTCAGCACTAGCTCGCTCACCATGCACAGCTAAGTTGTGAAGCCTGTGACGATTAACAAACTTAGAAAACCATCTCCTACTTGCACTAAAGCTAACTATATCACTTGACACTTCCTCACTAGCCTCTGAACAAAGGTGACCATAAATTTCCAAAGCTTTCACACGAAGATGATTGGAACTGGGTGTTGTTTTCTTCTTTGTTTCATTCTCAATGTACAAACTCAACATTTTCTCCATTTTTGTCATAATCCAGTTACGCACTTGGTAACTGTCTTTGAAGACACTTGTGATGAATCAATCACTGCACTTTTTATTTTCTCAGCATTTTTCTTTATGTTTCTGATCGTGGAAGTAGCGTCCCAGAGCTGTGTTACCTTCACCCGACGCGGCCCTGTTTATAATTTCCAGCTTATTTTTCAAGTGTTAAAGCCGTTCTCTGCTACTTGGCTGATGGCCCAGGACTTGACATAGGACACTTAGGAGGCATAGTTAAATATTTCAAGCACGAAGTCAGTGCACCGTAGGTAATAACAACAAAAGTTTAAGAGCGCAAGATCCAACATCCACACGCTGCCAAAATGCAAGACTGGCAGGAGTGAGACTGTGAGGCGTGCGCCCTAACTTGTATTGGCGGGAAAGCGGCGCTTCTCGTCCCAATAGCCTCGCATAACTATGAGTTTTGGACGCACATAAGGAGAGGTTGGTAGAAATAGGTTCGATGCATAACTGTGAATCCACATTGTCTGAAGATGCATATAACGAGGATAGGGTGTATCAAACTTTCAAGTTCTGGATGACTTCATTCTCACCGATGCCCTTTCTGATCTTTCCAAGATTTAAAGAAAATGCATATCACTTTAATGAGCTCCAAATCAGGCAGGAGTGATTTGTTTTATTGAAAATCTACAAATACACTTTTACATTATTCTGTGTGGTCAAGTGTCTGGAAATAATTTCTATAATTAGAGTGTAGATATATTGCCAGCTGAGGCTGTACCCTGAATATGGATAGACTCATGTTAAAATATGCATAATTTGCACATGGCACATCCAAACATTTGCCCAAAGGATTTCAAAAGAACGAAGGGTGTACAGATAAATTGGCATGTTCTCAAACCCCGACTGCTGACCCATCAATAAAATTAAATATCCCAATTACTTATACAGCTATTAATGCTTAACCCCTTTCAAACACGCTGCTTTGCTTTATACAAACAAATAGATATTAAATGCACCATCTCCAATGTCTCTGCTGGTTTAATACTGGAAAAATCATTTGCATAAAACAAAAACAAAACATGCATCATTCATAAATTGTTCAGTGAATTTTAGCCAGAAACAGTGTCATTAAATTCCAGTGTTTAAAAGCCATTCTCAAAAATAAGAGAAATTGCATTACTATCTAGATTTCATGTAAAAGATTCTACCAGACTCAGTCATTTTAATTAAAATATTCACATTTGACGATTGCGCTTTTTAAAAGGCAGCTGCTTAGGATGTACGCTGTGCCAATTATTAACTATGTACAGTAGTTACATTCAATAATTCTACTCCAGTCCATGATCAAACTTGCTGATCGTTAGTGACAATGTATTAGTCTGCACAAATTAGGTTCACACATATACACTCTTTAAAAACAAATCATCAAGTCTTTCAACTGAGCAAAACTGCCCAAAACTAAAGTGTCTTTCTGTTATGACGAACCAGAATCTATTATAATGTAAAAAAATCTATGCTGTGGAATTCGTGAATTCTATTTTCCATAAAAAATATAGGCATACTTTTCTCACAAAAAGACCTTGAACAGTGTGTGTCAAATTATCATCAATCGAGGCTGTAACCTAAACAAAATAAAAAATACTGCACCTAAAAAGGTTAAATCTGTAGTCTGAAGACATGTATATATACAGTGCGATTCAGAGATAGCTAATGACAGAAGAGTATCTATATTTACATTATAAATAGCTTCCATAATAGTAATTATACAAGTATTTCTACTGCCAATTTCTGGCATAAACTGGAATGTTCAATAGTCAATCCCTGCCAACCCCCAACCCCACCCTCTACTGCTCCAGTTAATCATCATTTTCTGATAAACCTTCATTTTTTTTTTCATTTTAAAAAAATGTCCTGTTATTTGTTTTCACCGAAGCCATGAAGACGGGACCCACTGAGGTTCTGTGTCAAGTTTATTTATGAGGCGAACTAACTCTTGATATGCCTTTTCCAAGTCCGTATTAACAATTGCTGCATCAAAATAGTGTCCATAGTTCTGCTCCATTTCCCTGGCCTTTTCTATGATATCCCGCAAATCTTCAGGCTACAAAATAAAAATAAAAGATGTTTGGTATAGTTCTAGCAGCAGCATTTACATAGCAAAAGATTACCTGCTCTATATTAAATCACTAAAGGGTTAATTAGAATGTTTATAGACCCAAAGTAAAATTAAATGTATTCACTCCAGTTTCTCAGACAAACTGTGAGGCAAGTACCTTAAAGTCCTTTCTGAACCAACACCCCGGCATCATCTGTCATGGACAGATCACATTTTCCTTTCTATCAATTACGGAAATGCATTATTTTAACCTGGATTGCAGTATCTCAAATAATGTTCAATTTTACAATTAACTTACTTGCCTCTCTGTTTCTGATTCCCTCCAAAATCAATACATTCTTGTATTTGCACACAATATGTTGGGGGACCAGAGCTGGAGCTGCATGACCTATACATCATTTGGAAGAATGTGAAGTTGATAGGTAAGAGCTACAGAGAGGCAATCACACACCTAAATTACAAGAGACAGTCAGCTGGAAAAGGAGTGGAAAAGGAAACAGGCATATAGCGCAAAGTACCCCTCAGGGCCGGCTGGTGTAGTGGCATCAGCAATGGTCTTCAAGGCAAATGGTCCTGAGTTCAAACTCAGTCAGGTCCCAACCTGGAGAGCAGCAGAATCTGTGCGGAAGAAAGGCCTGGCAATCTACTTCCGTATCTTGCGCATCTACCCTATAGTCCATGAGGTCACAAAGAGTTGGACTTGACGTAACGACTGAACAACAAACCCCTAAATAATAAGTATACCAATTTGGATACTGTTGGGGGTAGAGGGTGGGGTGGAATGACCTTCTAGGAGAAAGCCGCAATGACCAGGTCTCTGAACAGAGTCTGGCTCCCTGGCTCAGACTGGGGGTTGGGGGGGGGGGGGGGGGAGTTGGTGTTAGGGGAGAAAAGGATAGTGGTGGTAATACGGGATTCAATAGTTAAAGGAACAGACAGTAGATTCTGTGGATGTGATAGACTCCCAGATGGTATGTTGTGTCCCAGGTGCCAGGTTCAGGGATGTACAGATTCAGAATCAGGTTTAATATCACTGGCATATGTTGTGAAATATGTTGTTTGGGATTAGGTCCACAGCATTCTTGAGGAAGGTGAGCAGATAGAAGTTGTGATACATATTAATACCAATGACAAAGGTAGGAAAAGAGATGAGGTCCTGGAGCAGCGTACATAGGGAGCTAAAAAGCAGGACTCAAGGGTAGTAATCTCTGGATGGCTGCTTGTGCCAAACACCAGTGAGCATAAGAATAGGATGACAGGTCAGAGGCGTGTGTGGCTGAAGAATTGGTGCAGGTAAATTTGTGGATGATTATGATCTTTTCTAGGGAAGGTATGACCTGTCCAAAAAGGATGGATTACATCTGAACTCAAAGGGGACAAAAGTCCTTGCGGGCAGATTTGCAAGAGCTGTTGAAGAGGTTCACAGAAGGATGGGAACCAGAGTGATAGGTCAGAGGATAGAGCAGGTGGATACAAAGTGTAGAGAGTTTGCGAAGAAGATAAAGGTAGATGCAATGTGTAGACAGACTGTGAGGAAGGATAAGCAGTGGATAGGGAATAAATGCAGTCAGTTGGGTGGGTTGAAATATGTCTGATGTGAGAAGTATCAGGAACAAGTGCGATAAATGTAGAGCATGGATCAGTAGGGCCAGCACCGAGTTGTACTGTTCTATACATAAAATTCGATTTTTTCTCGAAACAAGAGGTAGCGCATTTTGGGGGAAGAAAGTAAGTACAGCTAAGATCAGATTCACCAGGATCTTACTGAATGGTGACATTGTTTCAAATGGCTACAAGGGTTACTCCTCCAATTTACTGGAAAGTTCCTCAAGACTGGAAGATGTCTAATGTTGTTCAATTGTATAAGGAGGGTAGCAAGGACAAGTCAGGGAGCTATAGGTTGGTTAGCTTGACAACAATTGTGGAGAAGTTACTGGAATTTTGAGGGACAAGATTGAGGAACTTAGAGCTGTTCACCCTCTCAACCCCAGATCCATTGACGTCAAAGGGGGTTAGACAGTCTCCATTCCTCCTGTAGTCCACAACCAGCTCCTTTGTTTTTGCGGCATTGAGGGAGAGGTCGTTTTCTTGACACTACTGTATCAGGGATATGACTTCTTCCCTGTAGGCTGCCTAATTATTATTTGAGATTAGGATAATCAGTGTAGTATCGTCAATTAGCAGATTGGAGCTGTGGGTGACGACACAGTCATAGGTATAGAGAGAGTAAAGGAGGGGGAAAATTGGAGAAAGGCTAAGTTTGATGGTATCAGAAAGGATCTGGCAATGTGGATTGGGACTGGATGTTTTCTGGCAAAGGTGTACTTGGTAAGAGGGGGGCCTTGAAAAGAGAAATTTTGACAGTACAAAGCTTGTATGTGCCTGTCAGAATAAAAGTTAAAGATAACAGGCTTAGGGAACCTTGGCTTTTCACGTGATAATGAGGCCCTGGTTAAGAGATTCTATTGATATGTTAAGAGCAAAAGGATTGCAAGGGACAAAACTGGTCTTCTGGAAAATCAGAATGATAATCCACGTGTGGGGCCAAAAGAGATGGGTGAGATCATAAATGGATGACTTTGCATCTCTATTTACTCAGGAGACAGATACAGAGTCCATCAATGTGAAACAAAGCAGCAGCATGATCACCTAAGTAAGTAAGTAAAGGGCAGCAGGTTCATAAATATATCTCCCGATGCCGGTTCCTCTTCAAGTCACAAAACATGGGTAAAAAAATGGTAAATGAGTTTCTCGCAGACAAATGTGATTTTATCAAATTTGGAGGTTAGAATTCAAAGTTTTCTGAATAATGAAAAGCTAGAAGTTTAGGAGATTCAGAAAACTTGGTCTTGGGACTCTGTTCACTGTTCAGTAAAATTCCATGGACAGGCATAGAAAATACTTCAATAGCTAATGAAATGCTGATTTTTTATATCCAGAGAATCAGAAAGGACAGAAGTAATGCTGCATCTATACCAAACCCCAAATTTGATGACATCTAAATTTCTTGGTCCTGGAGGGAGGAAAGTACAGGTTTACTAGAATGATGTCTAGACATCAAGGCTTAAATTTAGAAGCGAGATTCTACTAGGATTGCAGATAGTGGAACACGAAAGGACACGCGTGTTTAATTCTACTCAAAATTTCACACAGCAAGATGGATTACCATTTCAGCTAGAGTGGGAAAATCTGAGGATATTGTCTTACAATTAAGTCTAGGGCATTCAGGAACAATTGAGAAACATTCACATACAGAGCATGCAGAAATCTGGATTTTTTTCTGCAAACAGCAGGTAATATTAAATCTAAAATTGATGGGCTTATGATAACCAGATACTATCGGATAAGGAAACTAGACAGATCTTTTGTTTGGCTATGATGTTACTATATGGCATTTAGCTGGATGAGCCAATGGCTCACTCTTATTTTTACTTTCTCATGGGTGAGTGAAAAGTTAACAGGAACAAGGAGAATAAGGAGCTCAAGGTCATGCTTCATGGAATTGTAGGAGATTTTACAGCACTCTGCCAACTTAACTGCTAAACTTGTTGATAAACAGTGATCAAGAAAAGACTAGAACGTTGGAAAACTGTGCATAATGTTTAACTGGAGAAATCTAAAATACATTGCAATGAATATAAGGAATTATTATTGCTGCCGGTTCTTGACCTAAGCATAATACAACTTTTTTCTGAGGAAAAAGTACACAGGAACCCGATGAAACTGAAGTTTTAAACGTGAGGCTTTTCACGACCTATATAAAAAAATACTACCTTAGGATTTTTCCCCTCTTTGGTGAGCATTGCACGCAATCGTTCTTGGGAAGGTGGCGCAATGAAGATTATGTAAGGCTTTAAGTCAGAATTGCGCAGAATCCTCAGTGACTGCAAAATTAAAAAAAAGCAGCAAGCTTAAAAATGACCAATTCTTTCTGGGTATTTTATTATATTGTTTATTTATATGTCATTGAAATTCACCTTGTGGAACTATGAATTACTTGAAAGCCCTGGACCACTTCATCTAATGCAGGGGCTCCAATGTGGGGTCTATAAACCCCTTGCTTGGTGGTGTTTGTACATGGCATCAAAAGGTTGGGAACCCTGATCCAAAGTAACATTGTTTTTACTACAGATCATTTAAACAATAAGATGGTGTACAAGAAATTTCACGTGGATAGTTAAGCCTTCACTGTAAATTTGACAAAATCTATGCCAAATCAGGTGAGCTTTAGGACAAAAAGTGATGGTTTAAAAAAACATTTTTATTGGATTTAAAAAAAATTGATCTAAAAAAGTAACATTTGATGGCAGGACTAAAATATCTTGAAAGTGCTAATATCAAAATAAATCAATAGGATATGTCTAAGCAAACTTCAAAAGAGTACAGATGAACTTGCATAGTTTTGCTCTATAATTATCTACATGAAATAATTTTGTGTAAAATACACAAAAAGATTTTGCATTCATAATAATCAAAACACCAGGTGTTCAAGTTATTTTCAGGTTCTGGATTTACTGTTGGTAACAATTGTTTCTTTAACCACTCTACATGGCCCAATTTAAACTATTTCAGTTGTTGCTACAACATTCCCTGTATATGTTTTATTCCCAGTTGTCTCCAATGCCTGTATTATTTTTAATTCATTCAATATGAAAGTAATATTCTTTTTGTACAAAATTATCAGGATATTCAATATTAACATTTTAATTCTTCCATCAATGGAAATCTACCAGTCATAGGTGACTAAGCATGTCCATTTTCTGGCTTTGTGGTAAATCACTGATCATGAGTTTTAAGGAACCAAGTATTTTTTCTCTATACTGTATTGTTAACCCTATTTATGCAACAATTATCTCACTGGTATTGCTTTTCAAATTTCTTAATAAAAATACTGCATTGCTACTGGATTAGTTCACACACTTTATTGCTTACCTGTGTGTGTAAATTTAACAAGCAAATCTTCCCAGAGTTAATCACTTGTCGTACTGAATCAATACTGGTACCATACAAATTTTTTTCATATTCTCCATATTCGATGAATTTGTTGGTGGCAATGTCAGCTTCAAAAAACTGACGTGCCACAAAGAGGTAATCACGTCCATTCACCTCGCTATCTCTCATGGGCCGTGTTGTATCTACAAGTTTAAGAATACAAGTTAGAGAGTTCATAACAAACACTACAGTTAAACAAAAATAGTACATGTAACTTACGGGGCACTGCCGGAGCAAAACGATCAGCCTCTCTTTCCATCAGCTTCTGTCGCAGTTCATTCTGACCACAGTTTACTGGGCCAATTAAAACTATTGGCCGTTTCCTACTTGCAGGTTGGTGATAGAGTGACATTTCTTCATATGTCAATATCTCGTCATTGTCATAGTCTAGTAAGGAAGGGAGCAAGACACAGAGATCCTGAAATTAGTCAAAATACATTAAATTGTTCCTTGACAAGTTTCAGAGATTTATCCATACACATTAACATAGATTTTAGAATAAACTTCTAAATAACTTCATCAAATACTTTCTTTTATCTCATGTTAGTTTTATTGAAGCATTTAGTGCTGAGAGGGGAATAAGGAGAAGACAAATGCTAAGGTTAGGCTCCTAGACTTCATACATTTATGAACCTATATAGAAACACAGGAAACCTACAGCACAATGCTGTGCCGAACATGGCCTTACTTCAGAAATTACCTAGGGTTACCCCTAGCCCTCTATTTTTCTAAGCTTCATGTACCTATCCAGGAGCCTCTTAAAAGACCCTATTATATCTGCCTCCACCACAGTCACCGGCAGCCCATTCCACACACTCACCACTCTCTGCGTAAAAAACTTACCCCTGACATCCCCTCTGTACCTGCTTCCAAGCACCTTAAAACTATGCCCTCTCATGTTAGCCATTTCAGCCCTGGGAAAAAGCCTCTAAATATCCACACAATCAATGCCCCTCGTCATCTTATACACCTCTATCAGGTCACCTCTCATCCTCTGTCACTCCAAGGAAAAAAGGCCAAGTTCACTCAATCTATTCTCATATGGCATGCTCCCCAATCCAGGCAACATCCTTGTAAATCTCCCCTGCACCTTTTCTATGGCTTCCACATCCTTCCTGTAGTGAGGTGACCACTCTATGAAGCTGTCTTCTTTTTATACTCTTCCCACTGGTCTACCTTGCTGACGCCTGCCCAGTCGTTCCTTGATCAAACCGCTGGAGAAAAAGTGATTTCCTTTTATACTCTTCCCGCCAGCCTAACTCGCTGATGTTCACGCACAGTCGTTCCTCGATATGCCAGCTGCTGTGGCACAAAAGGACATTCTTCCCACAGAATACCAGCCAGCCCTAATGATGAACAATTCTGTACAGTGGATCTTATTCTAACAAGTTTCATCAAAGTACTACTCATCTTTTCAAGCTCATGTCAGAATAAATTAACAAATTCCTCACTGCAATTCTCCATGGTAAATCACATATTCCAGAAAGTCAGCAACTGTTTCAATAAAGTTGACAATTCTAAAGAAGTCTGTCGATTAAAATTTGACATAGCTATTTTATTTGCCATATACCTGTACACACTTTGCAACTTCAACTATGCACACTCAGCATGCTTTGACTGGGCAAGTTAACAGATAAAATTAAACATGAAAGTTCAAACCACATTTTGCAACTTGATTGTATCCACATATTGAAAATGACACCTTCTGCCCAACCTTAGTATTCATCCTTCTCGCTTTAACCCCCTTAGTATCAACTGACTTTCCTTTTTCAGTTGTTTCTTCCATTATCATTCTTGTAACATATTCCCTGCCATCCAATACGTTAGACTGTTGTTCTAACTTTAAATATCGTCTCATTTCAGAGTCTGCCTGATATTATTCAATGTTTCCAGCATTTTCTATTTTTGTTTCGGTATCTGCAATTTATGTTTTTAGTTTTCATATCTGTTCACACTCTCTCTGCTAACCAAGCCCAGATGCTAACAGGCTGCACTGAGTTTTTCTGTGCATTGTGCAGATTACTCTTGATAAACTGGAAGAGCAGTTTCTGCTTAAAGTACTAAAGGGCCAGAATCATAACCATAAGCGTGAAGGCGAGGGAAACAAGGTCTATCTGGACGACTGGCAGCTGTGTAATTAGCCATAACCGAAGTGCATGGTAAATTATCTGCAATCTTTTGTGAAAATTCAACGAAATGCTTAGCAGCCTGATTGGCGTGTTAATTGTAGATTAGCATGTGTGTACTTTACACATATTGAACATGTTTGAGAAGCAAAGTTATCCATCTTTAAGTATTCGTTGGTTATACTGCACATATGAAATTCCTCAAACTAAAGTTGTACGATTTACATACCATCATTTCGATTTGCATTATATAACACTTTTTTTCGCTTCTTCTTATTTTTCTTAGCGCACCAAAGTTTACCTAAAACAGAGAAATACTTTACAATCACATACATTGTAAGTAAATTTCAAAATCAACTTTTAACCATATGATATATATAGTCACATTTTAGAGAAGGAAAGTAGGAATTAAAACAATTTTATTTTTTAACAAGGAGAGTCTCACACTTCAGTGAAAACTAAATGTCATCTTGTGATCACAGAACAAACAGCACAGAAGGAAGCCTTCCTTTGTTAATTATTCATTCCAATCTTTGATCTTTTCCCACATAAGCTTGCAAGTGTTTTACATCAAGTAATTAATCATTTCCCTCAGAAAATTACAATTGCAAATATTTCCACTACCCAAGCTGGTACTACATTCCAGAACACAACTCGAAATGTTAGAAACTTTTAATCCCTCTGTAAACTCAATTTATCTTACAGTGTGGTTGCTGCCTGGATTCAAATATTAACCAAATCTCTCATCCATCAGCATCATGCTCTAAAGCCAAGCAGGATCAGCTCAGTAACAGCTTTGTTTTAAAAATCTTAATTTTATTCTCAGATCTCTCTTTGTCTTGACCTTCCTATCTCTGGATTCTCTCAGATTACAATCCTTATTTCTGCTTCATTACAGATCTCTAATGTCACATTGATTTTAATCATTACATCATTCCACCAATTGTCAAAGCATCCAAGTTCTAAGATTCTTTTTAAAACACTCTCCATCCATCATTCCTCATTATAAATCTCATTCTGTCTGTCCTAATGCATCCTTGTGTAGTATTCTGTTCAATTAGGTTTGGTAATGGAGCTCTGAAGCATCTTGGGATGTTTGTTATACTGATGGCAGTAGCCTGAATTTGTATATATTTTTAGTTATTTTGTCAATACATGCAAATCCATATCCTTTAATTAGAGATATGATTTTCCAGGAAGAATGCACAAATAATATAACAAGAGAATCATTATTTCCAACGGCTTTTTCTGTTATTGCGAAGATAGCAAGGGTTTTAGAAGCTTAGGATTTCTTTGTTGACAATTTATTTTGTCAATTCAGTCTGTTAGTATGTGAATCCACCAAGTTTTCATTAAAAAGGTAACTTACAACTGAGCTTTTAACATACAACCATTTGTTATCTAAAATAACCGTAATAATTAGGTTATATTAATTCTCTACGATAATATTACACCAAATATTATCCAATGTAATGATCTTGGAATCCCTGATCTTGGAGGAACTGAGCGAAATACATGTTAGTAGGGAAGTGGTGTTGGGTAAATTGAAGGGATTAAAGGCAGATAAATCCCCAGGGCCAGATGGTCTGCATCCCAGAGTGCTTAAGGAAGTAGCTCAAGAAATAGTGGAAGCATTAGTGATAATTTTTCAAAACTTGTTAGATTCTGGACTAGTTCCTGAGGATTGGAGGGTGGCTAATGTAATCCCACTTTTTAAAAAAGGAGGGAGAGAGAAACCGGGGAATTATAGACCGGTTAGCCTAACGTCGGTGGTGGGGAAACTGCTGGAGTCAGTTATCAAAGATGTGATAACAGCACATTTGGAAAGCGGTGAAATCATCGGACAAAGTCAGCATCGATTTGTGCAATGAAAATCATGTCTGACGAATCTCATAGAATTTTTTGAGGATGTAACTAGTAGAGTGGATAGGGGAGAACCAGTGGATGTGGTATATTTGGATTTTCAAAAGGCTTTTGACAAGGTCCCACACAGGAGATTAGTGTGCAAACTTCGGTATTGGGGGTGAGGTATTGATGTGGATAGAGAATTGGTTAGCAGACAGGAAGCAAAGAGTGGGAATAAACAGGACCTTTTCAGAATGGCAGGCAGTGACTAGTGGGGTACCGCAAGGCTCAGTGCTGGGACCCCAGTTGTTTACAATATATATTAATGACTTGGATGAGGGAATTAAATGCAGCATCTCCAAGTTTGCGGATGACACGAAGCTGGGCGGCAGTGTTAGCTGTGAGGAGGATGCTAAGAGGATGCAGGGTGACTTGGATAGGTTGGGTGAGTGGGCAAATTCATGGCAGATGCAATTTAATGTGGATAAATGTGAAGTTATCCACTTTGGTGGCAAAAATAGGAAAACAGATTATTATCTGAATGGTGGCCGATTAGGAAAAGGGGAGGTGCAACGAGACCTGGGTGTCATTACACACCAGTCATTGAAAGTGGGCATGCAGGTACAGCAGGCGGTGAAAAAGGCGAAAGGTATGCTGGCATTTATAGCGAGAGGATTCGAGTACAGGAGCAGGGAGGTACTACTGCAGTTGTACAAGGCCTTGGTGAGACCACACCTGGAGTATTGTGTGCAGTTTTGGTCCCCTAATCTGAGGAAAGACATCCTTGCCATAGAGGGAGTACAAAGAAGGTTCACCAGATTGATTCCTGGGATGGCAGGACTTTCATATGAAGAAAGACTGGATGAACTGGGCTTGTACTCGTTGGAATTTAGAAGATTGAGGGGGGATCTGATTGAAACGTATAAAATCCTAAAGGGATTGGACAGGCTAGATGCAGGAAGATTGTTCCCGATGTTGGGGAAGTCCAGAACGAGGGGTCACAGTTTGAGGATAAAGGGGAAGCCTTTTAGGACCGAGATTAGGAAAAACTGCTTCACACAGAGAGTGGTGAATCTGTGGAATTCTCTGCCACAGGAAACAGTTGAGGCCAGTTCATTGGCTATATTTAAGAGGGAGTTAGATATGGCCATTGTGGCTACGGGGATCAGGGGGTATGGAGGGAAGGCTGGTGCAGGGTTCTGAGTTGAATGATCAGCCATGATCATAATAAATGGCGGTGCAGGCTCGAAGGGCCGAATGGCCTACTCCTGCACCTATTTTCTATGTTTCTATGTCTCATATCCTGTGGTACAGCTCCTTTCTGCCAGCACAGACAGAGGACTTCATGCAGCAGATGCAGTAGGATAGTCATGTTGTGTTTGATCAGATCTGGGGAATCCCATCATTGCCTGATGCCTTCCCTAATGAGACCAAGCTGTTGACTGTTTGCTGAGCTCCTCAAGGTTTGGCTCTGTATCCAGTTCTTCCATTGTTGAGAGGCACTCAGTGGCATCCAGGGCTGAGGTGGTGACAGTGTTCATTTTGGAGTAGAGGTAGAGTAATGTTCTATCCATCTCTCCAACTGTTTGCCCATCTATGATTACTTCTCCATTGATAGATTTGAGGAGAACCATCTTGCTCTGAGGGGGACTAAGGGCTTTCTTAATATTGCCTGTTAGTGCTGTGACCTGGATGTCTTTCCTGAGCTGGATCCAATACTTGTTGGCTCATCACCTGGAGGTCTGATGAACTTTACTTCTAGCAGCCTTGAGGATCTGCAGGTTCCTTACAGTTGGTGAACGCTTATACTCTGCTAGGGTAGCACATTTGTCTTCAATGATGGGGTTCACCGCGGTGGATCTGGCTTCAAATCAGTCATTTGTTTTCGAGATCTTCTTCCCAAAAGGTAACTAAGGCTGTGCAGTACATGGTGTTCCGCAGAAGTTCCTTTTTCTCTGTGATAGTTTCCAGGCTGTTGAGCACTCAATTCTTTCTCAAAGGATTTATCAAACTGTTCCTGGTCTGGGTAAGACATGTTACTGACAAGAAATCCCTTCTTGTTTAGCCCTATGGTATTTCTTTGACTGCAGTCTGATCTTGCAACACACCAGCAAGTGGTCTGTGTCACAATCTGTGCTATGGTTGGAACATGTGAAAAGCACACTGTTGAGGAAGGAGTGCCAGACCAGGATCAAGTCTAGCTGATGCCAGTGTCTAGAGTGAGGGTGTGTCCAAGAAACCTTGTGTTGAAACTTGGTCTGAAACAAAGGTGAGAGAAGTGAATGTAACAACTACAGGGCATCTCCCTCTTGAATGATGTTGACAAAGTCTTTGCCCGAGTCTTCTTGGTCCACCTGCAGAAGTTGGCTGAAGGTGTCTAACCAGAATCTCAAGAATGGCTTCCATGCTGTAAAGTCAACTGTCGACATGATTTTCTATCTCCAGCAACTTCAGAAGAAGTGCAGAGAAGCCCCTGTAAAATGTGTTTAATGATTTCACCAAGGCATTTCACTTGTTCAGCAGTGACGGGCTCTTTCAGATCCTCTCTAAGGTAGGCTACCCATCAAGACTACAGAGCATGATCAAATCCTTCCACAACATGTAGGAACTGTGCAGTATGATGGCAGCTCTTTGAGATCTTTAACCTTCTCCTGAGGCACGCATCTGGCACTGCAACAGAGGGAATCCACCTCCACACTACATCAGATGGCAGAGCCAAACCAAAGTGTACGAGACTACAACCAGAACATGCTGTTTGCTGATGATACAGCAGTTGCAATCCACACTCTGCAGCATATCTAAAGCTTGACGGATCATTTCTCCCAGCTCTTCAATTAAGTTGGTCTATCAGTCTGAAAAAGACAAACGTCTTGGGACAAAATGTGAAAGCACCACCAGTCATTACCATTGATAACAACAAAATGGATGTTGTTCATTAGTTCACATAGCTGGGGGCCATCATCACCTCTCCTTGGATGCAGAAATCAACAAGCACATTGGGAAGGCTGCAACAACTCTTACCTGCTTCACCACACGTATCTGGAAGAACTCCAAACTCTCAGTCAAAACAAAGATGACAGTGTACAAAGCTTGTGGTACCATCACACTGCTGAACAGCAGTGAGACCTGGACAACATAAGCTAAGCAGGAGAAAAGGCTCAACACCCTTCTTATAAGGTGCCTTCATCATATCTCTGGCACCTTCTGGAGAAAGAATATTTGAAACGGAGGTGCTCTCGCGTGCCAGCATCCCTTGGGTGTATACCCTGCTCAGTCAGTGTCGGCTGTGTTGGGTGGGCCATATCTGCTGCACATAGGATGGCTGCATCCCAAAAGCCATCCTCAATGTGAGCTGGCTTCTGGCAAGAGAACTGCTGGCCTCCCGCAACTGCACTACAAGTGGGACATGAAGTTGCTGGATATCAACGTTATATCCTGCGAGGAACTTGCAGCCAACTGCACCAGATGGTGAAGCACACACAGACTCAAGGCTGTAATTGCTGCCAAAGGTGCATCTACTGACGTGAAGGGGGTGAATACTTGCAATTATTTTGTGTTTTATATTTGTAATTTAGATCACTTTGTCGAGATCTGATTTCACTTTGACACGAGTCTTTTTCTGTTGATCAGTGTCAAAAAAGACAAACTAAATCCACTGTGATTCAATGTTGTAAAACAATAACACATGAAAACTTCCGGGGCGGGGGGTGGGGGGTGGTGAATACTTGTTGTAGGCACTGTAAACATTCCGATTATTTCTGGTCATAAAAGCAGAATTGTACTCTATTGTGGGTGTCAGACTAATTTATTAAGAATAAAGATTTTAAATTGTGAAAATTAGCTAATTGGAGGTTAACCAACTGGGAGATGCTTTGATGTCTTTAACTCCAAACTATAATCTTAGAGCAGGAAGAAAGCAAGTATCAAACACATTTAGGAAGCCTCTTCCTTGATAGGTACTTTGTTCTTTATTTTAGAAATAATAGTTGAATGGATTTTATGTTCAAGTTTTTATAACCCTAAAAAAATTGTCTTTAGAGTGCATTTGTGCATGGGGGATGACTGTTCTGTGTCACGGATTACTTCACTTTTATGTCATGGGAAGTGGTCTGTGCTTTATATGATGTAGCTGATTCTAGGTATTACTCTTCATGCACTCAAATGATATCATATTACAGTGAGTGATCGGGTTTTAAAAGAAAATTTCATGTGGCACCACTTTTTAACTCAAATCTGAATTGCACTGTAAAAATATAATTTCTATGGCTTGAAATTATTTTAGTCAACTTAAAAGACTTATGTTTCCCAACCTGATTTTTCAGGTTCCTTGTCCTCTTCTATCGTTTGTTTCATGGCTTCTCTTTGTTGCTGGAAGCTTTTCCCTGTTTTCGTACAAAGGGAAAAAGTTTTACAACAAATAATAAGATGCATGATTGTAAATGGATAATAAAATAGGCAATGCAAACTATAAATTATTGGAAAAGTTCATTTGTTTGTCCAATCCAAAAAGTTAACTTGTCAATTATTTTTCCTTTGACCATGCAAAAGACATACTACTTTGCTGGAGGCTACAAAGATCAACATAATAAAGCTGTCAATTTTCTACAGCCCGAAAGGATGGACTTAAACACCACCTTTACTATGTTGTTGGTAAAGCAAGGGCAGTAAATAAAATCAGTTTGCTTTGCAGTTGAGCTGTGCAAAGTGAACACAGATACTCCATATCCCAAAATATAGTGTCAGAATAGTGTTTTCCAGTTTAAATTTATAAGTATTTAGTTGAGCAAGGATAACATTAAACAAAAGTCTTCTTGATTTCTCATTAAATTTTAGTTGAACTCCCTAGTAAGTAGAGCACGAAGTGCCCTCAATTCTTGACAAGCTTTACAAACCACCAACACTCACTCTTGTTTGGAAATTAATTAGTTCAGTAACATATTAAAATGAAGGCCTCAATACAAAGATGACATTAATATATTACCATAATGAAATAATATCAACAAACTTTTAATAGATTTATGGTAATGGAAGACTAAATGCAGAACAGTTCTCAAAATCAGGAGCAACTTAACACAAATTGAGATCAAAGTCAGCCATCAACTATTTTCAGAAAACACCATTTAAACAGCAAGGCACATATTCAGAAACATAATACTTACTGGACGAGAGGTTGGTCAGTCAGCCGTAAGGCAACAGCTCGACCATTGATCTCCTCTCGATATGAACTTGGCAAAAACAATGAAAGATATTTCTGCTTTTTGTGCATCAATATCATTGAGTCACATAGGCAGAAAAAAGGGACATGGTATAGATGGGCCCACAAATACTAGGAAATATGATTGTGGATACAATATACCGCAGACTTAAAGCTCAGAGCAGTTTTGGAGGCTTCAAAAACTGTCAAGCTTTTCACAAAAAGCTGAACATCTTAATTCTGGGAAACATTGAAAAGTCTTTTTGAATTAAAAGGCCATGAGCTAGTCTTCGTAAATCTTCAGAGGAGTTGTGACCAAGGATTGAACCTTGTATTGTTTTGAATTTTGGAGTACACTGCAGAGCTGTAAAATAGCTGTCAGCAATTTTGTGATCGACAAGTTTGGCTAACAAGTTTGTGTGGATTATTCTTAGATCAATTCTGCAAGGTAAAAGTTACTCTCTACCACTCTAAGTATATTATTGAAAAAACGAGCTAAGAAATGATCAACAAGTGCTCTCTTACCTGGAACAAGCCCAGCTAATGGCTGATTGTCTTCATCTCCATCTCTATAAGCCTGCCACCAGTTGGGATCTTCTTGACTGATTACATGAAGTATGTCTCCTTTTTGGAAAGATAGCCCCAACTCACGACAGGGAATATAAGGATCATCCGACGGGTCATAATCAAAGTGGGCTTTTACGTGCACCTGATATAGAAATATAGGCAGTTTCATATAGAAATAACATACCTTACATTTCAATGAAAAATTAAAAATCGTCAATTACCATTGTAATGCAGCAGACTAGGGAGCTAGAGATCCAAATCGTGCTTTTACGAGTATTTTTATTATATCTACGTTCTCATTAAAGCATATTTTCCCAGGGGTTAATTAAAATTAAAAAAAGTTCAGCAGGAACTTTCGACTGCAAATATATTCACTGCTCTTAATAAGTGCACTTCAAACATACTGGCAAATCAATTACACAATTTATAGCTTTTAAACATTAAATTTGTATTGTTGATTATAAACCAAGGAGAAAAATAAGCACTGTCCCAATTTTTCATTTGAAAGATCTCAGTAAATATTCTCTAAAGGTGGAAGAAAAGCACTTTACCACATCCACAAAGCACAAATATTCATATTTCAATTAATTCAACTACTTTAAAAGAACAGATGTATTAAGGTTACTACCATTAAAACAGAAATCTATTTGATAAAGGAAAAACTTGCAACGCAAGTTTAAAATAATTCAGATTAGTCATGGTTTGGTTCTTAGCTATTTTACATAAGGCTCACTTACCACCATTTCCTTGGCAGGAGGAATCTTGGTCTGTTGACTGGGAATCAGCACAAATGTCAGTGTACCATGCATCTCAGCCTGAATACAAAGTAAATATTTGTTTGATTTTATATAGATGTGATCATTTAATTCAAAGAACACACAAGTCTTGATTTAAAAATCTTCTAGGTTAGAAAGGAAATACTGTTTTAAAATGATAAGTACAAACCACATACCAGCAGGTCAAACACCTCATTTACATCTTTTCCACGAATCTCAATTCCATTTATTTCAAGGACTTCATCTCCTTCGTGCAGTACACCACTCTTCTCTGCAGCACCACCCTTCACTATTCGACTGATAATCACAGAATCCACGTCATTACGTACTGTGGCTCCCTTAAAAAGGTACACAAAACATGTTATTTAGGTTGAAGGTAAATCACACAAGTTGAACGCTGAGAATCTGGTTAATCAAATGACCCCAGTAAAGGCAGTAAAGATGAGCAATACAAATGGCCCATGGTCCCTGCAGTTGCTAGAGCCAAGATAAATGTTCTGATGACAAGAATGTGCTCAACAATTGTATCTTTAACCTAATATCTGTTTCAATAATCATGTACTTTAATTACTTACATTTTTCAACTAGTTTAAAACATGAATGGCCAGTTGAGCAAACGTCTTGAAGAACATAAGCACTAATAGAAATGGACCTGAGCTTGAGGCATTCTTGAAGAGAGGTAAGATAAAAAATAGTAGTAGCATTCTTAAGGTATGAATGAAAGTGTAAAATATTTGAGAAGGGCCACTAGATGGAGATAGAATGCTGTACTAAAATGAAGAACATGCCAGCTGAAATGCAAGCGAAACAAAAAGTAAAGAAGACATGTGTTGTAAATATCTTAAAGGAAATCAATCCGATACTTTCCACTGGCTCCTGCTGACTAGAATAAGTGAGGTTATAACATGAAACTGTCACTGACATCTTTACACAAGGAAGAGGCAAAAGAAACTAAGGGCAGGTTTGCAGCTTTGGAAAGTAAGCAACAGGGACTAAATCTCCCCTCTTCCTAAACAGATTGACTGAGTAGCATTCCTCAACATTCATAGATCGCAAGTAAATGTAGGCTGTTATTTCCTGTAAACTTCATTCAATTTCAAGACAAACTGGAGTTTGCAGAACCAAGCCCATTGGAAGAATTACCGGTCATCGAAAATGGATATCTGAACTGATAGGTCCAAATCTGTAATACAATATTTAAATCTCCAGACTTAAAGAGGAAAATAGCCTTCCAAATAAGACTTCTTCCAAAACGTATACAGGTGTCCCCCGCTTTTCGAACGTTCACTTTACGAAACCTGTTACGAAAGACCTTTATTAATTACTTGTTTTCGCTAACAGAAGGTGCTTTCACTGTTATGAAGAAAGGTAGCGCGCGATAAAAAGCAGCGTGCGCCCCGAGCAACCGTGCTCCCCTGGATTCGGAACTGCATTCTAGCCGGCACTGCTTAAGCACGTGCCTGTAAGCAGCTGTTTGCAAGATCAGTTCTAAGGTATTGGAAAAGCCTAAAAGAGTTCGTAAGGGTGTTACACTTAGCATAAAAACTAGACATAATTAAGTGTTTCGATCGTGGTGAACAAAGTAAGGACAAAGTGAGTTTGGCTTGTGGAAGCTGACGAACATAATGTTGAAGAGGTTTTGGCATTCTATGACCAAGAACTGATAGATGAAGAGCTGATGCAATTGGAAGAGGAAAGGATAACAATCGAAACCAAATTCAGTAGCGAAAGTGAAGTCGTCCAGGAACTGAATGTGAAGCAACTGCATGAGATTTTCGCTGCAATGATAAAGTACGACTTTAATTTTGAAAGGGTACATCGGTTTAGGGCATATTTGCAAGATGGTTTGAGTGCTTACAAAGAACTGTATGATAGAAAAAATGTGCGAGGATAGTAGTCAAGCAAGCCTTCCACATCAGCCACAGCAGACGACAAACCTCGACCTTCAACATCGAGGCAGGCAGTCATAGGAGAAGATGAGCTGCCTGCCCTAATGGAAACAGACGACGATGAGATGACACCCCAGCGTCCCACAACCCGAACCCCCGGGCCGCAGACAGATACCGATTCGCAGAGAATGCAGCGGTAGCTGATGGCACACAGCACATCTTTAAGATAAAAGCCAAAATAAACATGCTAATTAATTAGGTGCCACCCGGCACGTAAATGTAGGCCCAGATCAGAGGTGATTGCCGATTGCGTCGCCTCTGATCTGGGCTGACATTTACGTGCTGGGCGGCACCTAATTAATTAGCATGTTTATTTCGGCTTTTTTCTTAAAGATGTGCTGTGTGCCTCCTAGCTACCACTGTATCCCTGCATGCTTCGCGGATCGGTATCGGTTCACTGCCTGGAGGGTGGGGCCACTGCCACCCCAACCTCCGACGACTCAACCTAACACACCATCATCAGTGTGCTCGGCGCTGTCTTCCCGATTCCGGTAAGTGATACTACACTGTACATACATTATTTCTACTTTATATAGGCTGTGTATTTTTACGTGTTATTTGGTATGATTTGGCAGCTTCATAGCTTAAAGGTTACTGGAGAGAGTGATTTTGCCAACAGCGCTTGCGTGAGATTTTCTGCCGAGAGCGCTTGCGCCATTTTGCCAAGAGTGCTTGCGTCAGATTTTCGCTACGGAGAACAGTGCCGGCAATGATTGTGGAAAAGTATTTCTACTTTATATAGGCTGTGTATTTATCATATCATTCCTGCTTTTACTATATGTTACTGTTATTTTAGGTTTTGTGTGTTATTTGGCATGATTTGGTAGGTTATTTTTGGGTCTGCAAATGCTCACAAAATTTCCCCATATAAATAAATGGTAATTGCTTCTTCGCTTTACGACATTCCAGCTTACGAACCATTTCATAGGAACACTCTACCTTCGGATGGTGGGAGAAACCCGAATATAAAATGTCATCTCTGTTGTAATGGAGAAATCAATTTGTACTCAGCAATCTTCCACTAACACCAATTGGTAATAGCCAGATATTTTTATTATGTTTAGATTCAACACCTTCATCTTCCCCATTCTTTGGAACATTAACTTGGACTTTTTATTTCAATGCCCACCTCACAAGGCAGATTAGACTCTGACTCATGCAAGGGTGGGACTTTAACTATGTGTTATTCCTAATGCACTGCAATGGAAGGCAAACTAACAAGCAGATTGTTATGCTATGGAAGTGCTTGGGTCATATGACTGCAACTCAGAAAAACAATGGATGGAATAGCAAGAGACCAAGAAATTCAGCAGATGCTGCAAATCCTGAGCAACACACTCAGCAGGTCAGGAAGCATAAATGGAAGGAAATGAACAGTTAATGTTAAGGGTCTCGGCCGAAATGTTAACTGTACCTCTTCTTATAGATGCTGCCTGGCCTGCTGCGTTCACCAGCATTTTTTTATGTGTGCTGCATGTCAGACTATTTCAGCTTTGCTTTCAATACTATTATTCCAAACAAACTCACCAATAAACACTGGACCCTGGGAGTTAATGTCTTCCTTGACTTTCTAACCAACAGACACAATCAGTACAAATAGGCAGCAATACCTCAGTAACGATTAGTTTACGTACTAGTGCTTCCCTTGGTTGTATGGCCAGATTCTGCTCTAACTCAGAATCAGAATCAGGTTTAATATCATTGGCATATGTCGTGAAATCTGTTGACTTTGCGGCAGCAGTACATTGCAATATATGATAATATAGGGGAAAAACATGGATTACAGTTAGAATATATATTAAACAGCTGAATTAAATAAGTAGTGCAAAAATAGAAATAAAACATGCAGTGAGGTAGTGTTTATGGATTCAGTGTTCATTCAGAAATTAGGTGGCAGCAGAGAACAAGCTGTTCCTGAATTGTTCAGTGTGTGCCTTCGTGTTTCTGTACCTCCTTCCTGATGATAGCAATGAGAATAATGCATGACCTGGGAGATGGGGCTCCTTAATGATGGACGCTGCCTTTTTCAGGCACTGCTGCTTGAAGATGTCCTGGAAACCACAGAGGTTTGTGTCCATGATGTAGCTAACTAAGTTTACAACTTTCTGCACCTTACTCTGATGCTGTATAGTAATCCCTCCACCCCTCAATAACAGACGGTGATGTAGCCAGTTAGAATACTCTCCATGGTACAACTGTAGAAATTTAACAGTGTTTTAGGTAACATACCAAATCTCAAACTCCTAATGAAAAATAGCCACTGTCGTGCCTTCTTTGTAGCTGCTTCGATTTATTGGGCCTAGGTTAGATCCTCAAGAGATCTTGACCACAGGAACATGAAATTGCTCACTCTTTCCTCTTCTGATCCCCTATGAGGACTGGTGTGTGTTCCCTCGTCCTGAGTCTGACATTGAGTGTAAGGTTATTGCTGCAACACCAAATAGCTGATATATCTTGCCCCTGTATGCCATCTCTTTACCATCTGAAATTCTGCAAACAATGGTTGTACCATCAGTAAGTGTATAGATCTGTGCCTAGCCATACAGTCATGGGTGTAGAGAGAGTAGAGCAGTGGGCTAAGCACACATCCCTGATATGCGCCAGTGTTGATTGCCAGCGAGGTGGAGATGTTACTTCCAATCTTCACAGACTGTGGCCTTCCGGTTAGGAAGGTGAGGATCCACTTGCGGAGGAAGGTACATAGGCCCCGATTCTGGAGCTCGATCTACAAATTTGCAAATGATGAGTTGGAGCAGGATTGAGAGAGAACTTATTAATGTGATGTCATGGCAGTAACATTTCCCTCAATGTCAACAAAACAAAATAGCTGGTCATTGGCTTCAGAAAGAGGTACAGTGAAAAAGCTATTCTGCAAGCTATCTACGCAAATCATTTCATCACATCAGTGCATTGAGCAAAAGGAAACAACAACAGAATAGTGATCACACAGTGGAGTCTTTAGATGACCCAATGACAACGAAGGTAAAGGTGAATTCCCGCATTAGCATAACTTGCAACGTGGAGATGCACATTATCAGACATGCCTGCTGGCCTCATTCTTCCAGTAGAAGTAGCTCATTCAGGAGGTATTTAAAAAGTGTCCTAATTAATTGGTACACCCTAACTGCAGTGCATATCACTACAAAACACATGTGTTATTGGTGGTATACACGGTAGCCTCTGTGGTGGATGGAATGATTTTTTTTAAAATACTGGGTGGAACTGCAATCAAGGGGGCTGCTTTGATCTGGGTAGCATTGAGCTTCTTGACAGCTGTCAGAACTTTATTTATCCAGGCATGTGAGTATTACAATCATACTTCTGGTCTGAGCTTTGTACACAGCAGAAAGGGTAAGAAATATCAGGAGCTAAGTCATTGACTATACAATATTCAGCCTTTGACCTGCTTTGTGACCAGGATATACCTAAGATGTTGATGGCAAAGCTATTAAAATATCAAGGGTAGCCGGTTGAGCACCCTGTTTAGAACTGTTTGTAGTCTGGAACCTATGAGCTGTCAATTTTCATCAAATGAGTGGTTGTTGTGTAGGTCTTGTTGCTTTACAGGCTTAACTGTCTTTAGCTCTCAAATATTGGCTCAACCTTCAAAGAAGATGGAGAGGATCTTGGACTCTCTTCATTACAGCAGTTTATTTGTTCTCTTCTTCGGTTGTCCATCGAAATCTGATGACGATGTCTACTCCTTTAACGGTGAGATCTTTGATGACTACATAGTCCTATCCTGGACCCACAAGCTCTATTGCAGGTGGAACATGTATATGTAGTAGTGGTGGCAACCATGGCTGCATTTCTCCTGGCTCTCTTCTGCTGTCTTCTGGTTGATCTTTCCGTCGCCAGAATACAAACCCCGTCCCTACACAGCTGTCGCCAAGTGGTACGGTCAGCAGCAACATCCTCTAGGTCCTCAGATCTGATCTTGCACTTCCTTAAAGCATTCTTCATCTGATCCTTATGTGCTCCTTCGGCCTTCCAGCTGAGCGTCGACCATGATGTAGCTGGCCGTATAACACTCTGCGGGAGCCGACATGGGGGCATCCTTATCATGTGCCCCAGCCACTGCAGCTGACGCTGGGTGATCATGGCCTCAATATTTCTGCAGTTGGTCTTTACAAGTATTTCAGTGTGAGGCACCCGCTCACGCCAGGTAATTCCCGGGATGCGCTGGAGGTAGCTTATGTGGAAACACTCCAAGGACTTGATGTGACGGCTGTAGGTTACCCAAGTTTCACAGCTATGAAGGAGGATGGTGACACAGACCACTTGGTATACGGCGACCTTTGTGGAGGGACGAAGGCTCCTGTTCTGAAAGACTCTATGCTGAAGTCTCCCAAAGGCAGCCGATGCCTGTTTAATGCGGCTCTGGATGTCGTTGCCAATGCCGCTATCCTCAGAGAGAATGTTCCCCAGATATTTGAAAGATGGCACTACTGACAGCTTTTCATCACCAACAGTGAAGGCAGGTAGAGTGGGTGGGACACTGGTACCCCACTGGCAAACCACTTCTGTCTTGGTGGTATTGACAGTCAGCCCCATCCTGCTGTACGCTCTCACCGCCACAGCAAGGACAGTCTGAAGATCCTCCAGAGTATGGGCCACAAGAGCACAGTCGTCTGCATACTGCAGCTCCAGGACCCGCTCTCTTCGGAGTTTGGTGGTTGTGTGGAGCCTCCTGATGTCAAAGAGGTTGCCATCTAATCTGACGTCCACTGCCACACTGCTGATGTCTTCAATCTCGTTGTGGAGAAGCTTGGTATCACACAAGAGGAAGATGTTAAACAGCACTGGCGTTTGTACATACCCCTGCCTCACCCCTGTGCTTACAAGGAAGGGCTCGGACTCTTGTCCTCCTATGGTCACCCGAGCAGTGATCCCATTGCAGAACTGGCGAAAGATGTTAACAAATTTATTGGGACAGCCAAGCCTGAGGAGGACATCCCATAAGAGCTCTCTTTGCACAGTGTTGAATGCTTTGGAGAGGTCGACAAAGGCCATAAACAGGTCCTGATGTTGCTACCGGCACTTTTCCTGAAGCTGCCGGGCTGTAGAGATCGTGTCAATTGTGCTCCTGCTCTTCCTAAATCCGCACTGCGATTCAGGCAGCATTGACTTGATGATGTTGCTGATGAGTCTCTGAAGCATCATCTCAGCCAGGACCTTTCCAGCAACAGAAAGGAGTGATATGTCCCTACTATTGCCACAGATGGCCTTGTCACCCTTGTTCTTATAAATGACAACGATGTTTACATTTCTCCATTGCTGTGGGATGTTCTTATCAGCCCAGGCCTTGGTGATGTACTGATAGAGGGTGCGCATACACATGTACCCTCCGTTCTTCAGTAACTCAGCAGGGATATTGTCAGTGCCAGGGGACTTGTTGTTCTTAAGGGAATGGACAGCTGATAGAACCTCCTGGAAGGTTGGTGGTAGACTGAGGTCATGAATAGAAGAAAGTTCAGGCAGTTCGTCCAGGATGGTGGGGTCTGCGTCAGAGTCCTGATTAAGCAGGGTGTAAAATGCTCAGCCCACCTCAGCAGAATGGTATTCTGATTCTTCAGAAGTGTTAGACCATCTGCTGTTTTCAAGGGAGTAACGCATCGATTTATTGGGCTGTAGGTGGTTTTGACAGCATTGTAAAAATTATGCATGTCATTATCATCAAAGGACTGGATTTCATCTGCCTTTTCAGTTCGCCACTCATTTTGTATGGTCCGTATTGCCTTTTGCACTTTCCTCGGAGCTGCCTGCTAATGCTGCCTGATGCTGGTGGATGACGGGTTGTCTAAAGTTGCCCGGTGTGCTTTGTGCATGTCCACAAGCACGTTGTGGATGGTGTCTGAGTTATTGTCAAACCAGTCTTGGTGGTTCCTGCTCTTATGGCCAATGGATTGGGCTGCTGCCTCATACAGCGCAGAGCTGATATAGGTCCACTGTTGTTCCATGGTATTTTCTGAGCTCAGACAAGGTTTCAACCCCCATAGTTTCTCAGCTAGGATGCATCGAAACTCACTTCTTGCTTCCGTGTTTCTCAGTTGGTTGCAATTTAGCCACTTTTTATTGAGTTTTTGCAGCTACAAGTGGGGTGCACTTTCATATGGAGCTTGGCCACAATCATACAGTGGTCAGTCCAGCACTCTGCACCTCTCATGGCATGGGTGATAAGAATATCCTTGATGTCACTACGTCTCACAATGATGAAGTCGCTCATGTTTAGAGCGAGGGTGCATCCATGAGGTCTTATATTTTGCCTTCTGCTGGAAGATGGTTTTGGTTATGGTAAGGTTATGCTCAGAGCAAAGAGTAAGTAGCTTCATGCCATTTGCATTCACCTTGCCAATACAATTTGTTTGTTCACCAACTGATAAAAGGAGGTGCTGGACTACAAAATATAAATTCAATCTTTAGTTGAGAGATTGCTTAGTTCTGCCTGCTCAGCAAGCATGTGTTGCACATTCTTCATTTTGATACCTCTTGTAACTGTAAGATAAAACTAAGTTGGTTAAAATTGTAAGAGAATACACACAGGGCTGTTGATAAAGGGTGGAAAGAAAGATATATTGTTATAGCTCTTGCAAAAATTTGGCACCAGCACAATGAACTGAATGGCTGCCTCCTGTGGGATAGTGTCCAATCATTCCAAACATTTGTACAAAGCTGTGATAATATCCTCCAATGCCTCCACTATGTTATCTAGTTCGGTAAGACTATCTTGGCCTCGCATTATGCTTGAGTATGACTGGTTAGGCAAAATAGATTTCAGCAATGGTTAAATAGTCCAAGTGCCGTCTTCAGCCCAAGAATATCCTCCATTGTGTCATGTGGAACCACATGAGATAAAATCAGGACAGAGCCATTGGCTCTGAACCGGTTATTCATGATTTATTCTAGACCAGCAGCAGTAAAAGTAGATTTTGCCACAACTCATAACCTCATGGTTATAATATTTCATTCTCCTGCTATAATCAAACCAGGGAATTAATCGCCAATTAACTCAACAACCTGGACATAATTGGGATATTGGAGGAGAGAAGAATATTGAGGCAAAAGGCATATGGTCACTGGGAGAATATAAATATAAATCGGCAAGACCAGAGGTCTAGATTGAACATAAGTTACTGGAGCAATTAGGTAGCAGCTCTACAAGCCGTGCCACCCCATGTAGTCAGGTATAAATGGAGCATCAATTGGGAAAAAATATACAAATACTGGAATAGAATCTTCTTCATATGTAATCCCTCAGGATTGATGATGACTTCCACTAGATGGCCAACAAGGCCAGTGTGGGAACAACACTCTTCCACTGGTGGGTACCAATATGGCATCTAGGCAAGTATTTTGTGAAGCAATTCATGCCTTTCACCTCATACACAGAGCTTCCATGAAGTGCTAATGTATGGCTTCAAGATCCTTAATGCTCTTTCTCCACATTTGACTCATGGTCCAGAGACTCCAAGGAGTCAGTGAGGATGCTGCATTTCTTCGCCGAAGGCTACAAACACATCCTTGAATGCTTTCTTCTGTTGTCTTGATAATCTCTTTATTTTCAGAACCTGATTTTGGGCATGTGATTGACAGGGCCTGCTAGTGTAGTCAGCAGTGTAATCAGACTCAAAATTACACAACAGGCAGTGAGTCCAAAAATAAATGTACCATACCTCATTACAATCACAATGAAAAGATTATCTCATTACTGGACTATAGCTAATGTGCTTTGTTACTCTAAAGAAATATACAGTGTGGGGAGAGCACTATTGACAAAGAGGGGTAGACAACAGCTTCTGGAGATATTGAGAGAGATCAAAGGATCCAGGTCTCCTGTCCACACATGAAGCAGGAGCTGCTAGAACCCAGAGTTGGAGTTCTAATATTGCAGATTTAACCAAAGCTTTTGTTTCCTTGTTTTTCTTTTGCATACAAGTATTGTTACATTTATGGTAGACAGTGCTGCATTGAACTTAAAACATGCAATTACTGTAGTGTCTCATGTCAAGCTGAAGTGCACATGAATAAAATGAGCAGTGAGCAGAATTTGATACTTACAAGAGGGATATCACGAGCTTTTTCAATGCGAACAATTTTCACAGTTTCTCCTCCATACTGTGCAACTCTCTCATAGACATGGTCTTCATTTTTCGATTCCAGAAGCATTTCCTGTTTAGCCACTCCATCATGAGCTAAAAGCAGTGCCTGAAACAATCAAATCAAACAAACTGAAGTGCATCATAGCATACACCTGCATCAATACTGCAACCTAATCTCATCCCTCATATTACCTGGGCCAAAAAATATCCACACATCTCTCATGCTTCACCCTAGAGAGATTAAGGGTACTAATTTTGTCAAAGTTCCCAAATGATTACAGTGACATATTAAGTATATTATCGCCCTGATTTTTCTTTTATTATTTGCTAAAAATCAAATCTCTAAAGAATTTAATGAAATTTAAAAGTAATTACCTAGATTAATATTGCACCTGCTAGATGGCAGTATATACAGATGTTTTTATTTTTTGGAAAAAAAATACAGAAAAGTAACCTATTTCCACAAGACAAATAACCTGAAGAGCAACATTTGTTTGCACACTTTAAGCCCAAGCATCTCCACTGAGCCATACAGAATTTACTTTAATGAACCAAACACTGCAAAACTTGAGTCAACAATTCATATATTTTGTAGGATGGATTGTGAAACTATTACCATGTTAAACATGAGAATGAGTAAATCAGAGAGCTAAAGAGTCCTCTGCAAACTTTCCCTATTCACATAAGAACATAAGAAATAGGAGCAGGAGTAGGCCATCTGGCCCATCGAGCCTACCCTGCCATTCAATAAGATCATGGCTGATCTATCCGTAAACTCAGCTCCACCTACCTGCCTTTTCCCCATAACCCTTACTTCCTCTACTATGTAAAAATCTAACTGTATCTTAAATATATTTAGTGAAGAAGCCGCAGCTGCTTCCCTGAGTAGAGAATTCCACGGATTCACCACTCTCTGGGAAAAACAGTTTCTCCTTATCTCCATCCTAAATCTTCTCCCCTGAATCTTGAGGCAATGTCCACTAGTTCTAGTCTCAGCTACCAATTGAAACAACTTTCCTACTTCTATCTTATCTATCCCTTTTAAAATGTTGTATGTTTCTAGAAGATGCCCTCTCATTCTTCTGAATTCCAGAGAGTACAGTCCTAGGCAACTCAGATCTCTCCTCATAGGTTAACCCCTTCATCCCTGGAATCAACCTGGTGAACCTCCTCTGCACTGCCTCCAAAGCCAGTATATCCTTCTTCAAGCATGGAAACCAGAACTGCACACAGTACTCCAGGTGTGGCCTCACCAGTACCCTGTATAGTTGCAGCATGACCTCCCTGCTCTTGAATTCAATCCCTCTAGCAATGAAGGCCAACATTCCGTTTGCCTTCTTAATAACCTGTTATACCTGCAAGCCAACTTTTTGTGATTCATGAACAAGCACTCCCAAGTCCCTCTGCACAACAGCATGCTGCAACCTTTCACCATTTAAATAATAATCTGCTCTTCTATTATTCCTTTGAAACTGGATGATCTCGCATTTACCAACATTGTATTCCATCTGCCAGACCTTGGCCCATTCACTTAACCTATCTATATTCCTCTGCAGACTCTCCACATCATCTGTACAATTTGCTTTTCCATTCAGTTTAGTGTCATCAACAAATTTTGCTACACTACACTCAGTCCCCTCTTCCAGATCATCAATGTAAATGTTAAACAGCTGCGGACTCAGCACCAACCCCTGCAGCACCCCACTCACCACTGACTGCCAACCAGAGAAACACCCATTTATACCAACTCTTTGCCTTCTATTGGTTAATTAATCCACTATCCATGCCAATACACTTCCTCCTATTCCATGCATCCGTATCTTATTTATTGTGCGCCACCTTATCAAACGCCTTCTGGAAATCCAAGTATACGACATCCACCTGTTCCCCTCTATCTACTGCACTCATTATGTCCTCAAAGAACTCCAGTAAATTTGTCAAACAGGACCTGCCCTTTCTGAATCCATGCTGCATCTGTCTAATGGAACCACTCCTTTCTAAACGTTTCGCTATTTCTTCCTTAATGGCAGCTTCAAGCATTTCCCCGACTACAGATGTTAAGCTAACTGGCCTATAGTAGCCTGTATTTTGCCTACATCCTTTTTTAAAGTGGCGTGACATTTGCTGCCTTCCAATCCGCCGGGACCTGCCCAGAGCTATAGAGTTTTGAGAAATCATTACCAACACGTCTACTATAACCTCCGCTAATTCCCTCAGCACCCTGGGATGCATCCCATCAGGACCAGGGGACTTATCTACCTTCAGGCCCTCTAGTTTGCTCATCACTATCTCTTTAGTGACAGTGATTTTATCGAGGTCTTCACCTCTCATTTCGTCCATAACATCTTTCTTTGCATATTAGACGCATCCTCCACCGTGAAGACCGACACAAAAATAGTCGTTCAATGCCTCAGCCATTTCCTTATCACCTAATATCAATTTCCCCTTCTCGTCTTCCAACGGACCTACGTTGACTTTAGCCACCCTCTTCCGCTTTATATATTTATAAAAACTATCTGTTTTTATACTTTGTGCTAATTTACTTTCATACTCTATCTTCCCTTTCCTTATTTCTTGTTTAGTTGTTCTTTGTTGCTTTTTGAAGTTTTCCCAATCCTCCAGTCTCCCACTACTCCTTGTGACTTTGTACCCATGAGCTTTTAATTTCATACTATCTTTCATTTCCTCAGTTATCCAAGGCTGGCTCTCCTCACACTTACTGTCCTTACTTTTGACTGAAATATACTTTTGTTGAGCACTGTGAAAAATCTCTTTGGAAGTATTCCACTGTTCCTCAACTGTTCTACCAAATAGCCTGTGCTCCAAATCCACATTAGCCAACTCCTCTTTCATCCCGTTGTAGTCTCCCTTGTTCAAGCATA
The DNA here is from genome assembly GCF_030028105.1 of Mobula birostris. Classification (NCBI taxonomy): domain Eukaryota; kingdom Metazoa; phylum Chordata; class Chondrichthyes; order Myliobatiformes; family Myliobatidae; genus Mobula; species Mobula birostris. The sequence continues at coordinate 175,676,689 of NC_092370.1, read as the reverse complement.
ATACACTAGTTTTAGATCTAACTATTTCACCCTCCATCTGTATGCGAAATTCAATCATAGTCTGATCACTCTTTCCAAAAGGATCCCTGACTACAAGATCGTTAATCTTACCTGTCTCATTGCACAGGACTACATCTAAGATAGTATTTTCGCTTGTAGGTTCACTAACATGCTGCTCAAGAAAGCCATCACGGATGCATTCTATGAAGTCCTCCTCAAGACTTCCTTGACCAACCTGATTCACCCAATCTATGTGGAAATTAAAATCACCCATTACAACTGCCGTTCCGTTCTTACAAGCCTGAGTTATTTCTTGGTTAATCGCCTCTGCCACTGCAATATTTTTATTAGGTGGCCTATAGACAACTCCCACCAGTGATTTTTTTTCCCTTTTCTATTCTTAATCTCTACCCAGATGGACTCAACATTCTGCTCCGTAGATCTTATATCATCTCCCACAATCGCCCTGGTCTCATCCCTAATCAAGAGCACCACCCCACCTCCTCTGCCTTCCTGCCTATCTTTCTGTATTACCTGATACTCTTGGATATTTAATTCCCAGTCATCTCCACCTTGCAACCAGGTTTCTGTAATGGTCACTAAATCATATGCCTCGGTACTGATCTGTGCCACAAGTTCACTAACCTTGTTTCTAATACTACGGGCATTTAGATAAAGTTCCCTAAAACTCATTGTCCTTTTAGAATCTAGTGACCTATGCGATTTTTGCTTTTTACTTTTATGCACTCTACTCTTACTTTTTACTTCACTAACTCTAGCTTTGGACTCTGCATGACTTCCCTCTTCTTTTCTGTGTGGGTTCCCATCCCCATATGGTACTAGTTGCTCTTTTAATGTAAAACAAGCTTTACTTTTTTAACTAGATAAACATTAATTGCAAGGAAAAAAAGTTTATTTAAACTTTCCAAAAGAATTCATGACTTCTAAGTGAGCTTAATCTTCTATATTTGTAAACAAATTCAGTGAAACAAGAATTAACAACAAACAAAGGAAGTACATACATCGAAGAGTGGTGATGCAAGAAGAGCACTGAGTTCCTGTCCATCCTTTTGATGACTAATGGTTAAAATCTTTTGGACCTTCAAAAAAAAAACAATGTACAAAAATGCATTAGCATTATTATGTATATATCTTATGTGCTTAAATTGCTATCTTTTAATCAGCACGTCTTGAATCTTTCTCCATCTACTGACAAGTTTGTTCAAGAACAGAAGGCTATCAAATGTGAACTGATCACTGACTTTATTGAAATATCTGTAGAACAGAAGTCATGGCAAACGTACATTTATTGCTCAACCCCAAATATTTGCAGTTTGCACAGCATCGGGAATTTATCAAATGGCCCCTCAGGCTCACTATTCCTTTCAACATTGACAAGGATGTTTCTGGATCTCAATTACATTCAGTCAGCTATTCCTCAGAACAAGCCTTCCACAAACAAGAGAACATCTGCAAATATGGTTGCTGGAAATCTGAGCAACACACACAAAATACTGGAGGAACTCAGATCCTCCAGTTCTCTTTCTGTTCTGGTCTCAGCCTTAAAAGATACTCAACGACAGAGCATCCATCCTTCTCAAGCTAGCAGATTCCAAAAACTTACAACCTTTTGCATTCTGTTTAAACTCAAACCTGAAACTATGCCCAGTAATTCTGGTCTCTCCAGCGAGGGGAAGCAAAACCTGAAACTATGCCCAGTAATTCTAGTCTCTCCAGTAAGGGGAAGCAGATTCCCGCCCCCCCCCCACAGAATTTTGCTTCAATGAAATCACCTCTCACTCTTTCCAGTACATACAGGGCAATCATAAGCCGTCATCATTCAATGCCTCAGATCAGTGCAGTAAATCCTTACTGCAGCAACTTGAAGATAAATAAACAAAACAAACAAAACCAAATACTGCAGCTGGCTTAAAATGTGATATAAACAAAGACAGGTAGCATTTATGGAGAGAGAAACAGAGAAAGGCTTCCAGAAATGTCAGTAGAATTGTGTGTGTGTTCTTTTAAAAAGAGCTTTGCAAGGTCTCATCCAAGTATACTTCAAGAACATTTGGACTTGTACTACCCAAGTGCAATAGTTAATGTTATTTGGAATACAGTTAACTAATTTTGAAATCGGTGACTTTACTTTGCCATTTTAAGTGCCTTCAAGCATTTTACAAATACACAATCCCCAAAAGCAGCAATTTATTGAATAATTAACAATTTATATGAAGAATTTGTTGACACAAAGTTTCTTCAGCTCATCAAATCTTCCCCGTCTCTTTCACTATATAGTTTTTTCAAAAAGATTAGAAGTACTTTCAATTTTTTCCACTGTAATTAAATAGTAAGCTACGAGATTTTAAACAATCACCGAAGTCATCCCCCACAAGTTCCAAAAAATGTATTGAGTGAATGCCACATCATCACATTCATGGAGAGAATGCAAGGGATAGGGAACACAGCAATGCTGGAAGTACTTAAAAATGTGCTTTAGAATGTTCAGTTATGAACAGTGGTGAAATAGAAGGAAGAATGAATATGCAAGTACTGGATTAACAAGTTAATAGAATTTAGATATTAGATACCCTGTCATACTTGCCAGACTGCTCTGAGAGTATCTCATAAATCTGTGAGCAAGGAGGACAAGGTAGCAGTTGCTGAGGAACACTGGCACCTGCAGGAAGTCACACATTATACCGAGATTCATCTTTGTGGGCCCACATCCTATCCATCCCTACCCACCTACACTTAAAAGAACCAACTCAGGACAATTCATCTCCAATTTTAAAGGCTCACATTAGGGTTGGGCAAAAAAATACCGGCCTTGCCAGCAACGCCCACATTTCACAAGTGAATAAAAAAAGGGCATCAGTATTCTAATGTATATAATAAAAAAGAATCTACAATTTTACCAAATATATTCTGTTGACTAAAATATAACAAGTTACAACTCAATAAAGAACTTTCGATCAAACATTTTACAAAAACCTACAGAGAAATGTAAAATATTTAAGACAATAAAAATTAAATTTCCATAATGGAACAGCTATTTTTAAAATGGTACATACATATATTGGTAACAAAATCATTTCATGATATCCTACTGCATATGTGTTGCAGCAATTCATAACAGTTTCACCCCAATAACTTCCTCTGGAAATAGTGACTGTTTCTTTTCTCAATGCAGATGTTCACTCATTCCGTCTTCAGGAAATTCAATGACTTCATTACTGTACATATTGATAAACTCTTCCACAACTTTATTACTTAGTAAAACAAAAACCTCTACCCATGATCTCTGACGCATTCATTATGTTGCAAGCTTACACCAGTGACTGTCCCGCACTTTTCCTACACTACACCGACAACTGCACTGGTGCTGCTTCCTGCACCCGTGCTGATCTCGTTGATTTCATCCATTTTGCCTCCAACTTCCACCCAGCCCTCAAAATTCAAGGTCCATTTCTGACACTTCCCTTCCTTATCTCACTGTCTCTATCTCCAGAGACAGCTTATCCATCACTATTATAAACCAATGGACTCTCACAGCTACCTGGACTATACCTCATCCCACCCTGCTACTTGTAAAAACACCATCCCCTTCTCTCAATTCCCCCGTCTCCGCTGCATCTGCTTTAAGGATGAGGCTTTTCATTCTGGAACTAAGGAGATGTTCTCTTTTTTCAAAGAAAGGGGCTTCCCTTCCTCCACCATCAACACTGCCCTCAACTGCATCTCTTCCATTTCATGTACGTCTGCTCTTACCCCATCCTCCCACCTCGCTACCAGGGATAGGGTTCCTCCAGTCCTCACCTATCAACCCACCAGCCTCCGCGTCCAGTACATAATTCTCCAAAACTTCCGCCACCTCCAACTGGACTCCCAAACACATTCCCCACCCCCACTTTCCGCAGGGATCGCTCCCTACCCGACTCCCTTGTCTATTCCTCCCTCCCCACTTATCTCCTGGCACTTACCCTTGCAAGTGGAACCAGTGCTTCACCTGCCCCCACACCTCCTCCCTCACTACCATTCAGGGCCCTAAACAGTCCTTCCAGGTGAGACAACACTTCACCTGTGAGTCTGTTGGGGTCCTACACTGTGTTTGGTGCTCCCGGTGTGGCCTCTTGTACATCGATGAGATCCGACATACAAACGTAGATTGGGAGACCGCTTCACCAAGCATCTACGCTCCGTCCACCAGAACAAGTGGTATCTCCCAGTGGCCACCTATTTTAATTCCACTTTCCATTCCTATTCCAATATTCCATCCATGGCCTCCTCCAATGTCGGGATAAGGCCACATTTAGGTTGGAGGAACAACATCTTAAATTCTGTCTGCGTAGCCTTCAACCTGATGGCATGAACATGGATTTCTCAAACTTCCAGTAATGCCTCCGCCATCCCCGTTCACCATTTCCCATCCCCTCTCTCATGCGATTTTCTTGCCCGCCCATCGCCTCCCTCTGGTGCTCCTCCCCCCCCACCTTTCTTCTTTCTTCCATGGCCTTCTCTCTCTTTCACCAATCAACTTCCTAACTCTTTGCTTCATTTCTCCCCCTCCAAGTTTCACCAAGCGTCTGGTGTTTCTCTCTCCCCTTCCCCCACCTTTCAAATCTACTCCTCAGCTTTTTTTCTCCAGTTCTGCCGAAGGGTTTCAGCCCAAAGCATTGACTGTACTTTTTTTCTATAGATGCTGCCTGGCCTGCTGAGTTCCTCCAGCATTTTATGTGTGTTGCTCGGATGTCCAGCATCTGTAGATTTTCTCTTGTTTGTGACCCATTCTCTCTTAATGGCTAGAGCAAAATCTTAACACACTTTAACCATTATCTAAATTCTAGTAAATTCATTATCATTAGTTTTGTTGATGAAGCATAGAGCTGTCAGTAGGGACGAACAGCATTTCCACTAACTGAAAAGATTTTACTACTTGAAAAAAAATTTTACTCATGTAGATAGCTGTCTTCACCCTGGGGCAAAGGCAAATGCTCAAAGGGAAACCAAGGAATTTTGAGGATGGAAGAGTAACTAAAGTCACGTTCCAAGTAATTGCGAAGACATTTGAAAGAACTGAGGAAGGTAACGCTGAGAAAGGAAGTAGCTCTGATTGGGATCCCAGGGGAAATAGATAAAGACTGAGAAAGAAAACTATCAAGTAACATAATGTGTAAACTGAAAACATTGGTTAAACGTAATGGCCAGGAGCTGTGGGTCAAAGAATGGAGTTCTAAATAGAGTGAACATAGCACAGTACAGCTGGGATGAACGGATTACACACTTCTGCATTCACTTTTGATTCAGGTGTCTGCAAATGGGGAGAAGAAAAATCTTCAAATTGTTCACTGGAGTTAGTCTCACTAACACAGAGTACAGAAGGGTGACACAATGTACTCCTTGGGATTACACTGCATTGTAACCAGAGACCAATTTCTGAATACACTGAGCACCAGATTTAATCCAAAGAGAATATCTGGAAGGGTAATGATTACGCAGGCACACAAATATAATTTTGAGAGTTGAGCAAGTTAGTTGGATTTAGTAATGAGCTGAAGAAAATTATAGCTCATGCTAGACTTGGATAACATCACCTAAAACTTTACATCAATGATGACAATACAATTTCACCTTCTGAAGATGATCCAACATGCATGAAGGACATTCAGTGCAGCCAGCATACAGATAACAAATATGTAGGTGGGGTGGGGGGGGAAGAGAGGAATAAAAAAAAGATTTCAAGAAGACAGGTATGATCAGGCAGACATAAGAGAAGAAACCATCAGAAAATGCTGCCATTGCAGTGGAGTATGAATAAATTAACTTCTCATATTCCAGAATAACAGATGACTGAAGTGACATATTATTTAACAGTACTGAAATGGGCTTCAGAAGGTGCCATCAAAATATTGCTAATACTGGGGTAGAAATTTATCTTTGGTTTTATTTTAAGAGCTGCAGTCAACGATGCTGCACATTATACACATTTTCTAAGCTTTGTTTCATTGAAGTCAACAGGACTAAAATTTTGGGAATGGAAGATAATGCACAATAATACCATAAGCACACAGTTAATGCTAGCTGTCAAGAACAAACCTCTACCCCATAAAATTCTATATTAAAAATGCAATTCTCTAATCAAATTAACAATTGACCTACCTCCTGGGATAATTCCTGTGCATTGGAGCTTATAGGGTAAGGTGGACTCATCTTGTGCATGTGAACTGCTACTGTATTGTGAATGTTGAAGGCATTTTGGAAATCTTGGTTCTGAACCAGCTGCAAAATGAGTGCCACATCATCCTGACTCTGACTGTCAACCAGGTTATGTTGGATATGTTTTAGAGAAGACAGCAGTTCATCTACCTCTAGAGTTCAAGAACAAAAAAGTCTTGTTAATAGAATGATTCAAAAGCATATAATAATTCTTCTTGCAGGCACAATTGCCAGTAAACAAGTGACTCAGAGACTAGACATACCTCAATTCTAATCCACAGATAATGAATTGCCTAGTTCCATATCTGTCAGCAATTTATAAAGAAGTGAACTAAAAAAGGGCTTTAGCAAAAGAAAGAGTGGGCTAGAGAGAAGGGAGCAGCTAAGGAAAATTACATGGAAGAGGTCATGTATGGTTTCATACTTAGTGACATTCTCCTCCAAGAGTTGAACAACTTATGAAAAATCATCATTAAGACCTTTGAGAAAATTAGGCTGTGGATGAAATTATAGAAGGCAATTGGCAGAATGACACCGTTGTCTTTTAAGGAAAAGAACATTGGGAAGATATCATGTTTCGTCTGCTCACATCCCAAAATACATTTATGATATATTTTTATATACTGCTGTTGACCTATTATTAATAGGGAAAAAAAATAAAACCCAATTATAATTTCAGTTACAACATCATGCACCAGTGTTATAAAACTAATAACAAGTTTCAAATTTAGATTAAATATTAATATAAAATATTCCTGCATCTAGACAGCCAGCTCCATTTGAAGCAAAGGTGGGTAGTTAAGTGTTCAAATTTTTAGAAGATATTTTTCAGTGATGGAATGCACTTTCATTTCACAAATCCAATTAGCATCAGCTATAACCACAAGAGTGTTACAATAATGCTCATAAAACAGGCAGCAGTCCTTCTACCTATTTCAATAAAATATCCTTTCAAATAAAAATCAAGAGGTGAATCCTCCTGTTTCGCTTTTCGCACCTTGTATGTCAGCCACTAATTGTGTACCTTCTGACAATGATTTTTAAATGGTATTCTCATTTCATCTAAATTAGGTTAGGTTTGACAATGAAGTTACATCTATTAAAATTCAGCTGAAAATATCCAACATAATAGAGACACAGCATAGAAACAGACCCTTCTGCCCACAGAGTTCAAACCCATATACTATCCTACCCGAACCCATCTCGCTTTTCCCCACCCTCCCAGCAACTCAACTATATTCTACCACTCAGCTTCACAACAGGGGCAACCTATGATAGCTGATCAACCAACCAATTTGCACACGTTTGGGTATGGTAGAAATATCTGAACAAAACCCAAGTGGTCATGGGGGAGAACTCCAGACAAACAGCACCAGCAGTCAGGATTGAAACTGGGTCACTGGAGCTTTGAGGCAGCAGGTCTATTAGCTGCACCAAATAACTTAATGCTGACTAGCAGGCATTTGCATCTCCCACAAAGATGGGCACAATTTGACCTAAATTCTTTCTGTATTGTGGATTGGCTAAATGTCAAGTAAAACTGATTCAGTCATAAGTTGCTCACCGGAAGCAGAATGGTACTATGATACAACAAAATCTACAAGGACCTCCTGAAAACAGAGCAACATTTTTTTGTGGATAAAGAGAACGTCAGAAGTTAAGCAATCGCTGATCAAGCAACCAAACGATACATCGTTGGATGTGGTAGAAATATCTGGATGGAACCCAAATAAGCAAAGGATATATGAATGCTCAGCACGAGAACCAGCATTAATAAAATATGCTTTTCAAAGGCTAGCATAGTGGCATTTTACAATTTAACACAATAAACATATCCTAACTTCAAAACAATAACTTCACATCTACAAATTTCAATGGAAGAAAAATGATGTATTTTAATCACTGGTATGCAGACAGAATTGTTTCAAATACCGTTCATAAAACAGAAAAGGTGTCAATAAAAAGATTAATCAAATTCATTCTGCATTTATCAACCACAACTTGCCACCAACAGTATGCCATGCATGCTCACCATTGTTGACCTAATGTAAGGAACTGTCCGTGTTGACTTGCAGTGCTTAGATGTCAAATGGCAAAGCAATGTGATGTGGCAAGCTATGAATGTAATATTATCACATATCTTAGAATAAGCTCTACTCATGAAATAGAAGGAAAAGACAGTTGGCTTCCTGTCAGTAACTGTTCTTGAATGTTCTTCACGTTCAGAAGATTAAAATATTATTTAGAATCAATAAAAACACATCCTAATTATCATTAGAAATTAATGTAACAAGGATAAAACCACTTAAATTACAAAAGATATTGAGATAAGCTAAATTAAAATGTGTAATAAAAATCTCCGTCGTATATTTAATTGACTCCTTTGCAGCAATTAATAGTTCCTTTCTATTCAAATGAATGGACTCGAGTACAATAGATGGAAAACGAACTCCGTAAAGAACACTAAGTCTGAAGGTGACACTATAGGTTAAGAGCAGGCAGCAAGTTCAGGATTTCTCCTTTCAGGTGGATATTTCAAAGTTGGATTCATATGCTGAGAAATACCAAGTTTAGCACACAACTGCTAACAATTTACAGCCAGCCTATTCCACAGCCTTAACAGGTTATAGCACTGAGATAATGCAGTGGATACGAAGAAAATAATTTTTAGATTTAAAAACTATTGTGACTCAATTCACCACTGGAGATTGGAGGATGGGGACAAGAGAACTGAACTCTGTATTAACATTCAAAACATAACGGACAAGAAAAGAAATAATCTTCTGAAAGAATAACATCTTTGCTTTGCTTTTCATGTATTGCTTTGGCTCAGATATTTAGTGATGCTTGAATTAATCATTCAATATAAGGGAGAATTAGACAGTGATGAACAGAGAAACAGTGGTGACAACAGTTGGATAACATGCAGGAACTAATATTAATAGATTATTAACACTCAACCATCAAAAGGAAAATTTGCATTTTATGGCAAAATTTAATTTTTACTGTAAATGGGTTTAACTTGCACCTGGTCACCACTGATCTTTGCCGTTCTTATGGTGTGTACTATGAATAGCAGCCTTAACTTTTACAACAGAAGATAAACATGCAAATATTTCATTTGGAGAACTAGACTTGGATGTGCCATAACGTACTAATATTTTAAGCCACCTGATTCATTATACATGGAAAACAATAATTACATAGGCACACACTACGTATTTCTAGAGCAGGGGTTCTCGACCTTCATTATGGTATCGACCCCTACCATTAACCAAGAGGTCCACGGAGCCCAGGTTGGGAACCCCTGTTCTACAGCAAGACAATTGTATTGCATTAGAAACATTATACCTTTGATTTAAGATCTAGTAATGACTTCTTCACACATATTGCCAAGTTACATACCAAGTACTTTAACTGCATTGCTGGGTCCCTCTAAAATAAAGTCCTCTTCTTTATCAAATGTTGGATTGTCAATGCCAACTTTAGGCTGAATTTGTGCCAGCTTCTTCAGTCGAATGGAAGAATTAAGGTCAAATTCCTGCTTTTTTCCCTCTTCTTCTCGCCTACGACGCATATCATCCTGCTGCTGGCGAATGCGCTCTAACTGAGCACTTCTGCGTATTGGCATAGTTCGTGAACCCAAATCATCAGGGCAATCTACAGCCATTTCTCTGTGTCTGGATGGTTCGTCACGGGATGAAAGGTCTAAATTCTTAGCAGTACATTCTGATTCATCTGCAACTTGTCCATTCATATGCGAGGTAGTCATGACTGAAACTTTTGTCCTTAAGTTAATTGTTTCTGGAACCTGTACTGAAAGCTTGGTTCCTTATCAGAAAATTCATGTTAATGACGATAGAGGTGCTTGATATTAACTTCACATTCCAGTCTACTTAAACTGAGGCTCGCCTGGAGAAAGAATAGTGAAGAAATGAGTTCAAACCATGTATAAAACAAATCCAAAGAAATCTAACATTATCCACAATTTCAACGTATATTTATTTTCCCCAGTACTATTAGGTTATGCAGACATAAACTCATACTCCTAAACTGAACATGAACACAACCTTCCCAGACTTTCCAATGCAATGACACCCTAACTTTGAAGTTATTTAACATCCGAGTTCTTGCTTCAGATTTCCCTAGTTGGTAACAAAGAAATAAGCAGTGGCCAAGTTTCTGTCACAGGGTCTACTGCATTACTCCTCACTGATTTCAACAACGAAGCTTTCACTCCCACTGCCCGCCCCATCCCTAAGTGCTTTCCATTTTGGTCAAACTCAGAATATTGAGTAGCAGCCAGCAGACATATGAATGATACTGCCAGTTAGCACTTTCTCCACCTCTAGGGTCAGTGTTCCCACTGTTAATATTTAACTATTATTTCTGACCGTGCAAAGGTGGACATCACAGAATGCAGAAAATAATTAACACATCAATCACACTCTCCAATAATAAAGACAGCTCTACATGCTAAATGACAGGTTTGCACTGTGTATACAATTCACAAACTTATATAAAATGGACTAATTCTCTTTAACAGAAAATTGTAAAGCCAAAATATTAGACTTAAAGCAATAGCAGCAGAATTTGAAGGGAGAGAAAGCAAAATTGTTATATCCAGGGGGTGGCAGGAGTCTGGAACTCACTGCATGAAAGGCTGGTAGCAGAAACCCTGATCACATTTAAATGATTAGTTGGGTGTGTATTTGAGAAGCAATGGTCTGCAGGGCTACAGACCAGAGTTATGGAATCATCATACAGTACAGAAACAGGCCTTTTTGACCTATCTCTTCCATAGTGACTACACTGATTACATTTGTCCACATTAGACCAAGTGCTATAAATTTAGATTACAGGATTTTGTGCCCAGTTCTGGTCACTGTACTACAGTAATGATGTGGAGGTTTTGGATAAGGTTTTTTGAGGTTCTTCAGGATTCTGTGCAGGTTGTTATATTACATACAAGGGGAGGCTGGACAAACTCGGAATGTTTTCTCAATATCACTGGAGAGAGGGTAAGTAGAGTCTTATCCCCCAGGGTGAAAATGTCAAATACTAGAGGGCATAAGATGAGTGAGAGAAAATTCAGAGGAAATTTGAGAGGCAAGTTTTTTTTAAAAAAACAAAACAGCCGTAAGTGCTGACAGGACTGAAGACTGAAGCAGATACAACAGCAATGTTTAAAAGTAATTTAGAATAGGCAGGGAATAGAAGAGCAACAAACAATCTGCTGGGGGAACTTAACAGGTTGATAAGCATCTGTGGGAGGGAAAGGGCTTCATAAATTTTCTTTAATTTCCCATTTTATTTTTTAGCCCTGATGGCAACCACTGAAAATCAAGAACTTTATTTGCACTTCTTCCTTTAACACAACAATAACTGACCAACCTTTTGAGGCATTGGTTTTTTTTGGTCAAGGGCAATCTGGCCCAGACTATCTGGTGCAATGGTAGATAGACTTCTCTCTATTATTGCCAATTGTCATTCCAAAAAAGGAATACAAGCCAAGTTAAATTTAACATAACCATGCTCTTATATCAAAGCTGAATTCAGAAGTCTCAAATTTTATATTGCATTATTTTGTTTGTAAAGTGGAAGAAAATCAGCACCTAATTCAGGAAACAAAGGATGGCAACTCAAGGGAGATAGTGCCTCTTTAAGGATAACTTGCCAAAATGCAAAAAGGTTCTCTGTTGCTTCTGTTATTTCATGCATACAGATGAAAATAAACCAAAGGCCTAGAACAGCCCCTTCTCTACTGCTGCTAGGTATCTCTCACTGGAGGTGGGGTAGGTAGAGTCTTTTCCCCCGAGGATGGAAATGTCAAATACTAGAGGGCATAGGTTTAAAATGAGTGAGAGAAAATTCAAAGGAAATTTGTGAGGCAAGTTATTTGTTTTCAGAACAGAGTGGTAAATGCTTGGAAGACACTGCCAGGGCAGATGATAAAAGCAGCAATATTTAAAAGTCATCTAGAATAGGCAGGGAAGAGAAAGACAGCAACAAGCAAACTGCTGGAGAAACTTAGCAGGTGGAGAGAGAAGGGAATTGCTGACATTTTGGGCTTTTTGTCTCCAGGGTATAGAGGGATATGGACCATGTACAGGCAGGTGGGTTTAATTTAGGCTGGCATAATGGTTGACGCAACATGTTTGAGCTGAAGGGCCTGTTCCTGTGTGTATTGCTTTGTTATATATTTAGTTCCCAAGACTAGTTTAATTTCTTAAACAAAGTCCTCTTCCTCTTGTCCTGATTTTCAGATCCCTCCATGGTCCCATCCACTCATAACTCTTTAATTTCCTCCAGCTCTATAAACCTTCAATATAGTTGCAGACACCCAGTTCTGCTCTCTTATTCATTCCTGTATTTAATTGCACTATTATTGGTTTCATCAGTAATAGTTTTATGGTCTGGAATTCTATCCCCAAAGATATCTGCCTTTTTGTTTAATCTACATATTCACAAAATCCTTAAATTCTTATACCTTTTGTGGAATAATAATGGCAGACACAGACTGTTGTACTGTCATGGCCACAAAATCCAACTAATTGAAGCATGAAACATCTGTACTTCCTGGTTGGAGGGAATCAAAAGAACTTGGGTCCGTAAAGACCATCCATAGAAATTATTGATCTAATAGACCAATTTGGTATCTTTATACCTGATACGACTTCTATGCCAATTCCGATGTGCAGAAAATGAATCAAATTCAAGGGAACTTATGGTGGAGAAAAGTAAGAACCAATCCTTCATTTCAATCCAGATTCCACGTTGACTCGGTAACTGGAGTGGGTGACCCAAAGCTCCCATTCTAACTTCCTTTATATTTCCCAGGTTCAACTAAAAAGAAAATTTACTCCACAGTTTCAATTTAACTTTTCTAAAGCACATGGTGGAGCTGCAGATTCAGAAATTAGTAAAAGTGGCAACAGTTAGGTTCAGTTACTTGCTTCTATAAAAATTACAAAATAAAAGTTAGAGGGTCAGTGAATGAGTTTTGTACAACACAGAATCTGGCCCCTTCAGCCCACCATGCCAATCATTTGCCATCTACACTAATCCCATTTGCCTGTATTAGTCTGTAATCCTCTACACCTTTCCTATGGAAGTACCTATCCAAATGCCTTTTAAACATAATAGTATCTGCTTCTACCACATCCTCTGATAGTGCATTCCAGATAACTACCACTTTGTGCTTGGAAAAGCTTTACCATTCAGATGTCTTGTTTCTCTTCTCTCATTTTAAACCTGCACCCTCTAGTTTGAGACTTCCTTGCTTGGGAAAAAGTCTCTAGACTATCTATTCTATCTACTTAATTTTATAACCTCTACAAAACTACCGTTCAGTCTCCTACATTCCAGTCAAAATAAATCCGGCCTATCCAATCATAACCACAGTTCTGCAATACAGGCAATATTCTGGTGAAACTCTGGTGCAATCATATGTATTTCTCTTCAATGCACAAGCTTGGAAAAGTGCACATATTTCTGAAAGCAATATCAATCAACAGGTCAATTTGTAAATTCAGTATTGCAGCACAGTCACTAATGCTGGTTAAAGTATTTGCTTCAGGATCAGTTAGTGAATTTATCACAAATTCTTTAGTTTTCGTGACAGCACTTTTTAAAATCTCCCCCTTGTATTTCATGACATTATATAAAACACTTTTTCTTCTCCCCCAGACTTCCAGGGCAGCTGGAATTCCTCATCCTGTCATCATTCGCATTCTTAAGAACTTGACCCCTGTTTCTGTAGCAACAGTTTTGTCAGCTATCAAGATACCTTGGCACCATATCAAAAGGTACTTACATCACTCTGGGAGAATGTCCACATTTCATCTGCTTCTTTCTCTCCCACATCAACTCAGGCTTTGTTAAGTGGTCTGCACAATATAGAAAAATATTTTCTTTGTAAACAAGTAATCATCTATGAGCACAACCAAAACATATTGCTCCCCCAAGTCCATGACATCAAATAGTTTAAGTTTAATCCTAAGAATCTAACAGATCATATATGCAATAAAGAATTACCTATAAAGTATCTGATCTACAGTGCCTTGTAAAGGTTGTAAAAGTATTTGGCCCCCAACCCTTTGTTCACATAAATAGGCATCACAACCAGAGATTTTGATCAATTTTACTGAGTATGTTTATTTGTGAATCACATGCTCCTTTTATCACAGTACAGCCCCAAAAAATACCAGGAAAAATTGTAAACAATGAAAAACTAAAACTTCAAAAACTAAGTTGTCAGCAGTTCAAAGTATTCATCCCCCTTTCCTCAGTACTTAGTCGAACCACCTCTCACAGCTATTATAGCCAGTAGTCTTTAGTCTTTCTGCATAAGCCTTCGTTTTGCACAACATGAGGGAACAAGATTTGCCCATTCCTCTTTGTAAACTTGCTCAAACTGTGCCAAGTTAGCTGAGGAGCAGTGGTGGACAGCAATTTTAAGGTCTTGCCAGAGATGTTTGATCTGGTTAAGGTCTGTACTCTAACTGGGCCACTCAAGTTCATCAATTTTCATCATTTGAAGCCACTACATGGTTGCTTTGTCTGTGTGCTTTGGGTTGTTGTCTTGCTGAAAGATGAACTTCCACCCCAGTTTAGGCTTTCTAGAACAGGCTAGCAAAATCTCTGTATTTAGCAGCATTCATCATCCCATCAATCCTGACCACATTTCCAGTCCCTGCTGTTGAAAAGCATCCCCATAGCATGCTACTTCCACCATACTTCACAGTAGGGATGGTGCTACCTGGCTGATGCTCAGTATTAGATTTATGCCACACGCACTGTTTAGTGTTGAAGCCAGAAAGTTCCTCTTTAGTCTTGTCCAACCACAAAACATTCTTCTACATCTTTACAGTATCGTCTAAGTGATGCTTTGCAAAGCCTTCACAAGCAAGAATATGCTTTTTTTTTTAAAAAAAGCATGCCATGGCTTCTTCCTTGCCACTCTTCCATAAATACCCTTTCTGAGCAAGCCTTAGAAATGGGGACACCTCTTTTTCCCTTATTAGGGAGAGACAGAGCCTGGTGTATGTCAAATTACCGGGTGAACAAGTTGTCTTTAGGGTACTGCAAGTCTGTGTCTTTATTGATGCCTTCCTGCACGCTTGAGTGCTCGGTGGGGGGGCGCCAATGCTTTTTGCTGGTGGGGGGGGAAGGGAGGTCGTTGCCTTGCTACTGCTTATGTGCGGGAAAGGGTAGTTGGGGGTTTGGGGTTCTAACATTTAACTGTCATTTATTCTTTGGGGCACTCCTCTGTTTTCGTGGAAGTTTGCGAAGAAAAAGAATTTCAGGATGTATATTGTACACATTTCTCTGACATTAAATGTACCTACTGAGAATCTGCAAAGCCATAAGACACTGTGGAGCCATGAACTTCATCTCCAGTTGCAGCCACTGACTTCTGCAGTTCAGTCAGAGTGATTGTTAGCGTCACAGTATAGCCTCTCTTACAAGTGCCATTCTTCTCTGGCGACTATGTTTAGAGGGGCGATCTGATCCAGGCAGGGTGGCTGTGGTTTAACATTTTTTTCCCCATTTTTTCCATGATGGTTTGCACTGAGCTCCAATGTATGTTTGATACCTTTGAGATGGTTTTGTATCCTTCTAAAGATTTGTGCTTCGCTATTATCATTTCTCTGACTTGCTCTGAATGCTCTTATGACTTTATTTTGGTTTAGTCTGTTGAAAATCTATCATACTGTTGGACCTCTGAGGCGGATGGGTACTCATTCAGGTCATCCTCCAATTTTCTACATCAACAAATTAGGCAAGTTGTACCCAAGAAAAGTTAGTGTAGTAATTACAAAGGGAATGAATACTTCTTCACCACACAATTCTAGATTTTAATTTTTGATAGATCTTAGATTGTTTCTTTTGACTTGACATGATGCACAATGTTTGGTAGATTAGCTTAAAAACTCCTACTTCAATATATTTTAAATTTAGGAAATAAGACAGTAAAATATGAAAATAGTTGTGGGGGATGAATACCTTTTAAAGGCACTGTATTCCTATCAGTTTCTTTAGAGAAGTGATTTGCCTCTCATTATCATCACCTGGCTGAAACAGAGCAGCAATATATTTCTTCAAGCTAACTTTGATTCCTGGTGTTAAATTGATGTACTCCAGCTTAGAATATATTATCTATCTCACATTATCATTTTGCAGTTAGATATGGCCACAAGAGCAAGTCCATTTTCTCCCCCTCAACCTTGAAAACACTTAACCAGCCCAGTACCATTGTCACACTATAGAATCCAGTTTGCACATTAACTTGATGCCAAGATACAACTCAGATATTACAAACAACAACCTGATATGTGCAAGAATGGACAGACTACTACTAAACAGATTGCGCAAACATGGTGACAATCACGCGGAATCAACATCTGACATACTTGCTGGAGTTCTTCAAAGATGTAACAAAAAGAGTGAATGAAGGGGAACCAGTCGACATAGTGTACTTGCATTTCTGGAAGATATTCGATATGGTGTCATAAAAAGTTTACAGCACAAGAACAGAAGGAGTTGAGGCGAAATGCTGGCATAGATAAGGATTTGACTAATAGAAAACAGTCAGAGTAAATAATTTTTAGATTGGCACAAAGATCAGAATGGGAGCCTGAAATATTTAGAATCTAATGACTTGGATGAAGGGACTGCATGTACACTCTTCAAACTTAATAGGTAGCTGGGTTAGCAAGTTGTAAAAAGCACACAAATAACCTGCAAAGGGTTATAGAAAGATTCAACGATTGGGCAAAAAGTTGCTGACACAATATGTGAAAATGTAAGGCTATCTACTTTGAAGTCAACATGAGAAAGCAATTTACTGTTCATCTGAATTGAGACTTGAAATTGCTGTGCCATAAAGGAATTTCACATGAGCCTAAAAAAGTTAGTGCACAGGTAGAAAGGCTAATGGAATATTAGTATTTATTGCAATAGGTATAGCGTATAGAAGCAGAGTAATTTTGTTATAACTTCACAGGGCTCTAGTGAGATCAGGCCTGGAGTACTGTATATAGCTTTGGTCTTCATATTTAAGAAGTGATATGCCTACATTCGAGGCAATGCAACAAAGGTTTACTAGGTTGGTTCCCGGTTAGAAGGGGTTCACATATGAAGAAAGATTGAGCAGATTAAGTCGACACACCAAAGGTGATCCTGAGGTGGGGTGATAGAACAGGTTGGCAATACTAATTCTTCCACTAACCTTGCCCTATTTCCTGGTTAGTCACTCCTCCTCGTTTGGTCCCTGGTCTCGTTTCTCCAGTAGTTTACACAGTCTGCCCTCCCATTCTGCAGTTCTTGAGGTGTGTTAAATGGTGAACTCCCAACAGTAAAACAATCGCTAGCTTGGCTGATCAAAATAATCCCCTCAGTTTACATGTTCTACTGGTTTATAACAATTCTAGATACAGGCATTCTAAACAATTTCATTTATTTTTACTCACACCGTGGCATCAGTTTGTAGAAAGCAGAATGGCCCCAAAAGACCCAAGGGACAGTTTGGGGTGTCCTAAAATAATGCCTGTGTTAGTGGGTGCAGGTACACCAACCCTACACTGGTAACACCACTGGCGGGGAAGCATTATTCTTTTATATTCATCTGTGCATGTGGACACTGATCTACGGGTTTAGTTAAAGCATTTGTTGTGGAATAAAACTGTAGGATGTTAGAATCCCTGTTCAAAATGTTCCAATTCTGCACCTGAAATAATTATGATCTGGTCACGTAATTAACACCCGTCCCCCGTCCCCCCCAGACCAACAGTAGTATTTCCTGGTCCTTCTAGGCCAGGCAGAGGCAGAGTTAAACGTTCAATCTGGCTTTGTTAGAGAGGTGTAGAGGTTGGAATTGACAGTTGGTGAATAGTTATATTGGAAAATTAAAGACAATGTGTGTCATGGAGAAGGCCTCCGTAGATTTGTAAATTTTTGTACATACGTGTTTAGTTTTCACTTGTCTATTTGTAAACACTTTTTTTCTTCACAACTTTTGGGCAGTTTTTGCTCTTTTTTTCCCCACTGGCCCTAAATAAAACCCTTGCACCAACATACTGTTGCGGCTTACTATCTGCCTTTTTTTCAACTGGTTACCCTCATTGGGCACGCTTACCCTCACCTGATAACAAGTGACAGGTGGACTGACGAAGTGGATATCAAGAGGAAGTTTCCCTGGAGCTGAAGTGGGGGAGGGGGCAAAGATTCAATATGAAATCACCTTTTTCAGACACAAATAAGCAGGAACTACTATGGGCAGCACAGTAGCACACTGGTTAGCACAACGCTTTACAGTACATGTGACCGGGGTTCAGTTTCTGCTGCTGCCTGTAAGGAGTTTGTATATTCTCCCCGTGACTGTATGGATTTCCTCCAGGTGCTCCAGTTTCCCAAAGACGTACAGTTTAGTAGGTTAACTGGTCATTGTAAATTGTCCCGTGAATAGGCTAGGGTTAAATAGATGGGATGCTGGGTGGCGTGGCTCAAAGGGCCAGAAGGACCTATTCTGAGGTATATATTTATTTAATAATACATACATACACTTCTTCTCTCAGAGGGTTGTGAATCTATAATTCTCTATCTCAGAGAGCTGTGTAGAAGTCATATTCAAAGTACATTCAAATTGCAAGTGAGCCAAGGAGCACTGACAGATGTTGATTCCAGGATTAGATCAGCCACGATTTTACTGTAAGGTACAGAAAGCCTGAGTGGCTGCTGATTGGCTTACTCCCACTGCTGTTTTGTATAATTTATGTACAATAATCTGCAAATTTAAAAAAAATTATTTCTTCCTGCTTTGCATTTTACATATTTGGAATGAGCTTTCTACTTTATGAGTTAAAGAGCTTTCTGTTGCATGACCGATAATAGGTACTGACAATCAGATTGTTTAAGTTTCAATATATAATATCCAAGACTAATAATATTTACGTTTAGTTTTTTCTAACTAAATGGAAGGCACAATTGAGGTGGTTACCCCTCTCTCTTAACCTACTTTAAACTAAAGATTTTTCCTCATTCAGTCCTGAATGGCTGATAAATTCTTTTGAGATACGGGTTCTATTCTAGCCATCTTACAAAAACATCATCCCCAATCTACCTCATTAGGCCCTTTAAGAATATTGCATGTTTCAATGAAATCACCTCTCATTCTATTAATCAAGAGAAACAAGTTCATCTCATCAGAGAACATTGTCCAACCATCCTGGGACACTATTTGGATCTGACCACAAGTATACTCTTCCTTAGTTAGGGAAACCAGCCTAGTATGCACAAATATTCCAGGAACAATTTCAAAAGAACAGTATATTCCAGATAAAACACTTTACCCTTTGCCCTCTTAATTTTTGACGTAATTGGATGTTAACTTATGTGATTTATGTTCAAGACAGTTCCCTCTGGAGATCAGTATCTTTCAATCTGTCAACAAGATGGACCTATACTCCAGGTAATGTCACTGATGTATCAGATCCTGATAGAAATGGACAAGCTTACTGCTGAAAGACTTGATTCCTTTGCAAACAGCAAGGGGTTACATGTCAGAATATGAGATCAAGACTTTTAAATTAATACAAACAGAAATTCCATTGTGGATAGGAATTCACATCCATCTTGTGTAAAGAACCTCATCTGTTGAGTTTCTTCACATTAGAGAATAGAGAAGTATGAAGATTAGGCATGAAAATAAACCCGAGGTGGAAGATTAGCTACAAATATAATGAATAGTGAAGCAGGCTTAAGGGCTTTATAGCATATTTCTCTTATTCTTGATGTTTAGCTGCTAGTCATGTTAATAACTTGCCACCTGCTTAAAAATACTTCCCTCAGAGTAGCGGTATGTAATTGAATCTGTAAGACAAGATCATGTTTTAGATATTAATATGAAGAGACTGAAATGACAAATCAAACTAAAAGAGAAACTTGGACCTGATTATATGGATACACACTGTCTGACAGTGTATGTTAATCCATTAATTTGAAGCAATTCAAGACACCAGCAGAAAGTAAATGTCATCACCTTTACAGGTAGGCAGAAATCGAAATAAAATTTAAATTTTACTTTGAAAAAATTGAACACAAGCCACTCATCCAACTGTCTTATCCTCAATTTCCACACTCGTTTTATGCTCTGCCCACCTTCAAGAAAGAGTACCTTGTGTCTTTCTTAAGTAAGTTGTTGTTGGTTGACTGAAATTTATCTGAACACTCTTCAATGAAAAATAAATTTTAAAAAGGTATATTTTGTTAAAAATACAAATCATGCCATAAGTTGGGGTAGTGCCAGTACCTGCCAAAAGGTCAATTCTGTGGTGAAAGCAAGGCATACTACTGATTCTTTTCTTTAAAGAAGCAAGCTGTTCAAACAATTTGAATATGATATAATGTAACAAAATAAAACATGGAAGATCAACCTTTAAACAGATTTTAAAAACAGAAGTATAATTACATGTTTTTAAGTGACAAAAGAAAGTGAACAAACAGAAGTTTGGTGCAATGAGTTAATGGTAGAACAAATGTGTCTGCATCTTTGTGTGAAGAAAAATAAACTGATTCACCAATACAATGCTTACCCTTCGAGAAAGATAAAACTTTCTTTTCACAGCAGACTTTTTAAATACTTTGCAATTCACTGAACACATGTACCTCATGGATTTAATACAAGCATAACAAAAGCAAGCATGACAATAGAAAGCATGCAATCATACTTTGCAAAAGTTCTCTAAAAAACAGTTCTCCAGGGATTCCCAACCTTTTTAATGCCAATGAGCCTTACCATTATTTGAAGGGTCCATGGACCACAGGTTAGGAATCCCTATTCAATGCTAAGAATGTAGAAACAAAAGGGTATTCCACCCACTCGGGTGATAGTGGCTGATCTCTCATCTAGTTTCCTACACTAATTCAAAGTTCAAAGTACATTCATTATCAAAATATGTATACATTATACAACCTTGAGCTTCATCTTCTAACAGGCAGTCATGAAACAAAGAAACCCAAAAGAACACATATATCAAAAAAAGTCCAGACACCCGATGTGCAGAGAGAAAAAGAACACAGCATGCAAACAATAACCACAAGCAAATAGTGTTCTGAGCTGAAATCTGCACAGTCCCACAGTTCAGCATTGAGCCGAGTCGTGGAGCAATGATCTGAACCAGCCCATCCATTGCCTCAGCCCCTGACACCCTGACATTTTTCAATCTGGCCCAGTGGCTAAATTGATGGATACACATTGGGTTCAATTGCCTCAACACACTCTGGTGCCAGGATCCCACTACCTCAATTTATCATCCTTTCCGATTCAGCTCTGTGCTTAAATCTCTGCCCCGAACCACTCTGGTGCCTCGATTCTCAATTCAGCCTGTAACCAACCTCTCTGATTCAGCCCTGCGCACAAGTCTCCACCCAAACATCGAGTTCAGTTGATCTGGTACGCGCCAGTGCCCAGTCCTCACCGCTTCGATTCGTCTGTAACCAACTTTTCAGATTCGGCACGACACTCTGAAAGTGCACGAAAGGCATGACGGTCGAACCTCAGGTCTCCCTCACACTCGGTGACGGGCCCACCACCTCATCTTGGTTCTATCACACTGAATTGCCTTCAAGTCCAAAGGGAACTGTATATTCCTCAATTCCTTAGACATCCAAAACTACATCAACCTCTTGGTGACCGAGCCCCACAGCTCTTTTGGAAAAAGAACTCCAAAAATTCACTTACTTGCTCAATATCGCAAAAACAAAGCAGCCCAAAGGATCATCGGGGACCCAAGTCACCCCAACCACAACTGTTCCAGCTGCTACCATCCAGGAAATGGTACCGCAGCATAAAAGCCAGGACCAACAGGTTCCAGGACAGCTTCTTCCACCAGGCCATCAGACTGCTTAACTCATGCTGACACAACTGTATTTCTATGTTATACTGACTATCCTGTTGTACATACTGTTTATAAATTACTATAAATTGCACATTGCACATTTAGACGGAGACGTAACAAAGATTTTTACTCATGTATATGAAGGATGTAAGTAATAAAGTCAATTCAAATTGGTAAATCGTCCTTCCTGTTGCGTATGTTTCAAAAATTTTCTAACATGAGTATCAGTACTCATAATAAATACAAATAGATCTTCAAGCTCCACGTGCACAGACTGGATGCTTCAGGCCTTATGAAATTCAAGCAGCATAAGCTGCCTACTCAATGGAATCTCAGTCTGCTTCACAGTCGAATCGGGTCAAGCATATCAAGAGCTGTAGCACAGCCCACGCCCTGCAGTGAAGTGCATACAAGAGCCTTTGCAGTGACGCTCATAGTCAAAATAAAAATACTTGGAACGTCAGCACTACTCAAACTTCAGAAATTTAAAGTATTTAAAGTTGGTGATCAATAAAAGTCAAGTTTATTAATAAAACCAAAAACACTTCATTTACATAACCTCCTCCCTCAATTTGTAGAAATTAATCCTTATGATCTAATATCTAAAAGGGATATTTTACTTTGTCCTCAAAATTTATATCGTTCATCTATTTAACATACCCAGAAAAACAAAATATACATCAAAAAATCATTTTAAGCCCCATCTCAACTGCAGTACTAGATGGAATTCAACATAGCAGCCATGGAGAAATTATTTATTGTAGCGAGGACATCCAGGATACCCTAAAATGAGTGATAAATTATGGAAACATGGCTAACCTGTACTTTAATGCATTTATCTAATTTTGCTCCGCCTACTGAAATCCTTAACACATCTATAAATATCAATACTAAAATGTAGAATTTAGCCATTCATTTACTTTTGAAGAAAACAAATTAAAATTTCCAATTTTAAAACAATTTAACAATGCATTAATTTTTAAATTTTCACCTTTTTTCCCCACCATCTTTTACCAATCATCAGAATCTCTATCAGACCTTTTATTTGCTGATGTATTCTAGCATTTTGATCATCCTTTTAATTAATTTGCTTCAACCTTGTCAGCCTTTTGGATTCTGAGATCTGCAGTTTTGACTGTCCACTGCTACTCTTGTAAAGTTCCTTTCCCCAGTATAAGATCCTGGTGAAGATCTACTTTCTTGTGACTACTTAACCTTTTCTTGTGTCCGTTGTTATTTGCTCATATTCTATGAATTGCCTTGAGACATTTCACCAATTTGAAGGAACAGAATGAAATAGAAATAGTTCTGCTTCTAAAAATGTCCCGAGGACTAACTTTGCAATTACAGCAGTGCAAAGAAGTCACTTCAGTGGTTATACTGTGGAACTCTTCTTATTTGTTATGTTTTAATAGACTAGTTCCAGCTGTCATTTTGTTTATTTTCAATTAAAGAAACTGTGTATTCAATGACCTCCCCGTAACACAAGAACATAAGAAAATAGAAACCGGGTTAAGCTCCTCAGCTCCATAAACCTACAATGCTTTTCAATATGATCATGACAATCTGCCTCAAGCTTTATCTCATCTTCAGAGCAGTTCCTATAAACCTTAATTCTCTGATGTTCCAAAAATTCATCTCCGTCCTCATTAAATATCTCCAGTGATCCAGCCTCCACAGCCCTCCAGGATGGGAAACACTAGATTCAACATCTTCTGCAATGCACTTGTTTTGAAATGACCATCTTGTATCCATGCCTGCCTTCGGTTAGTAATTTAAACAGGAGGTGAGCTAGCCCACAAGAGAGACCATGCACGCATAAACCTGTCATCATTTCCAACATCCCAAATCAGATCTACAGCAATATGGCCACGTTTCTCGGTTGTACCAGAACACCAGAAAAGTTTAAAACCGGAAGAACAGCATTAACCTAGACACAGATTGGAGAAATTAGTAATTTCTCAGCAAAACAATCTTGCAAAGTCCTCCTCATAAAACGGGGCAGTGCTGTCTAATTTGGCAGAGCTGTCTTACAGACAAACCAATCAACAGCCTGAGTCAACACAAAAGCAATACCTTCCAGATGGCATGTCAGGTACCTCCATCACAAACGCTGGGTATGCTCTTTCCCTGAGCAGGACAAGCCCACATAAGCAACTGGTACTGTGGTATACAGAGGGAGGGGTAGGCCTCAACTCTGACTCTAGGCTCACCCACTTACTTGGGTTCTTATTCTGAACACTTTTGTAAGCAGCACAACTAGTAAGATGGAAATAGACTAATACCTCAGGGACTTCAAATCCATCTTCAAGAGGGAATTGGCAGCACCATCACTGATGAGGCCAGTCAAGTCCCACAAGTCCAAAAAAATAAATTTCCAGATTGGATCTATGATTGAGAAGTTGCAGAACCTGGGTCTCTGTACCTCCCTCTGCAATTGGATCCTCGACTTCCCAACCAGAAGACCACAATCTGTGTGGATTGGTGATAACATACCCTCCCACTGACAATCAACACTGGCGCACCTCAGGGATGTGTGCTTAGCCCACTGCTCTACTCTCTATATACTATATACCCATGACTGTGTGGCGAGGCATAGCTCAAATACCATCTATAAATTTGCTGACGATACAACCACTGTTGGTAGAATCTTAGGTGGTGACGAGAGGGCATACAGGAGTGAGATATGCCAACTAGTGAAGTGGTGCTGCAGCAACAACAACCTGGCACTCAACATCAGTAAGATGAAAGAGCTGATTGTGGACTTCAGGAAGGGTAAGACGAAGGAACACATACCAATCCTCATAGAGGGATCAGAAGTGGAGAATGTGAGCAGTTTCAAGTTCCTGGGTGTCAAGATCTCTGAGGATCTAACCTGGTCCCAACATATCGATTCCGTTATAAAGAAGGCAAGACAGTGACTATATTAGGAGTTTGAAGAGATTTGACATGTCAACAAATATACTTAAAAACTTCTATAGTTGTACCGTGGAGAGCATTCTGACAGGCTGCATCACTGTCTGGTATGGAGGGGCTACTGCAGTACCGAAAGAAGCTGCAGAAGGTTGTAAATCTAGTCAGCTCCATCTTGGGCACTAGCCTACAAAGTACCCAGGTCATCTTTAGGGAGCGGTGTCTCAGAAAGGTAGCGTCCATTATTAAAGACTTCCAGCACCCAGGGCATGCCCTTTTCTCACTGTTACCATCAGGTAAGAGGTAGAGGAGCCTTAAGGCACACACTCAGCGATTCAGGAACAGCTTCTTCCTCTCTGCCATCCAATTCCTAAATGGACATTGAGTTTTTGGACGCTACCTCACTTTTTTAAAAAATATACAGTATTTCTGTCTTGCATGCTTTTTAAAAATCTATTTCATATATATCATTTATTTACTTGTTTATTTATTATTTATTTATTATTTTTTAAAATTCTCTGCTAGATTATGTATTGCATTGAACCGCTGCCAAGTTAACAAATTTCACATCACATGCCGGTGATAATAAACCTGATTCTGATTCTGACAGGAAAGAATAAAACTATCTAACCTTATCATTACAAATCTATCTTCTGCAGATGTGTCCATCTCAGATAGCACTGCCCACTACAAAGTCTCGTGGAGACAAATTCTCATATTCACATCCAGGAAATCCCTTCATGTGGTGTCAGAGAGATATGTGTCAAGTTTCCATCTTTTCACATTTTACTGTAATGATTTAGAAGAGGGAAATCAAAGGTAATCAATGTTTAAATTTTCAACAAAGTTATGGATATTGTGGACTGTGGAAAGGATGTGGAATGCAGAAAAGTTTCTGGGGATATAGACAGGCTAAGTGAATAGGCCAAGACATGACAGATGGAAGAATAATGTAAAAGAATATGAAGTCATCTGCTCTGATGGAAAAAGAATAGAAAGCAGAATTTACTTTATTAAAAACATTACAGGATCTTGCAAAATCAGAGGGACTTGAGTGACCTCATACACATATCATTGCAATATCAATTTGTAGTTTCAAATAACAATTAGAAAGGCAAGTAACATGATGGTCTTTGACTCAAATCCTCTTGCTCCAAGTATAGGGTAGATGTCTTCCTCCAATTGTAGAAAGTTTTTATGTGACACCTGGGCCTACTGAGTGTTTTTGGCATTTTTGGTTATTTTATCTAATGAGACGGCAACAGAAGACATACTGGTGATTGAGTATGTACAATGACCAGATTCCTGGAAATATATGAGGAAAGATTAAACACTCTGAGCCTGTAGTCTCAAGAAAAAAATGAAGAGATGATGAACTCATTGAAATGTACAAAATCCTTAAAAGGTTTGACAGGATATATGCAGAGTTGATTATTTCCTCTGCCTTATGAATGGAGAACCAGGATCACAGTCTCAAAAACAAGGCTGGCTTTGAAATTAATAAAACACATGCATCTGTCTGAATTACCCTCATCTTGCAGCCATTTTTAATAAATGTGAAATATCCTTAAGCATGAAGCAGAAATTTTAGTACAGGTGGCCCCCGTTTTCCGAACGTTCGCTTTATGACACCTCGCTGTTACAAAAGACCTACATTAGTTACCTGTTTTCGCTAACAGAAGGTGTTTTCACTGTTACGGAAAAAGACATCGCACGTCCGACAGCCAAGCTCCTCCCCCGGAACTGCATTCTAGCCGGCATTGCTTAAACACGTGCTTTATCTCGATTTATTTTGTGCATCTGTTAGCAAGATAAGTTCTAAGGTATCGGAAAAGCCTAAAAGAGCAGGTGTTACACTTAGTGTAAAACTAGACATAATTAAGCGTTTCGATCGTGGTGAATGAAGTAAGGACATTGTCCACGTGTTGAATCTGCCTGCGTCCACCATTCGCACAGAGAAAAAGAATATTGAAAGCTGACAATGTTATTGTTGGTTCTGCTCGTAGCAAAGTGGTCTCTTAGTCAGCATCCAATAATGGATAAAATGGAAAGTCTATTGCTTGAGTGGATTGATGGGTGTACAAAGCGCAGTGTTCCGTTAAGTTTTCTTATACTTAAGGAGAAATCAGTCAGTCCTTTTAGTAAGCTGAAACAGAAAGCACTGGACGATGGTGATGAAAGTGTTGCGAAAGTGGAATTTAAAGGTAGTTATCGGTTTCTGAGGCAAGGGCAGCTTCATAGTTTAAGCAGTGGTCCCCAACCTCCGGGCTGCTGACCGATACATTGCCGCGAAGCATGCAGGGGTGCAGCGGTAGTCGGAACGCATCCGGCACATCTCTAAGAAAAAAGCCGAAATAAACAAGCTAATTAATTAGGTGCCACCCAGCACATAAATGTCAGTCCAGATCAGAGGCAATTGCCGACTGCGTCAGGTGGTTATTCGTATAAGCAAGTGTTTAACTGTGACGAAACTGCAATTGATTGGAGTCTTCCCGATTCCGGTAAGTGAAACTGCACTGTACATACATTATTTCTACTTTATATAGGCTGTGTATTTTTATGTGTTATTTGGTATAATTTGACAGCTTCATAGCTTAAAGGTTACTGGAGAGAGTGTTTCTGCTGAGAGCGCTTCCGCGAGATTTCCCCTGTGTTAGACAGTGCTGCAGAAAAGTATTTCTACTTTATATAGGCTGTGTATTTATCATACCATTCCTGCTTTTACTATATGTTACTGTTATTTTAGGTTTTATGTGTTATTTGGCATGATTTTGCAGGTTTTTTTTGGGTCTGGGAACGCTCAAAAATTTTTCCCATATTAATAAATGGTAATTGTTTATTCACTTTATGACATTCCAGCTTACAAACCGTTTCATAGGAACACTCTACCTTCGGATAGTGGGGGAAACCTGTACAAAAACATTTGAAGTTAAAACTGACATGACTAATAACATGGTAACAGATTGCAGTGAAAATCACAAGGCCACTAAATGGTGTAAGATCCAATTTCAAAACAACGCTACTTCAATTACAGCACCTGATCTGTCTGAAAGGAGCAACCACCTTGGACTTTAACAGCTTCAGCTCAGAACAAGAGGGGTAGTTAAATTTAGGACTGCAACACAAACATAACTTCAAGTTTAGGGCTATATTGTTCAACATGCAGTTACTGGAAAAACTTTCAGGATTCAAATTTTTTTTCCAGGCTGTAGCTCAAACAACAGAAGGGCTTGCTGCATAGTGACCAAGCCATCTCCCAACCATTAAGCCAAGGTGGCCATTCACAAGTTAGGCAGCAAGCCCTTACCGACTGGCAGCTCTCCTTCTGAGAAAATTCCCACATCCTGCAGTCTTTGGAAAAGGATTACAGGTGTGCGCTGCTTAACGTCCATTCGGACAATGTCCGATCGTATATACGTCTGTAGTCCCGATCAGAGAACGTGATGTAGCGGACGTAACCAATCTCATATATCGCGTGTCTCTTGAGTGTAGCAGCGTTATCTCTGTTTAATTTTCTTTCGAAAATATTACCGTAAAGTGCATCATGGCTTCCAAACGCAGCAAAACCACTCCTAGTGATAGCAGCAGCAAGAGGCTAAGGAAAAGTATTGATTTGGAAGTGAAACAAAAGGTTATTAAACAATATGAAGGTGGAAAACCAGTGAATGCTATTGCTCGGGATTTAGGCATGTCGCACTCAACAATCACGATCCTGAAAAGCAAAGAAAAAATTATCAAAGATGTTGAAGGACCAGCTTCACTGAAAACTACAAGGCTCACAAAAATGTGAGAAGGACTTATATCAGATATGGAGAAATTGCTAATGACATGGTCATTACAGTACAATAAAGTCAATACAGGTACACTACAGTACTCCATATAGGTTTGCTAAGTATATAATACGGTGTTCGCACGTCCAAATCACATGACGTCCGATTTCACAGAACGTATCGTGGACGTCAAGCGATACATACCTGTATATCATGTCTGCTGGTTAAAGGAGACCCACAGGGGCCAGAGTGCAACCTAGACAGTGAGTATGACATTTTACCTTAGATGCTGTAAATAAAGTTATAAAACAAAGCCTCCTTGTGCACTTGCTTATGCCAATCCCTTGCAGCACAGGAGGTAAAATATCCTGTCCTTTACCATTCATTCTGCAATCCAGCTCTACCAGCTTTTGGTATAATTGGACAGCTAAACAGAAGTCTGATAAACACACACAAAATGCTGGAGAAACTCAGCAGGCCAGGCAGCATCTACTGAAAAAAGTGCAGTTGACGTTTCTGACCGAAACACTTTGGCAGGACTGTTAGCTGAGCAATGCACTGGATCAATTTGGGCTTCTAGAATTTGAAGGTCAGCTGAGAGGGCAATAGACTGAATGCAGTTATTATTGTCAGAGTAACTGTTTGCCCAACATAGCAGGTGATGAGATAAAAAAAAGGAGACAAAGACTGTGCCTTTAATGAATGTATGGTCAACGAATTACAGATGACAGAAATCACAGTATCTTTTGATTTGTTTATGACATACAAATCACTTTTGTTTTTAAAAACTATTGTCCCTTCAGTTTGAGTTCTAATAAAGAGTCAAATTGAAGGACACTGTAAAATTGTGTTTCTAATCTGTTTATTTGCCTTAAGGATTTTGCTAAAGTGAACAAGTGGGTATATCTAAGTGTGATCATTTTTATAACTAGGTATGTATATTAAAAATACACCTGCTAAATACTAACTGTGAAATCATTTTCCAAAATATTCATTGGGTTGAGCTTTGTGCAATTGATACTACAAGCTCTCACCATATTTCTGCTTTCAGGAAGCTCCAATTACCATGAACAATTGAATATCAGGAAGAATTATTTAAACATAAAAAGTTATCAGTGACAAACATCATTATTCATAAAGTTCTATTAAACATAATGAATATTAATGCAATTACTAAAAACTAAACAGCATCACAAGACTACAAGACTTAGCAGAAGAATTATAACCCATTTGACTCATTGATTCTGCTCCGCCATTCCATCATAGCTGATTTATTATCCCTCTAAACCCCATTTTCTTGTCTTCTCCCCATAACCTCTGATACCATGAGTGATCAAGAATGTATTCATCTCCACTTTAAACATACCCAATGCCTTGGCCTCCACAGCCATCTGTGGCAATGAATTCCAGAGACTCACCACCCCCTAGACAAAGAAATTTCTCATCTCTGTTCTAAAGAGATGTCCTTATTCTGACGAAGGGTCTTGGCCTGAAACGTCGACTGCACCCCTTCCTACAGATGCTGCTTGGCCTGCTGCGTTCACCAGCAACTTTGATGTGTGTTGCTTGAATTTCCAGCATCTGCAGAATTCCTGTTGTTTTCCTTATTCTGAGTCTGTGCACTCTGGTCCTAAACTCCCTTTAGGAAATAACTTTCCTTTCAATATTCGTTAGGTTTCAAAGAGATCCCTCCTCATTCTTCTAAACTCCAGTGAGTACAAGCCCGGAGCCTTCAAACACTCCTCATACGTTAACCCTTTCATTTCAGGGATCATTCTTATGAACCTCCTCTGGACCCTCTCTAGTGTCAGCACATCTTCTCTCAGTTAAGTGGCTCCAAAACTGCTCACGATACTCCAAGTGCTGTCTGACCAACACCTTATAAAGCCTCAGCATTACATCCTTGCTGCTATATTCTAGTCCTCTGAAAATCAATGCTAACATTGCATTTGTCTTCCTTACCACTGACCCAACCTGCAAATTAACCTTTAAGGAATCCTGCACAAGGACTCCCAAGTCCCTTTGCACCTCTGATTTTTGAATTTTCTCTCCATTTAGAAAATAATCTATGCCTTTATTCCTTCTACCGAAGTGCTTGACCATACATGTCCCTGCACTATATTCCATCTGTCAATTTTTTGCCATTCTCCCAACCTGTCTATCTTTTTGGAGACTCCCTGCTTCCTCACATTACCTGCCACTCAACCTATCTTAGTATTGTTCACAAACTTGGCAACAAATCCATCAATTCTGTCATCTAAATCATTGACATATAAACGTGAATAGTTACTGGCAGCTAACCAGAAAAGGCGCCTTTTATTCCTATTCTCTGCTTCCTGCCAGTCAGCCAAACTTCTGTCCAAGCTAGTACCTTTCCTGGAATACCATGGGCTTTTATCTTGTTAAGCAGCCTACTGTGCGGCACCTTGTCAAAGGCCTTCTGAAAATCCTTCACATACATGGGTAGTAAAAATCTTTACGTTACGTCTCCATCTAAATGTGCAATGTGCAATCATAGTAATTTATAATAAATAGAACAGTCAGTGTAATATAGAGTACTCTCACATCAGCGCGAGTTGATCAGTCTGATGGCCTGGTGGAAGAAGTTGTCCTGGATCCTGTTGGTCCTGGCTTTTATGCTGCTGCATGTTATTTCCTCAAAGCATTCAAACAGTTTGTCAGGCAAGATTTCTTTTTAAGGAAAGCATGCTGACTTTAGCCTACTTTATCATGTGCCTCCAAGCTCCCAAAAGGTCATCCGTAATAATGGACTTCAAAACCTTTCCAATCACTGAAGCCAGGCTAACTGGCCTATAATTTTCTTTCTTTTGCTGCCATCCCTTCTTAAAGAATGGAGTCAAATTTGCAAATTTCCAATCCCCAGGAAGCATTCCAGAATCCAGAATTTTATATATTTTATAATATATAATATTTATATTATAATAGTATATTACTAATGCCTCCACAATCTCTTTCAGAACCATGGGGTGTAGTCCATCTGGTCCAGGTGACTTATCTAGCTTCTGACTTTTCAGCTTCCCCAGCACCTTCTTCTTAGTAACAGCAATTTCACTCACTTCTGTACCCTGATACCTGAATTTCTGGCATACTGCTATTGTCTTCTAGAGTGAAAACTGACACAAAATACTTAAATTCTTCCACCGTTTCTTTGTCCCCAATTACTACCTTACCAATGTCATTTGTCAGCAGTTCCGATATCCACTCTCACCTCTTCTAAAAAAACTTCTTGTACTTTTTTTTAATATATTATTGGCCAGCTTACCTTTATATATCAACTTTTCTTTCCTTACGGCTTTTTTAATGGCCTTCTATTGGTTTTTAAAATGCTTCCCAATCCTCTAACTTCCCACTAATTTTCCCTATATTACATGTCCTCTCTTTTGCTTTTATGCTGTCTTTTACTTCCCTTGTCAGTCATGATCCTCCTTTTAGAATACATTTTTGGGATGTATCTATCCTGAGACCTGTAGAAGGGTCTCGGCCTGAAACGTTGACTGTTTATTCATTTCCATAGATGCTGCCTGACCTATTGAGTTCCTCCAGTATTTTGTGTGTTGCAGTGTACCTATCCCTGCGTCTTCCAAATTGATCACAAAAACCCCAGCCATTGTTGTTTTGCCGTCATCTCTGCTAGTGTCCCCTTCCAAACAAACTAGTTTTTCTCTCTCATTCTACTAATCCTGCATTCAGATAGTTAATATGATCAAGTGGAGATATTATTCACTTTTTCATATCATCACACTTCATTTAAACTGTGCTCCCCTTTTCAAGCTGAACATGAAGTTAACTGCAAAAGCACAAGATGGCAGAGAACAAATTCCATTTTGAATGAACAATTTATTCTGAACACAAAGACAAATTGCTTGAACTATTTGGATCAAAGTCAAAAATGTATTTGAAATGCATAATTAAGATTTTGGTATGCAGTGTATTTCTAAATTTAATTATTTTATGAATTTCAGCCCAGAACTGTCAATGTGGTTTTGATGTATCAAGATAGGCTGATCCAGAAGACTGAGTTGCATGAGATCCACAATGACTTGCCTGTTTGGATTCTGAATTAGCTTGTCTATAGAAGACAAGGGTTGTGGTTGATTCTGGGCTGGAGGTCCTTGAGTAGTGATGTTCCGCCAAGGATCCATACTGAAACTGTTTGTCAAATGACTTGGAAGAAAATGTGGATGGGCAGGTTAGTAAGCTCACAGAGGACACAAAGGTGGTGTTGTGGATAGCATAGAAAATTGCTAAAAGATAGAGCAGGAGTAATCAATTGCATATTTAAGTGAAGAAATGGTAGATGGAGTTTAACCTGGGCAAGTGAGCTTGCTGCACTTTGAGAGATCAAATATAAAGAGGAAGTACAGATTTGATGGCAGGACTCTTAAAAGTGTTTAAGTACAAAGGAATCTTGGGTCCAAGTCTATAGCTCTCAGAGTGACCACACAAGTTGATATGGTGGTAGAGAAGGCGTCATTAGTCAAGACAGAGTTCAAGAGTCAGCAAGTTATGTTGCAGCTTTATAGAACTCTAGTTAGGCCTGTATCAGGAGTATTACATTCATTTCTGGTCACCCCATTATAGGAAGGATGATGAAGTTCTGAAGAGGGTGCAGAAGTAGTTTACCAGGATGGATGAGAGGGTAAGAAGAGGTTAGACAAACTAGTGTTCTTCTCTCTGGAGCAGCAGAAGTTGAGGAAAGACCTGACAAAAGTTTGTATATTTATATGAGGCATAGACAGTTGGTAAATGTCTAACATCAAAGGTCCTGCATTTAGGTGAGAGGGATTAATTTCAAAGGAGATGTGACTTTTAGGAGTGTTCTATGAATGAGTTTCTATGAAGCAATAAACACATCTCCATACAATTCTAATTATTTGAATGCCTGATCTTCCAGTGAAATAATGGGGAAACCTTTAGAGGTGGTTTCTGGACATTCCTGATTAATCTATGTTAATGTATACATTGCTACAGGGTATTTGAAGGATATGAATTAGGAGTATAGCACTCTGCTCACCATTTAATCAAAATAATCTTATCTCAGGCCAAGGTCTTTGAATTAAAACAAACTCTTTCCACAGATGCCTCTTTTTCTTTTTGTACAAAGTATTTCTAGCACTGTTTCATGGTCCTGATTTTGGAGAAATTTGGTCAGCTGTTTGTTATACAGGATACACAAAATGAAAGGCAGCAGCAAGTTTATTATTCTAATAGTAATGTAAAACGATAGAATTGAGCAGGTTTCTCATTTTTTTTAACTTGAATTTACTATATTGATTTACATTCAGCTCTACCTCATCTTTACCCATCTTCAACATTCCATTTCCAAAGGCCCTTCGCCCAGATGAATAGAAACACTTTCCAATCCTATCTTCAGCCATACAACAAATATATGTCCCATGTTACCAATTGCATTGGTAATCATCTAACACTGAACCACTTCAATCTCACTTGTAATACAGAGATGTGCTTCTGGTAGATACACACACACACACACACACACACACACACACACACACACAAATTAAGACTTTCCCTTCAACAACATCAACTATTTCTTACCAGCTAAGATAATCTGCAAACGAAACTACTCATTCTCCTTTCATACTTCACTGCAAAGGTAAGCAAAGTCTGGTTTTGATGCATTGTTCCAATCCAGGACTCATCTTCCATTAAATCATAGCATTCTACTTCTGGCAGCCTGCCATCAGTTGGCTAGTCTTTAAAATCGTTTTCTCTAAATCTTTTCCCCTCTACTTTGCTTGCATCTTTTTCTTGATCACATAAAGAAGTTGGCTAAAGAATGGCAAATGGATTTTAACACAGATTAATGTGAGGTGATGCATTTCAGTAAATTAAACCAGTGTGGGACTTGTACTATGAACGGTAGGGCATTACAAGGAGTAATGGAACAGAGGGGCCTAGGAATACAAGTACATCGTTCAATGAAAGTGGCATCATAGGTAGGGTGGCAAAAAGGGTGCTTTGCATGCTGAACTTCATCAGTGAGAGTACTGAATATAGATATTATTTCATAGTTATACACGTCATTGGTGAGGCAGCACTCGGAGTACTGTGCACAGTTTTGGTCACCATGTTAGAGGGAAAATATGGTTAAACTGGAAAGAGTGAAGAAAAGATTTACAAGGATGTTGTCAGGATACAGAGCCCAAGTTATATGTCTTTATACTTTGGAATGTAGGAGAAGGAGAGGTGACCTTATCAAAATGCTTTAAGTTATGAGATATAGATAAGGTAGTTGATAAAGTCTTTATGGTAGGTAAGTCCAAAACTAGGGGGTATAGACTTAGCGTGAGAGGGGAAAGATTTAAAACAGGGGCTCCCAACCTGGGCTCCATGGACTCCTTGCTTAATGCTGCTGGTCCACTGCTGTGGGCTGAGATAAAATGGCACCAGAGAGCAACTTCTTTAAGCTCATCTGCGAAAGATTAAATTCCTCTCTTTAATTTCTCTTTTTCCTTTTTTTAAAAAATAGAACAGTGGCTGGGTTCTGTAGGAGGCTGTTATCTACAACTGCACCCTAACCGTGGTTCTTCACAGCGGTGGGTTCCTGCTCCCAGAGCTCGCTGACCGTCCGTTTTTGACACCTCCAGGATCAGCCTGGAGGCATGTGCTTTGTACAGCTCTGCAAACTCAATTCCTCACATGTCAGCAACTGAAATGTCATGGGAGATTGGACGCCGTGACAACAGATGCAGCTATTGGAGCTCTCTGTACTTGAGCGATCTTGCCCTCTCTCCTGTCTATGGTGACTGGGGAGTTTGCTGCCAATTCTCGAGTCAGAGAAACTGAAATAAAAGTGACGCTGCAGACTGTAATATCGTAATAGCGAGTTATTTGTTGCTCCTCCCTCTTGCTGTGGAAGGGGCGACACCTCTCTGTTCTTTGTTTGTGAGCCTATGGCATGTTGAATCGTTAGGTAAAGAACGGTTATTGGTGGTCTGCAGATCATGCTCTCTTTGGGGGCTTTGCTATTGCTTGCTCGGTGGGCACTAATGCCTCTTGCTGCAACAAGTGGGGCCGGGGAGGGGGAAGGTTGATGCTTTTGCTGCTGCTTGTGTGTGGGAGAGGGAGGGGAGCTTTGAAGGGGGGGTTCTAACATATTTCTGTCATTCATTATCTGGGGTTTTCATCTGTTTTGTGGGTGTCTACGGAGAATAAGAATTTGTAAGTTGTGTACTATATACATTGCCTGATATTAAATGGAACCATTGAAATATGGCATATAAAAGGCTGTGAACCCTTCATTTAGAAAGAATCTGAGGGGCAACTTTTTCCATACAATTGATGGTCAGCATATGAACTAAGAAGCCAGAGGGAATGGATGTGCAGATACAATGGTATCACTTAGTGGACCCATCATATAATGGCAAAGAAAGCACGACAGCATCTTTATTTCTTCAAGAGTCAGCGGAGATTTGGCATGTTATCAAAAACCCTGGCAAACTTCTATAGATGTGTACTGACAGGCTGCATTTCAGCCTGGTACAAGAACACCGATGCCTTTGAGCAAAAAGTCCTAAAAAAGCAGCGGATTCAG
The DNA here is from genome assembly GCF_030028105.1 of Mobula birostris. Lineage (NCBI taxonomy): Eukaryota > Metazoa > Chordata > Chondrichthyes > Myliobatiformes > Myliobatidae > Mobula > Mobula birostris. The sequence continues at coordinate 175,640,312 of NC_092370.1, read as the reverse complement.
CCCAGTACAACACAGGTAAAACCCTCCCAACCATTGAGCACATCTATATGAAACATTGCCATAAAAAAGCAGCATCCATTACCAAAGATCCTCACCACTCCAGCAATGCTCTTTCCTCGCTGCTGCCATCAGGCAAAAGATACAGTTGCCCAGGACTCACACCACCAGGTTCAAGAACAGATACTACCCCTCAACCATCAGGCTCTTGAACAAAAGGGGATAACTACACTCAATCTACCTCTGGTGTTCCCACAGCCAATGGTCTCACATTAAGGACTCTTTATCTTGTTATTTCATACTCATTATTTATTGCTATTTATTTATATTTGCACAATTTGTTGTTCATTGATCCTGTTTACAGTTACTTTTCTATAGATTTGCTAGGTATGTCTGCAAGAAAAAGCAGCTCAGGGTTAAGTGGTGACATGCATGAACTCTGATAATAAATTTCACTTTGAACTTTAAGCATGTGGTAACCTGCATCAGTGACTATTGTCCAGTAGCAATTACATCCACTGTGATGAAGTGTTGAGAGGTTGGTGATGAAACATATCAGAGGAGCAAGTTGGATCCGCTCCAATTCACCTACTGTCATAACAGGTCAACAGCAGATGCTATTTCATTGCCTCTTCACTCAGCCTTGGAACATCTGAACAGTGAAGATGCATACTATAGCTCGGCATTCAATACTATCATCTCCTCAAAAGTAGTCAATAAGCTCCAAGACCAGGCCTCAGTATCTTCTTGTGCAACTGGATCTTTGATTTCCTCACTTGCAAACCTCAGTCAGTTCAGGTTGGTAACAACATCATTTCCAAAAACACCATCAGCACAAGTGCACTGTTAGGCTGGATGCTCAGGCCCCTGCTCTACTCACTCTATACCTAGGACTGTGACGCTAAGCACAGCTCCAACGCCCTATAGGAGGGAGTTTGAGAATTGAATCAATGGTGCCACAACAACAACTTCTCACTCAATGTCAACAAAACCAAAGAGCTGATTATTAAATACAAGAGGAGGAAACTGGAGGTCCAAGAGCAAGTGCTCATTAGGGGGTCAGAGTTGGGAAAGGTCAGTAACTTTAGATGCCTTGGTGTTATTATTTCAAAGGATCTGTCTTGGGTCCAGCACACAAGTGCCATTACAAAGAAGGCAAGGCAGCATCCCTACATTCTTAGCATCAACTAAAATTTTGAAAAACTTCTATAGATACATGGTGGAGCAATCACTGATTGGATATACAACAGCCTACAAAAGGTAGTGGATGCAGCCCAGTCTATTGCAGTTATAGCCCTCTCCACCATTGAGCACATGTATAAGGAGCGCTGTCACAGAAAAGCAGCATCCATCAAGGACCCCACCAAACAGGCCATGCTCTCTTCTCACACCTGCCATCAGGAAGGAAGTACAGGAACCTTAAGACCCACAGCACTAGATTTAGGAACAGTTATTACCCCTCAACCATTAGCCCCCGAACCAGAATAGATAACCTTACTCACCCCAAGTCTGAGCTGCTTCCACAACTTATGGGCTCACTTTCAAGGACTCTACAACTCATATTCTCAATATTAGTTATTACTTATTTATCTATTATTATTTTGTTTTTTTCTTTTTGTATTTGCAAAATCTGTTGCCTTTTGCACATTGGTTGTTTGTCTTTGTGTGCAGTCTTTTGTTGATTCTATTGTGTTCCTTTGCATTTACTGTGAATGCCCACAAGAAACTGAATCTCAGGCTAATATATGGTGACATATATAGTATGTACTTTAATAATAAATTTACTTTGCATTTTGCATAGATCTATGGAGGTATGTGTCATAGCAGGATATGCTGAATGTAGGTGCTCATTAGGGGGTCAGACTAGCAACTAGCTGGGTGGACAACCTGTTTGGTGTGGACTAGCTAAGCCAAAGGGCCTACATCCACACTGTTTTGCTCTATGACTCTGATTCCAAGAAGCACCTGTAAATGAACCTCTTTGACTGGTATTTTATAAAATTCTCCATATCCTTTTACATGGTCAAAGTCTCATCAATAATGGTCTATGAAGTAAATGGTCACTACAGTGAAAATGCTGTACAAATAGCAGTTAAATGTTATAGAAATACAGAAATGCAGAAACTCACAAAAATACCACTTTATAAAGGCATTGGTTTAAAAGATTTGCTTAATACATGAAGTTTTTTTTAAATTAGATCCACATTTTTGCAAACTTGCACATGATTAACAACCAACCAGATAACTTGCACTTAATGCCATAGTAACACTAATAGTGGCTCTGCAGTGCCATGCACAGATGTTATTTGGATTGTACTGCTGATCACATTACAGTCAGCAACAAAGCATTTCCATGCATGCCAACTCAAATAGCCAATCAATTGCAGTATGATAAGTGGCTCTCCTTTGCTTTTATATAAAAATAATTTTAAAAACATTTCAGAATCCCGTCTCACAGACAGCGCACTGCATCCATCCAACCAACATTCCTCTTACCCACATCCAACCCATTGTTCCCTTCTACCTCACAGAGGCACCACTATCACTGATCCCTTCCTGTGACCCCCTTGCAATCTTAAACTTTTACTCAGCTCCAATAGATCTCTCTTTACCACAAACCCCTGAACACTATTTTCTTTTACATTTAGCATGCATAGAGATGGTCTTACTCCAGCTTCACTCACTGATGAATTTAAACAGCAGGCTCAGGACCAAAATAATTGCTGACATATTGCACAAAATGACTAAACAGATCTTGGAATGCCAATGAATTTCTAGATCAAACTATTTCAGCTGGTTCATGTGAATTATTACTGAAGGCACACAGTCTAAAATTAGATTCAGGCTATTTAGGAAACGTGTATAAATATGACATTTTCAAATTCTATTCTACAAATTACAATTAATGTGCACACAGTACACAAATATGTCAAATTGTTGTATTCTTATGTTATTCATAAATCATAACACAAGGATGGGCACTTCAAATTCAAAGGTGACACATAAAACTATTAAAAATCCAACACTAAAAATAAAAGATATGCTACAGCTTAATAATACATTTTTTTAAAAAAAGTTTTCATTCATTTGCTCATTCCTCAGCCACAGTATGGTGATATTGTTGTCACTTCAAACTTAGGTTAGTACAAAGATTCTGATTTACTATCATGGCCCTTGCAACTTTAGAAAATGGGAAAAATAGACTGTAGTTATTGTACCTTAGCTGCAGCTTGAATACAACAGCAGATTGCATTATTTACAGCAAACACAATAAATATTATCATGCTTTGCTTTTGTATGAATGTCTTTAATTCAAGAGTGAGAACAATTGTAAACAGCTGAGAATTTAGAAAAATCTCTGCTCTCTCTCAAACTCAAAATAACCTTAGATCCAAGATCTCAAGAGGAACTTAATGTTCAGAATGTTCCCTTTGTTACCAGTATAAATGTAACTTCAATGGTACAACGTTGAGGCAATTAACATACTGCTATTTTATAATCACTCTATTATAAATTCCTGGCATAAAACAAATGGGTTCTGGGAATATAAAAATAAGTGAAGGGTTAAATAATTAGGACAAATTATTTTAAAACTATTTCAGTTCCACTCCACTTTTAAAGATCTAGGTTGAGAGATTAAATTGGGGAAGCCAGAATAACATAACAAAAGCAAAATATTATGGGGTGGAAGTCTGAAGCAAAAGTAAAAAGAACATGGTGGAAATACTCAACAAGTCAGACAACTTATGAAGCAATGTTACCATTCTGAGACATTAACTTGTGTTTATCACTCCAAAGGTTCTGTCCGAGCATTCCCTGCTCTTATTTTAACAACAATGTTTACCTTTGATTCAGGAGCTTTAAGATCATATGGCAGGACATTATTACTGCCCCTCCTAAAGGTATTCCTGAGATTTACTAGTACAGTGGCTATTTGAATAATAAAATGTTCACAAACCTAAGTGTTGATAAAAATGATACTCCAAATAACTCCTCATGACCCACTGATTTTCCTTCCTCTCACAATCACTAGAGAGTGAACACTACAGCACAGAAAAAGACCCTTTGGCCACTCTAGGCCAGGACGAACTGTTATTCGCCTAGTCCTATCAGCTTGCCACCTTGAATATAGCCCTCCATACCCCTTCCATCCTTGGATTTATCCAAGCTTCTCACATGTTGCACATGAACTCACATTTACCACTTCTGCTGGCAGTTTGTTCCACACTCATACCACCCTGAGTAAAGAAGTTTCCTCTCAGAAACCCCTTAAACATTTCACCTTTCACCCTTAACCTATGAACTCTAGTTCTAGTCTCACCCAACCTCATTTACTCTATCTACACCTCTCATAATTCTATATACCTCCATCAAATCTCCGCTCAAATCTACACTCTTTGGAGTAAAGTCCTATCCTATTCAACATTTACCTACAACTCAGGTCCTCGAATCCAAGCAACATCTTGTAAATTTTCTCTATACTTTTTCAATTTTTTTGAATGCTTTCCTGTAGTTAAGTGACCAGAACTGCACATAATAATCCATATTTGGGCTCACCAACGTCTTAAGACAACTTCAAACATCTCTACTTCTATCTGTGACAACACCTACCATTCACTGTGCAAGCCCTACTCTGGTTTGTCCTTGCAAAGTGCAAGACTTCACACTTCTCTGCATTAAATTCCATCTGCCATTGTTCAGTTCATTTTTCCAGCAGGTCCAGATCCCACCGCAAGCTTTGATAACCTTCCTCACTGTCCACTACACCCCCAACCTTGGTGTCATCCGAAAATCTGCTTATCTAGTTTACCACATTATCACCTAAATTATTAATAAAGATAATAAACAACCACAGACCCAACACAGATCCTGTAGCACATCACCAGTCACAGGGCACCAGTCAGAGAGGCAACCATTTACTAGAACTCTCTAGCTTCTTTCATTAAACCCAGTTTTAATCCAATTTACTATTTCATCCTGAATACCACGTGACTAAACCTTCTTGACCAGGCTCCCATATGGGACTTTGTGAAAGACCTTACTAAAGTCCATGTAAACAACATCCATTGCCTTTCCTTCACCAACTTTCCTGGTAACATCCTCGAAAGACTCTATAAGATTGGTTAGACATGACCTACCACAAACAAAGCTGTGTGACTATCCCTAATCAGGCCCTGTCTAACTGAATATATATATTCTTTCAATCATGAGATTAAACTTTGCTACAACTTGCTCTACAAAAATTTGGGTCTCAGTTTTGGGTTTTTAAAAATTTAAAACCAATTCATATAATCTTTACATCCTCAATTCCACACATCCACTTACTTGCTTTGTACAGATGTTCTCATCCCAATGATGTTCTATGAGCTGCACTGTTCAAACAGCAGTGATTTTTGTCACTGATAGTTGGAAAGAAATAAGCAACAAGATAATTCAGAACTGCTTTGCTCACTATGGTTTCATGCATTCAGGCTTGGATATGCCAGAAATGGCTAGGAGTGAAAATGAAATGATTTCACTACTTCAACAAGTTAGCAACTACAAAGAATTTGAAGTATAGACAATCATCTTAAATGTTACAACATAAATGAAAATTTGAAGATGCAATCTTCAAAAACGTTGTACGAAGGCAGTCCATTATCTGCACTAGGTGTCTGCGCTGAATTTGTTCATTTACAATCAAAAGAACACACTAACGTACCCTGGATATATTTCTTGTCGATAACTATTAGAAGTTTTACAGTACTGTAGTAGCATTGGTAGTGTTCTAATTTGTTCTGTATTTCATTTAAATACTATTACTCAGTTAAACAAAAGTTTGTCTCTTTTTTATATACCTTTTTAACTATTTCCATGATACTTCAGCTAGTTGGGGCAGCCTCTAATTCTGCTAAAATGTACAAGTCCCGATGTATCCCAAATAAAGGAATCCTCTGTATATATTTGCTATCAGGATTTTGGCTAAATTGGCAATGTCACATGCATTAATCCTGAATACCTTGAGAAGATTGTGGTAGATCCTTTTCTTGCTAAACTACTTTAGAGGTTTCAAAGGTCAAACCGGTACTTTCACATTGTAGTTACACCAGTACACAATTTGAAAATTTAGACACAAAACAAAAACAATTTCTCCTTTTGCCAGTTACAAGTAATTTATGTTGACAGTGTTATAATGGAATCTGAATAAGTGATTGAGCTCCAAAATCATAACGGGATCAAATCCAATTCAGCATAAAGACATTGCAGATGGCATTGTTTAATCGAACATTTTTTCTTAAAATGTAAGTTCTTTACAGAACTGCCATTTTCAAAATTGTGGTGTATTAAACATAAAACATGTTTCTGCTACTCCACCCACTGTAAAGCACTATGTGATAACGCCAGAATATTATGCTATCCACAGAGATTCGCTGCATTAACACCACAGTGTAGTCCATTTCCTTATTATATTGTCACTGGCAAGTACTCTCTAATGCAGTGTTATCTTTGCCAGAACAGCAAGAAAAGGTATTTCCGCAATCTTGTAAGATGAAAGTAAAACTCAAGCAATTAACATGCTGGGATTGAACAAGCCCAGTTAACTTTTGTACTGCAACTCACAATATAAATTAAGGTGCCTGGTACTGACCAACCGCCCTAACATATTAGAAAAGTGTGAACTTCAGTGGAACCATTATATGGACCAGGACAAGGTTGCTTCATACTGTTTTAGACCAGGTCCAATCCTAATCTTGGGTCCTATCTATGTGGAGTTTTCACATACACACAGTGACTGTATAGGTTTCTCCAGGTGCTCCACTTTTCTCCCACACCCCAAAAATGTGCAGGTAGTTTTACTGACACTGTAAATTTCCTCATGTGTAGGCAAGTGGTAGAACTTGTGGGATATGGACAGGAATACAGTGAGATTAATGTGGATTCAGTGCAGGTGGGTCATTGATGGCTAGCATGGACTCAGTGGACGGAATATTCTGATTCCATGCTGTATTACTGTAGAACAGGCAACTGCTCTGCTGAGCACCTCTGCTCAATCCACAATGATCATATGGAGCTCCTGCTAGCAACTTTTTTCAACTCCTCTCCTCATTCCCACATCACCCCGTCTGTCCTCAGCTTCCTCCCCTGCCAGGGTGATGTGAGAGGAACAGCACCCCATATTCCACATGGGTAGTCTACCAGGGAATGAACATGGAATTCTCCAGTTTCAGGTAACTCATTTCCTCTATCCCTTTCTCCTTATCCACCCTGGTCCTCTATTCTCCAAACCAGCCCAGCTCCATTTTCCAGATTCTTTCCTCTTTCCTATTGGTATATCACTCACACTTGTGGGCACGTGGCCAAGTGGTTAAGACACTGGACTAGTGACCTGAAGGTCGTGAGTTCGAGCCCCAGCCGAGGGCATGTGTGTTGTGTCCTTGAGCAAGGCACTTAAACACACATTGCTCTGCGACGACACTGGTCCCAAGCTGTATGGTTCCTAATGCCCTTCCCTTGGACAACATTGGTGTCATGGAGAGGGGGAACTTGCAGCATGGGCAACTGCTGGTCTTCCACACAACCTTGCCCAGGCCTGCGCCCTGGAGAGTGAAGACTTTCTAGGCGCAGATCCATGGTCTCGCAAGACTAACGAATGCCTTTTACCACTCACACTCTACCCATTCGGTTCCTCTTACCCTTCTCTCACTGTTTCCCTTTCGCCTAGCATCCCACCCTTACCTACCTCCACCTGCTTATCCCATTCCATAATCTGCAGCCCTCGTCTCCATTATCACCTCCTAGCCTCTGTCAGTATCCCCACTCTCCCCTCCCCCACCTGACCATGAATTCCTTCTCACCTGGTTCTATATATTGTTTGCAGCTCCTGCCTTGCCCCTCCCTCTCACCTCTTTATACTGGGCATCTCCCTTTTGCACTCTCTGTCCTGATGCGGGATCTCAACCTGAAACATGAACTATCCCTTTCCCTCCAGAGTTGCTGCTCAACCCACTTAGCTCCTCCAGCAATTTGTTTTCTGCTAATGAGATTGGAAGATGCCAGACCATGAACACAGCAAGAAAAGCTGAAGCAGTTTAGTCAGTGAAAAGAGATGATTGACAAGTAGGCCTTATAAGAGCGATATAATATTTACCCAGTAGGATAATGAAAAGTTGTATTAGAGGATTGGAAAATGGCAAATGTTGTTCCATTATTCAAAAGAGATAAATAGGGATTTCCTGGAAATAGTAGATCAGTGCGTTACATGTCAGTGGTCAGAAAAAAAATTGAACGGGGCTCTTGGGGGCAGGAGTTACAAGCATTTGGAGAAGCATTGTCTTATTAGGAATAGTCAAGCTTGGTGAGGGGCAAGACATTCCTCAGAAGCCTAAATGAGTTTTGAGGAGGTGACATACTGTAAAACAATTGATGAAGATAAAGCAGTGGATGTGGTGTATATGGATTTTAGTAAGGCTTTTAACAAGCCTCCCACCCCCTGCATGGTAGGTCACCTGATGAAGCATGGGATCCATGGAAACTTGGCTGTGTGGGTTTGGAATTGTCTTGCCCACTTCAGCAAATCCTAAAATTGAAGGCTGGAAATCAAGTGCTTACATACAAAGCTGAATGGCAACACTAATTCAAGTTTGAGGCAGTATTTTCCGCAGTCTGTACAGGTCTCTCTCTCTAAAGTTTATCTATTCAAAAGTTGACAATCTTTAGTTGCTGACAACAATGCAAATCCCATAACAACATCCACAAAATAATTAGTGTAGTCCAATTACCTCATCAAGCAGTAGCACATAATGCAAAAATCTAAAATTCCAATCACCTGATACTGAAATCTTTTAAGTCAGCTTTACTGCTCCATGAGCAATACAAGCTCATCATTATGTCTGTCAAAAAGTCTACAGTTAGCTCCAGGTAATGTTACTGTAACTACAAACAAAAACTGTTTGGTAACACACCATACAATGAAGTAATTATTCACGTCAGTCACTAACTTTACCTACAGAGCAAGCTGACACTGCTTTAATCATTTATTTCAATGTATTTTTGTACAGTATACTTAAAGCTTCAGTGGATTACTTTCTACAACAAAGGTCTCTTGACCCAGAGGTGTGCCAGATATCAAGTGATCTCTCCTCCTTACAGCTCTCCTGCAAGTTGTTTTACCTCAAATCAAATCCCTTCTGATTCCTTTTTGCCATTAACCTGCACTCAAATGTAATGCACAGTAGCAACTAACCTATCCACCTAACTTTCGAGAATCCCATGGGTATGGCTAACAGAGAGAATGTGTAAACTCTGCACCACTAGCACCCAAAGTTAGGACCAGACCTGAGCGCTTTTTTAAAATAAGCTTTGAAGAGGTACCAAAGCAAAACTACAATAAACCTCATTGAGAATATTATCCACATTTTAAAGAGGAAACCAAGCATACACTACAAAAAGGATTACTGCTACAAAAAATATATCCTGATATACTCCATCAAAACCCATGAAGAGTTTGAAGACAGGCTTCTATCAAATTTCTGTACAATTTCCTCAACTCAAAAGAAAAACCACCACTGCTTCTTTAGTATCATCACATTATCTGTTTGAGCTGTTAATACAGTGATTGAGTACAAGAGCTGAGGCTTTGGTCTGTCAAGTTTCAGTCAAAGGAGAATGAGCAGTTAAGATTTTCCTTGGAATAACTTCCTAATACAGCAGCTGAGATGGCAGTTTAGGGAGTGATATATAGGATGTGGAAGATCAGGGACACTGCCAGCCTCTGATAACTTCACCTGCAAGATCTGCACCCAGCTACAGTTCCTGACTGACCACATTGAAGAACTGGAGCTGGAGTTGCAGTTGGATGTACTTGGAATTGTCCAGGATGCTGAGGGCATCTTAGGTAATAGTCTCAGCGAGATGGTCACTTCACACCTAACATGCATGCAACAGATAGTTGGGTGACCACTAGGAAATAGGTCTATTGAGCCAATAGGCTGGTCCTGGACTTATTTCCTGGCATAATTTACATATTACTATTTAATTATTTATGGTGCAACTGTAGTGAAAACCAATTTCCCCCGGGATCAATAAAGTTTGACTATGAAGGGTAGAAAGAGTGGGCAGTGCAGGATTCCCGATAGCCATTCCCGTCAGCAAAAAAATGTATCTCTTTGGGTACTACTGGAGGACATGACCTATCAGGCACAGCAGCAGCCAGGTCAGTGGCACTATGCCTTGACAGCAGAGGGTGAAGTCAGGATGTTCAATAGTAATACGATACTCAACAGTTAGGAGAAGAAATTCTGTAGCCAAAAAAGACACGTCAAGATGGTGTGCTGACTCCCAGTTACCAAGGTCAAGGATTGTCTCAGTGTGGCTGCAGGACACTGTCAAGGGAGAAGGTGAGCAGTCAGAGATCATGGTGCTTATCAGTAAAAAGAGGGATGAAGTCCTGCACAGTCGGTATAGTGAGTCGGGAAAGAAGCTGAAAAGCAGGTTCTTGAAGATAGTAATAATCTGGATTACTCCCAGTGCCACATGTTAGTCAAGGCAAGAATCAAAATTTAGAACAGATGAATGTATGGCTGAGGAAGTGGGTGAAGGGGGCAGGGTTTCAGGTTCTTGGATTATTGGAATCTACTCTGGGGCCAGGTGGACCTGTCTAAGGGGTTGCACCTTAACTTAAAGGGAACCAATATCCTTGTCAGAGATTCTCCTGATGTTAGAAATCTGAGCAAGACACATAAAATGCTGTAGGAACTCAGCATATCAGCCAACATTATGGAAAGAAATAAATAGCTGACACTTCGGGCCAAGGTCGTTCATCAGGACTGGAAAGGGAAACAGGCAGAAGCCAGAATAAGGTAGTGAGCAAGGGATAGGAGCTGGCAGGTGACAGGTGAGAGCAGGTGAGGGGGTGATGCAAGAAGCTGGGAGGTATGGGAGATGACCAGTGGAAGAGGCAAAGGGCTGAAGAAAGAATCTGATAGGAAAGGCCAGTGGGGAACCAGAGACAGGTGATGAGCAAGTCATGAGTGTGGGACAACGAGAAGGGAGAGGGAGTCACCAGAATAGGGAAAAGACAGAAAAGGTTGGGGGGGCAGGGGGGGGCTTGAGGATTATAAGGAAACCAGATAAGAGCACAAGGAGGGAATTAAGAAAGCTAGGAGAGGCCATGAAAAGTCCTTGACAAGTGGGATTAAACAGAATCCCAGGGCATTCTGTACTGACATCGAACAAGAAGATAATTGGGGAGCAGGTAGGACCACTCAAGGATGAAGAGGGGGAATGTGTTCTTGGAGAGAGAGGATGTGTGTGAGATTGTACATGAGTAATTTCCATCAGTGTTTACCAAGAACGGTGTGGAGAACAAGAAGATCAGTGTGGAGTGTGCTAATTGTTACGGCATAAAGGAAGTAGTATTGGATCTCCTGAAGAACATTAAGGTAGTTAAATCCCCAGAGACTACAGGAATATAACCCAAGTTACTGAGGGAGGCAAAAGATGAGATTTCTCAGGCCTTGACCAATATTTTCATGTTCTCCCTAACCACAAGGTCTGTGAGGACTAGCAAATAGCTAATGTTCTTTCATTCAAGGGAAACATATATAATTTCATATAGGGACTTCTGCTGTTGTGATGTATATAAATGACCTAGATGAAAATGTAAATGGGTAGATTAGTAAATTTGCTGATAATACAATAATTGATGGTGCTGAAGGGTTTCAGCCCAAAACATCGACTGTACTTATTTTCATAGATGCTACCTGGCCTGCTGAGTTCCTCCAGCACTTTGTGAGTGCTGCTGGTAAAGAATACCACAGGATATAGATCTGTTGCAGATGTGGGCAGAGAAATGGCAGACAGACCTTAACCTCACCAAATGTGAAGGGTTGCACTTTGGTCGGTCAAATGTAAAGAGACAGTACACTGTTAAGGGCAAGATGTGGCAGATGGAGCATAGATGCTCGGCAAAGCAGTCTGCCAGAAGAAGCAGGATCTCCCAGTGGTCACCCCTTTTAATTCCACATTCCCGTTCTGATATGACTATCCATGGCCTCCTCTACTGTTGCAATGAGGCCATGCTCAGGTGGTGGAACAACACCTTATATTCCGTCTGGGTAGCCTCCAACTTGATGGCATGAACGTTGATTTCGTGAAATTCCAGTAATGCCCCCCCCCATCATTGCCCATCCCTTTTCCCCGCTCTCACCTCATCTCCTTGCCTGCCTATTGCCTCCCTCTGGTGCTTCTCCCCCTTTTCTTTCTTCCATGGCCTTCTGTCCTCTGCTATTAGATTCCTCTTCTTCAGCCCTGTATCTCTTTCACCAAATTCCCAGCTCTTTACTTCACCCCTCCCCCTTCCGATTTCACCTATCACCTTGTGTTTCTCCCTCCCCTCCCTCCTCCACCTTTTAAATCTCCTCCTCACCCTTTTTCCTCCAGTCCTACTGAAGGGTCTTGGCCCGAAACATTGACTATACTCTTTTCCATAGATGCTGCTTGGCCTGCTGAGTTCCTCCAGCATTTTGTGTGCGTCGCTTGGATTTCCACCATCTGTAGATTTCTTCTTGTTTGTGATATGGCATACTTGCCTTTTTTAGTCAAGACACACACAGAGTTCAAGAGTCTGGTTAGGACATATCTAGAGTGTTGTATTCAATTCTCGTTTCAGTATAGGAAAAATGCCGAGGCTATGGAGAGGATGCATATGTGGTTTACCAGGATGCAATCTGGATCAGAGGCCATGTGCTATAAGGAGAGGTTAGAGAAACTTGTCTTGTTTTCTCTGGAGTGGAAGAGATCTGATAGAAGTTTGTTACATTAAAAGAGGCATTGATAGGATAAACAGCAAGTATCATTTTCCCAGGGTTGAAATGTCTAAAAGCAGAGGACAAGCATTTAAGGTGAGAGGGTGCAAAGTTCAAAGGAGATGTGCAATGCCAGTTTTTTAACACACACACACACACACACACACACAGAGTTGTGAGTGCCTGGACTGCACTACCTGGGGTGGTGGTAAAGGTGTTCAAGAGGCTCTTGGATAGGTTCATGAACATACAGTAAGAGGAAGGATATGGATACTGTGTAGGCAATGTTCACATCTTTCCACTTCCTGCACATTCAAATGCCCGACTAGATTAATTTAGTTACTATTTTATTTGGCACAACAGAGCCTGATCCTGTTCCTATGTTCTAAGAAAAGTGGTCCGAATCCTGATTCCTGGGAACATGACAGTATTCCTGAACACTTAAAGTGAAAGGGGGAAGGTTAATCTTTTAGTAAATAGCATGGACACTGCAAAGCCATTGGATGAGTGCTCTGTGCAGGCCAATTGCTGGAGTGCCTCGCCTGCAGCTTACCAGATTTGTCTTTCCCCCCTTATGCAATAAGGTATTTGCCACCCTCCAGAACTCTGGCACTACCCCATTTCCAAGAAGAACTAGTAAAACGTAGCCAGAATCTATGCAACCACCATTCTTATTTCTCTTGACACATTTATATCCTAGCTGAGGCAGCTGACTTTCCCACTTTGAGGGCTGCTAGCTTCTTCAGCAAATTCCCCTTAATCTTATACTTTCCAATATACACAGCTTCCTATATTACTACTATAACATCTCTTTTCCACTGAAGCTACATTCAATTAGCATTCCACCCATGCCCTTTGATTCTCCAAGATTATCTTTTTATTCTGAATCAAAATCACCCTTTCATTCTTATCTATTTGTAAGCATAAGAACATAAGAAAGAGGAGCAGCAGTATGCCATCTGGCCTGTCGAGCCTGCTCCGCCATTCAGTAAGATCACGGCTGATCTGGCCATGGATTCATCTCCACCTACCCTCCTTTTCACCATAATCCTAATTCCCCTACTATGCAAAAATCTATCCTACCTTGTCTTAAATATATTTACCGAGGTAGCCTGCTTCACTGAGCAGAGAATTCCACAGATTCACTACTCTCTGGGAAAAACAGCTCCTGCTTATCTCCGTCCTAAATCTACTCCCCTGAATCTTGACGCTATGTCTGCCAGTTCTAGTCTCACCGACCAATGGAAACAACTTTCCTGCCTCTATCTTATCCCTTTCATAATTTTATGTTTCTATAAGATCTCCTCTCATTCTTCTAGATGGTAAAGATGGTTGAGTTGTCTGTAGCTGTGGATTCATTCTTGTATTTACTATTTGCTCCTGCTTTACGAAATGCTTTCTCTCATTTTTGTATTCAATTTTATCATTTCTAACCTCACAACTGTCATTGGCTTGCTTTTTTGCATCTAATTTTAATCTCTACATTTTAAGCCATCCACAAAGCTTTAGCCTGGGCAATCCTATCTTAACCCTTTCCTTACTGTACCATTGGAAATCTTCGTACAAACCACTTCATTTTCAAATTCCAACCCTCACCCTTCCAACATATGAATCCCTAAAATCAGAGCATCTCAGAGTTGCAAGGTTTTTCTATTCATTCGTAATTTATTGTATGGCGATTTGCTGCCAACCATTTTCCATCACTATACCCAAAATCAGAATTCAATCAGTTTACGAGAAACAAAGACAAAAAGAGTCTCTGCAACAGGATCACTGACCGAGTGTATTCAGACATCTTATTGTGCGTTGGCAAACAAAGCAACAATAGTGCTGAAAATCGAGAACGCTTTTGAAAGAAACGGCTTTTCCCCTTAATTTCCACAACTAACCTCTGGCAAGTTTTTAAAGTTAGATTAACGCAGTAAATCACACAAGTAATTTGAACGGGGTTAAAGTATATGCACATTGCTTGTCCACCTTTATAAGGGTGAATAGCATTAAAGTAATATAAACATGACTCGACGATGATAAATGAGATTAAAGGCACAACACACCCAAAGTTCCAACCTCGGGCACCTTTCCCCGAGAACAGCAGGGCGGCGGACGCGGCCTTTCTCCGAATCGCTTCCTAATATTCCACGGGCTACTGCCGGTGCGATCCCCCACCCTCACTATTTCTAATTTCCCTGCCAATGCTGACCTGCAGCCACTTACACCTCCCGGCCTAGGCCCGGACTGCCGGAACAAACTTCAAAAGCAGCCGGCCAAACTGATCCCAACTCTCGATTCTCGCCAACCTGTTGATGGGTGAGGGAAAGGCTGCCTCCTCTGTAGCGGCCAACTCCGGAATTTCAACCGACCGGGGCAGCAGGGTCGTCAGACCTGATCACCTGGGCCTGGAATTTCGCCACCGCTCCCAGCTCTGGCCCCTCGCCGTCTCCGGTGACTATCGGAGCGCACAGGGACGGCGGCTGCCCTCATCGAAACCAATTCGCCCCGCGCGTGCGCGTCTGCGCGCACTTGCACCTTCCTTGCTCGCTTGCGTGCGCGCACACAGACACCGCAAAGCCAGTTTGCTCGCGCGCACCCCCTTCACCCCGAATCCCCTTTACTCATTGGCTGAACCGACCAAATGGAGGAGAGGGCGACCGTCGCCAAGCCAACCCCCGCCTTCCTGTTGCCCCGGGGAAGGCTCCGAGACAAAGGAATTTCGGCGTCTCGCGCGCTCCCGTACACACGATGAGGGCAAAGGTTAACCTGAGCCATGCCAGGAATGCCTTAATGTTTTGCAATGCTGTGTGGAAGCAGAGGCGGGAACGGGAGGTGACGGGGAGGCAACAGGAACGTGGGAATCACAGCGCTTCACTACTCAGACCATCTTTCTGCCTGAAAGCAGAGCACCCCCAGCCTTTGCCTTGACTTCTCCTGTTTAGAACCACCCTCCGCGACGTTGCTTGTTGTGTAACTTTGCAAACAAACATTTGAAAGGTCGTGAATTTCACATTTTCAGTCACCTTTCCACCTATTATCTTGACAACGTTGAACTATGGCACAATTCCAACCTCCCCCAACTCCGCTCTGTTCAAGTGCAATGGAGAAGTGCGAAGGAGATTGCTGTCACTGGAAACAACGTAAAAAGATCTTTCAAATATTTAGGTCGCTGATGGTCGAAATCCCGAAGGGAAAATTAATTTCGGCACTTGAACTAGTAAAAAGAAAACCATACTGCGATCAAACAAAAAAGTAGCAGGCGTGTTTACTTTCAATAATTTAGGTATTATTTCTAACCACTGGGAGTTTTTATCTCCTTGCAGCAGCTGAATGCTTTGATTTGGGTAAATGCACTGCTTTCCCAGCACTCCTGTGCAATTTTCCCTTCGTTCATGAGGTTTAGTACCCAGCTCTTACTCGTGTGACTTCTTCTAGCCACCCCGAATTCTAGTTTCTGGGTGAAATTTCTAACAATTGGAAATTGGGAACAAAAGTACTGTGATTTCCTTGTTTTAACATAGTATCTGTCCTGTTATGTTTCCTTTCCCCTAAATGCAGTTTGTAAATAAGTTGTGCATATTTTTAAATGAAATCGGCAACATGTCTAATTTACGCTGTTCAAATGTTTTTTAAACTATTATCAATTCCACATCCAGCAATCAATCCTGAAGAAGTTAAAGCGGTTGTCATTGAAGCCCCGCCCCCGGCAAATGCGCGTTAATGTATATTTATCAGAAGCTCATTGGAAAAATATCTCCACGGCTATTCATTCACCGAGATCGACACTCTTCAGCTGAACATACCAATGGAAAAATAACACAATAGTACACGAAATTCCATTGTATAATTGCAGAACTCTATGTTAAATTTTCTGGCTACGTTGTCTTCGTCTTTTTGTTATTGGCGACTTGATGAATTGTTTAGTGAACAGCGGAACATTTCTTCAGAGGCTCGGGCGTGACGGACACAACACAAAACAAAACTTCACTGTGATATCCAGAGCCAAAATTACCAACAGTTTTGAAACTCACGAGGCTCCATGCGGACCTCTTCGAGGTGAAGTTTGTTACTTCATCCACACCGAGCTGTGTGAAGTGTTGATTTCAATAGAGTACTGTATCGCTGCTTTCGCCAGGATGTGGAAGGGTGTCTCGGGAAGAGCCGGATCGTTCTCGTCAAGAAGGAGGAAAGGAAACAGATTATGCTTTTCAAATCGGGATTTACTTTGCGAGTTTACATTTTTGTTTAAACCTTAAAAATTTAATGTTGTTTCATTTGACTCGGAAATTATCTTCAGAGTTTGGAAGTCAGAACATTTAGAATAAGCATTCGCAGTGCTGTACCTGTTAAGCCATTTGAAAATGCAATCTTGCCAAGTCCCGAAACTCAACATGGATGGCTTCTCTGTTATCATCCACCCCTCCATTAGTTCCAAAATACACAAAATAATCCTTGAGATGCCGCGAAAGAAAATGATTGCGCCATTATAGCCCAACTAGTTTATACCTGTATTTGTTGTTTTTCACTATTTGCCTTTAAAATAGCTGGGTTTTCTCATGGCCTCGAAATATTAAAAAATAGGAAGCAGATGAGGACTTCAGATAATATTCTAAAAACAAGACAGCATTTCTGTTAATCCTCTCAATTGGTCTAAATCCAAAAGAGCACTTCACATTCTTCTGAACTCAAGTGTTACTCTGCCCAGTTTGTTTAATCGTTCTCATTGGTTAAGCTCCCCATCCATAAACTGGATTGCAATGTGGGTTGTAAACTGTTTGCAGAGAGGATATGGACTTTGTACACATCCCTGTCCCTATCAACTTTGCAAGTGATACTTCTACAGTGAACCATACCTCAGGTAACAATGAATTAGGTACAGAAAGGAGATATGGGAGGTTCGTCATATGGCTTCATGACAGTAATCTCCCTTTCAATGTCACCAAAACAAAAGAGCTGGCCATTGACTTTAGCAAAGGGCCAGTGCACATGCTCCTGTCTACATCAACAGTGTTGAGGTTGAGAGGGTTTACAACTTCAAGCTCCTAGGACTGTCATAAGGTGGTGGACCCAAATGAAAGACACAGACACTGAAGTACAAGGAACAGGACTAGGTGTGTCAAGCAAGCAAGGGAAGTGAGGAAGAAATGACGCTGGACAAGACACAGGCCCTGGACGAGACTAGGATACAGGGCCTGGGCTAGGACTAAACTAGGAAAGCGGGACCTGGATGAGGAACTAGGAACTTGGAACCTGGACAGGGACTCCGAGCCAGAGACTGGACAGGGACCCGGTACCTGGGTCTTGACTGGGGCTCGGACTCCGGATCCAGGTGAGGACAAGACGTGGCTACAGGATGAGGAGTGGCAACAGGACTGGACGTGAGACTCCTGGACAGGACAAGGGAGCCCCAGAACTGGGCTGGGCGAGGCACATGGACAGGACGAGAACTCGAAGCTTTGACTTGGTCGAGGGAGAACAGGAACGCAGAGCCTTGGTCGAGGGAGAACAGGAACGCAGAGCCTTGGTCGAGGGAGAACAGGAATGCAGAGACGTGGAACACAGAGCCGGGAGCCCTCCTTGGGAACAGGACTTGGGGCCAGGGCTCTACACAGAGTCAGGACCCCTCCTAGGGAGCAGGATGTAGGGCCAGGACTCGTACACAGAACACAGAGAGACAGTTCTCCACTCAAGGTAGTGGCATACGGCCGGACCTACCCAGCGGAGGCACAAAGAGATGGGTCCCAACACAAGGTAGCAACAAATGGCTGGACCTACCTAGCGAAGGCGTGGACACAGAGACAGTTCTCAACTCAAGGACCTACCTTCTTCGGTATTCACCAATGAGAGGGAACTTGATGATGGTGAGGACAATATGATGAGGTTGATGTTCTGGAGCATGTTGATATTAAGGGAGAGGAGGTGTTGGAGTTGTTAAAATACATTAACAACTACATTAACAGGCCCCTCGGGGCCTGACGGAGTATTCCCCAGGTTGCTCCACAAGGCGAGGGAAGAGATTGCTGAACCTCTGGCTCGGATCTTTATGTCCTTGTTGTCCACGGGAATGGTACCAGAGGATTGGAGGGAGGCGAATGTTGTGCCCTTGGTCAAAAAAGGTAGTAGGGATAGTCCAGGTAATTATAGACCAGTGAGCCTTACGTCTGTGGTGGGAAAGCTGTTGGAAAAGATTCTTAGAGATAGGATCTATGGGCATTTAGAGAATCATGGTCTGATCAGGGACAGTCAGCATGGCTTTGTGAAGGGCAGATCGTGTCTAACAAGCCTGATAAAGTTCTTTGAGGAGGTGACCAGCATATAGATGAGGGTAGTGCAGTGGATGTGATCTATATGGATTTTAGTAAGGCATTTGACAAGGTTCCACACGGTAGGCTTATTCAGAAAGTCAGAAGGCATGGGATCCAGGGAAGTTTGGCCAGGTGGATTCAGAATTGGCTTGCCTGCAGAAGGCAGGGGGTTGTGGTGGAGGGAGTACATTCAGATTGGAGGATTGTGACTAGTGGTGTCCCTCAAGGATCTGTTCTGTGACCTCTACTTTTCGTGATTTTTATTAACGACCTGGATGTGGGGGTAGAAGGGTGGGTTGGCAAGTTTGCAGACAATACAAAGTTTGGTGGTGTTGTGGATAGTGTAGAGGATTGTCGAAGATTGCAGAGAGACATTGATAGGATGCAGAAGTGGGCTGAGAAGTGGCAGATGGAATTCAACCCAGAGAAGTGTAAGGTGGTACACTTTGGAAGGACAAACTCCAAGGCAGAGTACAAAGTAAATGGCAGGATACTTGGTAGTATGGAGGAGCAGAGGGATCTCGGGGTACATGTCCACAGATCCCTGAAAGTTGCCTCACAGGTGGATAGGGTAGTTAAGAAAACTTATGGGGTGTTAGCTTTCATAAGTCGAGGGATAGAGTTTAAGAGTTGCAATGTAATGATGCAGCTGTATAAAACGATTTACCAGGATGCTGCCTGGTTTAGAGAGTATGCATTATGATCAGAGATTAAGGGAGCTAGGGCTTTACTCTTTGGAGAGAAGGAGGATGAGAGGAGACATGATAGAGGTGTACAAGATAATAAGAGGATTAGATAGAGTGGATAGCCAACGCCTCTTCCCCAGGGCACCACTGCTCAATACAAGAGGACGTGGCTTTAAGGTAAGGGTGGGAAGTTCAAGGGGGATATTAGAGGAAGGTTTTTCACTCAGAGAGTGGTTGGTGCGTGGAATGCACTGCCTGAGTCAGTGGTGGAGGCAGATACACTAGAGAAGTTTAAGAGACTACTAGACAGGTATATGGAGGAATTTAAGATGGGGGGTTATATGAGAGGCAGGGTTTAAGGGTCGGCACAACATTGTGGGCCAAAGGGCCTGTACTGCGCTGTACTGTTTTATGTTCTATATTCTACTTAGCGAAGGCGTGGACACAGAGACAGTTCCCTACTCAAGGTAACAGCAAACAGCCGGACCTACCTAGCGAAGGC
Source organism: Mobula birostris (assembly GCF_030028105.1). Taxonomy (NCBI): domain Eukaryota; kingdom Metazoa; phylum Chordata; class Chondrichthyes; order Myliobatiformes; family Myliobatidae; genus Mobula; species Mobula birostris. The sequence continues at coordinate 175,620,046 of NC_092370.1, read as the reverse complement.
GTGTATACAGAGACAGTTCCCAACTCAAGATAGCAGCAAACGGCCAGACCTACCTAGCTAAGGCGAGGACACAAAGAAACAGTTTCAAACAGCGAAAGACAGTTCCTTATCTAGACACAGCAAGGCCCCAGTCTTGCCCTGGCGGTTGAACCTGATGGCGTTACAGGTGAAGGTAGCAGGCGAAGCTTCAGAGGGAAGAGGAAGGGGAGGGAACAATCCAGCAACTGAAGCTGAACCCAGGAGCTGTTTATGTAGCCAGACCAAAACGAGAATCATGTGCCTGAATTCAGGCACACAACAGGACAAGGGAAAACCAGAAAACCTGGAGTAAGGATCGATGGACTGGTCCGCAAACCAGAATGTGGACTTCACAGACCGGACCATGACAAGGACTGAACATCTCCAATAATGTGTCTTTGTCCATCCATATTGATGCCACTACCAAGAAAGCTCACCAATGCCTCTACATTCTCAGGACCTGAAAGAAATCTGGCATGTCCCTGTCAACTCTTAGCAATTTTTATCAATGCACCTTGGAAAACATCCTTCTTCTCACTTCTTCCATCAGGCTGCAAATGCAAAAGTCTGAAAGCACATACACCATGATCAAGGGCAACATCTGTTGTAACAGGATTGGATGGTTCCCGAGTACAATGAGATGGACTTTTGATCTCACAGTCTATCTTGCACTTTCTCTGTAACTGTTACACTTTATTCTGCATTCTGTTATTGTTTTAGCTTGTTCTACCTCAATGTGCTATGTAATGAATTGATTTGTGTGAACAGTGTGCAAGACAAGCTTTTCACTGCATCTCACCACGTGTCAATAATAAACCAATTCCAATTCTTTGTTGCAGTTTCACCATTGATAGGATATTCCCCCCCCCCCCCCCCCCCGCCACCACAACCACCCTGAGGAAGGCAAACAAGTCCGATTTGTGATATTCCAGTTCTGGTCTCAAAGAGACCCTAAGTAACCCTAGCAAGATCTTTTCACTCTCGTACTCAAATCTTCTTGCGATTATGAGCATTTGCTTTCCTCATGCTTACTGTTTTGGCATGATAATTTTCAATTTGATTTGTGCACAAGGATACCAAACCCCTCCAAACTCCAACATCTTTTCGTTTACCATCTGAGAGATACTCTGCCTCTCTTTTGTTTCTACCAACATGGATGACCTCACATTTTTCCACTCAATATTCCATCTGCCGCACCTTCACACATTCACTTAACTTGTCTATGTTGACTTGAAGCCTCTCTGCACCCTTGTCCAACCCAGTTTATCACCAGCAAACACAGATGCATTACACTTACAAACAAGAGAAAACCTGCAGATGCTGGAAATCCGAGCAACACACACAAAATGCAGGATGTTTGGGCTGAAACGCCGACTGTATTTTTCCATAGATGCTGCTTGGCCTGCTGAGTTCCTCCAGCATTTTGTGTATGGTACACTTAATTCCCTTATCCAACTTATTGATATAGGTTATGAACAGCATGAAAGCCCAGCACTGATCTCCAACTGTCAAATGGAGAATGACACATTTATTCATATTTCTGTCTACTAATCAATCCTCAAAAACGAATAGTAAATACTCCCAATTACTCTTCCATGGTATTTCATCACAGGCTGTCTGAAAGTTCAAATAGACTACTTCCACAGGTCCTCCTAAATCTTCCCTACTGGTAAAAATCTCAAAGTCCTTTAACAGATTGGTTAAGCGTGATTTCATTGTCTTGAGTACATATTGCCTCTGCCCATTCCCAGTATGGCTTGCCAAGTGTTTTGCTGCATTATCCTTAATAGTAAATTTTAACATCTTTCTCCTCCTTTCCTAAATAGCCTGAGTTACATTTACTGCCTTGTAATCAGCTACAATTGTTTTAGGATCTATGAAATCTAGAAAAATGGCAACAAGTGCATTCACCATCTCCATAGCAACTGCGTTGGAAACCCTTGATACAGGTCACCTCGTCTTGGGGATTTATTGTCTTTCAGTCCCACCCATTAATTTTTTTCTTCATTTTTTGTTACTGCTGCTAATTGATTTGCCACTTCTTTATTCTTGGAGGACCAATTGCTCTCCATCATTTCCAGGATGTATTCATAATCTTCTGAAGAAACAGCAACAAAATACTTTTTAATTTTCCTACCAGTTTCTTATTGCTCAATATATTTCCTCCTATCTCAGTCTATAAGGGATTGATATTAACATTTACTAATCTTTTCCTTTTTGCATATATCTTAAGACTTACATAATTTGTTTTTAAGTTTCTCACCATATTACTCATTTTACATTTTCCTTTCTCAATTTATTAGTGTTCTTTCTCCACCGTCCTAAATCTTCCCAATCCCCAGGCGTCCTGATCGTTTTGGCAACATTATAAGCCTTTCCATTTGATTTAATACTATCTTTAACTTCTTCCAATAGTTGCAACTACTTATCTTGAGGTACTTCTACATATAATTTCACACACACTTGAAAATATCTGGTTGCTTCTTTCACAGTGCTGTCCGGTAGATCCACTGGAGACTCCTAAATGGGGTCCATGTGTAATGCTGTCCTGGATAGTGCCCTTGGATAACGTAATACCATTGTAAATTGATATTTCTAGTGCTTTTCCAACTTTACAAGTGTAAAATTGATAATTTTGGAAAATGGATCTACATGATGAACATTAAACCTACCAACCTGTTGAAACAGATCAGCAGATTACAATATGACATCTCTCTGCAACAGCTGTAAAAATTAAAAATAAAATGCTGTATGGGTTTTGTAGCAAACATATTGAATTCCTGAAGCATCACCGACAACATATCTATTCAATGCAAATGAGGCAGCTTCTCATGGATCAGAATTTGCAAAGATATTTGTAGGTAGTGCATAACAATAACATCCAATCAATCTTCACATCTGCTGTGTGTAGAATTTAATTCAGACATTTGACTCTAGTCTTCATATTGAGTAAGTGAGGTAGCTGCCCTTCCAACACTTTCTTCTCAGACTATGGCTGTGTATTTTCAATTACTGCTAATGCAGAAATTTCCCATCTTAAGGCCACAAAATTGTCAGCACTTTCTGTTGTCATTGTGTGAACTTAACAATTTTGGGACTACACTCAAGTATACTTAATGTAGAAATCCATTAATGTTGCAATACCCTGATGTTCCACAGTTGAAGCTTTTTTCTTCCTAGTCTGATCTCTGTGATGTTTCTTCAGTGTGAATGGCAGCAAGAGACTGATAGTGCAGATATCAGGAAAAGAGGAATTCATAACAAATAACTAATGGGTGTTCAATTGTCATTTGTAAACATGCCAGCTAAATGTGACAGCACCATCTGGGTTATTATTACTTCTTTCTGATATCATTGAAATAAGCTACGAGGTATGATTCACACAAAATGCTGCCTGGCCTGCCGAGTTCCTCCAGCATTTTGTGTGTGTTGCTTGGATTTCCAGCATCTGCAGATTTTCTCTTGTTTACCAGGTGTGATTTAAAGCTTATGAATCAGTTGTTTCACTTAAGACAATTGATTAGTGCAAGTATTCTCAACAGTTCTGAGTTAGAATGGGGAAAAGAATAATTAATTGGTTCTCCCAATCATTTTTCAGAATTTGTATTTGAAAGTGTAGGTGTTTTTGCATTTGGGAAGAACATGAGGGAAACTGGCAATATTTACAAATATAAACATACAAAGAATATCCCAGTGTTATATCTTATGCCTTGTGTATTACTAGATATTAATTTAAATTAAATATAAATTAAAAGTGGAGGCAAACGATAGTTAGAGGTGCAGATAGAAGGTTCTGTGGTCGTGACAGAGAATCCAGGATGGTTTGTTGCCTCCCAGGTGCCAGGGTCAAGGATGTCTCTGATCGATTGCATGACATTCTGAAGTGGGAGGGTGATCAGCCAGATGTTGTGGGGCACATTGGTACCAATGACATAGCAAGGAAGAGTGAAGAGGTCCTGGACAGTGAGTATGGAGAGCTTGGTAGGAAGTTGAAAAGCAGGACCTCAAGGGTGGTAATCTCAGGATTGCTACCTGTGCTAGGTGCCAGTGAGGGTAGGAATAGGATGCTCTGGAGGATGAACAAGTGGCTGAGGAACTGGTGTAGGGGGCAGGGTTTCAGATTTCAGGATCATTGGGACCTCTTCTGGGGCAGGTGGGACCTGTACAAGAGAGACGGGTTACACTTGAACTACAGGGGGACCAATATCCTTTCAGGGAGATTTGTTAATGCTATTGGGGGGGCTTTAAACTAGATTTGCAGGGGGATGGGAACCACAGTACCAGAGCTGACAGTGTGGCTGGAGTGAAAATAAATGATGTTAAAAGTTCAAGCAAATCCACTAATAGAAAGGTTGTGAGTGGTGGTAAAAATCTTCTGAGGTGTATATATTTCAATGCTAGGAGTATTGCGGGGAAGGTGGATGAGTTGAGGGCGTGGATTGACACGTGGAATTATGACGTTGTAGCAATTAGTGAAACTTGGCTACAGGAGGGGCAGGACTGGCAGCTTAATATTCCAGGGTTCCGATGTTTCAGATATGATCGAGGCAGAGGAATGAAAGGTGGGGGAGTGGCATTGCTTGTTAGGGAAAATATTACAGCAGTGCTCAGGCAGGACAGATTAGATGGCTTGTCTACTGAGTCCTTGTGGGTGGAGCTGAGAAACAGGAAAGGTATGGCCACATTAGTGGGATTGTATTACAGACCACCCAATAGTCAAAGAGAATTGGAAGTGCAAATCTGCAGAGAGATAGCAGGCAACTGCAGGAAACATAAAGTTGTGGTGGTAGGGGATTTTAATTTTCCAGATATTGATTGGGACTCCCATACTGTTAGGGGTTTAGATGGTCTAGAGTTTTTAAATGTGTTCAGGAAAGTTTTCTAAATCAATATATAGAGGGACCAACTAGAGGGGATGCAATATTGGATCTCCTGTTAGGAAACGAGTTAGGACAAGTGACAGAAGTCTGTGTAGGGGAGCACTTTGGTTCCAGTGATCATAACACCATTAGTTTCAACTTGATCATGGACAAGGATAGATCTGGTCCTAGGGTTGAGGTCCTGAACTGGAAGAAGGCCAAATTTGAAGAAATGAGAAAGGATCTAAAAAGCGTGGATTGGGACAGGTTGTTCTCTGGCATAGATGTGATCGGTAGGTGGGAAGCCTTCAAAGCAGAAATTTTGAGAGTGCAGAGTTTGTATGTTCCTGTCAGGATTAAAGGCAAATTGAATAGGAATAAGGAACCTTGGTTCTCAAGGGATATTGCAACTCTGATAAAGAAGAAAAGGGAGTTGTATGAAATGTATAGGAAACAGGGGGTAAATCAGGTGCCTGAGGAGTATAAGAAGTGCAAGAAAATACTTAAGAAAGAAATCAGGAGGGCTAAAAGAAGACATGAGGTTGCCTTGGCAGTCAAAGTGAAGGATAATCCAAAGAGCTTTTACAAGTATATTAAGAGCAAAAGGATTGTAAGGGATAAAATTGGTCCTCTTGAAGATCAGAGTGGTCGGCTTTGTGCGGAACCAAAGGAAATGGGGGAGATCTTAAATAGGTTTTTTGCGTCTGTATTTACTAAGGAAGCTGGCATGAAATCTATGGAATTGAGGGAATCAAGTATTGAGACCATGGAAACTGTACAGATTGAAAAGGAGGAGGTGCTTGCTGTCTTGAGGAAAATTAAAGTGGATAAATCCCCGGGACCTAACAGAGTGTTCCCTCGGACCTTGAAGGAGACTAGTGTTGAAATTGTGGGGGCCCTAGCAGAAATATTTAAAATGTCGCTGTCTACGGGTGAAGTGCGGGAGGATTGGAGAGTGGCTCATGTTGTTCCGTTGTTTAAAAAAGGATCGAAAAGTAATCCGGGAAATTATAGGCCGGTGAGTTTAACGTCAGTAGTAGGTAAGTTATTGGAGGGAGTACTAAGAGACAGAATCTACAAGCATTTGGATAGACAGGGGCTTATTAGGGAGAGTCAACATGGCTTTGTGCGTGGTAGGTCATGTTTGACCAATCTGTTGGAGTTTTTCGAGGAGGTTACCAGGAAAGTGGATGAAGGGAAGGCAGTGGATATTGTCTACATGGACTTCAGTAAGGCCTTTGACAAGGTCCCGCATGGGAGGTTAGTTAGGAAAATTCAGTCACTAGGTATACATGGAGAGGTGGTAAATTGGATTAGACATTGGCTCGATGGAAGAAGCCAGAGAGTGGTGGTAGAGAATTGCTTCTCTGAGTGGAGGCCTGTGACTAGTGGTGTGCCACAGGGATCAGTGCTGGGTCCATTGTTATTTGTCATCTATATCAATGATCTGGATGATAATGTGGTAAATTGGATCAGCAAGTTTGCTGATGATACAAAGATTGTTGGTGTAGTAGACAGTGAGAAAGGTTTTCAGAGCCTGCAGAAGGACTTGGACCAGCTGGAAAAATGGGCTAAAAAATGGCAGATGGAGTTTAATACTGACAAGTGTGAGGTATTGCACATTGGAAGGACAAACCAAGGTAGAACATACAGGGTTAATGATAAGGCACTGAGGAGTGCAGTGGAATAGAGGGATCTGGGAATACAGATACAAAATTCCCTAAAAGTGGAGTCACAGGTAGATAGGGTCGTAAAGAGAGCTTTTGGTACATTGGCCTTTATTAATCAAAGTATTGAGTATAAGAGTTGGAATGTTATGATGAGGTTGTATAAGGCACTGGTGAGGCCGAATCTGGAGTATTGTGTTCAGTTTTGGTCACCAAATTACAGGAAGGATATAAATAAGGTTGAAAGAGTGCAGAGAAGGTCTACAAGGATGTTGCCGGGACTTGAGAAACTCAGTTACAGAGAAAGGTTGAATAGGTTAGGACTTTATTCCCTGGAGCATAGAAGAATGAGGGGAGATTTGATAGAGGTATATAAAATTATGATGGGTATAGATAGAGTGAATGCAAGCAGGCTTTTTCCACTGAGGCAAGGGGAGAAAAAAACCAGAGGACATGGGTTAAGGGTGAGGGGGGAAAAGTTTAAAGGGAACATTAGGGAGGGCTTCTTCACACAGAGAGTGGTGGGAGTATGGAATGAGCTGCCAGACGAGGTGGTAAATGCGGGTTCTTTTTAAACATTTAAGAATAAATTGGACAGATACATGGATGGGAGGTGTATGGAGGGATAAGGTCCGTGTGCGGGTCAGTGGGACTAGGCAGAAAATGGTTCGGCACAGCCAAGAAGGGCCAAAAGGCCTGTTTCTGTGCTGTAGTTTCTATGGTTCTATGGTTCAAACAGTGGTGGAGGCACAGGGAAGGCATGGTTGAGGCAAGCGAAGGCAGAGGAATGGTCGAAGCAGAGTCAAGACTGAGTCGTGGTGTCACCGAGACCGAGGAAAGTCCTCATGGCCAATCGATTTAAGCGCCAGACTGAGTTGAAAAAGACTTGTTGTTGGGATCGGAGGCGCAGCAAGGACCAGTTCTGCTGACTGCTCACGACGTTTACTCAGCTTCACACCAAACTGAAGATGTGGTCTGCTCTGGCTACTTGGCTTTGCTTCTGTGGTCTCACAACTTTTACTCAGCTTTCCAATGGACTTAGGCGCCAGCTGCAATGATGCCTGGCTTTGTGTCTTTCGTAAAACTTCAGTTTTGAAGGGATATGCTCGCTTTTATTGTTTGCATGATTTCTTTAAACATTGAGTGTTTGACAGTCTTTTTTCAATGAGTACTTTTGAGGTTTCTGTTTTGTGGCTACCCGTAAGGAGACAAATTTCAGGGTCATATAATGTCCACATACTTTCTTAATAAATGTACTCTGAACTTTGAACTTTTATACTCTTCATTTACTCTGAAGTCGTGTAAATGCTGGGAGAGGTGAAAAATCAGATGAAAAGCCCAGAATGTGAGGCAAAAACATAAATGTTCTATTGATAATATTTTAGATTATGATGCAATTAGATAAAGTTATGTACACAGGAGAGAGAAAGTATATAAGAATATTACACTGCAGATGGAGGAGGAGGATGAAAGGAGTGGGAGAATTCTCTTGTGGAGCATAAACACCAGGACAGAACAGTGAACCAAGTAGCCTGTTTCTGTGTAATTTGACTTAACAATATTACTGCACAATTGAAGACAAGACAAGAGATAGTATTGAGAAAGAGAAACACTTTGATGTGCAAGTCCTAAGAATCATTGAAAGTAGCAGCATGGGTAGACAAGATGGTGAAGATAGCTTACACAATACATGCTTTGGTATGGAATAATAAATCAGACAGGTTATGAATCTGTATAATAAAACATTAGTTAGGCAACAGCTGGAATAACATGTACAGTTCTAGTTGCCACACTATAGGAAATATGTGAATGAGGATTTTTACTGGAATGTTGCCTGTGATGAGTGTATCAGATATAAGGGGAGACTGGAGGGATGTACATATTTGTTTCCTTTGAGAAACTGAGAGAAGAACCTAATAGGGGTCCAATATGATGAGAGGCACAGATAGAGTAGATAGAAGGAAACTTGTACTCAGAGCAGGTGTCCAAATCTAGGAGACATGGGCTTACGGTAAGCAATAGAAGGTTTTGAGGGGATCTTAGGGTGAATCTTTTCACCCAGAGAGTGGTTGGAATTTGGAATGCGTTGCCTGAGAAGTGGTGGGTGGAGGGACTTTAACAACATTTAGCAAATATCTCGATGAGCACTTGATTTGCCGGTGCATGGACCAAGTGCTGGCAAATGTGATTAATATAGATAGGTACTTGAAATGCTTGTTTGCATGCTGCATGATTCTTTGACTTTATGAATTAAAGTGAATGTTTCAAATTTCAAAATGGAGCAGTCATGCAGTTATGGAAAACAGAACATAAATTTGAGCACAGCACAAGATGTAATTGATAAAAGGCGAAGTTATTCATCTGAGCCTGGAGCAACTGTATGTCAGATACAATGTTCTCAAAGCTGCAGAAATTCCAAACAAATGTAATTTCAAACATTCCTAATGATATAACCTTGTATAAACTTCTGGAAATTGTACAGATCAACTAATTGTTCACACAAGCCAATTCATTGCCCTAAGTGAATCCCCATTCTTTATAAAAGGAATTGGCACAGGATCATTTATATTCATTTGAGAAGGGACCTTGGGTCTTTCTTAGACAGGACCTCTGATTAAGTCTTTGTAAGAAGGTGGATTATCACCCCAGTGGAAAGAGCCAACTGTCTGTGATCGATATCTCTAAATAAGCAGCTTAATAACAGTGTATGTAGATGGCTGGTAGTATTTAAACTGTGGAAGAACCCAAAAATAGGGGCAGTGTGGGGATGTGGAAGGGTAGGGTAGAGAATGAATGAAGTAATGGAAGTGGGGAAGATATCTTTTACCCAGGAGATATATGAGGCAAGTCTTTAACACAGAGAGTGGTATGGGCATAGAATGCAGTGGAGATAGCAGTAGAGGCTACCTCAGTAAATATATTTAAAACAAGGTTGGATAGATTTTTGCATAGTAGGGGAACTATGGGTTATGGGGAAAAGGCAGGTGGGTGGAGATGAGTCCATGGCCAGATCAACCATGATCTTATTGGATAGCAGAGCAGGCTCAACAGGCCAGATGGCCAACTCCTGCTCCTATTTCTTATGTTCTTATGCAGTGCTGGTTGGTAGAGGTAAATAGCATAGGAGCACTTAAAAATCTTAGATAGGCACATGAATGAACGGAGAAGGGAGTGGTATGGTAAGTGTGTGGGGAAGAGGTAAGTGATTAATTGGGACTTATTGCTTTAATTATTTGGGCACAGCATCATGAGCTGAAGGGTGTGTCCTGTACTGTACTCTTCTATGTTGTAACATCTAAAATTAATTGGAAAAAAATGTGCCATTAATATTTGAGACAACAGTAGGAATTCCTATTAATTGATTTTTAAAAAAAAGTTAGCAAGGGTTCCCCAGATTAGTTCTTTTTGCCAAATAAAGTGTTTTAATTCAGAAAAAAAGATAAAGAATTTCAAGGCATTTGTTTTTCTGTGTAGGACCATTTAGTGTTCACTTTAAAAATCCAGTTTCAGCTAAGAATTTTCACTTAACCAAACATCCAAGTCTAACATTCAAATAAAACTTGGCATGTAATGGAAATGAAAAGTCAATGCAAAATATCCAAAAATCCAATTTTTTCTCTTCACTAATTCAGCACAATTCAAGGATTGAAGAAAAGCTGCATTTTGTTTGTGTTTATACAAGGGGTATGTGAATTGGAAGCAAGATTGACACTTGATGTTTACCAGGTTTGCATTTGTTTTTACATGGAAGAATTCTGTAAGAAATTCAAATGCACTAATGCACAGTGCAGAGTATACAGAAAACTTTAACGTGGTAAATTGGATCAGCAAGTTTGCTGACGATACAAAGATTGGAGGTGTAGTAGACAGTGAGGAAGGTTTTCAGAGCCTGCAGAGGGACTTGGACCAGCTGGAAAAATGGGCTGAAAAATTGCGGATGGAGTTTAATACTGACAAGTGTGAGGTATTGCACATTGGAAGGACAAACCAAGGTAGAACATACAGGGTTAATGGTAAGGCACTGAGGAGTGCAGTGGAACAGAGGATTCTGGGAATACAGATACAAAATTCCCTAAAAGTGGCGTCACAGGTAGATAGGGTCGTAAAGAGAGCTTTTGGTACATTGGCCTTTATTAATCAAAGTATTGAGTATAAGAGCTGGAATGTTATGATGAGGTTGTATAAGGCATTGGTGAGACCGAATCTGGAGTATTGTGTTCAGTTTTGGTCACCAAATTACAGGAAGGATATAAATAAGGTTGAAAGAGTGCAGAGAAGGTTTACAAGGATGTTGCCGGGACTTGAGAAACTCAGTTACAGAGAAAGGTTGAATAGGTTAGGACTTTATTCCCTGGAGCGTAGAAGAATGAGGGGAGATTTGATAGAGGTATATAAAATTATGATGGGTATAGATAGAGTGAATGCAAGCAGGCTTTTTCCACTGAGGCGAGGGGATCAAAAAACCAGAGGACATGGGTTAAGGGTGAGGGGGGAAAAGTTTAAAGGGAACATTAGGGGGAGCTTCTTCACACAGATAGTGGTGGGAGTATGGAATGAGCTGCCAGACGAGGTGGTAAATGCGGGTTCTTTTTTAACACTTAAGAATAAATTTGACAGATACATGGATGGGAGGTGTATGGAGGGATATGGTTCGTGTGCAGGTCAGTGGGACTAGACAGAAAATGGTTCGGCACAGCCAAGAAGGGCCAAAAGGCCTGTTTCTGTGCTGTAGTTTCTATGGTTTCTATGGTTAAACGGGCTCAGCCATACTTTCAGACCTGCAGTTCACTTGTAGATAAGTTTCCAAAGGTAAAAAGAGTCTGTTTCTTATATTAAGTATAATTGGAATCCAGTTTAATGGGAAAATGGATTAAAACCGCAGCATCTGAAATCTCTGTAAGATTAACATCGAATTTGAAGTTGCACATAACAATTCACAAAAACCATGGCAAAGCGATTGCAATGAAACACATAATCTGACTGAGAGGTACAATGAACAATTTGAAACTAATGCTAAGTCCTGGAATTTGATTTGAATTGCAAGACCTTTTGGAATGCAAGGAAAAATTGCCTTTCCTGCTCTATTTCAGACATTTAGCTTTTATTGGCCTAAAATACTAAGTTTGCCATAAACATTGATATATTTGTGGTAATTTAGAAAACTGAGAAAAAAAATCACAGACGTCAGATCATTCTTAAAAGGGATGCAGTAGGTTCTCAAAAAAGACACAAAAATGTTTGTGTTTTCTTTGGAAGAACAGCTTACAATGGCAAAATAAAGAAACTGAAATTAAATATCATGACACATGAAAGAAAGCACTACCACTGCCTCTATGGCATCCACTGGAAGGATAAGTGAAAAATGCCTTCTCTTTGCCTAATATTCCCAGTCCTGTGATCCTGATTGCACTGTTGAGCATATCCAGAAACCATGTTACTTACAAGTCCAACACCAAGTTCCTGAGATGGACATTCCATTCCTAGCTGTCTCACAGAAAGGGAATACCAGGTGGGTAGAGGAATGGATTCAAGAATTCATTCCAAGACTCCAAGGAATACAATCTCATCATTCAGTCTGGGAATCTCTGGTCTTTGGACACTCATTTCAGAGGAATATTTGGAACAGTATTGAGAACCTGCATTGTACTGGGGATGACCAATATCCTGGCTTTAGCCATTCAGGCTCCAGTGTTTTGTAGTGTTTTCAGATAATTACCAGCAAGCAAAAGCAGGAAGGCCAAATCAGGCATGGTTAAAGCAAGTTATATGGAGAAAAGCAGTTCCATTTTAGGCACTTGCAATTCACACTGGCTGCTCTCCCCTAAACACACACCAGTAGTAATGTGATCACTTGATTCGAGTGTAATGTTCTAATGGGTTGCTGATAGCTTCAGGTCTGGGATCACTATGGGACTTAATCCTGGATGTCAGGGCAGATTCCCTTAATAGCGAACGCCTGTGTGTGATATTGTTTAATATGGGGCAGCCTCCACATGGTACTTGACAGGACAGAGTCGGAGTCCTGTGGCACGGAGTACAAAACAACTGGGAACCCTCCATTGCTGCAGATGTGCTCTGCCTTCAGTTTTGTTGTGATGTGTCATTACCTTCTGCCAGTTCAGCTGTTGAGGTCTTGTGGTTAGACACACACAATTCATCGTGTTGAATAAGCTGACTCTGTCTCTGCATGGGCATAAGTCAGGAGGTCTTTGGAGAGATCCTTGGGCTTTGAGATCCTAGCAGCTCTTGGCCAACAAGTCAGATTTCCAAGCACCCTGGCTTTATCATTATTGAAGCCACATTTGTTGCATGTGGATGAAGAAAAGGGTAAAAGGTTATACTGGCACTTGGCATACCAATGGGCATTTTACAAACTACTTTGTTACATTTCTGTTCTATTGTGGGACACCAAGTATAATTTTATGCATTTTTCATTGCTGATTAGTAAATGGCTGTTTCAGTTGCATGATGATGAAAGGGAAGATGTGAACAGACACTGAGCTGGAAGAGATTGTCAAAGGGAGGCTTGCTTGTTTGCATGCCCTATTGATTTTACTAGCATAGACGGACTAAGGGTGAAAATGGCTTTAATAGACAGGTGTCTTGCTAGAATCTTGCAAACCTGAGGGAATTGATTCTCATTCTTTTTGAATGAAAGCTCCCCTTGTTCACTCTTGGTAATATATGGGCCATCTATTCATTAGGGCCTGACTATGTCATGGGGAGTTTCTTTTAACAAGCTCTGAACCAAGGCTTCCCAAAGTCTGCCAGCAGTTCATTAACTATGTCAGCTGGTGTCTTAAGTGGGGTTTTATTCAATTTTAATTTCTTTTCTAACTAAGTTCCCTCAGTATTACCAAAGTCCAGTGACTTCTCCATAATCGGTGGGGGTGATGTGTAATGTTAAGATTATGGAGAAGTCAGTGGACTTTAGTTGTGAGGGGAGAGGGATCTTCGCAACCTTCCCACCATTTCCTCTCACTGAGGAGATCATACATAACAGGGTGGAAACTAGTGAATTAAGTTATCCCACATACAAAATGTGTGTTGCAGGAAATCCATCCTCCTTATCTTATCTTATCTTAATTATTCCATGCATTTGTACTATGTGCTTGAGGTTTAAAATGTACTGTCAGTCTTTAGCACAATATCAAGTAATGAGAACATTTGTTTCAGCAAGTAATTTTTAGTATCAGTTTATTTCCAATGCTAAAAGTCAGAACCTGAATGTTCCTAAAAGCTGTTAGATCCAGCAATATAGTAACAAAATGTAATCTCCACTGACAAAATCACATCAGCTAGAAAACTAATATTTTAATTATAAAATAGACCAGTTAGATAAATGCAACATGATTTTATTTTCAGCAGTCACAATTCACTCTTAAAATTCTATGCTCTGGTTTGTGTAACACAATTAGTTTACTTCACTCTATTCTGAATTGAAATGCAAAAAAAGATTACTCAAGTCTTTATTTTAAGCTAAAGACAAACAATTTGCTTGTGCAACATACTGGAATAGAACGTACTAGTATCACAGAATTTGGATTTCTATGTAAATTTGCCGAACCTATTATTTTAGAAAACCTGATTTTTTGGTTTTATTAACTGAGGACAAATTCACAATTTAAAATGTCCCTGGTAAAAGGCCAGTGGTTTCTCCATAATCTTGATCTCCATCTGCAATATGTTCATGGAAACACAGAAACAGAAAAAGGAGGGTCAGGGGTAGACCATAGCTGAGTACCCTGTTTTTGCTTTCACTCCATTTCATTTGATCCCTTTAACAATAAGAAATATATGCACCTATTTTAAAAATAAGTTTAACGAGTTGATCTCCACTGCCTTCTTTCAGAGAGAATTCCAGGGCATACCATCTGATTTCTTCTAAACCTGGTTTTAACTACGTTACCCAAAGCTGTCAGGCTGTGAACTCTGGATCTGGATTCTCTCACCATTGGGAACATTCCACTTCTCTCTCCACTTACCATTTTAAAGGTTTCCTTTCTCATTTTGCTCTGCTCTAGTTAATACAGGCCTACTTGACCCAATCTCTCTTCATACATCACTACTGCTATCCCTGGAATCAGTCCAACAATATTTGTTGTGTCCATCCATGGCAAGAACTCCCTTCCTCAGAAGAGGACTCTACAACTGCACACATAACTCCAGTTAGGGTTCCACCAAGTCCCCCTTCAGCTTGAACTTGCTTGCTCCTGTATTGAAATCAAGACCAATGTTTTCCTAATGCTTGCTGCATCTCAATAGTTGCTTTCAGTGACTGATGTACAAGGACACATGGGTTGTATTGTAGTTCCCCTTTTCCTAACCTACCGGTATCCAGATTATAACCTGCTTTTCTGATTTTGGAACAAAAATAGATGGCCCCATATTTATTCACATTATATTGCACCTGTCAAGCATTTAGCCATTTACCTGACTTGTCCAAATTACATTAGAGCTTCCTCAAAGCTCACATTCCCCTTGGCTTTGTGTTGTCTTAAATTTAGAAATGTTACTTATAATCCCTTCAACCAAATTACTAATAATATATTGTGAATAGCTGGGCCTCAAGCACCGATCCCTGTGAAACCCCATTAATAATTGCCTGACACCTGTTTATTGCTATTTATCAACCTGGCCTGTAAATACCTCATCATCCTTTCAGTGTTGCTGAGCCGAGATTTTGGAACTTCCTGCCTCACAGTATTGTGGAAACACCTTCTCCGGAAGAATTGCTGTACTTCAAGTGAGCGGCTCAGCTCCACTTTCTTAAGGATAATAAGGGATGATTATTTAATGCTGATGTAGCCTACATTGCCCACATTCCATGGAATAATAAAAATATGCTCCAACATAACTAATCCAAAAGCTCCTTTCAACATTCCTTTTGATACTCTCATCATCAATGACGTCAGTTTACCCACAATGTTTTGAAATCATGACACAAGACATTTCTCTAATTCATCCTTTCATACCCATGGAGCTCCCAATCATCTGCCGCGTTCCCTCCAGTCAACAATTTTAAAAATTTAAAATTCCACCTTGCTGACAGGAAATCCTCTGATTACTTTGCTGAGTTTTTATGATGATAACAAATGCTGACAGACCATCTCTAAATTATGAACAATGGTCCATGGTCCTGTTGTCTGGTAAGATCACAAACAGTCATACAGCCATAGAATCTGGAACTAATCACATTCAGCTGGAGAAACTCAGCAGATCGAGTAGCATCTGTGGAATGAAAGGAATTACGGATGCAAGGTTTCAACCCAACTAGTTTACAATTCCTGTCCTCCCACCAATACTGCTTGAAGCACTGTGTTTCTCCAGTAGATTATTTGTGCTTACTGCAATTGTTTGTCTCACCAAAAACCTAGCTCAGAAAGAATGATGAATAATCAGCATCACATGACTTACACTTTGGTCTTGAGCTCAGAAACTGACAATGCCGATATTTGAAGAGTTAGCATGGGATGGATCCTACTTGTAATGAGATAGAGGACACATGTGGCTTGTAACCTGGGCAGGTAGAAAACAAGTGCTTGATTCCTTTGGGGCAAGGTTACATAATACTGCTACTGAGGACTCAAATAAAGACAGCATACTACAAAAGGCAGCATGCACAATTCATTGCTTGGTTAGACTGCAGGTCTTTTAGAATGCCTGCTTGAAATGATGTGCTTGAAGCTGTGAGTGTGAACGAAGTCACCGGAGAAACACTGAATCTGGTGGATATAGAAGTCTTCATTCAGCGCAAAAAGCAGGCATCATACTCGAGACACTCTTGGAAGAAGAGGCCTCCTGACCCAATATTATATCACATTTTATATATTAAAGAACAAAGGTAATAACAGAACAATTTTTGTAGTCACAATATATTCAGAGTGCTTCCTTTAAGTTTCAAAGACCTAGCTCAGGGGTGCCTTGCACGGGCACTTGTGTGCGCATGTGTGACGTGCGCATATGTGCCGAGCGCATGTGCGTACGTGCCAATTTTTTTTCCCCACAAATCAGTTTTGGCTTAATCTTCCTGACTACACTGTACATACATTATTTCTACTTTATATAGGCTGTGTATTTATCATATCATTCCTGCTTTTACTGTATGTTAGAGTTATTTTAGGTTTTATCTGTTATTTGGTATGATTTGGTAGGTTATTTTTTGGGTCTGGGAACGCTCAAAAATTTTTCCCATATAAATTAATGGTAATTGCTTCTTCGCTTTACGCCATTTCGGCACGAAAGGTTTCATAGGAATGCTGTACCTTAGCGGGGGAAATATGGGACAAGGGCAGTCCTGTATGGGATAAACCAATTTAGATTAGATTAGATTATGATTGTCATTTAGTAATGCATGCATTAAGAAATGATACAATGTTCCTCCAATATGATACCACAGAAACACAAGACAAACCAAGACTATAAAAACTGACAAAAACCACATAATTATAACATATAGTTACAACAGTGTAAAGCAAAACCGTAATTTGATAAAGAACAGAATATGGGCATGGTAAAAAAAAGTCTCAAAGTCTCTCGAAAGTCCCATCATCTCACACAGACGGTAGAAGGAAGAAAACTCTCCCTGCCATTAACCTCCAGCGCCACAAACTTGCCGGTGCAGCACCCCGGAAGCACCCAACTACAGCCGACTCTTGAGTCCGTCCGAAAACTTCGAGCCTCCGACCAGCCCTCTGACACTGAGCGCCGAGCACCATCTCTGCCGAGTGCTTCGACCCCAGCCTTGGCAACAGACAATAGGAAAAGCCAAGGATTTGGGGCCTTCCCCTCCGGAGATTCTCAATCGCACAGTAGTAGCGGCAGCAAAGCAGGCATTTCAGAAGTTTCTCCAGATGTTCCTCCGTGCTTCTCATGTCTGTCTCCATCAAATCAGGATTGTGCATGGTCCCTATTTAACAAATGAGATATCATTTGGGAGCGGTTGCGTGCGCTGCGTCGCGCCGCCATCTTCTCCACAATAGTTTAGTTCAAGTTCAACAGTGCGTGACAGGGAATGAGGAAAGGTGCAGCTGACTCATATCATTTCCTCGCAGCCTGGTAGCACATGCTTTGCGGCCCGGTGGTTGGGGACCACTGTTATATACCACAGCTCCAGAATATACCCTAGCAGTCCCTCCTTTTGGCTCTTCTGGACAAAAAGAAATTGCTCCAGGAAAGTTCAAACCTTATGGAGGGTCTACTAGGGCAGCAAAAATGCCCCCTTCAGACCTCCTTCCCCAAATACTCCCCCTATCCTATCCCTATGTTCATCTACATCTACACAATCACCCCTAATGGCTACCAGATTGTTCCAGAAGTTTGACCAACCATCTTTAAAGTGTAGCATTGTCATTTGTATGCCTGTTGCTTCCTTCCCTGCTGGCTGATTGTGATCTAACCACATTCTTTATCTTTGCCCCTCACCCTCCGATAGCTAAAACTCAGCAGTGGCTGAGTCAGGGACACCAGCAAGGTAAATGTATCAGACTCACAGGCAACAGCTCACACTCCATGCCATGATAGGAGAGTGTTGGAACCTTGACGACTGGTTTCTGAGACCCTCTCATCGTTGTACAGGAGGGGTTGCGGTGGTCTCTATTTGGATGACTGCAAAGACCTCACCTGGTGGCGCCTGCTTCCAGAGTATCCATTCGATCACTGGCTCATTTGTACTCACTCCCCATTCAGGCTGGGGTGACTGCGTTCAGACTCTCTGTGCAATTTCTTCTCTTTCATGCCATCGAAGTTGTGGCACCTGATGTCTCTGCTGTAACTCGAATCCTTCCCCATCTACTTTCCCACAATATTTTTTTCTATTCTACGCTGCACAACTAATCCTCCGCCTTCAGCATCCAGGCTTCATTCCAGAGTACAGTTACCGTTCTACTTTCCCGTGCTGCTCACGGCTTGATGTCACGCACTCTCGGTGTCCTCTGCCTTCGCGTTTGCTGTGGGTCGGCTTCCACCAGCTGTGGTCAGGTCTGATGCAGTCGGCCGGTGTTCATCACTTGGGTTCTCTGCAGTGACACTGTTACCGGGTACATTTGGTCTCTTGCTTTGTCTGTGAGGGTGACACGAAGGTGGATCATACGGTTTAACCTGAGTCCAGTGTTCCCACCGGCTGCCTCGCTGGGACTGTGCGCCAACAGAGGCGTCATTCATACAGAGCACCAACTGTGGTTTTATCCACCTGGGAGTGAAACCTGAAACTCGTCTTTTCAGCTGGCTCCCTTACCATGACTTAGTCACCTGGCTGTGGGAGGACTATCCTCTCTCCCTCTGGCTTTCCCTGATCTGCAATATGTCTGTGCTGCTTTGCTCGATCCCTCGATGTGTTACCCTAGTCCCAGCGGTCCTTCACATCTGCATGTAATCTTGCTAAATTGGCAGCTGTAGTTTCTTCCTGTATATTTGTAATTTCTGTTGCTTCTTGTTCTTCCGCTGCCCTTCTCGCACTGATGTCTGCCCACTCATTCCCTTTCTGCTCCTTACTGTCCCCTTTCTGGTGAGCCTTTATTTTAATCACTTCTGCCTCCTCAGGGAACTGTAATACTTCTAACAGCTCCTGACTGTGCTTGGTCCCTACCCTCGGAACCTCCTTCCCTCCTCCCATGATTCCCACACATTGACCTGTCTCCCCTCCTTGCTAGGGGCTGCTGTCTCTCTGTGGGCCACATTAGCCACTTTGCAGGTCACATGTTCACTGTCCCTGTCTTGTTCATGTTATTTCTGCTTTTCCTGAGTCTGTGACTGCACCTGCCTTACTCAGTGTGTATATCCCCAGGGTAGTACCTTCATTGTTTGGGCACACCCAGAAATCTACAGGAAACTGCACTCCCTCAATCTCAAGTACCTGGGGCTGACTTTCTCCACCCTATTATTTCACTTCCTGCACTGGTAATGTAAATCACCTCTCCAGTCGTGGGCAACGGTCGATCCGTTATTGATACTGCCAACCCTGTGTCCACTAACGTTTCACATTGCCGGTCCCTAATAAACCTCTTGTGTAGATCTGTGGACGACCACCGCTGGCAATAGAGACTGCCATCAGCTGTTTGTCTGGCCTCACCAGCTCTAGAATCTGGTCAGCAGTCAAATCAGAAAGACAGGGTGCTGCTGAGGATTCTGGTGAACGCAGCAGGCCAGGCAGCATCTATAGGAAGAGGTACAGTCAACATTTCGGGCCAAGACCCTTCATCAGAACTAACTGAAAGAAGAGATAGTAACAGATTTGAAAGTGGGAGGGGGAGGGGGAGATCCAAAATGACAGGAGAAGACAGGAGGGGGAGGGATGGAGCTAAGAGCTGGGAAGTTGATTGGCAAAAGGGATATGAGGCTGGAGAAAGGAGAGGATCATGGGATGGGAGGCCTAGTGAGAAAGATATTCCCAAATCTAAAACTTTCTTGTGCGCTTTGCTCAGGCCTTCCCTCAGCAATTTCAGGAAGACGAGGTTGTCCCTCCCTGGATTATCCAACCCTGAATACTCCTTATCATCATCATCATCAGGTGCCATGCCCAATTTGAGCTTTGACAGCCATGACCCACACACTCCTGTTTCGGGTCAAGTGGATCAATTAACTGGTATTCATTTCCAGTTCTCTGGCTGCTGTCTCCATCATCATTTGTCTTTGTCTTCCTCTTGCTTTCTTCCCTTCAATCTTTGCCATAATTACTGTGCATTCTAACTCCTCTTTCCTAATCACATGTCCAATGAAGTTATGTTGCCTTTTCATGATCTCATACATTATTTCTCATTTTGTCTTTGCTCTGTTCATGACATCCTCATTAGATATTCATTTCATCCATGATATTCTTTGCATCCTCCTCAAAAACCACATCTCTGCTGCTTCAATTCGTTTCCTCATGTCACTAGATATTGTCCAAATTCTGAGCCATATAACATAACTGGATAAATGTAACATTTCAGTGTTCTGAGGCGGGTTGTCATGCCTAGTTTAGTATTGGTCAGTATACTCTTCATTCTCGTAAAGGTGTCTTTTGCCATCCCTATTCTTCTTTTAATGTCCAAGTCGCACCTGCCATCTGATGTCACCCAGCTTCCTAAGTAGCAAAAGTTCTGTACTTGTTTTATGTCTTCCCCGTTTATTCTCAGCCTGCAGACAGGATTCTCCTTCCTATCTTATACTCCTTATATGCTCGATATTTACGTTCTGCATATTCTAAGGCTGTCTCATCAGCTCTCTGAACCACTGACATTATCGTTCCGCAGTTAATCTCACCACCCCACAGTTGCTGCCTCACTTCCCCTTTAAAGGAACGATATACCTCTTCAATGCTGGTACTCCCTGTAGTGGCAATGTCCCATCCTGCACTCCCTGGGCCATACTGTCCCACGTATTCCTCGGGCAGTTCACTTTTACCAACATGTATATATTTGGGATGGATCTGATGAACTACAATCATTTCCTCAAGATTGCGCCATGTGACCTTAAGTGAGGGCAGCTCTGACAAAATGCTCTGTTTTCCCAAGGGTTGAAGGACTTATGGATGGTCATAATCAAGGTCAAGGGCTGGCTTGGGTTGTCAGGGTTCTTGACTTGATGTTGCCAGACCTCAATAGATGCCATCCTGATGGATATATCTGGGTATAACTTCTCCCTCATATATCTCCTCACTAATTCCCAAACTACATGAAATATAAATGATGAATAAAAATTAAACTACAAACTTAACACCACAGAGTATGTACTCTGCAATCTGTCACTTATTTGCATATGAACTCATAATGCCTGTTGTATTCCTTTGTACTTAAAACTGTACATTAGCATTACAAGCTTATTCTTAAAACACACAAACACATTCGCAAATGAGTTTGCTACTATAGTTTCCCCAAGTGAGTACACATGCACTCCAGTGACATCCTGAACAGTCAGTAACCACTCTTCGCAACTGGTGGACTGTCTAACCAAATAACACAAAAACATAAACGCACATCCATGCATGCACACCAGTTTACTTTTATATCTACTAGTTCAGCTCTCTGCCGTGTTCATGATACTTTATGATCCACTGGACCTGAATAGTTTGACTGCTGAGTGTGACTGCTGAGATCGCTGGCCACACTATCATTCACAAAAATATCCCGGACGAGCCCCCAAATATTGTGACTATGAAAGAAGCCACCGAAGAGACACTGAAGCTGGTGGATATAGAAGTCTTTATTCAGCACAACAAGCAGGTATCAGACTCGAGACACCCTTGGAAGAAGAAGCCTCCTGACCCAATGTTACATCACATTTTATATGTTAAATAAACAAAGGTAATAACAGGACAATTTCTATAGTTACAATGCATTCAGAATGCTTCCTTTGAGTTTCAAACATCTAGATCTTCACGCAAACACACCCAAAATGAGTGTTAATCACCTGTCTCTGCAGCTACGTTCATGCATTTGCAGACATCTCAGGGAATGGGCGTTTCCTGATTTGCAATCAACCCATGTATGCGTTTCTAGGAAGACCATTGTATGCAAGAAACCAGTAATCCTAAATTCTCTGTCTTGGAGGCTGATGTCAGAGTATCCTTCAAGAAGGTGAACCTTTGCCAGGTGTCAGGTGCAAATGGTGTACATGCAGGGTACAGAAGACCTGTGCTAACCAACTACCTGGGGTGTTGAAGGACATCTTCAGCCTCTCACTGCTGCTGTTGGAGGCTCCCAGCTGCTTCAAAAGGGAATCAATTATTGGAAATAACTTGGAAAATGTGTAGTACAGGTGGTTGATGGTTAGGTTGAGTTGTTCACCCATCTTGGCAATCCATTTGCAAACGCTTCATCACCGTATGAGGAGACATGATTAGTGCACTATTGATTTGTGCTGTGTCTTCCAAATGCTTGGCTTTTATACACTTCTCTATCAGCTCATTGGTTGTCATTATGGAAACTTAATTGTGATGTAGGGAGAGGGGTCTTGTTGCAGATTGGTTGTGTGGTGAACTCTGTGCTGTGTGTTGTGGTTTGGAATTTTGCCCTCGTTGGCTTATAAATAGAATCAAGGTCTACATGAAGATAGAGAGGGGCACACATTTGACTGGGCATCAGTGAAAGTCATGGCGTAAGCAAACATGTGGCATGCAAGAGAATTCCTAGAAGTATGGTTTTTTGCAAACAATTCTGTAGACGTTAATCCTATTTATAGGCTAATATGGGCAAAATTCCACTATGCCACATAACCCATCAGCAATGAGACCTCCTCCCTGTAATGACACCCAGTCAGCTGATTGATAAGTATATAAAAGCCAAGCATTTGGAGAACACACCACAAATCAACAGTACATTAATGATGTCCCCTCATACGGTGATGAAACATTTGCAAATGGATTGCTAAGGTTTGGGAACAACTCTACTCAACCAGGAATCAATTACACCAGTGCCTGAGAAAAACAGGGTCATCCAGTAGCACTCACACCTACTGTGATGAAGTACTTTGAGAGTTTGGTTGTGGCTCAAATTAACTTCTGCCTAAGCAAGAATTTGGACTGGCTGCAGTTCACCTACCATTGCAACAGGCCTGTAATGGACACAATCTCATTGGCCTTGGAGCACCTAGACAACAACAAAACATATGCCAAGCTGCAGTTTATCAATTATATCTTGGCATTAAAACCATCATCCCCTCTGTATTGATCAACAAGATTCAAAACCTGGGCCTCTGTACCTCCCTCTGCAAGTGAATCCTTGGTTTCCTTACTGGGAGACCACAAGCAGTGAGTATTGGAAATAACATCTCCTCCTCACTGACAATCAACACAGGTGCACTCCAAGGATGCAAAACTAACCCACTGCTCTCTCTACCTCCATGGCAGCGTGACTAGGCACAGTTCAAATGACATTTATAACTTTGCTGACGACACCACTGTTGGCAGAATCTCAAATGGTAATGTGGAGGCATACAGGAGTGAGATAGTTCAGCTAGTTGAGTCATGTCACAGCAACCAGCAAGACGAAGGAACTGATTGTGGACTTCAGGAAGTTAAAATTGGGAGAGCACGTAGCACTCCTCATTGATTGTCATTGAAGGAAAAGAACGAGCGGCCTCAAATTCCTGGGCGTCGACATCTCAGGAGAATTGTCTTGGACCCAACACACTGAGGCAACATGAAGAAGGCAGGTGAACAGTTGTATTCCATAGCAGTTTGAGGTGACTTCATATATCATTATATACTTTTTGAGAAGATTTCATATGTCATCAAAGAAATCTGCAAATTTCTACAAATTTCTACTTCTTCACTTAGATGGTTGTGCAAATGTGGAATGAGCTGCCAGCCAGCCAGCTTAAGTGGAAGTTGTAAATTGTAGTTGTCAATTGTAACATTTAAAAGCATTTTGGATAGGTACATGAATGGAAGGGTATGGAGGAGTTTAGATTCTGGAAAATTGCAAATGCCACTCCATTCTTTAAGAAGGGAGGGAGCCAAAAGACAGGAAGTCAGCCTGACTTCAGTGGTTGCCATTGACAAGATGTTAGAGTCCATTATTAAGTTGAGATTTTGGGATACTTGGAGGCATATGATACAATGGGCTGAAATCAGTATGCTCCATCTCAGTTCCTCCCTCTCCGCCACATCTGTTCTCAGAATGAGACTTTCCATTCTGGAAGATCTGAGATGTCCTCCTTCTTCAAAGAATATGGTTTCCCTTCCTCCACCATTGATGCTGCCCTTATCCACATCTCCTTCATCTTCTGGACATCTGTCCTCACCCCATCTTTCCATTGCCATAACAGGATAGAGTTCCCCTTGTCCTTACCTATCATATCTCTGCTTCTAGCACATCAATCTCTATAACTTCTGCCATATTCAAGAGGGCTCTACCACGAAACACATCTCCCCCCAACCCCCCACCCTCTGCTTTCCACAGGGTTCACTCTCCCTGTGACTCCCTTGTTCTTTCATCTTTCCCCACTGAGCTCCCTCATGACACTTATCCCTGCAAGCAGGACAAGTGCTACACCTGTCACTTCACCTCCTCCCTCGCCCCAAACAGTCCTCCTTCCATGCGAGATGGCACTTCACCAGTGGGACTCGCAGGTTCATCCACCATATCCAGTGCACCCAGTGCAGCCTCCTCAACAGTGGAGAGATTCAGCAAAGATTGGGACCTGCTTTACTCAGTCCACAACAGGCTGGATTTCCTGGTGGCCAGAAATTTCAATTCTGCTTCCCATTCCTATTCCGACAGTCCATGATGAGGCCACTCTCAGGTTGGAGGAGCAACACCTTAGTTCTATCTGGGTAACATCCAACCTGATGTCATGAACATTGATTTCTCTAACTTCCGATAATTTTGCCCCTCTCTCCCTTCCCCCTTTTTCTATTCTCCATCTTGGCTCCCCTTTTACCCCTTCTCTTTTCCTCACTTGCCTATCACTTCCCTCTGGTGTCCCTCCTCCTTTCCTTTTTTCCATGGTCCACTTTCCTCTCCAATCAGATTCTATGTTATTCCACTTGTTACCTTTTCCACTATTGCCTCCCAGCTTCTCAGCTTATCCCCCCTCTCCCATCCACCCACCTTCCCCCTCACCTGGTTTTACCTATCAACTTCTTATTCTGGCTTCTTCCCCTTTCCCTTCCAGTCCCAATGAAGGGTAATAGCTTGAAACATCAGCTCTTTGTTCCTGACCTGCTGATTTCCTGTAGCATTTTGTACTTGTTACTTCTGAGGCTCATCTCAGATTTGACATCTGAAAGCCAAAGCTCTAGTCCTGACAAAGGGACTCGGCCTGAAACGTCGACTGTACCTCTTCCTAGAGATGCTGCCTGGCCTGCTGCGTTCACCAGCAACTTTGATGTGTGTTGCTTGAATTTCCAGCATCTGCAGAATTCCTGTTGTTTGCTGTATGCAGTTAATGGCATCTATATAATGCACAACCTGCAATCTTTACAAAGCCGATTTCTCACTCTACCTGTTTCTCGCTGGCAAAGGGAATTGAAATAATGTCAAATTTTCTTAAAGTGAGTCCTAATGACATCCCTAGGCAACAGTAAATGATAAAATGCAAGATGTTGGAAGTATCTCCAGCTGCAGCCTGTAATGATCTCAATGTTCTTAGCCATAATGATCTTGAGAGAGTCACTCTTGCTCAATTCGTAGCAGATTGTCTACGCATTATGTACACATTCCAGGTTCAGATCTCAGTCTGTAGACCTTCAACTCAACAAATTACTGCAGAAACTCCAGAGCAGTGATGAGAGAGTGCCGTACCATCAGAAGTCTTTAAGATGAGAAGTGAAACTAAGTCTCTGCTCATTCCTGCAGATCTAAACACATCTGTAGCAATGTTTTGAAGGTTAGAGAAATTATCTGTGGTGTTCTGCTGGAACTGATTATCTGGCTACTATCACATAGCTGTGTGTACTTATTGTACACAAATTAATTGCCACATTTCCAAACGTTACAAGAATGCCTACTGCAAAAAACACTTCACTGGCTTTGAGGTACTTTGTAACCTTTTTTTTCAAGAAAAGAACCTCCAAGGAAAGGAAAGCCTTTTGGTGTCTGGCATAATGATATTGTCAGTAAGGCCAAAAGAAAAGTTTTCTCCAGAGCCAAAGGAAATGTCCAGTGCAGGATGAGGGAGCTAAAGAACTCTTGGTGGACTGAAGGCCTGGAAATACAGAGACTAGCAGACTCTGGCAACACGAGAGGCTTCTTAAGTGCCACCAAAGCAGTCTATGGTCCAAGTTACTGTGGATTAAACTCCTTGTGCTCAAAGGATGGGAAGAGCTTTCTAAAGGACCAGAAGGATATCAATGATCGATGGAGAGAGCACATTCAAGAACCTCTTAACAGTGACAGTGCTGCTGAACTAATGGTTTCGAACCAAACCCTTCAGAGACATGTAAGAGAAGATATGAGGGAACCACCCAGTATGAAAGAGATCCATGATGCCCTCAGGATCCTGAAAAGCAACAAAGCCACTGGTCCTGACAGGATCCCAACAGAGATCCTAAAGAAAGGTGGATCAGCACTCGTGTATTCCAGAAGATCTGGGAAAAGGAATAACTGCCCTCAAAGCTCAGGAATGCTCTAAAAGTGACCATATTCAAGAAGGGAGGCAAAGAAGATTGGGGCAATTACAGAGGACCTTCCTGTCAAAACCAGGCAAAGTGCTTGCAAGTATCCATGTCAACCAACTCTTTCCGCTACCTGAAGAAGTACTCCATGAATTGTAGTGTTGTTTCTGCCCACCTAGTGATACTGCAGACATGATCTTCACAGCATGCCAATTCCAGGAAAGATGTTGTGGACAACATTGGTTCCTTAAGGTTGTCATAGCCAGGGGCAGGTGAGTGGAGGAGGTAGTGGGATTAAGCTCCCACTACATATTAAATTCTCCCAATGGCGTGCATCTCAACTAGTCTCTGACAACCAAATCCAGCTCCTGCACTTCAAGTGCAGCTTAGTTACTGAGCCCAGCAGAACCATTCCTACTGACAGAGGAAGAGGCAAAGGTGGGCTACTGTCACCTTAAAACCAGTTGCTAATGGGATTCATCAGCCGAGGTCGACGACTCATCTAGGAGAAGGAAAACTCTGACCTCAAACTTCTGCTGCCTTGCGGGTATACCCTCCCATGGGGAAGACTTTGGGAGTAAACCCTGATGAACAATCCAGAGCTGGAGTCTCGAAGGTAGTCCTACGCTGAGTTCATCACTGACTGGCAACTCATAGGAAGCCACTGGATCTAAACTGTCTCAGTCTCTGCCGCTCCAATGGATTCATCAGCTGTATGGAGAGAGGGAGCTGCTGCATGGGCAACAGCTTGATCTTCATATTGTACTGACCTGGCTTGCGTATCACATAGAGAGCTCGGAAACAACATCCACAGTCCACACTGACCAACGAAGGGCCCAGTTGTGAACAAAGGGACCTCGTGCACCTACTAAACTGGCCACTGAGTGTATGTTCATGGATTTCCATTGCTGTAGCCCATCCACTTCAGGGTTCAATATTTATATGTTCAGAGATGCTTTTCTGCACATCACTATTGTAATGCATGGTTATTTGAACTACTATATCCTTCCTGTCGGTTGGAACCAGTCTGGCCGTTCTCCACTGACCTCCCTCATTAACAAGGCTCTTTTACCCACACAACTGCTGCTCACTGGATGCGTTTTGTTTTTTTTTGCACCATTCTCCGTAAATTCCAGAGACTATTGATCATGAAGATCCCAGGAGGTCAGCGGTTTCTGGAACACTCAAACCTGCCATCATTCCATGGTTGAAGACACATAGATCACATTTCTTCTTCACTCAGATATTTGGTCTGAACAAAAACTGAACCTCTTGACCATGTCTGCATGCTTTTATTCACTGAGTAGCTGCCACATGATTGGATTGATTGGCTGAGTAGATATTTGCATTAATGTGCAGGTGTACCTAATAAAGTAGCTATTAAGTGTAGATTTGGCAAAAGCATTTGATACAGTCGATCGTCAAGCACGCGGGCATTTACTATCAAGACATGGTTGCCCTGACAGGTACTTACAGAGACCTAGGCTACTGCATGATGGTATGTCAGCCACAGTACTCAGTAACAGCAGTACTGAATGAGAACCCTTCACTGTTAAGACAGGAGTTAAACAGGGTTATATCATTGCACCCACCCTACTAGGCATTTTTATTGCTGCCATCCTTCACCCTATTGGCCAAGACCTGCCACAGGGAATCCCAATTGTGTGCAGAATGGAACACAGGCTTTCCAACCTCTACCAGTTTAAGGCCAAGGACAAGGTCTGCACCATCACTATCATAGAGCTTCAGTATGCAGATGACAATGCCATTGCAGCACACTTTGAAGTAGACTGCCTAATGTGCCTTTGTCAAGGCATATAGGGCCCTGGGTCTTGTTTTGAATATAAAAGTCACAGGTCCTATATCAGCCACCGCCCAACCAGCCATTTATCCAGACCTCCATAAAAGTTGAGGGTGTCACACTTGAAAATGGAGACCACGGCAGCGGAGAAGGCGCCGTGGACTGACATGTCGGAGTCTACTACCTCATCCACTGCCATGATGAAGTCGCACTGAGGCTGGAGGAGCAACATCTTATATTCCGTCTGGGTAGCCTCCAACTTGATAGCATGAACATCAATTTCTTGAACTTCCGGTAATTACACCCCCCCCTCACCATTCCCCATTCCCATTTCCCTCTCTCATCTTATCTCCTTACCTGCCCATCATCTCCCTCTGGTGTTCCACCCCCTTCCCTTTCTTCCATGGCTCTTTATTCCTTTCACCAATCGACCTCCCAGCTCCTTACTTCAGCCCCCCACTTCTCCTGGTTTCACTTATCACCTACTACCTAGTACTTCTTCCCTCCCCACCCCACCTTCGTACCCTGACATCTCATCCCTTTTTCCCAGTGCCGGTGAAGGGTCTCGGCCGGAACATCGGCTGTTTACTCTTCTCCACAGATGCCGCCTGGCCTGATGAGTTCTTCCAGTATTCTGTGTGATGTAGGTGGGAGCATGTACATGAAGTCATTGATCAGTTCGTTTGTTTTGTTGACATTGAAGGAAACGCTGTTCCCATGACACCATGTTATGTTTTGTAACTTCAAAATGTTAAACTAATGCAAAAGAAGACATGTGTGTCGAACTTCGAATTTACTTAAAGCGAGGCGCACATGTATCCCATGGTAATATGACGATGTATGTAATTCACTTATCTATACGTATAACCCGTAATGAATTATATGAACAAACCAAGAATGATTAATCAACCAATATATTTACAAGATTAATCAAATATTTCTGAAATATTAAATACACAACACTCCTCCCTACAAACTCCAACTCAGTAGAGAATCCATCTCAACTTATATACACAATATACTATATAGTACAATTACTATATACAGACAACCTCAGTATAGTAAATTTTAAATTGTCCCAGTCAGGCCAAAAGATTTAATCACTGTGTAGGATAACATCTTTCCTGATAAGGGGGATCACCCTGCTTGGCAGGTGAGACTTGTGGCTGCGAAACAATCTCAGATTCTGGGGCCTCCTCTGTGGTGGCTGTAAAACATGACCTACAGCCACCACGGAGGAAATAGTTCTGATAGCAGTAGCCAACTTTCTTCTCTAACAATTAACTCTGCTCTCCTCAAATGATCGGTGTGTCATCTCCAGATGATATCAGACGCAATTTTCACAGTGTAGGAGAATGATCCAATTCTGTCCTTAATCCTACCATGTATCCACTTTTGATCACCTCTGTAGTCCCTCCCAGGGTGATCTTTCTGGGAGTGAAACATTGAATCTCCTTGTTTGAGGAGCATCCAATCTGTCTCAGCTGTTTGTCCTGCAAACTCCTTCTTAGACCGGGATGTAGATGGGTGGCGTGGTGCAGATGTAATATGTCTTATTCCATTCTCCTTTAGGAATGATCATCAAAACTGTTCCCCCACAAACTGTGTGGTCCATTGTCATTGACAGTGTTCTATAACATCAATCCTTGCAACGAGGCTTCTCAATACATCAACAGTGTACGAGACTGTAGTGGAGGCTATCGGAAACATTTCTGGCCACTTTGTAGCTGCTTTCACTACTACCTAGAAATTTGCCCTATTGAATGATCTGGCAAAATCCACATGAATCCTCTGCTAGGGCAATGCAAGCCATTCCCAGGGATGAAGAGGTGCTGCTCTTGGCATCTCATACAGTGCATGGCAAGCTGCTCAATCTGCTGAAATATTCCCAGGCCACCAGACAAATCCTTGGCCAATGCTTTCATTTAAACCACGCATGTAGCTCCTCCAACACTTTAACTCTCAGTTTGGGTGGTACAACAACTCTCAATCCCTGCACAAGGTAACCTTCATCAGGGCAAGTTCATCTTGGTGCTGGTAAAATGGGGAAACTGGAGTTTCGGTTGCACATTCCAGCCGTTTTGAGTGCCACGTAGACCTGAGACAGTATGGAGTCTTTTCTGGTTTCCCTTTGGATTATATTTGCTGTAGTAGGGAGACTTTTGATTTGCATTAGGGAGAATATGTCTAGAGGAGTGCTTTCTTTAGTAAATTTTTCCAGTGCTTCCTTTTCCAAGACTAATCAGAATAATCCATCAGGATTTCCATGATTAGTCATCCTCCTGAATTCAATTTGTAATTGTATCTTCCAAGAAACAGAGCCCATCCTGCATTCCTGCTGCTGTGAGTGGAACACTCTCCTGTGGATTGAAACTGGAGACTTGCGGTTGGTGATCAGTAACAAATGTAGACTCTCTCCCATAAAAGTACTAGTTGAAATGTTTTACACCCCAAACCAGACTGCAAAAAAGCCTCAGCTAAGTACACTTTGCTGACAACACACATAAAGGTTGCTGGTGAACGCAGCAGGCCAGGCAGCATCTATGGGAGGAGACATAGTCACCGTTTCTGGCCGAGACCCTACAACAAAATGTCGACTGTACCTCTTCCTATAGATGCTGCCTGGTCTGCTGCGTTCACCAGCAATTTTTATGTGTGTTGCCCGAAATTCCAGCATCTGCAGATTTCCTCCTGTTTCCACTTTGCTGAAGTGTTTTCCTCCAGAAAGGTTTGCAAAGATATCCTCCATTCTGGGCAGAGAGTATCGATCTACTTTCAGTACTGGGTTGACAATAACCTTAAAATTACCACAGATCTTGACAGACCCATTCTTCTTGGCTTTGCCCGTGGTCTCCACTCAGCCATGGAAAGAATTATTTTGGCCTCCATATGACCTAGCTCACTGGCTACTTTATCACGGATTGTATGAGGAACCAGTTAGTTTTGTAAAATTTGGGTGTGACATTTTCATTTAAGACTATTTTACCCGTTATATGTTTGGGTTTTCCAATGCCACCTTGAACATTGCTGTGGCATCATTCTGTATCTTTCTTATTTCACTTTCATATGACTACGTTGCAGTGGATGCGCCATGCAAATGGTGGATAGGTTTCCAATTAAGTTGTAGTTGTCTCAGCCAATCACATCCTCAGAATGCTGGTCCTTCTGTTATTACCACATACAAGCTCAATGTGGCCTGTTGGTTGTTGTGTTTCACTGTTATGAATGTCATTCCCACAGGACTTACCTTTTCTTCAGTATAAATTCTTAGTTGAATAACTGCAGGCTTCGGTTTGATAAATTGAAAATAACGTTCAAATTCATTTTGTACAAACGTAGAATGACAGAAACAGCTGAACCAGTGTCCAATTCCATTTTAATTAATTTGCTGTTCACTTCTGGCATAAGCCATATTGCTTGTCTATTGTTAATTTTCACACTGTAAATCTCAAGGCTACACAATCCCCTGTCACTCTCATAGGATTTTTCATCAACAGGATAAAGATTAGTGCTCTTTTTGAAACTGGAACTTGACTTTTAATCTTCTTCTTTTTTCTTTGCAGTCCATTTATTGTTGTCTGTCTGATATGCTCTTTGTATGTGACCTACTTTGTTGCAATTAAAATGTGCATTTGTTTGGTGTATGTAAGCCCCTGCCACAACGGTAAAACAATTTGCTTGGTCAGGCTGGTTTCTGTTTAGACACCATAACTTTATTCATGCTCACTTTTATTCCTAACTGCAACTCAATGACATCTCTGTCTGCGGTTTCCATTGCTCTTTTAAAAGTAAGTTGTGCTTCAGTTAGGAGCTAATCTTGAATGTTTTCTCTTAAGATTGCACAATCTAACTCAGGGGTCCCCAACCTTTTTTGCACTGCGGACTGGTTTAATATTGACAATATTCTTGCAGACCAGCTGACCCGGGGGGGCAGGGTGGATAGGGTTGTCAATGGACAAGAGTAGCAGTCAAATACATTGTGTTTACCCAGAAAAGACTACAATGACCATGAAGCCTTGCGCGGGCACCAGTGCGCATGCATGACCTCTGCATGGGTGTCCCTGCAGATTATTTTTCCTGCCGATTTTTTTCCCTGCAAATCGTTTTTGGTGATTCTGTTCGTAGGGGGGTGGGGATGATGTTAATCACGACCGGAATATAGGTGCTAAGTGGCTAATACACTCAATTTCGTTTCTAAAAGGGTTTATCTAACGAATTTAATATTAAACACATAGCGCATATTTTCCTCGCATGAATATAGTGATAAGTCAATTATCAGGGGAGGACAGGGGAGCTTGAAGTAAGTGTTGAACGAACTTCCAGTAGGAGTGGTAGAGGCAGGTTCGATATTATCACTTAAAGAAAAATTGGATAGGTATATGGACAGGAAAGGAATGGAGGGTTATGGGCTGAGTGCAGGTCGGTGGGACTAGGTGAGAGTAGCGTTCAGCACAGGCTAGAAGGGCCGAGATGGCCTATTTCCATGCTGTAATTGTTATATGGTTATATAAGTAAGTCAATAGCATCATAACATTTTAAGTAACATTTGGATATTAAGCACACAGCATATATTTTCCCCGTATGAGCATATAAAATCATTGCAACACACCAATATCGCTGAATAAGTGGGAGCCCTGGGCTTGTTTCCCTGCAACAAGATGGCCCCATCGAGGGGTGATGGGAGACAGCGATACTCAAAGGGGGTTCCTTATGTCCAGTCTATTCCGCAGTTTAGTTTTTGTTGCATTCGTTGCAGAAAACTCTGCTTCGCAGAAAAATGTTGGAAATGGAAGCAATGTTTTCAGTGCTTTTGTGGTTATCTCAGGATATTTAGCCTTGACTTTGATCCAGAATGCCGGCAGAGATGTTACATCAAACATACTTTTCAGCCCACTGTCATTAGCAAGCTCGAGGAGTTGATCTCCTTCCCGCGTTGACTTGGATGATGCGCGGGTAATGACCTCGCATGCGTTCAAGCTCAACAGTGACCATGACAGGGAATGAGGAAAGGTGCAGCTGACTCATATCGCCAAATCGTATTGTTTCGTCGTGGCCCGGTAGCACATGCTTTACAGCCCAGTACTGGTCCGCGGCCCGATGGTTGGGGACCGCTGATCTAAACAATCTCTCAGTGCATCATTGAAATCGTTACTGAACTGAAAATACTCAGATAATCTCGTCAATTCAGCGACATACACTGAAATGAACTCTCCTTCTTTTTGATCTTGCTTATGAAACTTAAAGCATTCTGCAATCAACAATGGTTCTAAATGTTCCTCCATTACTTTGACAATATCACCAAATCTCATTTATGCTGGTTTGGTTGGAGCACTAAGACTTTGAAGTGAACTGTATGCCTTTAAACACAATGCACTCAGCAAAATTGGCACTCGTTTCTCATTGGCTATTTCAATCGCTTGAAAATATTGCTGAATTAGTTCAGTATACATGAGCCTGTTACCTGTTGTGTAATCAAACTGTCAATCTTTCCAATGTATCCAGCCATTTCTGCTTTTTATATGACTATTATCACCCAGCACTCACTATTTATGAACCTGACTATTTATAGTTCCGAGGGCGGAGCTTAGTCAAGATGGCGCCAAACGGCGGCTCCTCTGCTTGCATCTTCGGAAACAGCTCTATTTCCATCATTAATATTATTTTTCCTTTTCAGGGTTCTTTTGAAGACCCTGACCTGGAGTTACACGCTGACTACTGTGGGGAATGGGACCAGCTCTCGGGGTTTCAGGACTAGCCGTTATTTGACATGCCAATGACACGACCTAAGAGCTTAGCTCGCCTTCAGAGGTCAAGGTCTCGTGGCTCTGGAGACGGGCGGATCGAAGGTCGGTGTCCCGGCAGGAGATCAGTGTGTCGTGGGAGTCAGAAGATCTCAGACTTTGTGCCCAGAGACCTGAGATCTTGGGGCACATGGCTCAGAAAAAGCGATACAATGGACTTTTAACATTGTAAACCAGTGAATTGTTTGTTATGTCTCCCCTCTCACTGTGAAACAGAGACATCCCTTTCTCCCTTATTAGGGAGACAGAACCTGTGGCATGTCAGATACCATGTGAACGAGTAGTCTTTGGAGTGCTGCAAGTCTGTGTCTTTGCTGTTGCTTTGCTGCACGCTTGAGTGCTCGGTGATGGGTGCCGATGCTTTTTTTTTGCTGGTGGGGGAGGGGGGATCGTTGCTTGCTGCCACTTATGTGTGGGAGGGGGGAGCTGGGGTGTGCTTTGGGGTTCTAACATTTAACTGTCATTCATTCTTTGGGGCACTCCTCTGTTTTCATGGATGATTGCAAAGAAAAGCATTTCAGGATGTATATTGCATACATTTCTCTGACATTAAATGTACCTATGAATCTTTGAAACCTTTGATTATTCTTCCGTTTTCTGACTTTAAAAAAATTCGATTGTGTCTTCCCCCATGAAGAACACATGCTGCTCTGTTTTTCTGTTCCTCGCTGTACTTTTTAAAAATTGGATGTCGCGCTGCACTTGAACGGATCGGTACATGGATCAGACTAGTTTTAAAAATATCTTGTCGCCAATGTTATGCTTTGTAACTTCAAAACATTAAGCTAATTCAAAGGAAGACATGGGAGTCTGAATGTGGGTCTAACTTTGAGTTTACTTCATGTGAGGCGTGTACATATCGCGTGGTGATGTGATGACCTATGCACTTCACGAATTTATACATATAACCCGTAATGAAGTATTTAAACAAACAAGATTGCTTAATCAAATATATATACATACACATACAAGATTACTCCAATATTACTGAAATAGTAAATGCACAACACACCATGTTATTAAGCTCTCTGTCTCCTTCCTTTACTCCACCTGGTTGTTATTTGAGATGTGGCTCACTATGGTGGTATCATCTGCAAAGCTGTAGATGCAGTTAAAGCAGAACTGGGCCATGCAGTCATGGGTGTATTGGGGGTAAAGTAGGGGGCAGAGGACGTATCCTTGTGCAGCACCAATGTTTAAAATAATCGTAGTGGAGGTGTTGCTGCCTACCCTTACTGATTGTGGTCTATTGATCAAAAAGATCAAGGATCCAGTTGCAGAGGGAGGCATTAACTCCCAGGGCCCGGAGTTTGGTGATGAGTTTGCTTGGAATTATAATGTTGAAACCATAGAAACCATAGAAACTACAGCACAGAAACAGGCCTTTTGGCCCTTCTTGGCTGTGCGGAACCATTTTCTGTCTAGTCCCACTGACCTGCACACGGACCATATCCCTCCATACACCTCCCATCCATGTATCTGTCCAATTTATTCTTAAATGTTAAAAAAGAACCCGCATTTACCACCTCGTCTGGCAGCTCATTCCATACTCCCACCACCCTCTGTGTGAAGAAGCCCCCCCTAATGTTCCCTTTAAACTTTTCCCCCCTCACCCTTAACCCATGTCCTCTGGTTTTCTTCTCCCCTTGCCTCAGTGGAAAAAGCCTGCTTGCATTCACTCTATCTATACCCATCATAATTCTATATACCTCTATCAAATCTCCCCTCATTCTTCTACGCTCCAGGGAATAAAGTCCCAACCTATTCAACCTTTCTCTGTAACTGAGTTTCTCAAGTCCCGGCAACATCCTTGTAAACCTTCTCTGCACTCTTTCAACCTTATTTATATACTTCCTGTAATTTGGTGACCAAAACTGGACACAATACTCCAGATTCAGCCTCACCAATGCCTTATACAACCTCATCATAACATTCCAGTTCTTATACTCAATACTTTGATTAATAAAGGCCAATGTACCAAAAGCTCTCTTTACGACCCTATCTACCTGTGACTCCACTTTTAGGGAATTTTGTATCTGTATTCCCAGATCCCCCTGTTCCACTGCACTCCTCAGTGCCTTACCATTAACCCTGTATGTTCTATGCTGGTTTGTCCTTCCAATGTGCAATACCTCACACTTGTCAGTATTAAACTCCATCTGCCATTTTTTAGCCCATTTTTCCAGCTGGTCCAAGTCCCTCTGCAGGCTCTGAAAACCTTCCTCACTGTCTACTACACCTCTAATCTTTGTATCATCAGCAAACTTGCTGATCCAATTTACCACATTATCATCCAGATCATTGATATAGATGACAAATAACAATGGACCCAGCACTGATCCCTGTGGCACACCACTAGTCACAGGCCTCCACTCAGAGAAGCAATTCTCTACCACCACTCTCTGGCTTCTTCCATCGAACCAATGACTAATCCAATTTACCACCTCTCCATGTATACCTAGCGACTGAATTTTCCTAACTAACCTCCCATGCGGGACCTTGTCAAAGGCCTTACTGAAGTCCATGTAGACAATATCCACTGCCTTCCCTTCATCCACTTTCCTGGTAACCTCCTCGAAAAACTCCAACAGATTGGTCAAACATGACCTACCATGCACAAAGCCATGTTGACTCTCCCTAATAAGTCCCTGTCTATCCAAATGCTTGTAGATTCTGTCTCTTAGTACTCCCTCCAATAACTTACCTACTACCGACGTTAAACTTACTGGCCTATAATTTCCCGGATTACTTTTCGATCCTTTTTTAAACAAAGGAACAACATGAGCCACTTTCCAATCCTCCGGCACCTCACAATTAGACAGCGATATTTTAAATATTTCAGCCAGGGCCCCTGCAATTTCAACACTAGTCTCCTTCAAGGTCCAAGGGAACACACTGTCAGGTCCCGGGGATTTATCCACTTTAATTTTCCTCAAGACAGCAAGGACCTCCTCCTTTTCGATCTGTACAGTTTCCATGATCTCACTACTTGTTTCCCTTAATTCCATAGACTTCATGCCAGTTTCCTTAGTAAACACAGATGCAAAAAACCTATTTAAGATCGCCCCCATTTCCTTTGGTTCCGCACATAGCCGACCACTCTGATCTTCAAGAGGACCAATTTTATGCCTTACAATCCTTTTGCTCTTAATATACCTGTAAAAGTTCTTTGGATTATCCTTCACTTTGACTGCCAAGGCAACCTCTTGTCTTCTTTTAGCCCTCCTGATTTCTTTCTTAAGTATTTTCTTGCACTTCTTATACTCCTCAAGCACCTTATTTACTCCCTGCTTCCTATACACGTCATACAATTCCCTCTTCTTCTTTATCAGAGTTGCAATATCCCTTGAGAACCAAGGTTCCTTATTCCTATTCACCTTGCCTTTAATCCTGACGGGAACATACAAATTCTGCACTCTCAAAATTTCTGCTTTGAAGGCTTCCCACCTACTGATCACATCCATGCCAGAGAACAACCTGTCCCAATCCACGCTTTTTAGATCCTTTCTCATTTCTTCAAATTTGGCCTTCTTCCAGTTCAGAACCTCAACCCTAGGACCAGATCTATCCTTGTCCATGATCAAGTTGAAACTAATGGTGTTATGATCACTGGAACCAAAGTGCTCCCCTACACAGACTTCTGTCACTTGTCCTAACTCGTTTCCTAACAGGAGATCCAATATTGCATCCCCTCTAGTTGGTCCCTCTATATATTGATTTAGAAAACTTTCCTGAACACATTTTACAAACTCTAGACCATCTAGACCCCTAAAAGTATGGGAGACCCAATCAATATCTGGAAAATTAAAATCCCCTACCACCACAACTTTATGTTTCCTGCAGTTGCCTGCTATCTCTCTGCAGATTTGCACTTCCAATTCTCTTTGACTATTGGGTGGTCTGTAATACAATCCCATTAATGTGGCCATACCTTTCCTGTTTCTCAGCTCCACGCACAAGGACTCAGTAGACAAGCCCTCTAATCTGTCCTGCCTGAGCACTGCTGTAATATTTTCCCTAACAAGCAATGCCACTCCCCCACCTTTCATTCCTCTGCCTCGATCACATCTGAAACATCGGAACCCTGGAATATTAAGCTGCCAGTCCTGACCCTCCTGTAGCCAAGTTTCACTAATTGCTACAACATCATAATTCCACGTGTCAATCCACGCCCTCAACTCATCTGCCTTCCCCGCAATACTCCTAGCATTGAAATATATACACCTCAGAAGATTTTTACTACCATTCACAACCTTTCTATTAGTGGATTTGCTTGAACTTCTAACATCATTTATTTTCACCCCAGCCACACTGTCAGCTTTGGTACTGTGGTTCCCATCCCCCTGCAAATCTAGTTTAAAGTCTCCCCAATAGCATTAACAAATCTCCCTGAAAGGATATTGGTCCCCCTGTAGTTCAAGTGTAACCCGTCTCTCTTGTACAGGTCCCACCTGCCCCAGAAGAGGTCCCAATTATCCTGAAATGTGAAACCCTGCTCCCTACAGCAGTTCCTCAGCCACCTGTTCATCCTCCAGAGCATCCTATTCCTACCCTCACTGGCACCTAGCACAGGTAGCAATCCTGAGATTATCACCTTCAACTTCCTACCAAGCTCTCTATACTCACTCTCCAGGACCTCCTCACTCTTCCTTGCTATGTCATTGGTACCGATGTGCACCACGACATCTGGCTGATCACCCTCCCACTTCAGAATGTCATGCAATCGATCAGAGACATCCTTGACCCTGGCACCTGGGAGGCAACAAACCATCCTGGATTCTCTGTCACGACCACAGAACCTCCTATCTGCACCTCTAACTTTCGAGTCCCCTATCACTACCGCTCTCCTCTTTCCCCCCCCTCCCTTCTGCACTGCAGAGCCAGACTCAGTGCCAGAGATCCGGCTACTGCAGCTTGTCCCAGGTAAGTCATCCCCCCCAACAGTATCCAATGCAGTATACTTGTTGTTGAGGGGAATGGCCACAGGGGAACCCTGCTCTGCCTGCCCTTTCCCTTCCCTTGCCTGACAGTGACCCAATTTCCTGTGCTCTGCTCTTTTGGTGTAACTACCTCCCTGTAGCTACGATCTATAATCTCCTCACTCTCCCGGATGATCCGCAGGTCCTCCAGCTGCTGCTGGTAGAACTGTCGTGAATATGTATTAGTCCGACATAAGTGTCCCTACAATACAGATGCTCCAGAGATGAGTGCAGGAACAGGGAGATGGTGTCTGCCGTACAACGCGATTCAGCAGTAGGCAACTTGCCATGGGTTGAAGTCATCTGGAAAGCTGGAATTGATGTGTGCTGTGTTCAGCGTCTTGAAGACTTCATGATGGTGTATGTTTCAGTCACGGGGAGAGAGTGATTAATCCATGTTATTTTGTTTCTCTTGTGTACTGCTGATGATAGTGGTTTTGTTAAAGTATGAAGGAACCATAGCCTGAAGCAGGGAGGAATTAAAAATATCTGCAAATACCATTTCCAGCTGATCTTTACAAGAACTAAGGCCCAGTGCTTTCCACAGTTTCACCCTCCAGAAGACTGATTTCACGTCCGTGATGGTGATTGTGGATTCGGGTGCACTGGAAACTATCAGTGTGGATTGTGTTAGTCATAGTCATAGTCATACTTTATTGATCCCGGGGGAAATTGGTTTTCATTACAGTTGCACCATAAATAATAAACAGTAATAAAACCATAAATAGTTACATAGTAATGTGTAAATTATGCCAAGAAATAAGTCCAGGACCAGCCTATTGGCTCAGGGTGTCTGACCCTCCAAGGGAGGAGATGTAAAGTTTGATGGCCACAGGCAGGAATGACTTCCTATGACGCTCTGTGCTGCATCTCAGTGGAATGAGTCTCTGACTGAATGTACTCCTGTGCCCACCCAGTACATTATGTAGTGGATGGGAGACATTGTTCAAGATGGCATGCAACTTGGACAGCATCCTCTTTTCAGGCACCACCATCAGAGAGTCCAGTTCCATCCCCACAACATCACTGGCCTTACAAATGAGTTTGTTGATTCTGTTGATGCCTGCTGCCCCAGCACACAACAGCAAACATGATAGCACTGGCCACCACAGACCCATTCCCTTCCCTTCCCTTCTGATGAAAACATGCACAGAATGTGTTAAGCTCATTGGAAAGGGATTAGCTGTTGTCAGTGATGCTGCCTGACTTAATTTGGTAACCTTTTCTTGTATGTAATCCCTGGCATATCTGCTGGCTGGACTGAGACTCAGTTCTGGACTCGTTCTGGACTTGTTCTGCTTCTTAGCATTCCTGATAGTCTTATGCAGGTCATGTCTTGATTTCTTATAAAGGTCAGGGTCACCTGATTTTGAATGCTGCAAACCTAGACTTCAAAAGGGGGTGGAAAAAACCCTTGAAATCAAGGCAATAGTCTTCATCATCTGTTGCATTAGTAATTACTCATCTCTTTAAATAGACCTTAAGACAAAGGAGCAGAATTAGGCTATTCAGCCCATTGAGTCTGCTCTGCTACTTCTTCATGACTGATTTATTATCCCCCTCAGCCCCATTTTTCTGCCTTTCCGTCATAACCTTTGATGCCTGATTAATCAAGAACCTATTAATCTCTACCTTAAATTTATGTGAAGACCTGGCCTACACGGCTGCCTGTGGCAAAGAAGTCCACAGATTCACCAGCTTTTGGCTAAAGAAATTTCTCCTTATCTCTATGCTAAATGGATGCCCCCAGTTTTGAGGCTGTGGCATCTGGTCCAAGACTCCCCCAAGACAGAAAACATCCTCTCCACATGCACTCTATCTAGGCCTTTCAATATTTGCTCAGTTTCAATGAGATCCTCCCTCCGCCCCCCAATTTCTTCTGAACTCCAGTGAGTATAAGCCCAGAGCCAGCAAACACTCTTTCATTATGGGATCATTATCATGAACTTTCTCTGGACCTCTGGACCTCTCCAATGCCAGGACATCTTTTCTTAGATACGGCGCCTAAATCTGCTCACAATACTCCATGTGCTGTCTGACTGATGCCTTATAAAGCCTTAGCGTTATGTCCTTGCTTTTACATTCTAGTCTGCCCAAAATGAATGCTAACATTACATTTGCCTTCCTTACCATTAACTCAACCTGCAAGTTAACCTTTAAAAAACCCTGCTTGAGGGCTCCCAAGTCCCTCTGTACTTTTGAAATTTGGATTTTCTCACCATTTAGTAAATAGTCCACACCTTTATTCTTTCTACTAAAGTGCATGATCATGCACTCCCCTACACTGTACTCCATCTGCCACTTCTTTGCCCATTTCCCCAATCTATCTAGGTCCTTCTGCAGCCTCTCTGCTTCCTCAACACTACCTGCCCCTCCACCTATCTTTGTATCATCCGCAAACTTGGCCACCAAATCATCAATTCCTTCATCTTAATCACTGACATAAAAAATGAAAAGTATCAGTCCCAGCACAGAACCCCGTGGCATCCCACTAGTCACGAGCCAGCAAGAAAAGGCCCCCCTTATTCCCACTTTCCACTTCTTGCCAGTCAGCCAGTCTTCTATCCATGCCAGTACCTTTCCTATAATTCCATGGGTTCTTATCTTGTTAAGAAGCCTCATGTGCAGCATCTTGTCAAAGGCCTTCTGAAAATCCAAATAAGCACTACCCACTAACTCTCTTTTGTCTATCTTGCATGTTATTTCCTCAAATAATTCCAACAGATTTGTCAGGCAAGATTTCCCCTTTAGAAAATAATGCTGACTTTGGCCTATTTTATCATGTGCCTCCAAGTACCATGAAACCTCATAAAAATAGATTCCAACATTTTTTCAACCACTGAAGTCAGGCTAACTGGCCTATAATTTCCTTTCTTTGGCCTCCTGCCTTTCTTAAAGACTGGAATGTCATTTACAATTTTCCAATCCTCTGGAACCACTCCAGAATCTAGTGATTCTAGAAAGATCGTTGCTAATGCCTCCATAATCTCTTCAGCTACCTCTTTCAGAACCGTGGGATGTAGTCTATCTGGTCCAGCTGACTTATCCACCTTCAGATTTTTTAGCTTCCCAAGCACCTTCTCCCTAGTAATAGCAATGACACTCACTCATGGCCCCTGACCCTCTCGCATTCCTGGCATTCTGCTAATGCCTTCCGCAGTGAAGACCAATACAAAAAATATTGCTGGTGCAGATCTGTGGCTGAGTGTACTCGGCTTTTGAGTTTAAGAGATGCAGTAATGAGATTCAGTTTGAAATTGACTTGCCAAACAACAGATACTCGCATCTTGACAAGTCTTCAACAACTGAATTAACTTTAACGATTATACCGCATTCTGCTCACTCAAGCTTACAGTTTGACACGCAGTGTGAAATCTTTGGCGATCAGTTTATCACATACCCTCAGAAAGAAATAAAATGACTTACATACTTATCCATTTACCTTATGTGGCTCTGACTGCTTAGCCTCTTGCCACAGCAGCACAACATTGCTGGTAAGGAACGTACATCATTTAACATGTGCTGCCTGAACCTCGCACTGATAGGAAACCAGCTCATTGAACCCTGTTGAGAAAAGACTATCTATTCTTATAAAGCTAGTTGTTGAAGCTTAACTGTTATCAACCGAAACAACAGGGATGACAATGTTTAAGAACCCACGATCAGTACAGTCAGCAACAATGAATTAAGTTTGTGACAGGGGAGAAAGAACTACAAAGGCAATGCTGCCCTAGATTTGAGAGGAACATAAATCACTCCCCGCTGCCCTTATGTTTTTTCAATTACTTTTGGAGCACAAATATATTCACTGTCATTCATCAAAATCTGCTCACAATGCATTATTTACTTTTTCTGTTATTGTTCTTATGATAGGGGAAATGGTGGCAATCACACTTTGCTCATTCTGGGGTATCGAACATTGTCAGACCATAAGTTGCTGTGCCAGCCTCATTGCCCTTAGCCTCTCTTTGGTTGTACATACAAGTCCTATGCCAGTCCTGCTAGTTCAACCTCTACCACGTAGCCTTTGGTGGTACACAGAGGAAGCCCCACAACAAACTGATTACAAGGATATTTAAGAAAAAAAGCTAAATCTATAAACATCAAAACATTAAGCAGCAATACTTAAATAAAGAGGAACTTTCACCTACATCACAGCGCTCCAATACCTATCGAAACCATTGCATTCCTGGATCCTGCATTACGTCAAAGTTGGCAGGGTCTCAGTAGTAACAATAAAATCTAAGCTTTGTGCTGATCTCAACATTAAGTTCAGTGACAGAGTAAACTGATTAATTTGACATTTAGAATTTGTCGTGAAGTTCTGAACTTTTATATTTGAAAAGTCATGGGCAGAAGTCCCAACCTTGTTTCCACTTAATTATTTTGGTGTTTCCTTTGGGGATTGCTGGCATTGATCATCAAAATCAGGCCAATTAGAGAGCAAGTGAATGGAGTCACATTCAGGCAAAATACATGAAGGTCTAAGTGGAACTTTAATGACAAGTGGTTGCTTTTGTGGTTAGTTTTTGGTACCATCCACCATCCACCATTTGAACTCAGCCTATATCTTCTATCTATAATGCTGGAATATTTGTGGCCTGTTGACAGTGCAGTCCATTGTAATCAGTCCTGTCTCAACTGTTGAAGTTAACAAGGCCAGAGCCAGACTAATATGAACCTTTTACCAACTCAGGGATGTATCATTTATATTCTACCAACTATGGTGGAGAAAAAAGTGTAAAGAATTGCTACATCTGGCCTACTAGTGAAAGCTCATCCCAACAAGGGTTGGGTAAGAGACGTTGAATACGAGTTTCACTTAGATTTGACAAATAGGAATGGAAGTTCAGAGAGCTGTATTACAAATGACTGGTTTGATATAAGCCATGATAAAAATCACTCCTGTTGTGTAATATTTGTCATTAAAGGGCTGATGTCAGAAACAGAGGAATACCGGATAGGAACACCATCATATGCAAATAGATTTTCAATACATCTTT
Source organism: Mobula birostris (assembly GCF_030028105.1). NCBI lineage: Eukaryota > Metazoa > Chordata > Chondrichthyes > Myliobatiformes > Myliobatidae > Mobula > Mobula birostris. Next base: position 175,575,883 of record NC_092370.1, on the reverse strand, counting down.
TGCATCTGAGCCAATTAGTTTTGAACTACCTATGAACTTGAAAACAATCCCCACAATCCTTTCATTCAGATAACACTGTTAATTTTTTTTCCATTATCTTTTGCTTTGAGAAAGCAATCTGTTCCTTATCCAAAGCAAAATTTGTGTGCAAATCACACAAGATTCAATTATATTAAGTAGTAATTTGTGTACAAATTTGGTAAAGAATTTTAATGAAAATATAGATGTCTACTCACCCGTAACCAAGTAACTGATTTGCAAGGTTCCTGACCTCCAGTGCTCTGTGTGGAGTTTGTATATTCTCTTTGAGACCACACGGGTATTCCCCGAATGCTCTGATTTCCTCCCGCATCCCAAAAGATTTGTATGCTAATTAACCGTAAAGAAACCCGAGTGAAGGGTGAAGGGTAGAACCTGGGAGACATTGATTAGTCTGTGGGAAGAATAAAATGTGGAGGTTATTGTAAATTGGTGCTTGGACTTAGTGGGCTGAAGAGCATGTTTGTACTGTGTGGACTCTACAACCAGCAAGGCTCATCATTTCGAGTATCAACCTGGACCTTATCAGAATATGGAAGAAAAGAAGAAAGTTGAAGCTGTACACCTCCAAATTTAGTGCTAGTGCTGCTTTGACAGTGCAATTAATCCTTTCCTTGTTCACTTCTACATAGGTATGGTCTCTTTAAACACCCGAGGATTCGTATTTCTCTAGAATGTGTCAGACAGGTGCAGCTTACTGGAGTCATTGGGAGAAGTTTATGAAGTTTACAGATCTGGCTTTTAGATACATGGCCAACATGCGCTGGACAACTTGGGGAAATGCAGTGGGTCACAGGTGAAACGCAAAGGTGATACTGGGGGAGAATCATAGACCACAATAGATTAGTTGCTATCAATGGATTCCTGCACTTCTGGAAATGTATGCATGAAGTTGTGGGATAGGTGCATCATGTTTCTGTAACTATTGGGAAAAGGTGAGAAGTGTTGGTTATTCTGGCTGTTGCAAGAATCACTAGTGTTTGATACATTTGTGGACATCACAGCAATAAGATAGGAGATGAACTTTATAAACTGGATTAAAAAACTGCAATGCAATTCTAATAACAGCTCCAGACTCTATTGGTTTTCATACAAGAAAGCCATTTGACTCATGGGTCTCAGGAGCGATATTTCCCTCCTTATTATTCTCTACACCTCACACATGCCCACTCTCCTGTGATTCTTTTATTTATCATTAACCTATATTAATTGGCAATGTTCAACAGTTAAATAGTCTACCAGCATTTTTATTTACAATTGCTAATGGATGTTCAGTATATGCTCTGGAGACCTACTGCAGGGCTGCTTGTGTAGCTTCCCTGTTTGTCTGGAAAGTACTGACAAAGACTTGCCGAGCAGATATATGAGAAGCTACAGGTAAAAGGGGTGAAATAATGCAAGTGTGGTGACACACAGACTGAGGTCTGTTGATATTTCTCTTGTATGACTTTGACCAGAGAACATGCAATGTTTAGAAGCAACCTACGTGATCATAACTTGAAAAGAGAATGCCTTGGAACAATCAGTGAACATTTTGCAAATGTTGTCCTGGTTAAAGTTTACATTTTGAAATCCCCTTTGTATGCATCCTTTTTCTTTCAAGCTCTTTCTGCCTTAATGCATCACAAGTGCCAACAGTCCACTTTCCAGTGAGTTACAGGAGTAATGAACTGGTTCATATTTTTACTGTTATGCTGTTCTGTATTTCATTTTGTGCTGTTCTGTGCGAGCTGCTTGTTTCTCAGCTTATGTTTGGGTTACTGCTGGAGATAAGAGATAGGAGAATTATGTGCCATCCAACTAGGATGGTCTGATTAAGAGGTTTGTCTAGTGAGGGACACTAAGGCTGGGCTTGGGGCTTTTGTTAGAGAGAGATGAAGAGAGAAGACGCCAGAGAGAAGAGGTCGTAGGTTTCAACCCGGAGTGGGGCCATGATTCGACGAAGCCCGGGGTGAGATCGAGGGAGGATTGGCGACGGGGTAACTGTGAGCTCCAATGTGCACATTAGACTGTTTCATTAAAATGGGTCTTTTTCTTTCTTTTGTTCTTTCTTTAAATAACCCTTTAGTGCGACCAAGACTTCTAAAGCTAAATCTTTTAATTCTATGCTGTGAACTGTCTGTTATCTCCTGACATTCATTTGTATCAGGGTAACGAATTACACAGCATCCACACAAACAGTGGGTTTTGGGGTGGGTTTGTGCTTCAATCTCACACGTTTGGCAGGGCTGGAAATTGTCTTCCCTAGACTCATGCAGCTGAGGAAAACAGTGTTTCACAGGAAATGAAATTTCTTCTGAAATCATGATGTAATTGGGAAACAATACTGAGAAGTCATTGGTTTGAGCCAAAAAGCATGAATAACCCAGAGATTAATATCAGCTACCAGAAGAATGTCCACGTGACACCAAAAAGTGTGGCAATCATTCCTTGCACAAACATTGCCTTACATGTAACTATGTTTGCCTTTTTGCTGGCTACGTGGAACAGTCTATGCTCCAAGTCTACACTGGTACCACTCCCCAACTTTTCCTATGCTGCATCGACGACTGCATTGGTGCTGGTTCTCGCACCCGTGCTGAACCTGTCAACTTCATCAACTTTGTCTCCAACTTTCATCCTGCCCTCAAATTTAACTGGTGCATTTCTAACCCCTCCCTCCCCTTTCTTGATCTCTCTGGTTTTATCTCTGGAGACAGCTTATCTGCTGATATCTCTTATAAACCCACTGATTCTCAGTTACTTGGACTATACCTCTTCCTACCCTGTTACTTGTAAAAATGCCATCCCTTTCTCTCAACTCCTCCATCTCTGCTGCATCTGTTCTCAGGATGAGGCTTTTCATCCCAGAGCTAAGTAGATGTCCTCCTTCTTCAAAGAAAGGGGCTTCCCTTCCTCCATCATCAACACTGACTTCACTCCATCCTCCGTTCCCCTCATCCTCACCTACCACCCCACCAGCCACTGTGCTCAGCACATATTCTCTGTAACTTCTGCCATCTCCAACTGGATCCCACCACCAGGCACATCTTCCCTTCCCCCACACTTTCTGCTTTCCAAAGGGCTCGTTCCCTACTCGATCCTGTCTCTCCCCACTGATCTCCCTCCTGCCACTTATACTTGCAAGTGGAACAAGTGCTACACCTGCCTCTACACCTCCTCCATCAGGACCCTAAACAGTCCTTCCAGGCAAAGCGACACTTCACCTGTGAGTCCGTTGGGGTCATATACTGTACCTGGTGCTCCCGGTGTGGCCTCCTGTATATTGGTGAGACCGGACATAGATTGAGAGACTGCTTCATTGAGCACCTATGCTGTATCTGCCAGAAAAAGCGGGATCTCCCAGTGGCAACCCATTTTAATTCTTCTTCCCATTCCCACTCCAACATATTAGTCCATGGCCACTTCTACTGTCGTGATGAGGCCACACTCAGGTTAGAGGAGCAATACCTTATAGTTCGTTAGAGTAGCCTTGAACTTGATGACATGTACATTGATTTCTTGAACTTCCAGTAATGCCTCCCCTTCACCATTCCCCATTCCCATTTCCTTCTCTCATCCTATCTCCTTACCTGCCCATCACCTCCCCTGGCATGTCTCACCCTTCCCCTTCTTCCATGGCCTTCTGTGCTCTCCTATCAGATTCCCCCTTTCTCCAGCACTTTATCTTTTTCACCAATCAACTTTCCAGCTCTTTACTTCATCCCGCCCCCTCTCCCAGTTTCACCTATCACATACTACCTGGTATTTCTTCCTCCCCTCCCCTCAACCTTTTTACTCTGACTTCTCATCTTTTTTCTCCAGTTCTGTTGAAGGGTCTCGCACAAAAAGTTGACAGTTTACTTTTTTCTATAGATACTGCCCGGCCTGCTGAGCTTCTCCAGCATATTGTGTGTGTTGCTCGGATTTCAGCATCGGGAGATTTTCTCTTGTTTGTGATTGTCTTACATGTACTTCAGTCAACTCCAGATGGGTTGCTACAAACTCATTCTTAACTAGTGGGATTATACGTACTAAAATGGACAATTTTTTTGCACATTTTATGCAAATATGTTTTAGTTTACCAGGATTTCTTAATAAAATAAGTTACAAAGCTATGAGGTATGTGTTGGCTGTGGTGGACTGGTGAACTGCTTTAAAAGGTGTGTAAGTAAACAAGCCATAATTACTATTAATTAATTAATTAATGATTTACAGTAAATATACATCTATCTATATCTGTATCTATAAGTAGTAATACACAAAATCCTCATAGGTAGAGTGGTTTAGCCATGGCTTACATGAAAGTATCAGTTGAAACAAAAGGCTCGTGATATTGTGAAAAAGACCAGGAGACCTAATAATTAGGAACATTTCAGATTTCAGCAAACAAAGTATTTTCAGCAAAACGAAGTATAAGAAATTGACGAGAAAATGGAAAGTAGAATAAAAACAACGTAAAATTGCTAAGGTCTCTTTATGAATACAAAAAGGAAAAGATTAGTGTTAGTTAACAAACAGGAGAAATTATATTAAGGAATAAGGAAATAGCAGAACCATTAAACAAATATTTTGTATCTGCCTTTAGTGAAGATAGATAATGGTGAACAACAGGTTCAGTGGTGGAGAAAACTATATCTCACACAGTAAAAAACTGTAAGAATGAATGGGATTGAAAACCGATAAATCACCAGCAGCTGATAACCTACAATCCAAGGCTTTGATTGAGATGGAGATAGAGATAGTAGATGCACTTTCCACAACAGGCATTGATTGGAAAGTTGCCCTTGTAAACCTAATCTTTAAGAAAGATATGAGAGAGAGAGAGAAAACAGGGAATTGAAAACCTACTTTGCCAAACATTGATGGTAGAAATACACAATGAGCAGATATTTATCACTTTTGCTGCCAATTTCTACCCTGATCTCACATTTATGTGATCCATTTCTGTCACTTTTCTTCCCTATTTTGGATGTCCAATTTCCTACCTCAGGAGACAGGCTAGCTACTAATATCTTTTCCAAGCCCACAGACTCCTCAGCTTATTTAACTATACTTCCTCTCACTCTGCATTCTGTACAAATGCCTTTTCTTTTTTGTAGCTGCTTCATCTCTATTGCATTTGTTCCAATGACAAGCACTTTCACTCTGTTGTCTCTGAAATATTCTCCCTTTTCTTGAAATGTGGATGGAGTTTTCAACTTCATTTCTTCTATTTCCTGCACCTCTGATTTCACCCCTTATCACCAAAATAGAACAAAGATTCATGTACTTTTTTCATAATTTCTGTCAGATCCAACAGGATCCCATGACCATTCACATCTTCCCTTCTCCTCCTCTTTCTGCATTTAACAGGGAACATTCACTTAGCGATTTCCTAGTTCACTCTTCCATTTCCACCACTCCCTGCCTCACGTTACCTTCCCGTGCAGTTGGAGGAGACGCAGCATTCATCCACTCCCTTCCTGGGAAACAATAATGTTACATAAAGCAAATAGCACTTCTCCTAAGTTAGTCTGTTGTATTTGGTGTTCACTATGTGACTTCCTCTACACTGTAGTAACCAAATGCAAGTTGGGTAATCACTTTTCAGTCGGCAGGATTGACTGAACTTCTGGTTGACGGCCACTTTAATTCAGAACTCAATTTCTATTCTGACCACTCTGTCTATGGTCTCCTATACTTTTACACTTCAGTTTTCATCTGGGCTCAATATTGAATTCACCAATGTTAGATAATTTGCTCTTCCCCCTCGATTGCATTAGGAATGGCCATTTATATATGTTATTCTTCCCCCCCATTTTTTTATTTGTATATTTTGGCTTGCTTAGCACATCACAGTAGTCCAGGTGATACATCATCCAGGTATTACCACATTAGTGACACATTACACAAAGAAACTTCACTGTTCATTCGTCATTTCATCCTCTTATTGACACTGCCTTTGTTCCACCCATTGTATCTCCTTCACCCTCTGTTACTTCAGTTAACTTGCTTTTTCTGTTCATTTCTGACAAATGGCCTTCAACCAGCACTGATAATGGTTCTTGTTTCTTTTCACTGATGCTACTTGACTGGTTGAGCTTTGCCAGCATTTCTGGTTTTGTAAGATAAATGCTTTAATTTATGAAAGATGTGTTAACTAGACAACTAGAAGATAATAATAGGATTAGGATGAGTCAACATGAAAGGGAAGTCATGCTTGACTGAACCTTATAGGGCTTTTTGAGAATGTAACCAGTGGAATAGGTAAGGCCTAACCAGTGGATGTGGTGTATTTTAGAAGTACTTCAATAACGTGCCACACTGGAGGTTACTAAATAAAATTATAATGACACACAGGGGATTCTGATTAATTGGGATACAACGGGACCAATACATTTTAGCCAAATTTAGCGGCCGCCGAAGTTTCATGGAAATAGTTAAAATGGTATAAAAAAGACAAACTAACATATGTATTTAAATGAAACACAGAACAAATTAGAACACTACCAATAGTACCACAGTACTATGAAACTCCTGATAGTTATCGACGGAGGAATTCATTGTGTTAAAATGAATAAAATGGAGATGGAGTTCAACACAGGTAAGTGTGAAGTGGTTCATTTTGGTAGGTCAAATATGATGGCAGAATATTGTATTAATGGTAAGACTCTTGGCAGTGCGGAGGATCAGAGGGATCTTGGGGTCCGAGTCCATAGGACGCTCAAAGCTGCTGCGCAGGTTGACTCTGTAGTTAGGAAGGCATATGGTGCATTGGCCTTCATCAACCATGGGATTGAGTTTAAGAGCTGAGAGGTAATGTTACAGCTAAATAGGAGCCTGGTCAGACCCCACTTGGAGTACTGTGCTCAGCTCTGGTCACCTCACTACAGGAAGGATGTGGAAACTATAAAAAGGGTGCAGAGGAGACTTACAAGGATGTTGCCTGGATTGGGGAGCATGCCTTATGAGAATAGGTTGAGTGAACTCGGCCTTTTTTCCTTGGAGTGGCAGAGGATGAGAGGTGACCTGATAGATATGTATAAGATGATGAGAGGCATTGATCGTGTGGATAATCAGAGGCTTTTTCCCAGGGCTGAAATGGATAACACAAAAGGGCACAGTTTTAAGGTGCTTGGAAGTAGGTATGGGGGAGATGTCAGGGTAAGCTTTCTTACGCAGAGAGTGGTGAGTGCGTGGAATGGGCTGCTGGCGACAGTGGTGGAGGTGGATACAACAGGGTCTTTTAAGGGACTCCTGGATAGGTACATGGAGCTTTGAAAAATAGAGGGCTATGGGTAACTCTAGGTAATTTCTAAAGTAAGTACATATTCGGCACAGCATTGTGGGCCAAAGGGCCTGTATTGTGCTGTAAGTTTTCTATGTTTCTATGTTCTTTGTTTCTAAAATTAGGGCAGACACAGTGCAGATAATGGACTGCTTTCATTTAATGCTATTGACGATTGCATCCTTCAAATCTTCGTTTCCATTGCAACATTCAAGATGATTGTTGATGCCTTCAAATTCTTCAAGGTTCCTAATTTGTTGAAGTAGCAAAAGTGTTTCACTTTCACTCACGGCCATTTCTGGCATCTCTAAGTCTGAATGTATGAAACTGCAGTGAGCAAAACAGTTCTGAATTGTTTTACTGCTAATTTCTCACTAACTATCAGTGACGAAAATCAGTGCCTTTTGAACACAAAACACATGCAACTGACACTATTCAAAAACTATTCACTCTAAGCATAGTATAGTGTCTAACAAGTGCACATGACTGATGCTTGTTAGAACTTGTATGGCAAGTCTCCAGACCCAATTAAACAGCACAGTGACCCACAAGATCACAAGACAAAGGAGCAGAAGTAGGCCATTTGGCCCATCGAGTCTGCTCTGCCACTTCACCATGAGCTGTACTATTCTCCCATCTAGTTCCAATTTTCGGCTTTTTTCCCATATCTCTTGATACCCGGACTAATTAGATACCTATCAATCTCCTCCTTAAACACCTTCAATGATTGGGCCTCCACAGCTGTATGTGGCAAGGAATCCCATAGAACCACGACCCTCTGGCTAAAAAAATTCCCCCTCATCTCTGTTTTAAATGGGTACCCTCTAATTCTAAGACTGTGGCCTCTTGTCCTGGACTCACCCACCAAGGGAAACAGCCTTTCCACATCTACTCTGTCCAACCCTTTCAACATTCAAAATGTTTCTATGAGATCCCCTCTCATCCTTCTATACTCTAATGAATACAGTCCAAGAGCTGACAAACGCTTCTCATATGTTAGCCCCTGCATTCCAGAAATCATCCTCGTAAATCTTCTCTGAACTCTCTCCAACATCAGTACATCCCTTCTAAGATAAGAGGCCCAAAACTGCACACAGTATTCCAAATGAGGTCTCACCAATGCCCCACAGAGCCTCATCAACACCTCCTTACTCTTATACACTATTCCTCTTGAAATGAATGCCAACATAGCATTCGCTTTCCTTACTGCCAATCCAACCTGGTGGTTAGCCTTTAGGGTATCCTGCACGAGGACCTCCAAGTCCCTTTGCACTTCCGACTTTTGAATTTTCTCCCCATCTAAATAATAATCTGCCCAATTATTTCTTCTTCCAAAATGTACAACCGTACATTTCTCAACATTGTATCTCATCTGCAATTTCTTTGCCCACTCTCCCAAAATGACCAAGTCTCTCTGCAACCTTTCTATTTCTTCAACCCTTCCTGCTCCTCCACCTATTTTGGTGTCATCTGCAAATTTAGCCACAAAATCATTTAATCCATAATCTAAATCATAGATATACATTGTAAAAAGAAGCGGCCCCAACACCGACCCTCGCAGAACACCACTAGTAACCGGCAACCAATCAAAATAGGATCCCTTTATTCCCACCCTTTGCTTTCTGCCTATCAGCCAATGCTCCACCAATTCCAATATCTTTCCTGTAATTCCATGGGCTCTCATATTATTAAGCAGCCTCTTATGCGGCACCTTATTGAAGGCCTTTTGAAAATCCAAATACACAACATCCACAGCCTCTCCCTTGTTAATCTTATTTGAGATTACCTCAAAAAATTCCAATAGGTTGGTGAGGCAGGATCTTCCCTTCATGAAACCATGCTGGCTTGGGCCTATCCTGTCATGCACCTCCAGGTATTTCATAGCCCCGTCCTTGAGAATCGACTTCAATAACTTTCCAACTACCGATATCAGACTAATAGGTCTGTAATTTTCTTTTTACTGCCTCCCTCCTTTCTTAAACAGCGGAACTAAATTTGTGACTTTCCAGTCCTCCGGAACCATGCCAGAGTCTATTGATTCCTGGAAGATCATTTCCAATGCCTCCACAATCTCCAAAGCCACCTCCTTCAGAACCCGTGAGTGCACCTCATCTGGTCTGGAAGACTTATCTATTCTTAGTCCATTTAGCCTCTCAAGCACTTTCTCTCTAGTAATCTGACTGTACCTAATTCTATTCCCTCAGGTATGTTGCTAATGTCTTCCACTGTGAAGACTGATGCAAAATATTCATTTAGTTCCTCTGCCATCTCTTTGTTACCCATTATAATTTCTCCAGCCTTATATTCAGTCGGTCCTATATCTACCTGTGTCACTCTTTTACTCTTCATATATTTAAAAAAAACTCTTAGTATCCTTTTTTATGTTAATTGCCAACTTCCTTTCATAATTAATCTTTTCTTTCCCAATGACTTTCTTAGTTTCCTTCCATAAGCTTTTAAAAGTCATCCAGTCCTCAGTTTCCCCACTAATTTTTGCTTCCTTGTACGCCGTCTCTTTTGCTTTTATTTTACCCTTAACCTCTCTCGTTAGCCACATTTGTGCCACTTTTCCACTCATGATTTTTTTTCTTGGAATATATTTTTCCTGCACTTTCCTTATTTCTTGTAGGAATTTCATCCAATTCTGCTCTACCGTCCCTCCATCTAGCTTACTTTTCCATTCGAGTTGGGCCAGTTCCTCTCTCATATCACTGTAATTTCCTTTGTTCCACTGAAATATCGATACATCTGATACCAGCTTCTCCTTTTCAAATTTGAAACTGAACTCAATCATATTATGATCACTACTTCCAAGGATTCCTTTACCTCCAGCTCCCTAATCGCCTCAGGTTCATTACACAGCACTCAATCCAAAACAGCCGATCCCCTGGTGGACTTATGGACAAGCTGCTCCAAAAAGCCATCCTGTAGGCATTCTACAAATGCCCTCTCCTGAGATCCAGTAGCTTCTTGGCTTTCCCAATCCACTTTCATATTAAAATCCCCCATAATTATCTTGACATTTTCCTTCTGACACGCTTTTTCTATTTCCAGCTGCAACTTGTAGTCCACATCCCAGCTGCTGTTTGGAGCTCCGTATATAACTGCTATTAGTGTCTTTTTACCCTTGCCATTTCTTAACTCGACCTATAAGGATTCTACCTCCTCTGATCCTATGTCCCTTCTTTCTAGTGATTTGATATCATTGCTTACCATCAGGGCCACGCCACCCCCTTTACCTACCTTCCTATCTTTCCTATACGCTGTGTATCCTTGGACATTCAGCTCCCAATCACATCCATCATTTAGCTATGACTCGGTGATGGCCACAATGTCATATCTTTTAACCTGTAGCTGTACAACAAGGTCATCCACTTTATTTCTAATGCTGCATGCATTTAACTACAGTACATTTAGATCAGTATCTGTTTCTGATTTTGCTATATTTCTTACACACAGCAAATTATCCTGTCTATTCTCCTGCCTGTCCTTCTTGCCATCTTTGCTGCACAGTATCTTTGACTTATTTCTATTTTTCTCTCCCTCAATCCTAACACCCTAGTTTCCTTCCCCCTGCCAACTTAGTTTAAACCCTCCCTAACAGCTATATTAAACAATCCCGCCAGGATATTAGCACCCTTTTGAGTTTAGGTGTAACCCATTGTTTTTGTATAAGTCATGCCTCCCCCAAAATAGATCCCAATGATCCAAGAATTTGAAGCCCTGCCCCCTGTACCAGCTACTTAGCCACACATTCATCTGCTTAATTCTGCTATTCTTACCTTCATTAGCGCATGGCTTAGGCAGTAATCCTGAGATTGTTACAATGGAGGACCGGCTTTTCAATTTTCTTCCTAGCTCCCAGTAATCTTCCTTCAGGACCTCCTCTCTTTTTCTGTCTATGTCAGTGGTACCAACATGTACCAAGACTTCTGGCTGCTCGCCCTCTCTCCTCAGAATACTCTGGACCCGATCTGAGACATCCTGTACCCTGGCACCAGGGAGGTAACACACCATCCGGGTATCCTTGTCTGGCTTGCAGAATATCTTGTCTGTTCCCCTCACTATGGAATCCCCTAACACTATTGCATTTCTCCTTGCTCCCTTGATCACGGCACTAGGCAGGGTGCCAGAGTCCTGTTGGTCTTCCTCTGTCAGGTCAACCTCTCCAGCAGTATCTAAAATGATATATTGATTTCTGAGGGTGACGGTCACAGGGGTGCTGTCCACTATCTCTCTATAGGTATTATCAACACCTCCTCACTTTCTCTAATTAGCTGAAGGTCATCAGGTTGTAGCTTCAGATCCCTAACACGGTCCTTAAGGAGCCTACAGCTGGATGACCTTCGACTCATAAGGGAGAACGAGGCAGTCATAGATGAGAGCTACAGGGAGGTAGTCACACCTAGGCTGTCGGAAGCAGATCATTGGGTGACAGTCAGAGGGGGGAAAGCGAAGGTGAGCAGACAGGTAGTGCAGAGCACCCCTGTAGCCACTCCCCTGAATAATAAGTTTACCATCCTGGATACTGTTGGCGGGGACGACCGACCAGGTGTGAGCCACAGTGGCAGGGCCTCCTGCACTGAGTCTGACCCTGTGGTGCAGAAGGGTGGGACGGAGAAGAGGAGAGCTGTCGTCATTGGAGACTCTATAGTCAGGGGAGCTGACAGGAGATTTTGTGGACATGAGAAGGACACCTGCATGGTTTGTTGCCGCCCGGGTGCCAGGGTCCAGGATGTCTCTGACCGGTTGCACGACATCCTGTTACGAGAAGAAAAGCAACCAGAAGTTGTGATACATGTTGGGACCAACGACATAGGCAGGAAGAGGGATGAGGTCCTGAAGTGTGAGTTTCGGGAATTAGGCAGAAGGCTGAAGAACAGGACCTCAAGGGTGACGTTCTCAGGATTGCTGCCAGTGCTATGTGACAGTGATGGCAAGAATTGGAGGAGATGGCAATTGAATGTGTGGCTGAGGAGTTGGTGCAGGGAGCAGGGTTTTAGATTTTTAGATCATTGGGATCTCTTCTGGGGAAGGTGGGACCTGTACAGATTGGATGGGTTGCACCTGAACTCGAGGGGGAGCAATATCCTTGCAGGTAGGTCTGCTAGCATGGTTCGGGAGGGTTTAAACTAATTTGGAAGGGCGATGGGACCCAGAGCGATAGAGCAGTGAAAGAAGTGCATGGAGTAAAGCCAGATCTAACATACAGAGAGGCTTTGAGGAAAGAGAAGCAGAATAAACGGTGTAAAGACAGTAAGGTAGAAGGGCTGAAATGTGTGTACCTCAATGCAAGAAGCATCAGGAATAAAGGTGATGAACTGAGAGCTTGGATACATACATGGAATTATGATGTAGTGGCCATTACAGAGACTTGGTTGGCACCAGGGCAGGAATGGATTCTCAATATTCCTGGATTTCTGTGCTTAAAGGGATAGAGAGGGTGGAAAAAGGGGAAGAGGGGTGGCATTACTGGTCAGGGATACTATTACAGCTACAGAAAGGGTGGGTAATGTAGCAGGATCCTCTTTTGAGTCAGTATGGGTGGAAGTCAGGAACAGGAAGGGAGCAGTTACTCTACTGGGGGTATTCTATAGGCCCCCTGGTAGCAGCAGAGATACAGAAGAGCAGATTGGGAGGCAGATTTTGGAAAGGTGCAAAAATAACAGGGTTGTTATCATGGGTGACTTTAACTTCCCTAATATTGATTGGCACCTGATTAGTTCCAAGGATTTAGATGGGGCAGAATTTGTTAAGTGTGTCCAGGATGGATTCCTGTCACAGTATGTGGACAGGCCAACCAGGGGGTATGCCATACTAGATCTAGTACTAGGTAATGAAATGGGTCAGGTCACAGATCTCTCAGTGGGTGAGCATCTGGGGGACAGTGACCACTGCTCCCTGGCCTTTATAATTATCATGGAAAAGGATAGAATCAAAGACGACAGGAAAATTTTTAATTGGGGATAGGCAAACTATGAGGCTATAAGGCTAGAACTTGCGGGTGTGAATTGGGATGATGTTTTTGCAGGGAAATGTACTATGGACTTGTGGTCGATGTTTAGAGATCTCTTGTGGGATGTAAGGGATAAATTTGTCCCGGTGAGGAAGATAAAGAATGGTAGGGTGAAGGAACCATGGGTGACAAGTGAGGTGGAAAATCTAGTCAGGTGGAAGAAGACAGCATACATGAGGTTTAGGAAGCAAGAATCAGAGGGGTCTATTGAGGAATATAGGGAAGCAAGAAAGGAGCTTAAGAAGGGGCTGAGAAGAGCAAGAAGGGGGCATGAGAAGGCCTTGGCGAGTAGGATAAAGGAAAACCCCAAGGCATTCTTCAATTATGTGAAGAAAAAAAGGATGACAGGAGTGAAGGTAGGACCGATTAGAGATAAAGGTGGGAAGATGTGCCTGGAGGCTGTGGAAGTGAGCGAGGTCCTCAGTGAATACTTCTCTTTGGTATTCACCAATGAGAGGGAACTTGATGATGGTGAGGACAATATGAGTGAGGTTGATGTTCTGGAGCATGTTGATATTAAGGGAGAGGAGGTGTTGGAGTTGTTAAAATACATTAGGACGGATAAGTCCCCGGGGCCTGACGGAATATTCCCCAGGCTGCTCCACGAGGTGAGAGAAGAGATTGCTGAGCCTCTTGCTAGGATCTTTATGTCCTCGTTGTCTACGGGAATGGTACCGGAGGATTGGAGGGAGGCGAATGTTGTTCTCTTGTTCAAAAAGGTAGTAGGGATAGTCCGGGTAATTATAGACCAGTGAGCCTTACGTCTGTGGTGGGAAAGCTGTTGGAAAAGATTCTTAGAGATAGGATCTATAGGCATTTAGAGAATCATGGTCTGATCAGGGACAGTCAGCATGGCTTTGTGAAGGGCAGATCGTGTCTAACAAGCCTGATAGAATTCTTTGAGGAGGTGACCAGGCATATAGATGAGGGTAGTGCAGTGGATGTGATCTATATGGATTTTAGTAAGGCATTTGACAAGGTTCCACACGGTAGGCTTATTCAGGAAGTTAGAAGGCATGGGATCCAGGGAAGTTTGGCCAGGTGGATTCAGAATTGGCTTGCCTGCACAAGGCAGAGGGTGGTGGTGGAGGGAGTACATTCAGATTGGAGGATTGTGACTAGTGGTGTCCCACAAGGATCTGTTCTGGGACCTCTACTTTTTGTGATTTTTATTAACGACCTGGATGTGGGGGTAGAAGAGTGGGTTGGCAAGTTTGCAGACGACACAAATGTTGGTGGTGTTGTAGATAGTGTAGAGGATTGTCAAAGATTGCAGAGAGACATTGATAGGATGCAGAAGTGGGCTGAGAAGTGGCAGATGGAGTTCAACCCGGAGAAGTGTGAGGTAGTACACTTTGGAAGGACAAACTCTAAGGCAGAGTACAAAGTAAATGGCAGGTTACTTGGTAGCGTGGAGGAGCAGAGGGATCTCGGGGTACATGTCCACAGATCCCTGAAAGTTGCCTCACAGGTGGATAGGGTAGTTAAGAAAGCTTATGGGGTGTTAGCTTTCATAAGTTGAGGGATAGAGTTTAAGAGTCGCGATGTAATGATGCAGCTCTATAAAACTCTGGTTAGGCCACGCTTGGAGTACTGTGTCCAGTTCTGGTCACCTCACTATAGGAAGGATGTGGAAGCATTGGAAAGGGTACAGAGGAAATTTACCAGGATGCTGTCTGGCTTAGAAAGTATGCATTATGATCAGAGATTAAGAGAGCGAGGGCTTTACTCTTTGAAGAGAAGGAGGATGAGAGGAGACATGATAGAGGTGTACAAGATAATAAGAGGAATAGATAGAGTGGATAGCCAGCGCCTCTTCCCCAGGGCACCACTGCTCAATACAAGAGGACATGGCTTTAAGGTAAGGGGTGGGAAGTTCAAGGGGGATCTTAGAGGAAGGTTTTTTACTCAGAGAGTGGTTGGTGCGTGGAATGCACTGCCTGAGTCAGTGGTGGAGGCAGATACACTAGTGAAGTTTAAGAGACTACTAGACAGGTATATGGAGGAATCTAAGGTGGGGGCTCATATGGGAGGCAGGGTTTGAGGGTTGGCACAACATTGTGGGCCGAAGGGCCTGTACTGTGCTGTACTATTCTATGTTCTATGTTCTATAAATAAATGAAGAAAATCCTGACAACTTTCTTGATTAGTTTTTGTTCTTGCGGTGTTATCCCAATTAAGTGGCTGCACTGATTAACCAATAGCCCAATTAATTAACTGAGGACTGAGTAACAGATAGAAAATGGAGGGTGTGGGTAATTGATTTTTATGTCGAGTGCTGTGATTTGTGAGGTGCTTCAGGAATTGGTGCTGGTGTGTCAACTGTTCACCATCTATATTAATAATGTGCACAATATACCAAATATAATAAATCAAAATTTTATGATGTTTCTAAAAGTTTTTTTTGTGTCTTGGCAGGATAGATGCAGGGATAATGCTTTTTCTTGTCCGAAGTGTTTAACTAGGAATCACAGTCTCAAAAGAATGAGGTGGCCATTCAGAAAAAAACTTAGTCATTGACAGATGAATATCTAGATTTCTCTATCCTTTGGAGACCCAGTTACTGTATGATTGTTTTGTTGTTGTGTATAACTTGTAGAGAGATTGTAGATTGCAAGAAACACAAGGTTGTTACAGTAAGTGATTTTAACTTTCCACATATTGACTGGGACTCCCATACTGTAAAAGGGCCGGAAGGGAAAGAGTTTGTCAAATGTGTTCAGGAAAGTTTCCTTAATCAGTACATAGAGTCCCAACTGGATCTGTGATATTAGATCTCCTATTAGGGAATGAGACAGGGTGGGTGACAGGAATTTGTGTAAGGGAACACTTGCATCTAGTGATCATAATATCATTCGTTTCAAAGTAAATATGCAAAAAGATAGGTTTGGGCTGAGGTTTGAGATTCTAAATTAGAGAAAGGCCAATCTTGATGGTATCAGGAAGGATCTGGCAAGTATGGAATGGCACAAGCTGTTTTCTGGCAAGGGCATACTTGGAAAGTGGGAGCCCTTCACGTGAAATTTTGAGAGTACAAAGCTGGTATATGCCTGTCAGAATAAAAGGCAATGATAACAGTCTTAGGACCTTGGTTTTTAAGAGATATTGATGCCCTGGTAAGGAAAAAAGGAGGTGTGAAGCAGGTAAAGGCAGGTAGGAACAAATGTGATACTTAATGGAGTATTAGAAATGTAAGAGGCCTTCCAGAAAATTACTAATATTATGGTATTATTCTATTCTATTCTGTACTATCCTATGTTCTATGTTTATGTAATGGAAACAGAAAGTCTCCTGATATGTGGGGGAGACATAAATTTACAATTACAACCAAAGTTAGACTCTTCCAATAGAAAAACTTATGAAACAAAGTCCTTACGTAAGAAAGTTAACACTCTTTTTGAGGATGTTGGTCTAATTGATATATGAAGGGACCTTTTCCCCGACAGGAGGGATTACACTCATTATTCTGCCCCCCATTCCGTATATACAAGAATAGACTACTTCATAACATTTGGAAAAGAAAAAGACAAAATAATCACCTGTGGAATTGGGACAATAGATGTAAGTGACCATGCACCTATATACTTATCTGTTGATTTTGACCTACAATCAAAGACTACTATTTGGAAACTAAATTCAAGTCTACTCAATGATCCCTATTTTAAGGAAGAAATTAAAAAAGAAATTGGTCTTTACTTAGAATTCAATGATAATGGAGAGGTTTCACCTCCCACTCTATGGGATACTCTGAAGGCTGTCTTAAGAGAGAAAATTATAGTGATATCTTCATATAAGAAAAAAATAAGGAATAAAACATTAGAGGAATTACAAAATAAGCTGAAGGAACTAGAAAAAAACACAAATTGAGCTTGGCACAGGATACACTACAGGAAATTTAAAAAATTAGGAATGAAATTAATAGTATGGCTACACAAGAAATCAGAAAAAATTTAAAGTTTCTGAAATAGAGACTATGAAAGTGGGTCTTAAATCAATGAAAATACTGGTGTGGAAATTGAAAAAGATAGAAGAAAATACAATTAATAGAATTAGGGATCCAAGAACAAAAGTGATAAAAAATAAGCTAAGTGAAATTCAAGAAGCTTTTGAAATGTCTTACAAAACTCTATTTTCCAAAGTTCCGGGGGAAGCATAACCCAAATAGACACCTTCCTGAATTCTTTAGAGTTACCCACTTTAAGCAAAGAACAAAATAGAACGATGACTGCTGACATAACTGAAGCTGAACTAAAAGCTTCAATTAGTAGGCTTAAATTAAGCAAGTGACCAAGATCAGATGGATATATGGCAGAGTTGTAGAAAGAGTTAAGAAATGAGTTCATTCCTGTTTTACTCCCCACACTGAACTGGGCTCTAAGAAAGGCGCAAATGCCACCCAGCTGGAAGGAGGCGATAATCTCAGCTATACCGAAAGAAGGCAAGGATAAAATGGAATGCGGGTCATTTAGACCAATACCTGTTCTTGATGTGGATTATAGAATATTTACCTCCATCACGGCCAAATGATTAGAAGAGTTTCGACCCACACTGATACATAATGATCAGACAGGTTTTATACAACAACGCCAAACACAAGACAATACACGATGGACTCTTCACATTATGGGTCATATAAAAAAATGAAATTGAAGCAATAGTGATAAGTGTGGATGCTGAAAAGGCATTTGATTCGGTTAATTGGAATTTTCTTTACAGAGTTTTACATAGATTTGGTCTACATGACATGATTATTAAAACTATACAGGCACTATACGACAATCCTACTGCTAGGATTAAAATCAATGGATATTTATCTAAGCAACACACATCCCCCAGCATGTTTCATGACAGGGATGGTGCGTTTTTGATGATGTGCGGTGTTTGGCTTACGCCAAACATAGCATTTAGTCTGATGGGTATTACAAGTGTACTTTTACTACAATCAATTGAAACACCTTGAGTGCACATAGGTCTCCAAAAATAGATCTCCATTTAACTAATTATATGACTTCTCAAACCCGTTGATTGCACCAGTGATGATTTGGTGTGTCAAATTAAGGGGGAGGGGGAGAGGAGGAGAGGGTGAACACTTATGCAATCAGTTATTTTGTGTTTCATATATTGGACCACTTTGTAGAGATCTGTTTTCACTTTGACATGAAAGAGTTTTCTATCAGTGTCAAAAAAGTCAAATTAAATCTACTGTGATTCAATATTGTAAAACAATAAAACATGAAAACTTCCAAGGGGGTGAATACTTTTTAGAGGCACTGTATATATATCTAATGTAATTCAGAGTTCTGTTTCTATTATTGTGCACTGCATTGTACTGCTGCCACGAGGTTAACAGATATCAGGACATATGCCAGTGATATTAAACATGATGCTGACAAATGCTGCAGGAACTCAGCATTTAAGGAAATGAATAGATAGTTGATGTTTTGCGTTGAGATCTTTCTTCAGGATTGAGAAGGAAAGGGGGAGATGCCAGAATAAAAAGGTGGGTGGAGGAGAAGGAGGATAGCTGGAAGATGATCGGTGAAGCCAGGTGTATGGAACAGATAAGGACTGGAGAGGAAGAAATCTGATAGGAAGAGGACAATGGACTATAGGAGAGTGGGGAGGAGAGGACTCGGGGGGGAAGTAATAGGCAGGTGAGAAGAGATAAAAGGTCAGAGTGGGGAATAGAAAGGGATAAATTTGATTAAGAGAAAGGGAAATCAATATTTATGCTCTCAGGTTGGAGGCTACCCAGATGGAATATAAGGTGTTGCTCCTCCATCCTGAGGATAGACTCATCTTGGCACAAGAGGAGGCCATGGACTGACATGCCGGAATGGGAATTAAAATGTTTGGCCACTGGGAAGTCCTGCTTGTGGCAGATGGTGCAGAGGTGCTTGATGAAGCAGTCCTCCAATTTACGCTGCATCTCACCAATGTAGAGGAGGCTGCATTGGGAGCATCATACACAACAGATTTGCAGGTGTAGTGTTGACTCACCTGGAAGCCTGCAGCCCTGATTGGAGGTGAGGGAGGAGAATGTATAGATAGGTGTAGCACTAAAGCTGCTTGCAGGTATAAGTGCTGGGAGGGAAATTAGTGGGGCAGGATGAATGGACAAGAGAATCCTTGAGGGAGTGATCCCTGTGGAAAGTGGAGGTGGGAGGAGGGGGAGGTGAAGATATGTTTAGACATAGGATCCCTTTGGAGATGATGGAAGTTGTGGAGGATAATGTATTGGATGTGGAGGCTGATGTGGTGGTAAGCAAGGTCAAGAGGACCTTATCACTGTTAAGGCAACAGGAAGATACAGGTCCATAATTCATTAAAAGTGGCAGCACAGGTAGACAGGGTCGTAAAGAAAACTTTTAGCACATTGGCCTTCATTAATCAATGTATTGAGTATAGGAGATGGGATGTTATGTTGAAATCGTATAAGATGTAGGTGAGGCCTAATTTGGAGTATTGGGTACAGATTTGGTAACCTACCTACAGGAAAGATGTAAATAAGGTTAAAGAGAAAATTTACAAGGATGTTGCAGGGACTGAAGGACCTGAGTTATAAGGAAAGATTGAATATGTTAGGACTTCATAAACACAAGAAAGTCTGCCGATGCTGCAGTGTGTTGCTTTAGGTTAGGACTTTATTTCTTGGAAAACAGAAGATTGAGAAATGTGATAGAGGTAAACAAAATCATGTGGGGTATATATAGGGTAAATGCCAGCAGACTTTTTCCATTGAGATTGGGTGGGACTACAACTGGAGACCATGGGAAGGGTGAAAGGTAAAATGTTTAAGAGAAAAATGAGAGGAAACTTCCTCATTCAGAGTCGTGAGAGTGTGGAACGAGCTGCCAGCGTGAGTGGTGCATGCGAGCTCCATTTCGATGTTTAAGAGAAGTTTGGATAGGTACATGAATGGGAGGGGTATGGAGGGCGATGGTCTGGGTGTAGGTCGATGGGACTAGGCAGTGGTATGGACTGGATGGGCCAAAGAGCCTGTTTCTATGCTGCAATTTCCTATGACTCTAAGACAACCAAAGTATATGGGTTAGCGTAGGAAAGTAATGATCAGGTAAAAGGTCATTCACAATCTGAACTAAATCAGAGCTTTGAATCAGAAACCCTATTTCTGCTTCAATTTCTTGTACTGTTCTTATTTCCTTTTATTTAACCTAGCCTCTAATCCCTAATTGTTTAGTAACTGATTCTATTATCTTGAAAATGTTTTCCTTTCCTTGTGTGGCCTTCCATGTTGCACAATGACACAGAATGAGGAGCTGCAAGTGAGATATCGTTATATGGCTTTCCAGAACAGAAGTTGCTGTTTTCAATTTTCATTCTCGGGTAGCTGAAAAGAAAAAACAACAATTGGATAGTAATATTAGAGTCATAAAACACTACAGTGCAAAAACATAATCGTTGGCCCATTTAATCTGTGCTGAATCATTAATCTGCCAAGTCCATTCAACCTGTGCCTGGACCTTAGCCCTCCCATCCGTGTACCTATCCAAATTTCTCGTAAATGTTGAAATTGAGCCTGCATCCACCACTCGCACTGACAGCTCATTCCACACTCTCACCATCTTCTGAGTGAAGTTCCTCCTCATGTTTCCCTTAAACATTTCACTTTTCACCCGTAACCCATGACCTCTAGTTGAAGTCTCACCCAATCTCAGTGGAAAAAGTCTGCTTGCATTTACCCTCTCTATATCCTTCATAATTTTGTATACATCTATAAAATCTTGCCTCATTCTCCTATGCTCCAGTGAATTAAGTTTATTCTTTTCCTGATGTATTCAACCTTTTCCTCAAGACCTGACAACATCCCTGTAAATTTTCTCTGCACTCTTTCAATCTTATAGATATTTTCCCTGTATGTAGGTGGCTAGACTACATACAATACTGTACTTCAAATTAGGGCCCATCAATGTCTTGTAAAATTTCAACATAACATCCCAAATCCTGTACTCAATACATTGTTTTTTGAAGGCCAATGTATCAAAAGCTTTCTTTACGACCCTATCTACAGTACCTGTGACACCGCTTTCAAGGAATTATGAATCTATATTCCCAGATCCCTCTATTTTACCACACTCCTCAGTGCCCTACTAACTATGTTAGACCTACCCTGGTTGGTCATCCCAAAGTGCAACACCTCATACTTGTCTGCATTAAATTTCATCTGCCATTTTTCACCCCCTTTTTCCAGTTGGTCAAGATCCAGCCACAAGATTTGATAGTATTCCTCGCTGCCCACTACACTCCAGTCTTGGTGTCATCCACGAATTTGCTGATCCAGTTTACCACATTATCATCCATATCGTTGAAAAAGATAACAAACAACAACAGATTCAGCACTGATCCCTGCAGCACGCTACTAGTCAGAGAGGCAACCATCTTCTACCACTCTCTGGCTTCTCCCATGAAGCCAATGTCTAATTCAATTTAATACCACATCTTGAATGCCAAGCGACTGAACCTTCATCACTAACCTCCCATGTGGAACCTTGTCAAAGGCCTTGCTAAAGTTCTTGTAGACAACATCCACAGCCTTGCCTTCACCAACTTTCCAGGTAACTTCCTTGAAAAACTCCATAAGATTGGTTAGACATACACAAATTCAAGTTGACTATCCCTAATCAGTTCCTGCTATCAAAATAGTTATAAATCTGGTCCCTTAGAATATCTTCCAATAAATTTCCCAATACAGATGCCAGGCTCACCGTCTCATAATTTCCTGGCTTATTCTTAGAACCTTCCTTAAACAACAGAATAACATTTGCTTCTCCGGCACCTCATCTGTGGACAGGGATGTTTTAAATATCTCTGCTCAGCCCCCTGCAATTTCTGCACTAGCCTTCTCCAGGGTTCCAATGAATATCTTGTCAGACCTCAGGGCTTTATCCATCCTAATTTGCCTCAAGACAGCAAACACCTCCTCCTCTGTAATCTGTATCAGGTCCATGACCTTGTTGCTGCTTTGCCTCACTTCTATAGACTTTGTGTCCATCTCCTGATTAAATAGATACAAAAATTAAATTAAGATCTCCCTATTTCTTTTAGCTCCACTCTGATCTTTGAGAGGACCAATTTTGTCCCTTGTTATCCTTTTGCTCTTAATCTATCTGTATAAATCCTTAGGATTATCCTTCACCTTACCTGCAAGAGCAACTTCACGCCTTCTTCTAGCCCCCCTGATGTCCTCCTTATGTTTTCCCTTATACTCCTCAAGTACCTCATTTGATTTGTTCCTACCTGCCTAAATCTGCTATGCACCCCCTTTTTCTTAACCAGGGCCTCAATGTCTCTTGAATTATGGAACGAAGGTTCCATAAACCTATTGTCCTTGCCTTCAATTCTGACAGGAGCATACTAACTCTGTGCTCTCAAAATTTCACTTTTGAAGGCCTCCCACTTACCAAGTACACGTTTGCCAGAAAACAAGCTGTCCCAATTCATACTTTCCAGATACTTTCTGATACCATCAAAATTGCCCTTCTCCAATTTAGAATCTCAACCTGAGGACTGACCTATCCCTTTCCCTAATTACCTTGAAACTAATGGTATTATGATTACTAGATGCAAAGAGTTTCTCCACACAAACATCTGTCACCTGCCCTGTCTCAATCCCTAATAGAACTAGTATCACACTCTCTCTAGTTGTGACTTTTATGTACTGATCAAGAAAACTTTCCTGAACACATTTGACAAATGCTTTCCCATCCAGCCCTTTTACAGTAAGGGAGTCCCAGTCAATATATCGGAAGTTACAATCAGCTACTCTCATAACGTTATGTTTCTTGCAACAGTCGTCTGCAAACTTTCTACAAATTTGCTCCTCTAAACTCCATGGACTGTTGAATGGTCTACAATATATCCTATTAACATAGTCATACATTTCCTATTCCTCATTTCTACCTAAAAAGTCTTACTAGATGAGCCTTCCAGTCTGTCCTGTATGAGCACTGCCATGACATTTTCCCTGACTAGTAATGCCACTCCTCCATCTCTAATTCTTCCTGCACTATCATGTCGAAAACACTGGAACATTAAGCTGCCAGCCCTGCGCCTCCTGCAACCAAGTCTCACTAATGGCTACAAAGTCATAATTCCATGTACTGATCTATGTGTTAAGTTCATCCTTCTTTCCTACAATACTCCTTGCATTGAAATATTAGTCACAGCATGCTCAACCCCTACAACTCTAGTTTAAATGCTACCCCCACCCTTCTCCCCCGTGCAGCACTAGCAAGTCTTCCTGCAGGATATCAGTCCCCCTCCAGTTCAGGTGCAAACCATCCCTTCTCTACAGGCCCAACCTTCACTAGGAGAGCCCAATGATCCAAAAATCTGAAGCCCTCCCTCCTCCATCATCTCCTTAACCATGTGTTAAACGGTATGATCTTCCTTTTGCTGACCTCACTAGCACAGGTAGCAATCCTGAGATCACAACCCTGGGGTTCCTGAACTTCAAATTAGAACTTAACTCCCTTAATTCTTCAAACCTCCTACTCATGTCATTGGTACCAACGTGGGCCACAGCCTTTGGCTGCTGACCCTCCCACTTAAGAATGTTGTGTACTGGATCCCAGATGTCCCTGACCCAGGTACCTGGGAGGAAACATACCATCTGGGAATCTTATTCTCATCCACAGAACCCCCTTTCTGTTCCCCTGACCAACAAATCCCCTAGCACTACAGCTTGCCTCTTCTCCCCACTTCCCTTCTGGGCTACAGAGCCAGACTCAGTGCCAGAGACCTGTCTGCTGTGGTTTTCCTCTGCTATGTCATCTCCCCCCCCACCCCAACAGTATCCTGACCATCACCTGTGTCTTGCATGGAATGATCCAGAGTTCATCCAGTTCCAGCACCTTAACACAGTCTGCTACAAGCTGCTGCTGGATGCACTTCTTGCAGGTGTAGTTGTCAAGGACACTGAAGGTCACCCTGCCTTCCTACATCCCGCAAAAGGTGCATTCCACTATCCTGTCTGGCCTCCCAACAGCCCTAAATGTGCAATAAGAAAGAAAGAATAAATAACAAAAAAATCTACCTACACCCAACACCTCTCTTCGCTGAAGCCTCGATGAACCAAAGGCTGAATTCCCCACTCACACAATGGCCGCTCCAGTTAAACCTAACTTTTAAAAAATTGCATCTTTGCAAATGCTTAAAAACGCACAATCCAGAGTGTTTTTAGGAACTGTGGTGCACAAAATGTGCTGACTGTCCCTGCACTCTTATTTTAAACTCTCTCTCCCCTCTATGCAGTCCAATGTCTCCTCCTTATAACTGATTACTGTACAGGAATTGTTTGATAAAAGAGTAAGAATACTTCATATAGAACTAAGTGCAAGGAGAAATTCCACAAATACAAGGAAAATCCATGTGCTGAAGGAAATAAAGAAAGCATAAGGCACTTTGATCCATGGTGTGTTGATTATTTGAGAGACACAAACAATCTGCTGGAGGGACTCATCAAGTTGAGGATTTGTTGGCGGTGGGGGGGTGGATGGAGGTAAGGAATTGTTGATGTTTCAGGTCAAAACTCTGCATCAGGACAGGGTTTAATCTGAAATGTTGACAATTCCTTTCCTCTTGAGATCGCATTCGACTGAGTTCTTCCTGCAAATTGTTTCTTGCACCAAAATCCAGCATCTGCAGACTATTACATCCCTATTTGATAGAGCTACCAAATTAGCCTTGAGTTCTGTATTTCTACTTCCATTTTTGTATATTTTCCCTGTATAATTCCATTTTGAATGCTACTATTCAATCTTCTTCCCTTTTCTTTTCAGAAAGTGCATTCCAATTTGCACCAATTCATCATTTGTACTACCTCAATGTACTATGGTATGACTTGCACAGTATGAACAGTATGCAAGATGAGAGTTTCACTGTACCTCAATACATGTGACAATAATAAATCAATTGCAACTCCATTCAAAAATTGCCCCACATTTTCTCCGGCTCCTTTTGTCAATCACTTTATATATGTAGTTTCTGGGTGCTGGAATTGCTGTTGAGAGGAAGGGCTATTTTAATTTACTTTATCAAAACAAGATTTTGAACGCGGTTATCAAACATCTGCTTAACTATCTCAATTTGAAAGAAAACCTCTGAGTATTTCTACATAACCGAAGTCCCATATCTCTGTCGGTATTCACAGCAAGACCATGACATTCTTCTTCAATGTGGTACAGGATTGATCACCATATCATCTGGGATGTAACCTTACATATCTACAAACCCTTTGTAAGTTAACTTTATTATCTAAATTTAGTTTTCTTTGCTTTGGTAGCCAATATAAAAAGTGAATGATTCTACATACATTTTTAACGTGACCTTCTCAACTACAGTCGCCACTAAAGATTTGTGTACTAACATGATCAGGTCATGTATCCCTTTAAAACTTAGTTCCTAGTGGCAACTCTCATTCTCTTAATTAAAATTTTATCACTGTACTTTTCTTTGTTAATATAATTTTGTCTCATGAAGGAATGTTTTACTAGTCAGTGAAACAGCAATGCTCCATGGATAGATGTTGTGGAATTATCCTTATCCACTGAACCTGTGAGTAGAACAATACATTAATGAGAAAATTTTCAGCATTGTAATATTTAGACTGATATCATGTGCTATTGAATTTTCCAAGGCTTAAAAAACTGAAATTTAAAATTAATTCTCATGGTGCTTACATATGACGGCCCTGGTAAGTTCCTGCTCATCCTGCTAGAAATATCTCCCATATAAAATGGTGAAATGTCTCCCATACTACCAGCCACAGCAGTTCACTTCAGCCAGTCTGATGGCAGACTACATTTCACCCAAGGTGGACGTGAAGTCTGCAGTCAACGAGCTATAGTCCATGATCAACAGTGTTGATTGCTGGTTACTTCAACCAAACCAACTTTCAAGAGTTTGTTACCAAAAAAATTACCAGCTCACCTTCAAACCGCCAGGGCTCCAAGCATCCTCGACCATCATTACACAACCATTAAAGTTGCCTACTGAGCTAACCCAACACACCCCCACCCCAAACTTTGGTAACTCAAATGACCAGACAATACTCCTTCTCTTCGCATACCACCAAGAGCTGAAATGTGACAATCCGGTAAAGAAGGTTGTACTGTGCTGGTCTGAGGAAATAGATGAGCCTCTACACGACTGCTTTGAGGTGGTAGACTGGTCCATATTTAAAGATTCTGCAGCCATGCCTGGATGAATGTCAACGCATCATGGACACCATCAGCAAGCGTCTTGAGGACTGTGCACAAAAGAGGATGATCCTGGTGTCTCAAACTGGAAACCATGGATTAATTGGGAGATCAATTAACTGTGTAGTTCAAATCAGGTGACCCTGATATGTAGAAGGAAATGAGAAACAACTTCCATAAGTATTAGAGTTGCCAGGAGGCAGTATCAATCCAAAATTAAGTCAATTGTGGCTACGGCAGCATCACCGACACCAGCACGTCCCTTCTTGATGAAGTTAATGCATTCTATGAATGTTTTGAAGACAAGGAGACTGGAACATTACTACCCACCCGACAGCCTCTGATGCATCTGAATCCAAAGTCACCATTACAAATATATGATCCGTTTTCCAGACAATGAACTTGTGGAAAGCATCAGGCTTGGATGGTGTTCCTGGTCATACCCTTAGATTCTGTGCTGATCAGCTAGCACAGGGATATTCCCTGCCTTATTCTGAGGTTCCCATCTGCTTTAAGACCACTATCATCCTGGTACCTAAGAAAAACAAAGTAATCTGCCTCAAAGACTACTTCCTGGTGGCTCTAACATCCACCATCATGAAGTGCTTCAGAAGACTGGTTATGGCACCCACCAACTCCAGCCTCCCAGATAACCTCGTCTCACTGCAATTTGCCTACCTCTGAAAGAGGTCTATGGCAGATGCAATCTCCTGGGCCCAACACTCTTGAGCATATGGAGAGTAAAGACACCTTCGTTGGACTATTGTTTAATGACTACAGCTCTGATTCAATACCATAAATCAAGCAAACACATCTCCAAACTCCTAGACCTGGGACTTGACACCTCCCTTTGTAGGTGGAATCCTTGACTTCCTGACCAACAGACTGCAATCAGTAAGGATAGGTAGCAACACATCCACCATGATTATTCTCAGCACTGGCCCCCCACAAGGCTGCATCCTCAGTGCCATACTCTACTCTCTGTCCATCTCTGGAGACAGACTGTCCACTGACATCTTCTACAAGCCCACTGACTCTCATAACTACCTCGACTATACCTCTTCCCACCCCACCACATGCAAAAATGCCATTCCCTATTCCCAGTTCCTCCGTATCTGCTCTGAGGATGAGGCTTTCCGTTCCAGGACATCTCAAATGTCCTCTTTCTTTAAGGATCGTGGTTTCTCTTCTACCGTCATCAATGATGCCCTCACCCGCATCTCCTCCATTTCCCGCACTTCGGCCCTCACCCCATCCTCCTGTCACCACAACAGGGACAGAGTTCCCCTTGTCCTCACCTACCACCCCACCAGCCTCCAGATCCAGCACATTATCCTCCTCAACTTCCGCCACCTTCAAAAGGACCCCACCACTAAGCACATCTTTCCCTCTTCACCCTCTCCGCTTTCCGCAGGGATCGGTCCCTCCGCGACTCCCTGATCCACACGTCCCTCCCCACTGATCTCCCACCCAGCACTTATCCCTGTAAGCGTAAGTGCTACACCTGTCCCTACACCTTATCTCTTGCAACCATTCAGGACCCTAAACAGTCCTTCCAGGTGAGACAACACTTCACTTGTGAGTCTGTTGGGGTCATCTATTGCATCCAGTGCTCCCGGTGCGGCCTCCTCTACATCGGTGAAACCCGAAGCAGATTGGGGGACCGCTTCGTCGAGCACCTCCACTCTGTCCGCCACAACAGACAGGATCTCGCGGTAGCCACCCACTTCAACTCTGCTTCCCATTCCCATTCAGATATGTCCATACATGGCCTCCTCTACTGCCATGATGAGGCTAATCTCAGGTTGGAGGAGCAACACCTCATATACCGTCTAGGTAGTCTCCAGCCCCTTGGTATGAACATAGAATTCTCCAAATTCCAGTAATTTCCTCCCTCTCCCTTCCTCTATCCCTATTTCACTCTACCCCTCCCCCAGCTCCCTCATGGTTCCGCCTCCTTCTTCTACCACCCATTGTTTTCAGGGCTATGACATCAATGCTTCCCCTCCCCCACCCCTTTGTCTTTCAAATTACTGGTCTATCAACTGATGCTACAAGCATTCTTCAAATCCTTCCCCATCTTTCACTCTTCAGTCCTGAAGAAGGGTTCCGGCCCGAAACGTCGACTCATCGTTTCTGACTGATGCTGCCCGACCTGCTGAGTTCATCCAGCGTACTGAAAGTGTTGTAATGAATTGATCTGTGTGAATGGTATGCATGAGAAGTTTTTCACTGTACCTTGCCTTGGTACATGTGACAATAATAAACCAATAATTTAAAAGTGAAATTAGGCAAAAATTAACCAGTGAATTTGTAGATTATAGTTAATTTATGCAAACAAATATTAGACAAACAGAGATAACTATGAAATTAAAAAAGTAATCTTCCCCTTCTTCCAGTATAAGTTCTTAAAAAAATGATCAGATGTTCCAACATAGCTAACCTGGTCACTAAAGCAAAATGGCATTTGGTTCATGATATAAAGGGGAGATTGATGAAATTGTAGACATTTCCATGATCATAATGCCTTTAACCTCTTTCGACATTGCAGAATTTGTTCCTTAATAGCAATGCACAATAAAAAAAACCAACAGATTTATTGAGTGTAAAATTTTTCAAAGCTATTTTCCAAATTGCACCGTGACAATGTAACTACGGCACAAACACAGCAAGAAATAAGTTTCTTTTAAAAACATTGAGTATCTTCTCAGATAAATTTTAACAATGATCAAGGATTTTTATTAATATTTAATATCATTACAGAAAATGTTATGGTACAGTGTTGTTAAATGTCTTTCATTGCTAGGAATTACCACATGGTTTGCTGGTACACTATTATCTGTACAATATCAATCTTTGTATTACTGTACACTTTTTTTTAAATTGGTAAAAAGGCTGTCAGCACTTAAGGAAGCAATTTCTTTGTTCAAATGAAAGTTTTCCAATTCCTGTCCAACTAGGTGGTCAGCTGAGACAGGTGGCTTCTAGGAAATTTCCCCGTCAATGGCACTGGGAGGGTAATACACCAATCCAGTCCACTCTAGCCACTCTGCTTTTGGCACTGAGCACATGAACACAAGATACAAGATAAAGAACAAGCAAAGCTCTTTGTGAAGCAATTATGTTGCGTACTAATAAGGATAATAGCTGTGTTTATCTAAGCTGGTATAAAGTAAGCAGACAGCCTTGCTAGTAGCATAAGTATCTGTATCTGAAGATGAGAAAACACAAGTTTAGCAGGCACCTACCGCTGTCTATCAAAAGCTACTGCTATTAGACCTGGCATTAAACACACAAAGCAACTGTAATGAAAGAGAAACTTTGCCCTGGGTATGATACAGAATGGATTCAATGGATTTCTTTCTCTCTTGTGTTTCATTTACTTTATCTGATTCCTTTTTGAAATTATTTCAAAATCAACATTGGTCAATTTTATCCAAATCATTAAAAACTAATGGTGCCATTCCATTACAGGATACAGTCAATGATATGTAGACATGCACCAACCCTCCTCTTGTCTGACATCATAGTCTTCCAATCACCATGACATCTACCACTTCACCCTTATGGAGCTCCACGTACTGCTCTGTCTTTGGAGGTAGCATCAACAGTCCATTGGCACTTCGCATACTCATCAGACGGCTACTCATCTGATTCCCTGCAGAAAAGGCAAAACGTAATTTCAAAAATCCATCAGAAAATCATTGCAGATGGCACAAAGCTGAATCAAAACAGAAAATAATGGAAATACTCAAGGCAGCATGTGAATTAATGTTCCAGGTTAACACCTATTCACCTTTATTGGCAGTGGAGGAATGACAAAGAAAATTTTGTCTTTGACTTCCCAAACCTCCCATGCACGTGCCTTGCTGAGCACCCACTGATCTTATGTATCTAGAGGTTTCACATTGATCTCATCAATCACCTCACAGAGAGGAGAAGGGGAAGCAGATTATCTTTGCTCCTGGGAGAGAGCTAGGAAGCTATCACTTCCTCAGTAATGGATTCCAGAATTTTTCAGACAATTTATGGCAGCAAGCAGGGTTTCATTTTCGATTTACTAGAAACTTTAGAGAATCTAGGGAAAATTAGAGAATGCTTTCCCCTCAGTTGTAGGTGGTATCAGAATCTCAGCTGGTTACTACAACTGAATGATGTTCTGATCTCAACACTAGTATTTTTTCCTTGCAGTACCTCAGAAGTTTGATGTTTTAAATGAAAAAGGGGTAAAGATAAAACTGTGATGATGGGTGAGGGAAAGAAAAGGGGCATCAAGACATCTTGTGAATCAGAAGAGATAGTGGATGAATGGGAGGTAAGATATCGGAGACCATCATATATCATACCATCATGGTCTCAATTCTGTCACTGGCCATGGTCTCAGCAAAGGACACCTGAACAATGGGCAGTACAATCTATTCCATGGGGCTAGCATACAAAGATGCACATGTCTGCTATGGTTAGCTTCTGCCTCACATAACTTTAACTTTGAGTAACTTATCACACAATTGAGAGAGAAATGTGTACCTCTCAATTGTGTAAGGTGAGGGTCTTGGTGGAATAGCTGACAGTGCATGCAGCGTGGGATGCACATGCAGCATTGTTAAATGTGTAAGAGTATAGTGAGGATGTTCATCAACTGTGGCTGAGGCCAGTGGTGCAGTTGCTATGATGTGGTACTTAAAATTTATTCAATGATTTAATGATATTAAACTTCGAACAGTACTCTTCATGGTGTTAGGAGTTTGACTCTTGGTAAGAAGCTCCGTGATTATTCATTTCCATTGCCTGTTGAGTGCTTGCTTACAGGGCCTGCTGACTCACTGTAGACACTGGACTTCTCTCCTACCTCACACTTCCTTTAACAAGGCTCTCAAGGCAACAGCCAAAATCAACAGAGCCACTCTATCTGAGTACATGTAATTCTTCAACGTTTCTCAGGTCAACTTCAGTTTTTAATGAAGATTGTTTTACACAGGTAAAACACAATAAATACTTTAATGTCTTTGTAAAGTTTAATAACATTAAAAGGAATGTTTGCACGTTTGCCTCTAAATTTCTCTTCAATGATTGCCAAACAATCATTTGACAATTACAGGACAAGATAAAGAAAAGTAGTTACTTCTTTGGCTCCATGTTATGGCATAGAACTTACAATGAATGAAAGCGTACATTATGTTTTTCATATAACAGTTGGCGAATTGTACTGCCTATATTGTATCATCAAATTATATGTAATTCAATGAAAATTCAGAACTATATCAACTCTCAGTCCTAGACTTGCTCACCAAATAAATAAGCCAGGCGATTATTAACACTGCATAATATTATTACTGTTCAGAAAATAAACTGATAGATTGTCACTGGCAAAGATTCTTCCCAATATACTTCAAAGAACTACACAAGCCTATGCCTATAAATAATAGACAGAAGATTGTACACTATTTGACTTCAGCAGCATCATTGTGCACACTGGAGAATTGATATATCTGGCCATCCTGCCTTTGGGTATGTGGATTGTGTCCAGAAATGAAGACACACAAGGAAATTTTTTTTGCTAATTAGAGCATTCTCCAAGTGTGGCAAAAAAACAGTACAATTATTATATTTCCCAAGTTGGTAAGTAACTGTACAATATATTGTACAAAACTATATACATCTGTTATACTATTTTAGTGAAACCCTTATCACATGATATATTGTTATTTTCAAATACAAGTTACTATTCAATAATTGTTTCAAACATCTTACCTGTACTCTGTGCCCATGGCAATGGTTCCTGGTGGTGCCAAGTCAGAATACAGCGGTGGTATTCGGGTCGTGGGTCCAGCTTCACATCACAGGACAACTGCAGAATGACAGAATTAAAAGGAAATTGATTGTTAACTTTCCCACATAAAACAGATGAATACAATCAGTAATGTATTCTATATATCTTTCTAAATGAAAATCATGTATGGCCCCAGGAAGGGTGTTAAAATATCAAATACACACATCATATTGCATAATTTGCAAACTTTAAAACACAGAGGAAGAACTTCCACATCAAATAGGATGATGTGTATAAAAATGCACAAAAGTTGATATTGTTTTCAAAAGTTGACATTGCAAATTAGACTCTCCATGTCATTCTACGATTAAGATAAAAAGGAGTTTTGAACTGTCTTGCTGATTATTACTCAAGATCACTTGTGTTGGCTTTGATGAAAGATCAGTGAGTGGTCTAGGAGAAGCAGTCAATGTTTCAGTCCTAATATAGAATTTTGACCCAGAATGTTGACAATTTCTTTCTCCCTACAGATGCTGTTCAACCTCCTGAGTTTGTCCAGCAGATTATTTTGCTGATGAAAACAAGGCAACAGAGGACCATGAAAGACCTAGCGTTACAGCAAGTTAGAATGATAAGGCCACTGGGAAGAGTAAGTCTAAGGGTAAGAAACTTAAATGTGAGATAATGAAGCATTAGTAGTTAATGCAGGGTTAACAATCAATTAAGGCAATGTACTGGACAAAGGCAACACTACAGCTCAGATCTGGCCTGCAGAGCTTCTATGTACTCTCAGTGGACTGGGTGGGGGGGTGGGGATGGGGAATAGGGTTATGAGCAGAGGTGGATTTCAAGCAGCCAATAGGTAAAATGGAATATGAAAATGACCAAGATATTAAATGTAAATTTAAATAGCAAATAAAGTAGTGATGTCATAAAATACAATCAGGTAGTCTTCCTACAGTAGTATATGTACATTTGGTTGGAATCTCTATTGGAAATGGACTTGGAATTAGTTTATTAGTGTCACATGTATTGAGATACAGGGCAAGTCTGTCTTGTGTTCTGTTCATACAGATCCAATCATTACACAGTGTGTTGAGGTAGAACAAGGAAAAACAATAACATATTGCAGAATAAGGTGTAGCAGCTAAGAGAAGGGGCAGTGCAAGTAAACAACAGATCATAACAAGGAAGATTGCGAGGTCAAGAGTCCATCACACTAAGGAACAATTTAATAGTCTTGTAACAATGGGGTAGAAGCTGTCTTTGAGCCTGGAGGTACATGTTTTCAGGCTTTTGTATCTCCTGCCTGTTCAAAGAGGGAGAGGGGGTAGAGAAAATGCCCAGAGTAGGTACAGTCTTTGATAAAGCTGGGTACTTTACTGAGGCAATGACAAGTTTAGGCAGAATCTATAAAGGGGAGGCCGGTTTCCGTGATGTGCTGAACTGTGTCCACAACTCTCTACAGTTTCTTGTGGTCATGGGCAGAGCAGTGGTTATACCAAGCACTGATGCCTCCAGATAGGATGCGTTATATGGTGGATTGATGGGGATATGCCAAATTTCTTTGGCCTCCTGAGGAAGTAGATGCATTGGTGACTTTCCTTGGCCATGGTGTCAACATGGTTGGACCAGGACAAACTATTGGTGATGTTCAGTCCTCGATATTTAAAGTTTTCCACTCTGTCAACCTCAGTACTGCTGATGTAGACAGGGCGTCATGTGCACTGTTCCCCTTGTTGAAATCAATTGCCAGCTATTTTATTTTGATGGGGATTGTGGAAAAGGTTGTTGTCGTGATATCTTATTACTAAGTTTTTGATTGCTTTTCTGTACTCCAGCTCATCATTATTTGAGACATCCCTACAGTGGTATCATCTGCAAAGTTGTAGATGGGAATTGGAGCACAATCTGGCCACGCAGTGATGAATGTACAGGGAGTAGAGCTGAAGACGTGACCTTGTGGAGCACCAGTGCTTAGAATAATTGTGGAGGAGGTATTGCTGCCTATCCTCACTGATTGTAATCTGTTGGTCAGGGAGTTAAGGATACAGTTGCAGAGGTTTGAGAATAAGTGGAGCATCTGCCTTTACAACAAATCTGATTCAATCAGATTTGGTGGTAATGGGAAGACGGAATTTTTGCTGAATATAGGGACTCTTGGCATAAGACAAAGATACTGTAATGGATTTGGCCATCCAATAATCAATAGAGTTTGCAGCTTATTTAATATTGACTATATTGAGACAATGAAAGCATTAGGGAAGTTGATAGATTAATGCTACTGTAACATTATTGGCATGGGGTAACCTGCAGGGAACCTTTGGTAAATCCTTCTGTGATATTATCAGAGCAAAAACAGAAACAACTCCGAGATATTTTGGCTTAGATTGGATGAGTAAATGTTATTTAAAGCTAAATACGAAGCAAAGATATGAGTGAGTTATCAGTCACTTGTGACCTTGGATTCACAGAGGATGGTAAAAGATAGAACATCATGTTTATGAACAGAAAGTATGCTTTATGGATTTGTTTAGGAAGGTGTCAGCACGTCAGCTTGGAAATCATTCACAAAGATCAGGAAAGAAAGTTGGGAGTTAGTGGGAATAGGGTTTGAGGCATAGAAAGTTGATCACATGGGCAAAGCATGAAGGATAACTGGGAAGAAACTATAAAGGGATGAGAGTTCAGGACTGGTTTGTTTGGGATACAGGAAAGGTTTGGATTAAAGTGGACAAGGATTTGAGAACAGCAGCAGAGGCAGTCACGTTGACAGTCAGATTGTCTCAGCTCAACCATACATCTGTTCAATAATGGAAGACTGACAGTGCAAGTGTAACTTCTTCCAGGTTCTGTCCAATGCTTTCTAAAGATGGAATAAATGAAGGGAAAAACTGATATTAGATGCACTTGGATTAAAGTATTGACGTAGACTGTTGAACAGTGCTTAATAATGTTGGAGTATCCTAATAATAGCTGGAAGAACTCCTATCATTTTATTATAAGAATGTATTTTGCCTCATAAATTTTAAAAAACAGTCAAAAGATTCTGTAAGCACGAAGAATTCTGCAGATGCTGGAAATTCAAGCAACACACATCAAAGTTGCTGGTGAACGTAGCAGGCCAGGCAGCACCTCTAGGAAGAGGTACAGTCGACGTTTCGGGCCGAGACCTTTTGTCAGGACTAACTGAAGAAAGAGCTAGTCAGAGATTTGAAAGTGGGAGGGGGAGGGATGGAGCCAAGAGCTGGACAGGTGATTGGCAAAAGAGATATGAGAGGATCATGGGACAGGAGGCCCAGGGAGAAAGAAAAGGGGAAGGGGGAGAACCCAGAGGATGGGCAAGGGGTATAGTGAGAGGGACAGAGGGAGAAAAAGGAGAGAGAGAGAGAAAGAATGTGTATATATAAATAAATAATGGATGGGGTACGAGGGGGAGTCCTGACGAAGGGTCTCGGCCCGAAACGTCGACTGTACCTCTTCTTAGAGATGCTGCCTGGCCTGTTGCATTCAAAAGATTCTGTGTTCGGTATGCATGTTTCATGTCAATACAAATTCAGTAATATCAAGGGGTCCATGAGAGAATTATAGCCAGTTTAGGAACCAATGTATTTATGTCTCAGTTGTTATAATATCTAGGTTAGATTTAAAACTGAAAAACTTCGATTATTTTCAATATTAATGTCACTTCCTAACTCAGGAAATTGAGTACGTCATAACATGGGATCAGCTGCTGTACTCACACTTGACACGATCAAATGGCAATGATTCTAGAACAGAAAGTCTTAAGTAAATTATTCGACTCTGCTGATTAGGTATATGTAACCATACTTCATATAAGCCTTTGGTATCCTATGCCTGAATATGATTTAACGGATTGTAATGGGCATGATCCTGCTGCAAATGTCAATATATTTAGCTTGCTTTTACTTCCTCTCAATATTTATAAAATCTAGCCAAAACCTGTAAAGAACAAGCTAGTTAGAGAATTAGACAGAGGGAAAATGCTGTGCCAAGTCTGCAGTCATGATTAGTTGGCTGAGTCAAAGGCATCAGCTGGACAGTGACTTAGTCATTTCAGAACAATAGGACCATTCACACACCTCAAAAGCAACGTTTTTGAGGGAGGGTCTGTAATCAACAAAGACTGTGTGATCAATCCAGTTTACATAAGTCTCAGGACAGTAGCTAGGTCATTTCAAGAGCCAGAAAATAAAAAGTGGGAAGTGAGAAGTACAGCATGAGATACCACAGTGCAATGATCATGTCTGGCAAAGGTGATACAGACAGAAAAATTGAAATCACACACGGTCTGGAGAAAAGTTCAAGTTCAAGTTTATTGTCATCTGACTCTGTGTGTGTGTGTGTGTGTGTGTGTGTGTGTGTGTGTCTAATCACAAGCAAGATAAAATCTGCAGATGCTGGAAATCCAAGCAACACACACAAAATGCTGGAGGATCTCAGCAGGCCACGCAGCATCCATGGAAAAGAGTACAGTCGATGTATTGGGCCGAGACACTTCAGCTCAGTATCTACAAGACTTTTGCAATTTACAGAAAAGTTGAATGGACTATGCAAACACAGACTGCGTGGGATGCTTTAAGGGAGAATCACATTGCAGTATAGAAGCAGTTCAAAAGCTCTGACAATTCTTTGAGAGACTGTTACAAGCATAATTTTACTAATGTAAGCACAGTATTGTGTAACCAGAGAGCACCAAGACAGTCAAGTCAACTGAAAGCCTGGCATTTGATCCAGAAAGGAAAGATCAGAGATGATTGTTTTGTGACTTTAAAAGTGACAGTGAGAAGAGGGGTTTCTACACTGAGTCAGGATGTAAAGTGATGTGAAAGAGGAGGCATAAAAATGGAGTAACTAAAAAGCAACCATAGAAGAAGTGTTAAAGCTATATTCACGTTTTCCTGTAATATGCTAATACATCGTGTAATTTAACATACTGCAGCTACTTATAAGGCTTATTAACATCTATTAAGTTTCTTGTGGTTTAGTGCTTATAGGTGATACATAGAAATTAAAAAAAACTATGCAAATTTATGAAGATTATTATAGAGTCATAGAGCATTATAGCATAGAAACAGGTCTTTTGGCTGGTTAGTCAGTGCTGAACTGTATTCTGGCTAACCTATTGACCCACATCTGGACCACAGCCCTCCATATCCTTCCTGTCCACATACTTATCCAAATTTCTCTAAATGTTGAAATGGAACCCGCAACCACCAGTTCTACTGGCAGCTCGTTCCACACTCAATCCTCCTACTGAGTGAAGAAGCTCCCCCTCAGGTTCCACTTAAATATTTCACCTTTCACCCTTATAACCTCTAATTCTAGTCTCATCCAACCTCAGTGGAAAAAGACTGCTTGCGCTTACAGTATTTTATCGATAATCCTCATAATTTTATATACCTCGATCAGGGAGGGTGAGGAAACGTCAACTCAGACCATGAGAGGCCTGCGTCGGGCATTTTCATGCCTTACAAGGTGCAGATTGGAAGTCTGTGTGGGGCGCCACTCCTTGCACAGACACTCGAGCAAAGTGTGATTAAGTGCCTTACTCAAGGGCACAAACACGCTGCCACAGCTGAGGCTTGAACTAGCTACCTTGAGATCACTAGATGAATGTCTTAACCACTTGGCCACGTGCCCAACACCAATACCTCGATCAAATCTCCCCTTATTCTCCTAAACTCAAGGGACTCAAGTCCTGGCAACATCCTTGTAAATTTTCTCTGCACTCTTAATTTAATTGATATCTTACCTGGGGTAGGGGGCCGGAACTACACACAATACTCCAAATTAGGCCTCACCAATGTTTTTTATACTTCGGCATAACATCACAATTCCTGTTCTTAATACTTTGATTTATGAAGACCTCGCTTTACGACCTTATCTACCTGTGCCACCACTTTCAAGGAATTATGGATCTGTATTCCTAGATTTCTCAATTCTACCACACTCCACAATGTTCTACCGTTCACTGTGCAAGTCCTACCCTGTTTGTCCTCTTAAAGTACAATACCTCACATTTGCCTGCATTACATTCTATCTGCCATTTTTCAGCCCATTTCCCAGCTGGTCCAGATCCTGCTGCGAGCTTTGATAGCTCTCCTCGTTGGATAGCTATCCACTATTCCCCAATCTTGGTGTCATCTGCAAATTTGCAGATCCAGTTTACCACATTATCATCTGGATCATTGACGTAGATGACAAAAAACAATGGACCCAATACCAATCTCTGTGGCGCCAGTCAGAGAGGCAATCTTTACTACCACTCTCTGGCTTCTCCTGCGAAACCAATGTCAAATTCAATTTACCTACCTCATCCTGATTGTTTAGTGACTGAATCTTCTTGACTAGCCTCTCATGTGGACTTTGTCAAAGGTTTTGCTAAAGTCCATATAAATAACATCCACGGCTTTTCCTTCATCGACTTTCCTGGCTACCTCCTTGAAACCCTCTAGAAGATTGGTTAGTCATGAAAGCCAAGCTGACTACCTCTAATCAGGACCTGTCTATCCAAATACCTAGATAGCCATCCTTTAGGATACCTTCCAATAATTTACCCACTACTGACGTTAGGCTTGCCAGCCTAAAATTTCCAGAAACCTACAGAAGCAACAACTACAGAACTGGATATGACTCCAGATATTTATGATGCCCAACGAGAGAAATAATCCATTGGAATTACTAATGTTTTAAGATCACAGGCACAGGTTGTACTGAGAAATTTGGTGAAAGAACAGAAAAAAGTAATTAATGACTTTATAACTATTCAAACTGACAACTCTATATGGATGTAAATAGTTAGCCAATTGTATAATATCATGTTTGTAAATAGTTAAGGTTTGTATGCACCTTTTAAAATAAAAGGGTAAGTGTATAAATTAAAGTGTACTTCTAAAAAAAGAGTGTACCATGTGGTATGACTTTGATGCTTTCTTGCATCAGATTCTACGGTTTTGTTGAGAGTTACTCCCTTCAATAAAGTATGTTCTGTTGCTAGCTCTACCGCCATTCATTTGTTTATATAAACAGCAAAAATTACTATATATAATATTAATAATTGATAATATTTTAAAGGAATTTTTACAGTTTGTTGTCTTGAATACCTTCACTCCCAAATAATTTAAAAACATATTGAACTTTATCTTCAACCATTGAAAGATCAGAACCAAACTCAAAAATGCTACCACAAGCTAATGAACATTTTTCATATCTTACCAGGTAGAAGTGAGACTTCAGTCATTGGAAACTTATTTGACTTACCCTGGCTTTGATGATGGTGGGTCGAGGATCAAGGATTCCTTGCATTTTCCTCAGTGCAGGTATAACAAAGAGATTGCAGGTGACAACTGCTGACACTGGATTTCCTGCAAGGAAATCATACTGCCATGAAATAACAAAGCCAGGTTAATAACAATTAACTGTGGCATGCAATGTGAATAATTCCTGGAACCAAGCAGGCAATTGCTCCAACTCCAAAATTCAATTAAATGCACACTTGGAGGGCGAATCATTCTGTGTTCTTTGCTTCCTTGAATTTTCTTATGGGCAACTGAGTTACTGTGGTGATCGCAAAAGAAGCATTCACTACTTGAGCCAACTCTATAAATGATTTGTTATTCATTGCAGGCAAAAAGAAGAACAACAGTGTGCTAAGATGATTCCACTCCAAACTGCATGACATGATTTCCAAATTTATTTTTATTTGCTAATAATGAAAAAGATTAGTTCAAAAAATTTAACTGCAGAACTGCATGGGTTGGAACTTAACTGTGGCAGATTTGGAGTTAATTCAAGAGTTGTTGCTTGGATCCAAATAAAACCTCAATTGGGGTTAAAACTGCCTCCATAATTTCTGGGGTTTTTTTTGCAGCTCATTGAAGTGGATTAAAAAAAAGTAAGACAATGAGGTTGGATGAATGTATGATAGAGTATTCAATGTACCTGTCAATTGCAAGACACGTCCTTACAAATCTGTTGCCTTGCAACAGCTCTTTGTTATGTTAACTAGTTACACAAATTAGATATAATTAATGCAGCTAGAAGAAATTCTTGGGCTTCACACTAACAATAGAATGCCACAAGCTTGCTTTCCACAAATATGAAAGACCTATTACTGTGAAATCATCACAGTGGGAAGTGAGTTATGAAGAGTATTTTTTTGCAAATCAAATTGGACTAATTTGCCTTTATTGTCCAAATTATTATTCAAGCTTCACTACCCACACTGAAGTTCACAACATCAAAAAAAGCATTCAATATACAACACAGGTCATTATATGCTAAACATAATACTGTGCTTGGATTCTCATACATGCATGTTTCAGAATTGCTATTTAGCTAACATAATGATTTAGCTATTCAACCAAATGAGATGGATATATTCAGGCTACAATTGGCCAACTGCATGTTAGTGCAGAACAAAACATTATATCAATACTCATTTAATCTTCTAGTAAATCTTATGATTCCAGTGGTTGAGATCATTGATGTAAATAGAAATTCATAAAACAATGTGTTACAATTATCAAACAGTTTACAGACAGATACAATTCAAGGAGAAGTGCATCCCGAGTTGAGTAATTGCTGAATTGTTAATACTGGTATTTCCAATTTCAATTTACTTGCTGAATAAAATTAGTAATTCATATAACTATCATTAAAAAGCCACACTTACTGCTCTCTTTGATTTTTGAATTATTTCACAAAGCACTATACACTACACGTTCACTTGAAAGATTTCTTCACACAACAATTGCTTTTTTTTGTTATAAAATCCACTTCGTCTCCAAGCAGAGTAAGACAGTTTGAACAATAAATGGACTATCCAATATTACCAAGTGCCATGAGTACAATGAGTATGATTTTTAGAATATTTACAATTTCATTTTTAAAATTTTTGATGTGATATCTCCAATTCTTTGAAACCTACTGTTTCTCCCTTCAAAATATTGTCTTCTTCTCTTTTCTCAATTAATATATTGATTTACTGTTTAGTAGGCTGACTTAATAGCTTAAAGGTGACAGAAATATAAATCACAAATCTCGTTGTAAGCTGCCTCTGAATTTAAGAGGTGGCTTTGAGCACTGGCATCCAATTTGTTCTCAA
Organism: Mobula birostris; assembly: GCF_030028105.1. NCBI lineage: Eukaryota > Metazoa > Chordata > Chondrichthyes > Myliobatiformes > Myliobatidae > Mobula > Mobula birostris. The sequence continues at coordinate 175,534,459 of NC_092370.1, read as the reverse complement.
GATATCAGTATAAAAGTAAAATTTGTGATGGAATTAGAGCTTCTACTTTCATAGCTCATTAAAAAATCTAATTTGTGACCAATGTGTCCAGACCTTGGGAAGCTCAATGACCATGAGAAGGCAGCTCCATAAAACATGCGCCATATGACTCCATGGCGCTGTAATTCGCTTCTTCTCCATAACTATTATGATCTTTGTCTCTGTTATCATAGGTCTATAACCAACCATAGTAGATAGGAGGGTAACAACATTCTGCTGTTAATGAATTTTTACTTCATCTCTCTGGAAACGCTCCTCAGTGATAGATTAGGTGAAGATTAATACTTCCTTCCCAGTATAATAAACATTAACTGCCTCATGGCATCATGAATTGAAGAACCAGGTAGATAGACCTTCCGATTTTGTTTAACTTAAAATCATATAATTCATCTGCAAGAGGAAAGGAAACTTTTTAATCTTTAATAACACACCATCTTACTATTGTCCAAGATTTTCAAAAATACATGTTTAAAACAAAATTTGATGAATCGCGCTTCTTCAGAAAATCAGATCTTGAGTTAATTTAGAACATAGTGGGAATAGATAAAGTTTCTTAATGTCAAGAGGTAAAATTAGTTTCCTAAAGGCCTGCTGTATATTCATTCGTTCCCAGATTAGAGCTCAAATGGGAATGTTAACCATCTAGAACTCAGAAATTTGAAAACATCTCAGAACGATTGACAGCCAAGTGGTATGCAATGTGCCACCCATATTTTTCATATTAATACAGAATCTTGAGAGGTAGCTCTTGTGAATTATACTCTCCTTGAGGTAATAAAACACCTTCATTCCCTCCACTCACTGGCTCCACTGTCCAGTGCAAATGAAAGGCATTTTTTATATACTGACATTCAGGGTTATATTGATTGAATCTTGCTGGGGTGGAATAACTTTGTTTTCTGACACGGCATCACAAAAGTATTTTGCTCTGTAACTGGAAGTTATTTATGATGTGATGAGGGGAACAATGATCTGGAACCTCAGTAAATCACAGAACCTATCCTTTTACTAATGAAATTAAAGGTATGAAAATAAAGGAATGAGGAGGAGGTAAAAGTGAATAGAAATAAACACCAATAAAGAGATTAGTGGAAAAATTAACATAATATGGAAAAAAATTGAGGTTTCTAAGAACCACTTCCTGCATAAGAAAACAAACTTAAGTAAATTAAATTGTTTACTTCTTTGTTCATACTGGTAGTTTGGCACTGACAATTAACAATTACATGGTAATTTAAAAAGTACACATGTTGATAATTACTAACTTAATATTCAATGGCTATTTGATTAATCTAGTCCAGTGAATTCAGCATGTTTTTAAAAATAATAATGAGGTCAAGATGCCGCTTGTGCAAAGCAACAATGGAGTTGAGGAAAATTGATACGTTAGTTTTGGAGATTTGCAACTCAATTTATTTTTATCCAATGGATTTGCTGTAATTTTTATAATTGTAATGCCCTGGTAAAGGTTTCACTGCTAACCTAATGGTTTTTCTGTAGGAGCAGTGTTTGGGTTATGGTTAGAGATAACAGATGCTTTGGAATGTGAGCTATTCAATCAGGGAGCAGGTTTTTTTTTGTGTGCCTGACACCAGTGTGAGCTGGGGTCTCTGTTCGGCAGGAGGTGGAGAGAACTGGTCGTAGGATTCGACTTAGTTGAGGGACCGTGATTTGATGGAGCAAGGTGCGGAGGTCGACTGAGGATCAGTGAATATGACTTTTGGAAGAGTTGAGCTACAACTTGTGAACATTTGACTGTTTAATTATAATGGGCCCTTTTTTCTTTTTTCTTTCTTTTCTTTACTAACCCTTTAGTTAAGTTATCATTCATAAATATAAATCCTTTAGTCATGTGCAGTGTGCTTTCTGTTATTTCTTGGCACCGATGTTGTAACAGGGTAGCAACTTGCACAGGATTCAAACAAACTGGGGTTGGGGGCGGGGGAAGAGAGCCATCCAATCTCATGGAGTCCCTAGACTTCTGCAGCCCAAGGAATCTGGGGTTCCATAAATAAGGCCAGCGAGTATTGACCTAAGAATTTATTACAGTGCAGCAATGTGGTTTCGGTAACACTATTGCAGGGATGAATTAATTGATGCAGTTACTTCATTAAATTATGATAATACAGGTCGACCACTAATCTGACTACCTGTAATACGGTTCCTTCGATAATCCGGCACTGATTATGCTTAATGTGATCCTTCTGTAATTCGGGATTTTCACTAATCCGGCACTCCTCAGGTCTCAATGGTGCCGGATTAGTGAGGGTTAGCTATTGCTTAATGTGATCCTTCTGTAATTCGGCATTTTCACTAATCCGGCACTCCTCAAGTCCCTTTTGATGAAGTTCTGGAGACAAGTTGCCATTTTAACTTGGTGCAAATGATTAAACAATTGCAGTGTGAAAGTGGATATTCAATTAATTCTGCAATTTTCTTTGAAGATACAGCAAAATATTAATTGTTATTATATGCTGGAAGTTCAGCATGTCGACTAACCAAAATGTTACAATACAATGTCTTGTTCTACAATATCTTCAATCAATTAGAGAAATTAGGGCCAAATCTTTATCAAAACATCTACAGAGCCACACCACATTCACATTTATATATTACTATTTCTTGCAAAGCTTGAACAACAATTTATACTCGTAGAGTAACATAAGGTAAATTCATTGATGGGCACTCAGTTCAATTAAAATTACAGTCTTGCATTTTGACTAAATGTTACAGTAAAGGAAAAATAATTATTTGTTCCTTTCTAGTTATGGACATTAATCATTGCAGCTTAAAACTTGCACTGCAGTTTCACTTTATCATAATGTTAGTTGGGTTACTCAATTCCAAATATAAGGATGCCTGCCTTGCAATTGTTTTCTCATACTTATGTTTATGATTCAGGTTCCAATTGATGTCCAATATTCAGGTTCCAATTGATATCCAATCTAAGTAAAAGGTCAACTGCATTCCACCCTCCTCCTATTTACCCTTATTTAGTTACTTACAATATAGATTTCATTGACTTAGCAGGAGCCCAATTTGGTAGCCGCCAAGTTTGTTGTCATCCAGTAGTTTATGTACAAGGGGACATAAGGGGCTCTGCCAAATTATTTTCCTAAACATTCTTTGATTAAACACTTAGATTCCACCGAGAGATTCTTCTCCAAAACTGACAGAGATGGGGAGTTAATTTTTGACAGCAACCATAATCCAACTGTACATTTTTAAATTGTTAAATGAGTCAAGAAACATAAGACTGTTATGATAAAGAAAAAGACCCAAATTAGTTTATTTGTTTGCAGGGTAATAAATAGCAATTACCAAATAAAACTCAGTTCCTAAAAGGCTGAAGACATTTGAACAATATTGGCCAAACTGAACAATAGTACAGCTATGACATATTCCCCACAGAGCACTAACTATACAACAAATCTACTATAGGAAATAGTAAGAGTAATTGGTGTTGCTCTTTAGAACAGGAATAAAGCTGGCAGGAGACTATCAAGCAAATACTGGCCCACTGTCATTTAGAATGCCACTGGCCCCTGTCATGTTGTGCATTCAGGCATTATTACAACAAAATAGTTGGAGTCAGACTTGCAGCTGAGATACCGTGTATATGGTGAATTTCCAGACTCAGATGGAAGCAAATGGAAACTGACAGATGGAAGGAATACAAATTTCCAAAGAAAAGTTTGAAAATTTGGACGGTAAATCAATTCACACTGATATTGCGAAGCATGACACAATGCAAAATAAGCAGAGGGTTAGAAGTCAATTGCACAGCACCAGGCAAATTGGGTAGGGGAAACAACTGAGGACCAGAACTGAAAAAAGACTAGGCTAGGTGATGAAAAAGGAAGATCTCATAATATCAAATGCTACAATTCAATCAGTTTATTTGTCTCAGTAGTGGCTTATAATATATACTGAATAGTTTATTTAGTGGTAATTTCTTGTCACAAAAAATGTTTGTGATACTGTAATACCCATCACGTAATGCCATATACCTTCAGATCCTATGTCACCATCAGCCTCTACCGCACCCGCTGCATAACGGTAAAAAAAAAGTTGAAAACGAATGTTATTTTCAAATAAACTATTCAATATATATTACAATCAATCAATAAATAGTTTGCGGTGACTCGTAAAGCTCCGTCAATTTCAGGGACACTGCTAATGCTCTTAAGTGACTTTGGATAATTTTTGTCAGCAGCACTGCTTTGTTTAGTTGCAGCCTTGTCATTCATTTCCTGTTATAGGTCAATTTATGTTGTGACTTTTTGCCAACAATTCCAGTGCCAAAGTATACTGTATCATTGCTCCATTACTTAGCAAATTACTCATAACATTAAAGTCCAAATTATAAGTAGTGATTTCAAGTTATAGCTACCCACAATTTAGTTGGAGGTTTTCTAGAAAACCAAAATCATTGGTTAATGCACAGGGCTACTGATCCATGAACATATGCTGGAAATAACAAATGGAGTTAGTTGACGAAGTTTAAAAAGAACATTCAAGTTAAAATTTCTGAGCCAACATTGCTTGCAGACATTATCCATTAAAATTATGAATCTAAAGGCCTAGTCTTAAAATTAAAAACAATTAGCTCTAATCAGTAAGTACAACTTAAAAAATGATGGTCACTGTAATGAGATGAGACAATAGGTTTGCATGATGCAAATCAGACCATTATGATATAAATTAAACTGCAATTTTGTGAAATGAAATAGATAACCTCAAAAGCCTTGGTATGTTGTGCTCTTATCATTTTTTTGGGCTATACTCCTCAATAGAAAAGAGGTTAAGGAGTGAATCAAGGCTGTCACTTTACTGTAGACTGGTACAGATCCAAAATGTCAGCAGTGTAGGATCTCTAACTCTCAGTCACTGGAGGACTTGCAACAAATCAGAACTTCAAATTACATCACAAGTATTCCAGTACAATTTATTAGTAGAAATGAAACCACACCGTTTAAGCAAGAAACAGATTCATTTTAACCATTTACACAGAGTGATGCACAGGTTTCTTGATTTCTGAAGCTGTTTCATGGGAGGAAAAATGCATGTAATTCAAATGCAATGAATGATACATATATACAGCTGATCTTTTGAAGTCATGGAATTGTCCAAAACTGATCAGTGGAAATGAAATACCTAGATGGCTAGGAATACTCAATGAAAATGTCAACGGCTTTACAGAGACCAGCAGTAACATCTTACCTTAAGACAAACCAACTAGCAGTAGTTTTTAAATTGGTCACATTCCTAACATTATGGGGTCCTCTGCTAAAAGATTAACAGATCCATTACCTGGCAGTGCAAAGATGATTTTTCTGATACCATCGATATCCAGAGTTGCAAAAGTTGTTGGGAGGCTGTGGAGAATGGAATGCATATCTTAATATACTGTTTTGAATGAAAGGTAAGGATATCTTCATACTAAAAAAGACATATATTTCTTGAATTTCAATGTACTTGAAATTAACTAGTAAAATTAATTACTTCTATTTCTCCCTCTATTTCTACAACCCTTTTAGCTTTGCTAGTGAGTTTAATAGATAAGCATCATTCATTGCATTTGAATTGATTTTTTGGTGTTCCTGTAAATGAACTTGTCAGGAAGCCAGCAAAACAAGTTTAATAGAAACATTTATTATGCTACTGAGGAAACAAGAGGAAATTACAATCTAGGGCTGTGCTACCCTGAGCTCCACGTTTCATTTCTAAAACCTGTGCAAAAACCTAACTGAACCCATTGCCAGAGGAACTGCTGATGAACAGCTGACCAAAGGCATTCAATTAAGTCCTGCTAGGCTTCTTAATCACACCTGACAATTTCTTGACAGAGCCTAACACTTTATATAATCTGTATTGGTTGTATTGTAAGTGTTCATTTCAAATGCAATAGCGCTATTTTGAAAAGAGCAGCGACCTTTTTCTCATCCACTGTAGATCAACCATTTTACTTCTGTTCTCTTTCCTTCCTGTCACATCAGATCAGCAGTCTTTTGGTTTCTATCAGTTCAAAGAATCAAATGGCTTTCCTCCATCATTTCTCATTTGTTTGTAAAACAAGCAGTAGCTTGTTATCAACCTTTCTCAAATGCCTAGTGACTCAAAGTTTCTGCTGTACCTGCAAAGTGGTATCTGAATACATAATTGTTCTGTTGAATGCATTACACATCATATAAATCTGTACTTCCTCAAACAGCAGTAAAATTTCTCCAATAAATGAAACAGAAACCGTAACATTTTAGAAACTGACTTTTTATAGAGATCACAGCTAAATTTTATACAGTTTTAGATTTCCGCAACCATATATTTCAGAAACAGAGCAAAGCAGTGAGCTTGTTAGCTGAAATGATCTAGGCCAGGAGTTTCCAAGCTTTTTTTAGGCTATGGACCACTATCGTTAACTAAAGGGTCCATGAACCCCAGGTTGGGAACCCCTGATCTAGACATTAACAGGTGATATACGTTATTTTATCAAAACCTCAAAAATATGGTTCTCTGTGATGGTGTTACCATCAGAAATGCTAATGTGTCACTTATGATGCCAGGAATTAACTTCAAGCTGATGGTATAAATGAGTTCCTCTTTGTGGAATTGGAATTGGTTTATTGTTGTTATATGTGCTGAGATATTGTGAAAATGTTGTCTTGCATACTATTCACAAAGACCAAATCGGATGAGTGGGAAGCCAGAGGATTGGGAGACGTTTAAGGAGCAACAGAAGATAACTAAAAAGGCAATACGAGGGACGGGGGGAAGATGAGGTACGAAGGTAAGCTAGCCAAAAATATAAAGGATGATAGTAAAAGCTTCTTTAGGTATGTGAAGAGGAAAAAATTAGTTAAGACCAAAGTTGGGCCCTTGAAGACAGAAATGGGTGGAGATAGATAGATAGATAGATAGATAGACAAACTTTATTAATCCTGAGGGAAATTGAGTTTCATTACAGTTGTACCAACCAAGAATAGAGTATAAATAAGCAATATAAAAACATAAATAATTAAATAATAATATGTAAATTATGCCAGATGGAAATAAGTCCAGGACCAGCCTATTGGCTCAGAGTGTCTGACCCTCCAAGGGAGAAGTTGTAAAGTTTGATGGCCACAGGCAGGAATGACTTCCTATGACGCTCAGTGCTGCATCTCAGTGGAATGAGTCTCTGGCTGAATGCACACCTGTGTCCAACCAGTACATTATGTAGTGGATGGGAGACATTGTCCAAGATGGCATGCAACTTGGACAGCATCCTCTTTTCAGACACCATCGTCAGACAGTCCAGTTCGATCCCCACAACATCACTGGTCTTACGAATGAGTTTTTTGATTCTGTTAGTGTCTGCTACCCTCAGTCTGCTGCCCCAGCACACAACAGCAAACATGATAGCACTGGCCACCACAGACACGTAGAACATCCTCAGCATCATCCGAGAGATGTTAAAGGGCCTCAGTTCTTTATTATGGGGATTAAGGAAATGGCAGACGAGTTGAACAGGTACTTTGGATCTGTCTTCACTAGGGAAGACACAAACAATCTCCCAGATGTAATAGTGGCCAGAGGACCTAGGGTAACAGAGGAACTGAAGGAAATTCGCATCAGGCACAAAATGGTGTTGGGTAAACTGATGGGACTGAAGGTTGATAAATCCCCAGGGCCTGATGGTCTGTATCCCAGGGTACTTAAGGAGGTGGTTCTAGAAATCGTAGATGTAATCATTTTCCAATGTTCTATAGATTCAGGATCAGTTCCAGCGGATTGGAGGGTAGCTAATGTTATCCCACTTTTTAAGAAAGGAGGGAGAGAGAAAACAGGCAATTATAGACCAGTTAGTCTGACATCAGTGGTGGGGAAGATGCTGGAATCAATTATAAAAGATGTAATAGTGGCATATCTGGATAGCAGTGGCAGGATAGGTCCGAGTCAGCATGGATTACAAAGGGGAAATCATGCTTCACTAATCTTCTGGAACTTTTTGAGAATGTAACTATGAAAATAGACATGGGAAAGCCAGACTTTGATAAGGTCCCACATAGGAGGTTAGTGTGCAAAATTAGAGCAAATGGTATTGGGGGTAGGGTACTGACATGGATAGAAAATTGGTTGGCAGACAGGAAACAAAGAGTAGGGATTAATGGGTCCTTTTCAGAATGGCGGGCAGTGACTAGTGGGGTACCGCAAGGCTTGGTGCTGGGACCGCAGCTATTTACAATATACGTTAATGATTCAGATGAAGGGATTAAAAGTAATATTAGCAAATTTGCAGATGACACAATGCTGGGTGGCAGTGTGAAATGTGAGGAGGATGTTATGAGAATGCAGGGTGACTTGGACAGGTTGGGTGAGTGGACAGATGCATGGCAGATGCAGTTTAATGTGGATAAATGTGAGGTTATCCACTTTGGTAGCAAGAACAGGAAGGCAGATTACTATCTGAATGCTGTCAAGTTAGGAAAAGGGGAAGTACAACGAGATCTAGGTGTCCTTGTTCATCAGTCACTGAAAGTAAGCATGCAGGTACAGCAGGCAGTGAAGAAAGCTAATGGCATGCTGGCCTTCATAACAAGGGGAATTGAGTATAGGAGCAAAGAGGTCCTTCTGCAGTTGTACAGGGCCCTGGTGAGACCACACCTGGAATATTGTGTACAGTTTTGGTCTCCAAATTTGAGGAAGGACATTCTAGCTACTGACGGAGTGCAGCGTAGGTTCACGAGGTTAATTCCCGGGATGGAGGGACTGTCATATGTTGAAAGATTGGAGCGACTGGGGCTGTATACACTGGAATTTAGAAGGATGAGGGAGGAGCTGATTGAAGCATATAAAATTTTTAAGGAATTGGACACGCTAGAGGCAGGAAACATGTTCCCGATGTTGGGGGCGTCCAGAACTGGAGGCCACAGTTTAAGAATAAGGGGTAGACAATCTAGAACGGAGTTGAGGAAAAACTTTTTCATACAGAGGGTTGTGGTTCTGTGGAATGCTCTGCCTCAGAAGGCAGTGGAGGCTAATTCTCTGTATTCTTTCAAAAAAGAGTTAGATAGAGCTTTTAAAGATAGCGGAGTGAAGGGATATGGGGGGAAGGCAGGAAAAGGGTACTGATTGTAGATGATCAGCCATGATCACAGTGAATGGTGGTGCTGGTTTGAAGGGCTGAATGGCCTACTCCTGCACCTATTGTCTATTGTCTATTGTTACATAGTGTGTTGAGTTAACACATGCTATGTTGGTGCTGGAAACATGGTGACACTTGTGGGCTGTCCAGCACAATGCTCACTATTTGATTCGATCCAAAATGACGCATTTCACTGCATGTTTCAATGTACATATGACAAACAAACAGATCTGCGGACAAATTATAGAAAGGTGCGAAACAACAAGGTTGTTGTAGTGGGGGACTTAAACCTCCAGCATTCATTAAAACTTTGTTAATACAAGAAGCTCAGATGGGGCAGCATTTCTTTAGTGAATTCAATAGAGGTTCTTGAAACAATAATGTGGAGAGTCCAATTTTAGCAGAAAACATACTGGACCTGGTTTTGCGAAATGAGCCAGGCAGGATAACAGATCTAATAATGGGTGAACATTTTGGGAAGAGTGACCATAACTTATTGTTCTAAGATAGTTGAAAAAGGATAACATTGGATCTTGCAAGAAGGTACTAAACTGGGGGAGAAAAAATGTGGCAGGATATGAAAGGAGCTAAATGGCATTGATTAGGAGCAGCTGCTGTTGGACAAGGCCACACCTGACATGTGGGAGTTTAAGGACTAACTGACCAGAGTTCAGGATAGGCATTTTCTATTATGGAGTAACAACAAGGATGGAAAGATAAGGGGACCTTGGGTGACTTGGGAGATCCAAAATTTAATTCGGAAGGAAAAGGAAACAAGCTTCAGGTTTAGGAAGCTAAAATCAGACTGGGTCCTTCTGGAATATTAAAGCAGCAGGAAAGTGCCCAAGTAGGAGATTAGGAATGCCAAAAGGCGCCATGAAATCTTATTGGAGAGCAGGGTCAAGGATAATCTCAAAGCAGATTAGACTTGTTTTAAGGGGACAACTAATGATAGGGTGGGTCCCTTCAAAGATAAAGAAGGAAATTTGTGTCTGGAGTCAGAGCAAGTGCCTGAGGTACTAACTGAGTACTCCATGTTGTATTTAGAGCGGAGAAATGGGGCAGGCCCTTGAGATTAAGGAGGAGGGTGTGCTGGGTCTTTGCAAAAGCATTATGAATACATCCTTGGGGCTTGATGGCATATCGCAGCATATTGAAAGCAGTAAGTGAGAGATTGCTAAGACTTTGACAGGGACCTTTACATCCTCACTAGCAACAGGTGAAGTGCGAGAAGACTGGAGAGTAGTAAATGTTGTGCCTTTGCTCAAGAAGAAAAATAGGGATAATCTATGCTAATGAGCCTTACAGCAATGGTAAGAAAGCTACTGGAAAAGATACTGAGGTACAGGATCTATGAACATTTGCAAATGCATGATTTGCTTAGGGACAGTCATCATGACTTTCTACAAAGGAAGGCATGTCTTATACACTTGAGTTTTCTGAAGATGACATGGGTGAGAAAGTCACAAACAAGAGAAAATCTGCAGATGCTGGAAATCCAAGCCACACACACAAAATATTGGAGGAACTCAGCAAGCCAGGCAGTATCTATGAAAAAAAGTACATTTGACATTTCCGGCCAAGACCCTTTGGCAGGAAGAGTGAGAAAGTGGATGCTGCCTACATGGACTTTAGTAAGGCTTCTGTCAAAGTCCCTTATGGTAGGTTGATTCAGAACATATATGCATGGAATTTAGGGTAAATTGCAAGTTTAGATTTGGAACTGGCTTGCCCACAAAAGACAAAGGAGTGGAAGACTGTTATTATGATTGGAGATCAATGACGAGTGGTATTCCACAATGAATGGAGCTGGGAACTCGGATATACATCAATGGCTTGGATGAAAATGTAGATGAAAAGATTTGCATATTTTTAAATGACACCAAGATTAGAGTTGTAGATAGTGTAGATCAGTTACAAGCATGGGCGGAAAGGTAATACTTGGAGTTTTATCCAGGCAAGTGTGTTGCACTTTGGGATGTCAAATGGAAGGAGAGAGTATGAAATTAATGGTAGGCCGCTTAATAGCACGAGGTACAAAGAGAGCTTAGGGGTACAAGTCCATGGTTCACTGAAAGTGGTTATGCAAGTGAATCATGGATATGTAAGCTAAAGGTGTATGGAATGCTTGCCTTCATCGGTGGGGAAGTTGATTATAAGAGGAAGTCATGCTGCAGCCATAAACCCACACTTGGAATACAGTGTACTGTTCTTGTCACTCAATTATAGGAAGGAGGTGGCAACTGGAAAAGGTGCATAAGTTGTTTTCAGAATGCTGCTTGGAATAGAGGATATTAGCCATAAGGACAGAATAGACAAACTTGGGTTGTTCTCTTTAGTGCTGGGGGCTGAGGAGAGAACTGAGAGATTTTTAAATTGAGATATAGATAGGGTAGACAGTTAGAATCTGTTTTCCAGGGTAGAAATGTCAAACACCAGATTAGAGTGAAGAAGTTTAAAGGTGTCATGAGAGACAAGTTTTTTATGTAGAGTGCATGCCACAAATCCCAAGGAGATGTTGGATGGTGTAGCGAGGGAGAGAATTCAAAAGAAGAGGGCGGAGGCTGCTGAGACATTCTATGTGCCATTGTTCCCAAGTGGATGCTGGATTGTGTAGCAGGAGAGAGAATTCAAAAGAAGCAAGCAGCCCAGTTAGGACATTTTGCGTGCCATTGCTTCTGAGGGGACATTGGAGTGTGTGCAGTAAGAGAGAGAATTCAAAAGAAGTGAATGGAGGCAGTTGGGACATTCTACATGCCACAGATCCCGAGAAGATATTGAAGTGTGCATACCGGGAGAGAGAGTTCAAAAGAAGCAAGTGGGGACAGTAGCGATATTCTGCGCACCACAGCTCCTGATGTTAGGCACTTGGCAAGGGCAAATAAAAAGATTTTAGAGGAGTGGCCAATATGGGAGCGGCCATTGTGTGAGTGGGCCAGTGTTAGAATGGGAAGTTCAAGCTTTGGCCTATAGTGGCATCAGTGAGGAGAGTTGGAGGCTATAGGTAGATTTTTTAATTTAATTATTTCTTCTTTCTTTCTTCTGTACGGCAGATTTGCTAGTGCTGCATGGGGGTGGGGGGAGGCTGATTTTTAAACTAGACTTGTGGGGGGGTGGTGGAAGGATGAGAACCAGAGTATCAGAGCAATTAGTAGGGTCATTATGGAGAAAGATGTTGTTAAGCTATGGACAAAGTCAGGAATCGAAAGGTTGGGCATGGTGGGACTAATGTTCTGAGTTGTGAATGTGGAATTATGACATTGTAGCCATTGGTGAGACGTGGTTGCAGGAGGGGGAGAACTGGCAGCTTAATGGTCCAGGGTTCCGTTGTTTTTAGACATAATAGAGCAGGAGGGAAAATGTCACAGCAGTACTCAGACAGGACAGACTGAAGAGTTTGTCTATTGGGTGGAACTGAGGAATAAGTAAGAGATGACCATGCTAATGATCATAATGCCATTAGTTTCAAGATAATTATGGAGAAGGATAGGTCTGGTCCTCGGATTGAGTTTCTAAATTGGAGAAAGGCCATTTTTGATGATATCAGAAAGGATCTGGCAAGTTGGATTGGGACCAGTTGTTTTCTGGTAAATGGGAGGCCTTCAAAAGTGTAACTTTGAGAGTACAGAGTTCATATGTTCCTGTCAGACGAAAAGACAATGATAGCAGATTTAGAGAACTTTGGTCTTTGAGGTATACTGAGGCCTGATTAAGAAAAAGGAGGTGCATAACAGGTATAGGCAGGAAGGAGCAAGTGAGGTACTTGAGGAGAATAAGAAATGAGAGAGAACAGTAAGGAAGGAAATCAGGAGGGCTAAAAGAAGGCATGAGGTTGCTAGAGCAGACACTGTGAAGGAGAATCCCAATAGCTTCTACAAATACATTAAAAGCAAAAGGATATCAAGGAATAAAATTAATCCTCTGGGAGATGAGAATGGTCATCTATAAAGGAGCCAAAAGAGGTGGGGAAATCTTAAATGAATGTTTTTGCATCTGTATTTACTTGGGAGATGGACACAGAGTTTATAGAAGTGTTTCCTGTCAGTGTCACAATGGTGGGGCATTGGGAGCAAGGGTGGACCCAAATGCAAGACACATCTTGTGAGGTTAATTAAATTTAGTTTGTTGTTCGATATCAGGAGAGCTAGGCAGGAGCAGGAGTAGGGAACTGGACAAGGACTGAGGACTACGACTAGGCTGGGACCAAGGGTCTGGGCTAGGACTCGGAATTGGCTCCCAGGACTAGAGGAGACATGAAGAGGCTAGGGTATGGACTCCAAGCCCGAGACTGGGCAAGGACCCAGTACCTGGGTCTTGCCTCAGGCTCGGACCCCAGAACCAGGCATGGACATGACATGGGCTAGGGAGAGGAGGAACATAGGAACACAGAGCCTCGGTCTCGGGAGAGCAGGTACATGGAACCATGGACACATACACAGAACACAGAGTCGGGACCCCTCCTTGGGTACAGGACATAGGGCCGGGACTCATGACCCTCCGCGGGGCAATGGCAAGACGGCTTGACTTACCCCACAGAGGCAAGGACAAGACAAGATAGAACATGACCCCCCACTAGGCAACAGCAAGACAGCCTGACTTACCCCACTGAGGCGAGGACAAGATAAGACAAGACCAACACGAATGAACACCAGACAGTACCTATCTAGCTCCGGCGATGGAACTAGACCGAAGTGCAGGCAGGGCTACAGATGAGGGCTAGAGGCGAGAGGGGCAGAGAAGGGATTCAGACAAGGGGGTAGGACAGGAATCACAGACCGCCAGGGCCAGGACTTGACTCAGAACTGGGAAGCCGCCAGGGCCAGGACTTGACTTGGTGCTACAATGCCACCAGGGCCAGGACTTGACTTGGTGCTTGAATGCCACCAGGGCCAGGACTTGACTTGGTGCTTGAATGCCGCCAGGGCCAGGACTTGACCTGGTGCTAGAATGCCGCCAGGGCCAGGACTTGACTTGGTGCTAGAATGCCGCCAGGGCCAGGACTTGACTTGGTGCTAGAATGCCGCCAGGGCCAGGACTTGACTTGGAGCCTCCGGGTAGTGGTGAGCTCTCGACTCGGCCCGGGAACAGTAGACAGCGGTTCTTGATTCCCTCCGGCGGGTTAACTGATGGACCCACCTCGGTGAGGAAACCTTGCAGGCTTGCTTTGGCGAGGTAACTGGACAGGGTTGCTCCAGTGAGGAGAGGCGAATTACCGGCACTCACTTCAGCAGAGACTAGGTTTGCTCCGGCAGATGACATCAGCACACCGTACCTTGGATAACTTTGCAGACGCTCCCGCGCCGAATGGCTGAAAGCCGGAGACTATAAACTACCAGTTCAGCCGAGTGTTTATTGCCTCTAATCACCAAAGTCGAGGGACACGGGAAAACAGGGAATCAAAGGTCTGGATCATAACATAAACAAGGTAAATTTAAAGGGACCTCGATGCGGACCATGACAGTCAGTTAATCTATGCTGTACCAGCTTGCCAGAAATCAATATGCTGGATCATATTGATTTCTGAATTGTGTTGATAAGCAAGCACATGTAAAAAAAATAGGAATTTTAGTTTTGAAACAATGTTTAAAATATCTCTTTATAGACATGTACAAAATAAAGAAAACTGTGGAAAATCTTAGAATATAGCAACATGGACACTGTAGCCTAATAAAATCAGTTTTTGAAATAGGTTGGAAACAGTCCATTTTACAGAGTGATTAACAGATGGAAAAGTGTTCAGAATCACGCACTCATTTAAGAGTGCTGCAATTAAGGAAGCTTTATCTCTAAGGATAAAATGAAGTAGCCAAATGCAAATAGGTTTATTTGTTTATAATCTTGTGATTCAACTATCTACCACTTCGTTAATTGAAATATTGCGCATCTAACTCATATGGCAATTGGCCACCTGTGTTGCTTGAAGCTTTTCAGCATTGATGCTAAAAAGTTCAAAATCAATTGCCTGGGATCTTTTCCAGTTACTGCCTAAGGAAAAGCAACTGTTTTGTACAAGGACTTCTTGGGCTGTATGATCAAATACAGCAATTGATCTCCCCATGCCTGAAGGGGAAAAGCAAGCTTCTAAACCATCCTTTTGCTCTCACTATTTCTATTTTCCACTTCTCAGTACAATAATAACAGTTCAGCTAATTGTCAATCTATATGGTACTTAAGTTGAATTTTCACTTTATAACCACCATGTTGGTCGATGCGACTTCACCATGCAAATAGAAATCAATTAGCAATAACAAATGAATAGATCTTTACACTGTATGGATCAAATATAACTTTCTTTGTACTTTGTTGACACTTACCCAGGTTTCATGAAAACTCTGCCAAAATGTATCTGGGCATGCAGGTCAATGTCCAATACTTGCTTTAAGTAATCCTGTCAGTAATAGTAATAAGAGGAAAAAGTTTGCATGATTTAGTTGATAACATTGTGAAGCTAACACAACCCATCATAATATAAAGGCACTTGACAGTTTATCTACCAACACTTCATATTGCTGAGAAGGTACTATGGCATCTCGTGTTTGTACAAAGTAAAAGATAAAAGACGTTGTTGTGAACATATCTTAAAGCAGAACTAAGTATTTTCATCACTTGATTTCAAATAGATGACTTTAAGTAACTAATCCTTACTTAGCTCTGTATAGCATAAACATACTTGGACCTCCCAATTTTTAAATTTATCATGTGTATAATATCTCAACTGAAAATGTACTCTGGAGTGGGTACTAGGAAAAGCAAATACTAAATGGTTGAAGGACCAAAATATTCTTGGGAGGGAGGAGAATAAACCTTTTGTCGATTGATTCAAGCCTTCTTACTTAAATATTGTCACTTGGTGTTTTGCTTCAATTTTACTTCCATGCATCCCTAGATGAATTTGTAAATAATAGTACTTCGATAAAATGACACAAAATCTTTCCATCATTCAGCAGTCGCGTGGAAATGTGGAAATAATTGCCTTAACAATAGGTAAAATATATAATTTGTGTAAAGATGTAGATTGCAGTTTGTGGTGAGCCTTGGTCTCCTTTGGAAACTTGTGTGAAAACCATTTGCATGAGAGACTTTCAGTAACTGCACTGTGATTTCTTTAAGGGTAATAATCAGTATTAGCGTAGCACACCTGTGAATGATGACCAAGTTAAAGCATGCCCATTTCCAAATAGGGTATTGGTTACTTTCTGTGGTCATCTGGCATAACACAAATTGTATTGAACTTGCAATGATATTGTTAACATTTGTCTAGGTGATTGTGCATTCGTTTTCATTACAAGGCAACTGGAAATTTTCAGCTGAATAAGGTGAACTATCTTTTGACTGAATATCTAGATGTAAATCTGCCAAATGTTACCAAATTAGTTCTTTTCCAGACAAATCTCTTCTAGAGCTCAGAGGCATAACATCACTGGAATCAATCTGACTACCTTGGTTTTGTGGAAGTTGCATCATGTTATCTATCATGACAACAGATAATTTACAGATGCTGCCTAAACTGCTGAGTACTTCAAGCATTCTATTTTAATTCTAACATCTGAATTTCTTTTGCTTTATTACAGTAACTATCACTTGTATATATCCTTAATGCGGCAAAACCCTGTAACTGAAGAGCTAAAAAAAACAAAGTTAACATTGAGGTTCCAAATGATTTGAATTAAAGAACTAAGTTTTAAGAGCATCTTAATGGAAGAGAGTTAGAAAGTAGTGGTTTAGGAAATAATTTCAGAACTTGATGCCTGGGAATTTGTAAGCAAGTAGAGGAATAATTGGAGGGCCACATCTAATGAGTTGTTAGCAAGTGGAAATTTGACATTGGTCAAAGTTCACTTGAGTTTGCATTTATGGAGCATAGGAGGACTGTCAGGAGTGCATTGAAATAGTCCGGCCTTGGGAATTTGAAATCAGATGAACTGAAGCAAGGATTAGATTGTGCAGTGTTGCAGAAGAGAAAGTTTAAATGTCAGTCATACAACATAGAAACAGTCCACTGATTCCATGTTGATCAACAAGCATCATTTTACACTAACATGACATTAATCCTTTATTCTCTCTACATTTCCATCAGCTCTTCTGACTCTATCATCCTCCTACACCAGGGGTTCACAACCTTTTTTATGCCATGGACCAATACCATTAAGCAAGAGGCCCTCCATCAACCCCTATCCTACATTATTAGGAGGAATTCACAGCAGCCAATTAACCTAACTTCCAGCGGGTTCTGTTTCCTTCCATATCCAAATAACCCGTACATAACCAACCCAGGGCACCTGGTGGAAACCCACCTGGTCACAGTAAGAACATACAAATTCCACACAGAGCCCCCGAAGTCAGGATTAAACCCAAGTCTCAAGTACTGTGTGGCAGGAGCTCTGAGCTGCACTGTGTTGCATAGATTTCTTTGGGACTGAAAACTACTGTAAGTGAGGGGTAATGTGGCGAGAGGAGCAGTTTAGTTAACCAGTTAACATTTTGGGTCAAAGACCTTCCTCGAAACTTCCAGACCCTTAAAGGTTTTGGGGAAAGTTCACTGACCTGAAACATTAACTGATTTCTCTTTTCAGAGAAGCAGCTTGACTGGCTGAGTTGCTCCAGCATTTGTTTTTGTTTCAAATTCCTGAGCCTGGAGTTTCAGTTGCTTATCATAAAAGGAGACAGTCCTTTTTTTTTCAGAATAGCAAAGGTAATATTGCAGGATGCACAGTATCACTTTAATAGCAGAATCCAGGTCAGTAGCAAAACCATAGCCCCACCTACCCAACTTGTGACTTTTAGCATTTATTTCACTAGAGTTTGGTGACAAAGGTCAAATAATCACCTCTAGCAATGCTTATCAGATTTCCACGTAATAGTGCATCATCTGCTGCTTTTCAAATTCTTTTAAGCTTCATTTGTTTCCATTTAATTATAGATAGATGCTTAGCTTATTTTAGCTTGTTAAGTAAAGTTCCAGTCTGGTTCTGTCACTCCTCCATATGGCACCGAGCAGCAACATAGCATGTGGCTAAGTATATTCTAGGATCCAAATTACTGGGGATTTATCACTAATCCTGCAATCATACACTTTCAGCAGAGTCAGAATACAGCTTCTGGTCATATGAACAAAAATAAATTAATGAAAGCTACTGTAAAACTTTTCAAAGGGAAATTGTTACTGTAAAAAAATCATAAAGGTACTGTTAGATTATTCTACTTAGTCATTTTAGGATTGAATACTAAATTCAAAACATGACTTGGGAGAGAAACTTTCCAAAAGAAGGGAACAATGAAGAAGTTGGTCTTAGTTGGGTAATTCTTCCCACCAATAACCTGCATAGATTGTGCCTCCAGATATTATTTACAACTCCAGCCTAAACATAGATGGAATGGATGGATCTGTGGGTGAAGTGAGTATCAAGATAGTATTCAACCTAATGTGTCATCAAGAAGCCCCAATAAAATTGTAGTATTTATAGATGGAAAGAAAACCCTTCTCACAGAAATGACACTTCGTTTAGAATACATTTGTGGTTAGAAACCAACCCTAGTCTAGTATAGCACTGCAGAATTGCAGAGGGCACAGTCCTCAGTCCAATTTCACAGGTGATTTTTCCTCCATTATAAAAATCAGAAGTGTGCATGTTTAGTGCTTAATCTCATTTGCAAATCAGCAGCTATTAAAAAGACCGTGATCATGTGCATAATTCAAAATTGCAATCTTCCTACAAGTACATGCATAGATTTTATTGTCTTTTGGAGGGCTTCCTGAATGTTTTCAGATAAAAGTGAATGCAAGTATATGCCTGCAACCTCGCCAGGCTGTTAGAAGCATATGACTGTAATATGCTTTTTGTGCACACTCATTCCCATAATGACAGTTATCTCAGTTTTTGTCCAAATTACACACTGCATAACATGGTAATATATTTTTCTCTAACTACCACGATCCTGATATTCTTGTCATTGTTAGAATGCTACCATACTGCAGAGGGAAGTTATCTTCACTTTACTGAGGAGAATTTATTATAGGGAAAGTATGCCATGCTAACTGTGTCAATTTAATAAAGCATTATATGGAAGTGCCTTTCTAGATGTGAAGAATCCCTCAGATTAACTGGAAAAATAACAATTAACTTGCAAACTGAAGAAAGAACAATCAGGATAAATGGAAAAAAATGTCAATGCATTCTTATATTTCAACTAATAAAATTTGAAACTTGGCATCTTTAATATATCTCGGAAGAATTTACCTTCTCAGTTGGGCTAAATACTACTGATATCCAAATCGTTTGTACCAATGATGCAGACAGATGAGAACTTGGTTTAAATATCACCAACAATTTGTCCTGGTCCGGCCACATGAATTCTCTGCTCTCACCAATTTTTACATTTTTATTATCAAAGGCATACTAACTGGACACATCATAAGTATAGCTTCAATCCTGCTGTTACCAGACTCTTTAACAGAGCTCTCATTTGCTAAAAGCTGAAATCTTGATTTCCCAATCTACTTCATGGCAACTCCCGCACATTGTTGGTCTACTTGCACAGCACTTTCTTTGTAACACTACATTCTGCATAGTTTTCCTTTTTTGCTCCCCCACTATCTGGGCAACACATAAAAACCTGCATCTCAGTATATCTGACAATAATAAATATATTTCAATTACACATTTTCAATAAAACACCCCAGATCTGTCAATAATTAAAAATCTGCCTTGTGTAATATTTTAACTTCCCTACAACATGCCACACGAGAAGGTGTGGATAATTTTCTGGAACACCCAAAGGACATAGAACCTCTAGGCATTCACTAACAGTGGTTATCCTTGAACAATGAGATACACAATCACTGAACTAATGGTGTGTTGACAGGTATCACTAAGAATAGCAATCTCAGGTTTATTATCACTCAGGCATGAGAGCTAGAACAATATGAAGGAATGGCTGCCTGTCATTCTGAGAGACAGAAGACATTACATTTACTCTCAATTTCCTAAGGCTACCTATACTCGTGGTGTTTTGATGAATGCCAAATGTAGATTGCTCTTGTTCAGGTTTTTCAGTGAAACATGGAAAGGAATTGAGTAGTATTTCTAGGCTCTATAAATAAGACAGGAAATTATAGGCTGGTGAGCTTGGCATCAGTCCTGGATAAACTATTGGAAAGTATTCTAAGGAACAGGATGTATAAATATTTGGGTAGACAGGGCCTGTTTAGGGATAGTCAACATGGCTTTGTGCATGGTAGGTCACACCTAACTAATCTTACAAAGTTTTTCAAGCAGGTTACCAAGAAGGCTGATGAAGGAAAGGCAGTGGATGTTGTCTACATATTGCTTAGCAAAGCCTTCGACAAAGCCCTGCATGGGAGGCTGGTCCACAGGTTAAGTCACTTGGCATTCAGAATTAAGTAGATTCAACATAGGTTTGGTGGAAAAAGCCAAAGAGTGGTGGTATATGGTTGCCTCTCCGACTGGAGGCCTACGACTAGTGGTATGCCACAGGGACTAGGTTCTTTGTTGCTTCTCATTTATAGTAATTCACTGTAGATGATAATATGATAAACTGGATCAACAATTTGTGAATGACACCAAGTTTGCAGGTGTAGTGGACATTGAGAAAGGCTATCAAAATTTTGATCAGCTGGAAAAATGGGTTGAAAAATGGCAGATAGAAAGACATCAATAAACTTGAAAAAATGCAGAGAAAATTTGTATGTTTATTGCTGGGACTTTTTTCTCAAAGATGTGCTGTGTGCCTCCCGGCTACCATTGCATTCTCCGCGAATCAGTATCTCTCCGTGGCCTGGGGGTTCGGGTGGTGGGTGTCATCTCGTCGTCTGTTTCCATTAGAGCAGGCAGCTCATCTTCTTCTATCTCTGCCCGCCTCGATGTCGAAGGTCGAGGTTCGTCGTCTACTGTGGCTGATGTGGAAGGCTTGCTTGACTGCTGAGCCTCGCGCATTTTTCTATCACACAGTTCTTTGTAAGGACTCAAACCATCCTGCAAATATCTCCTAAACCGACATACCCTTTCAAAATTTTATCATTACTCATTTGGTTTTGATTGTTATCTTTTTTTCTTCCAATTGCATCAGCTCTTCGTCTGTCAGTTCTTGGTCATGGGATGCCAAAACCTCTTCAAAATCATGTTCGTCAGCTTCCACAAGCCAAACTCACGTTGTCCTTACTTTGTTCACCATGATCGAAATGCTTAATTATGTCTAGTTTTATGCTAAGTCTAACACCCTTACGAGCTCTTTCAGGCTTTTCCGATACCTTAGAACTCATCTTGCAAACGGCTGCTCACAGGCACGTGTTTAAGCAATGCCGTTCCGAATCCAGGGGAGAGCAGCTGCTCGGGGCGCGCGCTGCCTTTTATCGCGCGCTGTTTTTTTGCGTGCTGATTTTTTATTGCGTGCTGCTTTTTTTTCGTAACAGTTAAAACACCTTCTGAAAGCGAAAACAGGGTAGTAATGTAGGTCTTTCGTAACAGTGAGGTTTCGTAAAGCGACGTTCGAAAAGCGGGGGACACCTGTATAAGAGTAAATGCACATGTGGGCAATTTCCCCTCAGGTTGAGTGACACTAGATCTACAGGTCATCGGTTTAGGATGAAAGGTGAAATATTTAAGGAGAACTTGATGGGGAACTTCTTGACTTAGGGGGTGCTACAAGTGTGGAATGAGCTGCTAGCATGTAGTAGACATAGATTTAATTGTACATTTAAGAGATGTTGGGATAGGTACATAAATGAGAGCAGTATGGACAGCAATGGTCCAGGTGCAGGCAGATGGGACTAGGCAGAAGAACATGTCAGCACAGACTACATGGGCCTGCTTCTGTGCTGTAGTACTCTTCGTCTCTAATATTTCTGTAAGAATAATTTATATGCCTGGATAAGTGTAATCTTAAAAACAATTGTACTCATTTGAATTGCTATTGACTGCTTCAACCTATACAGGAAAAGAAACAAAAAAATATTAATGTGGTTAGGAGCAAAACAAAAAAATCGCTGGAGAAACAGTGGGTCAGGTAGCATTAGTGGAGTCAAAAGGATAGTTCTGTAATGATGCAGGACCATGCCCTGAAATATAAACTATCCCTTTGTCTCCACTAATGCTACCTCCCTTCCTGAGTTCCACCTGTAGCTTGTTTCTTTTTGCTCCAGATTCCAGCATCTATTGTCTCTCATATCTCTGTTTTAATGTTATTATGTTATTGATTATACCAATTAAATAGTTAATTTTATATTCGGTGTTATTGCTAATTCACATTTTTAGTCCTTGAGTTATCTTAATGGTTTTGGAAAAATAAAATCAGATTATTGTGATGCCCAAGACAAAAATGTATTACTAAAATAGAGTCACCTTAGTAAACTTTTTTAGCACTATTCAGTTAAACGATTTAAATGACAATAAGGTGTCAGTGAATCGCTACATGCCAATTACATCATTAATTTTGCTGGTGCAATTAACGTCAGTTCTATTTTTATCATTCTGACATTCCCACTACTTACACATTCCCCTGCTTGCTGTAAGTAATTTATAAGAGTTACCAAGGGTAACACCGTAGTCTGATGAAGACTTCTAGATTAGTAAGCAAGAATGGCTCTTTGGCATCACAGCAAATTGAGCTAATAAAGGACATGTCTGCCAGGCTGGATGCATTGCAAGTGGAGGCAGAACTATTAACAAAGGAAACCCTATGTCATCATCTTGACCAATCTACCAGCTGTAAATGCATTTCTTCTTGATGGTATTAGTGCGTGACACTGTACAGTAGAAAGAAAGTCCTGAATCCAATCTGGGGATTACTTGGTGAACTCTGAATGTTGTCTAGGCCCTTCTGCAGAGACTGCTGGCACAGATTGTTTACTATCAAACAAACTGAGAATAAAAGATGGTTGCTCCTCTCAGCTCAAGGATATACAGTGGCATGCCAAAGTTTGGACACCCCGGTCAAAATTTCTGTTACTGTGAATAGCTAAACGAGTAAAAGATGAACTGATTTCCAAAAGGCATGCAGTTAAAGATGACACATTTCTTTAATATTTGAAGCAAGAAGACTTTTTTATTTCCATCGTTTACAGTTTCAAAATAACAAAAAAGGAAAAGGGCCCGAAGCAAAAGTTTGGGCACCCTGCATGGTCAGTGCTTAGTAACATCCCCTTTGGCAAGTATCACAGCTTGTAAATGCTTTTTGTAGCCAGCTAAGAGTCCTTCATTTCTTGTTTGGGGGATTTTCGCCCATTCTTCCTTGCAAAAGGCTTCTAGTTCTGTGAGATTCTTGGGCCGTCTTGCATGCTCTGCTCTTTTGAGGTCTATCCACAGATTCTCGATGATGTTTAGGTCAGGGGACTCTGAGGGTCATGGCAAAACCTTCAGCTTGTGCCTCTTGGGGTAGTCCATTGTGGAATTTGATGTGTGTTTAAGATCATTATCCTGTTGTAGAAGTCATCCACTTTTTATCTTTCGCTTTTTTCACAGATGGTGTGATGTCTGCTTCCAGAATTTGCTGGTATTTAATTGAATTCATTCTTCCCTCTACCAGTAAATGTTCCCCGTGCCACTGGCCGCAATACAAGTCCAAAGTATGATTGACCCACCCCTGTGCTTAACAGTTGGAGAAGGGTTCTTTTCATGAAATTCTGCTCCTTTTTTCTCCAAACATACCTTTGCTCATTGCAGCCAAAAAGTTCTATTCAAATCATTCAAAGGAACATCTAAACAAGCCTGATACATTTTGGAAATAAGCCCTGTGGACTGATGAAGTTAAAATGGAACTTTTTGGTTGCAATGAGAAACCCGGACTGAAGAAATCATGTTATTTCCGGGCCCAGCCCATGCATTATTACTGTTCACTACTGTAGTACGGAGTTAGTTAGTATGACTTCCCTACTCGAATCATGTAACGATGCAATTCCTGTGAACTAGGTATGACATTCAATGTGATAAAGTTCAGAATCTGCACTTTCAAATGATCGTGACTGCATTTCTCTAGCCTATGGCCCAAGCGAGATATTGCTGCCCATTTTATGTACCTTCAGGCAGAGAGTCAGGTTTTGCCTGAGCTATGATAATGTCATAACTTTTTCCATTATAGATCGCAGCACTTGAGGTTGGACTTAAACAACAGGTGATTGACTGTGATCATTAATCCATATCGAAAAGGGCAGAAACAAACCAAATAAAAAAAGTATAGACAGTATAGTGTACAGTATCTGAAATATGGATTTATACCAACAGCAAGCAACCAACAGCAGATAGTGTGTCTGTTGTATGAAAAAGTTTTTCCAAATGACACAATAAAACCATCCAAGCCCTTTGAACATTTGAAGAGAATACACTAATAAAACAAACAAAAACTTGGCTTATTTTCAGTAAGTTCATGAAAACTTTAAGAAATGTAAAACACGTCAAAACATGTTTGCCGGCATTTCACAACAAACAGTGATTGTTTATGTGCTTCATACAATATTTCATTGCTCATTGCTAAATCTGGGAAGTCCCATACAATTATAGAAGAACCAATTCTTCCAATAGTATGAGAGCTTCTGAGTACGGTTTTGCATAGGTCACCAGAGTTAATAATTAAAGTGATTCCCCTCTGCTGTAACTTTGTTCAAAGATGAATAAAGGAAATGTCTCAGAATGTGGAAGACAGATGTGCACCAAACTTAAAGCAACAGAATTTGCTCTGCAATTGAATGAATCAAATTTGCCAGGCAACAAATCTTTGCTTCTTGGTTATTTTCGCTTCATGAAAGATGAAAGCATGATTCAAGAGCTGTTATTTGCAAAGGGCCAAGAAATAGATATGAAGGGGAAGTCAATATTTTGTATTATTGGGCAATTTTTCAAAGAGAGGGATATTCCACTCACCAACGTTCTTGCTTGTGCAACAGATGGGCCACTACCAATGACAGGATGCCACTTTCTTAAAAAAGCTGTACCTAACATATTCACTGTCTAATATACAGACAACATCTCATCACAAAAAAAAGTGATTAGCTGCACATATCATTAAATACTGTTATCACAGTAGAAAATAAAATCAAGTCCCATGTTCTCAATTATTGACTATTTCAAGAGTTCTGTATTGAGAATGATGAACAGTTTGCTATTGCACATAGAAGTCAGTTGGATCTCAAAAGTAAACTACTTGAGATGCTTTTATGCATTTTTTGAAATCGTGATAAAATCATTTGAAAACTCGTATGCTACATTCAGTAATCAATTGAAGAATATTAGGAACAACATTGCTTATTTATCAAAATTAGTCATAAAGTTTAACAAAATCAGTCTTCAATTGAAAGGAAATAATCTGAGTCTTATCAAAGTCAAATCAGCCGTCTCCACATTTCTGTCCAAGTTAACTCTGTTTTACTGCACCATTGGATGTCATGACATTTTCCAATTTCCAAGCCTCTCTGAGTTGGAAGAGAAAGAAAGAATACCAGATGATGATCTTCAAGTATACTATGCCCACCACGGTGAAATGCATAAAGACATGTCAGAGAGATTTCAGGATCTTCTCTTGATCCAAGTTCCTGATTGGTTAATAAATCCATTCCTGAAAACTTGTAATGAGGAATTAACAGGAAGGATGGAGGAAGAATTGATCTCACTACAAAATAACTCTGAGCTGAAGCCAAAGTTCAAAAAATCATATCAAGACTTTTGGTTGCAGAAAGAAATCTCTGAATGCTGTCCTATATGGTGGAAAAAAGATCACTATGTTATTTATGGGCTTTCCAACATTATAATTATTGGACCATGCTTTCAGTGCAGTTGTCCAACAAAACCAGACTGCAAATTACTGAAGGTGGGGATTTGATGCTCCTTCTGAGTGACCTTCAGCCTGATGTTGAGAAAGTGGTATCACTGCACCAAGTCCAGTCATTTCACTGAAAAGTGAAAAAGCAATGAAGTAGTGAATAGTTGGACTACCAATGTATGCTCAAAATTGTTGATGAAACTTGCTTTTACTATTATCAGATAAAAAAAAATTGTAGCTTGAAATAGATTTGAATAATTTTTGCAATTATTTGTCACTGCTTTCATTTTGCAGTTCCTATATTCTTTCACCCTGCATCATAAATCAAAAATTCTTTATAGTTTCATGTAATGGCCAGAAAGGGAGAGTGGTCTCTGGGGGTGTAGTCTGGGAGACAAGGGGACGCTAACCCAAAAATGTTTGGGAACCACTGATGCAGAGCCTCTATTTTCAGTCTACTATCTCCAAAATGTGTAGTCCAAGTGACAAGGCATGGCTAATTAAAAAAATAAATCTGTTGCAACCAATATTTATTTATATGCCAAATTTGATTTTTAATAATAATAATATTAGAATCCAGTTTTCAACAAGTACTTTTATCTTAAGTTGTTTGTTACTACCTTCATCTCTTTCACTGAACAAATATGCTATGGGTTGGAGTAAGAACTCTAAGGCAGGAATCTTCCACTTCAGTCATGTGAGAATTCACAACTGTCCTATTCATTAATCACTGTATGCATTTATTTCAATTCCCATATTTTAAAGTGACTTGATTACCTTTTCGCCCATGGATACACCTCCTGATGTAATGATGATATCAGCACGACTTATGCCTTCATTGAGTGCATTCAGCAGGTCATCAGGGCTACAAGTAAAAGAAATTAAATGAGCAATAAACTCTTTAAAACTTTGAGAAAGTACACTTGAACATCTCTTTAAGTAAATGGCAGTTTTTCACATCCCATTACTTCCAAAGTGAAAACGTACTGGTTGACACTTCCTCCAAATTATTGTAACTAAACTTTGCACTCACAGCAGCAGTCTCATAACTTTGCCTTCCTCCATATTTTTGCCTGAAATGAATAGGTACACAAATTTGGCACACTACGTAACTATCCTCTCCAACAAACATTCCTCATCTTTGCTGTACAAGCTCTCTGACATTTGCAAAATATTTGCTCCCTAGTAAGTATTCAACTATAAATGTTATTTAGAAGATTATTCCTGTTTATTGGATATGCTGATCTTAGTTCAAACTGATGAAACTCAGGATACTAAGAGATTAAAACTTGATAACACTGTGAGGATCATGCTTTTTGACTTCTCCAGTGCGTTCAACACCATCCGCCCTGCTCTGCTGGGGGAGAAGCTGACAGCGATGCAGGTGGATACTTCCCTGGTGTCATGGATTCTTGATTACCTGACTGGCAGACCACAGTGCGTGTGCTTGCAACACTGTGTGTCCGACAGAGTAATCAGCAGCACTGGGACTCCACAGGGGAATGTCTTGTCTCCCTTTCTCTTCACCATTTACACCTCGGACTTCAACTACTGCACAGAGTCTTGTCACCTTCAGAAGTTTTTTGATGACTCTGCCACAGTTGGATGCATCAGCAAGGGAGATGAGGCTGAGTACAGGGCTACGGTAGGAAACTTTGTCACATGGTGTGAGCAGAATTATCTGCAGTTTAATGTGAAAAAGACTAAGGAGCTGGTGGTAGACCTGAGGAGAGCTAAGGTACCGGTGACCCCTGTTTCCATCCAGGGATCAGTGTGGACATGGTGGAGGATTACAAATACCTGGGGATATGAGTTGACAATAAACTGGACTGGTCATAGAACACTGAGGCTGTCTACAAGAAGGGACAGAGCCGTCTCTACTTCCTGAGGAGACTGAGGTCCTTTAACATCTGCTGGACGATGCTGAGGATGTTCTACGAATCTGTGGTGGCCAGTGCTATCATGTTTGCTGTTGTGTGCTGGGGCAGCAGGCTGAGGGTAGCAGACACCAACAGAATCAACAAACTCATTCGTAAGGCCAGTGATGTTGTGGGGATTGAACTGGACTCTCTGACGGTGGTGTCTGAAAAGAGGATGCTGTCCAAGTTGCATGCCATCTTGGACAATGTCTCCCATCCACTACATAATGTACTGGGTGGGCACAGGAGTACATTCAGCCAGAGACTCATTCCACCGAGATGCAACACAGAGCGTCATAGGAAGTCATTCCTGCCTGTGGCCATCAAACTTTACAACTCCTCCCTTGGAGGGTCAGACACCCTGAGGCAATAGGCTGGTCCTGGACTTATTTCCTGGCATAATTTACATATTGCTATTTAACTATTTATGGTTTTATTACTATTTATTATTTATGGTGCAACTGTAACGAAAACCAATTTCCCCCGGGATCAATAAAGTATGATTATGACTATATTCATTCAACTAAATATTAACTCAGCACTTTTAATTGTTTAATAATTTGTTATACTAATTTGAAATGCAAAAACTAAAATAATTATATCATTCAGCCTTAAGACATTTTGTATTGGCTAAAATATTTAATTTTCCAGTTGGCAACATGAAGTTACAGGTAATTCTTAACCTGTATCCAGTATGAGTATGGACAATAGTTAGTGACTACAATAAAATGATGATGTAATACAAATTCTGCTAAAACACTGAAATGTATGCATAATGCTGTAAGCCCTTCTCCTGAATGTGTCTTGTGATGATTACAAGACCTAACATACAGTCAACATCTATTGTTAGTTAATAATTAAAGACAGACAAGTAAATGTGAAAGGATGGCAAATAATCTTTACGAACGGGCATAGAATGTCTCAGCAGAAAATACATTTAACTGTACAGGATTACAGTCACCTCTTCCCCTTCATCAAATGCATGTTAATAAAACTTCAGACCAGTTACTTTCGTGGCTTCAAGTAGATGATCATTTAGAGCTATTTTGTTCCTGCACATTGAGTGAAAAATTGGAATCTGCTGCCACCTGGTGAAATGTCTATTCATTCTATAAGTACAGCATTCTTGATGGAATTTAGAGCATGGATGCAATGGGCAATGCTGGTACTTCTGCATTGTTACTCTGACAATGCTTTGGTGGTAAACTCCACTGAGAATCAAAGAAGTAATAGACGGTTTTGCAATTCTCTGGAACTCTACTGAGAAATTTACCAGGAAAATCTATGCCAGTGAATTAACAGTAAACACAAAACGCAGATCCGCAAACACAAGAAAATCTGCAGATGCTAGAAATCCAAGGCAACTCACACAAAATGCTAGAGGAACTCAGCAGTTCAGGCAGCATCTATGGAAAGGAATAAACAGTTGATGTTTCAGGCTGACACTTGAGTCCTGATGAAGGGCCTTGGTATGAAACATCGACTGTTTATTCCTTTCCACACATGCTGCCTGACCTGCAGAGTTCCTCTAGCATTTTGTGTGTGTTGCCACAAAATACAGATGCTGCAAATCAGATATAAAAACAGAAATTGCTCTAAATACTTAGGCACATTAGACAACAAATATGGTGATATTAATTCTGTTTTCTCTTTCCACAGACGCACTCTGACCTGCTGAGTACTTCTATCATTTTCTGTTTTCAAATCTGTTGGACTTGGAGTGGAAAGAGTATCTCCATTGATTTCAATGGTTGAGCAGGGTTAGGAAATGTAATAGGTAGATGAATTAAAACGTGATGAATGGTTTTGATTTTGTATTTGTAGGTAATTAGATTATACATTTTAACTTTATTAAAACTTATGTTTGATTTTTAATGAGTTAATGAGTTAGTGAAGGAGATGAGTTATTAACTTCAAACTTTCTGCATAATCACTCAAAGAGTTGAACTGCACGGTCATGTAACGAGAGCTGTATAACTCATCTCCTTCTACTGTGGGCCACAAACTTATCAATCACCCCTGCTGTTGACCACTTACTGGAGGTCCAAGACGCCGACTGCTACAAAGAAGGGATCCGTATGTTCCATGACCGCTGGACTAAGTGTGTAAATGTAGGAGGGGACTATGTTGAAAAATAAATGTGCTAGGTTTTCTAAAATTGACTCCTCCTACCTTAGGCCACAAACTTATCAATCACCCCTCGTAGTGGAAATCTATCTATCAATTGCACAGGTCAGCATAAGATAATCTATTTTCCAGATAGTAAAGACTATTTTATTAATTTTACTAGATGAATGAATTCTTCTTGGGCTTCCAGCCAAGTACAGGTATCAATGATAGGATGCAGAAGGCAGAGATGTCATCAAAACATTGGTTAAAGTTGATACTTGTACCCAGCTGGAAGCTCAGGAAGAGTTTATTCATCATATATGCCGGGAAAACACTAGATCTTTAAAAAAAATTTTACTAGATGTTTTCATAAATCTTGAATTCTTTTTGTTCAAATCCATTTATTAAAAATGTGCACAATATCAAATACACAATCTTACAAAGCCCAACATGAACAATGTCACAGGTAATCTGCCATTTCCATTATAAGAGGAAATAAACATTAAAATGTGGTGTGCTGGCAACTGAACTCAAAAGCATATTTCAATTTCTAGGGTTATTTCACTAATGAAACAAACTATGGATCTTGGATTAAATATTTACTAATTTAACTTTGTAGAATTAATATGTTATATTATAGACCTCAATAAACATAATTATGAACTATGTCTAAATATTTTCTCTCATCAATAATGATACAATGAAGAATATTGAAAGCACAGTACGCACGGTACCATTTTTTTTAAATGGACAATTAAGGATCACATTGAATATTTTAATTTCAACAGCCCCTAATTTTCCTGCTCTCTGAATAGTTAAATCAAGGAATCACCATCAAGCATTTAATTTCATATTTTTATAATCCACTATTGCCTTGGAAGAAATGTATAAAGTTTAGCTATGTTAATCTGATTTTGAAAAATTAATGACACACTCTGAAAACCATTTTATAGTATTACTTTAATAGTTCACTACTTGCTGCCCCTCCAGTTTACAAACAGAAAAATCATATTTAATTCGTTATATCTGATAATTTCTTTTATGGATTAATTTGTATTTAATATACTTTTGTAGGAAAATTGAAAACATTATGGGCTCTGCTTCAAATGCTCCATTCTAAATTCAAATAATTTCTTGACTTGTGGATAAGTTAAAACCAAAATTTGAAATTAGTTGGTTTCTTTTTTTATTTTTTGACAAAATACACAGGGTTTATAATTATTTCAAATGCGCGCTTAAAAATAAATACCTTAATGTTAACGCATAACATGAATTGATAAAATAAGTTTGTATTCAGTGTTATACATAGCTACTAGCTGTATATTTTTGTTAATTATATGGATTTCTAACAGTTACTTAAGGAAATTGCTCAATATAAACTGCTAGTCTAACACTGATGCCACAATCTTCTCTCTACCACATGATAGGAAGAAAGGTTTCTGTATACATTATCACTTGATAAGAAGCTAAGCCTGTTGTGGATAGTAGCTTTGGATATTGCTGCTGGGAATGGTATATCATGCTTTCCTTTCCAGGTGCCCAGAAATTCTAGGATTTTTAATAATTCGCATGTATGTTGTAGGAGGTTGTGAAATAGTTCATGTTGTGCAGCCTGTTAGCACTCAGATAAGACTGCAAAAGCCCTTCTTGCACTAAATAAGCAATTAGACTAGCAGTTGGTGGAAATGCTTGACTAAATAAAATCTAACTGCTTTGCTAAATGCCAAATTTTTGCAGCTGAGATGTTTTTATTCTTAACTTTCCACAGTTTTAAATCATTTGATGAGAAAAATGAAAATCATAGCTGAGAGAGCTCTCAATTTAAAGGGGCAATTTTAAAGATAACGTGCCTGACACTGAGTTTGGTGAATGTTATTATTGCTATGCTGAGTCTAAGTGCAGAGTTCTGGTGAAGTATTCTACAGTTAGTCAGAATGCAGTGACCAGCTAGCAATTTATCTCACTCTGCAAAAATGGCATCTGTTTTAAGTCTTTTAATTTGAATTTGCTAATTGATATTAAATCAATTTATTGTTTTGATTGCCAAGAACATGTGAGAACTGGGAAAACAACTGCATATTTCCTGAACCAACAGATTGAAGAACGCAGTCTGAATAAAAGGGTGTCAATTAAAGTTGTCAACCGAATGTCAAATTAAGTACTGAAAAAAGACTAAACTCCAAAAAAAAGTAAAAGATTGATAGAAGAAGTATATGAAGGAAAAGCAAAATGACAATTTTTGATATCTGAATATGACTTGGTTATTTAAAAGTAGAACGTAGAATGTAGAACCATATAGCATAGTAAGGCCCTTTGGCCCATGATGTTGTGTCAATCTTTTAACCTACTCCAAGACCAGTGCAATGCTTCCCTTCCACACAGCGTTCCATATTTCCTTCATCCTCGTGCTTATCTAAGAGTCTCATAAATGCCCCTAATGTATCTTTCTCTAACACCACCTCTGGCAGCACATTCTATGCACCTACCACTCTCTGTGTTAAAAAAAACTTGCCTCTGACATCCCTCCTATACTTTCCTCCAATCACCTAAAAATTATGACCTCTCATATTAGCTGTGTCTAACTGGGGGAAATGCACTGGCTGTGTAGTCTTTTATCATCTTTATACACTTCTGTCAAGTCACCTCTGATACTCCTTTGCTCCAAAGAGAAAAGCCCTAGCTCACACAATCTTTCCTCATAAAACATACTCTCTAATCCAGCTAGCATCCTGGTAAATCTCCTCTGTACCCTCTCTGAAGCTTCCACATCCTTCTCATAATAAGGTGAATAGAACTGAACACAATATTCCAAGTGGTCTAACCAGAGATTTTTAACGAGCTCCAACATTACCTCATGGCTTTTGAACTCTATCCCCAGATAATAAAGGCCAAGATACCATACACCTTCTTAACAACTCTATCAACTTGTGTGGCACTTTTGAGCAACCTATGAATATAGACGCCAAGATTTCTCTGTTCTTCCATAATGGTGAATCCTGCCTTTCACCCTGTACTCTGCCTTCAAGTTTGACCTTCCAAAGAGTATCACTTCACACTTTACTGGCTTAGACTCCATCTACCTCTTCTCAGCCCTGTTCTTCATCCTATCAATGTCCTGTTGTCACCTACAACAACCTTCTACACTACCACAAAACCACCAACCTTCATGTCATCTGCAAACTTACTCACCCACCCTTCTATTTCGTTAT
This sequence comes from Mobula birostris, assembly GCF_030028105.1. Classification (NCBI taxonomy): domain Eukaryota; kingdom Metazoa; phylum Chordata; class Chondrichthyes; order Myliobatiformes; family Myliobatidae; genus Mobula; species Mobula birostris. The sequence continues at coordinate 175,501,292 of NC_092370.1, read as the reverse complement.
CCATGTCATTTATGAAAAGCACAAAGAGCAGGTGTTCTAGAGCTGTCCACTGTGGAACACCACTGGTCATGACGTCCAGGCAGAATATACTCCATCTACTACCACACGCTGTCTTCTGTGGCCAAGTTAATTCTGAATCCACGCAGCCAACTTTCCCTGGATTCCATGCCTCTTAACAGTAATTGAAATATATTAAGCCATTACATTGTTCCTTAAGCTATTTTCAGTTGAGGTAAGTGAGTATATATCAATTATAGACATTGCTTTCTATGTTTCAAGTGGCAATATTAGCAACATAATTATTGTTCAACTTCTGGAGGAACAGGACAGCATAGGCACAAACTTTTTTTTAACAAATTTATCTATTCAAATCCAGTTAATAGAAGCTGCTCTCCAATAACTACTTTAAAAACAAAGATCACTGTTAGCCACATTGTGACCAGCCCAAGACTTTACAATAAGTATACATGTAAAATTTGACTTTTTCCACCATATGCAATCAACAATGTAGCTGCCATAATGGAATCCATTCACAACAACAGAAAGAACAGGTAAATAAAAACAAAAAATCACAACTAATTCTTGTGAGTTGGCACCATTAACAAAGACTGAATTTATATGCTTAAAACAAAAGGAAATTATATCCGAACTTTAGATCGTAAGAACGTTTTTTAAATGTGCTAAGTGAAGTATTTTAAAGATATGATGTATTTCCAGGAATTATAGCCACAAAGTTTGTCATAAATGTGTCAAAGCACACTGCACTACCGTGGATGTGATATCAAAGAACAATTAAAACCACTGGATAGGGCAAAGGTTGTAGGACCAGTCAGATTCTCAGTTGAGTTACTGCAGATCTGCTTTCCAGAGCTGGCGCATCTCTGGCCAAGCTGTTCTAGTACGGAAATATCTGCACAGACATGTGGAATACTGTCCTGGCATGACCTTCCTACAAAAAGGAGAACAAATCTAATAAGTATCACCTCATGAGTAATGAGTTCTGGACCAAGTGTTCACAGCAAAACACAATCTGGGCATAATTGAGTAGATTAATGCATTGTGATTGACACATTGTATCACTTGGCTGATGATTGAAGACAAAGTGATACAATGCGTCATCCACAATGCATTAATCTACTCAATAATGCCCAGATTGTATTTTGCTTCATCACTAAGGTCAGACATGGCATACTTATTGATGTTTGTACAAATGTTCACTTCCATTTACAGCTCTTCAACAAATGAAATAGCTTAAGTCTACAAACCCAAGATCAAGACTACTTTGATGTATGCACTAATTAGTGACAAGCCCAGCGGCATTTCCAAAACTCATACGTTTATCATCAAGGAAGGAGCAGCACGAAGACTGGGAACACCACCAACACGCTCCTCTCCAATTCACATGCTATTCTGACTTGAAAATATATTCCTGTTCCTTTATTGTTGGGAGAGAATCCTTTGTAATTATTAGAATAAAATAAATACTCTTGTTCCATGTTTCAGAATTCTGTGTCTATGTGATTAAATAGCAATTATCGGGACTCCATCAGTACAGTGGGAGATCAGATCATGGGGAAATAGTGTGCGTATCTTCATGTTAAAAAAATAATAAATCACAAACAAGGGAAAATCTGCAGAAGGTCAAATCCCAGCAACACACACAAAATGCTGTAACGTTGACTATAGATTTTTTCCATAGATGATGCCTGACCTGCTGTGTTCCTCCAGCATTTTGTGTGTGTTGCAAAAAATAATAAAAGTTTATTTCTGACCAACAAACATTAGGCTTGATTTGTATGGCTGAATTAGAAGGCAGTACGAATGAAGAATAAACAGACCACTGGAATGTTACCCTGCGGGTCACCATTCTTCACTGTAGTTCACTACATCAGTTTTCTTCGTAGGAAGGTTTTACACTAATTCATTGGCAGCAAGGAGCCTGAACACACAAGGAGAGACAGATGTAGAACTGATTGACATTCTTTAAGTCAATTGTATATGTTATATTTTTTTCCAGAATAAACTGGCTTTGAATTCATGCATCTTTTTCCAGGATATAGACACCTAAATGAATGTGAACTCTTTCTGAAGATACCTAGCTTTTGAGGACTTCAGCCCTAAACATCAATCTCTGCAGAAATGCTCAGAAATTCATAAACAGATGGTCACCAGAGCTGGTTAAGTATTACAGGTCTGTGAGATACTGCAAGGAAGCAGGTCCTTCACTCCAGTAAGTCTGCACAGACAATCAAACAGAATTATAAAGAAATCTTACTATAACCCGTTTTTTTTTTTGCTCTCATTCCCGTCAACTACCCACAGATTCTATGGCTTATCTCTTCACTAGGGACAATATACAATTAACCTCTCAACCCTCACAATTTTAGATAGAAGGAAGAAACTGGAAAAAACCCACGCTGTCATTGGGAGAACATGCAAAGTCTGCATAGACAACGACAGTGGTCAGACCTGAAACTGAGTCGCTGGAGCTATGACAGCAGCTGTACCAGCTGCATTATAATAAATGGAATGGTAGTTAATAATCAAGTATTGAATCATAGGATTGGCTTGGATATAGACTAAACACAGGTGTTTCCAAAGGGCATGATAGAGACATAGGGAAAGTCATGTGGCTATTTATATAGTTTCTTGCTTTTGATTCATTAAGAGATGATGAATTGTTTGGTTTGATTGGTTTGTTATATTTCCTCTTCCAAACATGTACACACAAATATATCAAGCGTTGCAGCATCAAGAAGTACATCTTTAGGTTGATTGGACCCTCTGCTCCTGAAGAAGAGTGACCAATCCAATCAATGCACTTTTGTTTGACTCAGGAATAAGACCATAAGACCATAAGATATAGGAGCAGAATTAGGCCATTTGGCCCATCGTGTCTGTCTGTCATTTCATCATGGCTGATCCAATTTTCCTCTCAACTCCAATCTCCTGCCTTCTTCCTGTATCCGTTCATGCCCTGACCAATCAAGAACCTATCAACTTCAGCCTTAAATATACATAAAGAGTTGGCTTCCACAGTTGCCTATGGCAAAGAATTCCACAGATTCACCACTGCCTGGCCTAAGAAATTTCTCCTCATCTCCATTTGAAAAGGACGCCCCTCTATTCTGAGGCTGTCTCCTCTGGTCTTAGACCCTCTCACCACAGGAAACATCCTCTCCACATCCACCCTATCAAGGCCTTCCCAAATTCAATAGGTTTCAATGAGGTCACCCCTCATTCTTCTGAATTCAGGTGGATACAGGCCCAGAGCCATCGGACGCTCTTCATATGACAAGCCCACTCAATCGTTTTCGTGAACCTCCTTTGAACCCTCTCCAGTTTCAGCATATCCTTTCTAAGATAAGGGGCCCAAACCTGCTCACAATACTCCAAGTGATGTCTCACCAGTGTTTTATGAAGTTTCAACATTACATCCTTGCTTTTATATTTGAGTCCTCTCGAAATGAATGCTAACATTGCATTTGCCTTCCTCACCATAGACTCAGCCTGCAAATTAACCTTTCCAGCTCCAACTCCTTAACACAGTTTATTAGAAGTTGCAGCTGGATACACTTCTCATAATTGTAGTGGCCAGTGATACTGGAAGTCTTCCTGTCTTTCCACATCCTGCAAGAGGAGCATTGCACTATTCTGCCTGTCGTTTCTACTTAGCTGAGCAGATATAAAGAAGAGAAGGAAAAAAACTTGAGCTTTTCTTTTCTTTGCTTTCTCTGAATGAAGCCTCTCTTTGCTGAAGCCTTGAAGAGGTAAAGCCTTAAGATCACCACTCTATGTCTACTCAGATGATGGCCCTTTGATTTGTGATTTGTGTGAGTAATTTTTTCCCCTCCATAAAAAGCACAATCCAAAGTTTACTTCAGATACATTACATCAATAAATGTGAGGGAATTAATAAAGATGGATCAGCAGATAGTTACAAATCCTATTGTGAAGCCCATTGATAAAATGGGTGACAAAATGGACAATGGCAAATACAGACCTTTTAGTTTCAATTCCATTCAATGTAAAAATAACACAATATTAGAAACCTCAGATTTACCTTAAAAAAAGTGGCAAGAATATTCAAAAATGAAAATTTCTGCAACAGATTCCACAGTGGATGGAGCAATCTATATACTACTAAAACTCTCATGCTCTGTCTGTTTGTGACCTCCAATTAGTGCAAACCGTGCATTACAGCGGCACTTTTTTTTTGGCTAAATTGAATTAAAATGCGCTAACTTACAGAATGCAGGCAAAGTTCAGGGTTATGTATTCATATAAAATTGCTCATGCCCCAAAAATCACCAGGCTGCCTTTCACCTGAGACCCGATTGGCCATCATGGAAATCGGGACACGACAGCCCGACGCATGTACACAGCCAGCCTCAGCCACGCCTCACGATGCTCACAGAACCAGCTCCACCTTCCATGGAGAATGTGACGCCACACCACGATGCATGCGCATGGCCAGCCTCAGCCGTGCCTCATGATCCTCACAGAGCCAGTTCCACCTTCCATGGAGACCGCGATGCCACACCACGATGCATGCGCATGGCCAGCCTCAGCAGCTTGGAGGCTTGGGTGTTACTGCTTCCTATCTCCTATCAAGCATTAGGGTAAAAATACATGGATAGCCTAATTATGCCACGTGGAAAGAGAAGGGGGACATTATGGTCAAGAGATGACGCCAAAAGTCGTTGGGAAACGGCAAGGAAAGGGAGAGTACAACAATCGGATGAGGCCAGGGCTGCATGTCTCCAGGGTCAAAGAATCAAGACAAAAAAAGATGAGAGAATACGAGACAGAGGAGCACAGGCATGCACGTCTCCAAAATGACAACAATAGGCATAGACGGAGGAGAGAACAAGAAACGGATCAGTCCAGGGCCGCACAACTCCAGGACCACAGAGATAGAACAAATGGTAGAAGAGATGAAGAGACGAAGGATGAAAGGGCTATGCATCTCCAGAATGACAAAAACAGGCAGAGAAGGAGGCGAGAGGAAGAGACAGAGGAGAAAAGGAGATCAACTCGAGAATATGTGGCATAGAGTAATCATTGCGAGAGTTGCTGAAGACGACAATGGCTGCTTTTGACAACAATACCTTGACAGAGAAAGAGCAAGGCAAAATGCACGACTCGCATGCCATCACATTTCTGCTGATGTTGGTTCGATGACCAGAGTATGCCCTCACTGTCGTGCCTTCCTATTCACTGGAGAAACCGCACATTTCTGCTGTATGAAGGGAAAAGTCAGGATAGGCAATTTGCAGCCTCTACCTAATGAACTCCTCAATTTGTACGGCATAATGAACCTATTGCAAATGAGTTCAGGAAGAACATCAGAAAATACAATTGCCTCTTCTAAATGACATCCTTTGGTGCCAAAGAAGTCATTCCAACTAGGAATCGATGGAATCCTTCTGTGATTATTCAAGGTCAAATCCACCATTACATCGGACATTTAATTCCAGACCCGACCGAGCATGCTCAATTCCTTCAAATTTACTTCATGGATACTTAATGTTCATTCTGGTCACATATTTGTCTTGCTATGCATCTCTCTTCTTTAATAAGCTGAGTTTTTCTTCTTTAATTTCCAAATCAAAGAGATAGCAATAGCATTCAGGAAAATTTACTGTTCATTCTGGTCACATCAGACTGCACTACCCTTCTCTCAAAGGGTGCGCCAACAGGTCACCCCATTGTCTAGTACTCTATTAATATTATTTGTTTGTAGGCAAAAAAGATCCTTAGTTAATTATACACCAAACATTTCAAACTAAAACAAAGCAAAAATTGACAGATACAAGAATATTAAACTACGAAGTTAGAGAATATGGTAGAAAGTAAAAGCAGAGCAGGGCAAGTTATAAAAATATCATACAGCACTATGCTTAGGCAGCAAATTTAATGTGGTCCTAACTTGTGCATAAGCACACCAAAGCACAACTTTCAAGTGGACATAGTGCAGAGATGAAGCATTATTTCCAAGCTATGAAAGAACCTGTTATGCATTTTCTGTTTAGGACATGAGTGTAATCATGGTTCTCAATACAATGAAGATATAATGTATTATCATGATGCTCACTGTTTACAAATTTAATGAGGTATAAACCCAATAAATGTATTGTTTCTGAGAGTCACCAATATTACTCTACAAATCATCATGACAACTTCCAAACTCATTAAAAAAAAAGCTGACTCTCTATCTTAATCACTGACTTAACTCATTTTAAAGAGTTCAAAAGCAGACTATCAGCAGAAAAGGTTGGTCAATGATATATAATGCACGTCAGGAACAAGTTTAATCAATGAAAATTTCCCTTCTCAATTCATACAATAAAATCAAAATGTAACTTTATAGTTTGTGATAGTGTAAATCTCCATGTGATCGTGTACTTTTCACTAGCCTGAGTAAGTGCAGACCCAACAATGCTAAAAAAGCTCAACACCATCCAGGTCTTATGAATGACTGGCACCCTGTCCGAAACAAACACATTCATTCTCTTCAACGCATACAATACCATGGCTGCTGTAAACCATGTATGTACAACACATATGGAGAATCCTTCTCAAACTCTTATTCTGCACTGCTGAACTTTAACCTGCATTACTATGAACCAGGTACCTGAGACAGGAATATACAGGACATGAATAAATTTACTAGAGGGGCAAAAACTTTTCACACAGGGAAATGACACTATTTTATATAAAAATTCTCAAATGTGTTACTGTTCAAATTTTTCAAAGGTGAGGAAAAGCTGATATAGTTATTGTTTGGTATTGAAATCTGGAATATTGCCTGCGAGGATGTGCAACTAACAAATAAAATGTAATCAAGAAACATCCACTATAACAACAGTACTTACTTATCTCCCACTATTCCCAGGTTGATGGTTGGGTATCCATGCTCCTGAATTGTTGCCAGCAGAGTTGAACGATTGCTGTCCCGAATTTTTCCAGGTGTTAGTTCATCTTCAGGGTTCAGCAGCTGTAGGAGCAAACCAGCAGAATTTGGCTTAATGTAATCAATTGAGAAGGAGACCAAACAATACAGGGTAAACCCTCCTTTCTAAAAGAAATCCAGAAACCAAGAAGAATTATCACAATGTCTAAAATGTAAATTTTAATTTCTGTATCAAAATACACTCAGAGTCTATTTTATTAGGTACCTATTGTACCTAATAAAGTCGTCACTGAGTGTATGTTCATGGTTTTCTGTAGCCCATTTAATTCATGGAAAAGATGTGTCGTGTGTTCAGATACGTTCTTCTGCACACCACTCTTGTAGCACATAGATATTTGAGGCACAGTGACCTTCCTGTCAGTTTGAACCAGTCTGCCCATTCTCCTTGGAATTTTCTTATTAACAATGGCCATAGAACTGCTGCTTACTTTTTTTGTTTTTCACACTATTCTCTGAAAACTAGGACTGTTGTGCATGAAAATCCCAGGACACCAGCAGTTTCTGAGATACTCAAACCACCTTGTCTGGCACCACAGTCAAAGTCACTTAGATCACATTTCTTCCCCCATTCTGATGTTTGGTCTGAACATCAACAGAACCTCTTGAGCAAGTCTGCATGCTTTTATGCATTGAAATAATGTCACATGATTGGCTGATTAGATATTTGCATTAATGAGCAGTTGTACAGATATACCTAATAAAGTGGCCACTGATTGTATAATAAACCAGGCACCAACATGATGATGGTTTGATAATTTTTTTTGGAGTAATAAAATCATTGACACTGGAGGCCAGGACATCAGATGAGGTTAATGCTGTATCAGATTTTGGAATGTATTTGAATGTCCCTAACATTCAGTAGCATTCACAAACTATTTAAAATAAAATCACCAAAAATAAATGTAAAACTGAAAACATTAATATAAATACAAATAATTAACATTTTAATGTATATTCCCACTTTTCTACCTTACTGTTGTAAAATTTCCATTGGATGATTGGGCTTGGGGATCTTGCAAAAACTCTAACCTAGTACAGGATCCCAAAGCAGATCCAAAGCTTGTACTGCACATGGAGTCCAGCAATTTGTTTACTGAACAATTTTGTAATCAGAAATCATTCAGTAGTTTTCAGACTTTTTCCTTCCTAAACTTGTTTACATTGACCAGTTCCTCTAACCCAGTCTCCAGTTATCAAGAATTATATCCCTGAAGGTTAACACAATTGGTGAATGATATAAAATAACATTTAGAAATGACTATTTTCTTCCAATTTTGTTCATATATACATAAGAATTATTTTACAATCAAGTTACAGAAATAAAACCCTGTCCTTCCAGTCAAGTAGATACTCTTCTCTGGTGTTGGCTTGTGAAAGAGTACAGACTTTTGTTCTTATAGTGATTCTGAAATGCAATGAATTCTGCTAAGAATTAAATGAAACTCATGAGAGATCAATTACTGTACCAAACTGCTACAATTCCTAAGCAGGCAGAAGTGAGTGCAGTCACTATTACTAAGGAAGGCCTTTGACAAGCTAAGTACATGAGGTTGCTAAACAAGATAGGAGCTCATGGTATTACAGATAAGACACTAGCCTGGACAGAAGGTTGGTTGACTGCCAGGAGACAAAGAGTGGGAATAAATGGGGCCTTTTCTGGTTGGTTGCTGGTAACCAGTAATGTTCTGCAAAGACCGTAAGACATAGGAGGAGAATCAGGCCATTCGGCCCATCTAGTCTGCTCTGCCATTGCAGCACAGCTGATTTATTATCCCTCATAACCCCATTCTTCTGCCTTCTTCCCGAAACCTTTGACACCTTTGCTAATAAACCTCTGCTTAAATTTACCAATGAATTGACCTATAAGGCTGTCTGTCACAATGAATTCCATAGATTCACTACCTTCTGGCCAAAGAAATTCATCCTAATTTCTGTTCTAAAGGGACAACCTTCTACTCTGAGGCTGCACTGGTTCTAGACTCCCTTACTTCTAGAAACATTCTCTTCACATTCATTCTATCTAGACCTTTCAATATTCATTAAGTTTCACTGAGATCCCCTTCATTCTTCCAAACACCAGTGAATACAGGCCATGAGCCATTAAACACTCCTCATATATTTAATTCTCGGAATCGTTCTCGTGAACCTCCTTTGCATTTCCAGCACATCGTTTCGTAGATAAGGGGCCTAAAAATGCTCACATACTCCAAGTACAGTCTGACCAATACCTTTTAAAGCCTCAGCAATACATCCTTGCTCTTATATTCTAGTCCTCTCAAAATGAATGCTAAAATTGCATTTGCCTTCCTTACCACCAACTCAAATTGCAAGTTAACCTTCAGGGAATCCGGCAATAGCACTCACAAGTCCCTTTGCAGTTCTAATTTCCGATTTTTTTCCCCTATGCAGAAGGCCTTCATTCCTTCTAACAACGTGCATAACGATACACTCCCCAGCACTATATTATATCTGCCACTTCTTTGCCTGTTCTCCTAATTTGTCTAAGTACCTGTGCAGGCTCCCTGCTTCCTCAGCACTGCCTGCCCCTTCACCTACCTTCATCTCATCTACAAACTTGGCCACAAAGCCTTCGATTCCATCATCTAAATCATTGACGTATAACGTGAAAAGAAGTGGTGCCAACACCGAGCCCTGCAGAACACCAGTAGTTAATGGCAGCCAACCAGAAAGGGTCTCCTTTATTCCCACTCTTTGCTGCTTGCTAGCCAGCCAATCTCCTATTCATTTTGGTATCTTTACTGTAATACCATGGGCTATTACCTTGTTAAGCAGCCTCATGTGTGGCACCTTTACAAAGGGCTTCTCAAAGATACAAGTAAACACTGACTCTCCTTTGTCTATCCTGTTATTTCCTCAAAGAATTCTAACAGATTTGTTGGGCAAGCTTTCCCCTTAAGGAAATCATGCTGACTTTGGCCTATTTTATCAGGTACCTTCAAGTACCCTGAAACATCATCCTTAAAAGGAAATTATAGTGATCTGAGAAAGGAGTTGGCCAAAGTTTATTAGAAGGAAATACTGGCAGGGATGGAGTGAGCTTCTGGGAAAAATGAGGAAGCTGGAGGATGGATGTATTCCAAAAACAAAGAAATACTCAAATGGCAAAATAGTACAACCGTGGCTGAAAAGGGAAGTCAAAGCTAATGCAAAAGAAAAGATAGGGCATACAACAAAGCAAAAATTAGCGGGAAGATAGAGGACAGGAAAGCTTTTAAAAACCTACGGAAGCAGCTAAAAGAATCATGAGGAGGGAAAAGTTGAAATATAAAAGCAAGCTAGCAAACAATAACAAAGTGGATAGTAAAAGTTTTTTCAAGTATGTAAAAAATAAAAAGAGATGTGAGACTGGATATAGGGCTGCTGGAAAATGAGGATGGAGAAATAATAACAGGGGATAAGGAGATGGCAGATTAACTAAATGAGTATTTTGCATCAGTTTTCACTGTGGAAGACACTAATAGTATGGCAGATGTTCAAGAGTGTGAAGAAAGAGAAATGAGTTCAGTTACTATTACAAGGGAGAAGGTGCTCAAAAAGCTGAAAGACCTAAGGGTACATAAGTCACCTGGATCAGATGAACTGCACCCTGGTGTTCTGAAAGAGATAGCGGTAGAGTGTGGAGGCATTAGCAATGATCTTTCAAAAATCATTGGACTCTGGCATGGTGCCAGTTCATCATGAGGACTGGAAAACTGCAAATGCACTCTACTACTTAAGAAAGGAGGAAGGCAGCAGAAAGGAAATTATAGACAGGTTAACCTGACCTCAATGGTTGGGAAGATGTTGGAATGCATTGTTAAGGATGAGGTTATGGAGTACTTGGTGACAGAGGACAAGATAGAACAAAGTCAGCATGGTTTCCTTAAGGGAAAATTTTGCCTGACGAACCTGCTGGAATTCTTTGAGGAGATTAAAAGTAGGATAGATAAAGGAGATGCAGTGGATGTTGTAGTTTTGGACTTTCAGAAGGCTTTTGACAAGGTGCCATACATGAGGATGTTTACCAAGTTAAGAGCCCATGGTATTGCAGGAAAGCTACTGGCATGGTTAGAGCATTGGCTGATTGGTAGGGGGCAGTGAATGGGAATAAAGGGATCTTGTTTTCTGGTTGACTGCCAGTGACTAGTGGTGTTCCACAGGGGTCGGTATTGGGACCGCTTCTTTTTACGCTGTATATCGATTGTTTAGATGATGGAATAGATGGCTTTGTTGCCAAGTTTGCACATGATACAAAGATTGGTGGAGGGGCAGGTAGTGTTGAGGAAACAGATAAGCTGCAGAGGGACTTAGACAGGAGAATGGGCAAGAAAGCGGCAAATGGAATACAATGTTGGAAAATGCATGGTCATGCATTTTGGTAGTAGAAATAGATGTGCAGACTCTTTTCTGAACTGGGAGAAAATCCAAAATCTGAGGTGCGAAGCATCTTGGGAGTCCTTGTGCAAAGCACCCTAAAGATTAACTAGCAGGTTGAATCAGTGGTGAGGAAGGCAAATGCAATGTTAGCATGCTTATCAAGAGGTCTAGAATACAAGAGCAGGGATGTGATGCTGAGGCTTTATAAGGCACTGGTGAGGCCTCACCTTGAGTACTGTGAGCAGTTTTGGACTCCTCATCTAAGAAAAGATGTGCTGGCCCTGGAAAGGGTTCAGAGGAGGCTCACAAGGATGATTCCAGGAATGAAAGGGCTTATCATACAAGGAACATTTGATGGTTCATTTGCTGGAACTTAGAAGGTGAAGGAGGGATTTCATTGAAACCTTTCAAATATTGAATGGTCTCGACAGAGTAGATCCGGAAAGGATTTTTCCCCTGGTGGGGGTATCTAGGACAAGAGGGCACAGCCTCAGGATAGAGGGGTGTCCATTTAAAAGAGAGATATGGAGAAATTTGTTTAGCCAGAGGGTAGTGAATTTGTGGAATTTGTTACCACAGGCAGCTGTGGAGGCCAGGTCGTTGGGTGTATTTACAGCAGAGATTGATATGTTTTTGATTGGACATAGGATCAAAGGTTATAGGGAGGAGGCAGGGAGTGCGGCTGAGGAGGGGAAGAAAGGATCAACCATAAATGAATGGTGGAGCAGACTTGATGGGCAAAATGGCCTAGTTCTTCTCCTATGCCTAATGGTCAAATAATGGACTCTAATATCTTCCCCACCACTGAAATTAAGCTAACTGGCTTATGATTTTTCTTTTGCTTCTTAAAAAGTGGAGTGACATTTGCAATTCTCCATTCCAGAATCCAGTGATTCTTGAAAAATGCCTCCACAATCTCTTCAGGTCCATCTTTCAGAACCCTGGGGTGGGAGCCATCTGGTTCAGGTGACAAATCTACCTTCAGACCTTTCAGCTCCCCAAGCATCTTCTCCTTCGTAATAGCACCTACACTCACTTCTGCCTCCTGACACTTGCATTTCTGGCATACCCCCGGTGTCTTCCACAGTGACTTTTTGTTGGGACTGCTTCTTTTCATGTTATATGTTAACATTTTGGATGACAGGATTGATGGCATTGTGGCCAAGTTTGCACGTGATACAAAGATAGGTGGAGGGGTAGGAAGCTTTGTGTTTCTTTCTTTTGCGGCTGCCTGTAAGAAGACGAATCATAAATTTGCATATAGTATACATACAGTGCTTTGATAATAATTGCACTTTGAACTTCTTGAAATTTTGAAATGGGGAGGAACTTCTACAGCTAGAGAGTGGGGAATCTGTGTAATTCATTGTCACAGACAGCTGTGGTGGCTAAGGCATTGGGTATACTTAAAGTGGTGTTTGATAGGTTCTTGATTAGTAAGGGCATCAAAGGTTACGGGAACAAGGTAGGAGAATAGGGTTGAGAGGAATTATAAATCAGCCATGATCTAATGCCGGTGTAGATTTAATGGACCAAATGGCCTAATTCTGTTCCTATGTCTAATGGTCTTAGTTTCAATCAAGTCAGAGTTAATTGATTATTTGCAATTATGTGTTGTCTTTTCATATTCCAAATTAAATTTGGAGGCTTATACTGACACTGGCTTAATCAATTTAGCTGCATTCAAAGTAGGCCTGCTGTGGATGATCATTTCTCAGTGACAAATGCATGGGAAAGAAATTAAGAGTGATTTGAGGGGACGGTTCCTTTGTTGTTTTTAGCACTGACGATAATGCGACTAATTGCCAGAAATTTGGTCAAAGGCTGGTTTTAAGCACCCATAAAGAAAGGTGGAGAGCTGAGGACTCAGGAAAGAAATTCCTGAGGCCATGCAGCTAAAGCAATGAAGTCTGGGGAGCCATATAAGGATGGAGATGAGGAAATTGGCAAGTTTTGGTACTGAGGATATTACAGGATAAAGAAGGGGTAGGGCAAAATAGGAATCTGAAAACAGGAATGAGACATTTCACTACTGAGGCACGGTTTAACCAGGAAACAAACCAAGCACAATACAGATGGATGAACTGTTCTCAGTAAAGCAGTGTCCTACACTCTTTAATCAACATTTGAGGGCATATAAAAAATTAATACGCCAACACAGTACAGCTTTCTTTTAAATTGTTGGTGGAGAGATTTGGGGGTTCAGTGGTGTACAGGATGAATGGCTGCAAGGGTTCTTATACCTCATCTCCAGAGTTCATGTATTTTCTAAGCATCAGATCAAATATGCTAAAAAGAATCTTTGCACTAATTACTTTATACTAGCTTTCCTTGGGATATGAATCAGTGCATCACCATGTTGCACAATGCTTTTTGGAAACAATGAGTGAAACAAAGATACAAAATATATGGACTGGGGGTAACTGCTCACTTATTTCTGTTTTGTTGACTTGACCAAGTGTCAGATTAGGCCTGTGCTAAATAGTGAAGAACAACAAAGTAAATTACATATTTGGCCATCTTCAGCCAGAAATAATGAGTGAATGATCCTTCCTGGTTTTTGTGAGGTCCCCATCAAAACAGATGTATTGTTCTTGCAATGTGCTCACTCCATGTAGCACCAAGAAACAGAGAACCAACACTTGGTTGGTAAAACTATTCAAGGCAAGTCGAGAGTTTCCCATTACACTCCGAGCTTTTTCCTTCAGATAATGGAAAGGCTTTGAGAAGACAGATTGTGAGTCACTCACAACAGAATACTGTCTTTACCTGGTTTAGTAATTTAAATACTTGCTACAAAACTACAGTAACATCTGAACAAAATGGAATATTGCTCGAGTTCAGCAAACAAAAACCAGACTAACCCAACTTGTCTCACTGTAAAGCCATGATCTAACTACCAATTAATAGTAAGATTTTGAAAGGAATTGTCAACAGCATTGCCAACTGGTGATTATTCGCCAATAACTGGCTTTATGATGTTCTTGTTTAGTTCTCTGAAGACAACAACTGCAGACCTTATTATACATTGATCCAAATTCCAGTAGTAAGATCAAAGTGAAATAAAGGCAATATTCAACCAAGAGGGGCACTAAGGAAACCTGCTCAAAGGGGATCAGATTAATATTTGCATGTGTCACATCTGACTTTATCATTTGCTTCATTAATGGCTTTCCTTTTATTATAAAGCACAAGTGAATATATTTGCTGATGATTCCAGAGTGTTAAATAATGAAGCAATTTATGCCTATATAGAGGTAGGCTGGAACAATATTTGAGTTTGAGATAATTTATGGCAAATAGTATTCTGCGGCACAATTAGCAAGCAACGAGGATTTCTAATAGAAGAGTCTTACTGTATCGTCTTAGCATTCTATGACCACTACATCAACAGATCTCCAACATCTAAATCCTAAAATGCATCAGAGACTAAAACTGAATTGGACCGGTCATCTAATACTTTAAGCACCAAAACAGGGCAGAGGCTGGAAATTCTATATACTTCTCATTCCAGCACTCAGGCACAAATGTGATGGAATACTATTTGTGAAATGAGTAGATTTAAAAAAAATTGCTCCCATCATAAAAATAGTTTTAACAAGAGGAGTCTAACATGAAAATGCTATGTCTTTCCACCTTTTAATTAAATGTGAACTGTTCAAATTGCACTTTTACTTGATGAATGTCAAGTTCTACAGTACGTACACATTAATATAAGAATCAAAGCCTATTATCCTGTGTTGCTTGACACACACAGTGTCAGAGCCTTTAGAAGTGCTGTTATTTCAGTGCAGGCAAAGCTTCATTCTGATACACTGAACATTAGTGCAAGGAAATATGAGGGATGTTAAGAATTTTTGCAGGAGATACAGATGCTTGTAAGGAGACCATGGATGGGAAATTACAATGTTGTTGTCATAAATTTGACACAGTCATGCAAAAAATGCCTGCAATAATTTCATCCAATATATCGCAAAAAGGGCAAATTACAGCATTCCGCCTAAAGTGATCAGCACAAGTTAGCACAATCATTTTTGTTAAAGTTCAAAGAATTCCTGAGTTCAGAGTTCAAACATATTGCTGCTCATAAGAGCAACCATTTTTCTTTCATATTCAGAGGTAACAAAACTTACCTCATTTCCTGTGGACATCACTGCAACCACAGGAAACTTGTGAACTTCAACTTCAGTAACCCCAACAGTTGCTAGAAGGCCAATTTCAGAAGGCCCCATGTGAGTTCCTTTTGCCAGAACGCATTCTCCTCTTTTGATATCATGGCCAATTGGTCTAATAGAAAGAAAGTGAAAAAAATCAACACATTTCAATAGCAATTTGCTCACCTCAACCCTGCCCCCACTCCAACTCCTCTTCATGACCACCTGCCACTCTTTGTGGCTCCATAAATATTCACAGAGTGTGAGAAACTTCATTGTGTATGTTACTTGTAGAAGAACTGTTCTACTTGCTATTGGCTGGCCCCTATATAAAACAATGGCGGGACCATAACATTCCACTGATTGAATATGCAGGCTAATATTTCTGTTTTTTTGTCAACAGTATCTCATTGATGATGTCCTTGCTGACATACACACTTCATAACCATCCTCTACCCTAACAGTTAATCCCTTTGGAATGAAAATCCTTGCCTGTAAATCCAAGAATCATTTAATTTTAAAACCTTCACAATATTATTAATTATTTGATCAGCAGTTTGTCATATGGTTAAACATATTTGCCAGTTTCTTAAGTGCCTATGGAAATTTACTGTTTAATTACATTATAAATATAAAATTCCTTGTTTGATACAATATGACATCAGTATATTTAGCATAATGCATTTTTTAACAGTTTAGTTGGGTCTTCTCCATTTGCTGTGATTTAAGTTCACAGTTTTTTTTACTGTGGCTTGATAGTGGTAACATTAGCATTATCACTGACCCATCCACCACCGATGAGGATTAATATCATTTCAGTTAAAGTTTCACCAGACTCCCTCTCATACACAAACCTATCTAATTGCAGTAGTGCACAGAGGAACTGCCTTTTCATTTGCAGACTCTTTGTCAGAAACCTTCTGCTGTATTCCTAAATTGTGGTGACTGCCTCCTACATGTCACATGTTTGTAAATTCTACAGTTGCAAGTGTAGCTTTATTCTTAAACTGGCCAAGTATTGACCAGTCTTTTCGTAACAGTATTTGGGTTCCATAGAAGGGTAAAGATACAGGATGGATTGAACCATGTTGATGCCACGATATGTTGTGCTAGTTACTATCACCACAATAGGTCAATGGCAGACGCAATCACAATGGCTCTTCGCATGGCCTTAGACCACCTGGACAACACAAACATCTACGTCAGGATGCTGTTCATCGGCTATAGCTCAGTGTTTAACACCATCATTCCCACAATCCTGATTGATAAGTTACAGACCTGGGCCTCTGTACCTCAGTCTGCAATTAGATACTCGACTTCCTAACCGGAACACCACAATCTGTGCAGATTGGTGATAATATCTTCTCCTCACTTACAATTAACACTGGTGCATCTCAGGGGTGTGTGCTTAGCCCACTGCTCTACTCTCTCTATACCCATGACTGTGTGGCTAGGCATAGATCAAATACCATCTATAAATTTGCTGATGATGCAACCATTGTTGGTAGAATCTCAGACGGAGATGAAAGAGCGTACAGGAACATAGAAACATAGAAAATAGGTGCAGGATTAGGCCATTCGGCCCTTTGAGCCTGCACCGCCATTCAGTACGATCATGGCTGATCATCCAACTCAGAACCCTGTACCTGCCTTCTCTCCATACCCTCTGATCTCTTTAGCCACAAGGGCCTTATCTAACTCCCCCTTAAATATAGCCAATGAACTGGCCTCAACTGTTTCCTGTGGCAGAGAATTCCACAGATTCACCACTCTTTGTGTGAAGAAGTTTTTCCTCATCTCGGTCCTAAAAGGCTTTCCCTTTATCCTCAAACTGTGACCCCTCGTTCTGGACTTCCCCAACATCGGGAACAATCTTCCTACATCTAGCTTGTCCAATCCCTTTAGAATTTTATACATTTCAATAAGATCTCCCCTCAATCTTCTAAATTCCAGAGAGTATAAGCCTAGCCGATCCAGTCTTTCATCATATGAAAGTCCTGCCATCCCAGGAACGAGGTATACCAACTAGTGGAGCGGTGTCAGAGCAACAACCTTGCACTCAATGTCAGTAAGACAAAAGAGCTGATTCTGGACTTTAGGAAGGGTAAGACGAAGGCACACATACCAATTCTCATAGTGGGATCAGAAGTGGAGAGAGTGAGCAGTTTCAAGTTCCTGAGAGTCAAGATCTCTGAGGACCTAACCTGGTCCCAACATATTGATGCAGCTATAAAGAAGGCAAGACAGCAACTATGCTTCATTAGGAGTTTGAAGAGATTTGGTATGTCAGCAAAAACATTCAAAAACTTCTATAGATGTACCATGGAGAGTATTCTGACAGGCTGCTTCACTGTCTGGTATGGGGGTGGGGGGGCGCTACTGCATAGGACTGAAAGAAACTGTAGAGGGTCGTAAATTTAGATGGCTCCATCTTGGGTACTGGCCTACAAGGCACCCAGGACATCTTCAAGGAGCGGTGTGTCAGAAAGGCAGTGTTCATTATTAAGGACCTCCGGCACCCAGGGCATGCCCTTTTCTCACATTTACCATCAGGTAGGAGGTACAGAAGCCTGAAGGCACACACTCAGCGATTCAGGAACAGCTTCTTTTCCCCTGCCATCCGATTCCGAAGTGGATATTGAACCCATGAACACTACCTCACTTTTTCAATTTATATTATTTGTTTTTGGCACAATTTTTAATCTCCAATATATATATTCTGTTATTTTTTTTCTTCTATATTATGTATTGCATTGAACTACTGCTGTTAGGTTAACAAATTTCACGACACATGCTGGTGATAATAAACCTGATTCTGATTCTACTTACTTTTCCCTTATTTTGTTTTGGATATTAATATTTTAAAAAATTGACAGGATTATGTTATAAATTCAGCGAAGTGGGCTACTGAAATCTCATGCACAATATACAGATACTGACCTGATGTCCTGGCCTGGACGAGCCTGTGTCAGAATTCGCACCTCTAACTCTTCTGTGCCCTGCAACATTAAATTGCAGCCTAAGCTAACAGGACATATAGAATACTTGGCTGGTGAAGCCACAATAGTCATTCTAAAAGCATCATTGATGAACACTAAAAGGCAATCTGGAATGCAGCATGTGGAGATTGTATAGACCGAGATTCCTTAGCTATTTAGTATGCCTTTTGATTTCTCTACAATGAATTATTAGAATTGCTGTTTTAAAAAAAAATAGCAGCAAACTTCAGGAATAATAGTGAAATAATGCAATAAAACTGATCTCCAATCTCAGAAATTAACATGCGGCATTCTTTCTGCTGTCATGTACTGTTACTTTAAAATAAAATGAATAGATGCAAAAAAATCTGAAAAAAAACTTTATGAAACTCATTAAATGAAATAACCTTCAAAAATTAGAAAAACAAAACATATTTGTGGGCATGAAGATCTTATTGCATGGGTCCCCAGTTTGAGAAGAGGAAATAAAAGCATAAGCTTGATTAGTTACTAAAATGTAAGCACCAATTACAGTGCTCAAAAAAGCTTAATAACTATCTATCAACTTACCAAGATTAGAAGTACATCATGCTGCATACATAAAGAATACCAATATGAAATGAACATGGCAATACTTAGCATCTATCCTAGTCCTCAACTAAAAAGCATTCACATTAAGGAATCTTTGAATAATAAAAACAACATTTTTCTACTAGTTAAGTATATTTTACTTACATCATCTGATTCCCTGATGAGCTCGGTATCTTCAACCTGTACAACTGCATCTGCGCCACAGGGTATTGGAGCCCCTGTTGTTACTCGCATCACCTGGCCAGGCATCACTGTCTGAGTGGGCTGCAAAAAATATAGGATTGAGACTATTAGACAAAGCTTGAAAGCTTACAGTTGATACATATCAAACGAAACTGAAACAAAACACATTATGTTTTTGGGAATTCATTTAAAACTAATAAAGAACAGTTTTATCATTTGGAATCCCCATTTGTTTTTTTCTTTTTCTTGGTACTCCACTATTTAATTGGGAATAGATTTTTGGTGCATTCTGTAAATCCTCATTGTTTTCTAAATGCAGACATTCTGCAACTTCTAACAGTGAGGCTCAATTTCATCCATTCACTTGCTGCACCGTAAGAAAACATGAGCATTACAAATTTTGCCAGTTCAAATGCTAAAGCCAAATATCCCCCAGTTATGATCTACTCAAAGTTCAAAGGTCAAATTAAATGTTTTAGTGAAGTTTATATCACCACATAGTACCCAGAGATTAATTTTTGCAGGCATTCATAGTAAAACAAGGAAATACAATGGAATCAAAGGAAAACAACACACCAACAAATTATGACAAACAAACAATGTGCAAAAGAAGACAAACTGTGCAGATTTAAAAGAAGTAAATAAATAAAACTGAGAACATGGGTTATATTTCAACGCAAACAACAGGAATTCTGCAGATGCTGGAAATTCAAGCAACACACATAAAAGTTGCTGGTGAACGCAGCAGGCAAGGCAGCATCTCTAGGAAGAGGTGCAGTCGACGTTTCAGGCCAAGACTCTTCGTCAGGACTAACTGAAGGAAGGGTGAGTAAGAGATTTGAAAGTTGGAGGGGGAGGGGGAGATCCAAAATGATAGGAGAAGACAGGAGGGGGAGGGATGGAGCCAAGAGCTGGACAGGTGATAGGCAAAAGGGATACGAGAGGATCATGGGACAGGGGACAGGAGGTCCGGGAAGAAAGACGGGGGGGGGGGGCCAGAGGATGGGCAAGGGGTATATTCAGAGGGACAGAGGGAGAAAAAGGAGAGTGAGAGAAAGAATGTGTGTATAAAAATAAGTAGCAGATGGGGTACGAGGGGGAGGTGGGGCCTTAGCGGAAGTTAGAGAAGTCGATGTTCATGCCATCAGGTTGGAGGCTCCCTTACCACCATTCAGGGACTTAAACGCATCTCCCCCATTTCATGTACATCTGCTCTCACTCCATCCTCCCGCCACCCCACTTGGAATAGGGTTCCTCTGGTCCTCACCTACCACCCCACCAGCCTCCGGGTCCAACATATTATTCTCCGTAACTTCCGCCACCTCCAACGGGATCCCACCACTAAGCACATCTTTCCCTCCCCCACTCTCTCTGCATTCCGCAGGGATCGTTCCCTACGCAACTCCCTTGTCCATTCGTCCCCCCCATCCCTCCCCACTGATCTCCCTCCTGGCACTTATCCGTGTAAGTGGAACAAGTGCTATACATGCCCTTACACTTCCTCCCTTACCACCATTCAGGGCCCCAAACAGTCCTTCCAGGTGAGGGAACACTTCACCTGTGAGTCGGCTGGGGTGATATACTGCGTCCGGTGCTCCCGATGTGGCCTTTTATATATTGGCGAGACCCGACGCAGACTGGGAGACCGCTTTGCTGAACATCTACGCTCTGTCCGCCAGAGAAAGCAGGATCTCCCAGTGGCCACACATTTTAATTCCACATCCCATTCCCATTCTGACATGTCTATCCACGGCCTCCTCTACTGTAAAGATGAAGCCACATTCAGGTTGGAGGAACAACACCTTATATTCCGTCTGGGTAGCCTCCAACCTGATGGCATGAACATCGACTTCTCTAACTTCCGCTAATGCCCCACCTCCCCCTCGTACCCCATCTGTTACTTATTTTTATACACACATTCTTTCTCTCACTCTCCTTTTTCTCCCTCTGAATATACCCCTTGCCCATCCTCTGGGTTCCCCCCGCCCCCGTCTTTCTTCCCGGACCTCCTGTCCCATGATCCTCTCGTATCCCCTTTTGCCTATCACCTGTCCAGCTCTTGGCTCTATCCCTCCCCCTCCTGTCTTCTCCTATCATTTTGGATCTCCCCCTCCCCCTCCAACTTTCAAATCCCTTACTCACTCTTCCTTCAGTTAGTCCTGACGAAGGGTCTCGGCCTGAAACGTTGACTGTACCTCTTCCTAGAGATGCTGCCTGGCCTGCTGCGTTCACCAGCAACTTTTATGTGTGTTACATGGGTTATATAGTCCTCTGAGTGAAGTTGTCCATGCTGTTTTAGGAGCTTGATGGTTGAAGAGTAATAACTGTTCCTGAACCTGGTGGTGTGGGAGCTAAGGCTCCTGTCCTTCTTGATGGCAGCAGTGAGAAGAGAGCATGACATAAAAGGTGGGGTCCTTGATGATGGATGTTAACTTTTTGTGGCATCACTCCATGTTGATACGTTCAGTGGTAGGGAGGGTTTTGCCTGTAATGGATTGAGCTGTATACACCCTTTTAGTAAGGTTTTCCATTCTTGGGTTTTGGTGTTTCCATACGAAGCTGTGATGCAACCAGTCAGGATATTCTCCACCATGCATCTATAGAAGTTTGTCAAAGTTTCAATGACATACCAAATCTGTGTAAACTTCTAAGTTAGAGGTGCTGTTGTGCCTCCTTTGTAATGGCACATATATGCTGGTTCGAGGACAGATCTTCTGATATGATAATACCAAGGAATTTAAGGTTACCTCTCCTTCTCTGATCCCCTAATGAGGACTGCATTATGGACATCTGGTTTCTTCCTCCTGTAATCAATAATCAGCTCTTTGATTTTGCTGATGTTGAGTGAGAGGATGTTGTTGTAGCGCCATTCAATCAGAATTGCAATTTCTCTCCTATATGCTGATTCGTCACCACCTTTGGTTTGGCTTCTACTTCTCTCATTTGTCCACATTTCAACAAGATAAATTCTGAATGATGAGGGAGAAAGCTCAATGCCCTTTTGAATAGCGGTCAAGCAGAATGGTAATCCATTCAGAAAAAAAGGGCTTGTATCAGTTACTTATAGATTTGTGTTCATGTGACAAAGAAGTTTATCAGTCATTTGCAGGAAAGGTTTTGGTTCCTTGTCCTAAATGCCTAGATTCAATGTTAAGTAAACTTAACATCAAAACTCACCTGGTCACCTGCCTGCGATTCACCAATAATGAATCTATCACCAGGGCCATCGGCAGCTGTAATACAAAACATAACCACTTTCAAGCTGTTCAGATAGAATCTGCAACTTCAACATTAATCACTTAGAACAATATATTCTCTTCACCTCTCACAGCATAGCCATCCTTCACTGATGCAGGAAAAGGTGGCAGGTTGTCTTTTGCAAATACATCCTGTGCTAGAACTCGACCCATACCATCTGAAAAACAAAGAAACAAGTTACCATCAATGAAAAGAGCCCATCAGGCTGGAAGGTTCATTCTGTACTCTAAACTAGTTAAGCTTTAAAACAAATGAGATTGCATGAGATGTGGCAACTGCTCTTAGCTTCAATTTGCTGTGGTTGCTGATGGGTCACTGGAAAGTAGATAGGCAAGACAATACTCAATCCTGATCTCGAAATACATTTTGTCTTAGATGTTTCACACAAATTTAAGCAGATGGCTGGGAAAAAGCAAATGATGAAGTTTTCAGCTATTTTACAGTTCCTTTCTTCTACAGTCTACAGACTCTGCTCCTTCTCTCTCTTCCTATCAAATGCTCATGGTCACCAGAATTGCCTGAATTTACCAAAAGGCCCATGGCACCAGTCAACAGAATAGTACACTGGTTTAATGTCACAGAAATTTACTCATTCAGTCCATAATGAGAGCTCTCATTTCCCATTTTCTAGTAGGAAGACTTGTATGAGAGTTAAATAAGAATAACATATTTTTTCAACTCACTGGCTAGACTGCATGTTAAATGTGCTGGTAGTGTTTATATTAGACATTTAAAGCCATATAAAGCTTACAGCAGGACAATGCTAAACATAGAAAGTTATAGTTACAAACAGAAGCCTGATATTATGCAATTTCCCAAGTGGAGCACAGGGGGCTAAAATAAAATATAACAGAAGCTTCAAAAATATAATAAGAACGAACAGGGAGATGGCTATGCTTCATAGAAAGACAATGAATTGTGATCATTCACCTAAATTTGCCAACAGAATGAAACAATGAGTTAGAAAAAAATCTCATTACACAGTTATAAGGAACATTATGTTGCCAATAATGATAAGTTAACACTCTCTATGAAGCTGTTTTTAAGGCAGCATGGATCAGTATCTGACACAAGAATTGCTCCTATTGGAGCTAACTCTCGCAGTTTTATCATACTAAAACCAAAAGAGACAGAGCTTTATTTGACTGAAGTGGAATATGTCCCAGAAACAATGTGGACATTTGCAGCCTTTTTATTTGTATCCAGCATTTATTGTGTTAATAAAACTCTGAAGACTCCAATCTGCACTTTTATGAAATTTTAATAAACATGGCAATACAATTACACATACATGATATTTCTACATCATAAGCATTGGAAATAGTAGCATATTAGTCATGAGTTCAAATCCCTTCATACTAGCTTGGAATTAAAATGCAATTAATTAAACATGTAAATACAGCTAGTATCAATAATGTTAACAACATGTTGGTTAGTTAGACTGCACTTGCAGATTTATGCACATTTCTAGTCACCACACTACACGAAGGATAAGGTAGCAATAGAGATTTACCAGGATTTTGCTGGAATGGTGTGTTGTAAATACAATGAGAGATTGGATAGGCTGGCTTTATTCCCAAAGGAACTTGGAGGGAGATTTGTGACCTTTTACAAGTTTACTAAATTATGAAGAGCATAAGTAGGATAGTTGGCAGCCTTCTGCCAGAACAGGAGAGTCGAGGTTTAAGGGGCGGGGCAAAAAATTTTAGCGGTCTGAGGGGCAAGTTCTTCACACAAAGTTGTAAGTTAATTTATTATCAAAGTACGTAGGTATATGTCACCACAACCTTGAGATTTGTTTTTTTGTGGACGCGCTCAGAAAATCCAAGAAGCATAAAAGTATCAACAAGAGATTGCACCCAACAGGATGGATAAACAACCAATGTGCAATAGACAACAAACTGTGTAAATATAACATTTAAAAAATGAATAAATAAGCAATGAATATCAATAACATGAGATGAAGAGTCCTTGAAAGGTGAGTCCATAAATTATGGGAACAGTTCAGTGTTGGGGTGAGTGAAGTTGAGCGAAGGTATCACTTCTGGTTCAAGAGCCTGATGGTTGAGGGGTAATAACTATTCCTGAACCTGGTGGTGTGAATCCTGAGGCTCGTGTACCTTCTTCCTGGTGCAGCAGTGAGAAGAGAGCATGGCCAGGGTGGTAGGGGTTCTTGAAAATGGCCCCCCTTGAAAATAGAGTGCTGACCGTGATAGTGGTGGGGAAGGCTTTACCCCTAATAGACTTTTTGTAGGACTTTCTGTTCAAGGGTATTAGTGTTTCAATACCAGGCCATGATGCAAGCAGTCAATGTACTCTCCACCACACATCTATAGAAGTCTGTCAAAGTTTTAGATTCATGCTGAACCTTCGCAAACTTCTAAGGAAGTTGAAGCGTTATCATGCTTTTTTTGTTATTGCACTTATGTGCTGGACCCCCAACAGATCATCTGAAATGATAACACCAAGGAGTTTAAAGTTACTGATGCTCTCCACCTCTGATCCTCCAATGAGGGCTAGCTCAGGAACCTCTAGTTTCCTCCTCTTGAAGTCAATAATCATCACAAAGAGTGGAGGGAGATATGATTACAAACACAAGAAAATCTGCAGGTGCTGGAGGTCCAAAGCAATACGCACAAAATGCTGGAGGAACTCTACAGGTCAGGCAGCACCTATGGAAAGGAATAAATAGTTGACTTTTTGGGCTGAGACCCTTCATCAGAACCCTTCATCATACCCTTCATCGGCATATGATTACAATGTTCAATAGGCATTTTGACAAGTACCTAAGAAAGGTGCAGAGGAATTTGCCCAAATGCAGGCAAATGGAATTGGCATAGATTATGGTTGGATTAGGTGAGATAGGCCTGTGTAAAGAATTTCTGTGCTCATCTGTACAATTCTACGATTCTATGAGACTAATAAATGTGAGTCAAAACCCATATGATTTCCTAATACACTTCATAAAAGGAAATGTGCTGTCCTGAACTGACATGGCCTAAAAGCAGCCCATGATGTACAATGATGTGCCTGACACTTGACTGCTTCCAGACAGACTGAAGTAGTACAAGAAGCCAATGCACCCTTTAAATCAACGATCAGCGATAATTGCAGGCCTTGCCAATACTGTCCACAATTAATGAGTGAATAAAAGGAACCTTTTTTATCAACCTGCGTATTAAAATATCAGTCTAATGCCTTCTTTTGATGTGTTTATGCAATAAGCTGAACTCAATCATTTCCTGGATTTTCTTGATTTCGACATCGGCACAAAATTTTAAAAAAGCAATGTTTTAACTCAACAAATATACTGTATCAATCCACAAACATTTGGTAACAATTTCAAGGAAAAGGAAGCTACTGTATTGCCAAGTTGTGTTTATCACCCAGTGACTTGATGAAAGCAATACATTCTTACTTTTCAAGTGGACTGCAGTTACATAAAAAACTGTAACCACTGTTGCGTTCCAGTAATGTTTAAAAATGTGAAGTCTGAATGTTCAGCTAACCAAAACTGTCCTTGTTGTTGACATTTATGAATTCCTATTATAAACTTGGAAAATTACATTACTTTGTGCATAGATGTCTGGCACGCACACAGTTTCAAACACATTTATGCAATGAAGAAAATCATTTTGATAACACATATAAAGCGGAGGAGGAAAAGATAATTAAACTTAAGATGGGTTTACTTATGGGACAGAATAAAATAAGATTTCATAATTAGACATATATCCTCCAAGCTTTATCATTCATCTTTTTTTTTAAAACGCAAACAACAGGAATTCTGCAGATGCTGGAAATTCAAGCAACACACATCAAAGTTGCTGGTGAACTCAGCAGGCCAGGCAGCATCTCTATGGAGAGGTACAGTCGATGTTTCAGGCCTGACGAAGGGTCTCGGCCTAAAACGTCGACTGTACCTCTTCCTAGAGATGCTGCCTGGCCTGCTGTCTTCACCAGCAACTTTGACGTGTGTTGTTTATCATTCATCTGTTTTCTTTGCAAAATAACTCCAGCTGGACATTAAGTACATTGGCTTCAGAAAAGGACCAAAATAAATTCTGGCAGTTTGCAAAAGTAAAGTGGTATCTGGCTGGAACTCCTAGATGAGATGAAATTAAAAAAAAACAATGCAGTATTCAATTTATCATCATCATCATCATCATCAGGTGCCATGCCCATTTTCAGCTTTGACTGCCATGGCTCACACACTCCTGTTTCGGGTCAAGTGGATCAATTCATTGGTATTCAATTCCAGTTCTCTGGCTGCTGTCTACATATCATTTGTCTTTTGTCTTTGCCAATTTATAACCCACATTTTCAACATTTGAACTTGCCATTGATAAAGACAATTTAATTTCCTGCAATAGTCAACACCATGTTAGTGCAACCTGAAGCCCCCGGGGCCAGTGGGTCACCTGTTCTTGTTATACTTTTACTTGCTTTCTGAATCAGAATCAGAACCAGGTTTATTATCACTAAACTGGCATGTGACATGAAATTTGTTAACTTAGCAGCAGCAGTTCAATGCAATACATAATACAGAAGGGAAAAAAATAAATACATATAAAATAATAATTATAAATAAGTAAATCAATTACGGTATACGTATATTGAATTGATTAAAAAACGTGCAAAAAAAAGAAATACTGCATACTTAAAAAAGTGACGTAGTGTCCAAGGGTTCAATTTGGGAATTGGATGGCAGAGGGGAAGAAGCTGTTCCTGAATCCCTAAGTGCGTGCATTTAGGCTTCTATACCTCCTACCTGATGGTAACAGTGAGAAAAGGGCATGCCCTGGTGCTGGACGTCCTTAATAATTGACGCTGCCTTTCTGAAACACCGCTCCCTGAAGATGTCCTGGGTACTTTGTAGGCTAGTATCCAAGATGGAGCCAACCAGATTTACAACCTTCTGCAGCTTCTTTCGGTCCTGTGCAGTAGCCCCATCCATACCAGACAGCAATGCAGCCTGTCAGAATGCTCTCCACAGTACATCTATAGAAGTTTTTGAGTGTACTTGTTGATATGCCAAATCTCTTCAAACTCCTAATGAAGTATAGCTGCTGTCTTGCCTTCTTTATAACTATATCTATATGTTGGGACCAGGTTAGATCCTCAGAGACCTTGACACCCAGGAACTTGGCTCACTCTCTCCGCTTCTGATCCCTCTATGAGGATTGGTATGTGTTCCTTCATCTTACCCTTCCTAAAGTCCACAATCAGCCCTTTCATCTTAATGATGTTGAGTGCCAGGTTGTTGCTGCGGCACCACTCCACTAGTTGGCATATCTCACCCCCGTACGCCCGCTCGTCACTACCTGAGATTCTACTAACAATGGTTGCATCGTCAGCAAATTTATAGATGGTATTTGAGCTATGCCTAGCCACACAGTCATGGGTATAGAGAGAGTAGAGTAGTGGGCTAAGCACACACCCCCGAGGTGCACCAGTGTTGATTGGCAGTGAGAAGGATATGTTATCACCAATCCGCACAGATTGTGGTCTTCCAGTTAGGAAGTTGAGGATCCAATTGCTGAGGGAGATACAGGGGCCCAGGTTCTGCAACTTCTCAATCAGGATTGTGGGAATGATAGTGTTAAACACTGAGCTATAGTCGATGAACAGCACCCTGACACAGGTGTTTGGGTTGTCCAGGTTGTCTAAAGTCTTATGGAGAGCCATTGAGATTGTGTCTGCCCTTGACCTATTGTGGCATCTTTTAGTTGCAGCTTGTTCTATCTTCGGTCTAATCCAATCAGTAAGGCAATACAAGAGTTTATGGTCATAAATTTAACAGAGACTTTTGGATCAGAAATCAGTAATTGTAATATATCTGGATTTTCAAAATGCATTTCATAAAATCGAACATAAAAAATAGTCAAAAACAAGATATGGGGCCCTGGGATGATGAGTGAATATTAACACAATAGAGTAACATAATAGGTCAAAGGACATAAACTGTAAAAGGATCAAGGGATCTTTTTCACATCAGCAAGCTGCAGCTGATGAAAATTCATTAAAAAGCTTAAAAACCAGTTCTATATCTGCCCTTGAAACAGTATCAGGTGGAAAGCTAAGCTACGAGGAAGAGACAGAGTCTATAAAAGGAACACAAGGAAGTAACGCGGGAGGAGGAGGACAATTTGGGAAAATGTGCAATTGTGTACGTTAGTAGGAAGAACAGAAAAGGAGAATATTTTTGAAATGTTGAGGGTCCTTGGTCTATTGGTTTAGTCAATGTAGAATGTAGACATGCAAACATTGCAATTAGAAAAATAAAATGGTATGCAAGTTTCTAATAAATAGGAGTTGGAGAACATAAATAAAGAGGTTGTGTTAAAATTTTGCTTTACATAGACAATACCATATTTGAACCATTGTTCATAGTTTTGTCTTCATACGTGTGGAAGAATATGCTGGTGTTGGAATTAGTGCAGCCTAGATTTTCACCATGGGTTCCTTGGATGACGGTCCTGACGAATAATGAGTAAACTTTTGAGCTCATTGGAGTTTACAAGAGTAAAAGACAATCAGACAGATGTTGATGCTGCAGTTCTGGGAGGCTATTTCTTTGTGGTGGAGAAATCAGAACTAGGGGATGAAGTCTTCAAACAGGATGGTAACTATTTAGCAAGCAGACAATGAGAAATTTTGCAGAGGATTGTGGAAGCTCAGTTATTAAGTAAGTTCAAAACTGAGATCAATAGACCTTTGGACACAAGGGATATGTTTATCAGAAAGCAAGTGAGATTGAAGGTCAGCCACAAACATAATAAACAGCAGAACAGGTTCAAAGAACCATATTGCTAATTGTTGGTTTTATCTATATTTCTATGTTTTCTGATCTTGTAGAAGTGTTTATTGCTGATTAATTAATAGCATTGGGTTGAATGTCCATAAGCCATAAGATATAGGAGCAGAATTAAGCCTTTCAGTCATTGAATCTGCTCAGCCATTCCATCATGTCTGATTTATTATCCCTCTCAACCCCATTTTCCTCTCTTCTCCCCATAACCTTTGATGCCCTGACTGATTCAGAACCTATCAATCTCTACTTTAAAAGTACACAATGACTTGGCTTCCATAGCTGTTTGTGGCAATGAATTCCACAGATTCACTACCCTCTGGCTAAAGAAATTCCTCCTCATCTCTGTTCTAAATGGACGTCCCTCTATGCTGAGGCAGTGTCCTCTGGTCCTAAACTCATCCATGATAGGAAACATCCACTCTATCTATGCCTTTCAATATTTGATAGGTTACAATCAGATTGCCCTCATTCTTCTAAACTCCAGTGAGTACAAATCTAAAGCCATCTAACACTCCTCATACATTATTCATGGAATAATTTTTGTGAACTTTCTCTAGACCTTCTACAGCACTAGCACATCTTTTCTTAGATAAGGGGCCCAAAATTGCTCATGATTCTCCAACTGCAGTCTGACTAATGCCTTATAAACCTTAGTATTACATCCTTACTCTTATAGTGTCTCAAAATGAATGCTAACATTGCATTTGCCTTCCTTACCATTGTCTCAATCTGCAAATTAACCTTTAGGGAATCCTGTACAAGGACTCACAAGTCCCTTTGCACCACTAAGTTTTGAATTTTCTCCCCATTTAGAAAATAATCTATACCTTTATCCCTTCTACCAAAATGCATGACCATACTTTCCCTTCACTATATTCCATTTGCCACTTCTTTGCCCATTCTCTCAGTCTATCTAAGTCCGTCTGCAGACACCCTGCTTCCTAAGCACTATCTGCCCCTCCAACTATCTTCATATCATCTGCAAAACTCCATCATCTAATGCGACATATAATGTGAAAAGAAGCAGTCCTAACACCGACCCCTGAGGAACATCACTAGTCACTGGCAGCCAACCAGAAAAGTTTCCTTTATTCGCACTCTTGATCTCCTGCCAGTCCGCCAATCTTCTATCCATGCTAGTATCTTTCCTGTAATACCATGGGCTCAAGTTAAGCAGCCTCATGAGTTCCACCTTGTTAAAGGCCTTCTGAAAATCCAGGTAAACAATATCCACTGACTCTCCTTTGTCTATCCTGCCTGTTATTTACTCAAAGAATTCCATCAGATTTGACGGGCAAGATTTGTCCCTGACATTCATAAGCTTACCAAACATTCAATATACATGAAAAGTTTAAATATATCATAAAATATAATTAGAAGTTAATTCCAAAAATCTCTTCTTTGGAGCGTGTCTCTCTACGACCAACGACATAGGCAGGAAGAGGGATGAGATCCTGAAGTGTGAGTTTCGGGAACTAGGCAGAAGGCTGAAGAACAGGACCTCAAGGGTGGCGTTCTCCACATTGCTGCCAGTGCTACATGACAGTGATGGTAAGAATTGGAGGAGATGGCAGTTGAATGCGTGGCTGAGGAGTTGGTGCAGGGGGCAGGGTTTTAGATTTTTGGATCATTGGGATCTCTTCCAGGGAAAGTGGGACCTGTACAGATTGGATGTGTTGCACCTGAACTCGAGGGGGAGCAATATCCTTGCAGGTAGGTCTGCTAGCATGGTTCGGGAGGGTTTAAACTAATTTACAAGGGGGTAGGACCCAAAGAGATAGAGCAGTGAAAGAAGTGCATGGAGTAAAGCCAGATCTAACATATAGAGAGGGTTTGAGGAAAGAGAAGCAGAATAAACGGTGTAAAGGTAGTAAGGTAGAAGGGCTAAAGTGCATGTACTTCAATGCAAGAAGCATCAGGAACAAAGGTGATGAACTGAGAGCTTGGATACATACATGGAATTATGATGTACTGGCCATTACAGAGACTTGGTTGGCACCAGGGAAGGAATGGATTCTCAATATTCCTGGATTTCAGTGCTTTAAAAGGGATAGAGAGTGGGGGGAAGGGGAGGAGGGGTGGCATTACCGGTCAGGGATACTATTAT
Source organism: Mobula birostris (assembly GCF_030028105.1). Taxonomy (NCBI): domain Eukaryota; kingdom Metazoa; phylum Chordata; class Chondrichthyes; order Myliobatiformes; family Myliobatidae; genus Mobula; species Mobula birostris. The sequence continues at coordinate 175,469,854 of NC_092370.1, read as the reverse complement.
AGCTACAGAAAGGGTGGGTAATGTAGCAGGATTCTCTTTTGAGTCAGTATGGGTGGAAGCCAGGAACAAGAAGGGAGGGAGTATTCTATAGGCCCCCTGGTAGCAGCAGAGATACCGAAGAGCAGATTGGGAGGCAGATTTTGGAAAGGTGCAAAAATAACAGGGTTGTTATCATGGGTGACATTAACTTCCCTAATATTGATTGGCACCTGATTAGTTCCAAGGGTTTGGACGGGGCAGAGTTTGTTAAGTGTGTCCAGGACGGATTACTGTCACAGTATGTTGACAGGCCGACTAGGGGGAATGCCATACTAGATCTAGTATTAGGTAACGAACCGGGTCAGGTCACAGATCTCTCAGTGGGTGAGCATCTGGAGGACAGTGACCACTGCTCCCTGGCCTTTAGCATTATCATGGAAAAGGATAGAATCAGAGAGGACAGGAAAATTTTTAATTGCGGAAGGGAAAATTATGAGGCTATAAAGCTAGAACTTGCGGGTGTGAATTGGGATGATGTTTTTGCAGGGAAATGTACTATGGATATGTGGTTGATGCTTAGGGATCTCTTGCAGGATGTTAGGGATAAATTTGTCCCGGTGAGGAAGATAAAGAATAGTAGGGGGAAGGAACCATGGGTGATAAGTGAGGTGGAAAATTGTCAGGTGGAAGAAGGCAGCATACATGAGGTTTAGGAAGCAAGGATCAGATAGGTCTATTGAGGAATATAGGGTAGCAAGAAAGGAGCTTAAGAAGGGGCTGAGGAGAGCAAGAAGGGGGCATGAAAAGGCCTTGGTGAGTAGGGTAAAGGAAAACTCGAAGGTAGGACCGATTAGAGATAAAGGTGAAGGCTGTGGAAGTGGGCGAGGTCCTCAATGAATACTTCTCTTCGGTATTCACCAATGAGAGGGAACTTGATGACGTTGAGGACAATACGAGTGAGGTTGATGTTCTTGAGCATGTTGATATTAAGAGAGGAGGTGTTGGAGTTGTTAAAATACATTAGGACGGATAACTCCCCGGGAACTGAAGGAATATTCCCCAGGCTGCTCCATGAGGTGAGGGAAGAGATTGCTGAGCCTCTGGCTAGGATCTTTATGTCCTCGTTGTCCACGGGAATGGTACCGGAGGATTGGAGGGAGGTGAATGTTGTCCCCTTGTTCAAAAAAAGTAGTAGGGATAGTCTGGGTAATTATAGACCAGTGAGCCTTACGTCTGTAGTGGGAAAGCTGTTGGAAAAGATTCTTAGAGATAGGATCTATGGGCATTTAGAGAAACATGGTCTGATCAGGGACAGTCAGCATGGCTTTGTGAAGGGTAGATAGTGTCTAACAAGCCTGATAGAGTTCTTTGAGGAGGTGACCAGGCATATAGCTGAGCGTAGGGCAGTGGATGTGATCTATATGGATTTTAGTAAGGGATTTGACAAGATTCCACACAGTAGGCTTATTCAGAAAGTCAGAAGGCATGGGATCCAGGGAAGTTTGGCCAGGTGAATTCAGAATTGGCTTGCCTGCAGAAGGCAGAGGGTCATGGTGGAGGGAGTACATTCGGGTTGGAGGGTTGTGACTAGTGGTGTCCCACAAGGATCAGTTCTGGGACCTCTACTTTTCGTGATTTTTATTAACGACCTGGATGTGGGGGTAGAAGGGTGGGTTGGCAAGTTTGCAGACGACACAAAGGTTGGTGGTGTTGTAGATAGTGTACAGGATTGTCAAAGATTGCAGAGAGACATTGATAGGATGCAGAAGTGGGCTGAGAAGTGGCAGATGGAGTTCAACCCAGAGAAGTGTGAGGTGGTACACTTTGGAAGGACAAACTTCAAGGCAGAATACAAAGTAAGTGGCAGGATACTTGGTAGTGTGGAGGAGCAGAGGGATCTAGGGGTACATGTCCACAGATCCCAGAAAGTTGCCTCACAGTTAGATAGGGTAGTTAAAAAAGCTTATGGGGTGTTAGCTTTCATAAGTCGAGGGATAGAGTTTAAGAGTCGCGAGGTAATGATGCAGCTCTATAAAACTCTGGTTAGGCCACACTTGGAGTACTGTGTCCATTTCTGGTCACCTCACTATAGGAAGGATGTGGAAGCATTGGAAAGGGTACAGAAGAGATTTACCAGGATGCTGCCTGGTTTAGAGAGTATGGATTACAATCAGAGATTAAGGGAGCTAGGGCTTTACTCTTTGGAGAGAAGGAGGATGAGAGGAGACATGATGGAGGTATACAAGATATTAAGAGGAATAGATAGAGTGGATAGCCAGCACCTCTTCCCCAGGGCACCACTGCTCAATACCAGAGGACATGGCTTTAAGGTAAGGGGTAGGAAGTTCAAGGGGGGATATTAGAGGAAGGTTTTTTACTCAGAGAGTGGTTGATGCGTGAAATGCACTGCCTGAGTCAGTGGTGGAGGCAGATATACTCGTGAAAATTAAGAAACTACTAGGCAGGTATATGCTGGAATTTAAGGTGAGGGGTTACATGGGAGGCAGGGTTTGAGGGTCAGCACAACATTGTGGGCTGAAGGGCCTGTACTGTGCTGTACTGTTCTATGTTCTACCTTCTAGTCCTTTCCCTCCATTGAAATAAATGCAGTATCTAAATATATGCAACTTCTAACAGGGCATGGATAAGTAGGCAGAATGCCTAAAGTTGGTGCATTACCATGCAATGTTAGAGAGCAGTTGAGAAATTGTTGGTGAGGACCACCCAAGATTTTCAATACATTCATAATCCCACCAGAGTCACAAACTTTCTAACAGTGACCTGAGGAAATGCTAGCAATGACACATGGAAACATTGGCGTTTCTTAGGAAAATTCTGACCAATAAAGTGAAATAATTATTGAACTGCAAAGATTTTTTTTCATCTAAAATATAAAAACTAGGAATCAATGTATTTTTGAGATAAACAAATGACTCAATATATGATTGGGGGTTCAACTTATGGTGGGAGCTAAGAAGGCTTATGTACGATAATGGCCTCACACCACTCCCATTTGCTTCATATTGATAGAGTCCAGGGTTTTGTGTGCTAATCTTGAGCAGCTTTGATTGTAAGATGGTAGGTTTGATTGCACAGCTGGTAGATTCATCAGTTGTGTGAGATTTGACATATTCTTTTATCTTTTTCTCACAGGAACCTTCTACATTCTCATGTTTTGTTTTAAAGGATTGCATATGGTTCCAGATTGTCATCCTGCTGTCTGCACCACTGGGCAAAACTAACTGATTTTCTTGCTGTGTTGCCATTTAAAGCTGTAGCTGTGGACAAATAATGTAATTGAACTGGCTATGTGACTTAGAGGAATGGCTTGCTGCCTGCATGAAGATGCAGGTCAAAGTGGAATACTGAGGTAGCATACAGGTACAGAAGTCACCTCACAAGTCTTCCACCTTTAATCTTGTCTGCTCTAATACTTTTCAGAGGTATACTGTACACTCACATCCTTTAAGTCTATGTAATTAACATGTCTCCCTCACCATTTAAAACCTCCAAATTTCCTTACTGACAAGCAACACACACAAAATGCTGGATAAACCCAGCAGGCCAGGTAGCATCTATAGAAAGGAAGTACAGTCGACATTTCTGTCCGAGACCCTTCGGCAGGACTGAAGAAAAAGAGATGAGGAATAGATATAAAAGGTGGGGGAGGGAAGAGAGAAACACAAGGTGATAGGTGAAACAGGGAGGGGGAGGGATGATGTAAAGTGCTGGGAAGTTGATTGGTGAAAGTGGTACAGGGTTGAAGAAGGGGGAGACCAATACAAAAGAACAGGAAGCTATGGAAGGAAGAAACGTGGGGAGGGCCATCAGAGAGAGGTGATGGGCAGGCAAGGAGATAAGGTGAGAGAGGGAAAAGGGGATGGTAATGGTGAGGGGGGGGGGCATTACCGGAAGTTCAAGAAATCAATGTTCATGCCATCACCTTGTGTTTCTCTCTTCCCTTCTCCCACCTTTCATATCTACTCCTCATCTATTTTTCTCCGGTCCCGCTGAAGGGTCTCGGCCCGAAACATCGACTATACTTTCTTGTCTAGATACTGCCTGGCCTGTAAGTTCCTCCAGATTTTGTGTGTGTTGCTTGGATTTCCAGCATCTACAGATTTTCTCTTGTTTAAAATTTCCTTACTCTTTGCTTTGGAAAATTTATATTTCATAAATTATTAACAAGCTATCTTCAGCTGCCGAGAAAATGATCCTGTCAATAATCTGCTCAATCCCTTCCTAGTTTTCAGCATCTCATTTACAGTCTTTCATCTCAGCAACTGCCACAGGCCTTTTGGAATCTCACATCTGACAAGTGCATGTGTGATGCTTTTCACTCATAGCAATCTGTGTTTTGTCTGAGTTCCACCACATGATGCTTTTTTTATATTTCTCTGGTTTTACACTAAAAAGGAAACAAATGCATTAATTCTAGGGTTACAATTTAGATCCAGAGGTTGGAATTATTTAATTATACCAAAATGTAATTCACATTTATACAGGGAGCTGTATCTTGACCTTAAGGCTTGATGATTGGTGAGCTAATGCGTTGGTGCTTGACATCAACAAATGATCCGATTATTCAGTACCTTTCCTTCGAAAAATAAATCTTGGGTTGGGAAAGTAATAACCAAGGATAAATATATATTGACAGTATTTAGTGCCTAGTCAAAGCAAGAGAGATTGAACAATATAAACTCATCAAACAATCAGAGAGAATCTTGTTCTCACAAAAGGCATTCACTCACTGATAGATTAAAAATAACAAGCAACTTATCTGTAGTGATTTTCATTCAATTTTAACCCAGGCAACCTGTTCATAGTCTATACCTTCACAGCATGGTCTGGGTCAATTTTGACCCGGCCCAAGAATCCCCTCATAACAAGTGTCTATACCAAATTTTGAACCACAGATCTATTTTGAATGTACTAGACAACCGGGTGACCTGTTGGGGCACCCTTTGAGAGCAAGGTAGTGCAGTCTGATGTGACCAGAATGAACATTAAATTTTCCTGAATGCTATTGCTATTGCTTTGCTTTGGAAATTAAAGAAGAAAAACTCAGTTTATTAAAGAAGACGCGTAGCAAGACAAATATAGTTCCTCCTCGTTTAATGAAGGATACTTCTGGTTGATCTGCCATCCTTCAAGAAGACTATAATGTTTTCATTTCTTTTTCCCCGGCTTAAAGCCACATACAGCTGACCATACTGGAATACCGGTTTCTCCAGCTAAATCAACACATTCTCCATGGTTTGGCCTTGCACCTTATGTATAGTCATAGCAAAGCATGACTGTATCGGGAACTGGCTCCGCTGAAGAGGGACATCTTCCCGCTCTGATAAACTGAGGGTAATTCTTGGGATCATGACAATGTCATTTTTGAACACACCAATGTTTATCTTTGCTACTATGAAATTGTCGTGCAGTTCTTCCACCATCATTTGCGTTCCATTGCAAAGCCTTGGTGGATCCAAGTTCCTCATTGAAATGATGGAAGATCCCCTCTTCAATTCCAGTTTATGTGGTGGCAATCCAGAGAGTTTGACTGAATCAAGGAATTCTGTTGGAAAATGAGTGGCGTTAGCTCCTTCACCTAAGGTATTGAAGAAACAATATTCTTTCATGATTCCTGGGAAGCGTTTAATGCATGTGAAGTTTATTTTTCGCATCATTTCATTCAGAGGAACCAAGATAGAATTCCTCGAGAACAGTTCTGCAGGATTGTTGAATGTAGGGTAGATGAAATCAATACATTCTTCCATAGTTTTTGCTGGCAGAATCATATCTGCAGGTACTTCGATTTCGTGGTTTTCATTTTTCTCAATCTTGTCTTCTCCAACATCCAATAAGAACTCAGAATATTGTCCTCCTCCCTCATTCAATCACATGTTTCTCTTCAATTGAAACTTGATGAAGCTTCTCCAGAAGTAGGGTTTTTTAATGCATGAATTCTCCACATCAGCATCATTTCCTCGTTTCACAACTGCTAGAAGCTGATGGAAATCGCCACAGCAAATGGTTAAAATATCCCCGAAGGCCTCATTCTTGCTGCATACATCATGAAGAGTCCGGTCCATGGATTCGAAGCTCTCTCTCCTAATCATGGGGCACTCATCCCAGACAATAAGCTTCGCAGTTCGGAGTAAATTTGCAGTAGTGGTATTTTTACTGATGTTACAAACGGCACCTTCATTGACCTTGAGGGGTATCTTGAATCTTGAATGCGCTGTCCTACCATCAGGCATCAATGTTGCTGCAATACCGGACGATGCCACAGCAATAGCAACACCTCCACCTCCCCTAACTTTAGCAAGGATCAAGTTGATGATAAATGTCTTGCCCGTTCCTCCTGGTGCATCAGCGAAAATTATTGAAGAGAGATTCCTTTCCAAGCAGTTGCACATATATTCATTTCCTTCTCTTTGCTCATTATTCAATAGGGACTCCTTCTGTGAAACAAATTCCTGCTGTTCGTCTCTGTTGTATTGTAGTTCACACAATAATTCCAGATTGCCAGAGCGATGGGACTCTGAAATTATTTGCAAATCACCTCCACGTTCTTTCAACACAATGTGCTGTGATCCTGCTTCAGGTTCGGTGCTGTTCGGTATAATGACAGTGACTTTGTTGGCAATTTGTGCATTAAATCTTCTGTCATGTTCAAATGCCGGTCTCCGGTCAGGATCAATGACAATGGACGCCTCTGGCATGCCTTGAATTTATTCTTTTGCAAGTTGAAGGCATGTAATGTACGGGTTTCGTTGTCGTAGTAGGTTTTCCAATAATTCAACAATCTCACATTGAATTCCATCATTCTGTAGTATCCCCATTCTCAATTCTACGCTGTCTTGAGGATCCATGAAGTAAATTTGAAGGATTTGGGCTTGTTGGGTGGGGTCTGGCATTAAATGTCCGATGTAATGATGGATTTGGCCTTGAATAATCACAGAAGGATTCCATTCCATTCCTTGTTGGAAGGACTTCTTTGGCACCAAAGGATGTCATTTGGAAGAGGCAATTGTATTGTCTGATGTTCTTCCTGAACTCGTTTGCAATAGGTTCATCATTGCTGTATAAATTGAGGAGTTCATTGGGTAGAGGTTGAAAATTGCCTATCCTGATCTTTCCCTTCATACAGCAGAAATTTGTGATTTCTCCAGTGAATAGGAAAGCATGACATTGAGGGCATACTCTGGTCATTGTACCAACATCAGTAGAAATGTTACGGCGTGCAAGTCGTGCATTTTGCCTTGCTCTTTCTCTGTCGAGGTATTGTCGTTGAAAGCGGGCATTGTCGTCTGCAGCAACTCCTGCAATAATTACTCTTTGCCACATATTCTTGAGTCGATCTTTCCTCTTCTCCTCTGTCTCTTCCTCTCTCTTCTTTCTGTGCCTGCCTTTGCCATTCTGGAGACACGCAGCTCTTTCATCCCCTGTTCCTTCATCTCTTATGCCGTTTGTTCTTTGACTTTGATCCTGGAGATGTGTATTTCTCAGCTCCTTTGTCTCTTCCTCTCTCCTCCTTCTATGTCAGTTGTTGTCATTCTGGAGACGTGCAGCCCTTTCATCCTTCGTCTCTTCATCTCTTCTACCATTTGTTCTTTCCCTCTGATCCTGGAGTCGCGCAGCCCTGGCCTGATCCGATTCTTGTTCTTTCCTCCTTCTGTGCCTATTGTTGTCATTTTGGAGACGTGCATGCCTCTCCTACTCTGTCTCTTCTTCTCTCATCTTTTTTGTCCTGACTTTTTGATCCTAGAGTTGTGCAGCCCTGGCCTCATCCGATTCTTGTTCTCTCCCTCTCCTTGTCACTTCCTGATGATGTGTGGCGTAATCTCTTATGTCCCCCTTCTCTTTCCACGCGGCATAATTAGGCTGACCATATTTTTTTCACCTTAATGCTAGATAGAAGATACGAAGCAGTAACACCAAAGCCTCCAGGGTGCTGATTTCTTTTGATGATGTAGTTGGCCCTCTCCTAAATGGACGTGATATAGTCACCACTGTCCTTTGACTGCAGCAAAGGGTTTGATGGGTGTTTCGAAGTACTTCATTACAATAAGATTTAATTATCTCTTATTGATGGGTTGCAGCTTGATCTGTCCCAATCCTGCTCATGCTGATGGTGATTAGCAGAATGTGACTGCTCGAAATAGAGCTGCCCTGCCCTTTTGCTGCAGTTGGTGTCACTGCTGTGAGCATCGTGAGGCGCTGCTGAGGCTGGCTGTGCACATGCGTCGTGGTGTCGCGTTGCGGTTTCTACGGAAGCTGGAATCGGGTGTGGAAAGTGGGGCCTGTTGACGAGTGAGCAATTTTATACAAATAATACCCCACCCTGACCTATATGAATATAACCCTGACCTTTCCATGCATTCTGCAAGTTAGCACATTTTATGTCCATTTAGTCAAAAGAAGTGCCACTGCAATGCACTGTTTGAGCTAATTTGAAGGTACAAACAGACAAATCGACGAACAGATAAACAGAATGAGAATTTTAGTAATGTATAGATAAATAGCCTATCTGACATTAAATAAGTGGGTGATTAATCCTTGATTAATGTTTCAGAGATCTAAAATCCATTTCAATAGATACGGGTCAAATTTGACCGGGAACAGCCTCAATGTACATTAATCCTTAATTAACGTTTCAGAGATTTAATATCCATTTCAATAGATATGGGTCAAATTTGACCCAAAACAGCCTCAATGTACAAAACTTTGTAACACCTGTACAAAAGTATAAAATTTTTAAATACTTTCATTTTTGCACATTTTGGGTTACTTTAGGAAAAGTCATCAAACTTCGGCTAAAAAAATGGCATTTAGGGTGTTTTTACTGTTGTCAAATATCAAAATGGGTCAAATTTGACCCGAACTGTATGTAAGGGTTAAATATGATATTAATTTCCTTCCGTTGGCCCAATCCATGCATGAAGCAGTTTGAGGTTTATACAGGACTTTTGCGCCTTTTCTAGCAATGTCAATTATGTTGTTGATGTCAAATTAAATAAAGACCAATGAATCACTGACACTACGCTTAAAGATTTTCACTCAAAAATATTCGATAATGTCAATGATCTCTGAATATAATATAATATATGTCAATGATCTCTGAATATAATATAATCAGGAAGAATGATGTCACTGAGCACCAAATGTTCTCGTTATATATATTCATTAGCTATAATGCATGTGTTCCTGGTTCAAATGCATTGAACTGAACACAGGCTCAAATACCAGCAAATTATTTCAAATCACAAAATGACATGAGGATTTAATGCATTTAAAATGTATAAGTCAGTTTATTGTACCTGAAACTTCACGACATGTGTCTAATTCAGAATACTTCTTCAAAATTGTCACAAAGTAACTCTTCAATACGTAGGGAAGGTATTAGTTGTTTTATGTGGGTTGTTTTAAAATGAAGTCTGAACTTTTAATTGTTAAGTGTTAACTTCTGCAGCTTGGCTTTTGGCATCAACTGACAACAATAATATTCAAAATCCTTCTCAGGCTATTTGAATCTACTGTACCTGGTGCTCCTGGCGTGTCCTTCAGAATATTGGTGAGACATGACATAGATTGGGAGACCGCTTTGCCAAGCACCTACACTCCGTCTGCCAGAAAACACAGGATCTCCCAGTGGCCACCCATTTTAATTCCACTTCCCATTCCCATTCTGACATATTAGCCCATGGCCTCCTCTACTGTTGCGATGAGGCCACATTCACGTTGGAGGAGCAACACCCTATAGTCCGTCTAGGTAGACTCTAACCTGATGGCATGAACATCAATTTCTCAAACTTCCATTACTGCCTCCTCCTCATCCCTTCACCATTCCCCATTCCCTTCTCCCTCTCCCACCTTATCTCCTTACAGGCCCATCACCTCCCTCTGGTGCTCCTCCCCCTTTTCTTTCTTCCATGGGTTTCTATCCTCTCCTGTCAGATTCCGCCTTCTCCAGCCCTGTATCTCTTCCACCAATCAACTTCCCAGCTCTTTACTTCACCACCACCCCCCAACCGGTTTCACTTATCACCTTGTGTTTCTTCCTCTTCTCCCCCTACCTTCTAACTCTGATGTCTCATCTTTTTTTCTCCAGTCCTGATGAAGAGTATTGGCTGGAAAAGTCAATGATACTCTTTTCCATAGATGCTGCCTGGCCTGCTGAGTTCCTCCAGCATTTTGTGTGTTGTTTCAGCAGAAAATCTGTTGGTTTTATGACTGTATCTGCTACATTTCTGTTCTGTCACACATACCTGGTATGTACTGATGTACTACTGACAGTTCAATTCACACCTTACTTAATTTTACAGTGCAAATGACTTAAATCTGACAGTTGGCTTTTCCCCCCAAATAATATCAGCTTTAGTCAGAGACATTGTGGACTATCAAATGGGGAATGTTTTAAATTAAATCAGAAGTGTTAAGGAAGCAGTGGGGGACTTTCTCACATTATGCTGGAATCTAGGAAACCATTCAAAGCAAGTGTAAATGGTGATTTCTTAAGATCCCTTTGTGCTGTGAAGGAAAGTTGAGTCTAAAGGGAATATTTGGTAGCTTCATTTCTGCAAGAATTCTTGAAATAGCACATAGGATGGCATACTTCCAGCTATTCTGCAATGTTACAGCATTCAACAGCTCTCAAAAATATAAGAGCCTGATGAAAATATAATCATGACCTTGACTAATTTACTATCACAGTTCCTACCTGCTTCAAAAGGGTGTCAATCATTCCAGAACCCAAGAAGAGCAGGGTGAGATGCCCCAGCCATTATCACCCAGCGGCACTCACATAAGACCAAAAAATATAGGAGAAGAATTAGGCCATTTGGCCCATTGAGTCCGCTCCACTATTTCGTCATGCCTGATCTAATTTTTCTCTCAGCCCTAGTCTCCTTCATTTTTCCCTGTATCCCTTCATGCCCTGACCAATCAAGAATCTATCAACCTCTGCCTTAAATATAGATAAACACTTGGCCTCCACAGCTGCCTGTGGTGTCACATCTACTGTGATGAAGTGCTTTGATAGGATGGACATGGCCAGAATCAACTACTGTCTAAGCAAGGGCCTGGATCCACTGCTATTTGTCTATAAGCACAACAGGTCTATAACAGATGCAATCTCACTGGCTTTCCACTTGGCCTTGGATCACCTAGACAATAGTAATTCCTATGTCAGACTGCTGTTTATTGATTACAGCTCAGCATTCAACATGATTATACCTTCAGTTCTAATAAATAAGCTCCAAAACCTGGGGTTCCGTACCTGCCTCTGCAACTGGATCCTTGACCAAGAACACACAGTCTGTGCAGATCAGAAATATCTCCTCCTTGCTGACAATCAGCACTGGCACACCTCAAGGGTGTGTGCTTAGCCCACTGCTTGGCTCTCTCTACCTATCTTTTGGGGGGAATTGGTATGCCACCAAAGGCACTTGCAAATTTCTACAGTTGTACTGTGGAGAACATTCTAACTGGTTGCATCACCATCAACACAACACACTGCTTGCTCCTTGGCTGCTGAATGGCATACGTGTACTATGGCAGAAATCAGAGATATTTCACACTCTTAACATTCAACTAGTGTGGAGCCAGAGGCAGCAAAACTCTGTCATGTGTTTTAAATCTGCTTCAGACCACTGTTTCAGTTCCAGTTGAGCCACTGCACCAGATCAAAAGGTGATGACTGAGAAACAAGGATGATCAATTGAAATATTGCTCATGGCATTGATGCACAGTCCATTAATACATGAACATAATACATGACACATGAAGTGATATTATGAAAACCAATCTGCCAAACGTAATATAGCAGACCACACTTTCACTGCCTAAAGGAGCTTTGCAAAGCTCACTAGAGTAGTTGTTAAACTTTTCAGTAGTCATTGCATGATTGTGTGGCTAGATTCTACTGTAATGCCATCTATAAGTTTGCATATGATGTTACTTTAGTGGGCCATATCTCAAATGACAATGAGTCAGAGTACAGGAGAGAGATAGAGAGCTTAATAAAATGGTGTCATGACAACAATCTTTCTCCTAATATCAGCAAAACAAAAGCGCTTGCCATTGACTTTAGGAAGCAGTGGTGCACATGCTCCAGTTTACATCACATTGAGAGCTTCAAGTTCCTAGGAGTGAACATCACCAATTCTCTCATAGTCCAACCATATACTGTAGAAACTACACTGAAGAAAGTTTTCCAGCATCCCTGCTTCTTTAGGAGGCTAAAGAAATTTGGCATGTCCCCTTTGACCCTAACTGAGTTTTATAAATGCAGCACAGAAAGCATCCTATATGGATACATCACAGATTGGTGTGGCAATTGCTCTGCCTGCAACCTCAAGAAACTGCAGGGAATTGTGGATACAGTTTAGTATAACACAGAAATTCCCCTCCCCTCCATGGACTCTATCTATACTCTTGCGGCTTCAGTAAAGAAACCAGCATAATCAAAGGTCCCACCCACCTCAGACATTCTCTTTCTCCACTCTCCCATCGGGCAGAAGATACAAATGGCCAAAAGCATGTATACCAGACTCAAGCACAGTCTCTATTCTGTTGTTTTAAGACTATTGAATGACACAATAATTCAATAGTACGATAAGATGGACCTTTGACTGCATAATCTAAGTAACTATAAACCTGCACCTATTGTTTACCTGCACTGCATTTTCTCTGTAGCAGTTACACTTTAGTCTACATTCTGTTGTTGTCGTACCTTGTACACAATACACTGTGATCTGTATGAACAGTATGAAAGACAAGGTTTTTGCTGTACCTCTGTACATGTGACAACAATGAACCAATTCCAATTCCAGCAACTTCTGATATACAAGAACTAATATCTTACAAGGCTGTGCTAGAATCAACAGAAGGCTCTGTGACTTGATTTCAAATTTGTGATCATCAGCTCAGAGACCAGCATTGGAAATAGTGGAATGTACAGGGTTGGGCCTACAAGTGGTATGACACCTAATATGTGGTCTGAAGTTTGTTGGGAGTAAAGTTAGCAGTAATATCAGCTTGTTAAAGGGCAAGAGGACAAGGTCACACAAGGGTTGTGTGACAGAGCACCCAGATGAAGGGACAACAGAGAAAAAAAGATAAATATCTATAGTGAAATGCTTAATACATTGAGAAATACTTTATTTCACTCTGTCAGGTGGCTTGAAGGATTTCAGCCCCAACTAGGCACAGGACTAGAGGCTATACTTTCCAAAATGCACGGGAATACAATTTCATTAGTGGAGTAGGCAACAGCTTACTTAATGGAAAGGATGGTGTGAGTACTTTCATTGGAAGATCTGTAGTTGTTTGAGGTGGTTCACCTTAACCTACTCAAGAGCAATCAGAGATGGGCAGTAATTGCTAGATTTGATAGTACATTGTTTGCAATCCATGAAAATTCCCTGAGTTACGGACACGTTCCAGAGGTTTGAGATTCAGAAACTGACAGATACATTTTCACTATTACAGAAAAGAGAGAGTCAGAAAACAGGAAACTGCTGGCTGGATTACCTATCAACTGTCATTGGAAAAATGCTGGATGCCGCTATTAAGCAGCAGGATGTTAGGAAATCATAAGGGCCATCATGTTTTCGTGAAAGCAAATTCATGTTCAACAAATTTGCTGCTCTTCAAATTTGAGATATAACAAATATTGTAGACTGGTACATGATATGTATTTGGATTTTGAGAAGACATTTAATTAGATGCCACATGAAAGGCAACTGTGCAAAATAATGGCACTCAGGGTGGAGAGGTAATATATTGGCATGGATAAGGACTGACTTACTAAAAGGAAACAGGGCCATTTTTGCACTGGAAGTCAGCAATAGTGGGGATCCATGCTGATACCTTAACTAGCTACAATTTACATTAATGTCTTGGATGAAGGAACTGAGTCTACTATAGCCATGCTTGTTTAGGAGACAAAGACATGGGGTAAGCAAGTTCTGGGGAGGACACAAAGACTCTTCAAAAGGATAAAAATTGGCTAACTGAGAGAGCAAGAGGATGCTGGATACAATGTTGAAAAATGGGAGATGATCCACTTTGTTACAGATGAAGTAAATTGTTACATATGAACTAAGATAAAAACAAAATTAGTACCTCTGGTATCTGCTGCAGAATACAAATTAATAAATAATCAAACACCAAAGATTTTTTGTCATATATCTCATCAGAATTTCATTGTGATCAAATCTAAGGATCTCCCACTACAAAATTTTGAAGTCACTTTAAAAGACAAATTAGACCAAGGCCCCAGAAGTCTCAAGATGCAATGAGAGCTCTGAATAAAAAAAATACTTTTTTCTCTCTTTGTATTGGAAGTACATATACTCATAGGTCACCTTACTCAAACCTATTAATTACTAAAGAATGAATATCATCTGTCTTAGAGGGCCTATTAGCACTCAGAGACAAAGGACACAGATTGGTAATATGATGAATGCATAAACAGCTTTTAAATTCTTTTGGAGATAATAATAGCAATAAAATTATTTAAATTAAGCAGCAAACAAGTAAAATAATGAAAGGTTCCTTTTACTGCTTTCAAAGAAGTGCATTTGAAGTTAATCATCAAGTTTCCCTTGTGAATGAATATCCCATCTTGATATTAATTGCAATGAAACTTCTATGGAATTTCAATTAAAATGCTGTCCTTTAACTGTCTGCTGCATCAGGGCAATTTAAATAATAACATTTTAGATGATCACTAATGGAACTTGGAGGTATAACAGAGAGGACTCTCACTTGTTTTTTTTCTTCATATAACACTTACCACCCCACAGTCCTATGGCGAGGTTAAAATATATAATGTCTCACAAATACAGTAACTCAATTATTTGCATTAAAGTCAAACTCAAGTGTGTATAATCTAACCACCTTTGCCTCACTGTTCAAGTAACAGGGTTACTGGTTAGCAGGTCAGGAATCAGAACTTTGGTTCCTTTTTATTGTTGCAAATCTACCCAGTCTGGGCTCTCAAGGGTAAGTATGCAAGGAATCATTGAAAATTAGGCAGGTAAGATAGGAATCATACTGTGGTTTGAAGAACATCTCCCAATAGCTGGGAGCTTTATTTTCCTACAAGTACTTTTTATTATATAAATATGCCTCATGAAATATGCTCAGGAAGCTTCAATATGCTGAGCTTGTTATAAATGTATGTGCAGAATTCCATTTTCTTAATTCATAATGGATATTTACATACTCTTTTGCAGCTGCTCTTCTCTATTCAGCTGAATGAAATCACGTCTTCTTCCACTCAATATTACTTGCTGGGAAACTATATTAAATTTGTGCCCCACCTATGAGTCCCTAGGGAAGACTGACCAGCAAGTTCACCTTTGGGAAGGAATTCCAAACTAATGGCATTTAAGCAGAGACATGCTGGCAAGTCCTGAGCCAAGCAAAATCTGGTGCAAAGCATTTTGATATCTTTTGAGGCAATTAGTTATATTATTTTGTTTGTTTTGTTTCCCCCTCACTAAGGATTTTCAGGAGTGCAAGTGATAATGAAGAGTGATTAATTAGCACACATCAAAGTTGCTGGTGAACGCAACAGGCCGGGCAGCATCTCTAGGAAGAGGTACAGTCGATGTTTCGGGCCGAGACCCTTCGTCAGGACTAACTGAAGGAAGAACTAGTCAGAGATTTGAAAGTGGGAGGGGGAGGGGGAGATCCGAAATGATAGGAGAAGACAGGAGGGGCAGGGATGGAGCCAAGAGCTGGACAGGTGATTGGCAAAAGGGATATGAGAGGATCATGGGACAGGAGGCCCAGGTAGAAGGAAAAGGGGGGGGGGGGGAACCCAGAGGATGGGCAAGGGGTACAGTCAGAGGGAGAAAAAGGAGAGAGAGAGAAAGAATCTGTGTATAGAAATACATAACGGATGGGGCACGAGGGGGAGGTGGGACATCAGCAGAAGTTAGAGAAGTCAATGTTCATGTCATCAGGCTGGAGGCTACCCAGACGGACTATGAGGTGCTGTTCCTCCAACCTGAGTGTGGCCCCATCTTTACAGCAGAGGAGGCCGTGGATAGACATATCAGAATGGGAATGGGATGTGGAATTAAAATGTGTGGCCACTGGGAGATCCTGCTTTCTCTGGTGGACAGAGCATAGGTGTTCAGTAAAACGATCTCCCAGTCTGCGTCGGGTCTCGCCAATACATAGAAGGCCACTTCGGGAGCACTGGACGCAGTATATCACCGCAGCCGACTCACAGGTGAAGTGTCGCCTCACCTGGAAGGACTGTCTGGGGCCCTGAATGGTGGTAAGGGAGGAAGTGTAAGGGCATGTGTAGCACTTGTTCCGCTTACATGTGCTCACACATTTTAATTCCACATCCCATTCCCATTCACCTGTCCAGCTCTTGGCTCCATCCCTCCCCCTCCTGGCTTCTCCTATCATTTTGGACCTCCCCCTCCCCCTCCCACTTTCAAATCTCTTACTAGCTCTTCCTTCAGTTAGTCCTGATGAAGGGTCTCGGCCCGAAACGTCGACTGTACCTCTTCCTAGAGATGCTGCCTGGCCTGCTGCGTTCACCAGCAACTTTGACGTGTGTTGCTTGAATTTCCAGCATCTGCAGAATTCCTCGTGTTTCAGTAATTAATTAGTATTCTTTCAGGAAAATAAGATATTCACAGTATATTAATCTACATAGTGTATTTAATATAGGAAGCAATTCTACTACTTTGAGGCTCCCAGTGAATGCCTTTTCACTACACCGCAGTCAAGAACAATTTTTTTGATAAAGAATTCCTTAAGTTCCAACGGATTTCTTACTTGTATCAGGATACAGCAGAGAAGTGAGATAGATAGTAGTTATGACAAATACTTTTGGTGGGAACAGATGAAATATTATTTTCAAAACAGATACATTAGTAAAAGATAAATGCTTTATTCCAGTATTGGGGAGAGTGGAAACTCCACCCTAGATATAAAACATTAAGTATGAAAGACTTAAGTTAGAAAATGTTTGATGCTGGGTTTAAAGTATAAAAGTGGTGCAAGCTATAAAACAACTCTAAATGAACAAACCACTGCATATCATTTACCATAAAATAAAATTATTTAAATTGTAAAGTTTCTCATTGAAAACCCAATAAACTATTGTTAAAAATGAGAGGTGAAAAACATACTTTATAATTCAAATTACCTGCAAGTTCTGAATAGACCAAAGAAGAATATGTTTTTTCAGTAGATTCTGGGAAAATTTCATGTTTGGATTGTTTTATAGAGCAAACTCCCAAGAAATAGCCATTGGCAATTTACTTTGATCTGAAGCTAAATACACCTGTAAATAAAACCAAAAATGTAACACTAAAAAAACTCTAAACTAATAGCCCCTGTAGAGATGGGTGGGTTCGTGCTTTGCAGAGCTTGAAGACTGAAGTATTAATATCATTAAGGATGCATTTTTTCTTCATTTTATATCTCATCTTCCATAAACTGCAAGAATTCAACAAAGCACAGATGCCTTGTCATCAATGCTTGGATGAAAAAGTTCTAGATGAGAGAATGCCGATGGCTATTATTTATATAAGTTTGAGAAGCCATTTGATAAAATACCTCATTGGAGAATGCTAATTAAAGTTAATATTCTTGAAATGAAGTTAATTTATAGATCTGGCTAAGCAGGAGTCACTAAGTAAGGGTAATAAGCATGTGCTCAAACTGGGAGGATGTGATCAGTGATCGTGTTCCATTATCGGGTTAGAACTAGCAGCATTTGTAAATGACTTAAGATGTTGGTTTACAATGGAAAGTGTGTAATGAAACTAAGATTGGTAGTATTATAGCAATACAAACATAAATACTGAATTACAAAGTGATAATAAAAATAAAACAAATGGGCAAAGCGGGCAAATGGATTTGAAAGCAGACAAAGTAGAAGCTATCTACTTTGAAACTAATCTGTATATGGTCTGAGTGATAATGACCCAACAATGGAAATCTAAAACATATTTTAGATGTTGGGTGAGGTTCTTGTACATAATCAAAATGTCATGGATATATACAGAAAACAGTCAAAGTTGCTGCTGGAATGCCTTTTTATCTAGAGAACTGGAATATAAATAGCTCATTGGAACAATGTTCAAGTTAGTCCATATTCTCTTTCATCCTTAGACACAATCATCCCATCCAAACCCATCATTAAGTTCAAAACCTGGGGCCCTGTACATCCTTTTGTAACTGGATACTTGACTTCCTCATTTGCGGAGTTCAATCATTGATGACGGATATCAACATCTCCTTCTTGCTGACTATTAATACAGATACATCTCAAGGCTGCCTGCTTAGCCACATGCTCTACTCTCTATACACACGTAACTGCGGAGCTAGGCACATCTCAAATGCCATCTTCAAATTGGCCAATACCACCACTGCTGTTGGACAAACAGCTTACTGGAGTAAGAAAGGACATCTGGCTCATCATCAGCAAAACTACAGAACTGATTGTTGACTTCAGAAAGGGGAAGGAGGATGAACGTACTAGTTTACATTGGGGGATCAGCAGTGGAGAGAGTCAGCAGATTTAAATCCCTGGGCATGAGCGCAATATTCCTGAACAATGAATGAATATTGGACGATCTGTCCTGTGCTCAGCTCATAAATGCAATCATAAGGAATGCACACAAGTGTCTTTACTTTCTTAGGAAGTTAAGGAGGTTTGGCTTGTCATTGAACACTCTAAGCAAACTTTGACAGATGTATTGTTGAAAGTATCCTGAGTAGCTGCATCATGTACAGCACTTTGTATATGAGGAACATAAGAAGCTGCAAAAAGAAGTGAGCTCTGCCCAATATATCATGGCACATCCCTTCCCACCCTTGGTAATATCTACAGGAGGTGCTGCCTCAAGATAGCAACGTCCTTCATCAAAGATCCTCACCATCCGAGCCATGCCACCTTTTAGCAGCTGTCATCAGGCAGGAGGTTCAGAAGCCTGGGAACAGTATCTAATCCCTAAACCAACGGCAAAACCCTATTCCCTACCGTTACACTAAAATTCCCTACTGTTCCTCTTTTATTGTAACTACTTTCTTGTAAAAATGATGTAAAATTTATGTTTTAAGTTACGTTTCAGGGAATAAGTAATTTACATCTATTTTTACGTTCAGCATGTAGATGAAGAGTTTCCCACATTGCGAGTTGTTTGGGTTACTTGTTGTCACTTTTTATAGTAATATCCAGAAGGGTTAATGAATGGGTAGGACAAGTATGCTTGCAGAGCGAGCACCTTTGGCCATATCCTTAACATCAAGTGACGGAAGTTGTGTTATACATATATGTAAATGCCATACTTTCAATTTCTTATCCTGATATAGGTCTCAAGATCAATGGCATATGGAAATTGTTTGCTGTTCCCTGTTGGGGTGGCAAGGTAGCATAGCGGTTAGCCTAACACTTTACAGCAAGAGCAGCCCATATTCAATTCCTGCTGCCGTCTGTAAGGAGTTCGTGATTGCATGGATTTCCTTCGGGTATTCCAGTTTCCTCCCACACTCCAAAGGCGTACAGGTTAGTAGGTTAATCGGTCATACGGGTATAATTGGGCTCGTTAGGCCAGAAGGGCCTGTTACCTGTGCTCTAAATAAAAATTATTCTCAGATACTCTGATTTTTTTGTGTCATCTTTTGTCATGGAAACAAACTCGAGGAGATGGACTTGTACAGATTTAGCAGGAAGGCTTACAGTACAAATTAGTGCCTTAGATGTTGCTGCTTGTCTTAGGTACCTGGAGCTGCTTCTTGGTATATCTACAGTACATCCTCAGAGGGCAGATTTTTACCATGTGCTACATTACCAATTCCAAGAAAATTTAATTTTAAGTGTTCAGTTGAAAAATGCCATGTTCTATGAATAAAGAAGGCTTTGAAAATCACCAGATTAGTTTGCATTCCTACAGGAAATGGAAATTGCAGAATGAAAAATATTCAATAGTCAGAGGATTAATGCTTTAATTATAAAAAAAATGACTTATTATTGACATACATCTTGAATTAAATTACATAAAATCATCCATACTAATTGTATTAATGGAGCAATGAACCACAGACCTGGACTAAGGATCTTAAGACACAAATTCAAATCTCTCTACAGCCTCAGGAGAATTAAAATTCAAATTTAAGCAAGTAATTAAATAAATATATAATAAAATGCAAATATCTAACAACGAATGTGAAACTTAAGGATTTTTGTGGAAACCTATCTGGTTCATAATGCCCTATTGGAAATTTTCTGTTCTTTCACAGCTGCACCTACATCAGACAGAAAAACAAATATAAAAACTGCAGATGCTGGAAACTGGAAACAAAAATCAAAGGTGCTGGAAACAGACAGCAGATCAGCAGGAAAGATTAACAGTTAATTCCAGAAATGGAAGACAGAGAAAATCATATTAGATTTCAATAGGAATGAAGATGGAGAACAGAACAAAAGGAACATATTTGAAAGGGCAAGTGCAAATGGGTTTATGAGGGCAGTTATCATCACATTATGCTTCTTTGTCTGTGTCATGCGTTGTAAATGGTGAGGTGTGGGGTATGCCCAGCAGGCCAAGATATAAGAGAAAAACTGAACTAGAATGATGATATTCTGAGACATTCGGAAAGAAAGGCTAAAATACTTTGTACAAAAAACTGGAGGATTTAGCAATGAGTCCTGAAGGCTGTAATATGGAAGATGAGGTGATGCTTCTCAAGCTTGTAACAGTGCAGGCAGCCACAAACCAAAAGGCCAAAATAGGAGTGAGGTGGTGACTTAAAGTAGCAGGCAATCTATGTTTTGTCCAGTGTATGAGAGACCACATTGTGAACACCAAATGTAGTACACTAAGAAGTAGAAGTGAATTACTGTTCCACATATATATGATTCATGACAATACATCCGATACTTATCTGACTTGGAATGGACTAGTACTACAACATGCAGTTTAAAAAGGAGGTTTACCACAACAGGGCATTTCAGGATAAGCAATAAATACAGGCCTTTTCAGTGACATTCTAATTCAGTAAATAAATAAAACAAATTTAAATTCATTCAAATACAACCTTATGTATGGGCTTTTTTCCATTGAGATTTGGTGAGACTAGAACTAGGGGATATGGATTAAGGATGAATGGAGAAATATTTAATGGGAATATGATTCTATGTTTCTATTCAGCGCAGGTAAACAGCTTCTCTCCCATGTGAACCAGCCAGTGTCCCTGTAGGGTGGATGAGTGTGTAAATCCCTTCCCACATACAGAGCAGGTGAATGGCCTCTCCCCAGTGCGAACTCACTGATGTACTTTCAAGCCAGATGATCGAGTGAACTCCTTTCCACAGTCTGAGCAGATGAATGGTTTCTCCCCAGTGTGAACTAACTGGTGTCTCAGTAGATGAAATAAAAGAGCGACTCTTTTCCCACAGTCTGAGCAAATGAATGGTTTCTCCCCAGTGTGAAAGCACTCATGTGCATTCAGTTCAGATGACCGAATAAATCCCTTCCCACAGTCCGAGCAGGAGTACAGCCTCTCAAAAAAAAAGAAAAAGATAAAAAAAGTCTACAAGTATGTGAAGAGCAAGGGGATAAGACGTGAGAGAATAGGACCCATCAAGTGTGACAGTGGAAAAGTGTGTATGGAACCAGAGGAGATAGCAGAGGCACTTAATGAATACTTTGCTTCAGTATTCACTACGGAAAAGGATCCTGGCGACTGTAGGGATGACTTATAGCGGACTGAAAAGCTTGAGCGTAAAGATATTAATGTTGAAAGGTATGGACAGAGTGGATGTGGCAAAGTTGTTTCCCATGATGGGGGAGTCTAGTACGAGAGGGCATGACTTAAGGATTGAAGGGTGCCCATTCAGAACAGAAATGTGAAGAAATTTTTTTAGTCAGAGGGTGGTGAATCTATGGAATTTGTTGCCACGGGCAGCAGTGGAGGCCAAATCATTGGGTGTATTTAAGGCAGAGATTGATAGGTATCTGAGTAGCCAGGGCATCAAAGGTTATGGTGAGAAGGCGGGGGAGTGGGACTAAATGGAAGAATGGATCAGCTCATGATAAAATGGCGGAGCAGACTCGTTGAGCCGAATGGCTGACTTCTGCTCCTTTGTCTTATGGTCTTATTAAGAAAGAGGACGTGCTGGAGCTTTTGGAAAGCATCAAGTTGGACAAGTCTCTGGGACCAGATGTGATTTATCTCAGGCTACTGTGGGAGGCAAGGGAGGAGATTGCTGAGCCTCTGGCGATGATCTTTGCATGATCAATGAGGACAGGAGAAGTTCCGGAGGATTGAAGGGTTGCAAATGTTGTTCCCCTGTTCAAGAAAGGGAGTAGAGCTAGCCCAGGAAATTATAGACCAGTGAGTCTTATTTCAGTCTGTGACGGGACCCTGTGCTCGTTGACCCCTATTAACTGTGCCTTTGAAAAGAGAGAGAGAGAGAGTTATTTACCAGCGATAGCTCGTTTGTAAAAGAGAGAGAGAGATGAAGATTAACTGTTGGACTGTCACTTTAAGGCACTGGAAGTAACTTTGGATTTCTACTGAGTTGGAAGTGGAGATAGTACTGGGCAGCTAGTAAGTTGCTATGGTGACCGAGGGTGTGATTAAATGGACAATTGATGTTATGATTTTTGGCAGGTTGTTGATACTTTCTTCAAGGATTTTTGCCTGCTTGCATTTCTTTCACAGAGAGAGGAAGGAGGGATTATTTGAATGACAGGTGGTACCCAGTACGGTGAAATAAATAGAAGGACAGATGATACAGACCTCAGACACATGTTCTGGACACTGAATGAGCATTGTTGTGCCCGCAGAAAAAGTGGGTTTTGTTGGATCGATCAGGCGGATCGATCCATCGCTCTTGCAGTGGAAAGAGGAAAAGGGTTGACTGGTGGGGAGTTGTCCATGTGTCCACCCTCGCCTGGGGGATAGCTCCACCACAGAAAACCGGTCCCCTTTGTTAAAGTCACAGTTGGTGACTTCTAAAGGATTTTGAAGGACAACGAGAAGATCAATGGCATCAGCTCACCGGAAGACTCAAATCTCTCTCTCCATCACTACTCAACTAAATACCATGAACTGAACCGAAATGAACTTTACTCATCATTGTAAGACTGTATCTTTCTACCCCTAGACTTAAAGAAGCTTGGTTTTTCATACATATATTTCCACAATTACTGATTTACTTACTTATATATGTAATCATTGCTAACCTGCTTGATTTATCTACATTTATATTACTGTATTGTGTAGTTACTAATAAATATTATTAGTTTATAGCAATATTGGACTCCAAAGTGTTTTCCAACTCTGCTGGTTCTTTATTCCCGTCATGGGGTTCGTGACAAGTGGTTGGTAAGATGATGGAAAAGATCTTGAGAGGCAGGATTTATGAACATTTGCAGAGGCATAATATGATTAGGAATAGTCAGTATGGCTTTGTCAAAGGCAGGTCATGCCTTACGAGCTTGATTGAATTTTTTGAGGGTGTGACTAAACACGTTGATGAAGGTAGAGCAGTAGATGTAGTGTATATGGATTTCAGCAAGGCATTTGATAAGTTACCCCATGCAAGGCTTATTGAGAAAGTAAGGAGGCATGGGATCCATGGGGACCTTACTTTATGGATCCAGAATTGGCTTGCCCACAGAAGGCAAAGAGTGGTTGTAGATGGGTCATATTCTGCATGGAGATTGGTGATCATTGGTGTGCCTCAGGGATCTGTTCTGGGACCCTTTCTCTTTGTGATTTTTATAATTGATCTGGATGAAGAAGTGGACGGATGGGTTAGCAAATTTGCTGATGATACAAAGGTTGGGGGTGTTATGGATAGTGTGGAGGGCTGTCACAGGTTACAGCGGGACATCAATAGGATGCAAGACCGAGCTGAGAAGTGGCAGATGGAGTTCAACCCAGGTAAGTTCAAAGTTCTGAGATGCAACGGGACTTGGGAGTCCTTGTACAGGATACCCTTAAAGTTAACCTCCAGGTTGAGTCAATAGTGAAGAAGGCGAATGCAATGTTGGCATTCATTTCTAGAGGAATAGAGTATAGGAGCAGGGATGTGATGTTGAGCCTGTATAAGGCGCTGGTGAGACCTCACTTGGAGTACTGTGGGCAGTTTTGGTCTCCTTATTTAAGAAAGGATGTGCTGACGTTGGAGAGGGTACAGAGAAAATTCACTAGAATGATTCCAGGAATGAGAGGGTTAACATATGAGGAACGTTTGTCCGCTCTTGGACTGTATTCTTTGGAGTTTAGAAGAATGAGAGGAGACCTCAAAGAAACATTTCGAATGTTAAAAGGCATGGACAGAGTGGATGTGGCAAAGTTGTTTCCCATGATGGGGGAGTCTAGTACGAGAGGGCATGACTTAAGGATTGAAGGGCGCCCATTCAGAACAGAAATGCGAAGAAAGTTTTTTAGTCAGCGGGTGGTGAATCTATGGAATTTGTTGCCATGGGCAGCAGTGGAGGTCAAGTCATTGGGTGTATTTAAGGCAGAGATTGATAGGTATCTGAGTAGCCAGGGCATCAAAGGTTATGGTGAGAAGGCGGGGGAGTGGGACTAAATAGGAGAATGGATCAGCTCATGATAAAATGGTGGAGCAGACTCGATGGGCCAAATGGCCTACTCCTGCTCCTTTGTCTTATGGTCTTATAAATGCGAGGTGATTCATCTTGGTAGGTCAAATATGATGGCAGGATATAGTGTTAATGGTAAGACTCTCGGCAGTGTGGAGGATCAGAGGGATCTTGGAGTCCGAGACCATAGGACGCTCAAAGCTGCTGCGTAGGTTGACTCTGTGGTTAAGAAGGCATACAGTGCATTGGCCTTCATCAACCATGGGACTGAGTTTAAGAGCCGAGAGGTAATGTTACAGTTATATAGGACCCTGGTCAGACCCCACTTGGAGTACTGGGCTCAGTTCTGGTCACCTCACTGCAGGAAGGATGTGGAAACTATAGAAAGGGTGCACAGGAAACTTACAAGGATGTTGCCTGGATTGGGGAGTATGCCTTATGAGAATAGGTTGAGTGAACTTGGCCTTTTCTCCTTGGAGTGACGGAAGATGAGAGGTGACCTGATAGAGGTATATAAGATGATGAGAGGCACTGATCATGTGGATAGTCAAAGGCTTTTTCCCAGGGCTAAAATGGCTAACATGAGAGGTCACAGTTTTAAGGTGCTTGGAAGTTGGTCCAGAGGAGATGTCAGGGTAAGTGTTTTACGCCGTGAGTGGTGAGTACATGGAATAGGCTGCCCGTGACGGTGCTGGAGGTGGATATGATAGGGTCTTTTAAGCGACTACTGGATAGGTGCATGGAACTTCGAAAAATAGAGGGCTATGGGTAACCCCAGGTAATTTCTAAAGTAAATACATGTTCGGCACAGCATTGCGGGCTGAAGGGCCTGTACTGTGCTGTAGGTTGTCTATGTTTCTATGAGGAGGAGCTTTTTCATTCAGAGAGTGGTAAGAGTGTGGAACAAGTTAAAAGCAGAAGTGGTAGATGCGGTTGCAATTTCAACATTTAAGAGAAATTTCGATAGGCCTACAGATGGGAGGAGTAAGGAAGGCTAAGGTCCATGTGGAGGTCGATAGGACTAGGCAGATTAATAATTTGGCACGGACTAAATAAGTCAAAGGATCAGATTCCATGATGTAGTGTACTATGACTCTGTGACTCATAATAAATAAAAATCTTTCTAATAAATATTTGCAGGAACACAACTAGACAACTTACCTCCATAAACCTGCTCCACCATTCACTTACTGAACCTAACTACACTTTCTTGTAATCCATGAAGAAACAAATGATCAAGAAACGAATGATTCTAATCCTTTTTCAAGTGATTTCATAAAGACTACAAATAAACTCTTTCTCTTATTTTGGAGGAAAATGAAGTCCTGGATAGCAGTGTGGATTCAGAAAATTTAATACAGTCATCTTCTTCCACTTAGGATATACAGAACAAAGCAGTATTTTACAGTTTTACTGTAGTGCATTGACAGTGCTAAACCAGACAAATCCTATAATCCCACTCCCACCAGGGAGGAGGCTACGCAGCATCTACACCAGGACCACCAGATTCAAAAACAGTTACTTTCCCCAAGCAGTAAGGCTGATCAACTGCTCCACCCACCAATCCACCTCTCTATACCCCCACAACCACTACTTTATCATTTCCTGTCAGTCAACTCATGTACAGACACTCCTGTGACGAGCATTAGTTTATGGACATACAATTAATCTATGTATATAAGCTATCTCATGTATTTAAACTTGTGTTTTTTTATGATTGTGTTCTTTATCTTATTGTGTCTAATTGTGCTGCAACAGATCCAGAGTAACAATTATTTAATTCTACTTTACACTTGTGTATTGGAAATGACACTAAACAATCTTGTCTTGTCTTGTCTGAACAGAAGGGAGTATCCTTGACACAGCTAAAAACTTTGGTTTTGTTTTGTTCTAAAGACTTGAATCAAAATCAGAACAAATATACAAAAATGATTTTTTAAAATCTGTTCAATGCTACAAAAATTACTGACTTTTGGCCTTTAGTAATAGATGCATTTCAATAACCTGTACAACATATAATCTATACTTACAAATTCCACACCTCCTTCTGGTGACAAAGACAATGAAATCTAGTTCTTATTGCACAGTTAGAGTCGTGGGAATGACTGCTGGTGGTGTTAGGACTCTAAGGCGCAGAATTAGGTACCTCGGCCTATCATGCCTGCTCTGCCATTTGATTATGATTGATTTATTTTCCTTCTCAACTCCATTCTTCTGCCTTCTCCCATAACCTTTGATGTCCTTATTAATCAAGAACCTATCAACTTCTGTTTTGAATATACCTGATGATTTGGCATCCTCAGTTATCTATGTAAGTGCTGGATTTCCAGATTAGAATAATTTTTGTGCTGATCTGATCTGATCCAATTCAATCCTTCTACAATTACTTAAAAAATTAAGAACAGTCCCTTCTGCCCCTTTGAGCTGCACCACCCCGCAGTCCTCAGCAACCCCCAATTTAACTCTAACCTAATCATGGGTCAATTTACAATGACTAATTAACCTACTAACTGGTACCTCTTCGGACTATGGGAGGAAACTAAAGCACCTCGAGAAAACCCATGCATTCCATGGGGAGGACATACAGACATCTTACAGAGGATTGAAGTCCGAACTCTAATGCCCCAATGCCCAAAGCTGTAATAGTGTTATGCTAACCACTACACTAATGTGGCACCCCATACAACATTCATCATATCTGTTGTGGTAAGGATAATACATTAAAGAAAATAATTCTCTCTGGTTGCAATTTACCATTTCCACCTCCCCATTCTGATGATGCAGGTATCTTTCTTTCTAAGAATAGTTAGAATCTCTTCATGGACATGTCGCTGATTTTATGAATTTTAACTACCCTGTATGGGATGCCCAGAGAGGGGTAGCACCTCTGGTGAAGGGGCTTGTCATGTCCATTCAGGAGCAGCTTCTTTTGTTCCCACTGGACAATCAGTTCTCATCTCTCCAAGTAGCCGTTCGCATGTGACAGCAGCCACACCCTGCTACACTGCTTCGACAGGCAGGCTAAAACAGATGAGAGTAGTCAGCAACATCATACCCCAGTGAGCTAGGAACATGCCTGTCCTAGCATGTGAAGTCAAATCCAACAGACTGGGTGGATGAGATCTATGTAAACATGAGGAAATCTGCAGATGCTGGAAATTCAAGCAACACACACAAAATGCTGGTGGAAGTAGCTGCCTGGTCTGTTGCATTCCACCAGCATTTTGTGTGTGTTGGATGAGATCTATAGTGAGATCCAATGCCCAGGAAAGCAGTATTACAATGTTCCGTGGAGAGCGAAGGGCATGACCAGGCACAGAAGGCATCATGGTCATCCACTGTAACCAAGGAAGACCCCAGTTTGTGATGCTTGTTTGTACCATTGGACCCAGACTTCTGAGGTTGAGAGAGGGGAACGTCCCCAGTGCAAAGCCTTTTCCACTTTAAAAAAACTCTCCTGCACAGGTTTTCTGTCATTGTTGGATATGATGGACAACCATCACCAGCCACCCAGTAGGTGATAATTCAATTACTACTGAAAACAGTTGATTATCCTGTCATGTTTCTGGCAATTATAAGGTCCAGATGGTCACTGAAGAGAAACTGCAAGTACAAATATTTAAAAAAGCAATTCAGCAGTATTCTTTCTGGAACATGGTGTGACTTATTGTGCAAACTTCTGTTCCGAAACTCCAGAGGAGAAGTCTCTGAATTCAAATGTAAGCATTTACAGAAGATCACGAACAAGACAAAGAAAAAATATAGTCTATTTGTTCTAACTACTGATTTGCATTTGGTGATGCACATTGTCGAACATCTGGTCACCATTTATGTAACTCAGAAATAATAGCTAAAGAAATTATTCTTTTTTCTATAACTACCACTTCAATATCCCCAAGTTATACTATGCATTTAACTTCAGATAACTTTCATGTTTTAAAAAAAATTTAGATTTTTAGGGGAAGTGAAATGTATGTTTATATATCCTACCTCGGTAGTTGATAATTTCAGTGCCGAGAACAGGGGTCATCTCCAGTACTGTGATGAAGGCCTTGTCCATCGACGTTAAGGGAAATGGGGACATGCGGTGTCGTCGTGCAACTTTGCTGATGTCAACTGCGCTGTGGCCTAAGCAGGACAAAAAAGTAAGATTGTTATTTTTGCCATTTCTAGATCATACAATTAAGGCTGGTGAATGTTTCTGAGTACACTTCCTGCATTAAAATTAAAAATCATGAATTAACGGACAAAAAGAATTGTGATTGCTCAGTACTGGATTTGAAAATTGGGATTATATCAACATCAACTTTAAAATTATGCATTCCAAATGACAAATTTGGCATTCTTGCCTAGGTAGAAGGTGAAAATTTTATGAATGGATTACTTAACATTTGGTCTATCGAATACTTATATATCCTGTCCCATAGAATATGTTCCAATAATTTAACCCCTACTGATGCCAGACTACATGGCCTACAATCTCCAGGCTTATTCTTAGAGCCTTTCTTGAACAATAGAACATTAGCTATCCTTCAGTTCTAAGGCAGCTGACCCGTAGAGAGAAAAAACACTATCAGGGCTCCTGCAATTTCTGCACTAGCCTCCCACAGGGCCCAAGTAGACACCTCGTCAGGTCGTGGGGACTTGTCTCAAGACAACCTCCCCTTCTGTAATCTGGACCTCTTGCCTCAGTTTTATAGACTCTGTGTTCATCTCCTAAGAAAATATAGATGCAAAAAATCCAATTATAATCATCCCCATCTCTTTTGATTCCATGCTCAGATACTATGTTGATCTTCAAGTGGACCAATGTTATCCCTTGCTATCCTCATGCTTTCTTTCAGCCTTCCTGATTCCCTCTTAAGTGTTCTCTTCCCTTTCGTATAGGCCTCAAGAGTCTCATTTGTCTCTTGCTGCCTGTACTTGCTCTGTACCTCCTTCTTCTTCTCAACCAGGGCCTCAAAAAGCAAAGTTCCATAAACCTGTTAGTCTTGGTCTTTTATTCTAACGAGAACATGCAAGCTCTGTACTCACAATATTTCTTATTTGAATGAATGCTAATTACCAAGCATCCTTTTGCTAGTAAACAACCTATCCCAATTCACACTACCCAAACTGGCCTCGATTAGAAATATTTCTTTTCTTGTAGTATGTTCAATTCATATGGTTCACTAAATATAATATTTGCATTCCTCGAAATGTTGCAAACATTGAATGAAATAACATGATCGATATTCAAAACAACCTGCAACATTGCAATGTGTTTCATTCAGAGTCATCACTGAGATATTTACAAAATGTATGATCAACAAAGTCAAAAAGTATGTGAGCAATTTCAACATTTTTTAAAATTTAGAAAATATAATTTGATAGCCACTGATGAGTAAGCAAATTAATAATACAGCAACAAAAATAACTTGCATTTACAGCTCCTGTTTTGTGACTGATTCTAAAATAAACTGCATCAACATAATGTAGTACTAAAGCTGGTAGCTACATTGACACATTAAGACAAATGAACAAAATTGTCTTTGACAAGGAGATAATGTGATCTTATGCCAGCATTTGGATAAAAATGTATCTTATGTATGTCACAAAATCAGAATATTTGGATTGAAAAGTAGCTACAAATGCTGACATTAAAATTTGGTGAAAGGCATAGTAAACAGTATACTACATCAATTTATTAATACATCATTACAGTGGTTCTGGAGGACAAAATGGTTTTCTCTAATATAAGTTTTCTCAGCTTCACATGACTTCTTTAACCTAACCTTTATATGGATTGAGAGAAGCGTAGTTTGCGGGCTGCAGAGTGAGCCGGGAGCAGAGTGAAGGCTTATGGATTTTGGCTCAACGGGCTTAGGCGGAAACGGGCGAGGCGAAGAAGGTTTGGTATTCATTTTTTGTTGTTACTTAAGGAGCGGGGAAGTATGAGTGTGAGGGCAGCTTGTTGTTCTCGGTGCCGGATGTGGGAGGCCCTGGAATCTCCAAGCCTCCCGGCCGTCTACATCTGTGCCAGGTGCGCCGAGATGCAGCTCCTAAGAGACCGCATTAGGGAACTGGAGCTGCAGCTCGATGACCTTCGTCTAGTCAGGGAGAGTGAGGAGTTGATAGAGAGGAGTTACAGGCAGGTGGTCACGCCAGAGCCATGGGAGGCAGACAAGTGGGTCACGGTTAGGAGGGGGAAGGGGAAGAGTCAGGTAATAGAGAGTACCCCGGTGGCTGTGCCCCTTGACAATTGGTACTCCTGTTTGAGTACTGTTGAGGGGGACAGCTTACCTGGGGGAAGCGACAGTGGCCGTGCCTCTGGCACAGAGTCCGACCCTGTAGCTCAGAAGGGTAGGGAAAGGAAGAGGAGGGCAGTAGTAATAGGGGACTCGATAGTAAAGGGGTCAGATAGGCGATTATGTAGACGCAGTCTGGAGACCTGGATGGTAGTTTGCTTCCCTGGTGCCAGGGTCTGGGATATTTCTGATTGCGTCCAAGATATCCTGAAGTGGGAGGGAGAGAAGCCAGAGGTCATGGTACATATAGGTACCAATGACATAGGTAGGAAATGGGGAGAGGTCCTGAAAGGAGAATATAGGGAGTTAGGAGAGTTGAGAAAAAGGGCCGCAAAGGTAGTAATCTCGGGATTACCGCTTGTGCTACGCGACAGTGAGAGTAGGAATGCAATGAGGTGGAGGATAAATGCGTGGCTGAGGGATTGGAGCAGGGGGCAGGGATTCAAGTTTTTGGATCATTGGGACCTCTTTTGGCGCAGGTATGACCTGTACAAAAAGGACGAATCTGAGGGGGACCAATATCCTGGTGGGGAGATTTGCGAGGGTGACTGAGGTGACTTTAAACTAGAATGGTTGGGGGGGTGGGAATCAAATTAAAGAGACTAGGAGAGAGGAGGTTAGTTCACAAATAGAGAAAGCTAGTAGACAATGTGTGAGGGAGGATAGGCAGGAGACAAAGATCAGGAGCACTCAAAGACGTAGGGGACAAGGAAGAAAAAGATAACAAAGTTGTTTGCTCCATTAAGGATAAAAGGAGAGTAAGAGGTGGAGGGTTTCTTAAATGCATCTATTTTAAAGCCAGGAGCATTGTAAGAAAGATGGATGAGCTTAGGGCATGGATTGATACTTGGAAATATGACGTTGTAGCTATTAGTGAAATGTGGTTGCAGGAAGGGTGTGATTGGGAACTAGATATTCCAGGATTTCGTTGCTTCAGGTGTGATAGAATAGGAGGGGCAAGAGGGGGAGGTGTTGCATTGCTTGTCAGAGAAAATATAACAGCGGTCCTCTGGCAGGATAGATTAGTGGACTCGTCCAGGGAGGCTATTTGGGTGGAATTGAGGAATAGAAAAGGTGTAGTGACACTTATAGGGGTGTATTATAGACCACCTAATGGGGACTGAGAACTGGAGGAGCAAATTTGTAAGGAGATAGCAGATATTCGTAGTAAGCACAAGGTTGTGATTGTGGGAGATTTTAATTTTCCACACATAGACTGGGAAGCCCATTCTGTAAAAGGGCTGGATAGTTTGAAGTTTGTCAAATGTGTGCAAGATAGTTTTTTGCAGCAATACATAGAGGTACCAACTAGAGAAGGGGCAGTGTTGGATCTCCTGTTAGGGAATGAGATAGGGCAGGTGACGGAGGTATATGTTGGGGGCACTTCGGGTCCAGTGATCACAATACCATTAGTTTCAATATAATTATGGAGAAGGATAGGACTGGACCCAGGGTTGAGATTTTTGATTGGAGAAAGGCTAACTTTGAGGAGATGCGAAAGGATTTAGAAGGACTGGATTGGGGCAAATTGTTTTACGGGAAGGATATAATAGAGAAATGGAGGTCATTTAAAGGTGAAATTTTGAGGGTACAGGATCTTTATGTTCCTGTTAGGTTGAAAGGAAAGGTTAAAAGTTTGAGAGAGCCATGGTTTTCAAGGGATATAGGAAACTTGGTTCGGAAAAACAGGGGGATTTACAATAAATATAGGCAGCTTGTTAATGAGGTGCTTGAGGAATATAAAGAATGTAAAAAGAATCTCAAGAAAAAAATTAGAAAAGCTGAAAGAAGATACAAGGCAGCCTTAGCAAGTAAGGTGAAAATAAATCCAAAGGGTTTCTACAGTTATATAAATAGCAAAAGGATAGTGAGGGATAAAATTGGTCCCTTAGAGAATCAGAGTGGCCAGCTATGTGCGGAGCCAAAAGAGATGGGGGAGATTTTGAACAATTTCTTTTCTTTAGTATTCACTAAGGAGAAGGATATTGAATTGTGTAAGGTAAAGCAAACAAGAAGGGTAGTTATGGAAAGTATGACGATTAAAGAAGAGGAAGTACTAGTGCTTTTAAGGAATATAAATGTGGATAAGGCTCTGGGTCTGGACAAGATATTCCCTCGGACCTTGAGGGAAGTTAGTGTGGAAATAGCAGGGGCTCTGACAGAAATATTTCAAATGTCATTAGAAACGGGGATGGTGCCGGACGATTGGCGTATTGCTCATGTGGTTCCATTGTTTAAAAAGGGTTCTAAGAGTAAACCTAGCAATTATCGGCCTGTGAGTTTTGACGTCAGTGGTGAGTAAATTGATGGAAAGTATTCTCAGAGATGGTATATATAATTATCTGGATAGACAGGGTCTGATTAGGAAAAGTCGACATGGATTTGTGCGTGGAAGATCATGTTTGACAAATCTTATTGAGTTTTTTGATGAGGTTACTAGGAAAGTTGATGAGGGTAAAGCGGTGGATGTTGTCTATATGGACTTCAGTAAGGCCTTTGACAAGGTTCCACATGGAAGGTTAGTTAGGAAGGTTCAATCATTAGGCATTAATATGGAAGTAGCAAAATGGAGTCAGCAGTGGCTGGATAGGAGACGCCAGAGAGTAGTTGGTGGATAACTGTGTGTCAGATTGGAGGATGGTGTGTAGCAGTGTGCCTCAGGGATCTGTACTGGGTCCAATGTTGTTTGTCATATATATTAATGATCTGGATGATGGGGTGGTAAATTGGATTAGTAAGTATGCAGATGATACTAAGATAGGTGGCGTTGTGGATAATGAAGTAGGTTTTCAAAACTTGCAGAGAGATTTAGGCCAGTTAGAAGAGTGGGCTGAAAGATGGCAGATGGAGTTTAATGCTGAAAAATGTGAGGTGCTACATTTTGGTAGGACTAATCAAAATAGGACATACATGGTAAATGGTAGGGCATTGAAGAATGCTGTAGAAGAGGGACCTAGGAATAATGGTGCATTGTTCCCTTAAGGTGGAATCTCATGTGGATAGCATGGTGAAGAAAGCTTTTGGTATGCTGGCCTCAGAGCATTGAGTATAGGAGTTGGGATGTAACGTTGAAATTGTACAAGGCATTGGTAAGGCCAAATTTGGAGTATTGTGTACAGTTCTGGTCACCGAATTATAGAAAAGATGTCAACAAAATAGAGAGAGTACAGAGAAGATTTACTAAAATGTTGCCTGGGTTTCATCTCCTAAGTTACAGAGAAAGGTTGAACAAGTTAGGTCTTTATTCTTTGGAGCGTAGAAGGTTGAGATGGGACTTGATAGAGGTGTTTAAAATTATGAGGGGGATTGATAGAGTTGACGTGGATAGGCTTTTTCCATTGAGAGTGGGGGCGATTCAAACAAGGGGACATGAGTTGAGAGCTAAGGGCAGAAGTTTAGGGGTAACATGAGGGGGAACTTCTTTACTCAGAGAGTGGTGGCTGTGTGGAACAAGCTTCCAGCAGAAGTGGTTGGTGCAGGTTCGATGTTGTCATTTAAAGTTAAATTGGATAGATATATGGACAGGAAGGGAATGGAGGATTATGGACTGAGTGCAGGTCGGTGGGACTAGGTGAGAGTAGGAGTTCGGTACGGACCAGAAGGGCCGGGATGGTCTGTTTCCATGCTGTAATTGTTATATGGTTATATTATACGGAAGCCAGGATCGGATTGCCTCTATGACCTTGCTCTTTTGGCATTAATTTGTGGAGATCAGCAGAGTAAAGAGTTTTTGAAAACAAGGTAGACAATTTATCCTGCTATGAATTGCCTCAAAATCACGTTGGTGATCTTGTTGTCACTGGTGATGCTATATTTTAAAAATACATTTTCTGAGATTTTGTATCTTTTTTTATCAGTAGAACCTTTTGACTGTAGAAGATGAGGCTTTATTACATTAACGGGATCAGACTGTCAATTTTGAAGAGAACTGCCAAATAAGTGGATGATCGCGCCAAATTGTTATAATGGACTCTCCAACAAAGAAACATGGCTACAAAATAAATGAAGTGCCTGCCAGCTTGGGACCAGCACCCTCTTAAGTTTAAGACTAATTTTGCCTCTTCTGCATCTAACAGTACTAACATCCGCAATGCCTTCTTCTTGTGGCTTCAAACTTTCACTTGTTCTCTCTGCTAAACAGTTCAACATCATGCAGTTTCATGTAGCCTACTTTTAACTCCAATGTACAAAATTGAATTTATATCACTCTTTTCCTGATCCTAGAACATCATAATTGCTTTACAACAAAAGAGGCAATTCTAAAGTTCAGTTATAAACATGAGAAATTCTGCAGAAGCTGGAAATCCAGAGCAATGTTTAGATGCTGTTCTAATGTGGTGAATTGTGACAGTAACATTTCTTGCAAATCATAATATTATAATTGACCAGGTATCCAATTTTTGGTGAGGTTATTTGAGGGGAAAAGCATTGGCCATATATCAAGGTAATATTTCTTTTGTTCTTCAACATAACTTTGATGACCAATTTGGTAGATAGGCAGGTTTTCAGTTTAAAGTATCATCCAATAGATAAAATAGCACTCAAACATCAGCTGAAATTACTTGCTCCATAGTGCGACTTGAACTATTTATTCAGCTCCTATGAAAACAACAGCCCTAAAATGAAAGTGGACAAACTTTCTTCATTCACGTTGTTCTATCTCTGTGCTGTAAATTCCTAGATGTGTGAATCAAGATACAATTGTGTCAAAGTCAATACTCAATGAATACCTTCTTAAGTGTAGAGAAAGACGCAGAGAGGATAACAAAAGGAATGGAAATAGGAACAATGGAATCATGTTCGCAATTTGAGGAAAAAATGTTATTTAATTTATTCACATATCCAACATCAGACTCTCAAAAAAGACACTCTATTCTTCACTCTTTGACAGGGGAAAACTTTTTAAGGATGTGTTCAAAATCACACTAAGGTTGAGAATCATCCCTACTGACTCCTGGGAACCCTGGCCCTGGACTGCTCATAGAGAGAAGAGGCAATCAGGATGGTATTGTAAAACTCAGTCCAGCCATTAGGAGCACAAAGAAGTCCTGCATAAGTGGTAGAAAAGTGCATGAGCTAACCAACTACCAACCCACCTGCCCTATCAGAAAGAAGCATTTGTGATTCCTCCAAAGGCCACTTCAGAACTCACATATCCAGAATGGATGCAAGTTATCCTTGATCCTGAAGAACTATGCAAGAAGAAGAGTTTTGTGAAATACTAGGCAAAACTGGGAAAATTACTCTAGCTGGAGTGTTCTTATATACTACCTGTACCAACATCATGGGCAATCATCTTCTGAGTTCTAACCATTCTGTGATGTACAAATCCTTTTACTGTTACACTGCACTCGAAATTATTCTCTGAAATAAACATTGTTAATTGTGTTTCTGAATATCAAGGCATATTTGCATCCTCTGGCCTTCCATCATTAACAGAAGTTTGGATGGCAAGAGTGATATAAAATATTTGTCATGGCAAACTAAAAGTTCAAAATAAATATATTACAATTCACTGCCTGTTGGAGTGAGATTCCGGAAGTTCATTCCTTCTCACTCAAGGCTTCTTAATTTGAGTGATACTTTAAGAATTACACTATTAATAGATCCTTAGGACACAAATTACTAGCTACAGCATCATCTCAGTTCTTTAAATACAGCTATTTCACAAGTAATGCAAATGAAAAGGTTTATTTCATGTTGAAATTTCTTGGTTTTGTCAGGACTGTTGTAGAAATTGTCCTGCGACCTGCTGAGAATCAGAACACACCTCACGACAAATTTCCAGAAAGATAATAAGGTAATGTGAGACTTTGCAGGATAGAATTTATCATTTTACTGCTGAATGAGAGCTGGGTCCATTTATGATGACCAAAAGTGAGTTTCAGGAATAAACAAGGAAACTGGTAATAGCTTAAATATTCCTTAAGCTACAGTTCTAAATTCCCTCTGACTTACTCTAAATATATGTTAGGTAATATTTGTCTCATAAGAGGCATTAATTTAAACAAAGCATTACATATTTTAAATTAATTTCTTGTTACTTTCAATATCTTTGTTGTACATCCAATTATTCGACCAAATGCCTAACTCACCAGTTATCTGAAAAATAATCTAGTGTTTTCTCAGCGTATATGATGCATAAACTCTCCTCGGGCATCCAGCCAGGCCTTCTCCCATTTAACTCTTTTATCAATTCCTTTAAACATATGTCCCCAGGTTAATCCCATTGGCTAAGGGAATAGCTTTTTCCACTTATTCTGTCTAGGAACCTTCATTTCAAACAGCTCAATTATCTCCCTTCAGTCTCCTCTGCAACTATGAAAATAATTTATTCTTTCCACTTAGTTCAACTTTTTCTGGCCTTGGCAACATCCTTGTAAATCACTAGTGTACTCTCACCAGCATAATTCCATCATATGATCTCTTCTATGCAACAACCCTTTGAGAGTAAGTACAAGTATTGTATTGTGGCCTGTAACTTTCCCAAAAGTATAATCTAGAAGTAAAGTAGGATATATCTCAATAAGCAAACATGAAATTCTTCTTCTTAAAAACCCTTTGAATGACTGAGTGTGTATTGACCATCAAGCACCCATTTGCTTTACTCTAATACAATAAAAAATTTGCCCCACATTCCTATCAACAGTCTTTGTGCTGCTGTAGGAAGCTAGAACACCTGGAGAAACCCATACAATAACAGAGAGGATGTGCAAACCCCACACAGACAACAGTGGACGTTAGGGTTAATTTTGTTGGTTGGAGATTTGAGGCAGCAACTATCCTGCTGTGCCTTTCTTAATAGTAAATTGTATTAATCCGAAATAAGCACCCATATTAAACATGTTCTGATTCCATCCCAGTAAATATTTAAGTAACAACATGTGAATGCACTTCAGCAACTCATTTTTTTTTGAATTTATATTCAACTTCTTTCAAAGATTACCTGTTAAATGACAATTCATTGAGTAAAACTAGTCTTTCTCCTCTTAGAACATTAATCCATGGCTTATCATTGTTCTTTCCTATAACTATGCTACATCAAACTGTCTTAAAATAGCTCCTAACCAGCTCTGATTCATTTCCAAAAATAAACTCAAGAATATTCCCCTCTTTTGTTAAGCTTATGAAGGTAAACACTGTAACAGACTCCTCACTTTCTGGGCTTCAAGAACTTTGTATCCTCCATACCTTGGAAATCTATGATGAAATTCTCAACACCATTAAAGCAGGATTAAACCCTGGGTAACAATTCCAGGAGATGAAGAATGAAAACGCCTGAGCTCAAGCAGGAGAAAACTATTTGATTAACCACCTGATTTGCATTTATGCAGACTTGAATTTTCTATTCCCTCTGGTGTGCTGTCCAATTATGCATCGATCTTTAATAGTCTCCTATTTCTACATTGGAGTAATCCAGTGATGACTGACTTTCAGGTCCTGCTAATTCATTTTGCTCCTAGCCCCCTTCACAACTTCATGCCTCTTTCCATTTTCACTAATGCCAATAATCAAAACCCAGGGCTTCCCAAATCACTTAAAAATACCAGTGACTAGGGTTCAATTCCTGCCACTGCCTGTAAGGAGTTTATACATTCTCCCCATGGCCGTGTAGGTTTCCCCGTGGGTGCTCTAGTTTCCTCCCACAGTCCAAAGACATACCATTTGGTAGGTTAGTTGGTCATTGCAAATTGTCCTATGATTAGGCTAGTGTTAAATTGGAGAGCTGAAGAGCCGAAAGGGCCTGTTCCGTGTTGTATCTAAAGAAAAATCCTGCAACTGTGCAGTTACTGGTAGTGCAGCGGTTAGCTCGATACTATCACAGTTGAGGGTGTCAGAATTCAGAGTTCAATCCCAACATCCTCCGTAATGAGTCCTGTGGAATGTGTGAGTTTTCCCTGGATCTACCAGTTAACATGCACAGTCCAAAGACGTAGCAGGTAAGTTAATTGGTCATTGTAAGTTGTCCCGTGATTAGGTTAGGATTAAATTGGAGTTGTCAGGCGTTGCAGGGCAGTAAGGGCCGGAAGGGCCTATTCTACACTGCATCTCTAAATTAAAAGAAATAAGTAAACCTTCCTAGTCTTTGGTACCAGTGAAGCTGCACCTCACCTTGATATCTTGTTTGCTGTCAAAAGAATGTTCTTCTAACTGCAACTTCACTTCATCAACTATTTCCTGACTCTTCTACATTGTGTTTTCGAGTTGTTGATGGGGTCCGAGACCTGGCTCTAATCTACACCTCAGAAGATCCTTTGCCCTCTATGTGCTGAATGAATTGGAGAATAAGATGCACTGTAGACATAACTATTCTTTGTGCCAAGTTTTTTGCATTAATTTATGATTCACCGTTCCTCACTCTACCTGCAAATTGAAACTGCGGAGTGGCAATGTCCTGAACTGTATTGCCCATGTATCTCACAGATTCACAAACCTGCTGATCAAGTCTAAAAACTTAAGCTTCTCCACCTAATGACACCTACTCCATGTGTACCCTTTTGATGCAACAGGTGCCAATGGGCACTTGATGGAACTCAATGTCCTGTCATTCTAAAAATAATTTAATAGTACATAACGAGGGCAAAAATCACTAGCACTGACCAGTCACTTCCATATCTTGCACTGATGACCACTGAGATTCTTCTTGTCTCTCCTTGAATGTGAAAATGGGGGACACCTCCCTCTCCCTTGCCAGGGAGAGAGAGAACTTGTGGGTTGTCGAATTTGGATGAAATGCGAAGCTTTTGGGCTAACTTTGGTCTGTGTATTTGCTATAGCTCAGCACACGCTTGGGCACAGTGATAGTACTGATGCGTGTTTATTTTTAATTGAATACATTCTTCCCTCTGCCAGTAAATGTTCCCCGTGCCACTTGCTGCAACACAAGCCCAAAGCATGATCGATCCACCCCCGTGCTTAACAGTTGGAGAGGTGTTCTTTCCATGAAATTCTGCACCCTTTTTTCTCCAAACATACCTTTGCTCATTGTGGCCAAAAAATTCTATTCAAAAAGTTCAAAGGAACATCTAAACAAGCCTGATGCATTTTGGAAACAAGTCCTGTGGACTGATCAAGTTAAAATAGAACCATCTGTAAGAAAGCCGAAGATGAAAAGAGGATAATGATCCTAAGCACACCTCAAAATCCATGATGGACTACCTCAAGAGGCGCAAGCTGAAGGTTTTGCCATGGCCCTCACAGTCCCCCGACCTAAACATCAACTAGAATCCGTGGATAGACCTCAAAAGAGCAGCGCATGCCCAAGAATCTCACAGAACCAGAAGCCTTTTGCAAGGAAGAATGGGCGAAAATCCCCAAACAAGAATTGAAAGACACTTAGCTGGCTACAAAAAGCGTTTACAAGCTGTGATACTTGCCAAAGGGGGTGTTACTAAGTACTGTCATGCAGGGTGCCCAAACTTTTGCTTCGGGCCCTTTTCCTTTTTTGTTATTTTGAAACTGTAAAAGATGGAAATAAAGACGTTTTCTTGCTTAAAATATTAAAGAAATGTGTCATCTTTAACTTTATGTCTTTTGGAAATCAGTTCATCTTTTTGCTAGCTTATCTATTCACAGTAACAGAAATTTTGACCAGGGGTGCCCGAACTTTTGCATGCCGCTGTATCTTTGCATCAAAAGGATTACAATCTGCTTTTAACTGACCAAGAAACTGTTCCAATAAATGCTTTTGTTTTACCCATTCATGAGATAATCATTGAAGCCTAACCTGATTATAGTTTTCTAGTGGTGAGACAAATTTCTTCATGCATTTCTCAGCAAGATTAACATGTGAAAATACGAAGCACCTAGTCAGCTGACTCATCCATATGCAGGTAAATAAACTTGTTGGCAGTGCTCCACAAGTTAAAAACTAAATGTCCATATAATTTATTTATTAGCTCCCCTCCCTGCTTGATCATTACTGAATTTAGTATTATGCCAACAACCCCAATTTAGTTTCTCAGAACAATTACACCTTCTCCCGAGATTGGTCTTCCAGATGGCACATTTTACATTTAATTGCAATATGATGTAAACTTAACAAAAACCTCTGTAAGCTTGTAATCAGAGGGTAAGCTTTTTACCCTCTGATTTGGTTGCAAAAGAAAAGTAGTTTCACACTATCATCCCAGTTTTGCATAATTGTTTTTCAGCAGACTTACATGCTTACTTTCCAATGTCTCAGCTATACCAGTTAGAAATCACTGCCAAACAATAAAGTTAATGTAAAGCCTAATACATGAACCAGCTGGGCTAAAGGGCCTATTTCTGTGCTGTGGAACTACATCATTGTGAAAAAGAAAAACCTTTCACATATGTTCAGTTCCCAAACTAATGCAAACATTTGTTAATGCTGACAGCTGCTGACATTTCCATACTGTCATGCATCCCAATTCTTAACAAATGGTGCACACGTACATGAAAAAGTAGAATATGGTTATGAATAGAAAAAATGGTGAACCAAGTTGCTTGGGTACTAATTGGATTATCAATTTAAGGCATTAGGGGGCAGCATTAAGAAGGAAAAGCAAAACATCTGAAAGAAAACAAGCTTCTCAATTTCTTCTGCAGCTGCCCATTAATCATCACTAATATGCCAAGCTTAATATTCTCACAACATACTTACCTATTACATCCCATCCTCATTTATAAAACTTAGATGTGACACAATTACATCATTTACTTTTCTGAGTAAAAAAAGACAAAAGGTCTGAGGAAAGCATGATTAATGAAATTGTGCTGTGTGGTGTTTTTATACACAAGCAATGAGAGGAGATGCAGAATTTCATCTTTCACGGAAATATGACCTAGTAGAACTAGCAAGGAAATATCAGTTGAACTATTACTTTTGTGCTACCAGTGAAATTGGCACAAGAAACAAAAGAAAATAGGAATCAAAAACACTATTAGATTTTAGCTTCCTACTGCCATTTCTAGCCAGCATCTGCAGCATGTTAGAATCTGATGAAAACATTTGATAAGATTGCTAACAATACCTTCCATAATTTTTCTGATGATTATCAGATTGAATTTGCTCTAACCTTTGACAGGACATACCCAATATTGTGTAGACAAGGTATTTGGCAACATTCCATATTGTTTTGCAGAGCGCCTTCTTATACAGTAGTTGTAACTCTCAGTTATATATTGGTATTATATGGAGTGAAACTGAAGAAGTGTCTCAGATACTTGGTATCTCAGTAAGAGTCCTAGTTTAAATGTTAATTTGAAAAATCAAAATTAATTACCTTCAAATTGATGATAAATAAATTGCAGAAACTGGTCTCAAGCTTGTACTGTTGCAGCATAATGTTATAAATCACCTAAGAAAAATTGTATTAACTTCATCTACGCCATTTTCTATTGAACATATATAATTTCCTGCTGAAAGAAAGCTTTGCAATTTAGGCTTCTCAGGCATTGGATCAGGGGCCTTCAACTTTTCTATTGTTTTGGTGCAAGAAGATTCTTTAGCAATGGCTGACGCAAACTCCGT
This sequence comes from Mobula birostris, assembly GCF_030028105.1. NCBI lineage: Eukaryota > Metazoa > Chordata > Chondrichthyes > Myliobatiformes > Myliobatidae > Mobula > Mobula birostris. Next base: position 175,427,492 of record NC_092370.1, on the reverse strand, counting down.
CCCTTTTTTCCAACTTTCCAAAGGAGATTTCCTGTAACTTCACTAATGAAGTTCATGATGTATTAATTTCATTCTTTTCTGTCACTACCACTCTTCCCCACCAGCACCAAGTCCAAGAAAGCTTATTTCACTCCTGACGCTGAGATGTATTTAAAATATATAAAACTGTCCACATAAATTAGCCTTTTAACAGAATGGAAGAAGCCATTTTGTATTTATTAGGTGCACAATAACTAATAAAGACTGACAGAGAAGAATTTCTTCAAGATGTGTCTCAGGTCCATTAAAATTGTTGTAGTATTTTCCTAATGTTGGTACTAACCCATTATGATGACACACATCTGGAAGGATAACAGGACTTGAGTGAATTGAAGAGATTCAGATGCACTTTGGCACTCAAATCCTGAGACCACCTTCCCAGATGCGTGTAATATGACCATAAGACATAGGAGCAGAATTAGGCCATTCAGACCAGTGGGTCTGCTCCGCCATTCCATCATGGCTGATCCTGGATCCCACTCAACCTCATACACTACCTTCTTGCCATATCCTTTGATGCCCTGACTGATCAGGAAATGATCCACTTCCGCCTTAAATATATGCACGGACTTGGCCTCCACCACAGTCTGTGGCAGAGCATTCCATAGATTCACTACTCTCTGACTAAAAAAATTCCTCCTTACCTCTGTTCTAAAAGATCACCTCTCAATTTTAAGGCTGTGCCCTCTACTTCTGGATACCCACACCATGAGAAACATCCTCTCCGTATCCTATCTAGTTCTTTCAACATACAGTAGATTTCAATGAGACCCCCCGGCAGACATCCCCTTCTGCAAAAACTCATTTCAGGGAGGTAGCACCCCCGCCCCCCCCACAACCCCATATCCCCCCACCCCCCGTCGACCTCCAAGGGTGTATGTAATACTTTGTTTAGTGATTTTGTCTAATCTGTAAACCAAGTTGGGTATATGCAGCAAATGTGATATTAAAATATGTAGTTATATTATATTATAATATTTATTCTGTTACAACTTTAAGCAAGTCTACAGGGAGTTTGGCCTCATCACATAGGACATCAATAGCATAGCTCCTTGGCAGCTAGCCAGTTAGTTTAAATCAGGGATCCCCAACTGTTTTTGCACCGTGGACCGGTTTAATATTAACAATATTCTTGCGGACCAGCCGACCTGGGGGAGGGTGGGTGTTAAACGCGACCGGAATATAGGTGATAAGTCACTGTAAGTCACTTGTAAGTGGCTAATACACTCAATTTTGTTTCTAAAGGGGTTTATCTAATGAATTTAATATTAAACACACCGCATATTTTCCTCGCATGAATATAGTGATAAGTCAATTATAACAGTGGTCCCAAACCTCGGGCCGCAAAGAATGCAGCGGTACAGCGGTAGCCAGAACGCACCCAGCACATCTTTAAGAAAAAAGCCGAAATAAACAAGCTAATTGATTAGGTGCCGCCCGGCATGTAAATGTCAGCCCAGATCAAAGGCGACGCATCGCCTCTGATCTGGGCGGAAATTTACATGCCAAGCAGCACCTAATCAATCAGCTTGTTTATTTCGGCTTTTTTTCTTAAAGATGTGCTGGGTGCGTTCCGGCCACCGCTGTATTCTTCGCAGCCCGGAGGTTGGGGACCACTGAATTATAAGTCACTTATAAGTCAATAGCATCATAACATTTTAGATAACATTTGCATATTAAACACACAGCACATATTTTCCTCGTATGAACATATAAAATCATTGCAACACACCAATATCGCTGAATCAGTGGGAGCCCTGGGCTTGTTTTCCTGCAACAACACGGTCCCATCGAGGGGTGATGGGAGACAGCGATACTTGAAGGGGATTCCTTATGTCCAGTCTATTCTGCAATTTAGTTTTCGTTGCATTCATTGCAGAAAAGTCTGCTTTGCAGAAATATGTTGGAAATGGAAGTAACGTTTTCAGTGCTTTCGTGGCTATCTCAGGATATTCAGCCTTGACTTTGATCCAGAATGCCGGCAAAGATGTTATGTCAAACATACTTTTCAGCCTGCCATCATTTGCAAGCTGGACGAGTTGATCTTTTTCCCGCGCTGGCGTGGATGATTCACTGGGGACATTCACAAATGAGTCACGGACCCATTCCTTTGCACGTCTTGGGTCACTGATGACCTCGCATGCGTTAAAGTTGAATAGTGGGCGTGACAGGGAATGAGGAAAGGTGCAGCTGACTCATATCATTTCATATCGCAAAATCATATTGTTTCCTCGCGGCCCGGTGTTTGGGGACCACTCTTAGCACGAGGAAAGACCAATCCGGATGCTCGCTCTCCCTCTCGCTCTCAAAAAATCTATTTGCGGGATATTGTATATAATTTTCGGGCGTCAGGGAGCCATTATCGATATGCGAGAGACTCCTGGAACTTCCGGGAGAGGTGGGATGTCTGACCCGGCATGCTTCTAAATTTCAGTGAATATAGGCCCAAAGCTGCCAAACATTCCTCATATATTAACCTCTTCATTCCTGGAATCATCTTCGTGAACCTCATCTGGACTCTCTCCAATGACAACACATCCTTTCCGAAATATGGGGCCCAAAACTGTTGACAATACTCCAAGTGCAGCCTGACTAGTGTCTTATAAAGGCTCAGTATTATCTTCTAGTTCATCTAGTGAACTGAAGGTCGCTAGTTTGAGCCTCAGCTGTGGCAGCGTGTTTGTGCCCTTGAGCAAGGCACTTAACCACACATTGCTCTAGTGTCTGTGTGAGGAATGGCGCCCCACACAGACTTCCAATCTGCGCCTTGTAAGGCATGAAAATGCCCAACGCAGGCCTCTCAAGGTCTGAGTCGACGTTCCCTCCCATTATCTTCTTGCTTTTATATTCTATTTTCCTTGAAATAAATGTCAACATTGCATTTGCTTTCCTTACCACAGGCTCAACCTGTAAATTAACCTTCTGGAGTCTTGCACGAGGACTCCCAAGTCCCTCTGCACCACTGATGTTTGAACCTTCTGCCCATTTAGATAATAGTCCACACTAGAGTTCCTTTTACCAAAATATATTATCATACATTTCCCAACACTGTATTCCATCTGCCACATCTTTCGCCCATTCTTCCAATTTGCCTGTCCTGCTGTAATCACACTGCTTCCTCAGCACTACCTACCCCTCCACCTATCTTTCTATCATCAACAAACTTTGCCACAAAGCCATCAATTCCATTATCCAAATCAGTGACAAACAATATGAAAAGTAGCGGTTCTAATACTGATGCCCCGAGGAACACCACTGCTCACTGGCAACCAACCAGAAGAGGCCCCTTTAATTCCCACTCTCTGCCTCCTGCCTATCAGCCATTCCTCTTATCCATGCCAGTATCCTTCCTGTAGTGCCATGGGATTTTATCTCATTAACAAGATTAGACACCAATTATAAGGAAATAGTCATACTGGATTCAAGAAGCAATTTACATGTCAGCCCTCATCATCTCCTCCTTGGCATTATCTTCACAACCTTTTTTCTCTACTCAAGAATGGACCTAATTTCTGCATAAATACAATAATTTGTGTTTTGTTTCAAAGTCCTACTTCTTTGCCTTCTGTTCCTTTAAGGGCGACGTTCTGCTTGGCTTCACATATCACGATGAAAGCAGCAATGGTGGTTCTATGAAAATCATTAAAACAGCTAACCATGTTTTGACAATTCAAAAAGCATTTGCTTTCTAAATAATGTTTCACAATGAGTCCTTAAATGCTGCTTGTCCCGATTGTGGACTCACTCAATGGTCAAATACAGATCAATTGTAAACCCTTCACTTGCTTTTGTTTAAGTTTTCTTTTTCTCTGCAAGGAAGCAAACAAAATCTTAATTTTAGTTCCACAAATGTGGAGCAACAGCGCTATTGAGGTCAAGGGACATGGTAACAGCTCAAGGGGCACAGTTCAACAGCAAGAGGGAGGCTGTTCAGAAATTGATTCATAGAGGTAAATTAGTTTAACGATTTAAAAATAATTACTGTCCAAACACAGTTCTGAAAATGTCTGAATATTAATTTATATGGTAGCATAAGAGGACAAGAAATTAAGTATAATGAATAAATGAAAAAAATTATCAGATTTACTGACAACTACATTGTCCAGTTTCTTGGATGCTACATTCTGCCATTACCCACAATCTGCCCCACAATGCTCTCTATTCCAAACAGTAATTATGCTGAATGTGACCTGGAGCATATTAATAGAAACCTGTATGATTTCAGTTGTCTGGCTTTTATAAAGAAAAAGATTTATGTGAGAGGAAGTCATTTAAAGGGTCTTGGCAAAATTCCAATAATAAATTTCCTGAATGATGACTTCAACTTTCATGATCAAACACATCACAGGATGGTTTTCGTAATAGTTCTTACACACAACCATTTCTTAACTCTCAACAATTTCCTTATCCTCACCTCCCCCATCCTCCACTCCGTCGCTCCCTGCAGCACCATATCCACACAGCATATTGCCCTCACCTCTTCCACACAGTATACGTCCTATAATTTTACATGTAAAGGCTGGATTGAACTCTTTGGGCCAAAGGGCGTGTATTTGTGCAGCACTGCTCTATTACTCTAAATGCTGGGTCACTTTGGAACAAAATGACATCATGGAGGCAGATAATGCCAGGAAATACCACTTATATTTTTTGTTAGCATACTTACATTAATAGTAACATAGCTAATAACATGATTTAAGTACTCACTGGCTCTCAGGATGTTTTCCTTGCTGCTGCAGCGAGACTGGACCTGCAGAGAGAATGGATATTATCTTTAAAGTCTACATAATGAACTGGAAATTTAAACATACATACATGCAGTGGGTTATACAAAATAGATTATGATGAACAAAGCTGGATCACCACCATGAAATGACAAGTTTGTGCAAGAATGCTACAATGGGTAAGCTTATGATTCTTCATCCTAGAATATTAAAATGTAAATGAGTGAAATCTGGAAAACCCATCAAAATGGAGGCAAAAGTTATTCGACAGGACATAGTAGCTCAAAATAAATTTGCTTTAGATCTGCTGAGCACAAGTAGCCATGAAAACTGCATGAAGGAAGAAAAGATTGTCAATGAACGTGGCATGTTGCAGTAAACTAATCCATGTAGAAGGGCTTATATGTTCTGATCTAGCAAAAGTCTTCAGAAATAAATGTATGCATACACAGTTGTGCACGTGTGCACACATATATACACACACACACACACACACACACAAACGCACAAAATAGACACAAAACAAGAATTACACCATAAATGAATTAGGAGGGTCAAAATGTGGATATGATAACTGAAAGATTCTAAGACAAATGTTAAAGGCACAGACTAGTGGACAGTGTTAAGGTGGGAAAACAAACAATCAAGAATCTTCACATAGATAGAATAGCAAGGAGCTAGAACTCATAGCGCAAAGCAGAGTTTGCGAATGGTAGCAGCTCCTTTGATCAGTAATAGTTACTCGTGAGTTGTATCCTCTATGCCTTCTGAGTTCATCTTTAAGCCCTTCCAACCTATGGTGGAGCTAATGTGTAAACAAAAACAAAAGATTTATAATGAACAGAGAAGCTCAGAAATCTAGGAATTTTTTTAAGAAATGAAATACGTAAACAAAAGAACTAATGAGAGGTTTATTATATGTTTGGCCTTTTTACAATTTTCAAACACGCTTGCTACTAACGCACGAGAAAACATGCAAATTGTGGAACCACCAGCATTAACCCACACACAAGACGGGGAAAACAGGCAGGATCTGCTTGGCAGTTCAAGCAAAACAAAAAGCCATGAAGCACAGAGAGAAAATTAAAAGAACAAACATAAAACAAGTATCAATTTTACTGCATGCCACATTCCCCACTATAACCCTACATCATTACATTTTTGCACAATTATAATACTTTTTAAAATTAAAACCTGAACATGTCTGGTACCCGTAAGTTAGTGTCCCTCTCACTTTCTTTAGAAGAGTGTTTCTTTTTACTTTTACACAGCCCTATCTTCTGACCTATCAGTATAAAGAAAATGACAGATCCGCACAGTTACTTCTGCGCAGGTTGGAATGAATCAAAGCTGAGGTCTCCTTTAAGAGATAACAATAAAGTGTTTTAAGAATTATGATTGAGATTAACTGAGTTGCCAGAACGATATGCTTTTGCAAGGCTATAAACGTACTATGGAAGATTCTTTCAGTTACATGAAAAGTAGAACAAAGAATAGAAAAAGAATGCTGACATTGAATGAAAAATAATTACAATCCATTGCTTTGTCATCTGTTGCTGACACTGAGCTGGGCGTGGGATATGTGAACATCAGCACAACTGATTTACACGACAAAGGAAGCATAAGCTTTTTAATGAACTGATGAAGACAGAAAATAATGAAGTTGTAACTGCTTTTCTTCTCCCCCTTAGCTATCATTAATGCCTTTAACTGTATTATTTAGTGCATCTGTCTTAAAGCTTGATAATGAAGATTAAAGGATAAATTTAGACAAGAAAAGATTAATGATAGCAAAAAACAAAAAAAGAAGTTCTGCAGGAAAGAGAAATGTACAGCTCATCTCAAATAACAGATAACATCTGTCTCAATTTGTGCATTAAAATACAATGCCGTGCTGGAAGTAAATACTTCACAACATATTCACACTCAGTTAACTGCCATCTATATCAGTGATATGAATGCAAGCCTGAGCAGTGTTTTTCAGGTAACATTATAGCTATGTCCATTGACAGGTGAGACTGGGTATATGATAACTATTCATACTTTGATAAGTTAAACATCATAGCTTAAACCACAGTAACAATACCTGGTCTATGCTTACTTGGAGTAGACTGAGGGAAGGTAAGTAAGTGGATTAGTTGTAAAACTTTCTAATGAGGATTAGGGATTTTCTACATAAACTGATGGATTACCTGTTCGGACAACCTCAACAGTATCATAACAATATTAAAAACTCCATTTTAAAAATGTGGACAAGATTTAGTCAATTGTTTTCTTCATCTGCTGCTATTATCCTGATTTTTGTGTTTGTATACTTCCATCTGTTGTCTCTTTCATAGTTAGCTACATTTTTATAAAATAACTTCTGGAAGTCAACATTTGCCCATAGTTGACAAAATGTTAACCAACATAGCACTGGAGAAACATCAATGCGAAAACCCTATTGCTCTAGTCTTGTAGTTTGTTCAAACGTGAGTTGAACAGATGAATCGCCATGAAACAGCAGGGCTTCTAGCTACATATTGTCTTCCACTATCTCCATCTAATTTATGTTTTATTTGAAAACAGCATTTACAAATTGCAGGCAAGGCCAACATTTATTGTCTGTCCATAATACTTTGAAGAAGATGATGATAATTCACCTTCTTGAACTGCTATATATCAGCACAGTGAGGACACTACCACAGTAAGTTAGGAAGTGCCAGTTTATGATTCAATAATTAAAAAGACATGGTAATATATTCCCATGTCAAAATGGCACCTGATTCATGGCATGGAAGAGTAGAGGAACTTGGTTGTCACCATTGATCTTGTTTGTAGAGGTCATAGGTTTGTGAGGGACAAGCAAAGACATTTGGAGTGCTTTTACACAGCCTTTTGTTGATTGCATTACTGTAACCACAGAGTGCTGGTAGTGGAAGGAGAGAAGTTATAGGATTGTATAACAGAGAACCTATGAAGAGGACTGCTTTGCTTTGTACTCCATTGAGCTTCTCAGGTGTTGGTGAAGCTGTATTCATTTAGGCAAATGTGGGTTCTTCCATTCCTGACACGCTTCAGGAGGTTTGTCATTCACTAGAGATCAGCTCTTGTAGCAATAATTCATATACCCATAGCCTCTAGCCCATGAGGAATAAGGGTAGCAGAGCATTGGGGATACCACCAGTTAGATCTCTCCATTCTGTGTTTCCTTCGTCATTGGTGGATCTAAATCCAGGAACTCCTACTCCTGGGTATGGCGGGAACACACTTACTGCAAAGGGTGCAGTAATGCAAGCAGAATGTTTGCCAATTCTTCTTAAAGACAATAAATGTTCATCTTGACAGTAACACATCCTGAAAAATCAATAAACTGAAAAAAATATGGCTGGTCTAATTTAGATCTCAAGCAATGATGGCTTTACTGGTATGTTGCGTGTGTGCATGTTTGTTTGTGTTGGGGGGTGTAGGGTCAACAAAAGATCATGGCTTGGAACATACTGAGCAAGAACCAAGCACTGTCAATCCTCCTTAAGCAGATATTACCTAGTAATTGCATTGAACACATAACTTCTGATAAGACCAAGCCGAAATATTAGCCTTGTTGTATACCAACAAGGCATATTTCATTAACTGTTCGTGAAAACTACTGCTCTAATCTTTATTCTACATTCAAAAAAATCTGGTTACGAGTGCATCAATGTTCTCAGCATACGCTCTGCTGGAATTAAAATACTAATTGTAACTGCAGAAATCTGAAATATAGAGCAGTTTGGTGTGTCTGTTATTTACAGTCTTTTCAATTCTGAGGGAGAATGAAAAAAGCAAAGAATTTTGCATCAAACGGTGGTATAAAGTACTTATTAGGTCAATGCACATGTATATTTACCCATATTATAGGAGTGGTACCAGAGATATCTTATGCTAAAATGAAAACCTTTTTAAAACAGCTACCTTGAGCCACACCAGCCCTTCATCAGGAATTTAGGGCAAATGAAGTAGAATTCCAAAGGGAAATGCATTCACAGTGCAGAAGTCCAATATTGCATCATAGGTCCTTAATTTATCTAGTCTCATGAAAGGTTTTGATGGATGCTTTAAACTCTCATGTGGAAGACCCCACCAAAATGGTAAAATCTTGAATATCATGGATTTAGGTAACGAGTGATGCAAAGTGCTTTTTGGAATGTTAACGTTTTGTTGGACCCTTATGCCCATTTCCTTTCTGTACCAAAATAAGATAATTTTTCTTTTGTTAAAAATATTGCTTGCAGTTTCATGTGCTTGCACCTTACTTGATAATACAGTGATGCAAACTATGAACAGTACTGATTTGGCTATTGAAGAGTAGCTACACCTCTCCAACCACCTTTCCATGTTACGCAGTGAGCTACAGAGATTCAAAGGGATGATGTGTATCTGGATAGAGTACAGTTACAGAACCCCCGTCAAACACTGTCTCCAACACTCAGAGGTGTGTCTGGATAGAGTACAGTCAATTCTGTTTGTAACCTAGTGCTTAAAAAACATCAGACTATGGTTGAGGGAGAGAAGGCTGCAAACTAAAAAAGAGAAATAAGATTTCGACTGCAGCATGTAAGCTACAATATTTTGGTTGTAATCTAATTATATTTTGTGATTGTGGTCAAAGTAATAAAAAGTATGCACAAATCTAATGTTACACAAGATTGAATTAAGACACTAGCCAAAGTTGCGAAATACCTTTGTTTGATAAAATTAATGAAAAAATCCAGATGAAAAATACCAACAATGTTAAGTTAATTAAGAAGGTATGTGACAAGATCCAGAGAATGTCCGAGCTAAAGTAAAAACCTTGAATGAATGTGTTAAGGATAAGATCATGTGGTCGGTTTGATCAAATGTGTGAACAAATTAAAAAGTTAATGGGGCAGCTACAGAATTTACCAGTTGACTGGGAAACAAACGTGAAATGTGTGATAACTACAAAAACAATATAATGTGGACAGTCAAAGGTCTAAAGAACAAACCGAATGAGCAAAAGATAATTGTAATTCAATCAAAGTGCAGTGTACGGAACTTTAAAGCAGACCAAGTCAATATGAGGACGCGCAACTGCAACTTCAAGTGAGTGGTCCTGCCATTGATGCTTCTCCTTGGGAAAAACCTAATACATCAGATAGTCCTCTGAATTAGCGACAACATCTGAACTCTGAGGAATTACAGCCTACATTGGACAGTCCTCTAAGACAGCAGCAATATCTGAACTCCAAGAAGCTACAGGATGGACATGAGATGGACTCTTCATGGCCTCTAGCGACTCAAATGAGGTTGATAGCGAGGCAATGATAGGATTATTAGCTATGCCATAGCTTGTTCCAGTAAAGACCAAGGGAGTGAAAACACGTAGTACTGAAGATGGAACCTATGAAAAAAGCTGTGCCAAACATGTCCTTACCTTAGAAATTACCTAGGGTTACCCATAGCCCTCTATTTTTCTGAGCTCCATGTACCTGACCTGGAGTCTCTTAAAAGATCCTATCGTATCTGCCTCCACCACCGTCGCCAGCAGCCCAGTCCACGCACACACCACTCTCTGTGTAAAAAAACTTACCCCTAACATCTCCTCTGTACCTACTTCCAAGCGCCTTAAAACTGTGCCCTCTCATGCTAACCATTCCAGTCTTAGGAAAAAGCCTCTGACTATCCACATGATCAATGCTTCTCATCATCTTGTACACCACTATCAGGTCACCTCTCATCCTCTGTTGCTCCAAGGAAAAAAGGCCGAGTTCACTCAACCTATTCTCATAAGGCATGCTCCCCAATCCAGGCAACATCCTTGTAAGTCTCCTCTGCACCCTTTCTATGGCTTCCACATCCCTCCTATAGTGAGATGACCAGAGCTGAGCACAGTACTCCAAGTGGAGTCTGACCAGGGTCCGATATAGCTGCAGCATTACCTCTTGGCTCCTAAACTCAATCCCACGATTGATGAAGGCCAATGCACCATATGCTTTCTTAACCATAGAGTCAATCTGCACAGCAACTTTGAGTGTCCTATGGACTCGGACCCCAAGGTCCCTCTGATCCTCCACACTGCCAACAGTCTTACCACTAATACTATATTTTGCCATCATAATTGACTTAACAAATGAATCACCTCACACATCTGGGTTGAACTCCATCTGCCACTTCTCAGCCCAGTTTTGCATCCTATCAATGTCCTGCTGTAACCTCTGACAGCCCTCCACACTAACCACAACACCCCCAACCTTTTTGTTATCGGCAAATTTACTAACCCATCCCACCACTTCCTCATCCAGATCATTTATAAAAATCAAGAAGAGCAGGGGGTCCCAGAACAGATTCCTGAGGCACACCACTGGTGACTGACCTCCATGCCAAATATGACCCGTCTGCAACCAGTCTTTGCCTTCTGTGGGCAAGCCAATTCTGGATCCACAAAGCAATGTCCCCTTGGATCCCATGCCTCCTTACTTTCTCAATAAGCTTTGCATGGATGATCAACAGACTCTCCCAAAGGTGGTCGAATCTAAAGTTTACAGTACGAGCTCAACGAACATTTTAAAGATCTATGACATGCCAGAGAAAAAATCCTGAAGCAGTGTAAAAGCTACCATAATTAAATGTTCTTGCCCCACTTGGTCCAGTTTTACACTTGCAAGTGGACTATATTACTTTCCCATAAATGTCAAGGATACTCAGACACACTGGTATTAGTGGACAAGTTTTCAAGATTGTGGAAACTGTTCTAGCATAGAAAGCTATTGCTATACAGAGCAAAAGCTCTGATCAAGGATTATGGTCCTAGATGGGGATTGCTGTATCACATCGACTCTGACCAAGGAACACATTTCACTGGGAGTGCTTGTCAGGAATCACAAGATCACAAGATCACAAGACAAAGGAGCAGAATTAGGCCATTCGGCCCATCGAGTCTGCTCCGCAGCTCCCCCATGAGCTAAACTATTCACCCATCTAGTTCCAATTTCCGGCTTTTTCCCCAGATCCCTTGATACCCTGACTAATTAGATACCTGTCAATCTCCTCTTTAAACACCCTCAATGATCGGGCCTCCACAGCCATATGTGGCAATGAATTCCACAAATCCACGACCCTCTGGCTAAAAAAATTTCTCCTCATCTCTGTTTTAACTGGGTACTCTCTAATTCTAAGACTATGGCCTCTTGTCCTGGACTCACCCACCAAGGGAAACAACCTTTCCACATCTACTCTGTCCAACCCTTTCAACATTCGAAACGTTTCTATGAGATCCCCTCTCATTCTTCTATACTCTAATGAATACAATCCAAGAGCCGACAGACGCTCCTCATATGTTAGCCCCTGCATTCCAGGAATCATCGTCGTAAATCTTCTCTGAACTCCCTCCAACATCAGTACATCCTTTCTAAGATAGGGGGCCCAAAACTGCACACAGTATTCCAAATGAGGTCTCACTAATGCCTCATAGAGCCTCATCAATACCTCCTTACTCTTATACACTATTTCTCTTGAATTATGTCTACCAATGAACATTGAATGGTCTTTTCAATGTCCATATCACCCAGAGTCAGCAGGACAAGTTGAATGAATGAATAGACCCATCAGACAATGACCTGTAGTTATTCCTATGGTCTTATGTAGCATCAAAAGCAACCCCAAACATGAAAACTAAATTGTCCATTCGAGGTGGTAATCTATGTCCCTGCTGGGAGCTCTCTGAGATGCTGATATATACATTATGATGGACAGTTTACCTAGAGCTTTGACCAGTGGCCAATCAGCATTTGGGATTAATTAGTAAGAGCAAATTAAAGGATGGCAGGGGCAAGCCCAGCAGCCACCATCTGAGTGGACATACAGTGGTGATCTTAAGGCTTTAGCTCTTTGAGTCTTCAGTAAAGAGAAATCAAAAGAAAGAAAAGCTCAAGATTTTTCCTTATCTTCTTTATATCTGCTCAGCAAGGTAGATGACAGGTAGGATAGCGCAATGCTCCTCTTGAAGGATATGGGAAGGCAGGGAGACTTCCAGTATCCCTGATCACTGCAGCTGCGAGAAGTGCATCCAGCTGCAGCTTGTAATAAACTGGATGAACTCCGGATTATTCAGAAGGCTGAGGGATGATAGACAGGATATAGAGAAGTAGTTACACACAAGGTGCAGACACAGGAAACTAGGTGACAGTCAGGAAGGGGAAAGGGGATAAGGAGCCAGTGCAGAGTACCCCTGTGGCCAACCTGCTCAACAACAGGTACATTGCTTTGGATACTGTCGGGGGGGATGACCTAATAAGAGGAATGTCACAGTGGCTGGGGCTCTGGCACTGAAGGGGGAAGATGTGGCATGCTGTGGCGATTGAGGATTCATTAGTTAGGAGAATGGACAGGAGGTTCTGTGGGCGAGAACGAGTTTCCCAGATGGTATGTTGCATCCTGGGTGCCAGGGTCCGGGATATGGCGGGCTGAGTCAGCATTTTTAAGTGGGAGAGTGAACAGACAGACATGACAAAGGGCCAGAAGATGTTGAATCATTGTGGATAGAGCTAAGGAACTGTAAGGGTAAAAAGACCCTGATGGGAGTTGTATACAGACCCCCAAACAGTAGTAAGGATGTGGCCTACAAATTACAGCGGGAGATAGAAAATGCATGTCAATGTTACAATAGTCATAGGGGACTTCAACATACAGGTAAATTGGGTTGATGCTGGATTACAGGAGAGGATATTTCTAGATTGTCGATGAGATGTCTTTTTAGAGTAGCTCATAGTTGAGCCCACTAGAGAATCAGCTATTCTGGATTGGGTGTTGTGCACTGAACCAGAATTGATTAGATAGCTTAAGGTAAAAGAACTTTTAGGGGAAAGTGATAGTATGATCGAATTCACCATGAAATTTGAGAAGGAAAAGTTAAAGTCAGATGTATCAGCATTACAGTGGATAAAGGGAATTACCGAGGCATGAGTGAGGGCTTCGCCAGAACTGATTGAAAAGAATACTGGCAGGGGTAATGGCAGAGCAGCAATGGCTGGAATTTCGGGAAGCAATTCAGAAGGCACAGGAAATATACGGTCGGTCAGAAGTTTACATACAGCTTAGCCAAATACATTTAAACTCAGTTTTTCACAATTCCTGACTTTTAATCCCAGAAAACATTCCCTGTCTTAGGTTAGTTAGGATCACTACTTTATTTTAAGAATGTGAAATGTCAGAGTAATAGTAGAGAGAATAATTTATTTCAGCTTTTATTTCTTTCGTCACTTTCCCAGTGGGTCAGAAGTTTACATACACTTGTTAGTATTTGGTAGCATTGCCTTTAAGTTGTTTAACTTGGGTCAAACATTTTGGGTAGCCTTCCACAAGCTTCTCACAGTAAGTTGCTGGAATTTTGTTCCACTCCTCCAGACAGAACTGGTGTAACTGAGTCAGGTTTGCAGGCCTCCTTGCTCGCACACGCTTTTTCAGTTCTGCCCATAAATTTTCTATCGGATTGAGGTCAGAAAATGGTGTTAAGTCTGGTTCATCCTTGGGAGCAATTTCCAAACGCCTGAAGGTATCACGTTCAACTGTACAAGCAATAGTATTCAAGTATAAACACCATGGGACCACGCAGCTGTCATACTGCTCAGGAAGGAGACGCATTCTGACTCAGAGAGATGAACGTACTTTGATGCAAAAAATGCAAATCAATCCTAGAGCAACAGCAAAGGACCTTGTGAAGATGTTGGAGGAAACAGGTATACAAGTATCTATATCCACAGTAAAACGAGTCCTATATTGACATAACCTGAAAGGCTGCTCAGCAAGGAAGAAGCCACTGCTCCAAAACTGCCGTAAAAAAGCCAGACTACCGTTTGCAAGTGTACATGGGGACAAGGATCTTACGTTATGGAGAAATGTCCTCTGGTCTGATGAAACAAAAATTGAACTGTTTGGCCATAATGATCATTGTTATGTTTGGAGGAAAAAGGGTGAGAAGAATACCATCCCCACCGTGAAGCATGGGGGTGGCAGCATCATGCTGTGGGGGTACTTTGCTGTAGGAGGGACTGGTGCACTTCACAAAATAGATGGCATCACGAGGAAGAAAAATTATGTGGATATATTGAAGCAACATCTCAAGACATCAGCCAGGAAGTTAAAGCTCGGTCGCAAATGGGTCTTCCAAATGGACAATGACCCAAAACACACCTCCAAAATTGTGGCAAAATTGCTTAAAGACAACAAAGTCAAGGTATTGGAGTTGCCATCTCAAAGCCCTGACCTCAATCCGATAGAAAATTTGTGGGCAGAACTGAAAAAGCACGTGCGAGCAAGGAGGCCTACAAACCTGACTCAGTTACACCAGTTCTGTATGGAGGAATGGAACAAAATTCCAGCAGCTTACTGTGAGAAGCTTGTGTAAGGCTATCCAAAACATTTGACCCAAGTTAAACAATTCAAAGGCAATGCTACCAAATACTAACAAAGTGTATGTAAACTTTTGACCCACTGGGAAAGTGATGAAAGAAATAAAAGCTGAAAAAAATCATTCTCCCTACTATTATTCTGACATTTCACATTCTTAAAATAGTGATCCTAACTGACCTAAGACAGAGAATGTTTTTTAGGATTAAAAGTCAGGAATTGTGAAAAACTGAGTTTAAATGTATTTGGCTAAAGTGTATGTAAACTTCTGACTTTAACTGTACATCCCAAAGAGGAAGAAGTAATCTAAAGGAAAGCTGACACAACTGTGGTTAACAAGAGAAGTCAAAGCCAACATAAAGCCAAAGAGAGGGCATATAATAAAGCAAAGATTAGTGGGAAGTTAGAGGATTGGGAAACTTTTAAAAACCAACAGAAGGCAAATAAAAATGCCATTGAGCAGGTACAGATGGAATAAGAATGTTAGCTGGCCAATAATATTAAAGAGGATACCAAAAGTTTCTTCAGATACACAAAATTTATAAGAGAGATGAGAGTGGATATCAGACCACTGGAAAATGATGCTAGAGAAGTAGTAATGCAGGACAATGAAATAGCAGATGACCTAAATAAGTCTTTTGCATCAGGCTTCACTGTGGAAGACACTAGTAGTATGGTGGAAGTTCCAGGTGTCAGGGACCATGAAGTGCGTGAAGTTACCATAACTAGAGAGAAGATTCTTGGGAAACTGAAAAGTCTAAAGGTAGATAAGTCACCTGGACCAGATGGTGTACACCCCAGAGTTTTGAAAGAGGTGGCTGAAGAGATCATGGAGTCATTAGTAATGATCTTTCAAGAATTACCATATTAGAAACATAGAAAACCTAGAGCACAATATAGGCCCTTCGACCCAAAAAGCTGTGCCGAATATGTCCTTACCTTAGAACTACCTAGGCTTACCCAAAACACTCTATTTTTCTAAGCTCCATGTATCCATCCAGGAGTCTCTTAAAAGACCCTATTGTTTCCGCCTCCACCACTGCCGCTGGCAGCCCATTCCACACACTCACCACTCCCTGCATAAAAAACTTAACCCCTGACATCTCCTCTATACCTACTTCCAAGCACCTTAAAACTATCCCCTCTCGTGCTAGCCATTTCAGTCCTGGGAAAAAGCCTCTGATTATCCACACAATAAATGCCTCTCATTATATTGTACACTATTCTGGAATAGTTCCAAAAGACTGGAGAATTGCAAATGTCACTCCACTCTTCAAGAAGGCAAAGAGGCAGAAGAAAGGAAACTATAGGCCAGTTAGTCTGACCTCAGTGGTTAGAGTCAATTATTAAGGATGAGATCTCAGAGTACTTGGAGGCACATGATAAAATAGGCCATAGTCAGCACAGTTTCCTCAAGGGAAAACCTTGCCTGACAAATCTGTTGGAATTCTTTGAAGAAGTAACCAGCAGGATAGACAAAGGAGAATTGGTTGATGTTGTGAACTTGGATTTTCAGAAGGCCTTTGACAAGGTGCCACACACGAGGCTGCTTAACAAGCTATCAGCCCATGTTATTACAGGAAAGATTCTAGTGTGGATAAAGCAGGCGGCAAAGAGTGGGAATAAAGGGAGCTTTTCTGACTGGCTGCCTGTGTCTAGTGGTGTTTCACAGGGATGTGCATTGGAACAAATTTGTTTTACTTTATATGTCAATGATTTGGATGATGAAATTGATGGCTTTGTTGCAAAGTTTGCAGATGGTATGAAGATAGGTGGGGGGGCAGGTAGTTTTGAAGAAGCAGAGAGGAAACAGAATGGCTCAGACAGATTTAGAGAATGGGCAAAGAAATGACAGATGGAATACAGTGTCGGGAAGAGTCATGTACTTTGGTAGAATAAATGAAAGGGTTGACTATTTTCTAAATGGAGAGAAAATATAAAAAACCGAGGTGCAAAGGTACTTGAGAGTCCTTTTGCAGGATTCCCTAAAGGTTAATTTGCAGGTTGAGTCTGTGGTGAGGAAGGCAAATGCAATGTTAGCATTCATTTCAAGAGGATTAGAATATAAAAGCAAGGATATAATGTTGAAACTTTATAAAGCATTGGTGACGGCTCACTTGATGTATTATGTTAGCTTTCATAAGTCGAGGGATAGAGTTTAAGAGTCGCGATGTAATGATGCAGCTCTATAAAACTCTGGTTAGGCCACACTTGGAGTATTGGTCACCTCACTATAGGAAGGATGTGGAAGCACTGGAAAGGGTACAGAGGAGATTTACCAGGATGCTGCCTGGTTTAGAAAATATGCATTATGATCAGCGATTAAGGGAGCTAGGGCTTTACTCTTTGGAGAAAAGGAGGATGAGAGGAGACATGATAGAGGTGTACAAGATAATAAGAGGAATAGATAGAGTGGATAGCCAGCGCCTCTTCCCCAGGGCACCACTGCTCAATACAAGAGGACATGGCTTTAAGGTAAGGGGTGGGAAGTTCAAGGGGGATATTAGAGAAAGGTTTTTTAACTCAGAGAGTGGTTGGTGCGTGGAATGCACTGCCTGAGTCAGTGGTGGAGGCAGATACACTAGTGAAGTTTAAGAGACTACTAGACAGGTATACGGAGGAATTTAAGGTGGGGGCTTTATGGGAAGCAGGGTTTGAGGGTCGGCACAACATTGTGGGCCAAAGAGCCGGTACTGTGCTGTACTATTCTATGTTCTATGTTCTATTATGAGCAGATTTAGGCTACTTATCTTAGTAAAGATGAGCTGAAACTAGAGAGAGTTCAATGGTGGTTCATGAAAATGATTCCAGAATTGAATGGCTTGTCATCGGAAGAGCGTTTGATGGCTCTGGGCCTGTATTCACTGGAATTCAGAAGAATGAGGGGCGATCTCATTGAAACTTATCAAATGGTGAAAGGCCTTCATATAGTGGATGTGGAGAGGATGGTTCCTCTGGTAGGGAAGTCTAAGACTAGAGGACACAGCTTCAGAGTAGAGTGGCGTCCCTTTACAAGGGAGATGAGGAGGAATTTCTTTAGCCAGAGAATGGTGAGTCTGTGGAATTCTTTGCCACAAAGCTCTGGAGGCCAAGCCTTAATGGCAGAGGTTGACAGATCCTTGACTGGTCAAGCCATGAAGGGATACAGGGAGAAAGCAGGAGATTGGAGCTGTGAAGAAAATTGGATAAGCCATGTTGAAATGGTGCAGCAGTCTCAATGGGACAAATAGCCTAATTCTGCTCCTGTATCTTATGGCCTCTACAGTCTGTTTCTCAATAGATTTCTGCCACTTGGAGTGATCCAACAGAAAGATTCATCCTGATTCCTGGTAAGTGGGTCCTGACTGAGAAACCACATAAGGATCCACTGATAGCTTGATGGGATGGTCCTTATCAAGTGCTGTTACTTACTAATATGGTGGTGAAGGTAGAAGGTAAAAGTAAGTGGATACACACTAACCATTGCAAGCACGTTAAAGTGGTACCTGACAAGGACAACAAGCGCTGTGGTTAATGTGCTAGTCACCTTTGATGCAGTGCCTGTGCTACTGGGCTATAGTGAGAAAATCACTAACCTGCCAGAAGGCTTCGAGCAGAGTCAATAACTACTGGACATTATGAAGTTTATTCTAATATTAGTTCTTGTTATATTTTTGCTAATGTTCCCTACTTACAATGAGTACTAATATTTGCCCTGCTATACCTTATCATATTTTACATCCTTTTAACCTGTATAAGGACGACCATTAATAGAGTGGTTCAAACTCACATAGGTGTGTCTACTTATCTGTCTAACCAAGACATAATTTTACGAATTCTTTGAAGTATACCCTTTGATATTTCTGTTACTTAGGTCTTTTTTTTTTTTGATTATTTTATACTTAACAGAGATACCACAAAATTCTCTGCCTTTGAAGCTTCTGATGCAATGGTTCAAATGTGTAATTCGGAGTCATAAGGGCAAAATTGTTGGATTAAACTTTATCATTGTTATTTTCTGTGCGTTTAACAATTAATTATCTGCTTGTATTTTACATAACTACCTATATACATGTAACAGTTTAGTATGTTTCCTAGTGGTCACAGTATGTACATACAATTGTTCTGTGACCCCAAGTGGTTACAGTTCTTTGCAAGTTCTGGAAGGTTCTCTGGTTTCATGTTATTTGAATAGGGGCTATCTAATTGGTTAACTCTTATCTACATATTTGAATGGAATGTTTCTAATCTATCGTATAAAAAGAGTTGATTATATTGCCCATTATCTTTAGTCTTTTATTCACTTTACTTCTCATTTTCCTTCTCTGTTCAAGACTTTGTTACTGTCTGTTTCCAATTCCTTTGTTCTATTAGCACTTACTAAAACGATTGTGAAGCAACAAGCTCCTGTTCCACTTTCTTGACTTCCAAATGAACCTTGGATCAAAAACTTCAGAATCCAACATGAGTGAACAGTAGATATCAACAATCAGATTTTAAATTCCTTTTGTTTTGATACTCTTAGCTATCTAAATATACTATTTAGAAATTCTTATCCATTTCACTTGAATGAGGTTTTGTAATAATTCAGGAAAGTCAAGAAGAATTCAGCTAACAGCAAATCCAAAATAATAGTATTGAAGTAAGCTACAATTGCAATGGTCTTAATGATCTGGGAAGCAAAAGTTTCTAACTTGGAACCAGCTCCCAAAGGAAATTTAACAAAAAAAAAGCTGCTTTGCAACTATTTTACTTAAGAAAGGCTTAATTGTGTCATACACATAGAAATGAAAATCAGTAGCGTTCAAGCAAGCAGTAGAAACATAAATGTTCCATGTACCATGGGCAATCCAATACACTTACAATGATTTGACTTTTTTGTGGCTGGATTAACTAAATGCCAAGCAAATCTGTTACAATGACTAAATTCAGATGATCAATGCAAACTGGAACATTGCAAGGACAGCCAATTATACCAGCAGTAGAGTCTTGATAAGGTTTCATACTTGTACAACTGCAAAGGAAACTAATTTGTTGCAAAGGCCAATCTTTTGAAACTTGATATTTTAGAAAACAATTTCGCTACACTTTGAAATTTCTATGTATTATAAATTTTGAGTTATAACTTTGCAGTTATAAAATATGCAAAAAGATAAAACAATGCACACTCAACTATTAAAAGATAGAACACATTGGTTAATCTGGATTACATTAAACATTTAAAAATCTATCAATTACTTTTTTAATCTCTACAGTTTTTAAAAGTTCATCCAGTGTTGATTATAAATTATATTTTATATAGACTGTTGATGAAGGACATTCCAGTGGTGCTTCATCTTGCAAAAGCCAGTTACTAACCAGAAACTGAAATAAATCATATTTGTGAGTAACCAACAAAAAACATATTTGTGAGTCATGAACCAACTCAAATGAAAGCGATTATAAAATTTCATTGGAAGACTTGTCTACAAGTTCAGCCACTTCAAAGCTCTCAACAGCAAACTGGTGTATTGCTGCAGTTGTACAGGGTGTTGCTGAGGCTACACCAAGAATATTGCAGTTTGGTTCTCTTACCTAGGAAAGGATTTAGTGGCATTGGAGGAAGTCTTAAAGCAGATTTATCAGGCCATCTCCTGGGGTTAGAATGTTGCCCTACAAAGAGATCTATGGCTAAATTGTTGGATCTCTATTCTTTGGAGTATGGAAAAATGAGATGTCACCTTACCGAAATATTTAAGATCCAAAGGGGACTTGACAGGGTAGACATTGAATGATTTCATGAGCGAGAGAGTCTCAAAAGGGGCATAGATTGAAGATAAGGGATGAGTCACTTGAAACTGTGGTATGTAGAAACTTCTTTTCTATCCCAGAGAGCTAGTTGTGGAGGCAGATTGTTAGAAGTATTTAAAATGGAAGTAGATAAATTTTGAGAGATTGTAGGATTAAGGCTGAATTGTGATCTGGGATGGCATATTGAAAGGTGGGGCAGACTCGAGAGGCCTAGTGGCCTATTCCTGCTCATATGTATTTTCTTGGGTTTAATGGTTCACAAGTTACTTACTATTAGCTAAGATTTTGAGGTTGTTGACATGACCTAAGTTCTGTTTAATAGGATAGTTCTTATTTAAGCAGCAAGCAGAATTCAATTGAAAACATCTAATTCGTCTGTTCTAATCAGCGAGTAGAATGAGGTACATGAGAAAGTACAGAATAAAGCATTCTTTGTTGTCAACTTATTAATTTGAATCATTCAGTGCCCTTCTCACTAATCTTTTTTCTGCTTCCTGTTGGAAGGGCATTGATGAGGGTCTTCAGAGTAATATACATGAGCAAAATATTTCCATCCTCATTTCACTGGCTAGTAAACTAACTATGCTGCCACATTTTCAACAGAGACTGTTCTAATCAGAAATAAATAGTAGATACTGTACCTTACTATGGAGATATACTTGAAAATGTGAAGTAAATTGGAGTAAATTGGCCAAGTAAACTAAATTCTGTGTGTGTGTGTGTGTGTGTGTGTGTGTGTGTGTGTGTGTGTGTGTGTGTGTGTGAGAGAGAGAGAGAGAGAGAGAGAGAGAGAGAGAGAGAAAGAATAGACAGAGAGAGTGAGAAAAAAGGGAGAGAAAGAACTAGAAAGAAAAGGAAAGAAAGAATTGGGAGGAGTTAAGGGGAAAAACACCTCCTTGAAAAGTTAAATGAACATACTGAAAATATATAGGTTACTTAAATTTCTGAAATTGCAGGTAATGCTTTGAATGCAAACCTTCTGTCAAAACCAACACCACTGAAGGGCTTGACAAAAAGTGAAAAGTAAAGTCTAGAAGATAAAATTACCACCAGTTTAAAAAAAATTCAGTTCAAGAATGATGTTCAGATTAAAGGTGAGGCTAGAGTTTGGAAAGGATTGGGCCTGAAGAGGAATTTTGGAAAAGCATGTTGTGTGGGAGACATGGGAGAGACAAAATAATATCAATACACAAGAAGATTGGTTGAGTCTAAGTAACAGATATACTTGATTTAATCCTCCTGTAATGAACATGAGCAAGTAATTAATTAAAATACTGATAAGATGAGCTAAGCATAGATATAAGGTAGCATGTGGCCTGCAATAAGTGGCTTTATCTCAATTAACCATAACAATCAGAACAAATTCCATAACAAAATGTATTTTCCCAAAGGGCTTCAGAAGAGTATTATTTTAAGAAAACAAACAGTATTTAGGGCAAAGGGCAAAATGTTTTATTAAAAAGAAAGGTCTCAAGGAGCACCATCAGTATGCCCAAGATGAAGAGTGACAGTGAGGAGGATGGAGTATGAGAGGGAGAGCCAGTGTGATGGAAACCTGAAGAAAGATAGCAATTGTTAGCAAGACCAAGACCAAGAGTTGTTTAGAAAAAGAATTCCAATTTATGGCAATTGAAAGGTCCAGCCAGATTGAAGCTATAGCCAGGAGAACACATTAGCACATCCACTTCCTTAGAAGACTAAGGAAATTTGGCATATCCCCAATGATCTTCACCAATTTTTACAGATACAACATTTAGGAGCAATTTGCATAGGTAAATGGATAGGAAAGATATGGAGGGCTATGATTTGGCTGAAGGTCAATGGGACTAGGTAGATTAATAATTTGCATAGACGAATTGGGCCAAAGGCCTTGTTGCTGTGTTGTAGTGTTCTATAACTCTATTAGAAAGTATCCTTTCCAAATGCATCAAAGTTTGGTATACCATCTGCTCTGCCCAAGACTACAGAAAATTGAAAATTGTGATTGCAGCCTGGTCTATCACAATAATCAGTCTTCTCCCCATTGACTCTGCCTACACTTTCTGCTGCCCCAAGAAAGCAGCCAGCATAATCAAGGTCCCTTCCTACCCCAAGCATTCTCCTCAATTCCACTGGCAGAAGATACAAAAACTTGAGAACCTGTACCACCAGGCTCAAGGACAACTTCTTTCTCACTGTTATTAGGCTTCTGAATATGATAGAGGTGAAGTCTTGTTCCTTACTCTACATTGTCATGGCCCTTGCACTTTATTTGTCTTTGTACAGCACACTTTCACTGTAACTTGAACTCTATATTCTGCATTCTGTTTTGTTTTTCTTTTGTACCAGCTTGATGTACTTAATTATGAAATGATCTGTCTGACAGCATGGAAACAAAGGGGCATGATTATAAGTAGCTAAATTGTTAAAAAAAAAAGCACACAGGAGAACGTCTCCTGGAATCACTACACTATCTTGGCACATGTGACAATAATGAACCAATTACCAAACACAACCACTGATGGTTAAGCGATTAAATTCAGGAGTCATGAAGATTTCGAGGAAATTGGAGAAGATGGCAGAGATGGCCAAAGAAGCCATTTGAAAATAAAAAATAAAATATGTGTTTGCTAACTAAGAGCTCATGCTGGTCAGCACAGTACCATAGTGGTTAGCTTAACACTTTACAGCACAGGTGACCTTGCTTCAATTCCCACTGCTGCCTGTAAGGAGTTTGTACATTCTTCCCGTGATTATGCCGGTTTCCTCTGGGTGCTCCGGTTTCCTCTGACAGTCCAAAGACCTACTGGCTAGTAGATTAATTGTCCCGTAATTAGGATTAAATTGGGGGATTGCTGGGCAATGCGGCTCGAAGGGCCGGAAGGGCCCATTCCATGCTGTATCTCAATACATAAATAAATAAATATTGATGGGTGATTGGCACTTCATACAAGTTAGTGCTTGAAATTATCCAGTACTCTGCTGCTGAAGTTATGCAAGAGGGAGACAGTTCTGGAACATGCTGATTAGGTCAAGTCTAGAATAACAAAAGCATGAAAGGTGGATTCAGAAACTTCTGCATTGCAGACTGGGGGTGGGATGGGGGAGTCAGGCATTATTACAGGGCTATGCAGTTCAGAGTTAAACTGAAGTCATATATTGAAGGGTATTCGACAGGGGGAAAATTACAATGATCTAAGTTAGACAATGTGGAAGCAGACATCGCTATGGGTATGTTAATGCAGAGATTAGGAGTGTACCACTGCAAGTTAGTGAGCTTAGGAGATGCCAGGTGCAGTGTTAGAAATACCTCAGCCTTGTCCAGCAGGAACAATATTCTTATTGCATGTCTGGATAAAGACAAAGAATGTAGAGTGGATTAGCAAATTGATCAAGGTTCAGTGGTGCAAGGGATTATTCAAGAGAATTATTAAAAGGAATTCTCTAGTGCTAGGTGTTATTATAGTCAGGCAGATACTGATCTCTGCAATCTCAATGCAGATTTCTGTTGGTGTCCTTCACAGCCATTGCCTCACAGCCTGAGAACAACAAGAATTAACTGGGAGGATCCAGTGATATATTCAGAACTAGGAACAAGGTTCTGGTGAGCAAGTTTGACAGCTAGGGTTAAAATTAAAATACAAAATCTTATAAATAATAATCTCTGGATTGTTATCTTAATAATAAATAAATTCATATAATTATAAGATTAAGGGAGCTAAATTTTAAAAAAGACACAGGAGAACATTTGTTGGAATCACACTACCACTACCTATTCAACCATGTAGAGAATGCATGAAAATAGCTTTGTTGCATCATCATTATCATCATCAGTTGCCATGCCCAGTTTGAGCTTTGACTGCCATGGCCCTCACGTTTGCATATTACCACGATTATAGCAATTGTATAAAAAGTGCTAGAAATACTAGGCATGTCAGGCAGTTTTTTGTGAAGAGTAAACAGTTAAAGTCAAAGTGAAAGTAAAATGTATTAACTACGTATGTATATGTCACCGTATGGTACCTTGAGATTTATTTTCCTTCAGACATTTACAGGAAAAACGAGGAAATAACAAAAAACTACACATAAACAAAAAACAAGAAGCAACCAATGTACATAAGGAGGTAGGTTGTGTAAATGAAAAAATCCTGAGAACACAAGTTATAAAGAGTCCTTGAAAGTGAACCAGTAGGTTGCAGAATTCATTCAGAGATGTGGTGAGTGAAGTTATCCACACTGGTTCAGGAACCTGCTGGTTTTAGGGTAATAACTGTTTCTGAACTTGGTAGTGTGAGACCAAAGCTTCTGTATCTCTTGCCTGAGGGTAGCAGTGAGAAGAGAGCATGGGCTGGGTAATAGGGGTGTTTGCTTTTTTTTTTGTGCCAATGCTCCATGTGAATGTATTCAATCATGGGGAGGGCTTTACCTACGATGAAATGGGCTGTATCCACCACTTTCTGCAGACTTTTCTATTCCTGGGAATTGGTGTTTCCGTACCTGGCCACAATGCAGCCAGTTAGGATATTCTCCACTGTGCACAGAACATAGAAATCTACAGCACATTGCGGGCTCTTTGGCCCACAATGTTGTGCCAACCATGTAACCTACTCTAGTAACTGCCTAGAATTACCCTACTGCATAGCCCTCTATTTTTCTAGGCTCCATGTACCTATCTAAGAGTCTCTTAAAACACCCTATTGTATCTGCCTCCACCACTGTCGCTGGCAATGCATTCCACGTACCCATCATTCTCTGTGTGAAAAACATACCCCTGACATTCCCTAGGTACCTACTTCCAAGCACCTTAAAACTATGGCCCCTCAATGTTAGCCATTTCAGCCTTGGGAAAAAGCCTTGGCTATCCATACGATCAATGCCTCTCATCATCTTATACACCTCTATCAGGTCACCTCTCATCCTCTGTCGGTCCAAGGAGAAAAGGCCAAGTTCACTCAACCTATTCTCATTAAGGCATGCTCTCCAATCCAGGCCACATCCTTGTAAATCTCCTCTGAACTCTTTCTATAGTATCCACATCCTTCCTGTAGTGAGGGAACCAGAACTGAACACAGTACTCCAAGTGGAATCTGACCAGGGTCTTATATAGCTGTAACATTTCCTCATGGCTCTTGAATTCAATCCCACGATTGATGAATGCCACCACACCATACACCTTCTTAATAACACTGTCAACCTGCGCAGTGGCTTTGAATGTCTTATGAACACGTACCCCAAGATCTCTCTGATCCTCCACACTGCGAAGAGTCTTATCGTTAATATTATATTCTGTCTTTAAATTTGACCCACCAAAATGAACCACTTCCATTTATCTGCCTTGAACTCCATCTGCCACTTCTCAGCCCAGTTCTGCTTCCTATCGATGTCCCACTGTAAACTCTGACAACCCTCCAGACTATCCACAACACCCCAACTTTTGTGTCATCAGCAAACCTACTAACCCACCCTTTTACTTTCTCATCCAGTTCATTTATAAAAAATCACAAAAAGGAGGGGTCCCAGAACAGATCCCTGTGGAATACCACTAGTCACCAAACTCCATGCAGAATACGAACCCTCTACAACCACCCTTTGCCTTCCCTGGGCAAGCTAATTCGGGATCCACAAAACAAGGTCTCCTGGATCCCGTGTCTGCTTATTTTCTGAAAGAACCTTGCAGGGGAACCTTATCAAATGTCTTACTGAAATCCATATACACTACACCCACTGCTCTACCTTCGTCAATGTGTTTTGTTATATCCCCAAAGAATTCAATCAGGTTCGTAAGGCACAGCCTGCCCTTGACAAAACCATGCTGACTATCCTTAATCAGATTATGTCTCTCCAAAGGCTCATAAATCCTGCTTCTCAGGACTACCCACCACTGAAGTAAGAGTCACTGGTCTATAATTTCCTGGGTTATCTCTACTCCCCTTCTTGAACAAGGGAGCAACATCTGCAACCCTTCAATCCTCCAGTACTTCTCCCGCCCCTATTGAGCATGCAAAGATCATCGCTCAGCAATCTCCTCCCTCGCTTCCCACAGTAACCTGGTGCATATCTTGCCCAGTCCCAGCGACATATCTAACAATGCCTTTCAAAAGCTCCAGCACATCCTCTTTCTTAATGTGTATATGCTCAAGTGTTTCAGTCCGTTGTAAGACATCCCCACAACTGCCAAAGTCCTTTTCCCTCGTGAATACTGAAAGAAAATATTCATTAAGTTCCTCTGCTACCTCCTCTGACTCCAAGCACACATTTCCACTATCGTACTTGATTGTTTCATTTCTCACATGGCTCATCCTGTTGCTCTTCATGTACTTGTAGATTGGCTTGGGGTTTTCCTTAATCCTGCTCGTCAAGGCCTTCTCATGGTTCGTTCTAGCTCTCCTAATTTCATTCTCAGCTCCTTCATGGCAACCTTGTAATTTTCTAGAACTCTATCAGTACCTAGTTTCTTGAACCTTTCATACGCTTTTCTTTTTTTCTTCACTAGATTTTCCAAATTCTTTGTATACCATGATTCTTTTACCCTACCATCCTTTCCCTGCATCAATGGAAGATACCTATGTAGAATGCCATACCAATGTTCCCGGAACATTTGCCACATTTCTGATATGCAATTCCCTGAGAACATCTGCTCCCAGTTTATGCTCTCATGTTCCTGCCTAATAGCATCATATTTCCCCTACCCCAGTTAAATATTTTCCCAATTTGTCTGCTCCTATCCCTTTCCAGCGCAAAGGTAAAGGAGATAAGAGTTGTGATCACTATTTCCAAAATGCTCTCCCACCAAGAGATCTGACACCTAACCAGGTTCATTTCCCAATACCAGGTCAAGTACAGCCTCTCCTCTGATTGTCTTACCTATATATTGCATCAGAAAACCTTCCTGAACACACCTAATAAACTCCACTCCATCTAAACTCATTGCTCTAAAGAGATGCCAGTCCATGTTAGGAAAGTAACAACAACCCTATTATTATTGCACCATTCCAGAATCTGTCCCTGTTACTATGGGGGGGGGGTCTATAAAAAGCACCCAGTAGAGTTATTGCCCCTTTCCTGTTTCTGACTTCCACCCACACTGCCTCAGTAGATAATCCCTCCATGACTTCCTCGTTTTCTGCAGCAGTAACAGTATCCCTGATTAGCAATGCCACACCTCCACCTCTTTTGTCTCCCTTCCTGTCCTGTTTGAAATATTTAAAGCGGCGGTCCCCAACCACCGGGCCGCAAAGCATGTGCTACTGGGCTGCGAGGAAACGATATGAGTCAGCTGCACCTTTCCTCATTCCCTGTCACACACTGTTGAACTTGAACATAGGGTTGCCAACTGTCCCGTATTTGCTGGGACATCGGGTATTGGTTTGTCCCATACGGGACTGCCCTTGTCCCGTATTTCCCCCACTAAGGTAGAGCGTTCCTATGAAACCTTTCGTGCCAAAATGGTGTAAAGCGAAGAAGCAATTACCATTAATTTATATGGGAAAAATTTTTGAGCGTTCCCAGACCCAAAAAATAACCTACCAAATCATACCAAATAACACATAAAACCTGAAGTAGCACTAACATATAGTAAAAGCAGGAATGATATGATAAATACACAGCCTATATAAAGTAGAAATAATGTATGTCCAGCGCAGACGGGAAGATTAAGCCAAAACCGATTTGTGGGGAAAAAAAAATCGGCACGTACGCGCATGCTCACACAGGTGCCCGCGCAAGGCTTCATGGTCATGGTAGTCTTTCTCGGGGTAAACACAAGTGTCCCGTCAACACACACAAAAAATGCTGGTGAACGCAGCAGGCCAGGCAGCATCTATAGGAAGAGGTACAGTTGACATTTCGGGCCGGGACCCTTAGTCAAGATTTGACTGCTACTTTTGTCCCTTATTTGGGAGTGAGAAAGTTGGCAACCCTAACTGTAAAAGACATGTTGAGGTGAGTTTAACCCTACTTGAACAGCAACCAGCCCCCCCGCCCCCCCACCCCGGTCGGCCAGTCTGCAAGAATATTGTCAATATTAAACCAGTCCGCGGTGCAAAAAAGGTTGGGGACCCCTGATTTAAAGCCTGGCACACTCAGCAGCCATTCCTGCCCCTGAGACATCTAAGTCTCTGTAACAGCTGCAACGTATTGATCCACGCTCTAAGTTCACCTGCCTTGTTTATGATACTCCTTGCATTAAAATAAACACATCTCAAACCATCAGGCTGAGTGCATCTTTGCTCTACCACCTGCCTATCCTTCCTCACAAACTCCCCACAAGCTATCTCTACTTATACGCCAACCTCTCCATCCTGTACCTCTTCACTTCAATTCCCACCCCGCTGCAAATCTAGTTTAAACCCTCCCCAATAGCATTAGCAAACCTCCCTGCCAGGATATCAGTCCCTCCTGGATCCAAGTGCAACCCATCGTTTTTGTACAGGTAATACCTGCCCCAGAAATCCGAATCCATGTCCCCTGCTCCAATCCTTCAGCTAAGCATTTATCTACCACCTCATTCTATTCCTATACTCACCGTCGCGTGGCACAGGCAGCAATCCTGAGATTACTACCCTTGAAGTTCGCTTCTCAGCTTCCTTCCTAATTCCTTGTATTCTGCTTTCAGGACCTCCTCCCTCTTTCCACCTATGTCGTTGGTACCAAAATGACCTCTGGCTGCTCACCGTCTCTTTTCAGGAGATTGTGGACCCATTCAGAAACATCACGAACCCTGGCACCTGGGAGGCAAACTACCATCCATGTTTCTTTTTCGCACCACAGAATCGCCTATCTGTCCCCCTAACTACAGAGTCCCCTATTAACCATATAAAAATTACAGCACAGAAACAGGCCATCTTAGCCCTTCTAGTCTGTGCCAAACTCTTACTCTCACCTAGTGCCACCGACCTGCACTCAGCCCATAACCCTCCATTCCCTTCCTGTCCACATAGCTGTCCGATTTAACTTTAAACAACAACATCGTACCTGCCTCAACCACTTCTGCTGGAAGCTCATTCCACACAGCTACCACTCTCTGAGTAAAGAAGTCCCCCTCATGTTATCCCTAAACTTTTGTCTTTTAACTCTCAACTCATGTCCTCTTGTTTGAATCTTCCCCACTCTCAATGGAAAAAGCCTATCCGTGTCAACTCTATCAATCCCCCTCATAATTTTAAACACCTTTATCAAGTCCCCCCTCAACCTCAACCTTCTATGCTCCAAAGAATAAAGAATAAAAATAAATATTACTGCTGCCATCCTCTTCTGCTCCTGACCCTTCTGAGCCACTGGGCCAGACTCAGTGCCACAGGCACAGCTGCTGTTGCTTGCCCCAGGTAGGTCTTCGCCCCCAACAGTACTCAAAATGGAGTACTTATTGTTAAGAGGGATGGCCACAGGGGTGCTCTCCACCTCATGAAGCTCTCCCTTCCCTATTCTGACAGTCACCCACTTATCTGTCTCCTGTGACCCCGGTGTGACTACCTGCCTGTAGCTCCTATTGATCACTTCCTCACTTTCCCTAACAAGCCGAAGATAATCAAGCTGCAGCTTGATGCACCTGGCACAGATGTGGTTATCAGGTATCTTTGCATCTCAAAGCTCAAAGAAAATTTATTATCAAAGTACATATATGCCATCTCTGAGACTCAATTTCTTGTGGGCATATTCAATAAAGCCATAGAATAATACCCATTAACAGAATCGATGAAAGACCGCACCAACTTGAGCATTTAACCAGTGTGCAAAGAACAGCAAACTGTACAAATACAGAAAAAAAGAAACAAATAATGATAATAATAATAAGAAATAAATAAGAAACAAATATCGAGAAGATTCCTTGAAAGTGAGTCCTTCAATGATGGGATAAGTGAAATTGAGCGAAGTTTTCCCCTTTGGCTCAGGAGCCTGATGATTGAGGGGGAATAACTGTTTCTGAATCTAGTGGTATGAGTCCTGAGGCTCCTGTGCCTTCTTCCTGCTGGAAGCAGCGAGAAGGGAAAATGTCCTGGGTGGTGGGGGTCCCTGATGATAGATGCTGCTTTCCTACAACAACGTTTCATGTAGATATGCTCAATAGTGGGGAGGGCTTTATGTATGATGGACTGGGCTGTATCCATTACTTTTTAGTAAGATTTTCCATTCAAGGGCTCGGGGAGAAGGGTCTGCACTGCGCAGGCGCGTGACGTAGCGCGCCAAGGTTTAAAAAGGGAAAATTTCAACGGTTCTTGTTTCAGTCGAAGCAAGTAACTGAAGAAGTGAGCAGAAGAATTCTGGTCGAAAAAGTCATTTTTTTTTAAAAAACTGCTCGGGGAGAAGGGTCTGCACTGCGCAGGTGTGTGACGTAGCGCGCCAAGGTTTAAAAAGCAGACCACCATATACAGCGGCCATCATCAGAGTGGACTGAGTCAGAGTGGGGCAGCTTTGGCTCAACAGGCTTCGGCGAGAACAGGCAGAGGCCAGGGTAGGTTCTGGTAAGTTTTTTGTTCAGATTGTCTAGCGTAGAGAGAATGCCAGGCAGGATGTTGGAATGCTCCTCCTGCAGGATGTGGGAAGTCAGGGAGCCCTCTGGTGTCCCTGACAATGACACCTGCAGGAAGTGCATCCAGCTGCAGCTCCTGACAAACCGCGTTAGGGAACTGGAGCAGGAGCTGGATAACCTGCGGATCATTCGGGAGAATGAGGAGATTATAGATAGTAGCTACAGGGAGGTAGTTACGCCAGAGGAGCATTGGACGAGAAATTGGGTCACAGTCAGGCGAGGGAAGAGGAAAGGGCAGGCAGAGCAGGGTTCCCCTGTGGCCATTCCCCTCAACAACAAGTATACCGCATTGGATACTGTTGGGGGGGATGACTTACCTGGGACTAGCTGCAGTAGCCGGATCTCTGGCACTGAGTCTGGCTCTGCAGTGCAGAAGGGAGGGGGGAGAAAGAGGAGAGTGGTAGTGATAGGGGACTCGATAGTTAGAGGTGCAGATAGAAGGTTCTGTGGTCGTGACAGAGAATCCAGGATGGTTTGTTGCCTCCCAGGTGCCAGGGTCAAGGACGTCTCTGATTGATTGCATGACATTCTGAAGTGGGAGGGTGACCAGCCAGATGTCGTGGTGCACATCGGTACCAATGACATAGCAAGGAAGAGTGAAGAGGTCCTGGACAGTGAGTATAGAGAGCTTGGTAGGAAGTTGAAAAGCAGGACCTCAAGGGTGGTAATCTCAGGATTGCTACCTGTGCTAGGTGCCAGTGAGGGTAGGAATAGGATGCTCTGGAGGAGGAACAAGTGGCTGAGGAACTGGTGTAGGGGGCAGGGTTTCAGATTTCAGGATCATTGGGACCTCTTCTGGGGCAGGTGGGACCTGTACAAGAGAGATGGGTTACACTTGAACCACAGGGGGACCAATATCCTTTCAGGGAGGTTTGTTAGTGCTATTGGGGAGGCTTTAAACTAGATTTGCAGGGGGATGGGAACCAGAGTGCCAGAGCTGACAGTGTGGCTGGGGTGAAAATAAATGATATTGAAAGTTTAAGCAAATCCGCTGATAGAAAGGTTGTGAGTGGTGGTAAAAATCTTCTGAGGTGTATATATTTCAATGCTAGGAGTATTGCGGGGAAGGCAGATGAGTTGAGGGCGTGGATTGACATGTGGAATTATGATGTTGTAGCAATTAGTGAAACTTGGCTACAGGAGGGGCAGGACTGGCAGCTTAATATTCCAGGGTTCCGATGTTTCAGATGTGATCGAGGCAGAGGAATGAAAGGTGGGGGAATAGCATTGCTTGTTAGGGAAAATATTACAGCAGTGCTCAGGCAGGACAGATTAGAGGGCTTGTCTACTGAGTCCTTATGGGTGGAGCTGAGAAACAGGAAAGGTATGGCCACATTCGTGGGATTGTATACAGACCACCCAATAGTCAACGAGACTTGGAAGAGCAAATCTGCAGAGAGATAGCAGGCAACTGCAGGAAACCTAAAGCTGTGGTGGTAGGTGATTTTAGTTTTCCATACATTGATTGGGACTCCCATACTGTTAGGGGTCCAGATGGTTTAGGGTTTGTAAACTGTGTTCAGGAAAGTTTTCTAAATCAGTAAATAGAGGGACCAACTAGAGGGGATGCAATATTGGATCTCCTGTTAGGAAACGAATTAGGGCAAGTGACAGAAGTCTGTGTAGGGGAGCACTTTGGTTCCAGTGATCATAACACCATTAGTTTCAATTTGATCATGGACAAGGATAGATCTGGTCCTAGGGTTGAGGTTCTGAACTGGAAGAAGGCCAAATTTGAAGAAATGAGAAAGGATCTAAAAAGTGTGGATGGGGACAGGTTGTTCTCTGGCAAAGATGTGATTGGTAGGTGGGAAGCCTTCAAAGGGGAAATTTTGAGAGTGCAGAGTTTGTATGTTCCTGTCAGGATTAAAGGCAAATTGAATAAGAATAAGGAACCTTGGTTCTCAAGGGATATTGCAACTCTGATAAAGAAGAAGAGGGAGTTGTATGAAATGTATAGGAAACAGGGGGTAAATCAGGTGCTTGAGGAGTATAAGAAGTGCAAGAAAATACTTAAGAAAGAAATCAGGAGGGCAAAAAGAAGACATGAGGTTGCCTTGGCAGTCAAAGTGAAGGATAATCCAAAGAGCTTTTACAAGTATATTAAGAGCAAAAGGATTGTAAGGGATAAAATTGGTCCTCTTGAAGATCAGAGTGGTCGGCTTTGTGCGGAACCAAAGGAAATGGGGGAGATCTTAAATAGGTATTTTGCGTCTGTGTTTACTAAGGAAGCTGGCATGAAATCTATGGAATTGAGGGAATCAAGTAGTGAGACCATGGAAACTGTACAGATTGAAAAGGAGAAGGTGCTTGCTGTCTTGAGGAAAATTAAGGTGGATAAATCCCCGGGACCTGACAGAGTGTTCCCTCGGACCTTGAAGGAGACTAGTGTTGAAATTGCAGGGGCCCTGGCAGAAATATTTAAAATGTCACTGTCTACGGGTGAAGTGCCGGAGGATTGGAGAGTGGCTCATGTTCTTCCGTTGTTTAAAAAGGGATCGAAAAGTAGTCCGGGAAATTATAGGCCGGTGAGTTTAACGTCAGTAGTAGGTAAGTTATTGGAGGGAGTACTAAGAGACAGAATCTACAAGCATTTGGATAGACAGGGGCTTATTAGGGAGAGTCAACATGGCTTTGTGCGTGGTAGGTCATGTTTGACCAATCTGTTGGGAGTTTTTCGAGGAGGTTACCAGGAAAGTGGATGAAGGGAAGGCAGTGGATATTGTCTACATGGACTTCAGTAAGGCCTTTGACAAGGTCCCGCATGGGAGGTTAGTTAGGAAAATTCAGTCGCTAGGTATACATGGAGAGGTGGTAAATTGGATTAGACATTGGCTCGATGGAAGAAGCCAGAGAGTGGTGGTAGAGAATTGCTTCTCTGAGTGGAGGCCTGTGACTAGTGGTGTGCCACAGGGATCAGTGCTGGGTCCATTGTTATTTGTCATCTATATCAATGATCTGGATGATAATGTGGTAAATTGGATCAGCAAGTTTGCTGATGATACAAAGATTGGAGGTGTAGTAGACAGTGAGGAAGGTTTTCAGAGCCTGCAGAGGGACTTGGTCCAGCTGGAAAAATAGGCTGAAAAATGGCAGATGGAGTTTAATACTGACAAGTGTGAGGTATTGCACGTTGGAAGGACAAACCAACGTAGAACATACAGGGTTAATGGTAAGGCACTGAGGAGTGCAGTGGAACAGAGGAATCTGGGAATACAGATACAAAATTCCCTAAAAGTGGCGTCACAGGTAGATAGGGTCATAAAGAGAGCTTTTGGTACATTGGCCTTTATTAATCAAAGTATTGAGTATAAGAGCTGGAATGTTATGATGAGGTTGTATAAGGCATTGGTGAGGCCGAATCTGGAGTATTGTGTTCAGTTTTGGTCACCAAATTACAGGAAGGATATAAATAAGGTTGAAAGAGTGCAGAGAAGGTTTACAAGGATGTTGCCGGGACTTGAGAAACTCAGTTACAGAGAAAGGTTGAATAGGTTAGGACTTTATTCCCTGGAGTGTAGAAGAATGAGGGGAGATTTGATAGAGGTATATAAAATTATGATGGGTATAGATAGAGTGAATGCAAGCAGGCTTTTTCCACTGAGGCAAGGGGAGAAAAAAACCAGAGGACATGGGTTAAGGGTGAGGGGGGAAAAGTTTAAAGGGAACATTGGTGGGGGGGGCGCTTCTTCACACAGAGAGTGGTGGGAGTATGGAATGAGCTGCCAGATGAGGTGGTAAATGCGGGTTCTTTTTTAACATTTAAGAATAAATTAGACAGATACATGGATGGGAGGTGTATGGAGGGATATGGTCCGTGTGCAGGTCAGTGGGACTAGGCAGAAAATGGTTCGGCACAGCCAAGAAGGGCCAAAGGGCCTGTTTCTATGCTGTAGTTTCTATGGTTTCTATGGTGTTTCCATACCAGGCTGTAAAGCAGCCTATCAATATACTCTCCACTACACAACAATAGAAGTTTGTCAAAGTTTCAGGTGACGTGCTGAATTTACACAAACTTTAACAAAGTAGATGTGCTGTGATGCTTCTCTGTGATGGCACTTGCGTGCTGGTCCCAGATATGATATATCCGAGGAATTTAAAATTACTGACCCTCTCTATTTTCAATCCCCTAATGAGGAATGGCTTCTTCCTTCTTCCTTCTGTCAACCTATCAGATCAGATTTTAATCATGATTTCAAAGCTCAGCCAGCACAAGTGCAAATGGCTGGTTAAAAAATCTTCATCTCTGCAGGCACAGGCAAAAAATAAAATTAAAATGTCAAATCTTTAAGGTATGATGACCTTGATAAACTTCAGAGCAAACAGGGTACAGTCCTCACATGCAACTGACCAATTTCCAGATGGTAGCTAGGAAAGATGTCATGACTGCTCTATCTAACAAATAAGCATTCTGGAAATGAAATGGAAGTGGTAGTGTGGCTAGGTGAGAAATGGAGAGAAGTGGAGAATCTAATCAGTGCTTAAAGTAACAGGTGTGGAGATTCCACAGTACATGGTTACCACTCAACAAAATGAAATCCAAGTTTGTCAAAGTTGAAGACGTAATTCTTCATTTTACATTAAACTGTGAAATACAGAACTTACACAACTCCCAGAAGAAAAGGGTAGTAACTACCTAAACCTCCTGGTTGTACCAGAGTCTCCAGGATGGGCTGAAAGAAACATCTGCCCTGGTGAATGGAGTTTTTGAGTCATCTGTATTGTAAGATGAGATTACAGAGAAGCATTAATGCAATGCAAGAATAGGTGGTCCTGCTGCAGGAAGTATATCTGAAAGTTATTTGTCCTTCACATTCTAGCAAAAGCATTTTGTACATGGTGTACTGCATAGCTAGTAGTACAGTTTTTAATGTTGCTTTTGATATAACTCTTCTTGCTGTTTCACTAATGTGTCCCAAATCTCTCTGCATTATCTTAGTTGTTGCTGAGGTACAGTCAAAGCTCTTTGTCCAAAGAATAGCTGAGAACTACGTTAATTTGAGTCTGTGTACAGACAATTGTCTTACGATTGATTAAGTAGTTCCATATTAGAACACATACCTTGTACTGGAAAGTGCAGCCAATAACAGTAACAGAAATTCTAGAAATTCTACGGACATATTTTGGCCAATCTTAAATCCATTTCATCAATCAGTTATGAACAATCTCCACAAATGGAAAACCTACTACAAAACTCAAATGTGCTCTAAGAGTAATCACATCTTGGTGAGGGAGCAGGAAAGCCATTTCCTTTCCAGGGCTGACTTAAAGTGGGTGCATTTGAAGACAACATGCATGAAAGTCATGGATGTCTTACCAAAAAAAAAATCTTCTCAATATCAAAGCAGTTACTTACTTTAAAGCAGAGTCTGAAAGCATCTACAGATGCTGGAATTCTGAAATGAAACCAATGAAGGATTTTAACCTGAACTTTTAACTATTTCTCTTTCTCTAGATGTTGCCTGACCTGCTGAGTGTTTCCAACACTTTCTGTTTTTATTTCAAAGCATATTTTGCAGCATCCAACCAGATTTTAGCTGCTACACTGTTCAAGTAAAAGGACCTTGAGTGGAGGTATAAAAAGTGCCACAAGCTTAAACAGAACAATAATATGATTTGGGATATAACTCGTGTTTGGAGGATGAAATTCAGTTGCAAGCTGGATACTCATAAGTTAGTTTAGCATGCCTATTAGCACATTTTTAATACAATCATTGCATTAATGTATCACTTCTAGATTGCTGACCAATTGAGTGTCTGTGATGATTGAGTACATGAACCAAATCACATTCTACTATTTAAAGGGTCATTACAAGCAATGACTTGTCATGGATTCCACTGGTATGAGATGAAGGGAAGTGACTATGTACTGCTAAATCAAAATTTTACATAGCTTTGGTGAAAGATTGGTGATGTCATGCTAGAGATGACACAGGCATACAGTATCTAGAGATAAACTGATAATCTAGTTTCTTATTAAGAGGGTACAGCCTGATGTGGCTGGTGGTTGCCACACAAAGTAGTAGCACTGTACCACTGCATTCAGTACCTGAGGTGGTGTAATGACCTCAAAAGATCAGGAATAATGAGTAAACACAGATATTCATCTATATGTCGATGTGTGTTTTACCAGAAGGTCCTCAATCTGCCTTCTCTAGGACATGACATCTCATACCAACTCATTTTGTAGGTATACTTCATCCTTCTCAATACAGTATAAAAATAGACATACACTTCCATCTGTTCAGTATCAACTTTATGGATATAGCTTTCCTTTAGTTATAGCAGCAAATGCTCCTTATCCATTCTTTTGTGTTAAGTATACCCTCATTCATAGGCCTTCTCTTTTTTTGTGGACATAAAGAGCAGGATACTCCAGCGACAATAATAAAGTCACTCACTAAGAATGTACAGTGGCACGCAAAAGTCCGGGCACCCCGGTCAAAATTTCTGTTACTGCAGCCAAAAAGTTCTATTTTAACTTCATCAGTCCACAGGACTTGTTTCAAAAATGCATCAGGCTTGTTTAGATGTTCATTTGAACCTTTTGAATAGAACTTCTTGGCCGCAATGAGCAAAGGTATGCTTGGAGAAAAAAGGGTGCAGAATTTCATGAAAAGAACCCCTCTCTAACTGTTAAGCACGGGGGTGGATCGATCATGCTTTGGGCTTGTGTTGTAGCCAGTGGCACCGGAAACATTTACTGGCAGAGGGAAGAATGAATTCAATTAAATACCAGCAAATTCTGGAAGCAAACATCACATTGTCTGTAAAAAAAGCCGAAGATGAAAAGAGTATGGCTTCTACAACAGGATAATGAACCTAAACACATCTCAAAATCCACAATGGATTACCCCAAGAGGCGCAAGCTGAAGGTTTTGCCATGACCCTCACAGACCCCTGACCTAAACATCATTGAGAATCTGTGGATAGACCTCAAAAGAGCAGTGCATGCAAGATGGTCCAAGAATCTCACAGAACTAGAAGCCTTTTGCAAGGAAGAATGGGCGAAAATCCCCCAAACAAGAATTGAAAGACTCTTAGCTGGCTACAAAAAGCATTTACAAGCTGTGATACTTGCCAAGGGGGTGTTACTAAGTACTGCCATGCAGGGTGCCCA
Source organism: Mobula birostris (assembly GCF_030028105.1). Classification (NCBI taxonomy): domain Eukaryota; kingdom Metazoa; phylum Chordata; class Chondrichthyes; order Myliobatiformes; family Myliobatidae; genus Mobula; species Mobula birostris. The sequence goes on along the minus strand of NC_092370.1, from coordinate 175,388,947 downwards.
AACTTTTGCTTCAGGCCCTTTTCCTTTTCTGTTATTTTGAAACTGTAAAAGATGGAAATAAAAAAGTTTCCTTGCTTAAAATATTAAAGAAATGTGTCATCTTTAACTTTATGCCTTTTGAAAATCAGTTCATCTTTTACTTGCTTAGCTATTCACAGTAACAGAAGTTTTGACTGGGGTGCCCAAACTTTTGCATGCCACTGTACATTACAGAACTTATGCAAGGCATGAGCTAGCTCAGATAATTGGTTTCAGTACAACTCGTAAGAAAGCTGGTTGTATTTTCACCTGCTGGCACACATGTCATAAGTGAGCAAAAGCAGATGGTGGAAACAAGGAAAGCAGTAGCAATCTCATATTTCAGAAAACAAAACCATCCAAATAATGCTCAGATGAATATAGATGTTGCATCCTCAGAGCACTCTTAATGAACAGGATAATTATGAAGCAGTTGTAAAAATTGTGATGACCAGTGTCCCAACTGTACTGCATACACATGCGGAGACGTAGGCAAGTCTTGAATGTGAATATTTCGATGTCACAATTCCTTACAATTGTCATCAATGCAAAGATTAACTAAATGCATGAAATATCACATGCAGCAATCAAAAACTGCTTGCAGAACTTGACTGAGGGCTTGTAGATTATAAATGTCATTTTAAATAAATACACAGAAACTTTGCCTTGACTATCACTTCATTAGTGTTGCATGAGAGGGATTTATGGAGAGCAAGTATGTGAAATGGGTTATTGCTCAGCACGCTTATTTTTCTTATTCAATATAGCTAGATCAGTCAATGTCCCAATGGCTGACACTGTATTTCACAGGCTCTAAACTGCCAGAGGACACAGAGCAGAGCACCTCAGTATTAAGGCAATCATGTAAGTGGTTTGGCTCCAATCTGTGGGATAAGTAGAGGTTGTATAACATACAAGGAAGAGAGGAAATAAATATTGTTAGTTGTATATTTGTACGCACCTAGCTGTTTCAAATATTGTTGTTTAATGTGTAAAGATCTGGTTATATTTTAATCCTACATACACCACCATTTCATCTTGCAGATTTGGCTACCATCTGGCAAATGGCTTTTCATTTGTGTATCAAGATATTAATGTCAGACAGTGAGCAATGGGAGCTGTGAAAAGTTGTTTACAAGACTGACTTCAGAATGGAAGGGAAGTTCCAATTTTGCTTTTGGACATCAAAAGGATATATTGTTCAAGTCCAAGTGAAGCTCACAAAGGTGAGGGGTTCCTGGCCAGAAATGTGTGCTATTATTATTGCAATTGTTTCATCATATTCTTCTTCTTCATTATAGTCACTGTCTATAGTGTTTATTTATGACACACAAAGTGCTTACTGCAGATTCAACTCACATTGCCAATCTCAGGAGGCCAATCTCATTCTGGAGACCATGGCTGGTACATATTGAATTGCATATCGGATACCCCAACATCATTTTAAGTATCTGATATGCATTTTCAGCATACCGATGACTTACTCAGTTACACATCTCATTGTGTGCTTTCAACAGGAATTCTGCAGATGCTGGAAATTCAAACAACACACATCAAAGTTGCTGGTGAATGCAGCAGGCCAGGCAGCATCTCTAGGAAGAGGTACAGTCGACGTTTCAGGCCAAGACCCTTCATCCTGACGAAGGGTCTCGGCCTGAAACGTCGACTGTACCTCTTCCTAGAGATGCTGCCTGGCCTGCTGCATTCACCAGCAACTTTGATGTGTGTCATTGTGTGCTTTTATTGTTTTGCTTCCCAATGGTCACAAGTTAAGGTGCATCACTTGTTTCCAGCACTCAGTCGGCAAGTCAACTCTCTGATTATAGGGTGGTGAACTGCCACAGGTCGAAGGTGTAATTTTTAAAAAGACAGATGTGTCCTTTTCAATGAGAGGGCAGTAAAACCTATTACAGAGTTATGGTTTCAGGATAATCAAGATTGGGAACTCACTATTCCAGGTTATTCAAAATTCCAAAAGACTGTCAAAAAAGGAAAAGAACTGGGGTAGCTTTGTTAATGCAGCAAAGGGTATTGTGTTTGAATTTTCAGAAGGAATTTAATAAAGTGAAACATAAAATACTGGTACACAAGATAAAAGCTGATGGCATTGAGGGAAGTGTTTCAGGAAGGACTGTAGATTGATTATGAATGGAATATATTTTTTTTCAGGCTGAAAAGATAAATCTAGTGGAGCGTCCCAAGGATGTGGATAGAATCAAATACTTTGTGTCAGCACGGAAGATTTAAAATGTTATCCCATTATAACTGCCAACAACTTTTAAAAAGGGTTTTGCATTCAGTTTTGTCAATTAGAAATTAATTTACTCACTAAGGTTAATCTCTTGCTTCATACTTTGCATATAATTTCCTCAGAGACTTGTCTATCATTTCAGTGAGGTATGGACTCAACTTTGATATAATAGTTGATGTAATATGCAATATTTAATAGTTAAACAAGTACCATAATGATCTTTCATGGATTAGAAATGGGAAATATATACCATCTTTGCATCACTATCAGCAGGAAGGAGAAAGACCTACACTCAACATTTTAGAAACAGCTTCTTCCCCTCTGCCGTCAGATTTCTGAACAGTGAATGAATTCATGAACACTACCTTGCTATTCTTCTTTTGCACTATTTTTTTTGTTGTAACCTATAGTAATTTTTTTATGTCTTGCATTGTACTGGTGCCACAAAATAATAAATGTCATAATAAGTCAATGATAATATATCTGATTCTGATAATTTACTGACTTTTTGGGTTGTGATCTTGCATATCAGAACTTTGATATCTTAGTTAGTTACATAGCAAAAATTTGAAAACAAATCTATTACATAACAAAATAGTCATTCTACCCATTATAATATGACAGTAACCAAATTGTGGTATACCCATGTAGATTCCAAAGCTATTGTACAATTCCAAAACCTGAGAAATAAAGCTGTATTTTTGAGATATAAAACAATTTCATAATGTGAATTACTGAAACAATTATTTAACACTTCTCCCCTGTATACAGTAGCCAGTTTTCAGTGACTTGTATACAATCACAGGATGCATGTACCTTAAAGAACCATCATCTGATTAGTGACCCAACAGCAGAAGTCCTGAGCATTAACCTCACTCAAAGACAATGGATAGGAGTAAAAAGAATCCATATAGAGCATTGTTAGCACGGCCATCAAGTGAATAATTGGATTTTCATTATCAGTCTCTTGGACAGGAATGTATTTCATCAGCTTGGTCACTAAACGTATACCACAGATGACACTTCATTTTTCTAATTGACATTATATGAGGCTATCAAATGGGCAGATAAGTTAGACATCCCATCATAAACACTACCAATTCAATGATGGGAGTAGTATTAGATCCACAGGAGTCCTAAATTTAAGGTTCTCTTGCAGTGCATCAAAATTGTTATTAGTCATGGGTCACGTTAGGTCTGACCCTAAGGTCTTCCAACCCAACCCCAAACTCAGAATTCTCTCGAGAAGTTATGATTGCATTCAGAGTGAAGCTTAATTCCTAGCCATGTCAGATTCTGGATGCCTGCGGACTTGTGCTCAGCAGTTGCTTCTTCTTGGAAGGAAAGCAATCTAATACAGGTGGAAGGCCAGTCCAAAAGCAGCATTGGAGAGGCCAGTCCATTGGTAGTACCTGAGGGATCAGCTGTAGGTGAGTACGGAATTGAAATTGGAAGTAACATGATTGGCAATTGTGGCCTTGGATGATGTTGAGACCCACTGCTTTGCAGGGCTTTTAATGTACATAGATTTTTCTATATCCATTCTCATCTCTCAAAAAATTCTTTTAAGTCATATTAAATCTCACATTTTACTGTCATTTAATTTTTATTTTTTATTTATGGTTTTAATTATTTATGCATATTTAATTAATTATGCATAGTTTCTCTGATAGTATTGTGGGTCACCTGGCAATGCATACTGAGAAGCCACATACTGGTAGTGCTGAAGATATTAGGAAACCATTTGAAGTCCTACAATGGAAAACTGGCTCATGGCCATTTTTTCCTGTCACTAAGCCACAATTTACCAGATTCAATATTTAATTGATTTTGTATTTTGCACCAATAGGATCTGACCTTGAAATTTAAGTTACTAACTCATTAACTACTATACTGTCTGAATATTTTAAAGTAAAATATGTGTAGTAGTGTTGCTTAAGGCAAATAATTTGTTGGGAGTATGCAGTTTAGTTTGGAGCTTGCCTGTTAAATAATTATTTTCCTTAAAGTACAAGGTATTGAACTATCTCAGCATACCATTTCCAAATGTTCTGCATATTTTAATCAAGATGATTACCTCATCTCTATAAGTAAAACATTTTGCTGCACTGGTGTAGATGTGCTACAAAATAAAAGATTGTTCAATGTAAACTTTGTGATAAATTTGTTGAAGGAAACAGGTGAATTTGGTAAGCTGTGAAGTTAGTTGTTATTGGTCATGAAAACGTTGACACATCTAAAATACTTCAATTTATAGGAGATAATATACCAGATTCTTTTAAAACAAATTTTGCAAAACCTCTGGTTTTGACTAAAAATATTTAGATAGCAACTTACACACGTGCAACAAAATTTTCATTGGATTTACTAAACTTTTAAGAGATATCTATTGGATATGAATTAACTGTGTATAACCTCTTTAATATGAACAGCATGTCAAGATGATTTATTCATTTTGAATGTCACCTTGGATCCAGAACTTCACCATTGCAAGCAGTACAGCAAATGACTGTTAATTAGGAGGCCCAGGTTTGGATCCTTTCCTTGATTAGGATAAACCCTTTCATTTACCTTTAATCTTGATATAGGCATTTAAATTTCAACAACAATTTTAAAAGGAACAACATTAAAGTGAGCAGGTACAGACTTACAATACATGAAAGTGACAAAGAAATTGATTTGAAGATCCAGAGTATTAATCAATGAACTGCATAACAAAACATGGAGGGTTTTAGCAAAAAGCAGACTATCCATGAAAGGGTATGCTCATATTTTTATTTGCAGCAATTAATTTCAACATGGTGTAATTTGCAGCAGAAAGCAATTACATCCAGAAACAATATCAAGCAGCCCTGGAATAATACAAGGCATTGAAATCACAGAAAAAAGTTTTTCTCACCACCTTGACAAGAATAACCTCAAACTAATCTCTGAAAATCTTCTGTTACAAAGTCTTATTAAATGTGGTTATCGCCTCATAATCATGTTTGTGAATAAATCATGTCACAACTATGTTAATCATTAATCAAACTCTCAAAGGAAATGAGAAACAAATGGATGGCACAGAAGGTATATTTCAAAGATTAGCTTTATTTGTTACATGTACATCAAAACATACAGTGGAATGTGTTGTTCTTGTTCACACACTGCCTCTCTTTGACATAGTCCAAGAACACATCGTTGGGTATGATGATGACAGTTAGATGCATCTCACTCAGCACCTTTGACTGTGTATGATCTGTCATACTTCTCATCAGTTCTGGATTAGCAGATGTTTGTGTTTATTCAGCAACATTAAAAATGTATACCATCATAATATGTAATCTTATGGTTTGGTATATCTTTACTCTGTCATTACTATCAAACAAAAGGATTAATCCTTTTCAATGAAAAGTGCAGAAGGGCAAGCAGGGAGTGACATGAGGTGACAGAAGGTGTCAAGAAGTATGCTAAACAGCATGGAAAAGACCTCATAGTCCATGGATCAGATCAAAGCATTGCAGTCCTATTACACCTAGTTGTTAATGGGGGCAAACAATAGCATTCGGGAAGTGGCGCAGACTCCAGATATCCTATCCTCAATAACAGAGGGCCCCAGCATGAGTGCTGTAGAAAATTCTGAAATATTCTGAATTTGAAAAGATGATCCATAATGCTTCCTCCTGAATCTCCACCTCTGCAAAAACCAGCCTTCAGCCAAAATGATTCACTCCATGTTAGAACTAGAATTTTTATTTTTTACATCTATCTCACAACATCAGGGAGTAAAGATCACTACGTTGCATCTCTGTCACCATGTACAAGCAATATTGAAGGGAAATATGGGAGGATATTGCCCAAACACTAAGATTGTATACATAATTGTTTTGTACACGTGTATGTACAGTCAGATATGCAATCCGATCAATGTGTATTGATAAATCTGATGGACCGGTGAAAGAAGCTGTCCTGTAGCCTGACGGTCTTGGCCTGAAACAGCTGCTTGATTTCTTGTGATACCAGGAAATGGGAAGAGCACTGGATATAGCAAAGATTATGGGAAAATATGCTATCTCTCTATAGTATTGCAGATTTGTAGACTTGGACTGGCAGTGCAGTTAGAATGATAGAATCTACCTTACATTGTGGAAAATTGCACAAGTGTGCCCTTTTTAAAAAGAGCAAAACAAATCCAATTCTAATAATTGCTTCTCAATCAATCTACTCTCAATTATTAGCAGTGACAGAAGCCACCACTGATAATACTATAAAGCAGTACTCACTTACCATCAACCTACTCACTGACAATCAGTTTGTGTTTGGACTGGACTTCCTCATAACTGCAGCCCAAATGTGAACCAAAGAGCTGAATTCCAGAAGTACAGTGTGGTGACAGTGAATGGCTTTGACATCAAGTCAGGATTTGTTTCAGGGTGAAGCTTAGAACCTTCATAAAACTGGTCAATGGGAAAGCACAAGAAGGTTGGAGTCATACTTTAAATAAAGAAAGATGAGTGTGATTGATGAAGGTCAAATATCCCAGCCTGAGGGCATCACTGCAAGTTTCCCAGGGAAGTGTCTTCGACTCACCTTCAGCTGCTTCATCAGTGAATTTCCTTGCCATAATATTAGAAATAGGGATACCTGTCGATGATTGCACAAAGTTCGATTCTATTTGCAAGTCCTCATCTAATGAACTAGTCCAAGCTTGCAAATATTTGAGTAGGGGCTAAGAGGCAGATAACCTTCATGCCATGAGACTGATCATCTGCAACGAGAAAGAATCTTACCATCTACCATTAACACTTAAAGACATCACCAACCAAGTGACTATTCCATGGATTACTATTGACCACAAAGCCAACTGAACAGACACATAAAAACTGTGACGATAAGAGCAAACTTGAGGCCATGTATTCTGCCATGAATGACTCACTGATATTCCAGTGCCAACAAAATCCAAGCCTGAAGCATGATGGAATGTTCTCCACTTGCCTACATGAGTCAACTCTCACAATTCTCAAGAAGCCCTACACCATCCAGGACAAAGCAGCTTGCTTAACTGGGACCCTATGAACAACACTAAATATGAACTTCCCTCCTGGCATTCAGTGGCTGCATTGTGTATCTGCTACGAAATGCATTACTATTGCTTAGTCAGGCTAATAAGATGTCGCCCTATTAAATCTTCAACCTTTACAGCAAAGACAAGGGAGTAAGTGCATGAAAAGACTACCATCTACTGGTTCTCCAAGTTAGCCACCATCCTGAGTTGGAAATATATTGTCACTCCTTTATCATCACAGGGTATAAATCCTGAAAATGCCTGTATAATAAGGTGTACCTTCACCAGAATTAAATCAAAGTTCAAAAAGGAAGCTCAGCACCTTTTTTCAAAGCTAGTTAGCGATGGATAATAAATGTAGCAGTCAGTGATTGTCAGATTCCAAAAATGTACTTAAAACAATAGGGGAAATAAAAAACCACTATGTTCAGTTCTGATTGCAACTCTGTTCTTAAGTCATCAATGCCATTCCTTCCTCACTGCAAGTCTAAGACTCTTAGAAACCATTCATAATTTTATCTGCTTCTTTTATTCACCTGACTATTGCAATCCTTTCCTGCCTAGGGTCTTAATCTTTCCACGTAACAGAGAATGAAGCCATACAGCCCACTGAGTCTATGTTGGCTCATTCCTAAATCCTATTTCCCTGCTAATACTCTATAACCTATTCCTCTCACATACCCATCAGTTCCACCATTCATATACACAAAGAACACTTTATAGTCTACTGTGGCTAATTAATGTACCAACTAGCGTGCCTTTGATTTAAAGAAATGTGTACCTGGAAAAAGCATGCAGTCACATTGGGAATGGGCAGACTCAACAAAGACTACTCCAGAGGCTGGGATCAAAACCAGGTTACTTGAGGTGTGCTGTAGTAGCTCTGCTAGTGAGTCACTGGTCCATTTAGTCAGAACAGCCTGATCCGGTTTTCCACTTAAAATGGTCACAAATCTAGCATTGCTTCAATTTCTCTCATTTTTGCTTTTAAATTTCTCTAGAACATCTATATTTACCTCCATAGTCTCCACCATTGCTCCAATATCTCTGCATTACTTGAATTGTGATTTCCGTAAACCAGATTTTAATTACTCCATCATAGCTGGCTGTAAATTCAGCTCTGGATTTCCTTCTTTAAAACACTCCACACAAGCTCATGAGAGATGTTTGGTGTAATTTCACTCTGTTAATAAAATTGTTTGCAAATACAACTGTTGTCTTTTTCTCCACATGCAGTGCCTAACCTACTGAGTATTTTCAGCTTTTCTCTTTTATCATAATGGAATTTGCAATGAATACAATGATATAACTATGTGCAGTTAGGAAAGCCAGCCTTAGCTATAAGGTATGCAATGTTTTAACCAGGTAATTTAATCATCCAATAGACATGCACAAATTAATTAATTATGCAGTAATGTATTAGTTAACATTTAATTTTTTAATTTAAAAAATTATTTTTAAGCTTCTTTAGGAATCTATTTATTGTTTCATCAGACACAATTATACAACTTCCTTGTTTCAAGGTCTTCTTACAGAAAACACCAGAACAGTTTTTAGTTAATCTGCATGGACATGTAAATATTAGAAAAGAGATTCTCAAATAAGAAGCTGTGCATTAATGTTGATAACAAGGTTAACTTTAAAGAGCAATAATCATTGTTACATTCTACTATTGTCAAAAAAAATCAAGAAATGTCTTTCACGGAGTTTTGGGCTGAAATAAAACAATCTTCTACTTTTACTCCATTAACTTCTGAATACATCATATTTTCAGCGAGAATTCACCAGAGGCCACTTAAGCATTGTATAGTTATGACAAGGGAGCAGAAGGAAAACCACTCAAACAGTTATTTAAAAACATACAATAAAAGAGTATTATTCATTGCATGGAATAAATTATTTTCTTAGTTCTTCTGTGAAAATGGTACAATTCTGTGGTCTCTTAAAATTTCAAACGTGCTTAGAGACAAGGGATATACTCATAATGAGCAATATAGGACAACTTCAAGGACAAAAATACAACAAAAAAAGAAAATCCCGTATTTTTTTGAATGCCATTCAGCAATGAGGAAGAATAGAATGGCTTAAATTGTTGGCTAGCACCAGAAGGCAACTGTTTTCCACCATTTATATACCATTTATGTTTATAATTTTGAAATGGAGATGGTTGAACTCGATATAGTTTAATTCAACAACTACAGGTTAGATAACTGAGAGATTGAATCTGCTATATCTACATGATTGCTTTAAGGATTATAGAAATACAGATGAGACAATGGGAACTAACAGTGAGTTCATATCCCAGAGAAAGGTTATGAATATTCTTTCTCAGAGAACTTATTTACTCACTGAAAATGTACAATGTTAAATATAAACTTCTGGATAATAAATGTATGTTATAGTGCTGAAATAGGGTCTAATTGAATAATTTTGCAACATTATTAGCATAAATAGAGAATTGAAGATAGCTGGTCATTAGCAAAATGTGAGAAATTAATGGATACTAGCTTCATGCATCTACAAAGGGACAAATATCGTTGTGATATTCTTGCAGACTCTATATTAGCCACCCATTGCCCATATCAAAGTAGTATTAAATCATGTCTATTTTGCACCAAACCAAGTCCAAATTGTGTTCCTCTGTTAACTAGATAATGACAACTCAATCATGTTCATCACATGTATATGGTAATGAAAACAATGCAGCTAGCAGTACCTTCAAGCTGGCTATGCACATTGTTTGGTAAGTTTTGGCTTGGTAAATTACTAGTTTACTTACTGAAGATTGTGATAAAACCTTAAATCAAAACATTACCAGGAATTTAATGGATTCTCAGAATACTATTCAACTCTTCTCTCATTGATAACATAGTTTGCTGAGTTCTGCATTTCTCTATTCTACCATTAGAAACAAACATCTAGGATAGGACTTAAATCTTTATTTATGCAGAATATTGCAATTACAAGTTTGCAAAAATCATGAGAACCTGCAGAAGATAACTTGGATTCAGCATTAAGTATATAAGCATTTCTATTTTTAAGTTGATCAGGTGTTGCGAGTGCATTTACTGTATAACAGAATTCACCAAGATGTACGGTTTTGAATTTCATTTCTACTACTAGTCTTTGAATCCTATACCTTTAGAATTTGGAATATCAATTTTGAAAAAAAACCCCTATAACAATAAGAAAGTGAGAGGAACTCTTCTACCTATGCTCCTTCCAAGTGCCTTGAATAGATAATGAAATTCTAACATCTGATCTTTACATATATATTTTCCCGGCAATCTTCCAAAAGTAGAAACAGAAAGTCAATAATGAAGTCAGTGCAAAGTCAGAAATAAATAAAATCCCTCCTTATACTCTATGTACTTACCAAACTTGCATTCATTTGGTCTTATTTTGCAGTGTTCATTTGTTCCCTAAATTTTTAATAATTATTGCTGTCATTTAAGAAAAAAATAGTTATGCCCAAACACATTATATGCTTGGAGTGAAAAAAGTCCTGCACTTTGTTTCTTCGTTCTATCCCAAAATACCCTTTTACCACATTGCTCATTTTATTTCAGATCAGAATCACACCATCAAAAGTAACATGCAGAATTGTAAAAACTGTGTTCACAAGAGCAGGGCGCAAAGCAACACAGTAGTGCTAATGATGCAAGAACACGTGCAGTGTACCTCTGTAGCACAATAAGAAGGTGTGCATGAAGAGAGCTCAGCCTGGTTGTGCAGCAAGGGAAAAGAAAACACTGTTAATCAGGAGGGTGTGCCAGAAAAAGGTCTGAAGAGCTTCTCTGCAAAGGTAGTTCCAGCTCTGGGGTAGAAGGCAGGGGTTTCATTAATATTTTCTTCGTTTGTGGGTGGAATAGATTTGGTAGATTATATAAAATCTGACCTTTAAACATCATGAGCTGATGCCAACACAAAACAGCCTGTATCTTTTTTGTTGGCATTTATTCCAGATAGTTATTTCACCATTTTGACACCATTTACAGCATGAAGCTGATTATACATTATTGAAGTTTTGTCAAGATCTTATTTCTGAATTCCTTCAAAATCAATTAAAAATCATTGGCTTGGATTCTAATCATTTTAAGATGTTAAAATTATGTTATATTTGACAAAGCTTAAGAGAAACTTAACACTGCCAGGAGTATCAACAATTAAATCTGCATTACAGTTGCTTTGCTTTACCATGAAAAGAACTAGAGTAATCTTTATAGTCCTGAGAAGGATAACCAATGTACATACTTGAATATGGATCACTGGAAAAGTGGAATTAAAAAGTGTTTTACTGAAATTGGCATTTGTTATTAGACATCTAAAAAACAGACTGCTTCATAGGAAGTTCTACAATTTTAGAGTACAAAGCAACAAAATGATACCAGTGAAGGCAACAATTATTTATAGAGCATTGTAAGGTAATCCTCAATCTCTAGCCTCAATCTAATGAAACCCCTGTTGAGGTGGAAAAGGAGGGGAGAAGAAGAATGAAAGCAAATAATTGAGCAGCTGTTGTTGGCTAGCAGAATAATAACATCAAGTAAAATTAAATATTTACTTTTAGAGAGACCCTTTTCACATTTCCATCTGATCTCTGAGCTCCTCAAGTTTTCTATGGAGCTACATGTAAACATCAAAAAATAATTTAAACAGTCTGTCCTTTCACTTAATACTACACTCCTCAACACCACTTAAAATATAATTTCAAAGCTAGTATTACTTGTATTTCAACACGTCTTTCTGGAGTTTTCTGGACCAAAGCTTAAAGCTGCAATGAATTATAGCGCACACTTGGTACAGTTTTATTATTTAACTCAGCCAAGAGAGGGTGCTTTAGAAATAGGATATAAATTAAGGAAAGGTGCTTTTTTTTGCATTGATGATGATAGGGTAGAGGTTTCATTTAAGTTTTCTCAAAGTTGAATTCCTTATGAACTGCAAGGATGCTTAAGGTTGTCTTACAGAAATCATAATTTTAGAGGTATATACTGAAGTTGTCAAATTTTAGAATTACAATATACCACGCATAAAATTATGAAAATTTAATTGGAAAGATATTCTCTCCTGTGGCTAAAATGACCACCCAGATCAAGCTATGTTTGATCATACAAAGATCAAACCACAGATCAAGTTAGGTTTAAGCCACACAATCAGACACTGCAATGCCCTTTAATTTGCAGTTTCTTTCTTCATTTTCTCAACAGCTCATAATGCTTCTTGTCTCTTAAGAGTGAGTATGATTAGTTGCTTAAAAGTCAGTACTGTACAGCTGAGGGTAGTTAATGTCTGTTTATCTGGCACTGAAAATTTTAGTGAGATAATACAACAATTCAAGAGTGCAATGGTAAAATTATTTTCTAGCCCTGACCAAATCTCTCCTGCTTAATTCCAAGGTATATGCAGTGACAATTACACTGATATTAATATCCAAACAGATATTAATGCACAAATATGTTTAGGACAATTACACTTGAAATGGTGCCAGCAGTGAGTTGACAGTTAGTCTTTGGCATTTTTAACAAACTAAATACACAGCATCACCTTGCAACATGTTGGGAAGTTGTGATACAATCATCCAAACAGTATGTTAAAATATACTAAAAAGAACTAAATTAAGCTGAATTACACTGTAAATTTATGAGCACTAAAGTGATAGGTCAGCTGAGGGTTAAGCAAAATTAATTTTCAAGTAAATCTTAACAGTCATATGAATAAAATATAAGGGAGCAAGCATCTATGATTGATTGCAAGGCAGCACAGTATCTTAATAGCGGGAACTAAAATTGGAAGAGAAGAGGATGGTTGTATTCTGTAAGAAAATATTGATGGATCAGTTAGGTCAGCAGAAATGTGGCAAGTAAAATTTGATTTAAGGAAGTCTGAGGTGGAAGGTTAATAAGGCAAGAGAAAGTAAAGTGCAGGATATTAAAAACTGCAGATGAATGAAGGAACACTGAGAGAAAACCTGCAGTACATATTCACAGAGCCCTGAAAGTAAAAGTATAGGACCATTAGGCAGTTAAATATAGGTTACTTTGCCTGTCTGCTATTGCATTTTAAACTAGCAGGTCATGTTGGATTAGTACGGGCTACACTTGGATTACAATGTAATTGCACGAACGATGTAATACCAGAAGAAAGGTTACCACACTATTTCCCATTTATGTAATGCCTTTAGCATAAAACAATATTCAAAAGTAATTCATTAGAACAGCACTTAACAAAGCTTTTACATAAATAATTTGCAAAGATCTCCAAAAGCTTGATAAATAATAGAGGTTTTTAAAGATTGCTTAAGAAAAAGAGGCAGCGACACTAAGGATATCCTGGTAGTTGAAAGCATGGCTGACAAAGGTATAGTGATTAAATCAGATAATTCAAAATTCCTGAACATAGAACAGTACAGCACTGGATAGGCCCTCTGGCCACAATGTTGACGTTAATTTATATTGAACTTCTTCTTCCTGTGCATCATTCATAACCCTCCATTTCCTTCACATATATGTTTCTATTGAAAAGTCTCTTAAACTCCACCAAGTTGTCTGTATCTGTTACAACCCCTGGTAACTCATTACAGGCATCTACTATTCTCTGCCCAAAAAATTCGCCTCTCACATGTCCTTTAAACCTCACTCCTCCAACCTTAAAAGCATGTTCTCTGGTATTTGTTGTTTTTATCCTGAAGAAATATTCTGATTAACTATCCTATCTAAGCAATAATTTTAAAAAGTATTTATCAGGTCTCCCCTTAGCCTCCGATGCTCTGGGGAGAACAACCCTAGTTTGTCCAACTTTTCCTTTTAGCTCATATGGTTTAATCCAGACAACATTATGGTAAATCTTTTCTGCATCTTCTCCACAGTCTCCTCACATCCTACCTATGAGTGTGGAGGAGATTAGCAAGTGTATTGTCAGGGCTGGGAATTTTAGCTGCAAGACATGATTGACTAGTGTTTGAAATAGAAGAGACTGAAGGAAGACATACTTAACAGGTATAAAATTATGAGTGATCTAAACAAAGTGAGTAAAAATGATCTATTGCAAAAATTTTAAAAAAAATCTTGAAATACTCAGAAGGTCAAGTAGTAAATCCGGGAGGGATAGAGAGGGATAGATACATTGAGATAGAGAGAGGGATAGACAGATAAAGATATATAGAGAAAGAGAGAGAGAGAATTGAGACTTTCCGTTTGATGAAAATTTGTGATGAATGCACACTGACCTGAAACATTGACACTGACTATTTCTGGCAATTTTTTGCTATTTTTTGGTTTCCAGCACTTGCAGCTTTTTGCTTTAATGGGAAGCACTCTTCCCATCACGGAAAGGTCAATAGTTCAAGGACTATTACTTCTGTACTGTACATTTCAATGAGATGGTGTCACAAAGTTAATGAAGTGATCACTCGTTTGAATTAATGCCTTCAAATTACTCCCATTTGTCAAAGCTTTATGCATTTTTTATGACACCAACATCACGGCCATAACATTCTGCAACTTACTCTGAACAGATAGATGCAGATCCTTTATTTAAATTAGTAAAATAAATCATTTTTCTTTATGATACCTTGTTATTTTTATAACGTACTTAGTTTTCAATGTTATCTGAAATGTGAATGGCAGAGTAACAAGCTTATAGCAAGACTTTTCTGATTAGTATCATGCTAAAACTACTACATTATATAAATACAAGAATGGGTACAGTGAAAGTGTTGAATTAAACTGTGTACAACCTTATTATAACTTTGTGAAATTTATTAGCATCATAGAACAACCTTATTATAACTTTGTGAAATTTATTAGGATCATAGAACAACATCTAAAGAAACCTGTGCTAGGTTATTGATAGGAAGAAGCACAGTCGATATTTCGGGCCGAAACCCTTCGTCAGGACTAACTGAGAGAAAAGATAGTAAGAGATTTGAAAGTGGGAGGGGGAGGGGGAGATCCACGTCCCATTCTCATTCTGATATGTCTGTCCATGGCCTCCTGTACTGTCAAGATGAAGCCACACTCGGTTGGAGGAACAACACCTTATATTCCATCTGGGTAGCCTCCAACCTGATGGCATGAATGTTGACTTCTCTAACTTCTGTTAATGCCCCTCCTCACCTTCATACCCCATCCCTCATTCATTCATTCATTCATTCATTCATTCATTTATTTATTTATTATTTTTTCCCTTTTTTTCTCTCTCTGTCCCTCTCACAATAACTCCCTGCCTGCTCTCCATCTTCCTCTGGTGCTCCCCTCCCCCTTTCTTTCTCCCTAGGCCTCCCGTCCCATGATCCTCTCCCTTCTCCAGCCTTGTATCCCTTTTGCCAATTAACTTTCCAGCTCTTAGCTTCATCCCTCCCCCTCCTGTCTTCTCCTATCATTTCGGATCTCCCCCTCCCCCTCCCACTTTCAAATCTCTTACTATCTCTTCTTTCAGTTAGTCTTGACGAAGGGGCTTGGCCTGAAACGTCGACTGTACTTCTCCCTATAGATGCTGCCTGGCCTGCTGCGTTCCACCATCATTTTGTGTGTGTTGCTTGAATTTCCATCATCTACAGATTTCCTCGTGTCTAGGTTATTGATAGAGCTCTCCAATTATTCCAATTTTCCTGACGTTTGCTGATAGCCACTTTTTAAATGGATAGTTATACATCTTGCAAATAAGCAGCTTAAGCTCTGAATAAGACACCCATTTTTCAAGCAATTCCGCTGCAATTATCAAGGAATGTAAACTAATAAATTAGCTATGCACCTTGTACTCTCATGCACCACTACCTCACGATTTGTTTTGATGCCTCACCTTCAATGTGGGACTAGATTATTTTCATTGATTTCTAACGTTTAAAAAATCATATTCTAGTATTTCAGTATCAAATTACCTATATGTCACATAATGCATGCTTGCATGTTATTTCAGCACAATTCATATCCTTGGACAATTACTGTAGTTAACAGATCCCTAATAACCACTCATATACTGTATTCTGTGGGATTCATTATTGAGCGCATTAAACTTGTTTTATAAAGTAACATTTACAACAATAACCAATGAAGGGTCTCGGCCCGAAACGTCGACTGTACCTCTTCCTACAGATGCTGCCTGGCTTGCTGCGTTCACCAGCAACTTTGATGTGTGTTGCTTGAATTTCCAGCATCTGCAGAATTCCTCGTGTTAACAATTATGCATGGTGTTTTCCCAATCTCCCATGCTTCAGTGTACTTAGGACACATTGAACACCAACACAACTTCCTTTGCTGAGACTAGTGAAACAAACGAGGCCAACAACTGGAAACCTCTATGTCCGCATGACTCATTTCCATGCAAAGTGGTGCAATGCCTCAATGAGCTATGAACCATGAGGAGCTGAGTGTGGTGAGGTTATCAAAATAACTTAAATTCAGGATATTTTATAAAGAGTGAAAGAAGCCCACTATTGTGCACTATGGGTAACTTGGACTTACTAGATATGAGAATAATGTAACTGTTGATTTAGCAAAAGTCACCTCAAAGTGGGGTTGGTAGACTTATACCAATAACTGCCCCCTAGTTGATCCCTACCAGTGAATGACCTGAAATATCCTTGTATTTTTATGTGGAAATTTGGGCTCTTTGGTATATAAAGCTTTCTATGCCATATAGCTATACCAACTGCTTGGGACATATGTTGTTAAGTCTTCAACCCAAATTCCTGGCAAGAGAACTGGAGAAGCACTTGAAAGAATATGTATTAAATTATCCTTCCAGGTTAACAGGATTAGGTGTATTCCATCCAGGTCGATTAAAATAATCAAAGGCTTCTCCATTCTCATTTTTGACAAATATATATCTGTGGATCAAAACTCACAAAAAATGGATATGGCCATTTGCATTTCAATATAATCATATAGTAAATGTAGGGCTAATATGGAAATCATTAATATCAAACCATCAATTTATTTTGTTACCAAAATGGTTTCACAGGAGAAACGTCAATATATCTATAATAGGCTATTATAATATTAAAGCTTTGGAATTGAGGAATATTATGTCAGGATGCTGAAACCAGTACTGAAAATAGCCACATAGTAGCTGTCTTTTTTGACATTGAAGAAACTCTTACTGATTGTTAGATTTTAAAGATGTACCTTTAAGTAACTAAGTTCACGTTCATTCAGTAAAGAAGCTGCAGCATAACACCAGTAAAGGTGAAGGAAAAGAGTGTTCTACAAGCCATCAAACAGCAACTACGATGGAAAGGTAGAGAAGACATAAAACATAGAAGTAGAAGCATCACATCTTCTTCAATTTCCAAACATTAAAAAAAACTAAACTCAACATGAAAAAATACATTGGGTACAACTGCAAAATATATAAAAGCAAATGGAGCTGAAGACTGCAAGTTTAGGGAAAATGGTAGGCAGTAGAGAAAGCAAGTACAAAATGCTAAAACATAATGAGAGAGAACCGTGTAAACAAACTTGTAGAAAGTTTGTGAACATATTTACTTTGAGGGATCCGCCTCTACTAGCAACTCCTTTCGCTTCATCCGCCCTTCGAAGTTGCTACAATGGGTGGGGGTAAGTGTTAAAGACAGAAGAACGAAGAAATGTGAACTTAAAAAACAAATTAGGTGACTAATCACAATATGCAAAACATCTCATGTAATATTTCAAAATTACAGCTGTTGCACCAAACATAACCAGAGAAGTTGCCAACTGCTCATACTCTTTGTTACAGCAGACAAGGTAATTTTGAATAAGAAACTTATTAGATGTTTCTATTTTCCAAGATGGCCATTGGTATATTGTTATTTGTCAAAATAAGTATTTATCCTGCTGAAATATATTAAGTAAAATTTGTGGTATGATTGCTTTGTGAAAAATCTTGGTGAGAATTGGCAACATTGTGTTTATAAAGCTCATTAAATATACCGATACATTTGAAACTACTTGTTATTAGTGTTAATTATGATCACATCTGAACCAATTTGACCAAGAGGTTGAAGGTCAGAATTCCTTTTGCTTTGTAGTAGTTTCAAAAATAAACTTTGCAATACAGAAAGCTAAATACAACTTTGAAACACTTTGTATTTCTTGACAAAACAATTAAAACTAACAATTGCATCTATAATCAGAAATTACAGGGCCCAAAGCAGAATTCACTAACCATGAAACAAGGCTTGTTGGTCGAGTTTACGGAAAACCCCATCACCAAAAAGGAAATTTGAGATTTTTTTTTTGTGGTCTTCATATTCAAAAATGAGTACATAACCTTATTAGACTAAATTAAGTTGTATGACTTTTAAGCAGTGTATCTTAGGAAAAATGAATTTTTTTTTTAATATGTTAGTTCAGTTAAAGACCTTCTAATAATATATGAGAAAATGGATACATCAGAATCAAACATCAATATTTCTGTTCATTAACAGCACTTAATTCTGGGTCTATGGCTGTTACTTTGAGTGATTACTTAGAATTTATTAAGAAAATTTAATTGAAATTATAGAAGTAAAGAAGATTACAGATTAGCTTTATATGTCACAAGTACATTGAAACATACTGTGAAATATGTCATTTACACTAATATGCTGGGCCATACTTCCACTGCCAACAACATTTGTGGATGAATATGCCCTCACAAAATCATTCAGTCTTCCCTAACCAGAAGCCTCGGATGAACCAAAAGATCCACAACCTGCTGAGGCTAGATTGGTGGAATTCAGGTCTGGTAACCAAGTAAAATAAGGAGGTCCAGGTACGACCTTTGGAAAGCCATCTCACACGTGAAGTGGCAAGTCTGGACCAAACTTGAATCACAGAGGATGTTCGACAGCTGTGGCAGGGCTTGAATGCTATCACCTCCTACCAAGTAAAACAAAAGTGACATATGTGACAAGGTTTCTCTCCCAGGTGAGCACAATGCCTTTTATGCTCACTTTGACTGACAAAACATGGAGGCACCTTCACAAAATGCCATTGCCCCCAATGGTCCTAAGATTTTAGAATCTGAGGCTGATGTGAGAGCATCCTTCAGGAGGGTGAACCCACAGAAAGCATCTTGTCCAGACTGTGTACCTGGCCAGGTACTGAAGACCTGTGTTAATCAACAGGCTGGAGTATCACTGATGTTTTTTACCTCTCACTTTGGCAGTCTGAGATACCCATCTGCTTCAGCAGGGTCAATCATATTGTTGCCCAAGAAGTACACGGTAACCTGCCTTAATGACTATCGTCCAGTAGCACTTATATCAACAGTGATGAAATGCTTTGAGAAACTGGAGTCTGAGGAATGACTTGGACCCGCTCCAGTTTGCCTACTGTCACAACCAGTCAACAGCTAATGCCATTTTATTGGCTTTTTATTTAACACTGGAACATCTGTACAGTGAAAGTGTATACATTAGGATGCTCTTTATTGACTACAGCTCTGCATTCAACCCTATCATGACCTCAAAACCAACTCAATACTCTCCAAGACTTGGGCCTCAATATTTCCTTGTGCAACTGGATCCTCGATATCCTCATTTGCAGACTGCCAGTCAGTTCAGATTGGCAACAATATCTCCTCCACAATCACCACTAGCACAGATGCACCACAAGGTTGTGTGCTTAGCCCCCTGCTCTACTCACTTCACACTTATGACTGTGTGACTAAGTACAGCTCCAATGCCAGAGTTAAGTTTGGTGATGACACCATTGTTGTTGGCTGGATCAAAGGTGGTGATGAATCAGCATATAGGAGGGAGATTGAAAATCTAGCTTAATGGTGCCACAACAACAACCTCTCACTCAATGTCAGCAAAATGAAAGAGTTGATTATTGTCCATAAGAGGAGGAAACTGGATGACCATGAGCCAGTCCTCACCAGGGGATCAGAGGTGGAGAGAGTCAGCAACTTTAGATTCCTTGGCATTATCAATTCAGAGGATCTATCCTGGGTGCAGTATGTAAGTGCCTATACAAAGAAGGCATGGCAACTTCCTGAGAAGTTTTGCGCAGATGTGCCAAGTCATTTAAAAATTGCTGGGGAACGCAGCAGGCCAGGCAGCATCTATAAGAAGAGGTACAGTCGACATTTCGGGCCGAGACCCTTCATCAGGACCTGACGAAGGGTCTCGGCCCGAAACATCGACTGTACCTCTTCCTATAGATGCTGCCTGGCTTGCTGCATTCCCCAGCAATTTTTACATGCGTTGCTTGAAATTCAAGCATCTGCAGATTTCCTCGTGTTGGCATGTCATATACAAGTTTGACAGACTTCTGTAGATGTGCCATGGAGAGTATACAGTGGCGTGCAAAAGTTTGGGCACCCCTGTTCAAAATTTCTGTTACTGTGAATAGTTAAGTGAGTAGAAGATGAACTGATCTCCAAAAAAAATTCTTTTCAATACTTTAAGCAAGATTAGTGTATTATTTTTGTTTTGTATAATTTTAGAGTGAAAAAAGGAAAGGAGCACCATGCAAAAGTTTAGGCACCCCAAGAGATCTGAGCTCTCAGATAACTTTTACCAAGGTCTCAGACCTTAATTAGCTTGTTAGGGCTATGGCTTTTTCACAGTCAGCGTCAGGAAAGGCCAGATGATGCAAATTTCAAAGCTTTATAAATACCCTGACTCCTCAAACCTTGTCCCAACAATCAGCAGCCATGGGCTCCTTTAAGCAGCTGCCTAGCACTCTGAAAATTAAAATACAAAGTGTAAATGATGCCCACAAAGCAGGAGAAGGCTAAAAGAAGATAGCAAAGCGTTTTCCGGTAGCCGTTTCCTCAGTTCGTAATGTAATTAAGAAATGGCAGTTAACAGGAAGGGTGGAGGTCAAGTTGAGGTCTGGAAGACCAAGAAAACTTTTCGAGAGAACTGCTCGTAGGATTGCTAGAAAGGCAAATCAAAACCCCCGTTTGACTGCAAAAGACCTTCAGGAAGATTGAGCAGACTCTGGAGTGGTGGTGCACTGTTCTACTGTGCAGCGACACCTGCACAAATATGACCTTCATGGAAGAGTCATCAGAAGAAAACCTTTCCTGTGTCCTCACCACAAAATTCAGCATCAGAAGTTTGGAAAGGAACATCTAAACAAGCCTGTTGCATTTTAGAAACAAGTCCCGTGGACTGATGAAGTTAAAATAGAACTTTTTGGCCGCAATGAGCAAAGGTATGTTTGGAGAAAAAAGGGTGCAGAATTTGATGAAAAGAACCCCTCTCCAACGGTTAAGCATGGGGGTGGATCAATCATGTTTTGGGCTTGTGTTGCAGCCAGTGACACGGGGAACACTTACTGGTAGAGGAAAGAATGAATTCAATTAAATACCAGCAAATTCTGGAAGCAAACATCACACTGTCTGTAAAAAAGCTGAAGATGAAAAGAGGATGGCTTCTACAACAGGATAATGATCCTAAACACACCTCAAAATCCACAATGGACTCCCTCAAGAGGCACAAGCTGAAGGCTTTGTCATGGCCCTCACAGTCCCCCGACCTAAACATCATCAAAAATCTGTGGATAAACCTCAAAAGAGCAGTGCATGCGAGACGGCCCAGGGATCTCACAGAACTAGAAGCAAAGAATGGGCGAAAATCCCCCAAACAAGAATTGAAATTAGCTGGCTACAAAAAGTGTTTACAAGCTGTGATACTTGCCAAGGGGGGTGTTACTAAGTACTGCCATGCAGGGTGCCCAAACTTTTGCTTCAGGCCCTTTTCCTTTTTTGTTATTTTGAAACTGTAAAAGATGGAAATAAAAAAAAGTTTCCTTGCTTAAAATATTAAAGAAATGTGTCATCTTTAACTTTATGCCTTTTGAAAAACAGTTCATCTTCTACTCACTTAACTATTCACGGTAACAGAAATTTTGACCAGGGTGCCCAAACTTTTGCATGTCACTGTACATTGGTTGCATCATGGCCTGGTCTGGAAACAACAATGCCATGGAATGGAAAAGCCTATAAAAAGTAGTGGATACAGCCTAGTCTGATTATGGGTAAAGCCCTCAGCACCATTTAGCACATCTGCATGGAGCACTGTCACAGGAAAGCAGTATCCATCACTAAGGACCCCCACCCCCAACATCCAGGCTATGCTCTCTTCTTGCTGCTGCCATTAGGAAAAAAGCACAGAAGTCTTAGGTCCCACACCACCAGGTTCAGGAACAGTTATTACGACTCAAAAATCAGGGTCTTAAACCAGAGTGGATAACTTCACTCACCCCAACATTGAATTGACTCCACAACCTATGGACTCACCTTCAAGGTCACTACAACTCACATTCACAACAGCATTAATTAATTAATTAATTAACACCCCACCCCCCACCCCCTTTTGTATTTGTACAATTTGTTGCCTTCTGTACTTTAGTTGTTTGGCTTTGCTGTGTGCAGATTTTCATTGATTCTATTGTTTCTTTGTATTTACTCTGAATGGCCACAAGAAAATGAAGCTTAGACTATAAGACATAGGAGCAGAATTAGGCCATTAGGCTCCGCCACTCCATCATGGCTGATCCCAGATCCCACTCAATGCTATACACCTGCCTTCTCTCCATAACCTTTGATACCCTTACCAATCAGGAAACTACCAATTTTCACTTTAAATATACCTACAGTCTCGGCCTCCACGGCTGTCTGTGGTAGAGCATTCTGCTGATTCACTACTCTCTGGCTAAAAAGTTCCTTCTTACTTCTAAAGGGCTGCCCCTCATTTTGAGATTGTGCCCTCCAGTTCTGGACACCTCAACCGCAGGAAACATCCTCTCTACATCCACCTTATCAAGTTCTTTCAACATTCAATAGGTTTCAATTAGATTCCCCCGCATTCTTCTAATTTCCAGTGAGTACAGGCCCAAAGCTGCCAATTGCTCCTCAAATGTTAACACCTTAATTTCCAGAGTCATCCTTGTGAACCTCCTCTGATATCTCTCCAATGACAGCACATCATTTTTGAGATATGAGGCCCAAAACTGTTGACAATACTCCAAATGCAGCCTGACTAGTCTCTTATAAAATCTCAGCATTATCTCCTTGCTTTTATATTCTATTCCCCTTGAAATGAATGCCAACTTTGTATTTGCTTTCTTTACCGCAGATTTAACCTGTAAATTAACATTCTGGGAGTCTTGCACGAGGATTCCGAAGTCCTTTTCAACCTCTGATGTTTGAATTTTCTCCCCAATAAGATAATAGTTTGCACTTTCGTTCCTTTTACCAAAATGCATTATCATACATTTCCCTGTATTCCATCTGCCACTTTTTTGCCCATTCTTTCAATATGTTTAAGTCATGCTACAATGCATTGCTTCCTCAGCCCTACCTACCCCTCCATCTGTCTTCATAACATCTGCAAACTTTGCCACAAAACCATCAATTCCATTATCTAAATCACTGACAAAACAAATTTGAAAAGCAGCGGTCCCAATACTGAACCCTGAGGAACACCACTAGTCACTGGCAGCCAACCAGAAAAGACCCCATTTATTCCCACTCACTGCATCCTGCCTGTTAGTTATTCCTCTATCCATCTTTCCTGTAATGCCATGGGATTTTATCTTGTTAAACACCCTCATATGTGGCACCTTATCAAACGTCTTCTGAAATTCCAAGTAAATTATGTCCACTGTCTCTCCTTCGTCCATCCTGCCTGTTACTTCCTTGAAGAACTCTAAAAGATTTGTCAGGCAAGATTTCCCTTGACAGAAACCATGCTGACTTTGGTTTATTTTATCATTAGTCGTCAAGTACCTTGAAACCTCATCCTTAATAATAGACTCCAACATTTTCCCAACCACTGAGGTTAGTCTAACTGGCCTATAATTTCCTTTCTTTTGTCTTCCTCCCTTCTTAAAGAGTGGAGTGACACTTGCAATTTTCCAGTCCTCTGGAAACATGCCAGAATCAAGTGATTCTAGAAAGATCATAACCAATGCATCTACTACCTCTTCAGCAACCTCTTTCAGAATGCTGGGATGTAGTCCAACTGTTCCAGGTCGCTTATCCACCTTAAGACCTTTCAACTTGCCTACCACTTTTTTCTTTGTAATAGCAAAGGCACTCACTCCTGGTCCTGACACTCACAGACCTCTGGCACACTGCTAGTATCCTCCATAGTGAAGACTGATGCAAAGTACTGATTAAGTTCATCTGCCATTTCTTTGTCCCCCATTACTACCTCACCAGCATCATTTTCCAGAGATCTACTAACAACTCTCACCTCCCTTTTACTCTTTATATAATTGAAAAAAACTTTTAGTATCCTGCTTTATATTATTAGCTAATTTGCCCTCATATTTCATCTTTTCCTTTCTTACGGCTTTTTTAGTTGCCTTCCGTTGGATTCTAAAAACTTACCACTCACTTTTGCTACCTTATATGCCCTTTCCTTGGCTTTTATGCAGTCCTTAGCTTCCCTTGTCAGCCACGGTTGCCTACCCCTGCCATTTGAAAACAACTTCTTTTGTGGGACATTTCTATCCTGCGCCTCGTGAACTATTCCCAGAAACTCCAGCCACCTCTGCTCTGGTGTCATCCCCGCCAGTATCCCCCTCCAATCCACCTGGGCAAGCTTCTCTTTCATGTTTCTGTAATTCCCTTTATTCCATTGTGATACTGATACATGTGACTTCTGCTTCTCCTTCTCAAATTGCAGTATGAATTCAATTATATTGTGATCATTGCTTCCTAAGGGTTCACTTTTCTTAAACTCCCTAATAAAATCTGGGTTATTACACAATACCCAATCTAAGATAGACTTTCCCTGAGCAGGCTCAAGCACAAGCTGCTCTAAAAAGCAATCTCGTAGGCATTCAATAAATTTCCTCTCCTTCAATCTGACGCCAATCTGATTTTCCCAATCCTCCTTTATAAATATGACATTACCTTTATTACATGCCCTTTCCAGCTTGCTTTGCAATCTCAACCTCCCATCTTAGCTACTATTTGGAGGCCTATATATGATTCCCATAATAGGTTTTTTACCCTTGCAGTTTCTTAACTCCACCCACAAAGATTCAACATTCTCTGACCCAATGTTACCTCTTTCTAAAGATGTAAATCCATTTCTTACCAACAGAGCCACACCATCGCCTATGCCTTCCTGCCTGCCCTTTTGATACAAAGTATATCCTTTTATATTAAGTTCCCAACTATGACCTTCTTTCAGCCACAACACAGTGATGCCCACAGTGTCATACTGACCAATCTCTAATTGTGCCACAAGTTCATTCACCTTATTCTGAACACTACAAGCATTTAAACACTGCCCCTTCAGACCTGCATACTTTGTCCTTTTGAAATTTGCATCTGTGGTACAATTTAACTCTCTGCACTGGTGATTTAATAGCTATGGAGTGGGGGGATGATTTTTGTAAATAAAAGCAGGTGTTAAAATGCTAAAGCAGGTGATTTTTCCTCTGTTACCAACAAGAACGTATTCCAATAAAACAAAAAGCAGAATACTGGAAGAACTTAGTGTGTCAATCTGCATCTGAAGAGGGAAAAGATGGAAGTCAATCAGGACTAAGAGGGTAGAAAAAAGATTGCAAATATATAGTAGTACAAGGTAAGAATATGACATAGGCTGGTAAGTGATAGGAGTAGCTAAATAGTGTGGGTGCAGGGGGTTGAAGATGACTAGATGCAACTTGGTGGGGAAGGGGCAGGGGAAGTGAACAAAGTGAGAAGTAACCTAGGTAGACAAGTGACTGTGAGTGGAAGAATCATGGGTTACCTAAAAGTTGACCATTCAGTATTCTCATCATTGGTTTGTATGCTACCGAAGTGGAATAGGAGATATCATTCCAATTTGTGTTTGGCCTCACTGTGGCAGAGAAGTCCAAGGACAACAGGTTGGTATGGGAATTGAAAGAAGAGTTAAAATGACATACAAATAGAAGTTTAAGATGACCATTGAGGATAGACCCCAGATGGTCTGCAAAACAGTCGCCCAGTTTCAAAGGGGCATTTAATGTCAGAGAAACGTGTACAATATACATCCTGAAATGCTTTTTCTTCGCAACCATCCACAAAAACAGTGCCCCAAAGAATAAATGACAGTTAAGTGTTAGAACCCCAAAGTCTCCCCCAGCTCCCCTCTCTCCTGTGTATAAGTGGCAGCAAGCAACGATCCCCCCTCCCCCCAGCGGCAAAAAAAAAGCATCGGCACCCACCACCAAGCACTCAAGTGTGCAGAAAAAGCAACAATAAAGACACAGACTTGCAGTACTCCAAAGACTACGCATTCACCTGGTATTCGACACACCACAGGCTCTCTCTCTCCCTAATAAGGGAGAAAGAGATGTCTTGGTTTCACAGCATGAAGGGAGACAAACTTGGTTTCACCATTTTGAGGTTTGAAGAAAATAAATTTAGGCAAGTTATGAAAAAAAACTTCATAAATCTGCCTCCATCTTTGTATAACATTAACTGTTCAGTTTAATTTTACAAAACATTGTAAATGGAGTATAATGATATTAACTCATTCTGAATTTGACCAAGATGAAAGAGATTTTCAATCTCTTCCATCACCTTAAGAAATGGCTGATATGATATATTTTAGAAATTCATTTTTCATCATTAGTGCCAATATTTGAGCGTCTTGGCTACCTGCTGCACTCACCTCCACATATCTGATTCAATAAAAGCTACAGAGCTGCTCCTGAAGTTTGTAACCAACCTGCACCTGATATTCACAGGTATATTTAGCATTATCATCTAATGATGGACTTTCATTCTGGGACAAGAAATTGAACCTAAACAGCTGCTTTTAAAAGAAAGTTAAACACTCTTCATATCAGATTTCAATAGATATTTCTATCATAATTATTGGCTGGCTGAAAAAGTTTTCTTCACTCTATGCTCTGATTCTTGATTCATCAGAACAATACAGATCTAATTCCTCCACCGTAGGAGCACTTGCCTTTACCCATACAGTGCTGTTTTAACTGATCAGCAGGCACACAGTCTGTGATTTATCTTTATCATTTCCAGTACAGTTGCTACTGCTCCTGACAGATTCTTCAACACTTCTGAAAAAACTTTATGAAGTCAACTGAATTATTGGTATGGCAGCATCAAAACCATTACACACTGCACCGGAATACAACTTTACTTCTTCTAATGATCCACAGTATCATTGATGCCCGGCTGAGTTAATTGGAGCGCTCCTGGAAAGATGCATCTCTGTCAATTACATTGGAGAGAAGAAGGTCTGTTATGACTTTGGTTTTCTCATAGAGCCTATGTAGTTGCTGCTTTTACCAGTGAGAGCAATGTTGAGGCTTCTGGTTTAAGATGGAGCAGGTGAAACTCAGTGACTTCTGGATGATGGTCAATGAAACAAAGAAAACAACCAAAATACTTTGTTACTCACTCCCTTTCTGGTAAATGACCATTGCAAACAATGGCCTAGCTAACCCCAATTTTTCTTTGAAGTGGGTAGCTGCTGGAGTATAGGGTCCCTGAATCTGAATTATAAGAACTTACAGACAACTAGATTGGCTACTTGTATTTCCAAATACTAAAGACAATCTAGGAAATACAATGGAGTATAAACTGAAGACTGAAGGAAGATGCAAAGTGATGAAAACATTATGCAGCAATTTTAATTCCCTTTATATACCATTGATACATTTTCTAGGGAAAACTGTCTCTGGCACAAAAACATCAATAGCCAGACAGTGATAAAATAAGATGTAAATGTACACATGGTCACATTCAAGATATTCCTTAAAGGAAAAATAAAATATCATTTATTTGTTTAAGAATAAAATATTAAATCATTTTGTGGTATTGCATACATAATGATTAAGCACGACTACATTAATCTTATTGAGAGAATTTGAGAATAAGCAGATGGTGGAGGCTATGTAAGGAAGCCGGCAAATGAGCAAAGGCTTAAGGGAGACAAGAAAGGAAAGCAGACAGAAGCAGGAGGAGAAAACAGCAAAACTGAGGCATGTGGAAGAGGAGTGGTAAGATGTTGGGTAGAAGTTTGAAGTAGATCCCCCTTTAGATCTGGGATTTTTCCACTGAACATGGTGAGGACCAGTAATTCATTAAGTTTTAATATTCCTGTGGCTTATCTATCAATCAGTTGCCTTTATTGTAGCCACATGATTTGATGACTATTTAGCAACTAACCACCAGCATTTCCAGATCTCTCCAACCGATGAAAGGCAGAGCAGATTAGAAGGGCCAAATGGCCTATTTTTGTTCCTACTTCTGTTGCTTTTGGTACATTCCTACTGAGGCAACCTGCTAACTATATTCAGCTATTTTCCCTTTCTTCAACAAGGCTGACTCCTGATTTACTGCTGTAGATATATCTTTTAGAAACAAATTTCTAAGACCAAATGATAAAATTAACCATGAAAGCATTAAAATTTAAGTAAAATTTCCTTGTGCAGATTTGTGGCATTCATGATTTGTGGCCAAGAAAAGGAATACTTTAGTATTGAGCATCCTTCAAATAAGTCTTTTTATTAATATGTAAATTCACTCAGTCAATATAAGTTTGTATAAAGAAATTTTAGAACTTTTCAACTATTTACCAATATATATATCAAAGTTATTGAATCTGCATCCATCTCTCTTTCAAACAAACTGGTTAGAAAATACTTTTGGATGCTTTTTTTCAGATTTTTTTCCAATTAGTACAAATCTGCACTAATCTAGTGGCATTAACATCAATCATAATGAAATGCTTTGAGCGGCTGGTCACAGAGCACATTAAAGCCCTTCTCCTGGCTTATTGGGAACTTTCCAGTTCGCTTATCATTCAAATCGATCCACTGATGATGCAATATTCTAGAAGCTGGTGAGGAAACTGTCTTCACTGGGTCTCAACACCTCCCCCTGCAATTGGATACTGGATTTTTTAACAGTAAGGCCACAGTCAATCTGTGTGGGCAGCGAGTCTCATCCCATTACGCTGAGCACTGGCGCTTCCCAGGGCTGTGTGCTCAGCTCGCTGCTGTTCACACTGCTGACACATGACTGTGTCGCACGATCCAGCTCAAACCATGTCATTGAGTTTGCAGATGACACCATAATGGTTCACCTTATCAAGAACGATGATGAGACAGAGTATAGAGGGGAGGTAGAGCGGCTGGTGGATTGGTGCCAGAAGAACAACCTAAGCCTGAATGGAAAAGACAAAGGAAATTATTGTGGACTTCAGGAAGATGCAGATGAACCATCCCCTTCTGCAAATAATGGCTCCTCCGTAGAGAGGGTTAGGTGTACCGTTTCAAGCTCACATCGTGGATGACCTCACCTAGTCCCTTAATAACATCACCCCGAACAAGGTGGCACAGTAGTGCCTCCACTTCCTAAGAAGATTGAGGCAAGCAAGGCACCCCCCACCCATCTTAACTGTATTTTATAGGAGCACCATTAACAGCATCTCTAAATGGTATGAGAACAGTTGACTAGTGGACTAGAAGTCCCTACAAAGGACAGTAAGAACAACTGAGAGGACAATAGGGCTCTCCCTACCATCCACTGGGGACATTTATCATGAGTGCTGCATACGCAGGGCCCTTAGTACTATTAAGGATCCCACCCATCCATCCTCTTTGACTTTCTATCATCAGGCAGGAGACTACAGTGAATGAAAACAAGAACAGTCAGGATGAGAAACAGTTTCTTTCTGCAGGCTATTAGGCTTCTGAACTCCCTGCCCTATTGTAGTCAAGTTGTCACTGGTTAATCTGTTCCCTACCTTATAATATTTAATACTAAAGCACTTCAGTTTGTTACTTATGTGCAATTCATCTGCAGATTTTATCCTTATCTTGGTAATTTATCATGTATTGTGTGTACTACTTTGCTTTACACCCTGGTCCGAAGAATGTTGTCTCGTTTTGATATACATTATATGGTTATAGACACTACATACATGTATATAACTAAATGACAATAAACTTGACGTCACCTGATTTCATCTGTACCTTCTGATTTCCAACATCTCTGTCACTAGAGCAGTTTCTGTTTATTGTTTAATTTCAAACAATAAACAGAAACTATCATCTAATTTTCACCCTTTTCAATTTAAAGAGAACAATCTCAATTCTTTCTCCATTACAACTGATTTTCAGTCAATTTCTGTACTTCCTTCATGACATCAACATTCTTCCAAAAACATGTTGGCTAAAACTGGACACAATATTTCTGCTGAGCTTGATGCAATGATTAAAAATATTTGGTATAACTTCTTGCTTCAGTGCGTGCTTCCTCTATACTAAAAAAAAAACTAGATTTTTTAGAACCTTACTGCTGTGTTTTATAATTTCAAAAATTAAAACTAATTGAATGAAAAACATGGAGCCTGGGATAACTTGTGTACTTATTTTTACTTTAGTGACCCGCACACTTATGGCGTGGTGGCGTAATGATGAAGACCATTCATGACTTTTACATATAACCAACAAAGAATTATGTAAACAATGAAGAATTCTTAATCAAATATATTTGCAATATCATTCAAATATTACTGAAATATTAAATAGACTTTTCCCTGCTTAGCTATAAACTCCAACCCAATATAGAATGCATCTCAACACACACGTGTGTGTGTGTATGTATGTATTATATATATATATACACACACACACAGTATATACAGTATACTACATAATACAACTACTATATAGACATCCACAGTATAGTAAATTTTAATTTGTCTCAGTAAAGCCTAAATATTTAATCACTGTGGAGGGTGTCACTCTGCTTGGCTGGTGATACTTGTGGCTGTGAAACAATCACAGGTTTTGGGCCTCATCTGTTGTAGTTGGAAGAGTTGACCCTGGAACTGTAGAAAGTGGTTCCAACAGCTTTGAACACCTTTCTTCTCTAATTAATGATTCTGCCCTCCTCAACTGATCGATGTGTTGTCTCCAGATGACATCAGATGAAATCTCCACTGTGTCGGAGAGTGGTTCAGTTCTGTCCTTAATCTTGGCAAATACTCACTTTTGGTCACTCCTGTATTCCCTTGACAGGACTGCTTGTCCTGGAATGAAACATCAAACTTCCTTGCTTGAGGAGCCCTCAGTTTGTCTCAGCTGTTTGTCCTGCAAACTCCTTCTGAGATTGGGTTTGAGCAGATCCAAGTGTGATTGCAAGGGATGACCCAGGAACAGCATAGCTGATGAGTTGTTCGTTGTGGACTGTGCTGCATTGTGATATCCAAGGAGGAAATTCGCAAGCTTCTGATTCAATGTCAGTGTAGTGTGTTCTGCTAACATTGCTCGCAGTGCATTCTTTAGACTCTGGACAAACCTTTCCACCAAGCCATTTGTACTGTGGTGGTGTGGTGCAGATGTAATATTTCTTATTGCATTCATTTTTAAGGATGAAACTGCTCCACAACAAACAGTGGTCCACTGTCACTGACTAAGTGTACTTCAGCACCAGGCTTTGAAAAGAAGCTTTTCAACACATCAACAGTGTGCTCAGTGTGTTAGGTTGTAGTGGAGGCTATTGGGAACACTCTTGGCTACTTTGTAGCTGTATCCACTACTGCCAAAAAATTTGTGTCCATGAATGGCCTGGCAAAATCCACATGAACGCTCTGCCAGGCAATGCATACCATTCCCCAGGGATGGTGAGGTGCTGCTTTTGGCATCTTCTAGATGTGTTAGCATCCCGAACAATGCATGGCAATCTGCTCAATCTGTTGATCCATCCCAGGCCACCAGACAAATCTTCGAGCAAACACTTGCATTTTTACCACACCTAGATGACTGGAATGTAGCTCTTCCAACACCTTAGATCTCAGCTTGGATGGTACAACAACTCTCAATCCTCATACAAGGCAACCCCTGTCCAGGACAAGATCATTCTAGTGCTGGTAAAAATAAGGGAACTGTAATTTCTGCTGCCTATTCCAGTCATTTTGGGTGGGCATGTAAACCTGAGACTGCATGGGGTCTTTTCTGGTTTCCCTTTGGACCATCTCTGCTGTAATAGGGACACTTCTGATTTGCATTAGGGAGAATACATCAAGAAGTGTCCCCTTTTGTAAAACTTTCATGTATTTTTCTTTCCAAGAGTAAACAGGCCATTTCATTAGCATTTCCATAATTAGTTGTCCTCTTGAATTCAATCTTGTACTTCTGTCCTCCAAGAAACAAAACCCATCTCTTCAGCTGTTAATGGAACATCCTTCTGTGGATTGAAAATGGACACTTGTAGTTGAGGATTAGTAAAGAGGGTAAACTCTCTCCCATACAAGTACTAGTTGAAGCATTTTACACCCCAAACCAGACTCAAGGATTCTCTGTCCACATGTGCATAATTTTTCTCTGCAGCAGTAATGGAATGTGATGCAAGGCTATTGAGTGCACATTTCCATCAGTCATCATATGTGACTTAACTGCACATATATAATAGGGCAAAGCGTCACAGGCAAGCTTCATTGGGCAATGTGGATCATTATAGGTGAGAACAGTGTCTGACGCCATCATGTTCTTTGTCTTTTTGAAAGCCATCTCACACTGCTTTCTCCATTGTCATTTCTTCCTGATCTGTAGAAATGAGTTCAAGCTGTGGAGCACAGAAGTCAGGTCTGGCAGGAAACTGTTATAGTAAGTGACAAATCCTAAAAAGAACCACAACTGTGAGACATCCTTTAGCCTTGGGGCATCCACCACAGCTTGAATTTTCTCAGCATACTTATGTAATCCTTGTGCGTCAATGGTGTGACCATAGTTAGTAATGCTGGGTTTAAAGAACTCATACTTGTTGCACTGTGCTCTGAGCCCGTAATCATCTAATCTTTTTAACACTGTTCTGGCATTTTCGAGATGTTCCTTGTCATCCTCACTGGCAACAATTATGTCATTCCAGGAACACTAACTGCCTGGGGCAGCCTTGCTGCACATGGTCCATAGCATTCTGTCAGAGTGCAAGTGCAATGCCAGAAACAAGCCTCTTATAGCGATAAAGCCCTTTGTGAGTGCTTATGGTGAGAACACTTTGGATTCTTCTTCCACCTCCAAATCTAGCTAGCCCTTTGTTAGGTCCGCTTTGCTGAAATGTTTCCTCTCCAGAAAGGTTTGCAAGATACCCTTCTGTACTGGGCAGAGGGTATTGATCTACTTTCAGAACTGGGTTGATGGTGACCTTAAAGGCACCACAGTTCCTGACAGATCTATTCTTCTTGGCTACTGGGACCACCCAATGGTCTCCACTCAACTTTGGGAAGAATTATTTCAGCTTCCATATGATCTAGCTCACTGGCTACTTTATCATGGATGGATGGTAAAGACAGAATGGGTTTGTAAAACATGCATATGGCATTTTCATTTAAGACTATTTTACCTGTGATATGCTTGAGTTCTCCAATGCCATTCTTGAACACAGATGCAGCATCATCTAGAATGTTTCTTAATTTGCTTTCAGTTGACTCTATTGCAGAGGATGTGGCATGCAAACAGTGGGTGGAACTCCAATCAAGTTGTAGTTTTTCCGCCAATCATAGTCCCATAATTCTGGCCCTCCTGTTTTTACCACATAAAGGCCCAATCTGGCTTGTTAGCTGCTGTGCAGAAATGCTTACAATGACATTCCCACTGGAATTATCTTTTCTCCAGTCTAAGCTCTTAGTTGGATATCTGCAGCCTTCAGTTCAGTATCTTTGAAATGCCATCTAAATTCATTTTGTGGAATGACTGAACAGCCAAACCAGTGTTCAATTACATTTTAATTCATTTGCCTTTCACGTTTGGTGTAAGCCATATCGCTTGTTTCATGTTAGTTATTAAATTGTAAATCTCAAGCCCACTCAGTCCTGTGTCAGTCTCATCATTATCAGATTTTTCATCAACAACATGCAGATTATTGCCTCTTGAAAATGCAACTTGACTTTTTCTCTTTTTCTCTTTCCTGTGCAGTCCAATTATTTTGTCTGTTCAATATGCTCTTTGTATATGTCCTACTTTGTTGCATTTTCTGCAAGTTTCACCTTTAAACCTGCATTGGTCTGGTGTATGTGAGCTCCTGCCACAATGGTAACACACTTCATTTGGTCAAGCGGGTCACTATTTAGAAATTGTTCAATCTGACTTACATTCCTGACAGCACCTCTAGGTGCTGTTTCCATCCATACAGCAATTAAAACTGCTCTTTTAAGTGTGAGTTGTGCTTCTGTTAGAAGGCGTTTTTGACAGTTTTCTTCTAAGATTTCACAAACTAAACAATCTCTCAGTGCATCATTAAGCCCATCACTGAACTGGAAATGCTTAGACAATTTCTTCAAGTCAGCCATGTAAGCTGACATGGATGTCTCCTCCTTTTGATTTCACTTATGAAACATAAAGTGCTCTGCAATCAACAATGGTTTTGGCTCCAAATGCTCCTGCATTATTTTCATGATATCAGCAATGTTCACTTTGGCTAGTTTCGTTGGAGCAGTTAAGTTTCTAAGCAAAATGTATGCTTTTACACCAATTGCACTTAGCAAAACTGGCACTCGTTTCTCATTGGCTAGCTCTTTTGCTTCAAAATACTGCTCAATTCATTCAGTATACATTATCCAGTTACCTGCGGTGCAATCAAACGTGTCAATCTTTCTGATGTAGCCAGCCATTTCTGATTTCTGATTCTTATCACCCGGTACTCACTGTTTATGAACTCGTGAATTTCATCCATTTTCTGCCATTTTTTAAAAAAAAACCCAAATGTCTTTCTCCACTTGCGAAGAAAAAAAAATGTCCTGCAGTTTTAAAAAAATCTTGAATGCTTCACTGCCCTTTAACAGGTAGGCAATCGTCTGAGGTTCGTTTTAAAATTTCCTCATCACCACTGTTATGCTTTGTAACTTCAAAGCATAAAACTAATTGAAAGAAAAACATGGAGCCAAGGATAACTCCACATTTAGTTTTTACTTTAGTGAGGCATGAACTTACGATGTGGTGGCGTAATGATATATGCCATTCATGTACTTTGACACATAACTTGCGATGAATTATGTAAACAAGAAATGCTTAATCAAGTATACAGTATTTACAATATTAATCACATATTACTGAAATATTAAATACACCTTTTCTGCAACTTATCCTGATATCTTGCAAGATTTGTCAATGTAAATCAAGCAACATTGGCAGCAACATGTAAACCACAGCTGATTTAGGCACCAATTTGATAGTTTCAAAACATTCCTAGCAAGTTCCACTAAAAGAGACAGAGATACTTGTCTCTGGCATGGGCTCAGAATTAAATGGTATTGAATGAGCAGAGAGGTGCAATGGTAAATAAGGAATAGATCTGAGATTTCCATATATGGTGAGGCTTTCAGTGAAGGATACTTTAGTTGAATGCATTTATATTCTTTGGAATCACTGAAATGCTATGTGCTGCACATGTGGACAGCACAGGTGCGCAGTAGTTAGAACAATGCTTTACAGTACAGGTGATCTGGGTTCAAATTCCCACTTCCGCACACTGTAAGCAGTTTGTATGTTCTCTCTGTGACTGTGTTGGTTTTTTCCAGGTGCTTCCGTTTCCACCCACAGTCCAAAGATGTACTTGTTGGTAGGTTAATTGGTCACTGTAAATTGTCCGTGATTAAATAGTGGGTTGCTGGGGGTTGTGGCTCGAAGGGCCAGAAGGGTCTATTCTGCACTGTATCTCCATAAAAGAAACATCCGCAATTGAAATGCAGCTATTCCAACTCATGTACCAAAGCAAGCAACAGCAAAAAAGAATTCAAAATAACATCAAAAATGCTAAAACAAAATAAATAAATGTTGAGACTGCATGTTAACCACATCTACCAGATACTTATATTAAGTGCATATTTGAGCATACTGTGCAGGTAATGCAGCCGTGTTACAACTTTAACAACCTGGATTTCAATATGAGCTTTGATGCAGACTGTTTGGAGTTTACATGGTCTCCCTGTTTCTGCATGGATTTCCTCTAGGTGCTCTAGTTTCTCAGAACTCAGTAAAAAGTCTGGTTGCCATGGTTTAAGTTTAGAATTTGATCTAAAATATCAATATTTGCCAAGGCAGCTTTTCATGGATTGAAATAATGTTCAAATTCAATAATGGGCATTGTGAATGAAACTGGTTGCTGGTGAACATCAAATAATCAAGACAATTCAATATTTCAGCTGGATTTGGTGATTTCTGTCCTGCTCAAATATTGTAGAAGGAGGAAAGGGAAATGAGTGTAGTGGGTAAGAAATAGTTCACAATGTATTTATGAGAAGTTTATATTTGTAGATACTTATATTAAAAGTGCCCATCAACAGAGGTTTCTTTTGTATTAGCTGTTAATTTGAAGCTGCTCTCAGGTTAAAAAAAGATATTAAAACATTAGTTTGGAGCAAAACAAATTTTTTTTCCCTGCTGATTTGTGCATTACTTATTTCTCAACCAACTAGCCAACAGCAGATTAATTAACCATCACATCGAAATGTGTGAGAGCTTGTGATGTGCAGAACTGGTTTTGGCCACATGTAAAATTGATTATCTTAATTTAGATATGTAAATCCTGGTTCAACTGGTTATCTTAAAATAGGTGTTCCGATATGTGGACTGCTGCACTTTCGGAGGATGTCATCTGAAATCACGCTCTATCATTTCATATTATATTTCCAAAAAAATGGCAAAATAGAATTTCCTCAGAATTTATTTTTACTATTATATCTACAGACAATAAGTACTTTTTAAATGCTGACACATTTCACTGTAGTGAAAAATAGTTTACACACTAGTGCCAGATTCTCTCCTATTTCCTCTTTTCCAAGAAGGATATCCTCAGCTTTTGTAATCCAGTAAATAATCAAGCAGTCCATCAGCTGCACAGTTTCCTTTCTAATATCATATGATTACATTTAAAATACCCACATTTCAAGTATTTGAAGGTCTGATAAGCACAAAGCTACATTCTGCTAGGTACTTCTAGGAAAGCCAGAAAGAAGCTAATTAAGATCTGATTTCAAGTAATGATTGCAGAGCAGTACTTCTCAAATTGGTGACTGGTAATAATGACAATTAATTATAGTGACCATTGAAGCAAACAGAAATTCCTTTCTTTAGCACAGTTACAGTCTCACAATGCCTGTAGCAAAGATTAAAATGACAATTTGACAGAAACAGCCACTCAGTAATAGATATTTCTCATTTATTTTAATTAGGCTTTATTTCTTGCTCTGTTTCTTTTAATTGTCAAAAATATCCTGAATGTAAATGCCGGTACTGATCAATAAAAGATAACAGCAGCTTCAGTATTCAGAAACGTATTTGCCATAAAAATGTCAGGTGATAAAGTATTTCCCTTTCACCAAATACTCTGCTCCAAATGTATTATGTAAACAAATAACAAAATCATCAAAATGCTTCTTCCTGTTCACTGGGTGAATCACCATCTGGTAGGGAGGGGTCACTGCACAGGATCAGTGAAAACTGCAGAAAGTTTTAAACTCAGTTAACTCTATGATGGGCACTAGCCTCCACAACATCCAAGTCACCTGCAGAAGGCATTGCCTCAAAAAAAGATCTATGAAGGACCCCCAACACCCAGGACACGTCGTCTTCTCATCGCTACCATCAAGGAGAAGGTGCAGGAACCCAAAAGCACACACTCAATGTTTCAGGAACAGCTTCTTCCCCTCCACCATAAGATTTCTGACAATGAACCCATGAACACTACATCACTATGTGTTTTCTGTTTTCTTTCTGCACTACGTAATTTAATCTATTTTTAATATATACTTCTTGTTATTTATAGTTTTCATTACTACGTATTGCAATGTACTGCTTTTGCAAAACAACAAATTTCACAACATATGCTAGTGATATTAAACCTGATTCTACAAACAATTCTGATAACTATTCTTTCCAGAAACCTGATTGGATGAGGACTAATCAATCTTCATTTCTTTATTTAGGATGGACAACAGGGGTGTAAGTTTAAAGAGAAGTATACCCGCAGAGTCTGCGAGAACGGGGGCGCAAGAAGACTCTCTGACTGACCTCCCGGTAACGAACCTTGGCATGGACACGACAAAGAATCAAGAAAGTGGCAATACTTTTGAGAAACCAGCAGCTGGACATGTTCTTCAGACCTGTAGGTGTGGCTGGACTAAAGTAACATCAACTCGTGGCCTTAAAATTCATCAAGGATGGAAGAAATGCATGTAAATCTCCAACCCAGGGCCCCGCATTGACCAGATTCTGTTAAGAGGGAGGTCAAATCAGTTGGATGAAACTCAGCGGCAGGAAGAAACCCACAGTCTGCAGAGTTCTAGCACACCATGGGATGTGGAAGAAGTTTCAGGCACAAGCAGTAGTCCAAGACACAGCAGTCACATCGTAAGGTGGAGAACATGCAAGGACGTAAGCCAATGGTGAAATGGCCAAAGTCTAACAGCAAGGAGTGGGAAACCATCAATGCAGATGTGAGCCTGATCTTAAGTGGCATCAAGGGATCAGCAGAAAAGAAGTTGGAGAAGATGGGGACCTGATTTACAGCTATGGAAAGGAGAAATTTGGAGTGAAGGAACAAGTCAGCAGGAAAGATATGCCTCCTCCCCCAAAATCCCGTCGTCTCCAGGAAATCCAACAACTTGTTTAGGAAAGAAGAGACCTGAGGGAGTCGTGGAAAATATCAACAGCAGAAGAAAGGGAGAACATCAACCTCCTTCAAGAGGACCTAAAATAGAAGCTCTCGAAGCTGCGTAGAGCAGAGAATTTAAGGAAATGACTCAAAAAGAAGGAAAAAGCAAGAACAGACTTCTACAATCTACAAAGATCCCTTTAAATATGTGAAAGGCATTTTCACAAAAGAGAAAAACGGATCCTTGAAAGTATCAAAAGAAGAGGCTGAAAGACATCTCAGAACCATCCACATTGATGAACTAATAGATGAACCGATACTTGTCCTAGCTGACATTCTACCAACCTCACCCTCACATCATCAATTTAACATCAGCCCTCCCAAGCTGAGTGAGGTGAAAGAGGCAGTGAAGAAGGCAAGATCGGCATCAGCGCCAGGGCTAATGGTGTTCCGTATTGTGTCTACAAGAACGCCGCGGATGTTCTGAAATTTCTCTGGAGAAACAGGAGGGTTGCGTGGGAAAAGCAAGTGATCCCCAAAGCCTGGAGAAGAGCGGGGTGAGTTCTGATCCCAAAAGAAAAGAATTCGTCCACCATCGAACTGTTTTGCCAAATAAACCTTCTGAACATAGAAGGCAAGATCTTTTTCAGTGTGTTGGCACAAAGACTTACAAAGTATCTGAAACAAAACCATTTCATTGATACGTCAATCCAAAAGGCTGGCATAGCAGGCTTCTCGGGATGCATTGAACATACCAACATCATATGGCATCAAATCCAGATGGCTAAGAAAGAAGGAAAGGATCTGTATGTCTTGTTCCTCGACCTGGCCAACATCTATGGATCAATTCCTCATTCCCTACTGTAGACTGCTTTTGAATTCTTTCAGGTGCCTGCAACAATAACAAATCTGGTAAAACACTACTTCCAGGATATGCAAGTTAGTCTGACAACATCAGACTTCACCACAGCGTGGCAACCACTGGAAGTAGGCATCATGGCGGGGTACACCATCTCCTCATTGGCCTTCACTATGGCAATGGAGCTCATTATCAGAGCCTCAAAATGGTTGTGGGAGGAAAACAACTACAGTTTGGTCAACGGTTACCACTGACACGAGCCTATATGGATGATATAACAATACTGACGACAACTGTCCCCTGCACCAAGAGACTTCTGGAAAAGCTTCATCAAAACATCACATGGGCAAGAATGAAGATCAAGCCCAGCAAGGGCAGAAGCATCTCCATTGTCAAAGGTCAAGTCACGGATCAAAGTTTTCATATTGACGGAACACCTGTCCCATCTATTTCAGAAATGCCAGTGAAGAGCTTGGGCCGATGGTATGATGCTAAGCTCAAGGACACTGAGCAGTTTGAACAACTGAAAAAGGATACCATCATGTACATAGCTCGCATCAACAAGACCTGGCTGCCAGGAAAACTCAAGCTGTGGTGCTTCCAGTTCGGCATACTCACAAGACTCATGTGGCCTTTAACAGTGTATGAAATCCCCATCAACAAGGTGGAAAAGCTCAAAAGAGTGATCAGCACACATGTGAAACAGTGGCTTGGACTTCCACGATGCTCAAGTCCTGTTGGACTATATGGGAACGGCAAATTAGAATTACCAATTGCAAGTCTTGTGGAAGAATTCAAATGCACCAAAGCAAGGTTGGTCATGTCCCTCACTGAATCTGAAGATACTGTTATTTGAACAGTGGCCCCTGGTGTGGCAACGGGGAGGAAGTGGACCCCATCTGAAGCCGTTCAGAGTGCTAAGTCTGCTCTTCGCTTCAGGGACGTGGTTGGCCAAGTCCAACTTGGGAGAGCCGGGCTTGGGCTCGTCCCAAAGGCTCCTCAATGGCACAAGGCAACATAAATGCAGAAGAGATGACTCGTGGTGGAGGAGGTGAGAACACAGGAGGAGGCAGAGCGACACGCCAGGGCCGTCTCAAAGGCCAAGCAGGGCCAATGAACTATTTGGGAGAGCCTGGAAAAGGGGAAACTCAGCTGGCGTGACATCTGGGAGACGGAGGGATCTTGGCTAAGTTTTGTCATCAGAGGCACTTATGACCTCCTACCCACACCCCAGAACCTGAACCAGTGGTGGGTAGAAGACCCCGCTTGCTCTCTTTGTCAAGCACCTGGATCACTAAGGCACATTTTAACAGGATGCACCACGAGCCTCAGCCATGGGCGGTACACTTGGCAGCATAACCAAGTTCTCAGACAGCTGCCATCAATCTTGGAACAGAGGCGAATCACCACAAAATGCTCTCTCACAAATATCAGCAAGAAATGTTCACATCACACGACTTGTACCAGCAGGCCAACCTCCAGAGCACCACATAACATCAAAAGAGGTAAGCATTCTGCAGGTTGCTCGGGATTGGAAAATGGATGTGGACTTGGAAAAAAAGGCTTGTGTTTCCCCCAGACATTGTGGCTACAACACTCCGGCCAGACATGGTCCTGTGGTCCACAACAACCAAGTTGGCATATGTTGTGGAATTGACAGTACCATGGGAAGATAGTGTTGAAGAAGCTTATGAGAAGAAAAAGACCAAGTACTCTGGCAACTGAAGCTGCTCAGAACGGCTGGAAGACCAAGATTTTCCCTGTAGAAGTGGGCTACACCTATGACCAGTCTATTGAAAAAGATGGGGGTTGGGGTTATTCACTCCAACAAGCAATCAAGTCCTTGTCAAATGCAGCAGAAGAAAGTCGTAACTGGATTTGGATTAAAAGGAAAGACAACAACTGGGCTGCAAGATGAAGACAAGAGGGTATGGAACTGAGAGGGGTGTATCTGGGATGCCAGGTAACACCATTGAGCCCTCTGGAGATGTCGTGGGCTTATCAATGAAATGTCAAAGAAGGAGAGTGCCCACCTGACGACCCCGATGAGGTACCTACCCTCCTAGACACCACTCCAAGTCCACTGCCAACATCAAGAGTGCCCACTTATCACAGGGATTGAAACATCAAGTCCTATTAGCTTTACAATCTACTAATCTATTTTTAATATATACTTCTTGTTGTTGTTTATAGTTTTTATTACTACGTATTCCAATGTGCCGCTGTTGCAAAACAACAAATTTCACAACATATGCTAGTGATATTAAACCTGATTCTAATTCTGATAACTATTCTTTCCAGAAACCTGATTGGATGAGGACTAACCAATCTTCATTTCCTCATTTGGGATGGATAAGGGGGGCATAAATTCCACTGGATGATGCCCAAGCATCATCCCTAATAAAGATGGCAGAACTTGTCATCAAAACGTTGGTTAAAATTGATACCTGCACTCAGTTGTAAGCCCAAGAATTTATTTCTTATATATGCCAGGAAAGCACTAGATCCTTTATTGGGAACTGTACATATTTTAACAATACCAGTAAAAGCAACAGCAATCTGCTTTCAACTGCAATACAATCAAAATATCAGAAAACTTGGCATTTAGAAAAATGTTAAGAACCAGATGTTAACTGTCTACATTTAAATACCTACAACAACATGATTAAATTATTTAAATTTTAAGTGTCAAAGCTACAACAGAATTAAGAATGTGCTGTGCATCCAATTTGCTATTTCTGTTACACCGAGAGATTTACGAAGCATGTCAGACAAAACCAACCTGAAAACCTGATTTAATAAGTGAGCCACAAATGCATAATATTGACAAG
Source organism: Mobula birostris (assembly GCF_030028105.1). Taxonomy (NCBI): domain Eukaryota; kingdom Metazoa; phylum Chordata; class Chondrichthyes; order Myliobatiformes; family Myliobatidae; genus Mobula; species Mobula birostris. Next base: position 175,346,408 of record NC_092370.1, on the reverse strand, counting down.
GTTACTTAAACAAATTTGAACCTGAAATTGTTAAAACATATAACACTTGCTTGTTTTTTCTGACAAATGTAGCCACAGATGGAAGTGGTAGATTCTTGCACCCTTAAAAGTAAATCACGGTTTTTTTTGTAGAAAGAAGAGAATTCACTGATGAGAGGTTCACTTCTGCATGATTACAGTAACAGATTTCAAAACAATATTGCCTGAAGCTGCAAAATGTGAAACAGATCTATGACTACATTTAAAAAGCAAAGGTGTGAAAGTACTTTGGAGAAACAAAAAGATGTACAAGACTAGCAAAAAAAATCAGAAATGTCTGAATTGTTCTATATCTAACATATCTAATGTTTTTGAACTTTAACATTTTTGAGATACATGCCTAGAGCCTAATGCCCACAATCAAATAACAACAGATTTTTGTAAGGCCAAATGAATCTCTTTGACCAATAAAGAAGGTGGTGTTCACAAACTCGACTTTATTGAATGCAGAACAACAGAAAAAAAAAACAAAATGCTGAAAACACTCAGCAGGTCAAGCGGCAGCTGTAGGGAGAGAAACAGAGTCTATGCTTCACATGAGAGACCCTTCATCACAATGGAAAAGAAGACAAAAGTATCTTACAAAGCTGCTTAGAAGATGGGGAAAGGTTATTTCTGATACACTGAAAACACCATGACCATGCAGTTAAATAAAAAAAAAACAAGGTTTTATTAAAAGCAGAGAAGAGATTTCTTTCTCAAAAATTGTTTTCAGAATTTTGAAATTTTTACTTCTCTAGCCTTGGTAAAAAATTTACATTTCAGAGATTTTCAAAGGTAAATAATTCTCTCTCAAAAATCACTCTTACATTCTCACAGTTCTCTACTGCCTTTTTGGTTCCATTCGTAGGAAAGTCCAAAATCGGAGGGCACAGCAATTTCTTCACCCTGATGGTGGTGAATCCATGAAATCTGTTACCATGGAGAGCTGTGGAAGTTGTTCAGTGTACTTAGGGCAGATATCAATGGGTTTTTGATTGGTAAGAGGGTTAAAGAGAGTAGGTGGGAGAATGGGGTTGAAAAAAAATCAGTTATGATTGAATGGCTGAGCAGACTGAATCAGCAGAATGGTCTAATTCTGCTTCTATAACTATGTAGGTGAGCGGTAAAATCTAGAGAGGTTGATGGAAATGTGGGAAAATAAAACAGCATTAATATAAATGGATGCTTGATGGTCAGCGTTGTTTCATTAAGCCAGACAGCCTGTTTCTAAGGTGTATGATTCTAATGGTAATATGCCATGGCTATTGAAAATCTGAAATTAAAACAAAATTGTTAAGATTTCGGGTTGATCGTTTTCCATTAATTCTGATAAAAGGGTATTGATATGTTATTATTTCTGATTCTCACTCTATAGACGCTGCCAAACCTGCCAAGTATTCCTAGCATTTTCTCTTCTATTACCCATCTTATCTGTTAACTGCATCACATTTGGCAGCAGTCCTGTCTGGGGAAGAAGGGGAAGTTCACATTTCAGAGGCAATCACAAAATCTAGGATGATGGAGACATTCAGAACAGATGTTAATGCGAAGTACTATTATTCTAAGGTTAACTGAAAAGGTGAAGTAGAACAGCAGAATTATACAGTATCTTGACTAATACTCATCCGCCAACCATCATCCATAAAAAAGTGAACATAATTTGGTTGTTATCAGATTTCTGTTAGTGGGAGTATATGCAAATTGGCTGTCATGTTTCTAACAAATACTCTAAAGCAATGAGTCGTGTTAGGTCTTTCAGGTCAGTAAATGTATTTTCAGATTCCTCTTGATTCGATTGCTGTCTTTGTTTTTTCTAAATTTCCATCTGTACAGCTGTAAGATTATTTTAGCTGACATAGATAATGTCTTGCTTAACTTTTCCACATATATCAGATCTCACTTTGTTCAATCATTTTGTAGCTTAGTTGTTATTTTACAGTAACTGAAACACACTGCCAATTGTTCATTTGCTTACAACTGATGTAATTCCAACAATTAGCGGTGTCAAACACAATCACCGAAAAAATATCACCTGCTGCCTTTGCCTCTTTCCAGGAGCTACTTCTTAGCACATCTTTCCAATCCGCATTTAAAACTTATGTTCATAGAGTGGAGAAATTAGAATTGATTGCATTGATTTTATTGCAATGACAAGAGTTTGTGCAAGGTTGAAGATGAGTATAAATACCTGTGCTACCCATCGCATCTGATAAAACATTGGCCAGTAATAGGTGGTGACTGAATGTCAAGTGATATTTTGCAGCTCAAAGCTCCAGCTAACAAACTACCTTAATCCTGCATGTTAGAACATGCAATATAAATAACAAGAAGTTCCACTCATCAATATTATTTAAAGGGATTACTGACGATTTACTAGTTATTTTCACTGATTTCTTCCTTATATTTGATGCATGCTTGAGTTGATTCAGCTTGCATTATCTTGTGTCACAGTAAACGTTGTTATCTGATATGGATTATTAGCAGGCCTACCACTTACAGTAAAACGTGACCATGTTAATACTTTTGGCTTGAGAAGTAAGACAAGTTAATAAGCGAGAAGGATGCGGAGATGGGCTTTCAACAGGTGACTGTAATTACAGAACTGTTCAGGGAACAAAATGATTATAGAAGAGGCTACCTCTTAAGTGGAATGCCACTTACAATGATAAACAAATTCCAACAAGCAGCAAAATATTAAACCCCTTCACTTCACCTAAAATCAACTTCTTTACCCAAAATCATAAATGAAATTAATCTATAATCTAAACAAATATTAATTTCTCATTCCCCTGGACATTATCTTTAGGGGGTTTTCACTCTGCTGGAGCCACTCTATTAGCAACAATATGACTGCTAGAGGCAGCCAAATTTCATTGGTGGTTCCAGAACCACTGTAGTGCTGGCCATCATTTCTGTACCGGGGACGGGATCAAAGCTCTGCATATTGTCCTTATCCAAGTTCATGAATGACTCCTTCCTTGCTTCTTGAATTTCAAAACACCAAATATTTCATTGTGCACACTCATTAGTGCTTTTCTAACACCTCATCCTTTTGAAGACCTCACTTGAGTCCTCCACACTGAGACTTACATATGACCTCATCCTCTTCAGATCTGGCTCTTGAGTAAGCTCCAACTGCAACAATTAACTATATTATTTTCTTGAAAACTACACATCTTTTTCATATCTCAGGTTGTGGGTGGAGGATTGAAACTGAGTGGTAATGTACCTTTGTGGTCACTGACTTTTTCCTCTTCCTGTACTTCCTGGGTAGTTCATAAGTATTTGAAATGAAAAAGGGAAAGTGTTATGGATGAGGTGTATATGGAAGGGGAAGCAGTTAACTTTTGTCACCTGCAGCTCAGAGGTTTCAACAGAATGGGGCTGAGTGCAGGGAGGACGTAGTAAACATGGTTAGATATGTGGAAAAGGGTTCAGTCCTGTCAATGACCACAGTCCCAGCAGCAGTCTTTCCAATGATGGATGAACCATCACCTCACCTCCGGGGAAAAAATAAGGGACAGGTAAGTGCTTCTCCAATTAGTTGCTGTTGCCATGTCTTGAAAGAGAGAAAAGTGTATCAGTGAGAGTCAGGTGCATTAGTGAAAGCGAAATGTGCCTGTGGCAGGGAAACATGTCATGGAAACTCGTTTTATGTCCGCACTCTGTTCAATGGCCATATCTTAAATCTATACCATGATTCATGTTCGTATTTTTTTTGGTGAGGGGGCATTGTTAAACTCAACCTTGTGCAGTTAGTAAATGTTCGGATTTTTAAAAAATGCCCATGATTTTCAGACTACCTTAATGATTTACAGAAATTTATTAATGTACTACAAACATTTCTCAGTCAGAATGCATGGCAATTTCTCCCTCGGCTACTTCAAACCTGCAACTTCTGTCACCAAGGACAAAGGCAGCTGATGAATGGAAACACCGCGACTTAGAGATTTATCTTTCTTATTTGGAATTATATAACAAGTTTTATGCCAACTCTGCTTCTAAACCCTAGAGTTTCCTACCCTATAGCACTGTGGGAATAGCTTCGCTAGAAGGACCTCTGCAATTTAAGAAGGCAGCACCATTATGTTTTTAAGAATAATTAAGGATGGGTAGTAAATTCTGGCCTTGCCAGTGTCACTCTACTTTCAAAAACGAATAAAAAAATTTACAGGAGCTTTCTATTTGGCTTAGTTAACCATTTTTACAGAAAAACGGGGTACTTTAAACAATAGTTCATAGTTATTATTTTCCTCTCTTCATGGCATCCACCATCAAGGGCTGAAAGACTAGTGGGCCCTCTTTCATAAAACTAGTTGCTTAGGAGTGCCAACTCTGGTTGAGTATTCCTGTGGATTTCAGCATATGTGGATTTCTGAATTTGATTACCCTTGCTGTCCATCCTTATGACACTCCCTTCTGCAATATTTTAATAGCTAGGAATGAGAAAACTGTTCAAAGAAAATGCCATATTTTAATTCTCATCTGCTTTGTCTTTATTACTTCAGCAATGATCTGAAGACCAAAGATTATTTCAAAGTCCATTCCAGTCTTGGAAGGCTGGCAAACCGATATATTTACATGTGCAAGAAATGCTTCTGACTTGCCCTGTGTGAAAGATTCTAACTCCCTCTTGGCCTCTCCACAAATGGCATGACTGACTCAAACAGCATAATGCTGGATACAAAATTCTGTCTATGAGGATTAACATCCTTCAGTTTTGAGTATTAATGAACCACAGTGGTTCATTTGCCAGAGTGCCTAATTTATAAGAAGCCTGGCTTGAGGGGTTAAACTATTTGTAATGTTTGTTCTGTCTTTCCTGGATGGTTCACTTTTGCCTCTACTCACCTGCACTCCATTTGCTGCTACTTCCTCCAGTAACTTTCCTTTCATTCTCCATTCCATTTCACTCCCTCTCACATTTTAGACTCAGAAATATTGCAATAGCTTAGTCAGCATAATTCCAGTTGCTGAAGGTAAGACCAGAGGAAGTGATCTGACTGGAGTCACTAAGGAAATAACTCAGAGACAGCAACATTCTAGACCATCTCTTAATTTTCAAAGTTCACTATTCAATGAGTAGCCTTTTCCAATGCTTTCATGCTCAAACAGCCTTAAATTGCTTCCAAATCCTTTGCAAACTACACAAAGGTGGCAAATGGGCAGGTGTTTAAGGGTCAGATTGAAGGTGAAAGTCTGCTGATGATGTACAGATTATAATGTGCATTTCATAGTTTTTAAAATATTCTGTTTCCTTGCATAAACTGCAAAGATCCTATTTTTACCATAAAATACACTTTTATCACTTTAGAACCAATTCTGTCAGGAAGTTTGAGAATTTTGTAAGTTACAGTATGAAAACAACTCCTAAGATTTCAAGAAAACACCCCTACTCAATATACAATCATCAGCATACCTTGCAAACAGCTATATTAAACTTAATATGTCATCAGCTAACTTAGTTGAAAGAAATGATTGATTACAGTACAGACAGTAAACTATTATCACTGTTTTTTAATATGGTGGAGTATCTCACTACCGATACACAATTGCAAAATAGAAGAATTCTTAAAAACCACCCAGTTCAAGTTTAACATCGTGTATAAATAATAGACCTGATAGAGATATATAAGATGACAAGAAGCATTGATAGGATGGATAGGTAGTGCCTTCTTGCAGGCATGAAAGCTAATATGAGAGGGCATAATTTTAAGATGATTGGAGGAAAGTTAGGGAGGAAATACAGCCATTTATACAGATCAGTAAGTGCATGGAAGGCATTGCAAGGGATGGTGGTAGAGATAGGTATATTAGAGATGTTTAAGAGACTATTAAATAGGCACTTATATGAAAGAAAAATGGAGGGAAGGATTAATTGATCTTGGAGTAGATTAAAAGACTGGCAGAACATCATGGGTTGAACAGCCTGCACTGTGCTATATTGTTCTATGTTCTGACACAGCTGTTTTTGGAGTTTGCATATACACCTGTTCTAATTTAAAGTTTAATCCATAGATTGGCAGCTAGCTTCATTAAATTAATTGAACTTTGGGCACATGAAGAAGTTATGATGCAAAACCAGAACAGGTTAAGTTCAAGGCACCAGCAAAGCTCGTTGAAAGCTGCTTCAAAATTTGATTCAGTATTTCCTGAGCCACCTGTAAGGATTCACATTGACATTAAGGATTCATATTGATTCATTTTCATGTTTACATCAGCAAATGTACCTTTGAGAAGTAAAAGACTGCCATTTTTTTGTAGAAGAGATAAAGAAAAGTTGCAATATAAATCAATTCAATTCACATATTCCTGCAGATTTTTCTATTATCTTCTTGCCCCTTGCACAAAGATGAAACCGAAGGCATATTTTGAAATGGTAACCATAACTACAGCATGATTTAACACAAGTATGATCAAAGCCTACACCTACTAATTTTTTGAATATAAGCAATTGGCACACCATCATTTATTTAATAGCCATTTAGGCATAGAAGTGTTTTTCATCTTTATGTTCATACTGTATATTATATATGAGTCTATATTTCTCTTGAATCAATGTTCAAAGAATCATATTTTATGTTCATATCATGGTTAGTCACACAATAGAATCCATTTGTAACTCAAGGAAGGGTGACACAATTAATTAAATGTTACTGAGAACTCCTGTAAGGTTAGGTTATTATTAGTGCAATTTGCCTAAAGAATTGTACCTCTAGATTAATTCTCCTTCACTGAAACTGAAAATACAAATGGCACACAATAACTAAAGTTCAACAACGAGACAGCCAGCTAAACAAGTCAATGCTTCAAGTAAAATTTAAAAGCAGGGGAGTTTGTTACTCAGATTATTGCAAATGGAAAGTCAAGGTAGTTAAATTAAAACAATGAAGTTATCAATTTGTAAAACTAACAGAATTTTGATAGAATAATTAGACTATGACTTAATGAGTCATTATTAGGCCTTGTTTTGCAAATCTCTGAAGAGTTTTAAATCTACACAGTGAACACAATCGGCAATTAGATAATCAACCAAGTTAGTCAACTTCAAATGATGTCCTTGGTCAACTATAAGAATGTAATTAAGATTATCCACTCATTTATTTTTTTAAAAAAAGCAGTCTGTGGTACAATCTCTGGCCTCCCAACTTACTCCAGTGAAACACACTTAAGCAAATGAGAGAGTGACCAATTGCAATGATTTATCACAATATTGGAAAAGTTCATAAAGGAAAGACGTCCCTCAACACCCTCCCCCTCAACAGTTGCCAGAACTGTTCTGGCAGGCAGGATTTTCTCAATCTCCTCATTAATAATACAAAATTGCATACATGAACCCCATGAGTCCTGTGCCCTAGTTTGTTAGGTTTTTTAAAATCAGACTTTACCAGCCAAATGTTTAGGGATTTATTGTAAATAATTCTGTTGTACACTACAGCTGAATCAAATATATATGGCATCTGGTAAGCTGAAGTAAAGAAAACTTTTGTATAATCTCAAAACATTTACTGTATTCTAAACTTGGAATTCAAAGACACTGATTTACTTTAAATGATAATGGAAGTGAGCACTACATTTTGTCATGTAAAACATGTAGGATCATCGTTGTTAGAAAAGCTTGCTTATGACTCATTACCAATTACCATCAAAATCATGAAAATTTCAAGTACAACATATTTTATCTTCACTAAAAATATAGATTAATTTCTGCACCCTTATCAAGATGTTAAAAATCGGTCAACAACATTATGTAATTTTTAAAACAAATGTTTCAGTTTAGTTACCAAGAATTATAACCCTACTTTTGAGGTAATCCTCACCACTCAAATTTCAGGAGCAGATGATCTCTTATCAATTAACTAACCAAACTGAAGATTTCTAAGAGTAACAACTTACTTTTGGTGTGGGGCAAGAAGCTGTGGATAGTCGTGATGTAGCTTGAGCTCGTGGTGATTCGGATGGAGTTGTGCTCAGCGATGCATTGTCTCGTGGAAGGACTTGAACACCACGAGAAATAATCGAATCTGGGATCTGAAAGTATAATAAATGCTGAAGATAATAAATTACAACAACTATTCTTTTACTGCTCAATTCAACTTTACATGAACTATTTGAAAACTAAATACTTTAAATTCATTTCCCTTTCAGGTTTGATTTCACTTCACTTCATAAAATGTTCAAATAGCAAATCTGAATCTAAAGGTGAAATATTTCTTAATTTATTATTCTTTATGCTTCCAAGACTTGATACATTTATGTTGTTTGCCAATTCTAAACTTGTAAAAGTTTAAGTAATATAAGCCGTAAAGTGGCAAAACATTTTTAAAGCAATTCTTTGTTACAATTATGAAACTACAAATCTACATGATTGAGCAAAATGCTGATAACCTGTAGTACCAGTAGTACAGATTTGGAGATTTCTTGGTTTTATCAACAAGCTTAATATGTAGTACCAAACATTTATTCCAGGACTAATATTAATAAGCAACAATCTTAATAATTTTATACATTACATTAATCATAAATTATATTACTTAAATGTAAGAAAATGCACCAAACATTTCATTTACAATCATTACACTTATGGAAATTGATCACTTGCACTAATATGGCAGGAGCGATCACTTCTGCAAAGTATGGTTTCCCGATGTTATTTTTTGTAGAAAGGTGTGTATCAATCTTAAGTTGGATCTACTAATTAAAAATCTTTTGTATAAATTATAAAGGAAAAATAAAAAATGTAGTGCAAACTGTATTTTTTTTAAAGAAATTTCTAAAATTGGGTATCCACTGGGAGTCTGCAAGTTTATAAATGTGACAACAATCAATGCAGGAATGATACAGCTATTAAAAAGATTCTGTGATTAATTTGGCTTACTTCAATTTCTCTAGGTAGGCTAGATTCTACAGCAGCAAGAATAATCCCTTTGAACTAACCTTTAATGCCTTTTTTTGTTTATTGTGTTCATGTTTTTAACCCATTGATTTAGTGTCCCTTGTCGAAGGGGAATCTGCTCCCTTCTCCATTTTCCATGGTCGTAGTCCAGCTTTTGAAGTAAAGCTTATGTACATTTTAGAAAACAGTTCTGGGAATCTTGATAGCCAATTTTAAAATGAAACTTAAACATAACTCATACCTTTATCACCTGCTATGCAAAGTACACAGCAACACTGGTTGAGTACCTAAACATCCTACAGATTTATTTGAACATTTGTTTTGTTTTTAAGAGCCTACAATGATTTTCAATATAAATCCAGATGTACTTACAATTAAAAACAGATATAATCTTCAATCTATAAACAAACTTTACATTAGTGGGATCTGACAGTAACAACAACTGCACCAATTATGCTGCTTGTCACTGAAATATTCTTAAGGCTACATCTGCTTTATTCTAATTTAATAATATTAGTTCTCAATATTTAATCCCACAAATTGTTCTAAAGGGAAGGTATTTAGTCATTTAATCAAACAGATAAAAAAGTACAAGGACATTTTATTATCTAATGCTTCGTGACAAATGAATGAAATGATTAATGAATGAGTCACATGAAGTCAATGACATAAATGAAAAAAAAACAAATCACAATTATGAAGATACATAATTTAGTGAGAATTTAACAGGATGAACATGTTGAAAAGGATAACCTAAATGGCTAAAATTTAATTGAAAGAATAAAATCAGTGCAAGTGGTTCATTTCCTCATGAAGGACAACATAGTGCCAGGTGTTTACTTTTAATGCCTCTTTGCTGTCTCTTACCGGCTCTCCTGCACTGATGGCAGTATGAGAGTGATGACCAATGAAACCAGGGACAGGTTTACCACCTTTAGCCATGACAGGAGCGGGACTGTGTACAAGTTGGAAGTTCTGATGTACAACACAACTATCAGCACTATGACAGGAAAACACAGGCAACTGGAGAAAAACAAGCAAAAATGATTTGATGGGTAACAATGAAATAGGTAGGTTTGATTCTACATGTATGAAATCCCTATTGTGCGGGAAGTTTCTTACCTTGGCTGCTATGGCTGCTGCAGTGATATGTGAGGACGAGCTCTCTTCAGTTGAAGCCACTCCACTGTCTTTCTTCTCTTCCTCCTCATCTTCACACTGAACACCTTTGTCTTCTGTCTGTTTGTGTGGGCTGGTGGTAGGAGGAGGGGACAATGGTGGTGGAGGTGATGGAAGGTCTTCCAATTCATCATGAACTTCTTTCACTTTCACAACTGCATCCCTCAACAAGTCGATAGCATGAGGTAGGGCAGGTAATATAAACTGGAAGCATTCCTGGGTACAATTCAAAAGTCAAATTAAAAGCATTTAAGAAATATATAGTTGTAATTTAATACTCAATTGCAGATAGCATTTATTATTATGTCAACCAAATTCAATAAAGTAATAAATACAAAGTAAACCATTCAAGAGGGATTACTTTTTCTACAAACCGGATGACTTCATAAACAAAGCAAGAATCAATCAATTAATCAAACCACAGGGACTGTTTCAAGGATTTTCTCCTCATTGTTTATAGTTACACTACTCAAATAATGGTTGCAGTTTTTTTGTAAAGGGTACTCTGTAGATTTAATTTTTGCTTAATTACTTGTGCTGGACGCATGAAAGCAAACATTTTTCTCTGTAAACTTCTGGTATCTATTCTGTACCTCCTGTTCTGAACAACATGATCCAATTAAAATATAGCTTCGTAAGTCATCTTGACATAACGTTGGATATGGTGAAATTGTGATCCAGAGGTTCTTTGGGAGTCAAGAATAAGGCATAAACTTGGTGGTTTTGGCCATTTATTTGGTATTACAAGTTCAAAGAATGTTCTTTTAATCTTTTTCTATTCAAAGAACATCCTTTACTAAAAGCTAGCTCAGACTAGACAGATAACAAGAAATCCTGATAAGAAATAACCTACAAAATAGGTTCAGCGTTGTGACATAGGTTGTAGAGAAACTTCTAAAAAATACAGAATCAGCTATATTACAATCACACACATACAGATGATCAAATAAAAGTTATAAGCAAGCATAGGAAAGTTAAACTACAAGAAAAATACAAGATAAATAGCAATTCTACAATCAAACCCAACAATAGCAAAACAGATATGTAATAAAATAGCTAATTTTATGTGTCAAAACCACTGGGAAATATACACTCAGTGGCCACTTTATTAGGTACAGGAGGTGTACAAAGATACTGCATTTTTCCTGGGACAGGAAAGTGGGTAGTCAGAAAAGAAAGCAGAGCAACAATTAATTAATTACTAAATTAACTAATTAAAAGGAATTTTGATCAACTTGTGTATCAAGTACTTGTCTATACTATTGCAGATATATAACAGACATAGGCCATAACTTCCAAAATGTAGTAACAATGAAAAAAAATGGTAACACCTACCTGTGAACCTTTCTTGCTACCAGGAAGATTGATAATCAGAGTTTTGCCTCTTATTCCACATACAGGTCTGACAAAAGAAATATAACCATCACAAGGGGTTGCACATCTCACATGTATCAGAAAAATATTATCTGGAACTCAAGACTCAAATGAACTAGATCCCTTCTATGCAATACGTTAAAATGTTCTTTACTAAAATAATTGTAGAAATACAGATTATTGCTTAATTTAACTGAGTAAAGCTCCAATAGTCAGTTATCTTTGGGACTTTGGTGATGTTGGGATGGGAGATTTTATATACTATTTGGTGCTCAAGATGGCTGTGGCTCAAAAGAGGGGAGCCATGGCATCATAAGTAGCTAGCCATCTGGACACAAGCTGGGGTCTGATCAGCCCCGGCTGGGTCACCTGGAGGAGGTTGTATGATTTTGAAAGACCCGAAACAACTGATGATTCCAGGAACATCACTGAAGATGTGTCCAGAAGCATCAATAGATGTATGTACACAGTATTAATACTTCAACTACTTTTAATTTTTTTTTCAAAAAGTATATGCCATGCTTCAGTATACTAAGTCTTTCAGTTAAGTTGTGTACAAAAGGAGCAGCACAGAAAAGAAAACCTGATGAACTTAAAAGTAGTGTGGAAACAGAGCCATGTGATTTTAAAGAAACGTGGAAATGATTTTGCAACGAGTTTAAAATGAATGTGAGGACAGTGCTCCAATGAATTTAAAAGAAGCATGAAAACAAGGCTCAGGCGAAGTTATATGAAAAATAGGAATATGCCCTCAATGAGTATAGAAGATGAGTGGGAACAAGGATTGAGTGAGTTTTTAAGGATTGTGAAAATGAAGCATTGGTGAGTTTAAGGAGTGTGCAGTAACAGAGCCTCCAGTAAGTTAATAATAAGTGCTTGATATAGGGTTGATTAGGAGCATGTGAGAAGGTGGCCCAAGTTTAAAGAGAGCATGGAAAACATCATTCAGTGAGCCAAATGCCAAAACACCTAGATTTCTGAATAATCATACAGCAGATTATCATGGTTTAATCAGGTAAGAAGAAAGATTTTTAATTTATGCAGTGAGTTTTGCAATCTAACAATGTTCTCTGTAGCCAGTGAACTAATTCTATGGGGGCAGTCAATATGCACACATCAGGATCCTATATGCAGAAATGTGATTAAGAACAAATAATTTGCATTAATGAAACTGGTTACAAAATGGAAATGCAAAAAAATAATAATTATGCAGCAATATTTTGAAGTATTCTTCTGCCATATGTGGGTGTTCTTGCAAATGCTGCCATCCCTAATTGTTCCTAACCTGAGGAAGTTATCAAGCACATTTGTAGATCTCACAGAGACCAAATTGGGTAAGGATGTGAAATTTTCCTTCCTGAAGGGCACATGAATTTAAACAATGATCCGGTGGCTTCAGAGTTAGCATTACATTTAATTGAATTGACTTTATTACTTACATCCTTCATATACATGAGCAGTAAAAATCTTTACATTATGTCTCCCTCTAAATGTGCAATGTGCAATTTATAGTAAATAGCATGTACAACAGTACAGTCAATATAACATAGAAATACAGTTGTGTCAGCATGAATTAAGCAGTTTGATGGCCTGGTGGGAGAAGCTGTCCTGGAGCCTGTTGATCCTGGCTTTTATGCTGCGGTACCATTTCCTAGATGGTAGCAGCTGGAACAATTTGTGGTTGGGGTGACTCGGGTCCCCAATGATCCTTTGGGCCCTTTTTACACACCTGTCTTTGTAAATGTCCTGACTAGTATGCCAGCTTTTTAAAATACTATATTTAATTAATCATTTAAAATTCTCCAGCTATCAAAACCTATGTCTCTGGGTTAATAGTACTGACATCTGGTTTCTAATCTAGTAATTTGCTGAATGTGAAGAATAGCACAGAGTACTGAATCCCAATACACTGCATCATTGAACTGTGGCTAGCATTTGGTCCACGATGACAGACGAGGAAGCTCATTGAACTCAACGACCATTTTATTGTGATAAACACAAAACAGACCAGGCACCATGACCCGGAGAGTGAACCCAACCAGTCTTACCAGATGGGGGAGGTGACCATCACACACCTCGGTTACAGTCAGAGTGACTCACAAATACACAAGCGAATAACTGTATAATCCAAGCTAAAATATAATAATAAATCAACTGGAACTTCCCACCATAATCCCACAAAAGCATTTTAACACAAGAACAATAAACACTACTGGTCATTAGACCACGCCCCTCCCCAGAGTGTCACAGGACAAAGGATACAAGATACTCTCCAAGTCCTTAGTCTTAATTGTGGTAGTTATGTATCATGATGGACAACGTGCTCAAATAAAGGAAATGAGAGAGTATCTTAAAGCTTGAGCTCTTTCAATCACCTTCAAGCTGCTACTTTAATCAGGTGGAAGCTTGGGTGTTTAATCTTTTGACAAGTTTTTAATAATATTAAGCAGAAGCTTAAAAAATGTAAATACACTATTGTGGAAACACAAAGACACAAAGTGAAGTCATCTAGGTTAGTCACTAAGTTATTTGTGCTTAACATTACAACCCAAAACCTTGAGACATCATTTAATTTCTCAATTAATCAATTAGATTGCTCAGTTAAATTTCCCAGAGGAAAAAACTGTCTTTTCATTTGCTTTGTGAGGAAAGGGTATAAAGACCAAATACAAACTTGAGTCCATAACATATGAAGTCTTTGGAATTTTCCATCCTTGCCTGATCTGTTGTTATTCACATTTGTGTGACTATTATTTGCAGAGAACTATAGTCAAATTAAATATGACATATGATATCTTACCGAGACAGCATCCCCAGAGGAGTCACATTCAAAGAACCCATCAGCATAGCTAACGCCATTCCAGGAGCCTCTCTTTCGATCACCTCTTTTGTGGCCTAAAATTAGAAAAAAGTACAAAAATATCAAAAATCGATATCAAATTAAGCTTTTGATTGCAAAGAGCTATTCTCCCCCACTATCATCTGCTATCCTCAACAAATTTAATATTCACTTTCCATTCAGTAAACCTTATTTTATATACACAAAGTGAAAAGATTGCTCATCTGAAAAAGACAAAATACTGTGATTGCAGAGGATCTGAAACACAAACAGAACAAAGTGGAAACAGTCAGCAAGTCAGGGTGCATCTGTGAAGAGAACAGACAAATTGAAAGCAGGAAAACGTCATCAGTGATAAGATGTTAAACAGGAACAAAATACGGGGAAGATAGCATGCCCTAAAAATGCTAATCAACAAACCCATCAGCATAACCAAGACCATCACAGAAACATCCTCTTCTATTAATTCTTTAGTCTTTTGGGATTAAAAACTACATTATTCTTAAAAAAATTAACATCTAAATTTGATATCAGCTTGACATTTTAATTGTCCAATATTCTAACCAACTTTCTATTTCTGTTGTTAAATTCAGTTTATTTGACAAAAAGTGCAAGCTTGAAGTATCAATTTGTCTGTTCTCCCTGAAGATGTAAGTCATGGCAAGTGTGTAGTGTTAGCAGAAAGTACAAGCAAAAAAGCATGCAGAGCCAAAAAGCACATATAGACTTGTGTCCAAATGTTTCCAGCATTTTCTGATTTGGTGCAAAACAGAAAAATATTAAAGAAGTATATCATTAAGATCAGGCTTATACAAGTTCAAACTGAAACCAAATGTATCTATTAAATGCTGGGTTCCAACCTATACTAATAGAACTCTGCCATAAATCTTCAGTGCTCCTCAAAGCTGTGCACAATTAGGCATACAAAATCAAAATACCCAACTTTGAAACATAGTTGATGTGTAATATGTGTTATAAAGTCTGTGTTTATAAAGAATGATATGAAATTCATTTTGTACCAAACTATGCTGCACAAACCAAGGATGTTTGCCTAATGTGTGCCTAAAGGAAATCACCAGCATTCATCATCTTGGTGAAGTCAAATCAATTCATTCCTGCACACACAAAAAAGATGTACCATACTGAAAGCAAAATGTTTTCAGCCACAGATATAATAATAACTATAGAAAAATAGACTATGAATTATTAGTTGGTAATAGCAGTTAATTAGCTACAGAAAAGTGCTTTTACAAAATGCACAAATTCAAAAATAGATATGAAGTTTCAAATGAAATTCTCAAGATTAAACTTGGAGTAGATATACTTCTTTGCAGAGGAATTGCTCTCCATTTGTAATTCACTTTCACACTGAATTGTAGGAGAAACTCTTTACTTCCATTGTGGTGGTGCCAAATCCATTGACTATCACTCCAAAATAAATATCAATAAATCCAATCAGGAATTCAGCTGAACCTTCTTACTCATGGAGGTGCAATTGTGAAATGCATTATAACATGGAATGTCCATGATGAATAGGTATATTTAAAGGGAAGAAACCAAAGTACATAAATGAGGAGAAGAAAGAATTGTGCATGGGGTGAAAAGAAAACAAGTTAGGTGAAAGCTCATGAAGAGCATTAACACTACTACACAGCTTGGTTGAATGCTTGTATCCATACTGTGAAAATATTATGAAATCCTCAGAAATAAAAGCAGAATGAAAATACACAGTGGAATTATAAAATGGATGTTTATCGAGGACATCAGCAAGGCACAATTTCTCTGCTATCATGCTTTAAAAGTTTAAATTTGAATCTGTAAATTTCACAAGGATTTTCATTCTGTAACATGCATACACCCACCACCACAAGGGAATATCCAGAATAAGACTGCAGGTGCCATACAGCAGCCAAAGTTCTAATTCTACAAAAGATTAAAAATTAAAATGAACTACAGTACAAAAGCCCATTTTAGCCCCAAAGCCAAAAAAAAATTAAAGGAAAGGGATGAAACTCAATGGCCAATGATGTCATTATGTAGCATATTGTGCTTTTGTTCATAATTTTAAGCATATCCTTGATACTGGAAAGGAGGCAAATGAAATGTCCTTGAGGGAATGAAAGATAAGAGCCTTTTCAAAATGGAGAGTGAAAATAGGAGTGATTAATATGTTTAAAGTAATTCTGCTATATTTAAGATAAAAAAGCTACACTTTTTTCCCAAATATGTGTAAATTGTACCTGTAAAAGCTGAACCTTTGTTTGAAAATACAGGGCAAGATGCTCTCTTCTTTGTTTTGTAACTGTGCTGGTTGTCTAGTTCATTTGAGAGGAACGAAATAAGTAAGTTTGACTGTGTTGCACGTCATACACAGTGGAAATTTGAACATTTATTTAAAGGTGTTCATTAAGAAAGAGCAAATACGTCTTGTGTTTAAGAAATCAGATTTCAACTGAGGTTGTACAAACCATCCTCATATTTTGTATTACACAAACCCAACTCCTGCTGCACGATGGCTATAAGAATTACAAACCATAATTAGTAACATACTAACATCTCATCCTGTGGTGTAACAAATCTGTCTACCCACTTTACATTGTACATGCTAAATTCCAGATATCTAGGAAAGGTGTCAAAGAGAGTTAAGTGAGGTGAAACTTTCAAGAAGCAGGAAATTGTTTATTGCTGCTCTTATGCACATGGCTAGTGAATTATCCATGCTAAAACAAAATGGAAGAAAGAAATTAAAGTAGATCAAAGGAAGCAAAAGAGTTGATGATCTTTGCCCCTCAAGCTGCATTTCTGATTAACTTGTCATAGGGATTTAAATGGCTCAATTTTTCAAATTTATTAACTTCTTTTGAAAATAACATCTGAAATCTACTGTAATAAACTTGTATATTGACCTTCTGTGAGTAATTGAATAACACATTTCATCAGCGTCCCTAGAGAAAATTTGCTGTTAAACACCCAAATACCTATCCACAGGAGACAAGAGACTGCAGATGTTGAACCTGAAGCAACACCTAATATGCTGGACCAACTCAGATGGTCAAGCAGTATCTGTGGGGAGTGTAATTGTCAATGTTTTAGAATCTGATACAGGGTTCCAACCTAAATCTGAACAACTCTGTTTCCCTTTATATGCTGCTCCACTCCTTCAGCAGATTGTTTGTGGTTCTAAATCTTTATCCACATTGTTACATTTACAACCTCATGATTCCTATCAAGTTTCAGAAAATTCAACTTTTTGAAAAAAAATAGTCCTTATATTTGTGTGTAGGCAGCACTATCTGCCACAACTCACTTCATATAAAAAACATTTTTAATCACATTGTCTTCCTTTACCCACGATGAACTGCCCTAATATGGCAGTCATACCTGCTTAATTCCTTGCTGCCGGTAAGACATTAGATACTGGATGTGCCAGAATTTTTACAGTTGAACACTGAGAAACCTGAAACCACCTGTTCCCACTCTGGTTACTCAGTAATGCTGTATCAGGAAGGAGAAGCAAGAGACAATTTTTTCCTTCATTCCATTCAAGATTTAGCATGACTTGCTGTGTTCCTCTTGCAGATTGTTTGTTAAGACAGGGAGGAGACTGGATTTTATACAGGGAAGCATATTCCATAAAATAATCCTCAGAAGCATGGGCTGAGACTATCACAATTATGTTTTCCAGAGAACCTAGAATGGGAAACACAGAACAATGTACAGAATACCAGTGAGAAATGAGTGAAGTTGACATACTGAAAAGGGATTCAAGTTTAAGATAAAAGAGGGTTCAGTTTGGAGCAGGAATAAAAAAGGCTGAGCACCCAGAAAAACAATGACACTTGAGAATATGGAGTCAAAATAAAGGAATCAATTGCAGCATGGAATTCATGGGAGTTTTAGTAGGACATCGAAGAATTATGGAGACAAGGATCAGGAGGGCCTTATTATAACGGAGACTAATGCATTAGCACATCAAATCAACACATTATTTTAGCTTACATGCCCAATAGCAACAAGCTAAAAATTTATTACTTTAGAACTTAGGTAAATGAGTATATCAAAATGTCTCCCTAGTCATCATAACTGTTAGCCAGAATGTGTTACTCAATTCTTTTGTTAAATGAATTTAAATCATGCTTAATAATATGTTAAGTTCAGTGTACTACTATTGAAAAGCAAAAACGTTAAATTACATAGGCCCAAAAACAGGCATAAAGCTTGTGACACCATCGCCTGTTATTTCCAAAGCAAGCAACAAGCTTCTTAGTCATGCACATTATTGTTACTTGCAACCAGTCAAATTGTACTATTCAATGACTTGTTGTCGTAATAAGGACCTAATTTTGTGGGTGGCTGGCATCACTTGAAGCTCACCACCACTAATTAAAAACAGCCTGTATGGTGGCTACGGTGGTGTTGATAGACAATCTGGAATTCATTCAAATCTGTGGGATTTTTCAAGATGATTCAATACATTTCTCGCACGATACTGGATGCTTTGGTGGAGGAGGTACAGGGTTGGCGAAATGCCTGATTCCTCCCCCCACCACCTCCGTGAGTCAGGAGGTCCCCCTGATAATTATTGCAAAGGCAGAGGGGGCAGAAAGTAGTGGAACTCAACGCCTGAACACACAAATTCAGTGCTGCATAATATTCAAAGGTTTCATGTGTCTCATGGCCAGTGAATGCATCTTCCAGTCTATTTTCTAATTATGGAATTAGCCTTATGTACTTCACCTTATCTCCAACTACTAGATAACCAGAATTGTACCTAAAATTTATAGCCTCCTCTACACTATCACTTTTCACTGTAGCCAGTCTCACATCAACATCTCATATATTGCCAACTATCCAATTACATCAAATATCTCATTGAATCCACCAGAACTATAGATACTATTTTGGTTTTTACATCAAATAGCAGACAGGTAAATACAGTAAACACATTGAAAGTATTCCATCATAAACATTACCTAAAAAGACCCACAGGCACAAATCTAAACCAGGGAAGACTTAAAGTTTAATTTTCTGCTTTGGTTGAATTCAAATTGTACCATAAACATTCTGTGGCACCTCATGGATATTACAGGAACTTCAGCGAACCTTTGCTTTAAAAATGCAACTGAGAGAGTTCGTATAAGGAGCAGCTAAAGAGACAACAAATCATGGTAAGAGTGGAATGGGGTCATAATGGAGAATATAAAAACAAAATTCTGGAAACACTCTGCTGGTCAGGCAAGATCTGTGAAAAGAGAAACAGTTAAAGTTTCAGTTTCAAGACTCTTCGTCAATGAGGGAGAGAGATGCAGATGGCCAGTACTGAGACACAGAGCAGATAAAAAGGTGGCTTGAAAGAGCAGGAGGCAGGAGACAGCAAGAGCAGAACAACAAAATGATGGATGGTACTGAGACAGTGGGAAACAGGGAGAGTTGGGTTAAATGGAGTTGTACAAGGATTAAGAGGGAGAGGGAGAAAGAGAAGAGGGTGAGAGAGAGAGAGAGGGGGAAAGATTAGACAGTGAAGTTTGTGTTGAAAGATGTAGCCATAAAATATAAAGAATGTGAAGAGATAAAAGTTAAAACTTGGAAAAAGGACGAGGCAGCAATAGCAAGAAGAACAGTTTAGGTTAAAAAATGTTTGATTGAAAATCGAAAAAAAAAGTTTGACAGAAAATAACATATCAGTTTAGCTAAAGAACAGGAAAACACAGTGCTGTCATGGTCCGGATCGGGGTCCCTTTAAATTTACCTTGTTTATGTTACGACCTGGACCATTGATTCCCTGTTTTCCCGTGTCCCTCGGCTTTGGTGATTAGAGGCAATTAACGCTCGGCTGAACCAGTAGTTTATAGTCTCCGGCTTTCAGCCGTTTGGGGGGGATCATCTGCAAAATCATCAAAGGTACGGTGTGCCAATGTCATCTGGCCAAAGCAAGCCTAGTCTCTGCCGAAGCCAGTGCCAGTAATGCGCCCTTCCTCACCGGAGCAACCCTGTCCAGTTACCTCGCCGAAGCGAGCCTGCAAAGTTTCTTCATCAAGGTGGGTCCGTCAGTTAACCCGCCGGAGAGAATCAGGAGCCGCTGTCTACTGTTCCTGGGCCGAGTCTAGAGCTCGCCACTACCCGGAGGTTCCAAGTACCACGTCCTGGCTCTGGCGGCATCCAAGTACTACGTCCAAGCCAAGTCAAGTCCTGTCCCTGGCGGCATCCGAGTACTAAGTCAAGTCCTGGCCCTGGCGGCATCCGAGTACCAAGTCAAGTCCTGGCCCTGGCGGCATCAGAGTACCTAGTCAAGCCCTGGCCCTGGCGGTATGTGATTCCTGTCCTCCCTCCCTGTCTGAATCCCTTCTCTGCCCCTCTTGCCTCTAGCCCTCGTCTGTAGCCCTCGCCTGCACCTCGGCCTAGTTCTATCGCTGGAGCTAGATAAGAACTGTGTTGTTCTTTGGTGTTTGTCTTGTCTTGTCCTCGTCTCCGTGGGGTAAGTCAGGCCGTCTTGCCATTGCCTCACGGGGGGGGGGGGGGGGTCATGTCTTGTCTGGTGTTCGCCTCCGTGGGGTAAGTCTGGCCGTCCTGCCGTTGCCCCGCAGGGGGTCATGTCTTGTCTTGTCTGGTCCTCACCTCCGTGGGGTAAGTCTGGCTGCCTTGCCGTTGCCCTGCGGGGGGTCATATCTTGTCTTGTCTGGTCCTCACCTCCGTGGGGTAAGTCAGGCCATCTTGCCGTTGCCCCATGGAGGGTCATGGGTCCCGGCCCTATGTCCTGTACCCAAGGAGGGGTCCCGGCTCTCTGTTCTGTGTGTGAGTCCTGGCCCTATGTGCTGTTCCCAAGGAGGGGTCCCGGCTTTGTATTCTGTGTATGTGTCCATGGTTACATGTACCTGCTCTCCCGAGACCGAGGCTCTGTGTTCCCATGTTCCTCCTCTCCCTCGCCCATGTCATGTCCTGGCCTGGTTCTGGGGTCCGAACCAGAGGCAAGACCCAGGTACTGGGTCCTTGCTGAGTCTCTGGCTCGGAGTGCATACCCTAGCCTCTTCATGTCTCCTCTAGTTCTGGGATCCAATTCCGAGTCCTAGCCCAGCCCCCTAGTCCCAGCCTAGTAGTAGTCATGAGTCCTCGTCCAGTTCGCTACTCCTGCTCCTGCTTAGCTCACCTGGTATCGAACAATAAACTAAATCTAAGTAACCCTACAAGATACAAGATGTGTCTTGCATTTGGGTCCACCCTTGCTCCCAATGCCCCACCATTGTGACAAGTGCACTTTATATCACGTGGTTGTTTGAGTTACTGTCACTTTCCTATAAGCTTGACCAGTGTGGTCAGCCTCCTCTGATTTCTCTCATTAACAAGGCATTTTCACCCACAGATCTGCCACTTACTGACTGTTTTTTTACTTTTTGAACCATTCTCTATAAACTTTAGAGATTGCTGTGAATGAAAATCCTAGGAGATCAGCAGTTTCTGAAACACTCAAAGCACCTGTATTCCATCTGTTACCAACAATTATTCCATGGTCAAAGTCACTTAGATCACGTTTTTCCTATTCTGATGTTTTGTCTGAACAATAACTGAACCTCATGATAAGTCTGCATGTTTTTATACATTGGAGTTGCTGCCACGATTGACTGATTAGATATTTGCATTAAAGAACAGGTGTACAGGTATACTTAATAAAGTAAGCACAGAGTGCATATATTCTAGAGAAACAAGTTAAAACAAAACAAATATCAGATGACCAAGAATTTTATTAAAAAGTAGAAATAAAATGTACAAATGAAAAAAATTTGAAAGGAATGGCACAACTGGTAGTGCAGTATGTGGGCATCAGTGGAGACCAATGTGATCCCAAACAATCACATCTACTGTTTGCATCCGCATTTTTAGAAACTTGAATCAATAATGCTCAGCTGAATAACTAACTTTTGGCACTGCAATAAAACAGAGGGGAAGAGTTAACAAGACATCTTGATCTAAGAGGCAATCACATCCTCTAGATGTGATCAGTTATCATTAACAGGAAAATATGAATGTGAGTCAGGTAGAAGTAGAGATCCAGAATGAAATTGTGTAGCTTTAATTTTTAGCATCCAATATATATGTGGTCCTTGCTGTCTGTAGGGAGAGGAACATTGATTATGCAGATGATAGCAATGTGCTAAAAGAAACCATTCGTACATGTGTGAGTTGTGTGTGCCGTGTATTGGACTGGGACAAAGGATAGAGGGTGAATGAAACAAGTAAATAATAGTTGTTAGACTATGTCTAATCAACAGGATAGATCCAATATGGTTCTATAGCAGGCTGTGTTGCCTGTTTACTGCCAGAGTTAAAGAAACTACCATATGGATGGAATAGAACTTGTGAAGTAAGGAACTTGTCGGGATCCAAACATTAACAATCATCACAAAATTAGAAATGAGATTCTGCTGAGTGTCTAAAGATTGGTGGATGAAAATAAAATCAAACCTTGCTTTCTCTCTTCACTTATGCAGCCTGTGTCAAAGTGTATCTTTCTCCACTCATGCAGTTTGTCCTGCATTGCTTCTCTTTTCACTGATGCAGCCTGTCCTGCATTGCTTCTCTCCACTCATGTGGCCTGCATTTGCAGTTTGTTGTTCATTGATCCTGTTTACAATCACCGTTCTATAGATTTGTCAAGTATGCCTGCAGGATAAAGAATCTCAGGGTTGTATCAACTCTGATAATAATTTTTACTTTGAACTGTCCTGTATTGATCCTCCTTTCACTGATACAGCCTCTCCTGCATTGTTTCTTTCTCCTCTCACGTAGCCTGTCCTGCACTATTCTCTCCATTTATGCAACTTAATATGGCCTAATTCCCTTTTTATTCATGCAGCCAGACGTAAAATGTTCTACTCTTTTCTGATGCTAAGCTATTCCCAGAGATTTCTGTTCACATTTGAAATTTATTAGTCCCATCCACTGAAATTCAGGAGATCTATGAGGTATAAAAGTGAGAATAAGATAGTTTCCATTGAAGTATCTAAATCATAGTTTTAAATCCCTTTTTGCTTCCATCTTTTAAATGTTACTGATATTCATGGGAATCTTAGTTAGAAATTAAACTGTCATATTTCAATACAGAGAAACTGCAGAGCCATTCACAATTCTTGTCTGTGAATGATGTTGACCAACCTCAGGATCCTTTGGAAAATCCTGGCAATTCTGGACAATGTTTCTCGCCGTCTGCATGTTACCTTGGCTGAACAGAAGAGCACTTCTAGTAATAGAATAAAACTGCATTGCTCCAAAGAGCGTTACATGAGGTCATTCTTACCTTCGGCTATTAGGCTCTATAATGAGTCAACCTATAGCTGGAGAAGTGATGATCCCTCCTATTAGACTGTTTGAGGTAACCTATTTTTTTTCTTTCTTACTTCTCTTCTAATATTTGTATATCTGTGAACTTGGAATGCTTCTGTGACACTAATTTTCTTTGGGATCAATAAAATATCTATCTACCTTATGTAATGGAGTTTATACAGTATGCTTTCATGTTCTTTCCCACCGCATTCCCTCATAATTATTCCAAGAACTATTTTGCTCTAATTTGAATAAAATTATCAATTCAAGATTGGTAACCACTGTGCTAGAAAATTGGAGCAACATTGATGTTGATGAACATTTAAAATTACTAAGATTTTTCCAACTTCCTGTAAGATCATAGATCAATCACTTCACTTCATTTTCTTAGTTAATCAGAAGTTGGGGTCTTTATTATTACAATTGATTCTAGTCTGGCACAAAACATAACAAAAAGTTCTAGGTACTAAAGATGGAATAATTTAGGTTTTTTTTCAACAGGTTTGCACTGGAGTTTCCAAGGTTTTTTTTATGGCGCAGGGACATGTTCAGGAATTCAGGTTGACAAGTTCAATCATGCTGGTAGCCAACCTGTTAGAGATTATATTCTAAGGAACAATAACAGGTATTGGAGAAGTTCAA
This sequence comes from Mobula birostris, assembly GCF_030028105.1. NCBI lineage: Eukaryota > Metazoa > Chordata > Chondrichthyes > Myliobatiformes > Myliobatidae > Mobula > Mobula birostris. The sequence continues at coordinate 175,322,142 of NC_092370.1, read as the reverse complement.
GGCAAATAGTGCAAGTCAAACGCAATGGATTTTTTTCAATGAGAGAAGATAACAAATTGATAAAATAAGTGCAGTAGATCCTTATATGGATTTTCAGAAGACATTTCACAAAGTCCTACATAAAAGGCTGAAGCCCACAGAACAAGTGGAGTGGTAAGAGGCTGAAGCAAAAACAGCTGATGTCAAGGTGAACATATGAGTTTCAGAGTGGATGATGGTAGTGTGGGGTTGTCCATGGCGCAGTGCTAAAACTTATGCTTTTTTAAATTAGGATATGGATATGGAGGATAGAATTCCAAATTTTGTACACTACCCTGTGTTTAATGGTCTGGTTACAGTGAGGAAGAAATAATGGAATTCAAAGGAGCATAAGCAGCTGGAAGAATGGGGACAGGCAAGTGGCAAATTAAATTTTGTATGGAGCTAGTTTGGCAGACAAAGGAGAGAGAATCTTATGTTCACTAAAGGTGTAGAGGAATAGAAGAACCAAAGTACGTGTGTGCATAAATATATAAAAGCATGATGACTTAATGGAGGAGCAGAATAGGAACTTAATAAGAAGACACAAAAGATTTCAATGCTGGCATTTGAAGCAACAAACGATCATTTGAAGGAACTCAATGTGTCTAGTAACCCTGCACCGGAACTGAGAACAGAGAGGGTAAATATGGGGGCGGGGCGGGGGGGCAGCATGCTTGATTCATGAAGTTCCTCTAGCAGATTGTTAGGAATTAAATAAGGCACTAATTCAGCCACAACTGCAGTGTCTTGTCAACTTATTCTAATCAAACTATAAGGATGAAAGGTCTTAGAGAGGCTAACCAGCTGGCTGAAGTTCTGACAGGTACTTACAACCTTTCGCTGTACCAGGCTATGGTTCTGGCATGCTTCGAAGCAGCAAATGTCATACCAATCCTGAAAACATTAGCTGTAACATGTCTTAATAACTACAGACCGGTGGCACTCACTCTCATAGTTGCCTAGTACTTGGAAAGATTGGTCATGCCCCACATCAAGGACGTAATCCTAGCTACCTCGGACCAGCACCAGTTTGCCTAAAGTTGAACAGATCAACTGAAGACGCCATTTCTATTATCCTTCATATCTTGGAACACCTGGAGCACAAAGACACCTACATAAGGACACTTTTCATTGATTACAGCTCGGCTTTTAACCCCATACTACCAAACTAGCTGACTGCCAAGCTCCACAATATAGTTCTTGGCACATCAACCTATAATTGGATCTTGGACTTCTTCACTAATCATATCCAGACAGTGAAACTAGGCAAAAGCGCATTAACCCCCTCCCCCAACAACCCTCAACACTCATGCCCCACAGGGATGTGTACTGAACTCAATTCTCTATTCACCCTTCACCTCTGACTGAACTCCTGCTCATGCTACAAACTTCATCATCAAATTTTCAGATGACACAACTGTGATTGGCCTAATCACAAAACAATAATGAATTTGCATATAGAGAGGAGGCGCTGAAACTGTCTGATTGGTACAGAAACCACAACCTATCATTCAACATCAAGAAGACAAAAGAAATGATTATTGACTTCAGGAAGGCAAGAGGTCCCAAAGAAGCACCACTATTTATAAATGATGTAGTGGAAAGGGTCTCCAGTTTTAAGTTTTTGGGGATGAACATCAGTGGGGGGGACGAATGGACGATATATTATTCTCCGTAACTTCCGCCACCTCCAATGGGATCCCACCACTAAGCACATCTTTCCCTCCCCCCCCTTCCGCTTTCTGCAGGGATTGCTCCCTACGCGACTCCCTTGTCCATTCATCCCCCCCCATCCCTCCCCACTGATCTCCCTCCTGGCACTTATCCTTGTAAGCAGAACAAGTGCTACACATGCCCTTACACTTCCTCCCTTACCACCATTCAGGGCCCCAGACAGTCCTTCCAGATGAGGCGACACTTCACCTGTGAGTCGGCTGGGGTGATATACTGCGTCCGGTGCTCCCGATGTGGCCTTCTATATATTGGCGAGACCCGACGCAGACTGGGAGATCATTTTGCTGAACACCTACGCTCTGTCCGCCAGAGAAAGCAGGATCTCCCAGTGGCCACACATTTTAATTCCACATCCTATTCCCATTCTGATATGTCTATCCATGGCCTCCTCTACTGTAAAGATGAAGCCACACTCAGGTTGGAGGAACAACACCTTCTATTCTGTCTGGGTAGCCTCCAACCTGATGGCATGAACATTGACTTCTCTAACTTCTGCCAATGTCCCACCTCCCCCTCGTACCCCATCCGTTATTTATTTATATACACACATTCTTTCTCTCTCTCTCCTTTTTCTCCCTCTGTCCCTCTGACTATACCCCTTGCTCATGCTCTGGGTTTTTTCCCCCCCTCCCTCTTTTCCTTCTCCCTGGGCCTCCTGTCCCATGATCCTCTCATATCCCTTTTGCCAATCACCTGTCCGGCTCTTGGCTCCATCCCCCCCCCCCCCCCCGTCTTCTCCTATCATTTTGGATCTCCCCCTCCCCCTCCCACTTTCAAATCTCTTACTAGCTCTTCCTTCAGTTAGTCCTGACGAAGGGTCTCGGCCCGAAATGTTGACTGTACCTCTTCCTAGAGATGCTGCCTGGCCTGTTACGTTCACCAGCAACTTTGATGTGTGTTGTACGTCTGTTAATGCCCGCAGCTGGATTCTTTCTTAGTGTCAGTGACCACTAACATGAGAATACCCGTTAATGACTGAATGTCTATTCCATCACTTTGAGAGCCAGGTTGATGGATTCTTTCTTAGTGGCTGTCAAACTGGCTTGATGGGTACTTTTTCAGATTCAGGCTTATTGCTTATGTAATGTTCTGGTTAAAATTTCTACTGCTATGCTGTGAGGTATTTTTATTTTAGCAGTTTTCTGCAAAAGCAATGTTAGTAATAGTGTTTTGGCTTTGGTTTCAGCTAAAGATAAGGAACCATGTTGTCCACCTTAGAAATGTTGTTTCAGCTAATTGTAACTGACTGCCCAGTGAAAGATTCGGGAGAGCTGGGCGAGATCAAATTTTTGAAGGACGGTAGTTTGGTTTGGGGTCTTTTGGTGGACGCTGCTGAGCAGGGTACAAGGGAAGATGCCACAGAATGCCATTTGAAGGCGAACCCCATTGTAAGAAGTGCTTTGTGCAGATGAATGGCTCCAAGGGGGAAGTGCTAATACTCCTGAGAGAGCTGCTGCATTTGAGGGAGGTTCGAACTGTGGTTGGTGTCCTTCATGCAGGATGTGGGTTCAGTGTGTGAGTAAAGTGATACACCTGACTACTCCAGAAATGAGCTCCAATGTTTACGTGCATATTGGACTGGTTTAACTGTAATGGGTCCTTTTATTTTTCTTTTCTTATTTCTGTAACTGTAAATTTGATAGATACATTTCTTTATAATTTTATACCAGCATACAATCTGTTAATTTTCTGGCCAATGATAACGTTGCATGGACCAGTATTTACTAAGCATTCACTACAGTCAATGTTCCTTAATCGGAACATCCCAACTTTCCTGTTTCATTGAATTCCAAATCATTCTGACCCTAGACATATATTGTTTATGAACGGTGGCCTTCTCACCGCTGAGTCACATGGCTATTAGCTAATGTGTCAGATTTGTATACGAACCTGGTGAGAGGGTTACACTTACTACATATGTAATATTAATACTCTTTTTCAACTAAAGGAATGTTAGGTCCAAAATATTGGTGGACTGATGGGTAAGGAGTGACTATTAAAGTGTCTGATTGATTTATAAGGATATAAATTGCACTCCGTTTTCAAAGAAAGGGGCTTTCCTTCCTCCACCATCAATGCTGCCCTCAACCACAGTTCTTCCATTTTACGCATGTCTGCTCTTACTACAGCTTCCTGCCACCCTGCCAGGGATAGGGTTCCTTTTGTCCTCACCTACCACCCCATCAGCCTCCATCTCCAGCAAATAATTCTCCGAAACTTCTGCCACCTCCAACCGGATCCCACCACCAAGCACATATTTCCCTCTCCCCCATTTTCTGCTTTTCACAGGGATCACTTCCTATGCGATTCCCTTATCCATTCATCCCTCCCCACAGATCTCCCTCCTGGCACTTATCCTTGCAAGCAGAACAAGTGCTACGTCTACCCTTACACCTCCTCCCTCACTACCATTCAAGGCCCAAAACAGTCCTTCCAAGTGAGGCAACACTTCACCTGTGAGTCTGTTGGGGTTATTTACTGTGTTCAGTGCTCCAGGTGTGGTGTGGTCTGTATATCGGCAAAACCCGACATAGATTGGGAGACCGCTTCGCTGAGCATCTACGCTTTGTCTGCTAGAACAAACGGACCTCCCAATGGCCGCCCATTTTAATTTCACTTTCCATTCACATTCCAATATGTCTATCCATGGCCTCCTCCACTGTTGTGATGAGGCCACACTTAGGTTGGAGGAACAACACCTTATATACCGTTTGGGTGGCCTTCAACCTGATGGCATGAACACTGATTCTTAAACTTCTGGTAATGCCCCCCACACCTCCTTCACCATACCCTTTTCCCTCTCTCACCACGTCTCCTTGCCTGCCTACCGCCTCCCTCTGGTGCTCCCCCCCTTTTTCTTTCTTCCATGGCCTTCTGTCTCTTTTACCAGTCAACTCCCCAGCTCTGTACTTCACCCCTCACCCTCCAGGTTTCACCTATCACCGGTGTTTCTCTCTTTCCTCCCCCCACCTTTTAAATGTACTCCTCAGCTTTTTTTTCCTCCAGTCCTGCCGAAGGGTTTCGGCCCAAAATGCCAACGGTATATTTTTCTGTAGGTGCTGCCTGGCCTGCTGAGTTCCTCCAGCACTTCGTGTGTGTTGCTCAGATTTCCAGCATGCGCAGATTTTCTCTTGTATATGATTTTGATTATTCTATTTAATATTTTTGTAAATCTCTCTCCCCTAAGAACAAGTTTGGCTTCACCAATCCTTCTGCTAGCTCCAAACAATGAACCACATTCAGTTAGAATATGAGTACATCTCTTCTGCAACATCTCCAAGAATTGAAATAATCTAAAACATGAGATTAAGAACAGAAACCAGAGTATACTGCATAGTCCTATGCATTTACTCTAACATTCAGTAAGATCATGGTTGATCTTATACCTCAATTCATTTTTATCATCCTATTCCTGTGTCCTTAACATCTTAAAGGAGATGCAGGACATGGGTTTGTTAATTTATTCCTCTCGAGTTCCTGATTTTACTTGTCTTGTTTAATGGTTGATCAGATACTGAAATTTTTACGAAACGTGAATGGAAATTTGAGCTCTCAAATCTACATAAGACATACCTCAGAGCAGAATTAGGCTATTTGGCCCATTGAGCCTGCTCTGCCATTCTACCATGGCTGATTTATTATCCCTTTCAACCCATTTCTTCTGTCTTCCCATAATCTTTGATGCCCTGACAAATCCAGAACCCATCAACCTCGGCTTCAAATATACTCAATGAATTGACCTCCACAGCCAACCATGGCAATAAATTCCACAGGTTCACCACCTACTGTGTAAAGAAAATTTCTCCTCACCACTGTTCTAAATGGACACCCCTCTATTTGGAGGCTGTGACCTCTGGTCCTAGACTCTCCCACTATCAGAAACATCCTTTCCACATCGGCCTTTCAATATTTGATAAATTCCAATGAGACCCCCCCCCCACCTTCATTCTTCTAAACTCCAGCGAGTAAAGGCTCAGAGCCATCAAATGCTCCTCACATGTTAACCCTTTCATTCCTGGAATCATTCTCGATCAACCTCCTCTGGACGCTCTCTCAACGTCAGCAATCTTAGATAAGGGGGCCCAAGACTGTTCACAATTCTCCATGTGTGATCTGACCAATGTCTTATGAAGTCTCAGCAATGCCCTCTTGCTCTTATATTAATACCATTAGACATAGGAGCAGAATTAGGCCATTCGGTCCATTGAGTCTGCTCCGCCATTCCATCATGGCTGATTTGGATCCCACTTAACCCTATACGCCTGCCTTCTCGCCCTGACCAATCAGGAAACTATCAATTTTCACTTTAACCTCAGCCTCCACAGCTGTCTGTGGCAGAGGTTCACTACTCTCTGGCTAAAGTATTCCTCCTTACTTCTGTTCTAAAGGGTTGCCCTTCAATTCTGAGGCTGTGCCCTCTGGTTCTGGACACTCCCACCGTAGGAAACATCCTCTCCACATCCATCTTACCTAGTCCTTTCAACACTCAGTAGATTTCAATGAGATTCCCCCGCAATCTTCTAAATTCCAGTGAGTACAGGCCCAAAGCTGCCAAATGCTTCTCATATGTAAATGCCTTCATTCCCAGGATCATCCTCGTGAACCTCCTCTGGACTCTCTCCAATGACAACACATCATTTCTAAGATGTGGGCCCAAAACTGTTGATAATACTCCAAGTGCGGCCTGACTAGCAGCTTATAAAGCCTCAGCATTATCTCCTTGCTTTTATATTCTATTCCCGTTGAAATGAATGCTAACATTGCATTTGCCTTCTTTACCACAGACTCAACCCGTAAATTAACCTTCTGGGAATCTTGCACGAGGACGCCTAAATCCCTTTACACCTCTGATATTTGAACTTTCTCCCCATTTAGGTAATAGTCTGCACATTTGTTCCTTTTATCAAAATGCATTATCATACATTTCCCAACACTGTATTCCACCTACCACTTTTTTTGCACATTCTTCCAATTTGTCTTAGTCCTTCTGCAATCACATTGCTTCCTCAGCACCACCTACCCCTCCACCTATCATCGCATCATCTGCAAATTTTGCCATAAGGCCAACAATTCCATTACCTAAATCACTGAAAAACAATGTGAAAAGTAGCAGTCCCAATACTGACCTCCTGAGAAACACATCTAGTTACCGGCAGCTAAACAGAAATGGCCCTTTTTATTCCCATTCACTGCCACCTGCCTGTCAGTTATTCTGCTATCCATGCTAGTATCTTTCCTGTAATGCCATGGGATTTTATCTTGTTAAACAGCCACATGTGTAGCACCTTATCAAAAGCCTTCTGAAAATCCAAGTAAATGATATTTACTGCCTCTCCTTTGTCCACACTGCTTGTTATTTCCTTGAAGAACTCTAAGAGATTTGTCAAGCAAGATTTTCCTAAACAGAAATTATGCTGACTTTGACTTATCTTATCATTAGTCTCCAAGTACCCAAGTATTGTAATCCCCTTGAAATGAATGCTAACATTGCATTTACCTTCCTGACCCAACCTGAAAATTAACCTTTAGGGAATCCTGCACAAGGACTCCCATGTCATTTTGCTCTTCTGATTTAGAATTTTCTCCCCATGTAGAAAATAATCTTATTCTTTCTACCAAAGTGTATGACCATATACTTCCCTCCACTGTATTCCATCTTCCACTTCTTTGCCCATTCTCCAAATTTGTCTAAGTCCTTCTGCAGACTTCTGGCTTCCTCAACACTACCTGCCCTTCCACCTACCTTCACATTGTGATAGTCTCAGTTTTCTGACAACGTCAAATAATTTCCATATAAGTAAGCAGATTTTACTACCTGGTTTAACTACAATTTCTTACTCAAACATTATAGTTATCTGTTTACAATTAAATTACAAAACACGTTTTACTAAATTGAATCAGAATCAGGTTTATTATCAGCAGTATATACCGTGAAATTTGTTAACTTAGCTGCAGCAGTTCAATGCAATACACAATATAGAAGAAAAAAAATAATAAAAATAAATTAATTACAGTATATGTATATTGAATACATTAAAAATAGTGCAAAAACAGAAATAATATATATTAAAAAAGCTAGGTAGTGTTCATGGGTTCAATGTCCATTTGGGAATCAGATGGCAGAGGGGAAGAAGCTGTTCCTGAATTGCTGAGTGTGTGCCTTCAGGCTTCTGTACCTCCTACCTGATGGTAACAGTGAGGAAAGGGCATGCCCTGGGTGCTGGGGGTCCTTAATAATGCCTCTGAGACACCGCTCCTTGAAGGCGTCCTGGGTATTTTGTAGGCTAGTACCCAAGATGGAGCCGACTAAATTTACAATCCTCTGCAGCTTCTTTCAGTCCTGTGCAGTAGCCCCCCTCCCACATACCAGAGAATGATGCAGCCTGTCAGAATGCCCTCCATGGTACATCTATTGAAGTTTGAGTGTATTTGTTGACATACCAAAGCTTTTCAAATTCCTAATGAAGTATAGTTGCTGTCTTGCCTCCTCTATAGCTGCATCGATATGTTGGGACCAGGTTACATCCTCAGAGATCTTGACACGCAGGAACTTGAAACTGCTCACTCTCTCCACTTCTGATCCCTCTATGAGGATTGATAGGTGTTCCTTTGTCTTACCCTTCCTGAAGTCCACAATCAGCTCTTTCACCTTACCGATGTTGAGTGCAAGCTTGTTGCTGCAACACCACTCCACTAGTTGGTATATCTTTCATTATTAAAATAAAACTGCTAGAGAACCACTTTGTCACTAACGCAAACAGGTGGACTCCTTCCTCCTACCCACCTTCACCTCAAGTACATGAGATTCAGGCTGAAATATCATATTTAAAAACATTATTAAGAAAAGCATTGGAGAATCAATAGAGCTTGCGACTGGAATTAAGAAGTCTGGAATCACATTGATTATTTTGAATTGAAATATTAATCACTTGAAAGAATGTGCAATATCTCAGAGGTTAAGATAGTTACTTACATGCAAATATAGAAATCAAAAATTTCTTATCAGATGAAGATTTGCAAGGCATTATGTAGTGTTATACATTGTGTGCAGTAATGGGGAAAAGATGAAGTCTTTCACTCTGTTTCTAAGATGAAGCCTTCTTTTTCAGCATTCTACTAAAATCCTCAGGAACATGACATCTCTGTCTGGTAAGATTTTTTTTATGAAGGTTACAATGAAATGATCAATGTAAAGAATAAAAATACCCTGATGGAAAAATAGCTCTGAATCAATACTAATCAAAAATCTGTTTTGGAAATCAGAGATTTAATCAGATGTCTTCAGATTTTTCTTGGATCATTAATCCCACTGCCAATAGAACTCTAATCAATCTCTGATTTAATTTACGTTAATGATCTTCATTATGTCATCAGTGAGTCACCAACTTAATCAAGGCTTAGAAAGATCAGCAGTAAATACATCTATAGGGAGCAGAAGAGTTAATTCTGTTAGCAATTCTTAATTGACTTTCAAAGTACATTTTTCACCCACAACTGCTCACTGCCTGTCAAGTTTTTGATAATTCCACTGAGGCAGACATTAGGAAAAATATGTCACCAAATTGCTGCTACTTTATTCTCACTGCTCCTCCAATGATACAATGTATTTTCTCTGGTATGGAGTATTACAATAAAACCAATAAGGAAATCACTGAAACAAGGGGATTGAGATGTGTTATTACTGTGATGGGAATGTGCACTGATAATTCAACATCAAACATTCTTTCATAAATACACAAAGAAGTTGTTTTGACTTCTTTGAATCATTTAATTGGATGGAAAATGAATGCAACTGAAATCCAAAGCTAAAAATTTATCTTTGTAAGAATAGCATTTGATCTGGAAATGAACTATATTTGTCAATCAAATGTGGAAAATGACCTTTTAAAACTCTCAGCCAGAAAGGACCATTCCTTTCGCCCCATTTTCAGAAAGATATACTTCTCCCCCAAGTTTGTCGTCAGCTCTGGACAAACAAGCAAAATCAAACTGCTATTTTGTAATCCTCCAAAGTATTGAAAAAAATTCTCAAAGGTCAACATTTTTGGTTAAAAGTTGAAACTCAAAAAGACATAATATGATTAAACACATTGTTGCTGAATCATGTATGTCACCATTTAAGATGAATGAACTGTGTCAGTTCTATGTTCAAACTGCATTTTTATATTAAATCAGACTATCCCACTATTTTGCCATCCACCTGAAGGATCAGCGCTCTTTTTCAGTGTTATAAATTGTTAATCACAATTCACTCAAGATTAGTGTTCTCTCAATTTCAAGCTACAGCAATATAAATGGTTGACTGGAGCAGAGGGAATTCAGTATACATTTAAGCAGTGCAACCAAATAATGAAAAAAAGAAAACTGAATTCTGGTTTGGAATTTGAAATTATAGGACACAGGTATTGGGGTGGGGGGGGCTGCGTGGGAGGTGGTATGAAATATGTACATAATTTAACTCTAGTCTTGATGAGTTGTGGAAAGGCATTTTAACAAAAGGCAGATTTTATTAGAAGTGTTCTTCTAAAAACCCATGGAGTGAAAGGTGAAGAATGTAAAATAAACGTAAAGATACAGTTAATCAAATATGAACAGAAAAAGCAGCAGATAAATTTGTAGAAAAATTGCAAAGCTTTAAGGTCATAAGAGAACAATAATGTGTGTATGCGTGCGTGTGCGCATATGTGCATATATAGCACAACTTTAATGAATGGCAAATATTTGCTTGATCTTTGACAGTGGTGGTATGGGAAGTGTGGGGACGAGGAACATCAGGTGAAAAGCAATCAACAAGAAAAAAAGGACTGCAAAATGGCAAGCTGGTTGTGGGAGAGTTGGTTGTCATTGGGTTATTTCAAACAGCAGCTCTTGAAAATTGTGTAGCATAAATAAGAGAGTAGTAAAAACATTCACTCAAAAGTAAACCAGAAATTTATGGCTGGGTTAAAATTCTATTAATGATTATTTATTCATTCATTTTCTTTGGCAAATCTGTTTATTTTTGCTCATCCCTTATTACAACCTTCTTGAACTGATTTAGACCAAGTGATGATAGAGATTTGGCAATATACAATATTTCCAAATCAGAATTGTGTGCAACTAGAAAGGGAACAATGCAGGTAGTGTATTTCTGTATATTTACTCTCCTTGCTATTCTTGGTAGGTTTGGGAGGTGCTGATGCAGTAACATAGATGAGTGACCGCAGTGAAATTTGCAAATGGCATACATGGCAGTTACAGCAGCATTATGGTAAAAGTAATGGATGTTCAGGAAAGTGGAAGGGATGCCAGTTAAGAATACTGCATTGCCTTGGATACTGACAAACGTCTTGAGTGTTGCTGGGGCTTCAAGTGGCAAGTATTTCATCCTGACCTGTCCCTTGTAGATGGCGGTAAGGGTTTTTTTTGGTCAGGAAATCAATCACACTGCAAGGTACCCAGCTTCTGACCAGCTCTTCTTGCCACAGTATTTAACTTGCTGATTCAGGTGAGTTTTTCATCTATTGTACTAGTTAACGTCAAGAATAAATAGAGATGGCAAATGCCTGATACTGCATCCCAAAGTGGACCCCTACAAAACATTGCTCATCATACTTCTCCATTAATGAAAAAGTTTTTCTTTTTATCTCATTCTTGAAGATTTGCCCTCCTCTGTGATGAGCTGCCTCAAAACTCCAGTGATTTGGGTCTGATTGTAACCTTGGATGCTTTACTCCTAGTGTGTGTGATGATGGGGGGAGGGATGGTTGAGAGGGTATTTGTTGAGTACATGAGAAAGAATAGGTTACAGGAAATAAATGGGGGAACTGGATTAATGAAAATCCTCTGAGAGCTGGCATGGACTCAATAGGCTGAATGGCCTTTATCTATGACAAAGTAAGAGTAATCATGTTGTTACCCGCATGACCAGCCTTACCTAAATTTTGTGCACCAGGACCTTCACTACTGGCCTCCTAATTGCTACCTTGTCAAATACCTCACCATTTTCCTTCTTTTACTGTTTGCTGCTTTCATAAAGAATTTCATAACCTCTTTCTGTGAAATTGGTATTCATGATATGATGATGTTGGATTAATAAGATAAAGAAAATAAACGGTGTATTAAAAGCATTACTTTATGAATGAGACCCAGAATAATCAAAAACTTCAGCAAGTATTATTACTGGCATACTTATTCGGAAATACTCACCTCTGGAGTTACATCTCTTGGGGCAAACCCAGTTCCCCCAGTGGTTAAAATAAGATTCAATTCCTTATCATCACACCATTCTATGAGTGTTTCCTAGAAAATAACATACAATAATATAAGTCAATGTAAGGTAGTTTTGATTGGAAGCAAAACAAAATCATGATAAAGCGCGCGCCTGTGTGTATACACACACACACACACACACACACACACACTAATTTAGAAGTCCAACAAAACAAACTTCCTTTGTATCAGCTGATGAGAAAATGATCAAAATGTCAATCGTTAGTTATATGTGTTATAACTCCCAGATGTAGGACTATTAAGCATCACTCACAGTCCTACATTAGGTTATGCCAGAACTTCAAGTTCCTGTGGATTGTAAATGTTTCTTCCAACTGTTGTCACTATTATTGAGAATGGATGTGAAGAGATACAAATGAGTCTGGAATTTGAGTTCATATTTAATAGAAAATAATTCCTGTTTGCCAAAGTTGTACTAACAATGCATTTAAAAACTATTTTAAAAGTGAGCTTCTGAAGTTGTTATGCAAATCACACCATATCTTTATGGATTTAGTTAATATGTCACAATTCTTTGATTAAACAACAGTCATGCCATTTACGTGTAACTCTTTTCACATTCAGATCTTTGACTTCAATTTCACCTAATGTGCATTGTCCAAGAATCACATTCTGCTTTGCTCCCTTATGCAACATCACAAAGGATATTGATCTCAATGGTAGTATATGAAAAGGAATAATACAGAATATATAGTGGTGTGCAAAAGTTTGGGCACCCTTGGTCAAAATTTCTGTTACTGTGAATAGCTAAGCAAGTAAAAGATGAATTGATTTCCAAAAGGCATAAAGTTAAAGATGACACACTTCTTTAATATTTTAAGCAAGATTACTTTTTTAGTTCCATCTTTTACAGTTTCAAAATAACAAAAAAGGAAAAGGGCCCGAAGCAAAACTTTGGGCACCCTGCATGGTCAGTACTTAGTAACACCCCCTTTGGCAAGTATCACAGCTTGTAAATGCTTTTTGTAGCCAGCTAAGAGTCTTTCAATTCTTGTTTGGGGGATTTTCGTCCATTCTTCCTTGCAAAAGTCTTCTAGTTCTGTGAGGTTCTTGGGCTATCTTGCATGCATTGCTCTTTTAAGGTCTATCCACAGATTTTCAATGATGTTTAGGTTGGGGAACTGTGAGGGCCATGGCAAGACCTTCAGCTTGTGCCTCTTGAGGTAGTCCATTAAGATTTTGAGGTGTGTTTAGGATCATTATCTTGTTGTAGAAGCCATCCTCTTTTCATCTTCAGTGTTTTTACAAATGGTGTGATGTTTGTTTCCAGAATTTACTGGTATTTAATTGAATTCATTCTTCTCTCTACTAGTGAAATGTTCCCTGTGCCACTGGCTGCAACACAAGCCCAAAGCATAATCGATCCACCCCCGTGCTTAACAGCTGAAGAGGTGTTCTTTTCATGAAATTCTGCACCTTTTTTCTCCAAACATACCTTTGTTCATTGCAGCCAAAAAGTTCTATTTTAACTTCATCAGTCCACAGGACTTGTTTCCAAAATACAGCAGGCTTGTTTAGATGTTCCTTTTCAAACTTCTGACGCTGGATTTTGTAATGAGGGTGCAGGAAAGGTTTTCTTCTGATGACTCTTCCATGAAGGTCATATTTATGCAGGTGTCACTGCACAGTAGAACAGTGCACCACCACTCCAGAGTCTGCTCAATCTTCCTGAAGGTCTTTTGCAGTCAAACAGGGGTTTTGATTTGCCTTTCTAGCAATCCTACGAGCAGTTCTCTCGGAAAGTTTTCTTGGTCTTCCAGACCTCAACTTGACCTCCACTGTTCCTGTTAATTGCCATTTCTTAATTACATTACGAACTGAGGAAACGGCTACCTGAAAACACTTGGCTATCTTCTTATAGCCTTCTTCTGCTTTGTGGGCATCATTTATTTTAATTTTCAGAGTGCTAGGCAGCTGCTGAGAGGAGCCCATGGCTGCCGATTGTTGGGACAAGGTTTGAGGAGTCAGGGTATTTATAAAGCTTTGAAATTTGCATCACCTGGCCTTTCCTAACAATGACTGTGAACAAGCCATAGCCCTAACAAGCTAATTAAGGTCTGAGACCTTGGTAAAAGTTACCTGAGAGCTCAAATCTCTTGGGGTGCCCAAACTTTTGCATGGTGCTCCTTTCCTTTTTTTCACTCTAAAATTGTACAAAACAAAAATAATACACTAATCTTACTTAAAATGTTGAAAAGAATGTTTCATCTTTAACTTTGTGACTTTTGGAGATCGGTTCATCCTCTACTCACTTAACTATTCACAGTAACAGAAATTTTGACCGGGGTGCCCAAACCTTTGCATGCCACTGTATCTCTATTGTAGTATTGCTTGGCAGGCTGCTACAGAACTCCATAACTTGAAAATCATAACATCAACAAAAGCAGATTTCGACTAGTGCTATGAGGTCAAGAAAAATACTGCTGTTACATGTCAACATTAACCCAATATTCTATACGTCTATTTGTTTATGTGCTGCTGCATTTATTCCTTTATGATTGAGAATCTTGCTCAGCAAAAGAGATAATCATCTAACACATCTCCACAGTATTCTATGTGAGCATATTTTTTATCCACAGCTGTTGAGTTTGTTTTGGGAAAAGTGAGGATTGAAAGCTTTGTAAGACATTTTGTGTGCTGGCTTTGCCATTATAAACAAAAAAAAAATCTTTTGATGTTCTACTAATTTCTTTGAACAGCAAGCAAGCAATCTTAAAGTACCTCATGATCTACAGCTGCTCTTATCTCTTATGTCTGGTCATAAATTATAGCTCACCTCAGCAGATAAGGACATTTGAGATATGTTTGGCCATGTAATATATTAGTTTAAAAAAGGCTTTCAAGACTTCCAGTGATGCCATGATTCAGTATTGACCTGCCTCGCATTTCCTCCCATGAAACTCGAGGAATAATAGCTGTTAAATTACTGCTGACCATCTATGAAAGATAATTTTGCTAAGTAAAGAGTAGAGGAACACGAGTATGGCGTCTCGGACTTCAAAACACACTGGAAAACAAGAAATACAAAGAGAAAGCAAAGACAAACAGATACAGCATGCACCAGAATAGGCCAAAGCTAGCAAAGACGACGAGAAGAAAGATATGGCCATGAAACTACGTGAATTGAAAGAGCTGAGAAAAGAAAATCAAGAGTCATTTTCAGACACCAAGGCATCCCTATCTAAACTGGAGACTTCGGTGACAGACCTGAAGGAACGACTGGAGCTACTTGAGCAGAAATCTACCGAGTCTCAGGTCCCAGAATTAGTGCTAACAAGGATGCACGTTTCTGGCATGAGAGAGCACTTAAGTACCTGTTGAAGCAAGAAGCCACTCTTACCGCGGCTTGCGATGATCTCCAGAACCACTTACGAAGAAATAACCTAAGAATTTATCAGACACCTGAGGGTAGTGAGAAAGAACAGATGGTGGCGTTTGTCAAACAGTTAATTAAAATGATGCTTCGGCTGCCAGAGGACTTAAATATACACATTGAGAGAGCCCACTGATCCCTAATGACAGAGCTGGTGCCCTCTGCACCACCACGCTCCGTCATTGTGCACTTCTTGGATTATACAGTAAAAGAGGCAGTACTGCGTCAAGCATGGGCTCAAAAACAAGTTACGTTTTAAGGCAGAGTCATCTATTTTGATCAGGACTACTCTCCTGAGGTCCAGAAAAGAAGAGCAAAAGTCCGTGCCGTAATCAAACAGCTAAAGGAGAAAGGTGTGCAAGCAAGTTGTCGCTTCCCAGCGCAGCTGAGAATAAACTTGGATGTTGGAGTGAAGACCTTTCCTTCCTTGATTGAAGTTTTACCTACACTGAACAACCTGGGCATCTCCGTGCCAGTGAGTGGGAGGGAGAAGCTGGAGCAGCGACTCATCAGCGAGGTATGGCAGGTGCAGCGGAGGGGGGGAGGAGGAGGGAGCGCTGCGCTGTTGGAGGCAGACATGAGAGCTTTCCTGACATAAGAGGAGGACAATTATATTTTTTCTTTCAAAGAAGGAGGTATTAAGAATGGTGTTTTCTTTGGACTGATTAAAAATTCCTGGTTGTGAGTAACATTTAACTGTCTTCGCCAACATGTACAGCTAGCTAGCAGCGTAACTGACATATTTTGATATACAATGCAGTTTTGTGGGGTGGGCCGAGACAGAAAAGGAAAAGGAATCACCAAGGGAGGGTAACAACTCAACCAGGGGGATATGTTTTCTCCGTGGTTTGTAGCTGTGATAGCACTGTGTGCGTGTTCCCCAGAGAGAAGCAGGTGTCATTACTCTCTGCCTAATTATTATCAGGGGTTGGTCTTGATAAGAGAAAAAGCAGTTATAATAATTTGTTTTATCAGGAATTTCAAAAGACCAACTGGGTTTCTGAAAGTCTTGTTTGGTGTTGTTGTGTTTTGAGAGTTATATTCTTTTGTAAATAGTTCTCTAGTCATTGGCAGGTCATCACAAGTTTTTCAGTTATTATACTATAAAAATGCCAGGTTTGGTTGAAGGTGGGAGGGGGGTGGTGATGTAGTAAGTGATATATTGTATCTTTCTTTCTTTTTAAATCTTTTTATTGAATAAGTATACAAAAAGGTAAGCCATATAGGCACTAATACACTGTTAGAATATAATGAAATTACAGGAGATATTAATACAGAAAAAAAAGTGATACAAACAATGTAATTTAAACATAACATACTAAGGTAACATAATAGTACACTTATTTTTATATATTATATATATATATCTCAATAGAGAAAAGGAAACCCCCTCCCCCCAAAAAAAACCCACCGTGCAACTAGCTGAAAGCAAAGCAAAGCAATGGGCTAACTTGGAACCAAGTAGAGTTAAAGAACTTAAAATCACGTCCTCAAACCCGACCTCCATTAAAAACAGTAAAAAAAACAAGAAGGGTATATAAATATGGAGCAAAAAAGAGAAGAAAAAAAATTACATTAAATGAAAATATTGAATAAAAGATCTCCAGGTCTGTTCAAATTTAAGTGAGGAATCATAAAGATTGCTTCTAATTTTCTCCAAATTCAAGCATAATATCGCCTGAGAAAACCAAAAAAAGGTGGTTGGAGCATTAAGCTCTTTCCAATGTTGTAAGATACATCTTTTCGCCATTAAAGTAAGAAATGCAATCATTCTACGGGCTGAAGGAGAAAGATTACTGGAAATTTTAGGTAGTCCAAAGATAGTAGTAATAGGATGAGGAGAGATATTTATATTCAATACCTTTGAGATAATATTAAAAATGTCTCTCCAAAAAGTTTCCAGAGTAGGGCAAGACCAAAACACATGAGTTAAAGAGGCTATCTGCCCCGGACATCTATCACAAAAAGGATTAATATGAGAATAAAAGCGAGCTAATTTATCTTTGGACATATGTGCTCTACGAACAACTTTAAATTGAATTAGGGAATGTTTAGCACAGATAGAGGAAGTATTGACTAATTGTAAAATCTGCCCCCAATCATCCACGGAAATGATAGACCCCAATTCCTGTTCCCAATCTACCCTAATCTTATCAAATGGAGTTTTCCTAAGTTTCATAATAATATTATAAATCATAGCCGATGCACCTTTCTGACATGGATTAAGGTTAATTATAGTATCTAAAATGTATGTAGCAGGAAGCATTGGAAAAGAAGAAAGTATAGTACTTAGGAAATTTCTAACTTGTAGATATCTAAAAAAATGTATTCTTGATAAATTAGATTTATTAGATAATTGTTCAAAAGACATAAGGGAACCATCTAAAAATAAATCCAAAAACCGTGAAATACCCTTAGTCTTCCAAATTTGAAAAGCACGATCCGTAAAAGAGGGAGGAAAAAATGTTACCTAAAATAGGAATTGCTAGCCCAAATTGGTTAAGATCAAAAAATTTTCTGAATTGAAACCAAATACGTAAGGTATATTTAACTATCGGGTTAGATACCTGTTTGAGGCGTTTCAAATCAAAAGGAAGAGAGGAACCTAAAATAGAGCCAAGTGTATAGCCCTGAACAGATTGTAATTCCAATGCTACCCATTTAGGAATGGATAGTATATCCTGGTCAAGTAACCAAAATTTCATATATCGAATATTAATTGCCCAATAATAGAATCTAAAGTTAGGTAATGCTAAACCGCCATCTCTCTTAGCTTTCTGTAAATGTATTTTACCCAGTCTTGGGTTTTTATTTTGCCAAATAAATGAAGAAATTTTTGAGTCAACTTTATCAAAAAAAGATTTTGGAACAAAAATCGGTAATGCCTGAAATATATATAGAAATTTTGGCAGAAAAAACATCTTAACTGCATTAATACGACCAATCAAAGTTAAGTATAAAGGAAACCATTTAGATGAAAGTTGAATAATATGGTCAACTAAGGGTAAAAAGTTATTCTTAAATAAATCTTTGTATTTACAAGTAATTTTAATCCCAAGATATGAAAAATAATTATTAATCAATTTAAACGGAAAGTTATGATATAAGGGAAGTTGTTTATTAATCGGGAAAAGTTCACTCTTACTAAGATTTAATTTATAACCTGAAAAGAGACTAAATTGTTCTAATAACTCTAAAACAGCAGGGAGGGATTTTTGAGGATTAGAAATATATAAAAGTAAGTCATCAGCATAGAGTGATATTTTATGGGACTTTAAGCCCCAAGTTATCCCAGTAATATTTGGAGATTCTCGAATGGCAATTGCAAGAGGTTCTAATGCAATATCAAATAATAAAGGACTAAGAGGACAACCTTGTCGAGTATCTCGAAAAAGAGGAAAAAAAGGTGAGCTTAGAGAGTTAGTACGGACCGAGGCCACAGGAGAATGATATAACAGTTTAATCCAGGATATAAATTTCGAGCTAAAATTAAACATTTCAAGCACCTTAAATAAGTAAGGCCATTCTACTCTATCAAAAAGTTTCTCAGCATCTAAAGAGATAACACACTCAGGAACATTTTGTGAGGGGGTATAAACAATATTTAACAGTGTGCGATTGTTATAAAAAGAGTAACGACCTTTAATAAAACCCGTTTGGTCTTCTGAAATAATGAAAGGAAGTACTTTTTCTAATCTGTTTGCTAATAACTTAGAAAAAATTTTAGAGTCAACATTTAATAAAGATATTGGTCTATGAGATGCACATTGAGCAGGACCTTTATCCTTCTTTAATATTAGGGAGATTGACGCTCTATTGAAAGATTCGGGAAGTTTACCAAGTTTTAATGAAGCCTCAAAAACCCTACAGAGCCAAGGGATTAATGAAGGTGCAAAACATTTATAAAATTCTACGGTAAACCCATCAGGGCCAGGAGCTTTCCTCAAGTTCATAGAGGAAATAACATTCTTAATCTCATCAGTGGTAATGGGAGTATCTAGCATAGAAGACATATCCTGTGAAATCTCAGGGAAGTCTAGGTTATCTAAAAAATCATTCATATATTTAGAGTCTCGAGGAGACTCTGACTGATATAAGGAAGAATAAAAATCAAAGAAGGTTTGATTAATCCCCGCATGATCAAGTATCAGTCGGTCATTTTGATTATAAATCTGATTAATTTGAGATTTAGCATAATTAGACTTCAATTGGTTAGCCAACAGTTTGCCAATTTTGTCACTGTGTACATAAAATTCACTTCTTGTTTTCTTTAATTGGTTTACAATCGAGGACGAAAGTAATAAACTGAGTTCCATTTGAAGTTCAGTTCTTTGTTTATATAACTCCTCAGAGGGAGCTGTAACATATTTCTTATCAATTTCCTTAATCTTGTCCACAATTACCAATTCCTCCTGCTTCAGCTTCTTCCTCAAAGCAGCAGAATACGAAATAATCTGACCACGAATATAAGCTTTAAAAGTATCCCAAAGAATGTTCACAGAAATATCCTCTGTATAGTTGATTGTAAAAAAAAGATCAATCTGCTCATTCATAAAGTTAACAAAGTCCGAGTCCTGAAGCAACAGCGAATTAAAACGCCACTGTCTATTATTTTGTGTATTGGTCTGAATTTTAATAGAAAGCTTAAGTGGAGCATGATCCGAAATGGTTATAGAGTCATAATCACATTTAATCACTGAAGAAATAAGACGAGAGTCAATAAAGAAATAATCAATTCTTGAATAGGAATGATGAACATGTGAAAAAAAAGAAAAATCTTTTTCCTGAGGATGCAAAAAACGCCAAATGTCCGTCGACCCAGAATCAGAGAGGAATGAATTAATGAAAGTTGCAGATTTATTAGGTAAGGTCCGTAGAGGAGCCGAACGGTCTAAAGCTGGAGATAAACAGGTATTAAGATCTCCGCCCCAGATCAATGAAAACTCATTCAAATTCAGGAACTGATTGAATAATGATTTATAAAATTCCGGACAGTCCATATTGGGAGCATAAACATTAACCAAAACTACCTTTTTATTAAATAGTAGACCACTAACCATTCGGATTAGAGATAATATCATGTTGTATAAAAGTAACTGAGGTGTCTATAAAAATAGAGACGCCTCGAATCTTAGTGTTCGAATGAAACTGTTGTTCCTTCCAGAATTTAAAAAAACGTAATCTGTCCCCCCTCCGCACATGGGTCTCTTGTAAAAATAAAATTTGTGCTTTAAGTCTCTGGAACACTTTAAAAACTTTTTTCCTTTTAATAGGATGGTTAAGACCATTAGTATTCCAGGAGACAAAATTAATAATAGACTCCATAAACCCTAAAGTCAACCTGCAACAAGGAGGATTGACGTTAGGCTCGACCCACGAACCCGGAAAGGGAACAGAACAAATAAGAGATACCGGGAAGGGGAACGCAACCAATACTTCAATAGTATACATAGCCCAAGAAGAAAAAAACTAAAACGTGAAGCCCCTCCCACCACCCCCCACCCCATGACCTCAAGGCTAAATCTAACACAGACCAGCCAGAAAGAAGCATGCACTAAAACTACCCCCATGACTTCTGATAGACGCTCCCTAAAAAAAAGTGTAAATATAAAAAAGATCAGCTAGTTATAAAACAGTAAAAGAATAAAAAAAGTAAATCAATTAAAAAAACACTTAATAAGAGAAAAAGCCAGAAAATATAAAAAACGCAACAAACCCCAGAACCTATGAATAAACAAAAAAAGAAATGAAATTATTAACATAAACTAGTTATGAAAACCTACAAAAAAAAGTAGATTTAAAAACTACAAAATTTAAGGCCTCAAAGGAAATACGTAGAATGACGCTGAGGGAATAACCACCCAGAATCCCCTGGGAAAAAGGAAGGAATGACGCAGATAGAAAGAAAGTTTAGTAACCATATTAATTAATCAAAAATAAACTTTTCTGTCTATGTAAAGCAAAAAAAAATTAAGGCCGACAAATTCACAACCTCCGATCAAATGGAGATAGTTAAAAATTACGATTAAGATGTTGAAGGTGAAAATTGATCCAGATAATTCTGGGCATCCAATGGAGATTCAAAAAAACGGAGGGCTCCATCCAACGTACGAATCCTTATACGTGCTGGGTAAAGCAGCGCTGGTTTTAAATCCATCTTGTAGAGTTCCGACATCACAGATCTGTAACGAACCCGCTGATCCCGAATTGGTTTGCTGAAATCCTCCATGAATCGGAACTTAAGATCCAAAAAATCAATGTAACCTTTAGATCAAACGTAACGAAACAGTTTCTCCTTGTCTTGAAAGTAATGAAAACGTAAGATGACATGTCGAGGTTTATCTGACTTAGACGAGTATGATGGAACTCTGTGAACACGATCCAGTAACGGTGGTTGGTCAGGAAATACAGTAGGAAATGCATCTTTTAAAAGTTGAGAAAACTACTTCATAGGGTTATCAGATTCAACAGCTTCACGCATCCCGATCATTCGAAGATTCTGCCGTCGCATTCTGGATTCTAAGTCAGAGTTTTTAAAGGTCAGAAAGTCAAGTTTCTTCTTCATTACATTAATTGTTTCTTCGATTTTCTCCATCTTGAGTTCATTTTGTTGCGTGGATTTTTGAAGATCAGATATAGCCGACTGATGTTCCGTAATGTTTGTATCTTATCGATTGAATCGGCAATTTTCTGGAAATTAATTTAAATTTCTGCACGAATCAGCTCCGTAATAGAGGTTGAAATTTCCCTTTGAATTAGATCCGATATAGCTTTCAAAGTCACCGGTGGTTCAGTCGGAGGAAAATCGGTACCTTTCGGTCTAACTGGAGGTTTGCTGTCCTTCCCGTTTTTTCCATTCTTAGACATAGCAGACCTTAAAAGCATCCGATTATCAAAGAGCCCAACTTATTTCAAAATATTGTAAAAGTCGATGCCTTAATGGTTAATTAAAATATAGCTGATCATAAGAAGAAAAACTCAGAGGTAATGGAGCGAGTCAAGAACGCGACTTCACTCCATGAGCTCTACCGGAAGTCCCCGTGATATATTGTATCATGGCCACTTTGAACATAATTAGTTATAATATTAATGGAATCAATCACCCCAATAAAAGGAAAAAAGTATTGGCTCAGTTGAAAAAACTTAATTGCTCTATAGCTCTAGTACATGGAAAACATTTAGGAGACATGGAACACAAAAGATTAAAAAGGGAGTGGGTAGATCAAGTCTATTATTCATATTGTCCTAAAAGTAGAAAGAAATGAGTTGCAATATTAATTAACAGATCAGTTTACCTCGTAGTGGAAAAAGAGGTTAAAGACAAGCAGGGTAGATATGTGTTAGCTATGGGCTCGATGGGAGGTGAAGAGTTTACTATCATGAGCATCTATGCACCGAATGAAGATAACCCCACCTTTTTTAAAGAAGTAGCTTTATTACTTGCCAGGGAAGCTAGAGGTACTGTTATAGTTGGAGGAGACTTTAACTGTATTCTTAATAGGAGTTTGGATAAATTACCTGGCAATGGGGAACCCCTGTGCAAGAAGTCTAAAGCAGTAAAAATTATGTTGGATGAGCTTGGACTAGCTGATGGCTGGAGAGCATTGACTCCAGGTGCCAGGGTTTTTAGTCATATATCAAAAGCCCAACGCTCATATTCAAGAATTGACCTTATTTGCATCCCAAAGAAGAATCTACATCAGGTGAAGGAATGTGTTCTTGAACCCATTACATTGTCAGATCATGCTCCTGTTAGACTTGTACTGAAAGTAGGCTCTGAGTGGCATTTCAAATATTGGAGGCTCATTGTTTCCACACTGATGGACCCTTCTTCCTTTAATCCATTAAAACAATGCATTGACGAATATTTTGTGTCAAATGACAATGGGGAGGTTTCCCCCTCGATACTGTGGGAAGGTGCAAAAGCTGTGATTAGGGGAAAATGTATTGATTTGGCTGTTCAAATGAAAAAAAAAATCCCGAAACGAAAAATATAATCAGTTACAAAGTGAAATAAAAAGATTAGAACAAAGGCACAAATTAACACTGAGCAAGGATGATTGGAAAAACCTCCAAAAGTGTAGGGATGCCTTGAATGAGTTGCTCACATATAAAGCAGAAGGAGCACTTAGATACACAAATCAAAAAGTATTATGAGATGGGGAACCAGGCCAGATGTCTGTTAGCATTTCAGTTGAGAAAGGCACAATCTAACAGAGTTGTACCGAAAATTAGACATCCTTTAACTCTCTCCAAGGTTTCGAACCCAAACGATGTAGCAGAGGCACTTCGGGCCTTCTATAAAGATCTATATGATTCTTTGGATCCACCACAAAATAAAGGCAAGCTGGACGAAATTTTTAGAGATATCTGTATAAACAAACTTTCTGAAAGTGAGATTGTTTCACTGACACAACCAATCTCAGAACTAGAGATAAAAGATGTTATTAAAACATTAAAAAAATAATAAATCTCCAGGAATGGATGGATTTCTGGGTGAGTTCTATAAGATATTTACAACAGAACTTACTCCAGTTTTATGTAAAGTTTTTATTTATGCTCTGAATGAACATGACCCCCCAGAAAGCTGGTCAGAGGCAATCATATCAGTAATCCACAAGGATGGAAAGGACCCTATAGCATGTAGTTCATATAGACCAATCAGCCTGCTTGGTACCGATGTGAAGATTCTTTGTTCTATTTTAGCAAAGAGACTACAGAAATATATAGGAAAATTGATTAATCCAGATCAAAATGGATTTATTCCAGGCCGCCAGGGAGCAAACAATGTTAGAAGAGCTTTCAATATCCAGTCTTTAGCACAGAGATCCATCCACCCTTCAATGCTTCTTAGCCGAGAAGGCATTTGATAGGGTGAGTTGGATATACTTTAGACTATACCTTAGAAAAAATGGGCTTTAATGCAATATTTCGAAGTTGGATGAAGACACTGAATAGAGATCCGATTTCCAGGGTTAGAGTAAATGGATACTGTTCCAATTTCTTCAGCTCAAAAGGCAAACCACACAGGGGAGTCCCCTATCCCCGATATTATTTGCCTTAAGCATTGAACCAGTGGCTGAGTTAATAAGACAAAATGAACAAATTGAGGGTATAACAGATAAAGGAGGTATAACCCATAAGACAGATTTATTTGCCGATGACATTCTTCTCTTTATAAAGAACCCTCTTTCATCAGTTCCCCCGCTTATGCAATGTTTGAGAAGCTATGGAGAGGTCTCTGGATACAAAATTAATGAAGCGAAATCTGAAGCTATGATGATTACAGGGACCTGGCCAAATTATCTGGATGGTGAAATGACTTTTCGTTGGCCCAAACAGGGCTTTAGATATTTGGGGGTTAGTTTACCTCATAGTTCCTCCCAACTGTTTGCAGCCAATTATGTTAAACTTATTAACCAAGTGAGGAGAGACCTTGAACATTGGGAGATGCTTCCTTTATCACTGATAGTTGATCAGGATGAATATTTTGCCTAGGTTTTTTTTTTCCAGTGCTCTACCCTACCCATAATAGTTCCTATATCTACTTTTAAAATGTTGGACAGGCTTATCAGTAGGTTTATAGGGCAGAAAAAGAAGCCCACAGTGAGACTAAAAGTGTTATACCCAGATAAAAAACAGGGAGGTTTAGCTTTACCTCATTTAAATATCTATTATTAGGCTGCCCAATTAAGAGCAACTGTGTCATAGATCAGAGAAGACGTGGATTCAAGATGGGTTCACATAGAACAAAATTCAATTGGTGAGTTATCTTTAGCAGCTCTTCCTTTTTAAAATCCAACGTGTGGCAGAATGTTGAGACTCAGAATGAATGGGTTAACTATACATTGAAAGTATAGGATAGAATTAAGAAAAAAATAGATCTTCCAAGGACTATATCAAGGGCCCGAAGCAAAAGTTTGAGCACCCTGAATGGCCAGTACTTAGTAACACCCCCTTTGGCAAGTATCACAGCTTGTAAACGCTTTTCGTAGCCAGCTAAGTGTCTTTCAATTCTTGTTTGGGGGATTTTCGCCCATTCTTCCTTGCAAAAGGCTTCTAGTTCTGTGAGATTCTTGGGCCATCTTGCATGCACTGCTCTTTTGAGGTCTATCCACAGATTCTCGATGATACTTAGGTTGGGGGACAGTGAGGGCCATGGCAAAACCTTCAGCTTGTGCCTCTTGAGGTAGTCCATCATGGATTTTTTCAAATGGTGTGATGTTTGCTTCCAGAATTTGCTGGTATTTAATTGAATTCATTCTTCCCTCTACCAGTAAATGTTCCTCGTGCCACTGGCTGCAACCAACACAAGCCCAAAGCATGACCGATCCACCCCCGTACTTAACAGTTGGAGAGGTGTTCTTTTCATGAAATTCTGCACCTTTTTTCTCCAAACATACCTTTGCTCATTGCGGCCAAAATTCAGTATCAGAAGTTTGCAAAGGAACATCTAAACAAGCCTGATGCATTTTGAAACAAGTCCTGTGGACTGATAAAGTTAAAATAGAACTTTTTGGCCACTCTGTCCCAACGTTTGTTCACAACATCCCTAGTCTTGTGCGGCTTGGTCCAATCCTTGATGTTATCCAGCCACGTTGTTCTTTGCCTTCCTCTTCCTTTCCATATAGCAAGTCTGACAAGATGTTATCTCTCCGTGTAACGTGTCCACAATAAGCAACTTTTAACTTCATTATCTTCTCCAGCAGTATCCATGGTCTATCAACTTCAGACAAAACCCTCTCATTTGAAACTTTCTCTACCCAGCTGATCTTCAACATTCGTCGAGAGCACCACATTTCAAAAGCATTAATTCGTTTCATGTCATCCTTCTTCAGAGTCCATGTTTCTGATCCATACCTCAGCACTGACCACACGCAACACTCGAGGAAGCAGATCCTACTTTGGATGTCTACTTTCCTTTTGCATAGTAGATCTTTTAGCTTCATTAACTGGGTCTTAGCCATACCTATTCTCCTTCTGATCGCAACTTCACATCTTCCGTCATCTGTCAGACAACTGCCAAGATAATCAAACGTTCGCACCTCTTCAATGTCTTGTCCATTCACTTGTAATGATACCATCATGAATGAGTCTGTAGTGCTTGTTTTGCTTACCACCATCGATTTCGTTTTCTTAGGGTTGATTTTTAGTCCATATTCAAGGCTTTTCTCATTCACTTTATTCAGCATAATTTGCAGTTCACATTCGCTGTGAGCTAACAACGCAGTGTCGTCCGCATACCTGATGTTATCCACCTTCCAGCCTCCAATTGGAATACTTGTCTCCTGATGGTCGCATTCCCGAAAAATCCATTCTCCGTGGAGGTTGAACAAATCCAGCGAGCCAACACAGCCTTGCCCGACGCCTCGTTTAATACATGCCCATGGTGATAGCTCATTTTCTACGCTGACTGCCGCTTTCTGTTTCCAATACAAGTTCCTTATTATTTGCACATTCTCCTGTCCCAGATCATACTTGTTCAGCACCTCTATTACTTTCTCGTGTCTTACTTTATCAAAAGCCTTTTCATAGTCAATAAAGCATAAGTAGATGGGCTTTTGTGCCTCAATGCATCTCTCCACGATGTTTCACAATGCAAATATTCCTTCCTTTGTTCCTGAACCTTTACGAAAACCAAACTGTGTTTCTCCAGTTTCATCACTGATTGTACCTTTCATTCTGCCGAACACTATTTTCAACAATAATTTGAGGGAAGGGTGGAGAAGGGAAATGCTGTGGTGATTAGGGATTCGTCAGCTAGGGGAAGGGACAGGAGGTTCTGTTGGCAAGATTACTGATGGTATGTTGTCTCGCGGTTGCCAAGGTCCTGGATATCTCGAATTGAGTCCTCAACTTTCTTAAGTGGGAGGGTGAACAGTTAGAAGTTGTGGTCCATGTAGGTACCAATGACATGGGTAGGACGAATGTCGAGGTTCTGCATAGGGAGTTTGATGCTTAAAGGGTAGGACCTCCAGAGTTGTGATCTCAGGACTGCTACTAGTGACACGTGCTAGTAAGGCCAGAATTAGGAAGATTATACAGTTTAATATGTGGCTAAGGAGTTCATATAAGAGGGAGGGCATAAGATTTTTGGATTATTGGGCTCTCTTCCAGGGAAGATGGAATGAGATGGTTTGCACCTGAATTGGAGGGGGACTAATATCTTAGCAGAAGGGTTTGTTAATGCTGCATGGTGGGGTTTGAACTAGAGTTGCACGGGGATGGGAGCCAGAGTGCCAGGACAGTTAGTGGAGAGGTTGTGGAGGCAGAAGTTGGTAAGACCTCAAACACAGTTAAGAATCAAAAGATGAGCATGGTGTGACTAGTGTCCTGAGCAGCATATATTTTAATGCAAGAAATAGCGTAGGAAAGATGGGTGATAATGCTGAAGATAAGGCAGCTGGTTTACAAACAAGCAATGTGTGGTGAGAAGAGGCTGTTGATAGGGCAGAATTGCAGTCAACTTGCAACATAAGAAGCGGGCAAAATTAAAAAGGATGAATACAGGTCTGAAGGTGTTATATTTGAATGCGTGCAATGCACAGAATAAGGTAGATGAACTTGTAGCACAGTTGCAGACTGGCATGTATGATGTTGTTGGCATCACTGAATCATGGCTGAAAAGCAGGGAGCTTAATGTCCATGGATACACATTGTATCGAAAGGATAGGCAGGAAGGGAGAGGGGATGGCATTGCTGTGTTGGTAAAAAATGAAATCAAATCATTGGAAAGAAGTAAGATAGGGTCAAAAATATAGAATCATTGTGGATAGCGCTAAGGAACTGCAAGAGTAAAATGACCCTGAGGGCAGTTGTATGTGGATCCCCAAGCAGTAGTAAGGATGTGGTCTACAAATTATAACAGGAGATAGAAAATGCATGCCAAAAGGGTAATGTTTCAATAGTCATGGGGGATTTTAATATACAGGTATATTGGGAAAATCAGGTTTCTTGCTGGATTCCAAGAGGGGGAATTTCTTGAGTACTATGAGATGGCTTTTATAGAGTAGCTCATGGTTAAGCCCACGAGGGGATCAGCTATTCTGTATTGGGCGATTGAGTGTTGTGCAATGAACCGGAATTGATTAGAGAGAGCTTAAGGTAAAAGGATCCCTAGGGATAAGTGGTCATAATATGATCGAATTTATCCTGAACTTCGAAAAGGCAAAGCTAAAGTCAGATGTATCAGTATTACAGTGGAGTAAAGGGAATTTTAGAGGCATGAGAGAGGAGTTAGCCAGAATTGATTGGAAAAGAACACAGGCAGGGTTGACAGCAGAGCAGCAATGGCTGGAATTTCTGGAAGCAATTCGGAAGGGCACAGGATATACATCCCAAGGAGGAAGAAGTATTCTAAAGGAAAGATGACACAACCATGGCTAACAACAGAAGTCAAAGCCAACATAAAAGCCAAAGACAGAACATATAACAGTGCAAAAATTGTGGGAAATTATAGGATTGGGAAGCTTTTAAAAACCAATAGGTGGCAACTAAAAAGTCATCAAGAAAGTAAAGATGGAATATGAAAGTATGCGAGCCAATAATATTAAAGTGGATATCAATAGTTTCTTCAGAATCATACAATGTAAAAGAGAGGTGAGAGTGGATATTGGACCACAGGTAAATGATGCTGGAGAGGACGTAATGGGGGACAAGGAAATGGAGGACGAACTGAATAAGTATTTTGCATCAGTCTTCACTGTGGAAGACACTAGCAGTATGGTGGAAGGTCCCGGTTCAGAGGTCATGAAGTATATGAAGTTACCATTACTAGAGAGAAGGTTCTTGGGAAACTGAAAGGTCTGAGGGTAAATAAGTCACTTGGACCAGATGGTGTATATCCCAGGGTTCTGAAAGAGATTGTGAAGGAATTAGTTATGATCTTTCACGAATTACTACATTCTGGACTGGTTCCGGAAGACAGGAAAATTGCAAATGTCACTCCAATCTTCAAGAAGGAAGAGAGGCAGAAGAAAGGAAACGAAAGGCTAGTTTGTCTGACCTCAGTGGTTGGGAAGATATTGGAGTCGATTACATGATAAAATAGGCTGTATGGTTTCCTCAAGGAAAGATCTTGCCTGACAAATCTACTGGAATTCTTTGAAGAAGTAACAAGCAAGATAGACAAAGGCGAATTGGTTGATGTTGAGTACTTGGATTTTCAGAAGACCTTTGACAAGCTGCTTAACAACCTATGAGTCCGTGGTATTACAGGAAAGATTCTAGCATGGATAAAGCCATGTCTGATTGGTAGGAGGCAAAAAGTGGGAATAAAGGGAGCTTTTTCTGGTTGGCTGCTGGTGATTAGTGGTGTTCCACAGGGACCGATTCCTTTTATGTAAGATGTCAATAATTTGGATAATGGAATTGATGGCTTTGCTGCAAAGTTTATAGACGATACGAAGATTGGTAGAGAGGCAGGTAGTTCTGAGGAAGTAGAGTGACTACAGAAGGCCAGACAAATCAGAATGGCAAAGAAATGGCAGATGGAACACAATGTCAGGAAGTGTATGGTCATGCACTTTGGTAGAATAAATGAAAGGGTTGATTATTTTCTAGATGGAGAGAAAATATAAGGAACTGAGGTGCAAAGAGATTTGGGAGTCCTTGTGCAGGATTCCCTAAAGGTGAATTTGTCATATGAAGAGTGTTTGATGGCTCTGGGCCAGTATTCACTAGAATTCAGAAGAATTAAGGGTGACCACATTGAAACCTATTGAATGGTGAAAGGCCTTGTTAGAGAGGACATTTCCACCGATGGGAGGGTCTAAGACCAGAGGGCACAGCCTCAGAACAGATGGAGTCCTTTTAGAATGAAGTGGAGGAGAAATTTCTTTAGCCACGAAGTGGTGAATCTGTGGAATTTTTTGCCACAGGCAGCTATGGAGGTCAAGTCTTTATACAGTGGCATACAAAAGTTTGGGAACCCCGGTCAAAATTTCTGTTACTCTGAATAGCTAAGCAAGTAAAAGATGACCTGATTTCCAAAAGGCATTAAGTTAAAGATGACACATTTCTTTAATATTTTAAGCAAGATTACTTTTTTAGTTCCATCTTTTACAGTTTCAAAATAACAGAAAAGGAAAAAGGCCCGAAGCAAAATGTTTTGGCACCCTGCATGGTCAGTACTTAGTAACACCCACTTTGGCAAGTATCACAGTTTGTAAATGCTTTTTGTAGCCAGCTAAGAGTCTTTCAATTCTTCTTTGGGGGACTTTTGTCCATTCTTCCTTGCAAAAGTCTTCTGTGAGGTTCTTGGGCCATCTTGCATGCATTGCTCTTTTAAAGTCTATCCACAGATCTTCAATGATGTTTAGGTTGGGGAACTGTGAGGGCCATGGCAAAACCTTCAGCTTGCGCCTCTTGAGGTAGTCCACTAAGATGTTGAGGTGTGTTTAGGATCATTATCTTGTTGTAGAAGCCATCCTCTTTTCATCTTCAGCTTTTTTACAGATGGTGTGATGTTTGTTTCCAGAATTTACTGGTATTTAATTGAATTCATTCTTCCCTCTACTAGTGAAATGTTCCCTGTGCCACTGGCTGCAACACAAGCCCAAAGCATAATCAATCCACTCCTGTGCTTAACAGCTGGAGAGGTGTTCTTTTCATGAAATTCTGCACCCTTTTTTCTCCAAACATACCTTTGCTCATAGCAGCCAAAAAGTTCTATTTTAACTTCATCAGTCCACAGGACTTGTTTCCAAAATGCAGCAGGCTTGTTTAGATGTTCCTTTCCAAACTTCTGACGCTGGATTTTGTAATGAGGATGCAGGAAAGGTTTTCTTCTGATGACTCTTCCATGAAGGTCATATTTATGCAGGTGTCACTGCACAGTAGAACAGTGCACCACCACTCCAGAGTCTGCTCAATCTTCCTGAAGGTCTTTTGCAGTCAAACAGGGGTTTTGATTTGCCTTTCTAGCAATCCTACGAGCAGTTCTCTCGGAAAGTTTTCTTGGTCTTCTAGACCTCAACTTGACCTCCACTGTTCCTGTTAA
Organism: Mobula birostris; assembly: GCF_030028105.1. Taxonomy (NCBI): domain Eukaryota; kingdom Metazoa; phylum Chordata; class Chondrichthyes; order Myliobatiformes; family Myliobatidae; genus Mobula; species Mobula birostris. Next base: position 175,290,742 of record NC_092370.1, on the reverse strand, counting down.
TTGCCATTTCTTAATTACATTACGAACTGAGGAAACGGCTACCTGAAAACGCTTGGGTATCTTCTTATAGCCTTCTCCTACTTTGTGAGCATCATTTATTTTAATTTTCAGAGTGCTAGGCAGCTGCTGAGAGGAGACTATGGCTGCTGATTGTTGGGACAAGGTTTGAGAAGTCAGGGCATTTATAAAGCTTTGAAATTTGCATGACCCTGGCCTTTCCTAACGATGACTGTGGACAAGTCATAGCTCTAACATGCTAATTAAGGTCTGAGACCTTGGTAAAAGTTATCTGAGAGCTCAGATCTCTTGGGGTGCCCAAACTTTTGCACGGTGCTCCTTTCCTTTTTTTTCCACTCTAAAATTGTACAAGACAAAAATAATACACTAATCTTGCTTAAAATGTTGAAAAGAATATTTCATCTTTAACTTTATGACTTTTGGAGATCAGTTCATCTTCTACTCACTTAACTATTCACAGTAACAGAAATTTTGAGTAGGGGTGCCCAAACTTTTGCATGCCAGTGTATGCATCAAAGGCAGAGATTGATAAGATTCTTGACTGGTCAGAGCATGACGGGATACGGGTAAAAGGCAGGAGAGTGGGGCTGAGAGGAAAATTGGATCAGCCATGTTGAAACGGCAGCACAGACCCAACGGGCCAAATGGTCTAATTCTACTCTGATACCTTATGGTCTTATGTCTAATTCAAGCGACAGAAAGCTGAAACTCAGCCAGCTCCATAATTGTCACTAACCTCCACAGCAATTAGGACATTTTGAAAAGGTGATGCCTCAAAAAGGCGGCATCCAACATTAAGAACACCCATCAATCTTCTCATTGATAACATCAAAAAGAAGGTACAGGAGCCTGAAGACACACAATCAGCATTTCAGGAACAGCTTCTTTCCATTCCACTATCAGATTTCTAAATTGATAGTGAACCCCTGTACACTACTTCACTCTTTTTAAAAACTTGATTCTGATTCTATCAGTCTGCTGTAAATCCTGAATTGTACATAATTCCTATTTTACAATTAATGGGTGCCAAGTTAAAAAAAACTTATTTCCCTCCTAAACATCAGGCAAGCATTTTAAATGAATTATTCACCTTCTACCAAGTCCTACAAGATGCAATTCAATTCTTAATCTGGTATTTTTTTTTAAACTATTATCTCCACTATTTATTTACATTCACAGGATAGTTTGAGGTGTAGAACACAACACTGTAACTGGCTTTGCCTTTAAATTAACTTGACTAATCATATTTTACAGAATCTGAAGGAAGGATAAAACATTCAGAAACTATTAAGGGTTGCTTGAAAGGTTCATACAGAATAAGCAATATTGATCATGATTGTGAAAATACCATATGACTTAACAGTCAGCAGTATTTTTCTATGAACAATATTATCATACTATAAAGGTCAATCATCTTGTATATTCTATTTAGGATCCAACCGAATGCATTGAATATCTGATAAAACTAACATTATCTGCAGATACAGAGGTATAAATTTCACGAGAAAATCAGTAAGCACTTTACTGTTTTGAAATATATATAATAGAAACTACAAGTTAGCAAAGAATTTTAAAAACACTCAAGATTGATAAAAATGGCTATTTAGAGGAGAAATTAACTAGATGACATTACAAGCACAGTGATACTTATAAAACCAGATTTTCTTTTGGTGAAACAGATGTAGTAATAAGAGATATTTTTCCAAATCTGTTTTAAAACTGCAAGATTTGAATAAACACTGCTGCACATGTTTCTACCCATGTAGCAGTAAGCTTCAAAAATATTGTTGTAGATTACAGCAACTCAACAATTAGTTTTGCTCAACCCTTTATATGAGAATTTCTAACAGTTTTAACATTCAAGATTCAAGATTCAAAAAACTTTATTGTCATTCTAACCATACATCAGCTCTGCAGGGCAGAATGAGACAGTGTTTCTCAGGGGCAGTGCAAGCATAACATAACAAACGCAACACTAAATAATAAACATAACAATAAATAGTAAAACACAACAGCCACATGTCAGTTAAAATCAGTTATAAGTGTCTAGTGCAAGTTAAAAGTGTCCAAAGCAGAGTCAGGTGGAGCAGCTATTTAGCAGTCTGACTGCCTGTGGGAGGAAGCTGTTTAGTAGCCTCATGGTTTTAGTTTTGATGCTCCTGTAACGTTTGCCTGATGGCAGAAGAACAAACAGTTCATGGAGAGGGTGTGAGGGGTCTTTAGTGATGTACCGTGTCTTCTGGAGGCATCGACTCTGAAAGAGGTCTTGGACGGAAGGTAGGGAGACCCCAATAACCTTCTCTGCTCCCCTAACCACCCTCTGCAAGGCCTTTTTGTCGACAGCACTGCAGCTAGAGTACCAGGTTGTGATGCAAAAGGTCAGCACACTCTCAACCACGCCTCTGTAGAATGTAGTTAAGATGTTAGTGGGGAGTGATGCTTGTTTAAGCTCCCTCAGAAAGTGCAATCTCTGCTGGGCCCATTTCACAATCCCAGTGGTGTTCCTGGACCAGGTGAGATTGTCCGAGATCTGCACCCCAAGGAACTTGATGTTCTCCACTCTCTCCACTGTGGAGCCGCTGATGCTGAGGGTGTGTGCGCAGGCTGAGACCGTCTGAAATCGACAATCATCTCCTTGGTTTTGGTGAAACATGGTGAGGGAATGTAATGAAGATGGCCACCTAATGCCAACTGCTCTGAGTACAGTTCAGGTTCCAGCAAGAAAGAACAAGGATGGCAAGGTGCAGAAGCTTTGAATGTAGAGAGTCATAGTAAATTTAGTCAAGAAGGAAAAACAAGCATATGTAAGGCTTAGGAAGCCAAAATGAAAAGGAGCTGGAAAAGAACTCACAAAGAAAATTAGGAGTGCCAGAATGGGCCGTGAAAATTCCTTGGCAGGCAGGATAAAAGAGAATCCTAAGGCATTCTATACATACATTAATAGCAAGAGGATAACTAGTGAGAGAGCAGGATTGTAAACTTAAATTCACCAGACCAATAACGACACCACAAACAGTTCTTTACTTTATCCTTTTCACCATTTTATTTGTTCAAACTCAGCCGGCGAGAGGCACAGATTCAGAACACCAGAGGGACAGAATTCCTCTCCCCCGGGGGCTCGTATCGAACCTCTGTCTAACATGCAGACACGTTACAATTTATAAAACTCGACAGACACAGAGCACTTAGTTCAACCGTCATTCCCACCAAGTCTGTTGGAGCAAAACTTAATTACTTAGATAAGAGAGTCCTCTAAATCAAGGTTTTAATTACAAATGGATGTATTGTCCAGCCCTTATCAGTTATTCCTTTTGCTAGGCCCTGACTTAATTACAGACAGATGTTCACTCCTGTCCTTATCAGTGAGTCCTCCCTTTCCCTAAACAAAGAGGGAATTTAGCTCAATAAGTGCAAAACCATAAGTCAGGATGTGTGAGACCCATGAGAACTCAACCCCCATTACAGTCTTTGAGTCGTTAATCTAAACAAACTGCAGGCAGATTCCTCAGTGAAGGACAAACAGAAATTTGTACACTATCCAGAACAGAGCACACATAAGTTTGCACTTAATTTTAACCCGTTATTTAACAGAGTCCAAGAATCATTTCTTAAATCCCCAATACCCTTAAGACTTCATCATTCCCTCTTTTTTATCATTACATGATAAACTTTTACAATCGATTGTCCTCTCTACAACAGGATACAAAACATGGCCAAAGGCACTGTAGGATACAGACAATAATCAAAATTAATACAATCACAGACTTCCGAAATGCAAAAACAACCCCCAGAAGTCCCCAAATATATTATGGGCCAGGGCCATCCCCCTTTCACAAGCCTTAAATCGCTCAGTCACTACAGCCCCTTGCATACACCGGATACCACTCACAACACTAGTCCTAGAAATAAGATGATCAGGATTTATGATCATGTACCCGACAGCTCTTCCTATTATTCCAGGTGTCCAAGGGTTTCCCTCCTTGAAGATGAGTTATGTCCCCAGCTTTGACTTCAGTGGTGTCCCAATCATCCCTCAGAATACATCGCTCTGTGCTGTTGTTACTCAGAGTACCTGGCTGGTTCACTGTAATGGTCAAACGTATTTCAGGATCGCCACAGGAATTAAGAATGCTATTCACCGTCACAACTTGGAACTGACCCTTGTGAAAGCTTATACCATCATCTGAACACTTCCTCCTTGGGCAGCTCATTTTTGCTGCTCTGTCGAAACTTTGTAGCTTGATCCCCATCTTCGTTTCTTGTGAGTTGTCTGATAATGTAACTTCTGCAAGCATTGTTTTGTTTAATATTTTGGAATGTAGTTCATGCTGATATGTTTCTGTCTCCAAAAGTGTGACAGCCTTTTCTTTGTTGCCTATATAATCAGCCTGTGTCTCTTCATAGTTTTTGCGTTTTGAATTTATGCAGTGAGGTATAGTATCCCCTTTGCACAGTTCTCATTGATGTTTTGCAGGTATGTCAGGAGTTTTCAGGAGATCCAGCTTTGAGGGTGTTTGCAGCTTCTGTAGCCAAACTTTATTCACTGGCATTGTGGACTGAATCCATTCGCTCTCCCTTTTACTGTAGCCATCATATTGTGTTTTAGTTACTCAAGTCAATGCAGAATCACAACTTTTATTCTGTATATGTGTATATTGTTTTGTATCTAATCTCTGAAAAGGATTCCTTAATGGATTTATATGCGTGGGCAATTGTATGTTCCCCATCTTGTTCTTTCTGGTCAAACAAAACTTTGCATCTGTCTGTACAGTAGCTGGAGATGGGAACACCTTCAAAGTACTATTTATACACTGTCTTGTCTTCATATTTTTCAGCTTCCCATTCTCAGCACAGCGCTGCATAGCTGAAACCCAGAAACAGTCTGCTTAATAGCCGTTAGACACTCTTCTAGAAGACTATCGGAGGAAGCCTCTGTGTTTGCAATGCGGTATCACCCTTCCCTTTAACCAGGGTTCCTCTTCATTTCTTTGACTTCAGTGCCCTATTGGGACTAGTAAATCTTTTCCCAGGCAGCTTAATGGAACAAAGTGTCTCACAATCTTTCAATGGACTTTGCCTCTTTTTGTTCTCAGTAAACTTATATTGTGGAACCGGTTTCTCATTTTCTATATCTGAACAGCTCAAAAAAATGCTGACATTCAGCTATTATATTTTCCTTTGATTGGCTAAAACTATAACGGCGGACTGGTATCATAGTGGGTACTGCAATCTCATTCATTTGTGTTTCAGGAACAGTAAAAATTTCTACATTATTCACTGGACATTCAGGGACTGCTTCACTGACATCGGAAGTGCCTGGAATACTTGATTTCACAAAATTCTCTTCATTGCTGCTTTCTAATTGACTTAAGTCCATGGGGAAAGTTTTTATCCCTTTTGTTTCATCAATTCCATGTCCAAATGAAATTTCCTCGGTTTCTTTTCCACCAATGATGAATTTCCTTTAATTCCAGAGAGTCCGTCTACTCAGTTCCTTCAGTAACATGTTTGCAGTCTGTTTGATGTATCCACCGAGATTGCCCCCTCAGTTTCACAGCTGTGGGAGTGGTCAGTAACACCTGATACAGTCCTCTCCACCGAGGTCAGAGTTTCCCTCGATCCCAGTTCTTGATCAGGGCAAAATTTCCAGGCTCAATCGTGGAATAGTCACCTTTGGGGTGGGTTTTGTTTTCCCAATAGGCCTGCCGCACCTGTGAATGCAAGCTTTGGAGAGTTTTAGTTAACTTGCATAAGTATTTTCCCATCTCCTCCCCCAAGGTATGCATATCTAATTTTGCAGGTAAGCTCTCAGGGAGGAGCGGCAAACAAGGTCGGGGTCCCCATGGGGTTCCAAAGGCTTCCCGCAGATAATTTCTGCAGGTGATAACCCCGTCTTACTTGATGGTGTGATTCTCATATGGAATAGGGCTAAGGGTAAAACCTTCCACCAGGTCAATCCAGTTCCTTGTGTAAGTTTGGCCAACTTATCTTTCAAAATACCATTGGCTCGTTCCACTATGCCACTGCTTTTGGATGATGGGTGCAGTGGAACTGCTGTTTTATAGCATGTTCTTTACAGACTTTCTCATTTATTTTGGCAACAAAATGTGGCCCATTGTCCGAGCTTATCATTTCTGGAAGTCCATAGCGAGGAATTATTTCTTTTAGCAATATTTTCACAACAGTCATAGCAGCATTGTTAGTTGTAGGTACAGCTTCAATCCATCTGCTAAATACATCTACTATCACTGAACAATATTTATAACAATGTACTCTAGGTAGTTCTATAAAATCAAGTTGCAAACAAGAAAAAGGTCCATCAGGCAATGGGGTAGTTCCGGAACCACAAGGCATCCCCTTTCATTTTCTTACAAATTAAGTATGCTTTGGCTCGCTTTTCAGCTGCTTTCTGGAAATCAGGGTGCCATCAAGATTGTAACAATGTATTAACCATTCCCTCCTTGTCCAGGTGTGTACAATTATGTACATAACCTATCAAAATAGGTAAGAACACAGAGGGAACACAGACCTGTCCCACACCGGTCACCCATAATTTGGTCTGAGGTTCAAGGTGGCAACCTATTTGGGACTATAGTTTGTGCTCTCCTTCAGGGGCGTCCCCCTGATAGTTACGTATTTCCCCCATATCCGGCACAGCCATCCATGGGTCACGTCTAATAGAGGCCTGCTTATTTCCTGAGGGGATCAAAAGTGTGCGGTTCAAGGCTGTCTGTTTGGCCGCCAGGATGTGTGAGGATGTGTGAGACCCATGTCTAAGTCAGGACCCATGAGAACTCAACCCCTATTACAGTCTGTGAGTCATTAATCTAAACAAGCTGCAGGCAGATCCCTCAGTGAAGGACAAACAGAAATTTGTACACTAGCCAGCACAGAGCACACATAAGTTTGCGCTTAATTTTAACCTGTTATTTACAAGAGTCCAAGAATCATTTCTTACGTCCCCAATACCCTTAAAACTTCATCAGGATCACTCAAGGATGAAGGAGGGAACATGAGCTTGGAAGAAGAAGACGTGGTACAGGTTCTAAATGGGTACTCAGCATCAATATTTACCAAGAAGAAGAATGTTGAGGTCAGGGAGATTAGTGTGGAACAACTAGTATGTGAGGACATTTTGAGATAGAGATGAAAGTAGTAATGAGTCTCGTAGAAAATTAAGGTGGATAGGTCATTGGGGCTGATAGGATGTGCCCCTGTTTATTGAAGGAAGCAAGAGATGAGATTGTTGGAGCCTTGGGGAAAATTTTTGTGTATTCTCTTGCCACAGGTAATGTCCTGAAGGCCTGGTGGGTAGCTAATGTTGTTCCATTGTCCAAGGAGACAAACAGGGATAATCCTGGAAATAATAGACTCGTGAGTCTCATATCAGTGGTAGAGAAACTACTGGAGAAGATCCTTAGGGATAGGATTTATGAGTATTTGGAAAACCATTGCCTAATTAGTGACATTGGTATAGTCACATTTTACTAATTTGATTGAGATTTTTGAGGAGGTGGCAACGATGACCGAAGAAAGTAAAGCTGTGGATGTTGAACATGTGGACTCTAGTAAAGCATTTGACAAGGCCCCTCATGGGAGGCTCATCCAGAATATTAAGAGGCATGGAAATACGATGAGCTGGCCAGACAGAAGGGGCTTGCCCACAGAAGATGAAGGATAGTGTTCGATCAGATTTATTCTGACTGACAGCCTGTGACTTGTAGCATTCCACAAAGCCAAGAAAAGGAAAGCCTTTTGTGTATGGCAGAATGACATCAGCAGCAAGACCAAAAGAGATGCTTACTCTAGAGATAAGGGAAAAGCCCAGCATCGGATGAGAGAGCTAAAGAATTCTTGGTGGACTGAGAAAGCCCAGGGAATACAGAGACTCGCAGAACTCTGGTGACATAAAAGGCTTCTTCAGTGCCATCAAAGCAGTCTATGGTACAAGATACTGTGGATTAAACCTCCTACCCTCAAAGGATGGGAAGAACTTTTTAAAGACCATAAGACATAGGAGCAGAATTAGGTCAATCAGCCCTTTGGGTCTGCTCTGCTATTCCATCATGGCTGATTTATTATCCCTCTCAACCCCATTCTCCTGCATTCTCCCTGTAACCTTTGATGACCTGATTAATCAAAAAGCTATAAACCTCCACAGCAGTCTGTGGCAATGAATTCCACAGATTTACCACACACTGCCTAAGAAGTATTTTCCACATCCCTGTTCTAATTGAATGTCCCTCTATTCTGAGGTCATGCCCTCTGGTCCTAGACTCTCCCACTATTGGAAACATCCTCTCCACATCCACTCTATATAGGCTTTTCAAAATTCAATACGTTTCAATGACATACCCCCTACATTCATCTAAACTCCAGTGAGCACAGGCCAAGAGTAATCAAATGCCCCTCATATGTTAATCCAGTCATTTCTTGGATTATTCTTGTGAACTTCCTCTGGACCCTCTCTAATGTCAGCACATCTTTTCTTAGATAAAGGGCCTAAAACTGCTCACAATACTCCAAGTGCAGAAACCAATGCCTATTAAAACCTCAGCATGCGTCCTTGCTTTTGTATTCTCTCCTCTCAGAATGAATTGCATTTGCGTTCCTCACCATGGACTCAACCTGCAAGTTAATCTTTAGGGAGTCCTGATGAGGTCTCCCAAGTATACTTGCACCTCTGATTTTTGAACTTTATTTCCTTATTTATAGTTCACAACTTTATTCTTTCTACCAAAGTGCATGACCATGCACTTTCCTGAACTATATTCCATCTGCTGCTTCTATGCCCATTCTCCCAATCTGTCTAAGTGCTTCAACACCACCTGCCCCTTCACCTAGTTTCATATCATCAAACTTGGCCACAAAGCCATCATTTCCTTCATTCAAATCACTAAGATATAACATGAAAAGAAGCGGTTCCAATATTGATTTCTGCGGAATACTACTAGTCACCTTTATTCTTTCTCTTTGCCTCCTGCCAGTCAGCCATCTATCCATGCTGGTATCTTTCCTGTAATACCATGGACTCTTTTCTTGTTAAGCAGCATTGTGAGTGGTATCTTGCAAAGGCCTTCTGAAAATCCAAATAAACAACATACACTAATTCTCCTTTTTAACTAACCTGCCTGTTATTTCCTCAAAAGATTCCAACAAATATGTCAGGCAAGATTTTCCCCTTAAGGAAACCATGCTGATTTTGGCCTATATTGTTATGTACCTCCAAGTACCTTGAAACCTCATCCTTAATAATAGAGTGCAACATCTTTCCAATCACTGAAGTCGGGTTAACTAGCCTATAATTTCCTTTCTTCTGCCTCCCTCCCTTCTTAAAGATTAGAGCAACATTTGCATTTTTCCAATCTTCTGGAACCATTCCAGAATCTAGTTATCCTGGAAAGATCATTACTAATGCCTTCACAATCTCTTCAGCTACCTCTTTCAGAACATCCAGATGTAGTCCATCTGGTCCAGGTGACTTGTCTACCTTCAGACTTTCCAACTCCCCCAGCAACTTCTCCTTTAGGAGCTTACTTCTGCCACCCGGCACTTCCATATTTCTGGCATTCTGCTAGTGTCTCTACAGTGAAGAGTGACACAAGATACTTAATAAGTTCCTCCACCAACCCTTTACCCCAATTACTACCCTGACAGCATAATTTTCCCGCTGTCCAATATCCAATTTCACCTCTCTTTTACTCTAGATATCTGAAAAAAAATTGTATCCTTTTTTATATTATTGGCTAGCTTACCTTCACATTTCATCTTTTCTCTCTTTATGGCTTTTTTAGCTGCCTTCTGTTGGTTTGTAAAAACTTCCCAATCTTCTACCTTCCCACCAATTTTTGCTATATTATATGCCCTCTCTTTTGCTTTTACGTTGTCTTTGACTTCCTTAGTTAGCCACAGTTGCCTCATCCTCTCTTTAGAATACTATATCTTTCTCTTGGGAACAGTTCCAACCGGATTTGAAATCCCCGATGACTATCATAACATTGCCCCTATTACATCTTCCTTTTCTATCTCCCTGTGTAATTTGTACACCACATTGTGCTCACTGTTCAGAGGCCTATATGTAACTCATATCAGGGATTTTTTATTCTTGCAGTTTCTTTTTTTTTAATTTTGTGTTTTTTTTTGCTCAGCATAACAAAACTTTCAATTTCCAGATACACTTAATTTACATTTCTTCCCCTCAGATATCAGGTATCAGAACACTTCCTTCAAAATATAGACATCAACACAACATCCTATACAAAAGGCCTTATTAGTATAGCAGAGAGGTTTACATCTGTATACTGCAGAAAAGGTTGCCATGTTTTATGAAAATTATTTGCTTTTAAGTGTACCATACATGTCAAAAAGTCCAAAGGAATGTATTCCATGATTAATTTACGCCAACCAAAAAGTCCAGGGGCCTTATCGGATATCCAACAAAGTAAAATGATCTTCCTCGCACAAAAAGTCAGGATGTTAAAAAGTTTTTTCTGATGTACATTAATAATACGACTGCTGGGTAAGCCTAAGAGAAAAGACACTGGGTCCAGTGCAAGCTCCATGTTCAGAATCTTTTCTATTTCACCCAAAATATCACTCCAGTAGGCCTGAAGTTTGGGACAAGTCCAAAAACAGTGGGCGAAAGTTCCAGTATTTACTTTACATTTAGAACATACTGGAGAAACTCCCGTCTTAAATTTCGAGAGATGATCCTCAATCTGGCTAGACATTGAAGCTTCACAAGCAAAATGCCCTCTTATTAATTTGCTTTTCCTCAATAAGATGAAACTAGTTAAGGAATATTGTTGCAATCCAATAACAATGAATACAGTCAGGGCTTGGAGGGCGGAGCAACAAATTGAGGGCAGCACAGCAAAAATATCACCCTTCACTCCAATAACCCGCAGTCCAGATTTTCAGCCTGGCATAATGGATTCTGGACTTAAACTTTGGATTTCTAAGGGTATTTTCCATCTAGGAGATTTGTTTGATGAAGGAACGATGATTTTTTTAGTCAAATAGTACAGAAATTTAACATACCCAACAAAGATCTTTTCTGATTCTTTCAGATAAGAGATTATACACAGAAAAAAACATCATTGTTAACTGATTTCTATAGTTCTGACATAGAAAAGAGGGTGTTTCGTTCTTTTTACAGCATCCTGAGGGAATGTTCTTGTGGAGAGGCTGAGCAGCTGGGAAGGGTCTGGGAGGAAGAGCTGGGAGTAGAAATTACAGCTGAAACATGGGAAGACATCTGTGATAATGCAAAGAAAATTCCAAATAAACTGATTCCTAAGCTCCGGAACCTGGGCCTTAGCACTCAGATCTGCAGCTGGATCTTCAACTTCCTCACAGACAGGACCCAGGCTGTAAAAAATAAGGGACAAGATCTCCTCTACAATCACTCTGAGCACCGGTGCCCCACAAGGCTGTGAACTCAGCCCCCTGCTGTACTCAGTGTACACCCATAATTCCGTGACTGTGTAGCCAAGTTTCCATCGAACTCAATATATAAGTTTGCTGATGACACCACCATTGTAGGCCGTATCTCGGGTAACGATGAGTTTGAGTACAGAGAGGAAATTAAGAACTTGGTGGCATGGTGCGAAGACAATAACCTATCCCTCAACGTCAGCAAGGCGAAGGAATTGGTTGTTGACTTCAGAAGGAGTAGCGGACTGCCTGACCCAATTTACATCGGTGGTGCGCAAGTGAAACAGGTCAAAAGTTCCTCGGGGTCAATATCACAAATGACCTGACTTGGTCCAACCAAGCAGAGTCCACTGCCAAGAAGGCCCACCAGTGCCTTTACTTCCTGAGAAAGCTAAAGAAATTTGGCCTGTCCCCTAAAACCCTCACTAATTTTTATAGATGCACCGTAGAAAGCATTCTTCTAGGGTGCATCACAACCTGGTATGAAAGTTGTCCTGTCCAAGACCAGAAGAAGCTGCAGAAGATCGTGAACACAGCCCAGCACATCACACAAACCAATCTTCCGTCCTTGGACTTACCTTACACCGCACGTTGTCGGAGCAGCGCTGCCAGAATAATCAAGGACATGACCCAGCCAGCCAACACACTTTTCGTCCCCCTTCCCTTCAGGAGAAGGCTCAGGGGTTTGAAGACTCGTACGGCCAGATTTGGGAACAGCTTCTTATCAACTGTGATAAGACTGCTGAACAGATCCTGACCCAGACCTGGGTCCTACCCTCCAATCTGGACCTGCCTTTCGGTTTTTTTGCACTACCTTTCTTTCCCTTTTCTATTTCCTATTTATGATTTATAATTTAATTAAAATTTTTAATACTTGCTATCGATTTGTAATCCAGGGAGCGCGTAGCACAGAATCAAATATCACTGTGATGATTGTGTAACGTTCCGTTATATTGACTCGTGTATGTCTAGGGGAAATCCCGCCCAGCACAAAGAAAGACCCCGTACACTCGTACGCTCTAGTATCAATTGTTTGGCGACGATCTAATCTAAGGCATCTGTTAGTCTTATGAGACCATGGATCTGCACCTGAAAAGTCTTCACCCTCCAGGGCGCAGGCCTGGGCAAGGTTGTATGGAAGACCAGCAGTTGCCCATGCTGCAGGTCTCCCCTCTCCACGACACCAATGTCGTCCAAGGGAAGGGCATTAAGACCCATACAGCTTGGCATCAGTGTCATCGCAAAGCAATGTGTGATTAAGTGCCTTGCTCAAGGACACAACACGTTCCCTCGGCTGGGGCTCGAACTCACGACCTTCAGGTCATGACAATAAAGTAAAGATTTCAGTTTGTAATAGAGCTAAAACATTGCAACTCAAAATTCTGCATGGAGCCCATCTGACTCTTGCAGTTTCTTAACTCTAACCCCAAGGATTCTATATCTTCTGATCCTATGTCATCTTTTTCTAAGGATTTGATTTCATTTTTTACCAACAGAGCCACCCCACCTCCTCCATCTACTTGGCTGTCCTTTTGGAACAATGTGTATACTTGGATGTTCAGTTCTGTACTCATCACCCTTTTTGACTTTGGCCTCCTGCTACATTTTAACTCATCCTACTGACTGCACTTTTGCCCTATCATCTCTCTGTATTTCCTCACAGTTTCACCACACACTGCAAATAGTCGTATAATAACTGCTCCATCTTCAGCCCTATGACTCCGGTTCCCATCCCCCTTCCAAAGTAGTTTAAACCCTCCCCAATAGCTCTAGCAAACTTGTCTGCAAGGATATTGGACTCCTCGGGGTCAGGTGTGACCCATCCTTTTTGTACAGTTCATACCTTCCCCAGAAGAGATCCCAATGATCCAGAAATCTGAAACCCTGCCCCCTGCACCAATTCTTCAGCTATGTATTGATCTGCCAAATCATCTGATTCTTACCTTCACTGGCAGTTCACCCTCCCTCCTTAAAATGCTTTAGAATAAAAGGATTGGAAGAATATCAACTATTGATGAAGAGCAGCACACACAAAATGCTGGCAGAACTCAGCATGCCAGGCAGCACCTATGGAGAAGAGCACAGTCGACTTTTCGGTCTCTTTTCCATAGATGCTGCCTGGCGTGTTGAGTTCCTCCAGCATTTTGTGTGAGTTGCTTGGATTTCCAGCATATGCAGATTTTCTCTTGTTTATCAATGAAGATTGCACCTTCAAGAACTTCTTAACCACAAGAGCTCTGCTGAATTAGAGGTTACTAACTGAATCCTTCACAGACATGTGATAAAAGACATGGGGGACATCCCAGTACGATAGGTGCCATCAGGAGCCTGAAAAGCAACAAAGCCACTGATCCTGATGGGATCCCAACAGAGAATCTCAAGGAAGACGATGGACCAGCACTCGTGAGCCACATTCACGTCCTGCTCCTGAAGGTCTGGGAAAATGAGCAACTGCCTTCAGAACTCAGGGATGCTCTAACAGTAATCATATTCAACAAGTGAGCCAAGATAGATAGTGACAATTACAGAGGTATCTCCTGTTTGTCAACAACAGGCAAAATGTGTGCGCGTATTCTTGTCAAATGACTGCTTCTGCTATCTGACGAAGTACTCCCTGAATCTCAGTGTGGTTTCTGCCCATCTAGAGGCACTATAGACATGATCTTTACAGCATGACATTTACAGGAAAAATGCCGTGAATAAAAGCAACCCTGCACTTGGCTTTTATAGATTTGACAAAGTCATTTGACACAGTAGACCACCAAGTTCACTGGCATATACTATCAAGACATGGCTGCCCTGACAAATACTGAGGCTATAGCATGATGGCATGCCAGTCACAGTATTCAGTAACTCAGTAATACTTACTTTACTTTATTGTCGCCAAACAATTGATACTAGAGCGTACAATCATCACAGCGATACTTGATTCTGTGCTTTGCACTCCCTGGAGTACACATCGATAGTAAATAGTAAAAACTTAAATTATAAATCATAAATAGAAAAAAGAAAAGGGAAAGTAAGGTAGTGCAAAAAACTGAGAGGCAAGTCCGGATATTTGGAGGGTATGGCCTAGATCTGGGTTCAGGATCCATTCAGCAGTCTTATCACAGTTGGAAAGAAGCTGTTCCCAAATCTGGCCGTACGTGTCTTCAAGCTCCTGAGCCTTCTCCTGGAGGGAAGAGGGACGAAAAGTGTGTTGGCTGGCTGGGTCGTGTCCTTGATTACCCTGGCAGCACTGCTCCGACAGCGTGCGGTGTAAAGTGAGTCCAAGGACGGAAGATTGGTTTGTGTGATGTGCTGGGCTGTGGTCACGATCTTCTGTAGCTTCTTCCGGTCTTGGACAGGGCAACTTCATACCAGGTTGTGATGCACCCTAGAAGAATGCTTTCTACGGTGCATCTATAAAAATTAGTGAGGATTTTAGGGGACAGGCCAAATTTCTTTAGTTTTCTCAGGAAGTAAAGGCACTAGTGGGCCTTCTTGGCAGTGGACTCTGCTTGGTTGGACCAAGTCAGGTCATTTGTGATATTGACCCCGACGAACTTAAAGCTTTTTACCTGTTCCACTTGTGCACCACCGATGTAAATGGGGCCGTGCAGTCCGCTACTCCTGAAGTAAACAACCAGTTCCTTCATCAAAGTTATTGTCTTCGCACCATGCCACCAAGTTCTTAATTTCCTCTCTGTACTCAAACTCATCGTTACCTGAGATACGGCCTACAATTGTGGTGTCATCAGCAAACTTATATATTGAGTTCGATGGAAACTTGGCTACACAGTCACGGAATTATGGGTGTACACTGAGTACAGCAGGGGGCTGAGTTCACAGCCTTGTGGGGCACTGGTGCTCAGAATGATTGTAGAGGCCAGCTTGTCCCTTAACAGTGTGCTGAATCAGAACCTTTCCTTCATTTTCAAGGCAGGAGTCAAACAGGGCTGCACATAGCACCCACACTAATTTGCCATCTTTATTCTTGCTATCATTCAGACATTGGTCAAGACTTGCCACAAGGAATTCTAATCATGTATAAAATGGACAGGAGGCTTTTCAAGGTCAGCTGGTTCAAGGACAAGAAAAAGCTCTTAACCACCACTATGATGTGTTTCAGTATGTACATGACAACACCATTGCAGCACACTCAGAAGACCTCCAATATATCATGAATGTCTTTACAAAGGCATATAAGGCCCTGGGTCTTGTTTTGAATATTAAAACAACACAGGTCTTATATGAGGCACTGCCCAACCAGCCATTTACCCAGTCCACTGCAAATGTTGATGATATCACCCATGAAAATGTAGACCACTTCCCCTATCTTGGCAGCATTCTCTCCTCAAAAGTAGACATTGACTCATGAGATCAACCACTGCATGAGTACTGCTAGTGGAGCCTGTGCAAGAGTAAGGGAAAGAGTCCAAACAAAGCTTTTTGTCTGTATAGCCATCATCATTCCTACGTTCAGCTGAATCATGCTTACCTACAAACTCTGGAATAATACCATCGAAGAATCTTATGAAAGATTTTGAAAAACAGCTGGAAGGACAGAGACAGTAACACCAATGTACTGGAGAAGGCCAACATGAACAGCATCTCCTCCATGATTAAGCAACACCAACTCTGATGGATAGGTCACGTCATCCAGATGCCTAAGTCATGTCTCCACAAACAGATCCTTTATTCCCAGTTGAAGGAAGGTGAGCAAGCAGCTGCTGAGCTTCAAAGATAACATCAAAATCAGCCTGAAGAAATTCAACATTACATCTAAGAACTGCAGTCAATAGATACACTTGGAGGAAATCTGTTGAAACCGACCTCCACTGTGCCTCCGAGAACAAGCGACAGCTGCCAAAGGAAAGACTGAACAACCAAAAGATCCAATCATTAATCACAACAACTTACTCTTGCCTACACTGCACGAGAATATGTGGATCATGATTGGCCTCTCTAGCCACATGGAACCCACTAATCAAACATCACACTCGACTCGTGTGATCCCATTACCACTACCAAATTGGGAACTCTGATATAGGGTTTAATTTCACCAAATGTAAGGTGTTCTACTTTGGGAGATCAAATGTACATTGTTACTATACCCAGGGATTCAGATTCAGTTTTATTTATCACATGTACATCAAAACCTATAGCAAAATGCATCATTTGTGTTAACAACCAACACAACTTAAAAATGCGCTGGGGGCAACCCGCAAATGTCACGATACATCCTGGCGTCAACATGGCATGTCCACGTGGCTCAGAAAAAACACAGAAATCAACAAGCAACAAAACAACAGCAAGATAAGCCCCTTCCTTTCCTCCCACCCACTCACACACACAGACCTTCAACTCCAGGACAGGCCTCCAACCCCGCCTAGACTCTGGTCTCCAACTCCCCACATCCTTGCCCATAAACCCTAAGCTAACCTCTAATTTCCCCACATCCCTGCCCCTAAACCCGAAACTAGCCAC
This sequence comes from Mobula birostris, assembly GCF_030028105.1. Lineage (NCBI taxonomy): Eukaryota > Metazoa > Chordata > Chondrichthyes > Myliobatiformes > Myliobatidae > Mobula > Mobula birostris. Next base: position 175,273,819 of record NC_092370.1, on the reverse strand, counting down.
CCTCTCTGTCCCTAAAACTATCCCTAAAAACTTAAAAAAAAACCAAGTCTGAGCCACAATCTCAATAGAAGCTGCAGTTCAGCGCCATCTTGACCGGAAGCTCACAGTTCTGGGCTGGGTACCTGCTAGTTAGTATCCAATCCGGAATTGTAGGATCTCATCATCCAAATTAATAACTCCCTGTATATGGCTGCATGGTGGGATCATAAAGACCTCCTCTATTAGTCAAGGAACTGAGTTTAAGAGTCGGGAAATGATGTTGCATGTATATAAAACCTTAGTGAGGCCTCATCTGATGTGCTGCATCGGTCGTCTGGTTGCCCCATTATAGGAAGGATCAATAGGGTTTGGAGAGGATTGCCAAGATGCTGCCTGGATTAAAAGATGTTCTCTGTTAGAAAATGGAGGACAAATTTGGGATGTTTTCTCTGGAGCAGCAGAGACTGAGGGGAGATCTGATAGAGGTTTATAAAATTATGAGAGATACAGGTAGAATAGACATAAATAGGCATCCGTTAGTCTCATGAGACCATAGATCTTCACCTTGGAAGGTTTCCAGGGCGCAGGTTGTATGGAAGACCGGCAGTTGCCCATGCTGCAAGTCTCCCCTCTCCACGCCACCGATGTTGTCCAAGGGAAGGGCACTTGGGCCGGTACAGATTGGCACTGGTGTCGTCGCAGAGCAATGTGTGGTTAAGTGCCTTGCTCAAGGACACAACATGCTGAGGCTCGAACTAGCGACCTTCAGATCATTAGGAAAGGAAAGGTACATCGCATCCGGAGTTTCTTTGGTTAGCGGACCGATTTCCCTCCACGCCTCTGTGACGTAGTGGGGACCCGCATACGAGGCAAGTTACAGCAGTGGTTTGCCATTGCCTTCTGCCGGGTGAGTTTCCAAAGAGATCACCAGCTCGTAACCCAGCACGGATGGAAAGCATGCAGGGGAGCCCAGCTGGATTCGAACTCGGGACCTTTCATCCCGAAGTCTGGCACTGATGCCACTACGCCACCGGCCGGGTCCAGATCACTAGACCAACGCCTTTACCACTTGGCCACGGATTCAGACAACTGGTACTTCTATCCCAGGATCAACATATCTAATAGTAAAGGGTATGTATTTAAGGTGAGAACAGGAAAGTTGAAAGGAGATGTGTAGGGCAATTATTTTTTCTCATCACAGAGTGGTGAGTAGCTGGAATGCACTGCAGGTGGTGCAGGAGGTATACATGATAATAGGCAATATATCATATATACAATGAAAAAAATATTTGCAACAGTATCATAGGCACATGGTATCACTTAAGCAGCATTCACAAGAAAAAGACAATAATACAGTTCTACAAGAAAATAATAAACATTAAAACAAAAATGAGTGAAATCCACTTTAGTGCAAAATGATTAGAGTGGCCATAGCCTTTCTCAATAGCCGTTCTTGAACTTGGTGGTGTTTGACTTCAAAGTTCTTTACCTCCTTCCCAATGGTAGCTGTGAAAAGATGGCATGGCCCAGATGGGGATCATTAATGATGGATGTAGCCTTCTTGACACAGCACTTCCTGTAGTTACTATCGATGATGGGGAGGGACACCATCATGATGGATCGGATAGAGTCCATTACTCTCTGCAGCTTCTATCCTTCCTGTGCATTTGAATTGCCATACCAATCCATAATGCAACCATGATATTTTCAACAGTTCATCTTTACATTTTTGTTAGTATTTGGTGACAAGTATGGCCTCCTTAACCTCCCAAGAAAGTAAAGGCGTTGGCACATTTTTCTTAGGTGCTGGACCCAGGACAGGTTATCTTACATGTGGATACCCAGGAATTTCAAGTTGCTGACTCTCTCCACTGCCATTTCCCCAATATAGCCAGGTGCATATTTATGCCAGCCCTTTCCTGAAGTGAACAATCAGCTCTTTAATCTTGCTGACATTGAGTGAGAGGCTGTTGTTACAGCACCTCTCAACAGGGTGCTCTATTTTGCTCCAGAAAGCTGCCTCATTACCACCTATGATTCCTTCATTACCTTCTTCAATTTTCACATTGGCAAATTTAAAGAAGGCATTGGAGATGTAGTTAGCCACACAGTCTAGTGCATATATAGAGTAGATCATGGGACTAAGCAGGGCAACATGTTAGTGTAACAGGTGCCACCAGCAGTAAGATCAGGTTCAATTCCCTCTGCTGTCATTAAGTATGTACATCCTCCCCGTGACTATGTGAGTTTCCTCTGGGTGCTCTGGTTTCCTCCCACATTCCAAAATTATGTACGGTTAGGGTTAGTGAGTTGTGGCATGCTATGTTGGCGCTGGAAGCATGGCAACACCTGGGGGCTGCCCAGCACATTTATCACTGATTTGATTTGATACATTTCACTGTATGTTTCAATGTACATGTGACAGATACTGGGCTATAGTCGATAACAGAAGCCTGACATATGAATTCCTGATGTCCAGATGGTTCAGAGCATTAGAGAAATCACATCTGCTGTTGACCTGTTTTGGCAGGAGACAAACTGGATCACGTCTAGATCATCTTCAAGGCAAGAGTTGTTTTGGGCATTAACCTATCTCTCAAAGCATTTCATTATAGTTAAAAGTAGGTGCCACCAGACAGAGGCAGGTCACCACAGCCTTCTTGAGTACCAACGATACCTTTCTGAAGCAGGTGGTAACCTCAGAGCACAGGAGTAAGAGATTGAATAATTCAGCCAGTTAGTCTGCACATATTTTGAGTAGTCAGCTAGGTATGCTGTCTGGATCAGATGCCTTTCGTAGATTTATCCTTTTGAAGGATGCCTAGGCATTGGTCACAGAGAATGAAATACTAACAAGGTCATCGAGGTATGTCGGGGCTCTTTAGATGCGTCATTGTTTGCCCTATCAAAGTGTCTATAAAAGGCATTAAGCTCACACAGGAGTTGCTATTTATACTACTGGATCTATCCTTGTAGGAAGTTATATTGGAGGGAATTATGGTGTTGAATGCTGAACTATAGTCCAAAAATAGCATTCTCACACAAGTATCCTTCTTCTCCAGATGTGGAAGGACGGTGTGTAGAACTGTGGTTATTGCATCATCTGTCAGTCGGTTGTGTCAGTAGGCAAATTGTAGGGGGTCCAGTGTAGGTGGCAGCATGCTGCAGGTGTAGTCCATGACCAGCCTCTCAAAGCGGCCAGTGAGTGAGTGGGCCAGTGAAGCAGTGGAGTTTTGAGGCTTTGACTCGAGAGGCTTCGACGAGAAGAGGCGGAGGACGAGCTTGCTCGCAGTTAGTCTTTACAATGCCTCCTGAGACGGTGATGTGCCTCTCATGTGAGATGTAGCAGTCTTGGGGGAACTCCCCTCTCTCGCAGAGTCACACCTGCCAGAAGAGCATACGGCTGGGCGATCTGGAAGACCATGTAAGGAATCTGGAGCAGCAGCTGGATGACCTTCGACTAATAAGGGAGAATGAGGCAGTCATACATGAGAGCTACAGGGAGGTAGTCACACCTAGGCTGTCGGAAGCAGGTCGTTGGGTAACAGTCAGAGGGGGGAAGTGAAGGTGAGCAGACAGGTAGTGCAGAGCACCCCTGTAGCCATTCCACTAAATAATAAGTTTACCGTCCTGGATACTGTTGGCGGGGATGACCGACCAGGTGTGTGCCACGGTGGCAGGGCCTCCTGCACTGAGTCTGACCTGGTGGTGCAGAAGGGTAGGACGGAGAAGAGAAGAGCAGTCGTCATTGGAGACTCTATAGTCAGGGGAGCAGACAGGAGATTTTGTGGACGTGAGGAGGACACCCGCATGGTTTGTTGCCTCCCGGGTGCCAGGGTCTGGGATGTCTCTGACCGGGTGCACGATATCCTGGTACGAGAGGGAAAGCAACCAGAAGTCGTGATACATGTTGGTACCATCAACATAGGCAGGAAGAGGGATGAGGTCCTGAAGTGTGAGTTTCGGGAACTAGGCAGAAGGCTGAAGAACAGGACCTCAAGGGTGGCGTTCTCAGGATTGCTGCCAGTGCTACGTGACAGCGATGGTAAGAATTGTGGAGATGGCAGTTGAATGCATGGCTGAGGAGTTAGTGCAGGGAGCAGGGTTTTAGATTTTTGGATCATTGGGATCTCTTCTGGGGAAGGTGGGACCTGTACAGATTGGATGGGTTGCACCTGAACTCGAGGGGGAGCAATATCCTTGCAGGTAGGTTTTGCTAGCATGGTTCGGGAGGGTTTAAGCTAACTTACAAGGGGTTGGGACCCGGAGCAATAGAGCAGTGAAAGAAGTGCATGGAGTAAAGCCAGATCTAACATATAGAGAGGCTTTGAGGAAAGAGAAGCAGAATAAATGGTGTAAAGGTAGTAAGGTAGAAGGGCTAAAGTGTGTGTACCTCAATGCAAGAAGCATCAGGAACAAAGGTGATGAACTGAGAGCTTGGATACATACATGGAATTATGATGTAGTGGCCATTACAGAGACTTGGTTGGCACCAGGGCAGGAATGGATTCTCAATATTCCTGGATTTCAGTGCTTTAAAAGGGATAGAGAGGGGGGAAAAGGGGAGGAGGGGTGGCATTACTGGTCAGGGATACTATTACAGCTACAGAAAGGGTGGGTAATGTAGCAGGATCCTCTTCTGAGTCAGTATGGGTGGAAGTCAGGAACAGGACGGAAGCAGTTACTCTTTTGGGGGTATTCTATAGACCCCCTGGTAGCAGCAGAGATACAGAGGAGCAGATTGGGAGGCAGATTTTGGAAAGGTGCAAAAATAACAGGGTTGTTATCATGGGTGACTTTAACTTCCCTAATATTGATTGGCACCTAATTAGTTCCAAGGGCTTAGAGGGGGCAGAGTTTGTTAAGTGTGTCCAGAACAGATTCTTGTCACAGTATGTTAACAGGCCGACTAGGGGGAATGCCATACTAGATCTAGTACTAGGTAATGAACCAGGCCAGGTCACAGATCTCTCAGTGGGTGAGCACCTGGGGGGACAGTGACCACCGCTCCCTGGCCTTTAGCATTATCATGGAAAAGGATAGAATCAGAGAGGACAGGAAAATTTTTAATTGGGAAGAGCAAATTATGAGGCTATAAAGGCTAGACTTGCGGGTGTGAATTGGGATGATGTTTTTGCAGGGAAATGTATTATGGACATGTGGTCAATGTTTAGAGATCTCTTGCAGGATGTTAGGGATAAATTTGTCCTGTTGAGGAAGATAAAGAATGGTAGGGTGAAGGAACCATGGGTGACAAGTGAGGTGGAAAATCTAGTCAGGTTCAAAATCTACATGAGGTTTAGGAAGCAAGGATTAGATGGGTCTATTGAGGAATATAGGGAAGTAAGGAAGGAGCTTAAGAAGGGGCTGAGGAGAGCAAGAAGGAGGCACGAGAAGGCCTTGGCGAGTAGGGTAAAGGAAAACTCCAAGGCATTCTTCAATTATGTGAAGAAAAAAAGGATGACAGGAGTGAAGGTAGGACTGATTAGAGATAAAGGTGGGAAGATGTGCCTGGAGGCTGTGGAAGTGAGCGAGGTCTTCAATGAATACTTCTCTTTGGTATTCACCAATGAGAGGGAACTTGATGATGGTGAGGACAATATGAGTGAGGTTGATGTTCTGGCGCATTAAGGGAGAGGAGGTGTTGGAGTTGTTAAAATACATTAGGACGGATAAGTCCCCGGGGCCTGACAGAATATTCCCCAGGCTGCTCCATGAGGTGAGGGAAGAGATTGCTGAGCCTCTGGCTAGGATCTTTATGTCCTCGTTGTCTACGGGAATGGTACTGGAGGATTGGAGGGAGGCGAATGTTGTCCCCTTGCTCAAAAAAGGCAGTAGGGATAGTCCGGGTAATTATAGACCAGTGAGCCTTACGTCTGTGGTGGGAAAACTGTTGGAAAAGATTCTTAGAGATAGGATCTATGGGCATTTGGAGAATCATGGCTTGATCAGGGACAGTCAGCATGGCTTTGTGAAGGGCAGATCGTGTTGAACAAGCCTGATAGAGTTCTTTGCGGAGGTGACCAGGCATATAGATGAGGGTAGTGCAGTGGATGTGATCTATATGGATTTTAGTAAGGCATTTGACAAGGTTCCACATGATAGGCTTATTCAGAAAGTCAGAAGGCATGGGATCCAGGGAAGTTTGGACAGGTGCATTCAAAATTGGCTTGCCTGGAGAAGGCAGAGGGTCGTGGTGGAGGGAGTACATTCAGTTTGGAGGATTGTGACTAGTGGTGTCCCACAAGGATCTGTTCTGGGACCTCTACTTTTCGTGATTTTTATTAACGACCTGGATGTGGGGGTAGAAGGGTGGGTTGGCAAGATTGCAGATGACACAAAGGTTGGTGGTGTTGTAGATAGTGCAGAGGATTGTCGAAGATTGCAGAGGGACATTGATAGGATGCAGAAGTGGGCTGAGAAGTGGCAGATGGAGTTCAACCTGGAGAAGTGTGAGGTGGTACACTTTGGAAGGACAAACTCCAAGGCAGAGTACAAAGTAAATGGCAGGATATTTGGAAGTGTGGAGGAGCAGAGGGATATCGGGGTACATGTCCACAGATCCCTGAAAGTTGTCTCACAGGAAGATAGGGTAGTTAAGAAAGCTTATGGGGTGTTAGCTTTCATAAATTGAGGGATAGAGTTTAAGAGTCGCGATGTAATGATGCAGCTCTATAAAACTCTGGTTAGGCCACACTTGGAGTATTGTGTCCAGTTCTGGTCGCCTCACTATAGGAAGGATGTGGAAGCATTGGAAAGGGTACAGAGGAGATTTACCAGGATGCTGCCTGGTTTAGAAAGTATGCATTATGATCAGAGATTAAGGGAGCTAGGGCTTTGCTCTTTGGAGAGGAGGAGGATGAGAGGAGACATGATAGAGGTGTACAATATAGTAAGAGGAATAGATAGAGTGGATAGCCAGTGCCTCTTCCTCAGGGCACCACTGTTCAATACAAGGGGACTTGGCTTTAAGGTAAGGGGTGGGAAGTTCAAGGGGGATATTAGAGGAAATTTTTTTACTCAGAGAGTGGTTGGTGCGTGGAATGCACTGCCTGAGTCAGTGGTGGAGGCAGAGACACTAGTGAAGTTTGAGAGACTACTAGACAGGTATATGGAGGAATTTAAGGTGGGGGGTTATATGGGAGGCAGGGTTTGAGGGTCGGCACAACATTGTGGGCCGAAGGGCCTGCAATGTGTTGTACTATTCTATGTTCTATTAAAGCATTTGCTTATTACTGAGGTGAGTGCGATAGGATGCCAGTCATTCAGACATGTTACCTTATTCTTTTTATGTACCAAAACAATGATGGATGTTTTGAAGCAGAAGGGTACTCTACGCTGGGAGAGGGACAGATTAAAAATGTCTGTAAACACACCTGCCAGTTGTGCTGCGCACATCCTGAGCACCCACCCTGGGATGCCATCTCATCCCACAGCCTTGCGACTGTCCACTCATTGGAAACACCTGCATACTTCAGCCTCAGAGATGACTAAGGTACAGGTCGCTTCAGCGGCTCTCCTCGGGGGCTCAGTGTTGGTGACATCGATCCGAGCTTAAAAAAGACTTAGCTCATCTGGGCGAGGACCAGTGATATTGGCAGCACCACTGTGCTTAGCTTTGAAGTCTGTGATGGTGTGCAGACCATGTCATCAGCTGTGTGTGTTGTTGGTGGAGAGTTGTGTCTGGATCTTGTCCCTGTATTATTGTTTCGCTTCCTTGATGACCTTGTGTAAATTGTAGCTGCATTTCTTGAGTTCCTGTTGGTTACCAGCAATCTAAGCTCTGTCTTGCTCGGTTAGTGCAGCATGCATGGAACTGTTGATCCAGGGTTTCTGGTTGGGATAGACTCTGACTATTTTGGCGTCTGTACATACCATCTGTGGGGTGAAAAATGCACAACAGCACCTTTTTCACCTCAGATGGTTGAGCAAGCTTGGCACGAGTCCCCAGATCCCAAGTACTTTCTACAGGAGCACAATTAAGAGCATCCTGCCTGGCTGCATTACTGCCTGGTAAGGGAACTGTAATTCCTTCAATCGCAGGACTCTGCAGAGTGTGGTGCGGACAGCCCAGCGCATTTGTAGATGTGAACTTTCCACTATACAGGACATTTACAGAGACAGGTGTGTAAAAAGGGTCTGAAAAATCTTTGGGGACATGAGTCACCCCAACTACAAACTGTTCCAGCTTCTACCATCTGGAAGCGGTACCGTAGCATAAAAACCAGGACCAACAGGCTCCGGGACAGCTTCTTCCACCAGACCAGAGGTCCCCAACCTTTTCTGCACCGTGGACCAGTTTAATATTGACAATTTTCTTGCAGACTGGCCGATGGGGGGGTGGGCGGGGGGTGTGTTAATCACAACCAGAATATAGGTGATAAGTCAATTCCAAGTCACTTATAAGTGGCTAATACACTCAATTTTGTTTCTAAAAGGGTTTAATTTAACGAATTTAATATTAAACACACAGCGCATATTTTCCTCACATGAATATAGTGATAAGTCAGTTATTAGTCATTTATAATGACTTATAAAGGCGTGCGATGTCGGGCACTAAAGCGCGGAAGATTTAAAAGGACAGAAATCCTGATTCGGGTGTAATTCGGAGAAGGAAGTCTGAGAATCGGAGTGGGAGTGCAGAGGAAGCCATTTTTGAATGTTTCGTTTTTTTTTCATCGGCGTTCAGAGAGGCGGGACTGCACAGGTGTGTGACGTCGGGCAGTAAAGCGCGGAAGATTTAAAAGGAACCGAGACTTATACAGCGGGCAGTGGAGTTTGTGCACGGCGGAGTGAGCCAGGAGCAGAGTGAAGGCTTAAGGGCTTCGGCTCAACGGGCTTAGGCAGAAATGGGCGAGGCGAAGAGGGTTTGGTTTCATTTTTTGTTGTTATTTGAGGAGAGGGGAAGTATGAATGTGAGGGCAGCTTGTTGTTCTCGGTGCCAGATGTGGGAGGTCGTGGAGTCTCCCAGCCTCCCGGACGTCCACATCTGCGCCAGGTGCGTCAAGATGCAGCTCCTAAGAGACCGCGTTAGGGAACTGGAGCTGCAGCTCGATGACCTTCGTCTTGTCAGGGAGAGTGAGGAGTTGATAGAGAGGAGTTACAGGCAGGTGGTCACACCGAGGCCACGGAAGGCAGTTAAGTGGGTCACGGCTAGGAGGGGGAAGAGGAAGAGTCAGGTAACAGAGAGTACCCCAGTGGCTGTGCCCCTTGACAATAGGTACTCCTGTTTGAGTACTGTTGGGGAGGGGGGCGTGCAGCTTACCTGGGGGAAGCAACAGTGGCCATGCCTCCGGCGCAGAGTCCGGCCCTGTAGCTCAGAAGGGTAGGGAAAGGAAGAGGAGGGCAATAGTCATAGGGGGCTTGATAGTAAGGGGGTCAGATAGGCGATTCTGTGGACGCAGTCTGGAGACCCAGATGGTAGTTTGCCTCTCTGGTGCCAGGGTCTGGGATATCTCTGATCGTGTCCAAGATATCCTGAAGTGGGAGGGAGAGAAGCCAGAGGTCGTGGTACATATAGGTACCAATGACATAGGTAGGAAAAGGGGGAGGTCCTGAAAGGAGAATATAGGGAGTTAGGAAGGGAGTTGAGAAAAAGGACCGCAAAGGTAGTAATCTCAGGATTACTGCCTGTGCTATGCGGCAATGTGAGTAGGAATGCAATGAGGTGGAGGAGAAATGCGTGGCTGAGGGATTGGAGCAGGGGGCAGGGATTCAAGTTTTTGGGTCATTGGGACCTCTTTTGGCGCAGGTATGACCTGTACAAAAAGGACGAATCCGAGGGGGACCAATATCCTGGCGGGGAGATTTGCGAGGGCGACTGAGGTGACTTTAAACTAGAATGGTTGCGGGGTGGGAATCAAATTAAAGAGACTAGGAGAGAGGAGGTTAGTTCACAAATAGAGAAAGCTAGTAGACAGTGTGTGAGGGAGGATAGGCAGGGGACAGAGATCAGGCGCACTCAGACCAAAGATGTAGGGGACAAGGAAGAAAAAGATAACAAAGTTGTTTGCTCCATTAAGAATAAAAAAGGAGTAAGAGGTGGAGAGTTTCTTAAATGCATCTATTTTAATGCTAGGAGCATTGTAAGAAAGATGGATGAGCTTAGAGCATGGATTGATATCTGGAAATATGATGTTGTAGCTATTAGTGAAACGTGGTTGCAGGAGGGGTGTGATTGGCAACTGAATATTCCAGGATTTCGTTGCTTCCGGTGTGATAGAATAGGAGGGGCAAGAGGAGGAGGTGTTGCATTGCTTGTCGGAGATTATATAACAGCAGTGCTCTGGCAGAATAGATTAGTGTCTCGTCTAGGGAGGCTATTTGGGTGGAATTGAGGAATAGGAAAGGTGTTGTGACGCTTATAGGGGTGTATTGGTGTATTATAGACCACCTAATAGGGACCGAGAAATGGAGGAGCAAATTTGTAAGGAGATACCAGATATTCGTAGTAAGCACAAGGTTGTGATTGTGGGAGATTTTAATTTTCCACACATAGACTGGGACGCCCATTCTTTAAAAGGGCTGGATAGTTTGGAGTTTGTCAAATGTGTGCAAGATAGGTTTTTGCAGCAATACATAGAGGTACCAACTAGGGAAGGGGCAGTGTTGGATCTCCTTTTAGGGAATGAGATAGGACAGGTGACGGAGGTATGTGTTGGGGAGCACTTTGGGTCCAGTGATCACAATATGAGTTTCACCATTAGTTTCAATATAATTTTGGAGAAGGATAGGACTGGACCCAGGGTTGAGATTTTTGATTGGAGAAAGGCTAACTTTGAGGAGATGCGAAAGGATTTAGAAGGAGTGGATTGGGACAGTTTGTTTTATGGGAAGGATGTAATAGAGAAATGGAAGTCATTTAAAGGAGAAATTTTGAGGCTACAGGATCTTTATGTTCCTGTTAGGTTGAAAGGAAAGGTTAAAAGTTTGCGAGAGCCATGGTTTTCAAGGGATATAGGAAACTTGGTTTGGAAAAAGAGAGGGATTTACAATAAATATAGGCAGCTTGGAGTTAATGAGGTGCTCGAGGAATATAAAGAATGTAAAAAGAATCTTAAGAAAGAAATTAGAAAAGCTAAAAGATACGAGGCAGCTTTAGCAAGTAAGGTGAAAATAAATCCAAAGTGTTTCTACAGTTATATAAATAGCAAAAGGATAGTGAGGGATAAAATTGGTCCCTTAGAGAATCAGAGTGGACGGCTATGTGCGGAGCCAAAAGAGATGGGGGAGATTTTGAACAATTTCTTTTCTTTGGTATTCACTAAGGGGAAGGATACTGAATTGTGTAAGGTAAAGGGAACAAGAAAGGTAGTATGACGATTAAAGAAGAGGAATATAAAAGAGGATAAGTCTCCGGGTCCGGACAAGATATTCCCTCGGACCTTGAGGGAAGTTAGTGTGGAAATAGCAGGGGCTCTGACAGAAATATTTCAAACATCATTAGAAATGGGGATGGTGCCGGAGGATTGGCGTATTGCTCATGTGGTTCCATTGTTTAAAAAAGGTTCTAAGAGTAAACCTAGCAATTATCGGCCTGCGAGTTTGACGTCAGTGGTCTGTAAATTGATGGAAAGTATTCTTGGAGATGGTATATATAATTATCTGGATAGACAGGGTCTGATTAGGAACAGTCAACATGGATTTGTGCGTGGAAGGTCATGTTTGACAAATCTTATTGAATTTTTTGATGAGGTTACTAGGAAAGTTGACGAGGGTAAAGCGGTGGATGTTGTCTATATGGACTTCAGTAAGGCCTTTGACAAGGTTCCACACAGAAGATTAGTTAGGAAGGTTCAATCGTTAGGCGTTAATATCGAAGTAGTAAAATGGATTCAGCAGTGGCTGGATGGGAGACGCCAGACAGTAGTGGTAGATAACTGTGTCAGATTGGAGGACAGTGTGTAGCGGTGTGCCTCAAGGATCTGCACTGAGTCCAATGTTGTTTGTCATATATATTAATGATCTGGATGATGGGGTGGTAAATTGGATTAGTAAGTATGCGGATGATACTAAGATAGGTGGCGTTGTGGATAATGAAGTAGGTTTTCAAAGCTTGCAGAGAGATTTAGGCCAGTTAGAAGAGTGGGATGAAAGATGGCAGATGGAGTTTAATGCTGAAAAATGTGAGGTGCTACATTTTGGTAGGAGTAATCAAAATAGGACATACATGGTAAATGGTAGGGCATTGAAGAATTCAGTAGAACAGAGGGATCTAGGAATAATGGTGGATAGTTCCCTGAAGGTGGAATCTCATGTGGATAGGGTGGTGAAGAAAGCTTTTGGTATGCTGGCCTTTATGAATCAGAGCATTGAGAATAGGAGTTGGGGTGTAATGTTGAAAGTGTATAAGGCACTGGTAAAGCCAAATTTGGAGTATTGTGTACAGTTCTGGTCACCAAATTATAGGAATGATGTAAATAAAATTGAGAGAGTACAGAGGAGGTTTACTAAAATGTTGCCTGGGTTTCATCACCTAAGTTACAGAGAAAGATTGAACAAGTTAGGTCTTTATTCTTTGGAGCATAGAAGGTTGAGAGGGGACTTGATAGGGGTATTTAAAATTATGAGGGGGATTGATAGTGTTGACGTGGATAGGCTTTTTCCATTGAGAGTGAGGGATATTCAAACAAGAGGACTTGAGTTGAGAGTTAAAGGGCAAAAGTTTAGGGGTAACATGAGGGGGAACTTCTTTACTCAGAGAGTGGTGGTTGTGTGGAATGAGCTTCCAGCAAAAGTGGTTGGTGCAGGTTCGATGTTGTCGTTTAAAGTTAAATTGGATAGATATATGGACAGGAAGGGAATGGAGGGTTATGGACCGAGTGCAGGTCGGTGGGACTAGGTGAGAGTAGGAGATCGGCACGGACTAGAAGGGCCGAGATGGCCTGTTTCCGTGCTGTAATTGTTATATGGTTATATGGTTATAAGGCAATAGCATCATAACATTTTGAGTAACGTTTGGATATTAAACACACAGCGCAGATTTTCCTTGTATTAAAATTTAAAATCATTGCAACACACCAATATCACTAAATTAATGGGAGCCCTGGGCTTGTTTCCCTGCAACAAGACGGTCCCATCGAGTGGTAATGGGAGACAGTGATACTCGAAGGGGGTTCAGAGATATGATTTTGGAAATGGAAGCAACGTTTTCAGTGCTTTCGTGGCTATCTCAGGATATTCAGCCTTGACTTTGATCCAGAATGCCGGCGGAGATGTTATGTCAAACAGACTTTTTAGCCCACCGTCAGTTGCAAGCTCGAGGGGTTGATCTCCTTCCCGCGCTGACACGGATGATTCACTGGGGACATCCAGAAATGGGCCACGGACCCATTCCTTTGCATGCCTTGGGTCACTTGAGGTTGGGAAGTAACTTTGGAATTCTGTTGACAGCGAAGATAGATGATCGCGCACCAGCTGTGAGAAGGACAGTGCAGCCTCAGTCTCTCCCAAAATCCCAGCTAATGTTGGGAACATGTCAGATATGCCCCTGTCCACTCACCATCCCCACAGTTTCAGTTTGGCTTTGAAAGCAGACACTTTATCTGCCAACTTGAAGACAGTTCTCATTCTGCCCTGAAGTGACAAATTGAGTTCATTGAGCAGGCTGAAGATGTCACACAGATAAGTGAGTTTTGCCATCCACTCCTCGTCACTGAAGTGTGCTGCCAGTGGTGACTTTTTTCCTGAAGGAAATCTCTGTAGCTGCTCCCTTAACTCAAAAACCCTGGCCAGGGCTCCCCCCCCTTGATAGCCACCTGACGTCAGTGTGCAAGAGAAGGCGTTTGTGCTCTGCATCCATTTCCTTGCAAAGCTGCTCAAACAGACGTGAGTTAAGGGCTTTTACTTTGATGTGATTGATAACTTCAACGTCACTCAATACGCTGTTAAGATCAGGTGACATTTTCCGGCTAGCCAGCATTTCCCTGTGTATGACACAGTGTGTAGACTGGCATTCAGGAGCAGCCTCTTTGACTCAGGTAGTGAAACCAGACAGTCCGGTCATAGCTGCAGCCCTGTCTGTGCATATTCCAACACAGAATGACCAGTCCAGTTTGCCTGACATGTAGTCATTCAAAGACTTGAATAGCTCTGCCCCAGTTGTGTTAGTTGGCAGCAGCAGTGCACACAACATATCCTCGTGCACATCGTCTTGAAATATATATCGCACATAAACCAGCAGTACTGCCTTGTTGTCGACATCGGTAGATTCGGCGACCTGCATAGCATACCATGGTGACTCGTTAAGCCGTTCCAACAGCTGTGCTTCGATGTCCTCCGCTATGTCATCGATTCTCCTTGAAACTGTGGTAGTTGAAAGAGAAGCCTGTGCCATCTTGTTAGCTGTAGCTTCTCCCAACAGTTCACAGCACATGTCCTTGGCAGCAGGCAGAATCAATTCTTCACCAACAGTGAAAGGCTTCTTAGCCTTAGCAATACGGCTAGCCACTAAGTACGATGCTCTCAGAGCAGCAGCATTTGTGGAGGTGGTGGCTCTCAGCACTTGCTTCTGTCCCGCTTGTTCGCGTTTTTTCCGCTCAAAAAACTCAACGCTTTTGTCTTTAAGTGCAGGGTGCTCGGACTGAAGGTGCTGAAGCAGTTTTGAGGGCTTCATTGCCTCATTAGACAGCTTGTCTCCACATATCACACACAGGGGGCTTGGAGCATGTGAGTCACCGGTCACAATAAAGCCATATTTTATGTACGACTCTTTGTACTTTCTGTTGAAGGAAGCTTTCTTTTTTTTTTGCAGTCTTGGCCTCAGCTGTCTCTGCGTTATCATCATCATTAGGCCTTTTGTGTCCCCTACCACCTCTTCCAAAGAAACTCTCAAGCGATGTTTATCTTTTACTCATCGAGTAGTTGTAGGTTAATGACCGACTGATGACCTCACATTTGTAATGACCTCGCGTGCGTTCAAGTTCAACAGCGGGTGTGACAGGGAATGAGGAAAGGTGTAGCTGACTCATATCGTTTCATAGCGCCAAATCATATAGTTTCCTCGCGGCCCGGTAGCACATGCTTTGCGGCCTGGTACCAGTCTGTGGCCCGGTGGTTGGGGACCACTGCACTAGACCATCAGACTGCTTAATGCATGCTGACACAACTGTATTTCTATGTTATACTGACTGTCCTGTTGTACATACTATTTATTACAAATGACTATAAATTGCACATTTAGACGGAGATGTAACGTAAAGATTTTTACTCCTCATGTATGTGAAGGAAGTAAGAAATAAGGTCAATTCAATTCAATATATTATGCAAGCCCTGCCACAGATGCCAAGTGCCCATCTGTGATTCTAGTTTAATCTGAAATTCTCTTTTTGCACTTGAACTGGCCTTCCAGAGGTTGTACTTGGATTTCTTATGATTCTAGGTCACTAGTCCTATGTACAACAGATCTAACTTTCAAATTATGAATCTCCTGGTTCATCCAAGTACATGGATATTTTTGAGTGCACACTCATCCATGCATGTACTGACGCAGCACTATGTCAGGAGAATTGGGAATGAGCCATGTCTCTGTGAAACAGAATAGCAGTCCCTCATGTCACTCTGATAAAGCAATCTTGCTCTCTGCTCTTCAATCTTGTTTTCTAATGTCTGTACGTTAGTCAGGAGAATGTGAGGGAGAGAGAGCCTTAGAACCCTGCATTTCAGTCTTTCCTTAAGCCCTGCCCTATAGCCATGTTTTCTGAGACAATGGAGGTCCCCATGGCATTTCCAGCAGCTGTGTTTACCTACTGAGTGATCCGTTCTGAGCTCTGTCGAGGGTTCTTGGTACTGCTAATCCATTTAAATGGATGAAATATCTTGCTTACTGCAGAAGTCTTGACTACAGTTTTCATGTATAGTTTTCATGTATGTTTTTTCAATAGGCTCTTAGATAGGCACATGCATGTGCAGAGAATGGACGGATATGGACTTGTATAGGCAGAAGGGATAAGTTTAGTTAGGCATTTAATTACAAGTTTCATTAGTTTAGCACAACATTGTAGGCCAACAAACTTGTTCCTGGACTGTGATGTTCTTCAATTTATCCATCTATTTCGTTTCAAAGTTGAAACTTCAAAATTCAAAGTACTAGATTCAGAACTGGTGTTTTACGAAAGACACGAAGCCAGGCATCTCTGCAGCTGGAGAAGGCAACAGCTGTGGTTCATTGCCTAGCCGAGTAAATGTTGCAGACCACAGACATGAAGCCAGGCATCACTGCAGATGGCACTGCATTTCAGTGTAAAGCTGGTAAACATCACAGATCAGCAAGCAGAACCAGCCCTCACCTCGCCTCCGGTTCCAACACCCTGGTCTTCTCAATCTGTCCCGGCACTTAAATCATCCAAACATCAGGCTGTTCCTCACTCTCGGACCATGTTGGGGCCTGGACCCCGCCCCCAAGATTCAGCCTGTACCCAACCTTTCCAATTCAGCCAGTTGCTTATATTGATCAGGTATCAAGACTTTCTTCGCTCTCGGGGAAGCTACAACTCTGCCTTGACTCTAGTTCGACCCCAATTCTGCTTGCCACAACCAGGCCTTCCCTGCACCTTCACCACCATTCGTCTCCACTTGCCACGACCTGCCTTGCCTGTGCATGTTCCTCTGCCACCATTTACCTCTGCATCCCTTGACCACCCTTTAATCCCCACTCCATTGTTAGCTTTGTTAAAGTTGATTGTTGTTAATAAAGAATGATTAATAAGGTATATATTATAGTCCGTTGTTTTGTTTTTCTATCCATAAGTAGTCGCTGGGCATCTTAAACCACCTTTGGACTAATCTATGTGGAAGAAAGACTTAATTTGGGGCTTATTTTCTTAAATTCTGCCAACTATGATGAACTCTCAAAACCTCAATGTTCTTAAAGAATCTAAGGTCTATTTGTCTCTGTCCCATTGCCAGAAATATAAAAATCCAATGGCAAGTAACTTACAAAAGTAAAAAAAAATGAAATAATGTGATCCAAGAAGCAAAAGGAGAAAGGTAAAGAGATAAACAAATGACTTTTGTACATTTTGGTTTCGGGAAAAAGAGCAGGCGACCAAGTTAATTTTATTCCATTATATAACTGCTGTTTAAAATATCAATTTTCAATAGTTAAAACACTTCCAATAGTTTTCAACACTTTCAATAGTTAAAAATCTCTTAATACATGCTGCTGCACTGGACTCCCTATAAGTCCCATTATACATGCCAGGATAATCAAGGACACGACCCACCCAGCCAACACACTTTTTGTCCTTCTTCCCTCCCGGAGAAGGCTCAGGAGCTTGAAGACTGGTACAGGCAGATTTCGGAACAGCTTCTTTCCACCTGTGATAAGACCGTTGAACGGATTCTGACCCGGATCTGGGCCGTACCCTCCAAATATCTGGACCTGCATCTCAGTTTTTTTGCACTACCTTACTTTCCATTTTTATATTTTCTATTTATGATTTATAATTTAAATTTGTAATATTTACTATCGATTTGTAATCCAGGGAGTGGGAAGCACAGAATCAAATATCGTTATGATGATTGTACGTTCCAGTATCAATTGTTTGGTGACAATAAAATATAAAGTATAAAGTGTATTTGCACTTAGTTAAATTTGACTTAGCTATAGTTAGATTTTTGAGTTTTATAGAAGCTATCCCAACTGGATTCCAAAATGCTTTAGTATCATCATTTGTCTCTTCTTTCTGAGAAGTAATTTTCTAAATCTGGAATAGATTTATTCCCAGTTATATGTTCCAAGTTCAAAGTACATTTATTACCAAAGTATGCGTACATTATACAACCTTGAGATTCGTCTCCTTACAGGCAGCCACAAACAAAGAAACTCAAAAGAACCCATTAAGAAGAAAAGACCATTATACACCCAACGTGCAAAGAAAAATTACAAATTGTGCAAATAATAGAAGTAAGCAAATAGCATTTAGAACTGAAATTTTATTAAAGTGAATCCACAGACATGAAGCCAGGCATCACTGTAGCCGGAGCCGGCCACAGCCCCAGTTCAGCGTAGAGCCGAGTAAATGTCGTGAGTCCACTGACACGAGGCCAGGCATCACTCCAGCTGGAGCAGGCCATAGCTTCAGTTCAGCACAGAGATGAGCAGAACCAGGCAGAAATGGCCTATTCCTTGCCTCCGGTCCTGACACCCTGACTTTTTCCAATCGGACCTAGCACTTAAATCATCCAAATAGTGTCATTTCTCACTTTTGGACTGCTCTCGGGCCTGGACCCGCCTTCATGATTAGGCCTATACCTAACCTTTCCAATTCAGCCAGGTGCTTAAATCAATCAAACCTTGTGTCTTTCCTTGCTCTCAGAGTCACCTTGACTCTATCCTGCCTCGACTCTACCTCACACCCACTTGCCTCTCCATTCTTTGCAGTGATCATTATTAAGAAAATAATTAATGGTTTTCTTTATTTTGTTTTCTGCCAATAAGTAGCCACTGGAATTCACCAGCACCATCCTAAACCATAAATCTTAAACGTAACCACAAGTCTGTAAAATGGAAGTATCACGCCCTCTCATTCACACAATATGTTTTGATTACATTTTGTACTTGTGCACTGGTTTTGAATTTCAATCCTATATCCTTACACACTTCTGCAGCTCCTTTTCAATTCATGCCCCCTTAATTCCATTTGGGCATAATTAAATTAAACGTAAAATGTTAACATCAATGGAATTTCACAGCTATTCTTTATACTTGCTCGGTCAAGAGATCTTTAGTTCTCTTCTGAGAGTGAATTCCTATTCTTAACCAAAATTTCTCAATATCTTTTTCCAGTGTTCATAACTGATACTGAGCTTAGTGTTACCATCTGCTGTACTGTAATATTAAGCTCCACAACTTGGATCTAATGGGATACCTGATTGAAAGCAATTTGTGCATCTCAAAACAACTGGACAAAGAATAAGGTCGGATGGCATGGAGAACAAGTGTCAGAGATTTTGCTTGTGTTAGGGCATACAGGTTTCCCCTGTTATTCGAAGGTAGAGCGTTCCTATGAAACGGTTCGTAAGCTGGAATATCACAAAGTGAACTACCATTTATTAATATGGGAAAAATTTTTGAGCATTCCCAGACCCAAAAAATAACCTACAAAATCATGCCAAATAACACATAAAACCTAAAATAACAGTAACATATAGTAAAAGCAGGACTGATATGATAAATACACAGCCTATATAAAGTAGAAATACTTTTCTCCAGCACTGTCTAGCACAGTGAAAATCTCGCGAAAGCGCTCTCGGCAGAAAAACTCTCTCCAGTAACCTTTAAGCCATGAAGCTTCCAAATCATACCAAATAACATATAAAAATACACAGCCTATATAAAGTAGAAATAATGTATGTACAGTGTAGTTTCACTTACCGGAATTGGGAAGACTCCAATAAATTGCAGTTTCGTCACAGTTAAAACACTCGCTTATACGAATAAGCACCTGACGCAATCGCAATTGCCTCTGATCTGGGCCGACATTTACGTGCTAGGCAGCACCTAACTAATTAGCTTGTTTATTTTGGCTTTTTTCTTAAAGATGTGCTGGGTGCGTTCCGACTACTGCTGCACCACTGCATTCCTCCCGGATCGGTATCAGTCCGCGGCCCAGAGGTTGGGGACCACTGCTTAAACTATGAAGCTGCCTTCGCCTCAGAAACCGATCAAACCACCCATGACTACCTTTAAATTCCACTTTCGCAACACTTTCATCACCATCGTTCAGTGCTTTCTGTTTCAGCTTATTAAAAAGACTGACTGATTTCTTCTTAAGTATAAGAAAACTTAACGGAACACCACGCTTTGTACACCCATCAATCCACTCAAGCAATAGACTTTACTGGATGCCAACTAAGAGAGACCACTTTGCTATGAGCAGAACCAACAGTAACATCGGCAGCTTTCAGTATTCTCTCTCTCTGCATACAAATAGTGCGAATGGTGGACGCAGGCGAGTTCAATGCACGGACAGTGTCCTTACTTCGTTCACCACAATCGAAATGCTTAATTATGCCTAGTTTTACGCTAAGTGTAACACCCTTACGAGCTCTCTTAGGCTTTTCCGATACCTTAGAACTCATCTTGCTAATAGATGCACAAAATAAATCAAGATAAAGCACGTGTTTAAGCAATGCCGGCTAGAATGCAGTTCCGTGGGAGGAGTTTGGCTGTTCGGGCACGCACTGCTTTTTTTCGTAACAGTGAAAACACTTTCTGTTAGTGAAAACAGGTAACTAATGTAGGTCTTTTGTAATAGCGAGGTGTCATAAAGCGAACGTTTGGAAAACGGGGGCCACCTGTAAAACAGTGAATTTATTCACATTGTATCACAAAGCCTGTAGTATTTTATCAATCTGTTTTGGAAAATTAAATCATAACAAGTTATTTTAAGAAAGAGGGCAACAGTGTGGAGGACGTGCATCAGGGATTCATTGTGGTTCACTTCACACTTCCTACTGAACTTGTAGTTACTATTGGTTTGGCACTGACTTCCTGCCTCCATCCTCAAAACATTATATAGCTTCTAACTGAATATTATCTAAAGCTTGGTTAAAAAAATTATTTTATTTTCTTAGGGAAAATTCATATTGAGTTGAACCGACATTCACTGAATGCATAGATAGATGATAAGGGTTAAAGAATCATCACTCTATAGCAAAATAGTTCAGAAATTGACTGACTATTATTTCAACTAATCATTTCTTGCCTTTCTTCCATAAAGAAAGCCAACAGATTTCAGTTAAAATTTGCAACCTTTCTGATAAATTCGTCCTTTGGAAAAATGTTGCAAGAAAATTCCAACAGTTGGCATTGTTATAAGTTGGGTGTAATATATCTACTTCCTCTTAATAGAACCATCTTCTGTGCATTACTCATTAAAAATTCTCTGAAAAATTTTAAATACTTCAAAATTAGTTTGTTACCATTTTATCTACTATTTCCTAATAGATCAGTCAAAATTATTTTACAGACAGCAGCATATAAAGTGTGAATACACAGACACCAGTATCATCCATTAACTAGCTTTGACATTTTCAGCCGTGGTTTCTGAAAAGCCTACAAATTGTTTAATTTTCAGCTTTCCCCATTGATTAGGTATTGTGGTCATGTATTGAAGGAACCTTTAATCGGCAGGTCACGAAAGCCAGGGGCAGGAACCAATCAGCGTACCCTCCAGTGTAGCTCAGAGTTGACATTTATAAATCAAAGGCAAATAATTTATTGATGGAAGGCATCACTTCAGCTGCAGCAAAATTGAATGTGTTGAATTTACTTCATGTTATTCTATTAAAAAGGTTGCTGTGCAGCAACTTTTAATTTCACATATACTGCTCTGTGGAGGAAAAATGTAATTTATATTTATGTCCAATATAAAATAAAACTGTTAACTGTGCATACGAAAGCTGCAATTCATGCGCTTCTTAAGTATTGGATATGGTAGTACCCGAAAAACTTCTCAGCAAGAAGTATTTTTCCCAATTTTATTTTCATGATAAAATACAATTAGATTTAAAGCACAAAACAATATTATTTTGGACTCACTCTGCATGTATCTGCGATATTATTATTGCCTCTGTGTACTTTGTGACATCATTGCACTGAAATGACACACAGATTTATCATGTGTGTTAAGCATTATGTAAGATTAATAGCAGGAAGACCGCTGAACATTGTCTCCTTCCCTTCTAGACTGACTTAGTATTGACCTGGAATGATTTAAAAGAAAAAATATCGACTGTTTTAAACTAATTTCTTCAAAGATACCAAGCCATTAAAAATATGCAACAAGCTGAGATATTTCATCTCTCTAGTTTAGAACACAATTTCCAAAGACAGGGTAATTTTGCATCATGGCCTGTTTTATATTATGAGAGTTCACTTGCACAGAAATTTTCCCTGCTGGAGACTTACCCAAAATACTACAAATCCAGCTTGAATGGTCTTACGCTGGCAAAAATATATTGACTTTAAGAACAAGTCAATCAATAATCTCCTGAGGCGGACAGGTTTTCATGTAAAATGGACGAATATTCTGATGAACTCTGCAGTATAAGAATTATGATGTAACATCCATACTCTGTTCCACTATTTTTTGGTTGCTCCTCTTGAGATAATGGCACATCGGAGTTAAGAACAACCTGCACAATAATTCATAAGGATCACGGCTGAATTTCATCTCAGCACTACTTCTATGGATAATCAATATCCAGAAATCTACCTACCTTTGTTGTAAATGAACTCAAATGTCTGAGTCTTCACAGGCCTCCTGAATACAGGGTTTCAACAATTCATCACTCTTTGAGTGGAGAAATTTGTCTTCTTAGATCCAATTTCCCTATCTTCTGCAACACCTAGTTCTAAGCTTCTCAACCAAAGGAAACATTCTCCTTGCACCCAGCCTGTCAAGCCAGAGAGTTGTACAGCATGCCAAAAGGCCTACTATGTCCATGTTGACTTCCTCCCCCCCCCACCACCAATTCAGTTTGCCTGCATTAGGACTGTGTGTTATGCTTTACATATTTAAGTGTTTTTCTAAATGATCTCACACACAATATTAACAGATTCCACCACCAACTCTTGCAGTATGATTTAGATCTTAACCATTCTCATAAAAACAAACCTATCCCTCAGATACTCTTCAAAATGTCTTTCTCTCACCTGAAACGTAAATGCTTCCTTGTTTTGCATCCCCACCATGGGGAAAGAAAAAAAGATTTGGACTATCACTCCGTTTATGATTTTTATAATCTTATACACTTCTATCAGGTTGCCCCAGCTTCTTTTAGTCCATGAAAGACAAGCCCCGCCTATTTAATTTCTCCCCATAAATGAAGTTCTCCAGTCCGGGTACCATCCTGATGAATCTCTGCATTCCCTCCAGCAAAACCACATCCTTTCTACAAACAGAGCTGTACACAATACTCCAACTGTGGTCTAAACAACGTTTTGTAAAGGTGCAACGTAATGTCCCAACTCTTAATTCCAAACCCCAAACTATGAAAGCAAGCATGCCATTTATTTTCACGCTAGCCTTTTGACCTGTGTTGTCCCTTTCAGGGAACTGTGGACTGGACCCCAAGGTCTCCTTGCTTATCAAATTATTTAGTACCCTAATTACAGATAAGATAAATACTAGCTTTGTTTGTCATATGGAAATTATCAAAACATACAGTGAAATGTGTAGTTGTGTGAATGACCAACACAATCTAAGGGTGCAATGGGCCAGCCCTCAAGAATCACCATGCTTGTGATGCCAACATAGCATGCTCACAATATACTAACCCATATGTCCTTTTGGAATGTGGGGGTAACGGGAGCACCCAAAGGAAACCCACACAGTCATGGGAAGAGCATAAAACTCCTTACAGACAGTAAGGCATTGAATCCCAATCATTGGCACTGTAGAGTGTTGCTTTCTATCCTTATTTGACTCCCCAATAGTATTAATCTTGCACTTGTCTTCATCAAATTCCATTAGGCAAACCTCCACCCATCCTTTAACTTGACATATATTCTCCTGTAGCTTTAAACAACCTCCCTGGCTTTCCACAACATCAATTTCACGTCATCCATAATAATAATTTCTCCTATATTCACATCCACTAATCACAGGCTTCCAGTTAGAAAAAAAAAATCTTTCCACCTCCACCATCTGACTCCTAACCCCAAACTAATTTTGGTCTGATCTGACAGATCACCTTGGATCCCAATGTTTCCAAATATTTCTGGGATGGATCTGATTTGGCCTTGGGGACTTATCTGCCCTTATATGTTCCAAGCTTTCTAACACCTACGTCTTAATATTAATGTACTCTAGATTATCAATGTCTCCCTCCCCAAACTCACCATCTTCTCATTGGTGAATACAGGTCAGAAGTATTCATTATGACTTTGCTATATCTAAAGGCTCCACATAGATGTGGTCATGGACCTAAATACATACTTCGCTGTATTCAGCAAGGTAACCAATCCTTTCCTTAGCTATCCTCTTGCTCCTTATATACCTATAAAATGACTTAGGATTCTCATTCACCTTACCTGCAAAGAATATCCCATGGTGTTTTTTTGCCTTTTAATTTCATTCTTAAGTACTTTCTTACACCCTGAATGTTCCTCAAGAAACTTGACTGAAGTTGCCTGTAACTGCCATTTGCTTCTTTTTTTTTCCTGATCAAATCTTTTACAACACCTTTCATTCTTCCACAATCTACAGAATATGCGTTGCACCTGCTCAATCTCTCCACAAGCAGCCAAGTCAACTATAAGGAACCAGTCAGGTGAATTTTCATTGCACTCTCTTTCTGGAAAGTATATCATTATTTTGGTAAAGGAATGAATGTTCAATATTTCAAAAGTAGTGTAAATAAGAGCTTATCAAAGTGCAGTAAGTTATCTTCACTTTTGTGATCAAATATAATAAAGGCCAACATTCTACTTATCTTACTAATAGAGCGCCAATCCTGTGGTTAGCTTTCAGTTACTTATGAGCAAGAATACCTAGGTTCATTTGATTATCAAGGCAATCTTACCCCTTATGCTTTAAGAGTGAGCATTCATGGATTTATGCACACCACAGCACGACAAACTTATCTAAACTGGTGATTTATACAGGCCAAGTAATCTTTACTAAAAATCCAACATTGACATTCTCATACTTAATGCACTAAAACAGTAAAATTGGTCAATATGCCTACATTGAAATAATTTTAGGGATGGGTAACATAAGTATTTCAGGAATGCCACTTACAAAAAGCAGTGTTCATAAGATCTTACTAGGTATTTTTCATTAAATGCAGAGTTGTACCTAATAAATGTGATTACTTGTCTCATGGATAGTCCATGTCATAATATTGTACAGTACTTTTGGTAAGGGCACAAAATAGTGGCTCAGAAAATTGGTATGAAATGAAGCTGGGGCATCAAAAAATAAGAACAAGGTTTCTCAGTCTTGAAAGCAGGCAACTACAGGCAACTATATAAGACTAAATAGTACAGAAAAGATATTGAGAATATATTCCAAACTTAAGTGACAACAGGTGAGACCAATGGATACATAAAGGTAAAACTTAGAATTCAGTTTTAATTTAAAAAAAACATATTTTAGGTAACTCTACATCAGGCTGTTCATCAACTACAGCTCGCATTGAAAAAAAAAATCACCCTATCCCAACTCATCATCAAACTTCAAGACCTGGGCTTCTGCATTTCCCTGGATATGTGACTAAAGAAAACCACAAAGCATTCTACATGTACTTGAAGAACAGGAGAATGACTAAAGTGAGGGCAGAACTAATCAAGGATGAAAGAGATAACATGTGCCTGGAGATAGAAGTGGTAAAGGAGGCCCTTTTCCTTCTCTCACCTTATCTCCTTGCCCGCCCATTGCCTCCCTCTGGTGCTCGTCCCCACTTTTCTTTCTTCCATGGTCTTCTGTCTCTTTCACCAATCAACTTCCCAGCTCTTTACTTCATCCCTCCCCCTTCAGGTTTCACCTGTCACTGTGTTTCTCTCCCCTCCTCCCATCTTTTAAATCTACTTCTCAGCTTTTTTCTCCATTCTGCCGAATGGTTTCGGCCTAAAACGTCAACTGTACTCTTTTCCATAGATGTTGCCTGGCCTGCTGAGTTCCTCCAGCATTTTGTGTGTGTTATTAATGAATATCTTGCTTCAGTATTCACCAATGAAAAGGATCTTGACATATGTGAGGTCGGCGTAGAACAGGTTAATGTGCTGGAACATGTCAAGGTTAAGAAAGAGGAACTGTTGGAACTTAATGAAATACATTAGGATAGATAAATCCCTGGGGTTGGCAGGATATACCCCAGGTTACTATGGGAAGCAAGGGAAGAATCTGCTACGCCACTAATGATGATCTTTGCATCTCACTGGCCACAGGAATAGTACCAGAAGATTGGAGGGTGGCAAATATTATCTCTTTGTTCAAGAAAGGTGATAGGAATAATCCTGGGAATTATAGACCAATGAGTCTTACAACAGTAGTGGGCAAACTATTGGAGAGGATGCTTAGAGACAGGGCAGTGCCTATAAAAAGTATTTACTTCCTCCCCCAACCCAGAAGTTTTCATGTTTTATTGTTTTACAACATTGAATCACAGAAGATTTAACTTGGTTTTTTTGACACTGATCAAAAGAAAAGACTCTTTCGTGTCAAAGTGAAAACACATTTCTACAAATTGGTCTAAATGTATTATAATTATTAAACACAAAATGATTGATTGCATAATTACTCACCCCCTTCAAGTCAGTATTTAGTCGATGCACCTTTGGCAGCAATTACAGCCTTGAGTCTGTGTGGATAGGACTCTATCAGCTTTGCACATCTGGACTCTGCGATTTTTCCCCATTCTTCTTTATAAGACTGCTCAAGCTCTGTCAAATTGCATGGGGGTTGTAAGTAAACAGCTGTTTTCAAGTCCAGCCACAAATTCTCAATTGAATTCAGATCTGGACTCTGACTTGGCCACTCCAGGACATTAGTTTTGTTGTTTTAAGCCATTCCTGTGTGGCTTTGGCTTTATGCTTGGGGTC
Organism: Mobula birostris; assembly: GCF_030028105.1. NCBI lineage: Eukaryota > Metazoa > Chordata > Chondrichthyes > Myliobatiformes > Myliobatidae > Mobula > Mobula birostris. Next base: position 175,247,289 of record NC_092370.1, on the reverse strand, counting down.
ATTGTCTTACTGGAAAACAAATCTTCTTCCAAGTCAGAGTTCTCTTGGCATCAGGTTTTCCTCTAGGATTTCTCCATATTTTGCTGCATTCATTTTACCCTCTACTTTCACAAATCTTCCAGGGACTGCTGCAGTGAAGCATCCCCACAGCACGATGCAGCCACCACCATGCTTTAGAGTAGGGATGGCGTGTTTTTGATGATGTGCAATGTTTAGCTTACACCAAACATAGCATTTAGTCTGATGGCCAAAAAGCTCAATTTTCATTTCATCAGACCATAGAATCTTCTTCCAGCTGTCTTCAGAGCCTCCCACATACATTATGGCAAACTCTAATTTCATCTGGGATTTTTTTTCTCCAACAGTGGCTTTCTCTTTGCCAGTCTCCCATAAAGTTGTGACTGGTAAAACACCTGGGCAACGGTTGTATGCGCTGTCTCTCCCATCTCAGCCTCTGAAGCTTCTCCTCCAGAGGTGTCATTGGTCTCTTGGTGGCCCCCCTCATTCGTCCCCTTCTTGCATGGTCACTCAGTTTTTAAGGATAGTCTGCTCTGGATGGATTACAGCTCTACCATACTCTTTCCATTTCTAGATGATTGAAATAACTGTACTCCAAGGGATATTCAGTAACTTGGAAATTTTTTTGTATCCATCTCCTGACTTGTGCTTTTCAATAACTTTTTTGCAGAACTGCTTGGAGAGTTCTTTTGTCTTCATAGTATATTTTTGCTCGGATACTGATTCATCAGCAGTTGGACCTTCCACACATATAGGTGTATTTTTACCACAATCGATTGAAATATCTTGAATGCACACAAGTGATCTCCAGTTAACTAATATTGTGACTTTTAAAACCAACTGGCTGCACCAGTGATGACTTGGAGTGCCATATTAAAGGGGGTGAATACTTATGCAATCAATTATTTTGTGTTTTATATTTGTAATTAATTTAGATCCCTTTGTAGAGATCTGTTTTCACTTTGACATGAAAGAGTCTTTTTCTGTTGATCAGTGTCAAAAAAGCCAAATTAAATCCACGGTAACTCAATGTTGTAAAACAATAAAACATGAAAACTTCCAAGGGGGGAGGGGTGTGAATACTTTTTATAGGCACTGTATTTGTGAGTACATAATCTGAATGGGGATAATCAACCTGGCTTTGTGAGGGGCAGGTCATGTCTCATGAGCCTGATTGACTCGTTGAGAAATGGACAAAAACAAATTGATGAAGGAATAATGTTAGATGTGGTGTATATGGATTTTAGTAGGGCATTTAACAATGTTTCCCATGATAAACTAATTCAGAGCATCAGGAAATATGGAATCCAAGGAAACATATGGATTTGGTATTGGTTTGCCCCTCAGAAGTAAAAGGGTGCTGGCCCATGGAAAACACTCTATCTGGACCAGTGACTAGTGGTGTTCTGTGGAGATCTGTTCTTGGACCCCTGAAGTTCATGATTTTTTATTATTGACTTGTATATGGAAATGGAAGGATGGATTAGTAAGTTTGGGTTGGTGATGTAGATAGTCTAGAAGGTAGTCATAGGTTACAACAGGGCACTGATAGGGTGCAGAGATGGGCTATGAAGTGACAGGTGGAGTTCAGCCTGAAAAAGTATAAAGTGATTCATTTTGGAAGATCAAACTTGAAGGTAGAGTACAAAATTCATGGCAGAATCCTCACCAAATGTGGAGGAATTGCAGGATGTTAGGGTCAATGTCCATAGATTCCTTAAAGTTGCCACTTAAGTCAATAGGGTAGTTAACAAGGCCTATGGTGCGTTGATCCTCATTAGTTGGGGAATTGAGTTTAAGAGCCATTAAGTATTGTTGCTGCTCTATAAAACTCTAGTTAGATCATATTTAGGGTATTATGTTCAGTTCTGGTTGCCTCATTATAGGAAGGATGTAGAAGATTTACAGAGGGTACAGAGAAAATTTACCAGGATGGTGCCTAGAATAGAGACCATGTTTTATGTGGAAAGGTTGAGTGAGCTAGGGCTTTTCTCTTTGATAGGGGTTTATCAGACAATAAGAGGCATAGGTAGAGCTTGGCTCAGGACACCTCAAGATTGCCACCTCCGGCTCTGGTTCTACCAGCTATATCCAGCTCCAACCTCTACTGCCTCCACCTTCAGGAAAAGACCTCTCTCACTGCTACTGGGTCACAATGTAAAAAGCTTCAGAGAATTTCAGACTCTCCCTCCTACATTGCGGGCACATTCCTCCTCACCAATGACAGTATCTACAGGAGGAACTGCCTCAAGTAGGCAACAATGTGTCATCAAAGATTCCCACCATCTTGGCCATGCCGCCTTTCTGCAGCTACCACTGGGCAGGAGGTGCAGAGCCATAAGTTTCACACCACTACGGTCAATCCAGCTATTACCCTACAATAATTCAGTTCTTGAACCAACCATCACGACCTTAATTACTACAGTTTAGTGATTATGAAACAGTGACCACTTTGCATTAAAGCGTACTTTGCTTTTTTTTTTGTCCTAATTATGTTCCTTCTTGAAAATTTTGTATAATTTATGATCAATCTATGTTTTTCCTCGTGAATGCTGCTTAGTTAATGCTATTTACTCGTGATGCTGCTGAAAGTTTGTAATTGATTTACTTGTTTATTTATTATTATTTTTGTAACTGATTTACTTGTTTATTTATTATTATTTTTTCTCTTCTAGATTATGTATTGCATTGAACTGCTTCTGCTCAGTTAACAAATTTCATGACATATGCCAGTGATAATAAACCTGATTCTGATTCTGAGTTTTTCATTGTATCTGTGCAACAATGAACTTGTACATTTGAAAGTAAACACCACTTTGACTTTGATCTTTCAAATCCTCAGAGTGTCCCAAAACAATTTTCTGTTGGAAAGGCTCTATGACATTTATCCACATCCCTCTTTACAGAGTAGACACCAATTTCTATCCTGCATACATTATGGCTCTACAAAGGGATCTAAATTAATTACAAATATAATTTTCAAACCCTATTTTCAGGTCAATATCATTCCATACATTTTCATATGGAATTTCTGTATGTATTTTAGTCATAAAGAAAGAAAAGCAAGTGATTCACACTTATGGGAGTGATTCAGACAAATATTGTTAACTGCATAAAATTGAAGAAAAGTCTCATCGATATTCCAATAAAAGGAACTGTTTAAAGTTGTTTTTTTTTAATAGCACCTGAAATCCTGAACATTTGAGGCAGTTGCAAAAAATTGATTGGTGACCAAAACCAATGGCATGAATAGTTGCTTCTTCCAAGACTTTTCAAAACTGTAAGTATTGAACTGCAGTCTAAATCAGCACAGTGGAAACGCGTTAAAATGTGAAAGAAAACAGTGAGGTCTAGGTTTCAGAATGGAAGATTGATCACATGAATGTGGTGTACATGCCATTTAAACCTCAAACGCCATGTTACTGTTTCTGGCTTAAGTTATTGCATCAGTAGCACCAAGGGACGAATAAAGTATTCGAATTAATTTATTATGTGGAAACATTTTAGTAAGGCAGAATGACAAACCATTTTAAAAAATAAAATAATATTATAAATGAACACAGATTTATGGACATACACTCAGTGGCCACTTTATTACATACACCTGTACATCTGTTCCTTAATGCAAATATCCAATTAGCCAATCATGTAGCAGCAATTCAATGCACAAAAGCATGCGAACATATCAAGAAGTTCAGTTGTTGTTCAGATCAAACATCAGAATGAGGAGGAAATATGATCTAAGTGACTTTGACCGTGGAATGATTATTGGCGCCAGATAGGGTGGTTTCAGTATCTTGGAAACAGTCTCTAGAGTTTACAGAGAAAGGTGTGAAAATGGGAAAAAAATACATCCAATGGGTGGCAGCTCTGTGGGTGAAAATGTGTTGTTTTTAAGAGAGGTCAGAGGAGAATGGGAGTACTTGTTCAAGCTAACAGGAAGGTAACAGTAATTCAAATAACCATGCATTAACCATTCAGAAGAGCATCTCTGAATGCACAACATGTCGAACCTTGAAGTAGATGGGCTAAAACAGCACAAGACCATGAACACACACTGTGCCCATTTTATTAAGTATAGGAGGTACCTGATAAAGTGGCCACTGAGTGTATATGCTTAAATTAAAGAGGGTGTTTTGTGGTTTCTATACCATGGATTATAATGAGAACCCTCAAGTGTAATCTATTGATTACACAAACATGTAAATATTTGCACCAATAACCAGGGATCAAGGGCTTCATCATTAAATCCAAAACTATACCTTGTTAATTCAATGACTTCCACACTCCACCAAAGTGAGCTTCAAACAATTAAGGTTTAGGGACAGGCACCAATGTGGTCTAATTCCAGAAATACATTACTTCGACAGTTCTGAATTGCTCTTCTCTGACATACAGAGCTGTTCTGCCCAGGGTGACTCTTTCCCCTCCTCCAGTTACTACAGACTATGTAAATACTTATAGGACACAATTCCCAGTTTTCTTTACAGAGTTCTCACTAGTCAAAATATGAAAAGTCTTTCATGGTATGTATGTGATAAGTGGACAGATATATTAGTTCTGAAAATCAGAGATGTGAGTAGTTTGCAATACCATGGCAGAGAATACTCCTAACAGAGATTACTAGATTGTATTTTCAACAGTGCAATCTACAATAAGTAGTACAGCATATGATCATCATAAATATAGAGGACATAACAATCAATAAGGGTAGTGTAAGAAGACAGGTAACTCTATCTCTGGAGACAGGTTATCTACTGATGTCTACTGTAAGCCTACGGACTTTCACAGCTACCTGGACTATCCTCTGCCCATCCTGTCTCTTGCAAAAATGACATCTCCTTCTCGCAATTCCTCCGTCTCTGCCGCATCTGCTCTCAGGATGAGGCTTTTCAATCCAGGATGAAGGAGATGCCCTCCTTTTTTAAAAAAAGGGGCTTCCGTTCCTCCACCATCAACTTTGCTCTCAAACGCATCTCTCCCATTTCACACACATCTGCTCTTACCCTAGCCTCCCGCCACCCCACTAGGAATAGGGTTCCCCTTGTCCTCACCTACCACCCCACCAGCCTCCGGGTCCAACATATAATTCTCCGTAACTTTCACCAGCTCCAACGGGATCCCACCATTAAGCACATCTTTCCCTCCCACCCCTTTCTGCTTTCCACAGGGATCGCTCACTTGTCCATTCGTCCCCCCAATCCCTTCCCACTGATCTCCCTCCTGGCACTTACCCTTGTAAGCGGAACAAGTGCTACACATGCCCTTACACTTCCTCCCTCACCACTATTCAGGGCTCCAACCAGTCCTTCCAGGTGAGGTGGCACTTCACCTGTGAGTCAGCTGGGGTGATATACTGCGTCTGGTGCTCCCGATGTGGTCTTCTATATATTGGCAAGACCCGACGCAGACTGGGAGATCATTTCACTGAACACCTACGCTCTGTCCACCAGAGAAAGCAGGATCTCCCAATGGCCACACATTTTAATTCCACGTCCCATTCCCATTCTGATGTGTCTATCCACAGCCTCCTCTACTGTCAAGATGAAGCCACAGTCAGGTTGGAGGAACAACACCTTATATTCTGTCTGGGTAGTCTCTAACCTGATGGCATGAGCATTGACTTATCTAACTTCCGTTAATGCCGCACCTCCCCTTCATACCCCATCCCTTTTTTATCAATGTATCTATCTACAAACGTTTGTATCTTTCTTTCTTTCCCCCTTTTTCTTTTTTCTCCCTCTCACTATAACTCCCTGTCCATCCTCTGGGCTTCCCCCCTCCCCCTTTTTTTCTCCCTAGGCCTCCCATCCCATGATCCTCTCCCTTCTCCAGCCTCATATCCCTTTTGCCAATCAACTTCCCAGCTCTTAGCTCCATCCCCCTCCCCCCCATCTTCTATCATTTCGGATCTCCCCCTCCCCCTCCCAAATCTCTTACTGTCTCTTCTTTCAGTTAGTCCTGACGAAGGGTCTCGGCCTGAAAAGTCAACTGTACCTCTTCCTATAGATGCTGCCTGGCCTGCTGCGTTCACCAGCATTTTTTATGTGTGTTGCTTGAATTTCCAGCATCTGCAGATTTCCTTGTGTTTGTGAGGTAAGGAAAATTGTTCAATTACTGGAACTATGTGGACAAGTTTGAACGAAACAATGAAAAATATCAGCAATTCAGATGGGGATTGTGGTGAAGTACATTATAACTCCAGGCAGCAAGAGGTAAAACGAAGAATGGTTTTTGGAATAGGAGTTCAGATGCAAGATTTTATATAAGAGCATCCGACACTGCACTTTTTTAAAGTAGGCATAGGGGGTTCTGTTTAAAATAAAACACTCTGCTCCTCCATTCGCTATTCAAAATTATTATTTGTAACTAAAATATATAGTACTACATCACAATTATTGACAGTATTTAACTATTCAAGTATTCTTACATTTTACAACTTCCTTTGGTCATCAAAACAAATTACCATGGAAATTAATTCCCAAGATCTCACACTCTAAAATGACAATATCTGCTCATTTTCACTCTTGATAAGAATAATGGTAGTAGAGTGCCCAGAAAACTCAGCCAGACTATAACGAAAGTAAGAACATACAATAGTTCTTAGATGAAGGAACAAAAGGAATTGATTTGGGTAATGCAGATGTGGAATTTCAAAAGCTGTAAAACTACTATAGAATAGACAAAAGCAAGATTCATACCCATTGGATTAAAGGAGCAGTAGTGGAGACAGAGACATGCCTCACCACCAGCACTTGACAGTATTCCATTCCAAGGGCTTCACTTTCTATGGCATGAACCGGACAGTGGTATTAGGTAAAGGAAGAGGTGGCGGTGATTAGTTCTTGATTAACTCATCATGGTGGTTCTGTCTCAGTCCTGTTCCCCTGACTTGAAACACCTGGCAGTCAAGGGAAGTCCATTCTATTTGCCGAGGGATTTCTCCAGCATCACCCTGGTTGCTGGGTACATTCCACCAATGACAAATGAAATGCTGGGACTGGAGGAGGTGAGTACTGAGATCAAAAGTCACAAGACAACGCATCCTAATGCCTTCCCAACCATTGTGAGGGACTTCAACCAGGTCAGTTTGAAGAAGGCTCTGAACGTCTACCAACATATCATCAGTGGAACCAACACTTTATCACTGTTACATCACCATCAAGAATGCTTACTGTGCCTGCACTTTGGAAAGTCTGATCTCCTGACTGTACTCCTACTCCCAGCAAGTAGGCAGAGATGGCACTGATAAGTGGTGATTCTTATCTGATGGGGATAATCAAATATTCCTGTTTAAGACTAGTACAGCTGAAATCCACAGACAAAGCCATGGGTACTTCAGTAAGTAACAGTTTTAAGATACTCAAATTTAGTGATATTGGCAGATCCTGAGCTGCAGACTTGGGTTGCAAGTGGAGTTGCTGCTTCAGAAAACAGAAGCAGGGCCAGCTTACTGGTTTACAGGTAAGATTGAAACACAAAGGCTTTAGACCTCCACTCCTGACCATCCAGCTGGCAAACATACAGTCTCAGGAAAAGAAAACTGAAGACTTCACAGCAAGATTGCAGAACTAGAGAGATATCAGGGACTGCTGTGTACTTAGCTTTACAGAAACATGGCTCACATGTCAAGACAAGGTAAAGGAGGTGGAGTATGCATTATGATTAACTCGTCAAGGTGCACAGATGTGGCGGTTCTGTCTCAGGCCTGCTCACCTGACCTTGAACACCAAGTGGTCAAGTGTCATCTATTTTATCTGCCAAGGGAGTTTTCTGTCATCATCCTGGAAATGGTGCTTGTATTACCTCAGGCCAACATCAGACAAACTGTGGAGGAGCTGAGTACTATTATCAGCAGTCGTGAAAGACCACACCCTGATGCCTTCCCTATCATTGTGGGGGATTTCAACAAGACCAGATTGAAAAGTTTCTGAACAACTACCACCAACATACCTCCTGTGGAACCAGAGGAGCCGACACACTTGGCCACTATCGAGAGTGCTTACCATGTTATCCCACACGCCACTTTGGAAAGTCCAATCACCTGCCTGTATTGCTGCTCCCAGTGTGTAGGCAGAGACTAAAGACCGTAGCATCAGTAGTGAAGACCAAGGGAGGTGGAGGAGCAGTTACAGGACTACTTTGAATCGGTGGTCTAGACAATATTCAGGAACTCATCTTCGAATCTGAATGAATACGCCACTGTTATCACTGACTTCATCAAGCCCTATGTTGCTGAGTGAGTGCCTATGAGAACATACCAGACATACCCAAACTAAAGCCATGGATGAACCAGGAGATTCCAAGTTGCTGATGACTAGATCTATGACTATGACTAGAACTATAACTATAATAATAACTATAATAACTATCTATGACTAGACCGGTGATCCAGAACTATACAAGAAGTCCAGGTATGACCTACGGAAGGCTATCTTAAGGCTAAAAAGACAATTCCAATTGAAGTTAGAGACAGAATTTGATGTTCCAGAGCTCTGGCCAGGCTTACAAGTCATTACTTCCTGCAAGGCAAAACCCAATATCATAAATGGGTGCAATTTTCACTCCCAGATGAGTTCAATGCCTTTTATGCATGCTTTGAAAGGGAGTATAAAATTATATCTGTGCAAAACCCTGTGGCATCTAGCCACCCTGTGATCTTTATCTCAGAGGCTAATATTAGAACATCTTTCAAGAGGGTGAACTCTTACAAGGCGTCAGGCCCAGATTATGGAGCTGGTAGGACAATGAACACCTGTGCCAACCAACTAGTGGGAGTGTTCAAGGACATCTTTAATTTTTCATTGCTACAGTCAGAGGTTCCCACCTGCTTCAAAAGGGCAACAATCATACCAGCGCTCAAGAAGAGCAGGGTGAGCTGCCTCAACGACTGTCTAATATGACAATGTGCTTTGAGAGGTTGGTCATGTCTTGAATGAACTCCTGCCTAAGCAAGAACCTGGACACACTGCAAGTTGCCTATTGTCTCAACAGATCTACAGCAGATTCAATCTCACTGGCTTTTCACTTGGCTTTGGATCACCTGGGCAACAGCAATACCTCGGCAGGCAGCTGTTTACTGATTACAGCTCATCGTTCAACATAATAATAATAATGTGCTTTAATGATCCCCAGTGGGAAATTATTTCATTACAGCAGCAACATGTAAAACACACTTAGCAATAATAATAACTATAATGATAATAGTAACTAATAATGAAGTACAGAATAACAATATGCACAATAATATACCAATGTTCAATACTGTACAATAATAATGTATGAAATAATAAAACAGAGACTATTGTCCTATGTGTCTTCTCCTGTCGCAAAGAGTTGAACTGTTTTATATGCTTATTGCATTGGTAGGAAAGACCTTCTGTAACAATCCTGCGACAGCAGAGCTGATTGAGTCTGTTCGAAAAGTGCTCTGCTGGTTATTCAGTAAGTCATGGAGAGGATGTGCCAGATTGTCCATAACGGATAACAGTTTGTCTAGTGACCTCCTCTCCACCACTAACTCAAAAGAGTCCGGGTTCTAACCAAGCCTTTTTGATGAGTTTATTTAGTTTTTTTGCAAGACCAGCACTGATGCTGCTCCCCCAAATAAAGCCTCAAAAAAGAATGCACTCGCTACAACAGACTGGTAAAAGATCTCCAACATCCTGCTGCATACATCGTAGGATCTCAGCTTCCTTTTAAAATAGAGCCTGCTCATCCCCTCCTTGTAAACAGCCGTGGTGTTGGTTTTCCAGTCAAGTCTGTTATCGAGGTGAACATCCAAGTATTTGTACTCCTCCACCACTGCAACTTCTTTTACCAGAATGTTTACAAAACTCGTCATAGTCCTCTTTCTCCTAATATCAATCACTATCTCCCTAGTTTTTGCCACATTCAGGAGCAGGTGATTCCTCCTGCACCACTCCACAAACTTGTCCACCAGTCCTCTGTACTCCGACTCCTGCCCATCTCTGATACACCCAACCACTGCAGAGTCATCAGAGAACTTCTGCAAGTGACAAGACTCAGATTTGTACTGAAAGTTTCAGACAAAGAACTACCCAGCTGTACGAACTGGGGTCTATAAGTCAGGTAGTCAGTAGTCCAGGAGACAGTAGATTTGTTTACATCCATCTTTTGTAGCTTCTCGCTCAGAAGGAGTGGCTGGATTGTATTGAAGGCATTAGAGAAATTAAAAAATATGGTTCTCGCAATGCTACCAGCATCATCCAGGTGGGAGTGAGCTCTCTGCAACAGGTAGATAATGACACATTAAGTTGGTAGGCAAACTGTAAAGGGTCCAATGACAATCTCACCTGCAGTCCAAGGTAAGTCAGGACCAACCTCTCCAACACCTTCATCACATGAGACGTGACGGCAATTGGCCTGTAGTCATTAAGTTCAGATGGAGCTGCCTTCTTGGGTACAGGAACCAAGCAGGAAGTCTTTCATAGCACTGGTATCTTTTCCTGACTCAGACTCGGGTTGTAAAGGTGCTGCAAAATACCAGGCAGCTGGCTTGCATACCTTTAGTTCTAATCAACTCGCTCCAAAACCTGGATCTCTGTACCTCCCTTGCAACTGGATCCACGACTTCCTCACCGGGAGACCAGAGTCAGTGCGGATCAGAAATAAATCTTCTCCTGCCGATAATCAACACTGGCACACCTCAAGAATGCTTGCTTAGCCCAATGCTCTACTCTCTACATCCACGACTGTGTGACCAGGCACAGCTCAAACACCATCTATAAATTTGCTGAATTGCTTACCTTGAACACCGCAGATCCAGTCTTCAGCAGACTGCGAAACTCCTGGTTCATCCAGACACAACTTTTGTTGCAGAATTTCAGATAGTGACGAGGAGGCATACAGGAGTGAGATAGATCAGCTGATATAATAGTGTTGCAACAACAACCTTGCAGTCATTGTCAGTAAGACCAAGGAACTGATTGTGGACTTCAGGAAGGGGAAGTTGAAGGAACACACATCAGTCCCCGGAGGGATTTGCAGTGGAAAGGGTGAGCAGTTTCAAATTCCTGGGTGTGAACATCTCTGAAGGTCTATTCTGGGTCCAACATATTGATGCAATTACAAAGAAGGCATGACAGTGGCTATATTTCATTAGGAGTTTGAAGAGATTTGGCATGTCACCAAAGATTCTCACAAATTTATAGAGGTGTACCGTGGAGAGCATTAACTGGTTGCATCACCATCTGGTATGGAGGGGCCACTGCAGAGGATCAGATAAAGTTGCAGAAAGTTGCAAACTCAGCCATCTTCATCATGGGTATTAAGCTCTCCAGCATCAAGAACAGCTTCAAATGGCAATGTCTCAAGAAGGCGGCATCCATCACTAAGGACCCCATTATCCAGGAATGCCCTTTTCTCACTGCTACCATCAAGGAGGTACAAAAGCCTGAAGACACACACTCAACATTTCAGAAATAGCTTCCTCCACTCCACAATCAGATTTCTGAATGGACAATAAACCCTACCAGACTACCTTATTATTTTTATTTTGCTCTCTTTTTTAATATTTCTTATTGTAATTTGTAGTTTTTAAAAATTATTATAAATTGTAATGTACTGTTGCGTAGAACGATACATTTCACAACATATGCCAGTGGTATTAAATCTGATTCTGTTTCCAAGACTGAGGACTGCAGCATCAGTGGTGAGGACCACGATGGTATGGTCTAAGGAAACAGAGTAAAGCTTACAGGATGGCTTTGAATCAGTGGACAGAACCATATTCAAGGATTCTATTTTGGATCTGAGTGAATACGCCAAAGTTGTCATTGACTTCAACAAGACCTGCATGGATGAATGCGTGCCTTTGAGAACATACTGAATATACTGTATCTAAATCGGAAACTCTGGATGAACCAGGAGTTTTGCAGTCTGCCGAGGGCTAGATCTGTAGTGTTCAAGATTGGCAATCCAGAACCCAGGAATGAGCTACAGAAGGAAATTGCGAGAGGAGAAAGGCAATTCTATGTGAAAGCAAAGACAAGATCAGATGCATAACAGTTGTGGCTGGTTTGCATGCATTATTTCCTATAAGGCAAAACCTAATAGCATAACTGACAGTGATACCTCACTCACCAATGAGCTCAATGACTTTTATGAACACTTTGAAAGGGGGAATAACACTATACCTGTGCGAATCCCCACAGCATCTGCCAACCCTGTGATCTCTGTCAGGGAGGCGGACGTAAGAGCATCCCTCTTCAAGAGGGTGAGCTTTCACAAGATATCAGGCCCCAACTGTGTACCTGGAAGGGTCCTGAAGACCTCTGCCAACCAACTGCCATCTTTCAACTGCCAACCAGGACATCTTCAACCTCTCACTGCTGTTATTGGAGGTTCCCACCTGCTCAAAAGGGCATCAATCGTACCAATGCCCAAGAAGAGCAGGTGAACTGCCTCAACAACGATTGCCTGGTAGCACTCACATCTACAGCAATGAAGTGTTTTAGAGAGAATGGTCATGACGAGAATTAATCCCTGCTTGAGCAATTAGACACATTGGAATTGGTCTACTGCCACAACAGTCTACATTGAAGACAATCTCACTGGCTCTCCTCAGCTTTGGAGCATCTGGACAACAGCAATACATACATCAGGCTGCTGCTTATTGATTACACCTCAATGTTGAACACCATCATCCCTCAACTACCAATTAATAAGCTTTGAAACCTGGGCTTCTGTAACTTCCTCTGCAATTGGATCTTGACTTCCTTATCAGGAGACCAGTCAGTACAGATTGGTAATACTATCACTTTGCTGTCCATCACACAGGCACACCTCAAGGATGTGTGCTTAGCCCACTGCTCTACTCTCTGTACACTCATGACTGTGTAGCTAGGCATTGCTCAAATTACTCCTATAAATTTGTGCATAACACCACTGTTGTTTGCAGTAACTCAGATGGCGTGAGGAGATGTACAGGAAGAAGACAGATCAGCTGGTTGATTAGTGTCACAACAACAGCCTTGCAATCAAAAACAAGAGAAAATTTATAGATGTTGGTAATCCAAGCAACACACACAAAATGCTGGACGATCTCAGCAGCCCAAACAGCATCTATGGAAAAGACTATAATTGGCATTTCGAGCTGAGATCCTTCAGTAGGACTGGAGAAAATAAGGTGGAGTGAAGTTGGAATTGGACAGAGGAGTGGTGAAGTCGATAAGGTTAATGTTCGGTCGGCAGCTGGCAATGAAAAGATCGATAGAAGGCAGAAGACCAGAGTGGAGTGTCCAGGAAAAGGAGGAGGATTGAAGATGGGAGAAGGGGTCATCTGTGTGGAGTGGAGAGTCCTTGCCAAAGAATTAGGCATGGAGACAGAGGCAGTGAAAGAAGAGCTCAGTGTCATGGCAGGCATGGTATTTATTGAGATATGGGCGCAGGGGGACAAACGTGAGACCCTGACTGAGGATGGAATGTCCTGCTCAGAGAGAAGAAGATTGGAGGGGATGGTGAAGACCCAGCATGGATGAGAGCTGCGATCAGATGGGGGAAGGGGGTTAACAATATTAGAGGAGAGGGAAGGGCTGGGGTGTTCAGGTAATGGTGGGGTGAGAGAAAGATGGAGTCTCCAAGGACCCAAGAGCTGGTGTTGGGACTTGAGAGACATGGGATTGCAGAGTGATGGTGGGGGAAGGGAGACAGGAGTTCCAGTGGCAGCACATAAAAACCCAGCCTTGAGGTGCTGTCGGTCAAGGCTGGAGTTGGAATGGAAGTTTACGTAATGTGCACTTTGAAGGTGTCCAAGGTTATTGGAACTCACATTGATAGCGGTAGAGTCTGGGTTCTGAATCTGTTTGGGATCACTACAACCGTTGAGATCGGCAGCAGGGGCCGCAGTCTGGAGATGTCTGTGCCTGCTGACATGGGAGATATCAGGTTCTGTGGTCTGTAGACAGGCGATCTTCTGATCCTTGAGGATGTGAAAAAGTCAAAGAACCGACGATTGAAAGCATAGATCATGCAGAGGATAAAATAGTGGACAGGTCCATTGCAGGCAGCGGAGAGAGAATCTCGGAGTTGGGGAAGTTGACTGGGAAAGGAACACCAGGTACCTCCTCATGGAGGAAAGTAGAAAGCCGTGGGAGAATGTGATTACCTGGGGTCCTCAGAGGGTCTGAATCGAAAAAGTTTGAAAACGGATCTGGAAGCCAGGTGATACAAGCTGGGGGCGAAGACATGTTTCCAGGAAGCATAGTTGGCTATGGCAGCGGTCTGGGTGAGCACATGGTTGAAGAGTTGGAGGGCAGCAGAGATCACAGAGGAGGATCAGTGAGAGAGGGTTTCACTGAACTCCTGCCTGGCCTGCTGAGTTCCTCCAGCATTTTATGTGTGTAGCTTTGCAATCAATATCAGTAAGACCAAAGAATTGATTGCAGATTTTAGGAAGAGGAAGTTGAAAGAACAAACACCAGTCCTCATTGAGGTGTTAGCTGCAGAAAGGGTGAGCAGTTTCAAATTCCTTGGCATCATCATCTCATAGGATCTATCATGGGCCTAACACTTTGATGCAATCACAAAAAAAGCACAACAATGGCTTTACTTTGTAAGGATTTTGTGGTGATTTGATAGTCACCAAAGACTTTAGGAAATTTCTACAGACCTATGGTGCAGAGCATTCTGATTGGTTATATCACCAACCAGTATGGAGCCTGTAGGCCAAAACTCAATGTTTTAGGAACAGTTTCTTCCCCTTCACTATCTGATTTCTTAATGGTCCATGAATACTAACTCACTGTTCCTCTTTTAGATGAACTATTTAGTTATATTTTTGTACTCTTAGTAACAATTATGTCTTGCACTGTACTGTAACCACAAAACGACAAACATCACATTAGTCAGTGATAATAAACCTGATTCTAAATCTGGTACTGCACAGTCTACTGCACAGAGTCTTGTCATCTTCAGAAGTTTTCGGATGACTCTGCCATAGTTGGATGCATCAGCAAGGGAGACGAGGCTGAGTACAGGGCTACGGTAGGAAACTTTGTCACATGGTGTGAGCAGAATTATCTGCAGCTTAATGTGAAAAAGACTAAGGAGCTGGTGGTAGACCTGAGGACAGCTAAGGTACCGGCGACTCCTGTTTCCATCCAGGGGGTCAGTGTGGACATGGTGGTGATTACAAGTACCTGGGGATACAAATTGACAATATACTGGACTGGTCAAAGAACACTGAGGCGGTCTACAAGAAGGGTCAGAGCCGTCTCTACTTCCTGAGGAGACTGAGGTCCTTTAACATCTGTCGGCCGATGGTGAGGATGTTCTATGAGCCTGTGCTGGCCAGTGCTATCATGTTTGCTGTTGTGTGCTGGGGCAGCAGGCTGAGGGTAGCAGACACCAACAGAATCAACAAACTCATTTGTAAGGCCAGTGATGTTGTGGGGATGGAACTGGACTCTCTCACGGTGGTGTCTGAAAAGAGGATGCTGTCCAAGTTGCATGCCATCTTGGACAATGTCTCCCATCCACTACATAATGTACTGGGTGGGCACAGGAGTACATTCAGCCAGAGACTCATTCCACCGAGATGCAACACAGAGCATCATAGGAAGTCATTCCTGCCTGTGGCCATCAAACTTTACAACTTCTCCCTTGGAGGGTCAGACACCCTGAGCCAATAGGCTGGTCCTGGACTTATTTCCTGGCATAATTTACATATTGCTATTTAACTATTTATGGTTTTATTACTATTTATTATTTATGGTGTAACTGTAACGAAAACCAATTTCCCCCCGGGATCAATAAAGTATGACTATGACTGTTGCATTGAGACTTAGTTAACAGTGAACATGCCCATGCAGCTATCCGACCAGAAGGTTTTACAATTTTCAGAATGGATTGAACCTCAAATTCCGGTAAGGAAAGAGGTGGCGGTGCTTGCCTTTTAGTCATTTCTCATTGGTGCTCGGACATTGGGGTTATGTCAACTCCTTGTTCCCCTGACTTAGAACACTAATGATTAAATGTAGCCATTCTATTTGTCTCGAGAATTCTATCCGTGATCCTGACTGCAGTTTACATACCGCCAGCGGCTGATTATAAACAAGCATTCGCAAAACTGCATAATGCTATCTGTAAACAAGAAACAGCCCATCCCAATGCATTTCAAATTACAGTCAGCAACTTTAACCAGGCCTGTTTGAAGAAAACCCTGCCCAATTATCACCAGCATGCAACCTGTTGCACCAGAGGTCCCAACACACTAGACCACTGCTACACTACGATAAGGAGTGCTTATCGTTTTTTCTTGTGACTGCATTTTGGCAAGCCGGATCATTTGGCTGTACTCCTACTACCTGCATACAGACAGACGGTAAACTGCAAGGCTTCAGAGATCAAGACAACCAAGAAGCGGTAGCAGGAGGCTGAGGAACGGTTACAGGATTGCTTTGAGTCAATAGACTAGGCCAAGTTCAAGAACTCATCTGAGGACTTGAAAGACTGACTATACCAGGGTCGTTACAGACAAACAGCTGTGGGTGAGTGTGTCCCCACAAAATCATTCAGGGATTTCTCCAATCAAAAGCCCTGGATGAACAATGAAATCCGGAATCTGCCGAGAGCCAGATCAGAGACATTCAAGTCAGGAGATCAAGAATGCTACAAGAGGTGCAGGTATGATCTCCAGAAAGCCATCTCTTGGGCAAAGTGGAAATTCCAGACTAGACTGGAATCAATGAGGGATGCTGAACAGCTGTTGTAGGGTTTAAATGTAATAAACTCCAACAAAGCTAAACCTTGCGACATAGAGGAGAGCTTCGCTTCGCTTCCAGATTATCTCAATGCCTTCTGTGCTCGCTTTGACCACCAGAACAGGTGGGAACCATCATTAACTGCCATGTCCCCCGATGATCCTTTGGTCTTAGTATCTGAAGATGACGTGCAGGCTGCCTTCAAGAAAGTGAATTCAAGGAAAGCACCTGGTCCATATGGAGTACCTGGCTGAGTACTGAAGACCTGTGCCAAACAACTGACTGATATATTCACCGATATCTTCAACCTCTTGCTCCAAACAGGCTTCAACTGTACTGGCCTAAGAGTGTGGTAACATGTCTAAATGATTATTGCCCAGTGGCACTTACATCCACAGTAATTTGAGAGGCTGATGTTGAAGCACCTCATCTCCTGGCTGAATGGTGTCTTGGATCCACTCCAATTCCGTTCCTGAAGCAACAGGTCTACAGTAGATGCTATCTCGTTGGCTCTTCACACAGCCCTTGAACATTAGGACAGCAAAGATGCATACATCGGGATGCTCTTAATCGATTACAGCTCGGCATTTAAAACCATCATCCCTTCAAAACTAATCAGTAAACTTTAAGACCTGGGGCAATACCTTCTTGTGCAATTTGAACCTAGATTTCCTCACTTGTAGACCCCAGACAGTTCAGATTGGTAAAAACATCTCCTCCACAATCACCATCAACACAGGAGCACAGCAGAGATGTGTACTTAGCCCTCTGCTCTATTCTTTTACACCTATAAATGTGTGGCTAAGTACAGCTTCAACACCATATAGAAGTTTGCTGATGACACCACTGTTGTGGGCTGTATCAATGAGGGTGATGAGTCAGCATACAGGAGGGAGATTGAAAACTTGGCTGAGTAATAACAACAACCTCTCACTCAATGTCAAGAAAAGCAAAGAACTGATAGTAGACTTCAGGAGAGGGAAACCAGAGGTTCATGAGCCAGTAATCATTGGAGGATCAGAGGTGGAGAGGGTCAGTAACTACAAATTCCTGGGTGTCAGCATCTCAGAGGATCTATCCTGGACCCATCATAGAAATATAATTGTGAAGAAAGCACGACAGCTCTTCTCAGGAGTCCGCGGAAATAAAGCAGGTCATCAAAAAATTTCGCAAACTTCTATAGTCGTATGGTGGAAAGTGTGCTGATTGTTTGCATTACTCTTACAGAGACACCTCTTTCTCCCTTATTAGGGAGAGACAGCCTGTGGTATGTCAAATACCGGGTGAACAAGTAGTCTTTGGAGTACTGCAAGTCTGTGTCTTTCCTGTTGCTTTGCTCACACTTGAGTGCTTGGTAGTGGGTGCTGATGCTTTTTCTTTTGCCGGTGGGGAGAGGGAGGATCGTTGCTGCTGCCGCTTACATGCAGGAGGGAGGAGAGCCGGTGGGGGGACTTTGGAGTTCTAACGTTTAACTGTCATTCATTCTTTAGGGGCACTCCTCTGTTTTTCATGGATGGTTATGAAGAAAAAGCATTTCAGGATGTATATTGTATTCTAGACTGGATATTGAGCAATGAGGAAGGGTTAATTAGCAATCTTGTCGTGAGAGGTCCCTTGGGTAAGAGTGACCATAATATGGTGGAATTCTTCATTAAGATGGAGAGTGACATAGTTAATTCAGAAACAAAGGTTCTGAACTTAAAGAAGGGTAACTTTGAAGGTATGAGATGTGAATTAGCTAAGATAGACTGGCAAATGACACTTAAAGGGTTAATGGTGGATATGCAATGGCAAGTATTGAAAGATCACCTGGATGAACTACAACAATTGTTCATCCCAGTTTGACAAAAGAATAAATCAAGGAAGGTAGTGCACCCATGGCTAACAAGGGAAATCAGGGACAGTATCAATTCCAAAGAAGAAACATACCAATTAGCCAGAAAAAGTGGCTCACCTGAGGACTGGGAGAAATTCAGAGTCCAGCAGAGGAGGACAAAGGGCTTAATTAGGAAGGGGAAAAAAGATTATGAGAAAAAACTGGCAGAGAACATAAAAAACTGACTGTAAAAGCTTTTATAGATATGTGAAAAGAAAAAGATTGATTAAGGCAAATGTAGGTCCCCTACAGACAGAAACAGGTGAATTGATTATGGGGAGCAAGGACATGGCAGACGAACTGAATAACTACTTTGGTTCTGTCTTCACTAAGGAGCACATAAATAATTTTCCAGAAATAGTAGGGGACAGAGGGTCCAGTGAGATGGAGGAACTGAAGGAAGTACATGTTAGTAGGGAAGTGGTGTTAGGTAAATTGAAGGGATTAAAGGCAGCTAAATCCCCAGGGCCAGATGGTCTGCATCCCAGAGTGCTTAAGGAAGTAGCCCAAGAAATAGTGGATGCATTAGTGATAACTTTTCAAAACTCTTTAGATTCTGGACTAGTTCCTGAGGACTGGAGGGTGGCTAATGTAACCCCACTTTTTAAAAAAGGAGGGAGAGAGAAACCGGGGAATTATAGACCGGTTAGCCTAATATCGGTGGTGGGGAAAATGCTAGAGTCAGTTATCAAAGATGTGATAACAGCACATTTGGAAAGCGGTGAAATCATCGGACAAAGTCAGCATGGATTTGAAAAGGAAAATCATGTCTGACGAATCTCACAGAATTTTTTGAGGATGTAACTAGTAGAGTGGATAGGGGAGAACCACTGGATGTGGTAGATTTGGATTTTCAAAAGGCTTTTGACAAGGTCCCACACAGGAGATTAGTGCGCAAACTTAAAGCACACAGTATTGGGGGTAAGGTATTGATGTGGATAGAGAACTGGTTGGCAGACAGGAAGCAAAGAGTGGGAATAAACGGGACCTTTTCAGAATGGCAGGCAGTGACTAGTGGGGTACCGCAAGGCTCAGTGCTGGGACCCCAGTTGTTTACAATACATATTAATGACTTATTAATGACTTAGATGAGGGAATTAAATGCAGCATCTCCAAGTTTGCAGATGACACGAAGCTGGGCGGCAGTGTTAGCTGTGAGGAGGATACTAAGAGGATGCAGGGTGACTTGGATAGGTTAGGTGAGTGGGCAAATTCATGGCAGATGCAATTTAATGTGGATAAATGTGAGGTTATCCACTTTGGTGGCAAAAACAGGAAAACAGATTATTATCTGAATGGTGGCCGATTAGGAAAAGGGGAGGTGCAACGAGACCTGGGTGTCATTATACACCAGTCATTGAAAGTGGGCATGCAGGTACAGCAGGTGGTGAAAAAGGCAAATGGTATGCTGGCATTCATAGCAAGAGGATTCGAGTACAGGAGCAGGGAGGTACTACTGCAGTTGTACAAGGCCTTGGTGAGACCACACCTAGAGTATTGTGTGCAGTTTTGGTCGCCTAATCTGAGGAAAGACATCCTTGCCATAGAGAGAGTACAAAGAAGGTTCACCAGATTGATTCCTGGGATGGCAGGACTTTCATATGATGAAAGACTGGATCGACTAGGCTTATACTCGTTGGAATTTAGAAGATTGAGGGGGGATCTTATTGAAACATATAAAATCCTAAAGGGATTAGACAGGCTAGATGCAGGAAGATTGTTCCCGATGTTGAGGAAGTCCAGAATGAGGGGACACAGTTTGAGGATAAAGGGGAAGCCTTTTAGGACCGAGATTAGGAAAAACTTCTTCACACAGAGAGTGGTGAATCTGTGGAATTCTCTGCCACAGGAAACAGTTGAGGCCAGTTCATTGGCTATATTTAAGAGGGAGTTAGATATGGCCCTTGTGGCTAAAGGGATCAGGGGGTATGGAAGGAAGGCTGGTACAGGGTTCTGAGTTGAATGATCAGCCATGATCATACTGAATGGTGGTGCAGGCTCGAAGGGCCAAATGGCCTACTCCTGCACCTATTTTCTATGTTTCTATGTATACATTTCTCTGATACTAAATGTACCTTTCAAAACCTTTGAAGCAGCCTTGTATGGGAACAC
The DNA here is from genome assembly GCF_030028105.1 of Mobula birostris. Taxonomy (NCBI): domain Eukaryota; kingdom Metazoa; phylum Chordata; class Chondrichthyes; order Myliobatiformes; family Myliobatidae; genus Mobula; species Mobula birostris. Next base: position 175,226,559 of record NC_092370.1, on the reverse strand, counting down.
GAATGCCCTTGAGTGGAATATTCTACAAAAGGTAGTGGATTCGGCCCATTATATCACAGGGTAAAACCCTCCAAACCACGGAGCGCATCTACATGAAACATTGTCATAGAAAAGCAGCATCAATCATCAAAGATCCTCACCACCCAGGCCATGCACTTTTCTCACTGCTGTCATCAAGTAGAAGGTACAGATGCCTCAGGACTTGCACCACCACACTGAAGAACAATTACTACCCCTCAACCAACAGGTTCTTGATGAAAGAGGATAGCTACACTAATTTAAGGACTCAGTTATAGTGTTGTTTCATGCTTGTTATTTATTGTTATTTATTTATATCTTCATTTGCACTGTTTCTTTACAGTTAACAGTTCCTGTTCTATAGGTTTGCTAACTTTGACCCACAGAAAAAGAATCTCAGGGTTCTACATGGTGACATGTATGTGCTCTGATAATAAATTTTACTTCGAACTTTGACAGTGTTGTTTTCAGCAAACATAAATATGGTATGGTTTTAGCCACACAGTCATAACTGTAAAGCGAGTAGAGGAGAGGGCTAAGAATACAACCTTGAGGTGCAGCTGTGCTGTTGGATATTGTGAAGATGCTGTTGCTAATCTGAACTGATTGGGTGAGGAAATTGAGAATCCAATTATATAAGGAGGTACTGAGGCCAAGATCTTGGAGCTTATTGATTAGTCCAAGAGGATGATAGTATTGAATCTTGAACTGTAGTTGATAAAGAACATCCTGATGGATGCACTTGCTGTCCAGATGTTCCAGGGTTGAGTGAACAGCCAATGAAGTGGTATCTGCTACCTGTTATGCCAGTAGGCAAACTGAAGTGGATCCAAGTCGTTACTCTGGCAAAAGTTGATATACTTCATAATAAACCTGTTAAAGCACTTCATCACAGTGAATGTAAGTGCTGCTGGATGATGGTCATTAAAGCAGGTTACCACATTCTTCGTAGGCACCTTGAAGCAGACCGCAAATGCAAGAGGTTAAAGATTTCAGTGAACACTGCAGCCAGTTGAAGTCTTTAATACTCTGCCAGGTACCCCATCTGGGCCAGATGCTTTTAGGTGGGTTCACCCTCCCGGGTCACTGGGAGTCTGCGATAGCTCCTCTTTATTTTGATGATCAAAGTGAGCATAGAAGGCATTAAGCTCATCTGGAAGCGAAGCCCTGTTGTCACCTATGCCGCCTGATTTCACTTTGTAAGAGGTGATAGCATTCAAGCCCTGCCACATCTGTCGAGCCAGGGATGAAAAGCTTGTAATCTGGACAGACCAGAGGAATCAGTATTATTCTAAATACAAAAAAGATGAAGGAATCAAATTGACAAAACATTTTGATAGAGCAGAAGGCTGCTGTTTATATTGGCACATGTTTAAAAAGAGAAAAATTACAAGGCAAAGGAAAACAGAAGAGGATACAGACTGGTAAGATGGTGACATGCTTGGGTGCAGTGGTCTCTCTGGGTTCAACCAAAGGTGAAATCATTTCACTCTCGCAAGACACTGCCGGTTATTAAGAACATCAAGTACAGCAGGTCTATCCCACGAGCGAGTTGCTGGATAGCGGTGGAGCTGGACTTATTGCACACCATGTTGCAATCTGTATCAACCACTCAGGGAAGTGTGCGATCCAACAGATTGTTTTGAACTTCTTTGTTGTGATCATAAAGTCCAGTTGGTAATGTAGAATGCTACAAGTCCAATTCACTAGTTCATTGGTGAGACCGACAGCAGTGGAACTGTGTAGCCCCGGATGTGCATGGACCAGTCCTCATTCATGCCTTGGATTTGCCTATTGTGGCCAGTAAGGGAAAAGACACTGGAGCTGTCTGTGTGTCACTGGATTCAGCGCTGGGTTGTGGGCTGGCCCCTCCCATTAGTGCTGTCCTCTATTGTCACTCGGTGCACTGCCCGATATGAGGAACTGCTATGGGCTTGTTTTTGCAAATACACGACTCCAGGGCAAATTCCATGCACCATCAATCTACGACACTCAGGAACTTGGGCTATATTATTATTTTTAAATATATTTTTGTAACTATGTTCTTTTTTTGCTATCATGATTATATGTACTATAGGTGCTGTATGTGACTGTTGGTTCTGTGCTTTGCACCTTGGCCCCAGGGGAACACTGCTTCATTTTGCTGTAATCACATGAATGGAGAATGACAATTAAATTGAACTTGAACTTACTGTGTATTTCTCAGAAAGTCAACAGAGGCACATCAGGCCAAGATGCTTCACTGTACGTTACAATTTTTGTGAATGTAATTGACAGGAAAAAAATCTTTACACAGTAGTTCCAATGACTCACAGTGGTTACTTTTTCACAAAGAAAACTTGTTGAAGTGAGATGGGCAGAACTAGATACAAGGTCTAATGATGCCAGCATTTGTTCAAAGCAAAATACAGCAACAAGAAACTATAATCTTTTTGCCACGCTTTCTTTAATGGATTGTAGAGATGGCAGTCTCATTTAAGTACACTGATTGCACAACAGGTTCTGAAAATAGCATGCATGGAGGAGTGTGGCTGGGGAGGGAAGAATCAGATCAGGTGTGCATGGTCTGTATCCCTTCATTTCCTGCCTTTCCATTCATCTGTCTAAAGGTCTTTTAAATGCTGCTGTCCTATCTGCTCCTTCTACTTTCCCAGCAATACTTTCCAAGCACCTCAAATTCTGTGTAAAAAAAATTGCCTCGAACATCTTCTTTAAACTTTTCCCCTCTTACTTTAAAGTTATGCCCCCTAATATTTAACCTTTCCACCTTAGGAAAAAGACTGTCTCCCCTAATATGCCTCTCATAATCTTATACATTTCCATCAGGTTGTTCCAGAGAAAACAATCCAAGTTTGCCCAAATTTCCTTTATAGCAAATACACTCCAATACAGGAAACATCCTGATAAATCCCACTGCACCCTCTCTAAAGTTTCCACATTCTGTAATGCAGTGACCAGAAATGCACACAATACTCCACATGTGGCCAAACTAACATCTTATACAGAAATAACATGACTTCCTCACTTTTACACTCAATGCCATAACCAATAAAGGCAAGCATTCTTTATCCCTTCTTTATTACTCTATCACATATATTGGCAGTTTCAGGGGACCTCTGTACAGCAATGCTCCTAACTGTCTCAACATGTGACCTCCCAAAATTTAATACCCCACATTATGTCCAGATTAAACCCTGCTATTTCTCTGCCCAAATTTCCAAATGATTCCGGTTAATTGGGGTACATCGGGATAAATATATTTTTGGCTCAATTAAACAGCTGTCCTAATTAGCCAAAGTCTCATGGAAATAGTTCAAAAGGTATAAAAAAAAATGAACTACCATTTAACTGAGAACCAATTTATGTATTTTAAAAAAATACGGAACAAATTAGAATGCTATCAATACCTCTATAGAAGTATAAAACTGTCTATTAGTTCCTAATAGTTATCAACAGAGGAATTCATCCAGTGTGAGTTATGTTCTTTTGATTGACTGTAAATGAATAAAATCAGTGCAGATAACTAGTACAGATAATGGACTGCCTTCGTACAATGCTTTCAATGATTGCATCCTTCAAATCTTCATGTTCATTGTAACTTTCAAGATGATTGTTGAAATTTTCAAATTCTTCACAGTTCATAACTTGTTGAATAGTGAAATCATTTCATTTTCAATTCCATCCATTTCTGGCATATCCAGGTCTGAATGCTTGAAACTGCAGTGAGCAAAACAGCTTTTAATTGTCTTACTGCTTATTTCTCACCAACTATAAGTCACAAAAAAATCACTGCTTTTTGAACAACGTTCATCAATATTCACAACTCCACCAATTTTTGTTTACGAGATATTTCGGCAGACACTTAATAGGCAAAGCATAACAGGATATGCTTTAATGTGAGCAAATGGGACTAGTGTGGATGGGCAAAAAGGTCGGCATATTGTTACGGGCTAATGGACCTGTTTCTGTACTGTACAATTCTATAACTCTATGACCATCATCCTTGAAATTCTACTCCTAAATCTGACTCCTAATTTTGCAGTAAATGCTTAAACTTTCCCTACCATGAGCATCTTTTGACTTACTCAATTCAACCTGCTCTCCATCAATATTCATCCCCTGCATTGCTATGCACTAGAAAATAAAAAAGTCAAGTATTTATAGTAACCATTATACACAAGTTTATTTACATTAATCTAACTTTGAAGTTATGTTTTCCATTTGGAGTGATATGGTGAAATAACCCACCATTGATATTAAAGGATTCAGTAAACTGGCAAACAACATAAATGCATTTCAAAGTTATCTGCCACTGCAAGTTTGTGCATCACTGCACAGAAGTCCCTTCAAGTTCAAGTTTAATTGTCATTCAACCATACATGACTATCCATGAATATAGCCAAACAAAACAGCATTACTCCGGCACCAAGCTGCAAAACACAGTGCCAACAGTCATACACAAACAACAGGAATTCTGCAGATGCTGGAAATTCAAGCAACACAAATGAATTGGACTTGCAGCATTCCACACCACCAAATTCAACAGGATCTTGCAATCACATGAAAAGTGACTAAAATGATCACTCATTGTTAGACTGCACACCTCCTTCGCTCTGATGTCTCTCTGACGTAGACAGCAGTAAATCCCCACCGTCTAGTTTAAGATATTAGCTACTTATTATCAAATGTTTATTCATGCTTTGAATAACTGATCAGGAACAATATTTAAGAATTTGTATGTTACATTTATTGGTTAATTATACTCCAATCTGATGTGATCAAGAAAGCTTTATAATCCACTTGTACTTATCATTTAAAGAACTGCTCACTGTTTTGTTCATCCATAACAATCTCCTATTCACCATTTTGATATCTGAGATTGAATGATGCTCTAATATCGGTTCGGAGGAATTAACTTGTAGGAGTGAATAAGACTTGTGCCTACAACTAAAAGGAGCACTGAGAAACAAGATCAAAACTAACAGTGGTTACAATAAATCTGCAAATGCTTCAAGGAAATCAGAGTGAGAAACAAACTGCTGCAAACTGCAAGTTCAAAAAGACTCACTAAAAACTAATTCAATTCAACTGTACAAAACCATGTTAGTTGGAATATTATGTAATTTTACATATAGCTATTGAAACTAATTGTAATTGATTTTAATGCATTCCTTTTCATATTGGTTTCTGATCTCATTTGGTCCTTGGACTTTACTATCAAGAAGATGCATAAACCTTCACGGGTGAAATTCGGAAATAGAACATCTAACAGTACAGTACAGGACAGGTCCTTCAGCCACAGTGTTGTGTTGAACTAATTAAACTTTTAATTAATAGGATGAAGGTTCCTGATGACGGGTCTCTGCCCGAAATGTCAATTATTTACTCTTCACCTGGCCTGCTGAGTTCCTCCAGAATTTGTCTGTAATACAAGCATGTCATACGCTTTATCACCGTATCAACCTGTGCAGCACTTTATGGGAGCTAATGACATGGACCCTAAGACTTCTCTATATACCAACACACCTTGACATTAACAGTGCACAATCCCCTTTCATTTAATCTCTGAAGTGCAACACTTCATAACTGGCCAGATTAAACCCCATTAGCCATTTCTCTGTCCATATGTGCGACTGACCTGTAACACTCTGTATCCTTTGGCAATCCTCTTTACTGTGTACAACATCATTAATCATTATATTGTCTGTGAATTCAATAACCCATCCATCCATATTTTCACAAGATCTTTGGGGTATATCTCAAACAGCAGCAATCCCAGTAAAGATACCTGAGGAACACCACTGGTCTCAGAGTTCTAGCCACAATAAGTCCCATCAGCCTCTATCCTCTATCTTCTACAGGCAAGCAAATTCTGAATCCAAGAAGCCAAGTCGCCAAGGATCCCATGCACCTTCATCTTCTGGATGAGCCTACCATGAGGGTTCTTGTCAAATGCCTTACTAAAATCCATAGAGGCTATATCCACAGTTCTACCCTCACAAGACACCTCCATCACCTCCTTGAAAAACTCAATTAAGTTAGTAAGATATGACTTGACCTGCACAAGGCCATGCTGTCTCTAATTAGGTCATGGTTTTCCAAACGCTCTTAAATCCTATCCCTAAGAATCCTCTCCAAAACCCTCCCTACCACTAACCAGTCTATAGTTTCCATGATTATCTGCACTTACTTTCTTGAATAACAGAACAACATTAGGTACTTATCACTTCTCTGGGGCCTTACTTGTGGCTAGAGAGGACATGAAGATCTTGGTCAAGGCCCCAGAAATCTCATCTCATCTCAATAACCTGGGTATATCCATCAGGCCCTAGGGACTTACCTATCTTAATCTCCTTTATGAGACCCAACACCACCTCTTCTTTTACCTCAAAATGCCCTGGCATATTAGCACGATGCACACTGATCTCACTATCCTCCATTTCCTTCTCCTTCGTTGTAAATACTGACAAAATTTCTCATTTAGGACCTTGTCCAAATCCTCTGCCTCCGAGCATATTTTTGCTTCTTTATCATCAAGTGTTCCCAATGGTTCAACACCTGGCTCACTTGAATCTATTTATTGTTTTAAACTCACTGGGGTTGTTTCCACATTTACTTTAAACCTACAAGGTTCCCATTTCCCTCACTCCCTTTAACCTCACAGGGATTCAATACCCATGCTCACTATGCACTGTTCCCACACTCCTTTTAAACTAACCATGGCCAAGTTCATGTGTTTTTTTTAAATTCATCAGGGCCTTGTTACCTGCACTCCCTTACATTCCTCATAGCCCCATTCTCATTTACTTTTGAAACTGACTGGGGCTCTGTTTCCATTTAAACTCACCTGGAAAATGTGTTGTACTGCTACATTTTTAAAAAGTGAACTAAAAGGAGAAAATACTCAATAGTGCAGAATACCCGCCAGTCTGCCACCACCAAAGCTAGATTAGTGGAGCTCTATGGTGCCCTGTAACAATCTACTTTAAAAGAACTAAGTATAACTGCAGGCAACTATAAAAAATTTAAATAACCAATTTTAAACACCAATAAAGTCTGCATTAAGGATGTTCCTTCTGGTCTAAAGAAAATAGAAACAATATACATTCCTGGAATTGGTAAAAAAGTAGTTCAATTACTCTAATGAAATTGATACCGCAGAACACTAGGACAAATAATTGAAAGGCAAAATATGCTCTTACTTAACGTTAAGTATTTCTTTCAATTGCATGCTGATCAAATCTGGGTTTCATTCCACCAAAAGAAAAGCATATCCAATGTCTCTGCAGTACTTCCAAACGTTCCAAATGCAAAGGATATTCAATGTTAAAAGTTCAAAGTAAATTTATTATCCATGTATATATATGTCACTATCTACAATCCTGAGATTCTTTTCTTGCAGGCATTCACAAAGACACACAATAGAATTAACGAAAGACTGCGCACAACAAGATGCATAAACAACATGTATAAAAGACAACAAACTGCAAATACAAAAGAAGAAAAGATGTGAATAAGCAATAAATATTGAGATCATGAGAAGAAGAGTCCTTGGAAGTGAATCCATTGGTTGTGTTTAGTTTGTGGTTGGTGTGAGTGAAGTTGAGTGAAGTTAACCCCTCTGGTTCAAGAGCCTGACAGGTGAGGGATAATAACTGTTCCTGAAAATGATGATGTGGGTCCTAAGGCTCCTGTACTTCCTTCCTGATGGCAGCAGCGAGAAGGGAGCAATGCCTGCATGGTGGGCGTCCTTGATGATTGATGCTGCCTCCCTGAGACAGTGCTCCATGGTGTTTTATCTATGACAGACTGGATTCTATCTATTACCTTTTGTGGGCTTTTCCATTCAAGGGCTTTGGGGTTTCCATACTAGGCCTTGATGCAACCAGTCAATATACTCTCCACCACAGATCTATAGAAACTTAGCAAAGTTTTAGTTGACATGTCAAATCAATGCAAACATCCAAGAAAGTAAAGGCATCACTGTGCTTCCTCTGTGATGGCACTTATGTGTTGGACCCAGGACAGATCCTCTGAGATGTTGACATCAAGGAACTTAAAGTGCTGACCCTCTCCACCTGTGATCCCCAGATGAACACTGGCTTGTGGACCTCCAGTTTCCTCCTCCTGTGGTCCTTGGTCCAGCTGAGATTGAGTGAGAGGTTGTTGTGTGGCACCACTCATCCAGATTTACAATCTCGGTTATTATACTGATTCATCACCACCTTTGACTCAGGCAACGACAATGGTGTTAATTTACACCCATTCCTTTTTGACATTGCTTAACCGAGTTAATTGCATCAATATTCTATCCAACATCTTGTTGGCAAATGTGCAGGCGCTGGAGAACAAAATTGAGGATCTGAGGACAAAGTTGCTGCATTGGAGGGAAATGAGATGTTGTTGCGTTCTATGTTTGACTGAGACATGGCTTACTCACAGTACACAAGATATAGTAATCAGACCCCAGTGCAGTTTCACAGGATAAACTGAACTGCTGATTCAACAAAGGTAAAAGATGAAGGTGGGTGTTTCATGATAAACTCCAGGTGGTTCTCTGATGTGGCGGTTTTGTTGAACTCTTGTCCCCTGGAACACTTAATGATTAAATGTTACCTGTTCTATTTACCTAGGGAGTTCTCCTCCATAATCTGGACTGCAGTTTACATACCACCAGCAGCCGACTATAATCCAGTGCTTTAGATACTGCATGATGTGCCATCTCCAAACAAGAAACAGTCCATCCTAATGCATTTCAAATCATAGTCAGGTACTTCAATCAGGCTTGTTTTTAAGAAATCCCTGCCCAATTACCATCAGCGTATAGCCTGTGTCATCAGAAGTCCCAAGACACTAGACCACTGTGATACTAAGATAAGGAATGCCTACCATTCCATGCCCAGACCACATTTTGGTAAATCAGATCACTTGGTTGTCCTTCTGCTATCTGCATACAGGCAGAAGCTAAAGAGCAAAGCTCCAGAGATTAGGACAACAAAGAGGTGGTCATGGGAGGCAGAGGAGTAGCAATGGGATTACTTCAAGTCGGTGGACTGGGTTGTGTACAAGGATTCATCTGTGGATCTGAATGAATACACCATGGTTGTCACGGACTTTATAAAAGTTTCAGATGAGTGTGTCCTAAGAAAATTATTCAGTTTCTCTCAACCAGAAGCCATGGATGAATCATGAGATCCAGAATCTGTTGAGAGACATTCAAGTCTGTTGACCAATAAAGTTACAAGAGGTCCAGGAAAACTATCTCATGGGCAAAGAGGCAATTCCAGACAAAACTTTGATCAACGAAGGATTCTCGGCAGTTGTAGCTGGGCTTGAATGCCATCACTTCTTATAAAGTAAAACCAGGCAACAATAGGACTTCATTTCCAGGTTAACTTATTGCTTTCTGTGCTCGCTTTCACTGGAAAAACATGGAGGAATCATCATTAACTCCCATAGCCCCCGATGGTTCTGTGATTTCAGTCTGTGAGGCTGACATGTGAGCTGTCTTCGGAAAGCTGAAAATAGGGTACCCAGACAGAGCAGCTAGCCAAATTCTAAAGACTTGTCCTGATCAACTGGCTGTAGTGTTAACTGAGATCTTTAACTTCTTGCTTCGGCATTCTGATTTACCCACCTGCTTCAAGCAGATTCCACTTATACCAGTGCCAAAGAAGGCCATGGTAACCTCATCCATAGTGATGAAGTGTTTTGAAAGGTTGATGATGAAACATATCAACTCCTGCCTGAGAAACAACTTGGATCTGCTGCAATTTGCCTACTGGCGCAACAGGTCAACAGCAGATTGGCTCTATACTCAACCCTGGATAATCTGGTTAGCAAAGGTGCATACATCTCTTTAACGACTACAGCTTGGCATTCAATATTATCATCCAGTGAAGACTAATCAATAAACTTCAAGACCTTGGCCTCTATACCTCCTTGTGTAATTGGACTCTTGATTTCATCACTTGTATACCCCAGTTTGGATTGGCAACAGCTCCTCCAAAATCTCCATCTGTACAGGTTCACCACAAGGCCATGTGCTTAGCACCCTGCTCTACTCGCTTTACACTTATGACTGTGTGGCCAAGCTCAGCTCCAATGCTATATTTAAGGTTGCTGATGATGCCACTGTTGTAGCCCAAATCAAATGTGACCAAATCAGCATACAAGAGAAATTGAAAATTTGGCTAAGTGCTGCCACAACAATCTCTGATCAATGTCAACAAGACCAAGGAACTAATTATTGACTTCAGGAGAAGGAAACCAGAGGTCCATGAGCCAGTCCTCATCAGAGGATCTGACATGGAGAGGGTCAGCAACTTCAAATTCCTCGTGTTATCATTTCAGTGGACCTTTAGTGGGCATAGCACTTAAGTGCAATTATGAAGAAAGCACGGCAGCACCTCTACTTCAGCATGACATCTAAAACTCTGCCAAACTTCCACAGATGTGTGGTGCAGAGTATATTGTCTGGCTGCAAAAGAAGCCTGATATGCAAACACTAATCCCTTTTAATGAAAAATCCTATAAAAGTAGTAAATACAGTCAACTCCATCATGTGTAAATAACCTCCCCACCATTGAGCACACCTATACATAGCTTTTTTGCAGGACAGCAGCTACAACTATCAGGGACCCCCACCAACCAAGTCATGCTCTCTTCTCGCTCCTGCCATCATGAAGAAGGTTTAGAAGCCTTAAGACTGACACCACTCAGTTCAGGAACAGTTATTGCCTTCAGGCATCAGGCTCTTGAACCAAAGGGGATAATTTCACAAACCCCATCATTGAAATGTTCCCACACCCTATTGACTCACTTTCAAGGACTCTTCATCTCACGTTCTTCCATATTTATTCCTTTATTTATTTATAATCATTATTTTTTTCGTTTTGTATTTCCACATGTTGTCTTTTGCACACTGGATGAACACCCACATTGCTGCAGTCTTTCATTTATTCTATTATGGTTATTATCCTATTATGGACTGATAGAGTATGCCCACAAAATGAATCTCAGGGTTATATATGGTGATATATACGTGCTTTGACAATAAATTTACTTTGAACTTTGAATATTCCAAGATATTCATTCATTTCCAGTGCTACCAATGGAAGTTGGTATGTCTTCAAATATGAGTATGTGAACAAAAATTGCCATAACAGATTCAGAGCTTTTGAAATGCACAATCAAGAACTGTGATAATGTGCATAAACTGCCAACTTTTTCTGAAAACTGAGATAAAATATGTCATTATCTATACCATGTGCACTTAAGTAATTCATCAGTTTTCTGTTAGAGTCATTCAAGAGAGAAGAACATTGTGTAGCTGGCTCATTATGTCCATTTCAGTACACCGCACATGGGGAAGGATGGCAAGACTTTCTTAAAGAGGAAGTAGAGGTGATCTATTAATACTGAAGAGTCAGTTATATGGAAAGGGCAAATCTGGACTTGTTCATCTTATAACAATAATGGCAAAGAGAAGAGTTAATGTAGAGGAGCAAAATTATAAGGAGATTTGACACACTTATGGAAACTATCTTCAATAACAGCTGTGTCAGTAACCAGAGGAAGAGATTTAAAATAAGTGACATTGCAAAAGAGTGATCTGTTGATGAAGTGGTAGAAATGGTTCAATAGTTCAATTTAATATCAGCAAACGTACACAGTATACTACCCGAAATCTTTACTCTTTTCAGGCATCCATGAAATAGAGAAAAAAACCCAAAAATATCAAGTATAATTTTCAAAAAGTGTATTCACTAAATAATTTAAAGACAAACATTGATAGGACAGTGGAAGAAAAATAAGCATATTTTTGGTCATAATTTGATGGACTGCCTTCCATGCTTTAAAACTTAATGAACATCTCATCCATCAACATTCACTTTTGCAGTTAATTTTGAACTGTCGTTTAAACCAAATTATGTATTCTTCAACACACATCAAAGTTGCTGGTGAACGCAGCAGGCCAAGCAGCATCTGTAGGAAGAGGTGCGGTCGACGTTTCAGGCCGAGACCCAAGTCCTGACGAAAGGTCTCGGCCTGAAACGTCGACCGCACCTCTTCCTACAGATGCTGCTTGGCCTGCTGCGTTCACCAGCAACTTTGATGTGTGTTGCTTGAATTTCCAGCATCTGCAGAATTCCTGTTGTATGTATTCTTCAAGTTGTCAAAAGTATAAAGATATTTTTTGAAAATCTGCATGGAATATTTAATTTCTGGTCAACAACAAAGATGAGTAATTAACAATCTATTTGCCATTGACCATGTTAACTTTTGAAAAATAGAGCATACCATACACTCAATTAATCCTGCTTGTGCACCATTAAGGGCTGAGTGATTTTATTAGTTTGGAGTTGAAGGTGTATATACTTCAAAACTCTGGATCCTAATTATGTATAAACCAGTCCAGAATTCAGGTGACAAGAAGTCTCATAGTGCTGTTAAACAAGAATTGAGAAGTGAGTAAATCTAGCCACTTACCTTGATTTCATCAACCTCATCAGGTACTATCTTGTATGCAGATACTGTTCCTCCCAACCTACAAAAGAAAAGTATAGATCTTTCAGTACATTTTGTTTTTGACCCTTCACATTACAGGTATCCCCCGCTATCCGAAAGTAGAGCGTTCCTATGAAACCGAAGAAGCAATTACATTAATTTATATGGGAAAATTTTTTGAGCGTTCCCAGACCCAAAAAGACAACCTACCAAATCATACCAAATAGCACACAAAACCTAAAATCACGCTAACATATAGTAAAAGCAAGAATGATATGATAAATACACAGCCTATATAAGGTAGAAATTATGTATGTACAATGTAGTTTCACTTATCAGAATCGGGAAGATTTAGCCAAAACTGATTTGTAGAAAAAAATTGGCACGTACACGCATGCGCACACACCTGCCTGCGCAAGGCTTCACTGTCATGGTAGTCTTTCTCGGGGTAAACACAAGTTTAAAACGGGCGCCTTTTTTTGAAAAAACGAAAATCCTCTTCGGAATTCTTTTGGTTAGCGAAAACAGGTACTAATGTAGATCTTTCGTAAAAACGAAGTGGCGTAAACTGAACTTTCGTAAAGCGGGGGACACCTGTATAGTTAATTTCTGCTAAGTATCGAATTTGTGCCATGCCAACCTTTTTGGTTCATCTACACAAATCCCACTTTTGGGATCATTGGATACATTACCCTTCCATACCTTGCCTGGTTAAGTGTCTGGAGTTGTCAGCCACACTTTGTGTAAAAGACTTACCCCTCCATTATAAGACTCTTTCCTCTCACCTTAAACCTAAGTCTTCTTGCTTTTGATACCTCTCCATTAGGAAAAAGATTTAATGCCTTTATAATCTTATACATCTCTATCAAGCCACCCCTCAGACTTCTTCGCTTCAGGATAACCAGGCACAGCCTATCCAATGTCTCCACATAACTAGTCTTCTAATCCAGGCAACTTCTGGGTGAATCTCCTTTGCACTTGCTCCATCATAATCTTCTGACTGTGTTGCACACTATTCCAAGAGTGGACCAACTTGTGTTTAATAAAGTTGTAATTTAATGTCCTATCTTTTGTATTCTTTACACAACATATGAAGGGAAGCATGCTTTGCTACTGCCAATCTGTGTTGCTGCTATAGTTCTGGACCTTATGTGTCTCCATTCATCAATATTACTTAGAGCCTTATTATTAACCATGTATGTCTTATCCTTATTTGACTTCTCAAAATGCCTCATTTCACACTTCATGGGATTAAAATCCATCTTCCTATACTCCGTCCAATTTTCTATCTGATTCCTATCTTGCTGTAGCTTTAGCTAATTTTCGTTGCTATCCACCAATTTTTATGTCATCCACGTACTTACCAAACATATCCTTTGTTGACGAACATGTCATTAATATAAATAAAATGAAGTACTTTCAGGATGCTGGATCAAAATAAGTGTAGCTAATTTTCAAACAATCTTTATACATCATGGGCCTTCATTTCCTCTTCCAGTTCACTTGAGACATGTACATAGATTGACTGTTGAATTAATGATGCTGGCATGAATGGTGACCAATACAGTGATGTAGTAACAGGCTGAAATTTGATTAAATTGGATAAAAATTCACAGATGAACCCCTGCTTATCATAAGAATGCAGATTCAATCATAATTTTACCAATATGTTCAAGAATAGCATGTAATTTTCTAACGGTAAGTGAGATAAAAATATGAGAGATTGATGAGGAGGTACAAGAAGATCTATTTACCAGGGGGTAAACCAGACAAGAGTGTAAGATCAAAAGAGGAAAAAAGCAAAAGGCTGGACTTTGTCCATTGAGAGAGTTGACATTTCAGCTTTCTTTCTCTCTTCATAAGTATTAAATCTTGAGCATTTTCCATTCATCTTTCAGATGTCCATTGTCTGAATTTTTTGTTTTACATTGCTTATATATTTTAGAACATAGAAAATAGAAAACGTACAGCACATTACAGGCCCTTCGGCCCACAAAGCTGTGCCGAACATGTCCTTACCTTAGAACTACCTAGGCTTACCCATAGCCCTCTATTTTTCTAAGCTCCATGTAGCCATCCAGGAGTCTCTTAAAAGACCCTATAGTTTCCACCTCCACCACCGCTGCCAGCAGCCCATTCCACACACTCACCACTCTCTGCATAAAAAACGTACCTCTGACATCTCCTCTGTACCTACTTCCAAGCACCTTAAAACTATGCCCTCTCACGCAAGCCATTTCAGCCGTGGGAAAAAGCCTCTGACTATCCACACAATCAATGCCTCGCATTATCTTGTACACCTCTATCAGGTCACCTCTCATCCTCCGTCACTCCAAGAGGAAAAGGCCGAGTTCACTCAACCTACTCTTATAAGGCATGCTCCCCAATCAAGGTAACATCCTTGTAAATCTCTTCTGCACCCTTTCTATGGTTTCTACATCCTTCCTGTAGTAAGGCTACCAGAATTGAGCACAGTACTCCAAGTGGGGTCTGATCAGGGTCCTATATAGTTGCAACATTACCTCTCAGCTCTTAAACTCAATCCCACGGTTGATTAAGGCCAATGCACCATGCACTTTCTTAACCACAGAGTCAACCTGCGTAGCAACTTTGAGTGTCCTATGGACTTGGACCCCAAGATCCCTCTGATCCTCCACATTGTCAAGAGTCTTACCATTAATGCTATATTCTGCCATCATATTTGACCTACCAAAATAAATCACCTCACATTTATCTGGGTTGAACTCCATCTGCCACTTCTCAGCCCAGTTTTGCATCCTATAAATGTCCCACTGTAAGTTCTGACAGCCCTCCACACTATCTACAACACCCCCAACCTTTGTGTCATCAGCAAATTTACTAACCCATCCCTCCACTTCCTCATCCAGGTCATTTATATAAATCACGAAGAGCAGGGGGTCCCAGAACAGATCCCTGAGGCACACCACTGGTCACCGACCTCCATGCAGAATATAACCCATCTACAACCACTCTTTGCCTTCTGTGAGCATGCTAGTTCTGGATCCACAAAGTGAGATCTCCTTGGATCCCATGCCTCCTTACCTTCTCAATAAGCCTTGCATGGGGTACCTTATCAAATGCCTTGCTGAAATCCATATACACTACATCTACGGCTCTACCTTCATCAATCTGTTTAGTCACATCCTCAAAAAATTCAATCATGCTTGTAAGGCACCACCTGCCTTTGACAAAGCAATGCTGATTATCCCTAATCATATTATGCCTCTCCAAATGTTCATAAATCCTGCCTCTCAGGATCTTTTCCATCAACTTACCAACCACTGAAGAAAGAGTTGCTGGCCTATAATTTCCTGGGCTATCTCTACTCCCTTTCTTGAATAATGGAACAACATCTGCAACCCTCCAATCCTCTGGAACATCTCCCGTTCCTATTGATGACGCAAAGATCATCGCCAGAGGCTCAGCAATCTCCTCCCTCACTTCCTACCGTGGTCCCGGTGACTTATCCAACTTGATGCTTTCCAAAAGCTCCAGCACATCCTCTTCCTTAATATCTACATGCTCAAGCTTTTCAGTCCACTGCAAGTCATCCCTACAATCAGCAAGATTCTTTTCCGTGGTGAATACTGAAGGAAAGCATTCATTAAGTACCTCTGCTATCTCTACCGATTCCATACACACTTTTCCACTGTCACCCTTGATTGGTCCTATTCTCTCACATCTTATCCTCTTGCTCTTCACATACTTGTAGAATGCCTTGGGCTTTTCCTTAATCCTCTCCGCCAAGGCCTTCTCATGCTCCTTCCTGCTAGCCTTATAATCTTCTAGATCGCTATCATTATCTAGTTTTTTGAACTTTTTGTAAGCTCTTCTTTTCTTCTTGACTAGATTTATGACAGCCTTTATACACCATGGTTCCTGTACCCTACCATCTTTTCCCTGTCTCACTGGAACGTACCTATGCAGAACCCCACGCAAATATCCCCTGAACATTTGCCACATTTCTTCCGTATGTTTTCTTGAGAACGTTTCCAATTTATGCTTCCAAGTTCCTGCCTGATAGCCTCATATTTCCTCTTACTTCAATTAAATGTTTCCCTAACTTGTCTGTTCCTATTCCTCTCCAATGCTATGGTAAAGGAGATAGAAGTGTGATCACTATCTCCAAAATGCTCTCCCACAGACAGACCTGACACCTGACCAGGTTCATGTCCCAATACCAGATCACATACAGCTTCTCCTCTTGATGGCTTATCTACATATTTTGTCATGAAACCTTCTTGAACACACCTAACAAACTCCACCCCATCTAAACCCCTCACTCTATGGAGATGCCAATCAATATTTGGGAAATTAAAATCTCCCACCACAACAACCCTGTTATTATTACTCCTTCCCAGAATATGTCTCCCTATCTGCTCCTCGATGTCCCTATTACTATTGGGTGGTCTATAAAAAACACCCAGTAGATTTATTGACCCCTTCCTATTCCTAACTACCACCCACAGAGACTCCGTAGACAACCCTTCCATGACTTCTGCCTTTTCTGCAGCTGTGACACTACCCTGATCAACAGTGCCATGCCCCCTCCTCTTTTGCCTCCCTCCCTGTCCTTTCTGAAACATCTAAAGCCTGGCACTCGAAGTAACCATTCCTGCCCCTGCACTATCCAAGTCTCCCTAATGGCCACAACATCATAGCTCCAAGTGCTGATCCACGCTCTAAGCACATCCGCTTTGTTCATAATACTCCTCGCATTAAAATAGACACATCTCAAACCATCGGTCTGAGCATGTCCCTACTCTATCACCTGCCTATCCTCTGTCGCGCACTGTCTCCAAGCTTTCTCTATTTATGAGCCAACCACCTCTTCCCTTGTCTCTTCAGTTTGGTTCCCACCCCCCAGAAATCCTAGTTTAAATTCTCCCCAATAGCCTTAGTAAACCTCCCTGCCAGGATATTGGTCTCCCTTGGATTCAAGTGCAACCTATCCTTTTCGTACAGGTCACTCCTGCCCCAAAAGAGGTTCCAATGATCCAGAAATCTGAATCCCTGGCCCCTGCTCCAATCCCTCAGCCACCCATTTATCCTCCATCTCACTCGGTTCCTATACTCACTGTCACATGGCACAGGCAGTAATCCCGAGATTACTACCTTTGAGGTCCTGCTTCTCAACTTCCTTCCTAACTCCCTATAGTCTGTTTTCAGTACCTCCTCTCTTTTCCTACCTATGTCGTTGGTACCAATATGTACCACGACCTCTGGCTGTTCTCCTTCCAACTTCAAGATATCATGGACGCGATCAGAAACATCCCAGACCCTGGCACCTGGGAAGCAAATTAGCATCTGAGTTTCTTTCCCGCGTCCACAGAGGCCCCTATCACTGCTGACATCCTCTTCCTTTCCCTACTCTTCTGAGCCACAGGGCCAGAACTCTGTGCCAGAGGCACGACTACTGTTGCTTCCCCCAGGTAGGCCGTCTCCCCCAGCAGTACTCAAACAGAGTACTTACTGTTAAGAGGGACAGCCGCAGGGATAATTTTTTGAAATTAAAGGAAACCTTACAATTTGTATTGTGCTAAAGAGGCCCTTCTGCCACAGTACAATGTGACTCTGAATCACTGATAAAATTGGAGTATCAAAATTTTCCAATGGAAATGTTTATAAAACTATACAGTGCCTGTAAAAAGTATTCACCCCCTTGAAAGTTTTCAAGTTTTATTGTTTCACACCACTGAATCATAGTAATATGCCTTTTTTTGACACTGGTCAACAGAAAAAGCCTCTTTTTGTCAAAGTGGAAACAGATCTCTACAATATGATCTAATTACAAATACAAAATGCAAAATAACTGATTGCATAAGTATTCACACCCCTTTAATATGACACACCAAATCATCACTGGTGCAGACAATTGGTTTTAGAAGTCACAATATTAGTTAAATAGCAAACAACAGGAATTCTGCAGATGCTGGAAATTCAAGCAACACACATCAAAGTTGCTGGTGAACGCAGCAGGCCAGGCAGCATCTCTAGGAAGAGGTGCAGTCGACGTTTCAGGCCGAGACCCTTCGTCAGGACTAACTGAAGGAAGAGTGAGTAAGGGATTTGAAAGTTGGAGGGGGAGGGGGAGATCCAAAATGATAGGAGAAGACAGGAGGGGGAGGGATGGAGCCAAGAGCTGGACAGGTGATTGGCAAAAGGGGATACGAGAGGATCATGGAACAGGAGGTCTGGGAAGAAAGACAAGGGGGGGGGGGGACCCAGAGGGTGGGCAAGAGGTATATTCAGAGGGACAGAGGGAGAAAAAGGAGAGTGAGAGAAAGAATGCGTGCATAAAAATAAGTAACAGATGGGGTACGAGGGGGAGGTGGGGCCTAGCGGAAGTTAGAGAAGTCGATGTTCATGCCATCAGGTTGGAGGCTACCCAGACGGAATATAAGGTGTTGTTCCTCCAACCTGAGTGTGGCTTCATCTTTACAGCAGAGGAGGCCGTGGATAGACATGTCAGAATGGGAATGGGATATGGAATTAAAGTGTGTGGCCACTGGGGGATCCTGCTTTCTCTGGCGGACAGAGCGTAGATGTTCAGCAAAGCGGTCTCCCAGTCTGCGTCGGGTCTCGCCAATATATAAAAGGCCACATCGGGAGCACCGGACGCAGTATATCACCCCAGTCAACTCACAGGTGAAGTGTTGCCTCACCTGGAAGGACTGTTTGGGGCCCTGAATGGTGGTAAGGGAGGAAGTGTAAGGGCATGTGTAGCACTTGTTCCGCTTACACGGATAAGTGCCAGGAGGGAGATCAGTGGGGAGGGATGGGGGGGACGAATGGACAAGGGAGTTGTGTAGGGAGCGATCCCTGCGGAATGCAGAGAGAGAGGGGGAGGGAAAGATGTGCTTAGTGGTGGGATCCCGTTGGAGGTGGCGGAAGTTACGGAGAATAATATGTTGGACCCGGAGGCTGGTGGGGTGGTAGGTGAGGACCAGGGGAACCCTATTCCTAGTGGGGTGGCGGGAGGATGGAGTGAGAGCAGATGTACGTGAAATGGGGGAGATGCGTTTAAGAGCAGAGTTGATAGTGGAGGAAGGGAAGCCCCTTTCTTTAAAAAATGAAGACATCTCCCTCGTCCTAGAATGAAAAGCCTCATCCTGAGAGCAGATGCGGCGGAGACGGAGGAATTGCGAGAAGGGGATGGCGTTTTTGCAAGAGACAGGGTGAGAAGAGGAATAGTCCAGATAGCTGTGAGAGTCAGTAGGCTTATAGTAGACATCAGTGGATAAGCTGTCTCCAGAGACAGAGACAGAAAGATCTAGAAAGGGGAGGGAAGTGTCGGAAATGGACCAGGTAAACTTGAGGGCAAAGTGAAAGTTGGAGGCAAAGTTAATAAAGTCAACGAGTTCTGCATGCATGCAGGAAGCAGCACCAATGCAGTCGTCGATGTAGCGAAGGAAAAGTGGGGGACAGATATCAGAATAGGCACGGAACATAGATTGTTCCACAAACCCAACAAAAAGGCAGGCATAGCTAAGACCCATACGGGTGCCCATAGCTACATCTTTAGTTTGGAGGAAGTGGGAGGAGCCAAAGGAGAAATTATTAAGAGTAAGGACTAATTCCGCTAGATGGAGCAGAGTGGTGGTAGAGGGGAACTGAATAGGTCTGGAATCCAAAAAGAAGCGTAGAGCTTTGAGACCTTCCTGATGGGGGATGGAAATATATAAGGACTGGACATCCATGGTGAAAATAAAGCGGTGAGGGCCAGGGAACTTAAAATCATCGAAAAGTTTAAGAGCGTGAGAAGTGTCACGAACATAAGTCGGAAGGGATTGAACAAGGGGTGATAAAACAGTGTCGAGGTATGCAGAAATGAGTTCGGTGGGGCAGGAGCAAGCTGAGACAATAGGTCGGCCAGGACAGGCAGGTTTGTGGATCTTGGGTAGGAGGTAGAAACGGGAAGTGCGGGGTGTGGGAACTATAAGGTTGGTAGCAGTGGATGGGAGATCCCCTGAGCGGATAAAGTCGGTGATGGTGTGGGAGACAATCGCCTGGTGCTCCTTAGTGGGGTCACGATCGAGGGGTAAATAAGAGGAGGTATCCGCGAGTTGTCGCTGTGCCTCGGCAAGATAGAGGTCAGTACGCCAGACTACAACAGCACCTCCCTTATCGGCGGGTTTAATAATAAGGTTAGGATTAGTGCGGAGGGAGCGGAGAGCAGAGCGTTCGGAAGGAATGAGGTTGGAATGGGGACAAGGTGCGGTGAAGTCGAGACGGTTGATGTCCCGTCGGCAATTAGCGATAAAGAGATCCAGAGCAGGCAGAAGACCAGAGCGGGGTGTCCATGAAGAAGAGGAGGGTTGAAGACGGGAGAAGGGGTCATCGGTGGGGGTACCAGAATACAACAGCACCCCCTTATCGGCGGGTTTAATAATAAGGTTAGGATTAGTGCGGAGGGAGTGGAGAGCAGAGCGTTCGGAAGGAGTGAGGTTGGAATGGGGACAAGGTGCGGTGAAGTCGAGACGGTTGATGTCCCGTCGGCAATTAGCGATAAAGAGATCCAGAGCAGGCAGAAGACCAGAGCAGGGTGTCCATGAAGAAGAGGAGGGTTGAAGACGGGAGAAGGGGTCATCGGTGGGGGGTTTGCCAGACTACAACAGCACCTCCCTTATCGGCGGGTTTAATAATAAGGTTAGTTAAATGGCGATCACCTGTGTGCAGTCACGGTGTTTCAATCGATTGTAGTGAAAATACACCTGTATGTGGAAGGTCCAATGACTGGTGAATCAGTATCCCGGCAAAAACTACACAACGAAGACAAAAAGAACACTCCAAGCAACTCCAAAGTTATTGAAAAGCACAAGTCGGGAGATGGATACAAGAACATTTCTAAGTCACTGAATATCCTTCGGAGTACAGTTATTTCAACCATGAAGAAATGGAAAGAATATGGCACAGCAGTAGATCCACCTATATAACAGGCTGTCCTCAAAAACTGAGTGACCATGTAAGAGATCTTTGACAACTCTGGAGGAGTTAAAAGCCTCAGTGGCTGAGATGGGAGAGACTGTGCATACAACAGCTATTGCCTGGGTGCTTCACCAGTCACAGCTTTATGGGAGAGTGGTAAAGAGAAAGCCACTGTTTTAAAAAAAACTCACATGAAATCTCAGGTAGAGTTTGCCAGAAAGCATATGGAAGACTCTGAAGTCAACTGGAAGAAGGTTCTATGGCATGATAAAATCGAAATTGAGCTTTTTGGCCATTAGACTAAATGCTTGGCATAAGCCAAACACTGCACATCATCAAAAACACACCATCCCTACCATGAAGCATGCTGGTGGCTGCATCATACTGTGCGGATACTTCGCTGCAGCAGGCCCTGGAAGGCTTGTGAAGGTGGAAGGTAAAATGAATGCAGCATAATACGGGGAAATCCTGGAGGAAAACCTGATGCAGTCAACAAGAGAACTCTGACTTGGGAGAAGATTTGTTTTCCAGCAAGGCAATGACCCCAGGCATAAAGCCAAAGCTACGCAGGAATGGCTTAAAAACAACAATGTCCTGGAGAGGCCAAGTCTGAGTCCAGACCTCAATCCAATTGGGAATTTTTGGCTGGACTTGAAAAGGGCTGTTCACTCTTGATTCCCATGCAATTTGACAGAGCTTGAGCAGTTTTGTAAAGAAGAATGGGGAAAAATTGCAGTATCCAGATGTGCAAAGCCGATAGAGAACCATCCACACAGACTCAAGACTATAATTGCTCCAAAGGGGGTGAGTAATTATGCAATCTATTATTTTGTGTTTAATAATTCTAATACATTTAAACCAATTTGTAGAAATTTGTTTTCACTTTGACATGAAGCATTCTTTTCTATTGATCAGTGTCAAAAAAGCCAAATTAAATCCACTGTGATTCAATGTTGTGAAACAATAAAACATGATAACCTCTGGTAGGGTGGGGGTGGGGAGTGAATATTTTTTATAGGTACTGTATATCAGCTAGTTGAATCACAGTCCAGGTGAATGGTCTAGACTAGAAAAGATGACTGTCCCATTTCCCTCCAGATATGCCACCTGACCCACTGAGTTCCTCTAATATTTTAGTGGCTCTGGATTACGACATTGGCAGTGTCTCTCTGTTGAGCAACACTGTTACACAGGAACAGTTAAAAAAAAATTTTTTAAAAATCAACTGATTAGCACTCAAAAAAGCAAAAATTGTAGATGCTGGAAATTTAAAATGAAAACAGAAAAGTACTAGAAACATGCAGGACAGGTGACAGCTGTGGAGAAAGGAAATTAAAGTTTCAGGTCTGTGACCTTGCATTATAACTGGGAAAAGTTTAAAAATCAAAGAAATTGTAACTTGCAGAGAAGAAGGAGATGACGAGAACAAGGGGGATGTCTGTGCAAAGGTGGAGAATGAATGGCACACATAATAATGGCACTGGCTGCAAGAGGGTAACGAAAACTGTTAACCTTTCATTAATATTAGCCAGCTTTGATACAAGCTAAAAAGGATAGTCCTCTGAAGTTTTTGAATTCTATGCCAATTCCTCATAGCTGTAAAGTCTGAAGATGATTTGGTGTTTCTTGAGCTTATAGTGCTTGTAAAAGTATTCAGTCCCAAACCCTTTGTACACATAAATGAGTATTATAACTGGGGATTTTGATCAATTTAACTGAGAATTTAATTTGTGAATCACATGCTCCTTTTTTCACAGAGCCCCAAAAAACAGGGAAAAATGTAAAGCATGGAAAAACTAAAAATTCAGAAACTGAAATGTCAGCAGTTCTAAAGTATTCATCCTCCTTTGCTCAGTACTTAGATGAGTCAGATTTCATAGCTATTACAGCCAGTAGTCTTTCTGGATAAGTCTGTTAGCTTTCCATAGCATGACGGAGCAAGATTTGCCCATTCCTCCTTACAAAATTGCTGGAGCTGTGCCAGGTTAGTTGGCGAGTGGTGGAGGACAGCAATTTTTTTTGGTCTTGCCAGATGTCCGATCGGGTTATGGTCAGGACTGCGGCCACTCAAGGACATCAATTTTCTTCATTTGAAACAACTCCATAGTTGCCCTGGCAGTGTGCTTTGAGTCATTGCCCTGCTGAAAGATGAACTCTAAACTTTATTGTCACCAAACAATTGATACTAGAACGTACAATCATCATAGCGATATTTGATTCTGCGCTTCCCGCTTCCTGGATTACAAATCGATAATAAAAATTTAAATTATAAATCATAAATAGAAAATAGAAAAATGGAAAGTAAGATAGTGCAAAAAAAAAACCGAGATGCAGGTCCGGATATTTGGAGGGTACGGCCCAGATCCGGGTCAGGATCCGTTCAGCAGTCTTATCACAGTTGGAAAGAAGTTGTTCCCAAATCTGGTCGTACGAGTCTTCAAGCTCCTGAATCTTCTCCCGGAGGGAAGAGGGACGAAAAGTGTGTTGGCTGGGTGGGTCATGTCCTGATTATCCTGGCAGCACTGCTCCAACAGTGTGTGGTGTAAAGTGAGTCCAAGGACGGAAGACTGGTTCCTCTTCAGTTTAAGCCTCCTGTCAGAAGCTAGCAGATTTTTATCCAGGATCTCTCTACATTTAGCAGCATTCATCGTTCCATCATTTCTGACCAGGTTTCCAGTCTCTGCTGCTGAAAAGCACTAGGTAGCATGATGCTACCTCCACCATACCTTATGGTAGGGGTGGTGTTACCTGGCTGATGTGGCATAAATCTAATACTGTACATTTATCGCTTAACAAGAGCATATCATTGCCCATAAAGTCTTTGCAAAGCATCACTTAGAAGATGCCCTAAAGATGTGGAAGAAGGTCTTGCAGTCAGATGAGACTAAGGTGCAACTTTTTGGCCTCAATACTGGTATGTGTGGCGTAAATCTAATACTGCACATTGGATAGGTAACACCATCCCTACTGTATAGTATGGTGGGGGTAGCATCATTTTAAGGGGATGGTTTTGAGCAGCAGGAACAGCAAATTTGGTCAGGGTTGATCGTAAAATGAATGCTGCTAAATACAGAGAGATCCTAGATTAAAAACCTGCTAATCTCTGCCAGGTAGTGCAAACAGGGATGGAAATTTGTCTTTCAGCAAGACAACGACCCAGAGCAATCATGGAATAGCTTCAAATGAAGAAAATTTACTGGCTGTAATAGCTGCAAGAGGTAGTTCAACTAAGAACTGAGCAAGGGGTAATGATTACCTCCAAACTGCTGGCATTTCAGTTTTTTAAATTTTAGTTTTTCATGTTTTACATTTTTCCCTGTTTTTTTTGGACTTTAATTGGGGGGGGGGGGAAGAAGGAGCATGTGATTCACAAATAAAAATTCTCAGTTAAATTGATCAAAATCCCTGGTTGGAATACTCAATTGTATCAACAAAGGGTTGGGAGCTGAATATTTTTAAAAGGTATTGTAAATTCGGCCTCATTGGAACAATGCAAGAGATTAAAGACAGAAAGACCAGTGTGAATGCCAAATGAGTTAAAGTGACAAACCAAAGGAAGGGCGGAATCATTGTTGTGAACAAAACATAGATATCTCCAAGTTTGTTTATTGGTTTCTTCAAGAAGAAGCCACAATACAGAAAACTGAATTGGAAGCTGGACAAGTAAATTATGTAGAAGGATCATTCAGTTCCTGAATGATGGGAAGGACAGGGGTGGGGGGAAAGGGTAGATTTGTGCCTTCTGTAGTTGGCAGGGATGATGTTGTGAGAAGGAGGTGACAGCGTGAAACAGGGAGTCATGGATTAAACAAAACACACAAAATGCTGTTGGAACTCAGCAGGCCAGGCAGCATCTATTGGGGGGGGTGGAGTACAGTTGATGTTTTGGGCATTTTGTGTATTGCTGGGATTTTTAGTATTTACAGATTTTCTCTTGTTTGAGTTGTGGATTAAAAGCTGCATGGTGAGGGAAGGGGAAAATTTGTTTGTGTTATCACATTTCATGTGAACATTACAGAGGATGATCTGGTGAATTTGGAAGGTGATGGGTGGAAGATGAGGACAAGGTGAATCCCATCCTTGCTGTGAGTGGGAAGAAAGTACAAAACAGCAGAATTTCAAGAAATAATAACAGATGTGGTTGAGGGCCCTGTTAACTACAGGGGAAAAGAAACCATTGTTAAGGAAAAAGATTGCAACCTCAGAAACACTGGTGTTAAAAATATCACCATCAAAACAGATTGAGAGATCTGGGAGAATGGAATGGTATTCTTGCAAGAAGCATAGAAGGTGGCTTTACCGAGATACCTGTAAGAGCTTGTGGGCTTACAACAGATACTGGTTGCTAAATCGTGAAATGTGTGTGTATGGGGGAGGAGAGGGGGAAAAGGTGGGGGGGGGGTGGAGAGGATGAATGATGAGTCATAGTTGGAGCTTGTGAGAGTAGGTTGGAAATTAGCAACAAAGCGTACTAGATTGTTTTTATCTTTATACATCTAATGTAAAATGATAAAACTCGGACTATATAACAAATTAATCTGCATCTGTGAGAACCGTCCCTGAAAGACAAAGTAGTAATTGTCATTGAATGTAACAATGAATAAGACAAAACATGCTCCACTGAACATTGCATGCACTACAGAGTGATCTTGGTATTGAAATCAAGCTAATAACTTCAAACATACTCCTGATTATAACCATATAATAGTTACAGCACGGAAGCAGGCCATCTTGGCCCTTCTAGTCCGTGCTGAAAGCTTACTCTCACCTAGTCCCATCGACCTGCACTCAGCCCATAACCCTCCATCCCTTTCCTGTCCATATACCTATCCAATTTTTCTTTAAGTGACAATATCAAACCTGCCTCTACCACTTCTACTAGAAGCTCGTCCCACACAGCCACCACTCTCTGAGTAAAGAGGTTCCCTCTCGTGTTACCCCTAAACTTTTGCCCCCTAACTCTCAACTCATGTCCTCTTGTTTGAATCTCCCCTACTCTCAATGGAAAAAGCCTATCCATGCCAACTCTATCTATACCCCTCATAATTTTAAATACCTCTATCAAGTCCCCCCTCAACCTTCTACACTCCAAAGAATAAAGACCCAACTTATTCAATCTTTCTCTGTAACTCAGGTGCTGAAACCCAGGTAACATTCTATGAAATCTTCTCTGTACTCTCTCTATTTTGTTGACATCTTTCCTATAATTCGGTGACCAGAACTGTACACAATACTCCAAATTTGGCTTTACCAATGCCTTGTACAATTTTAACATTACATCCCAACTCCTATTCTCAATGCTCTGATTTATAAAGGCCAGCATACCAAAAGCTTTCTTCACCACCCTATCCACATGAGATTCCACCTTCAGGGAACTATGCACCATTATTCCTAGATCCCTCTGTTCTACTGCATTCTTCAATGCCCTACCATTTACCATGTATGTCCTATTTTGATTAGTCCTACCAAAATGTAGCACCTCACATTTATCAGCATTAAACTCCATCTGTAATCTTTCAGCCCACTCTTCTAACTGGCCTAAATCTCTCCGCAAGCTTTGAAAACCTACTTCATTATCCACAACGCCAGCTATCTCAGTATCATCTGCATACTTACTAATCCAATTTACCACCCCATCATCCAGATCATTAATATATATGACAAACAACATTGGACCCAGTACAGATCCCTGAAGCACACCACTACACACCGTCCTCCAATCTGACACACAGTTATCCACCACTACTCTCTGGCATCTCCCATCCAGCCACTGTTGAATCCATCTTACTATTTCCATATTAATACCCAACAATTGAACCTTCCTAACTAATCTTCCATGTGGAACCTTGTCAAAGGCCTTACTGAAGTCCATATAGACAACATCCACCGCTTTACCCTCGTCAACTTTCCTAGTAACCTCTTCAAAAAATTCAATAAGATTAGTCAAACATAACCTCCCATGTACAAATCCATGTTGACTGCTCCTAACCAGACCCTGTCTATCCAGATAATTACACATACCATCTCTAAGAATACTTACCATCAATTTACCCACCACTGACGTCAAACTCACAGGCCGATAATTGCTAGGTTTACTCTTAGAACCTTTTTTAAACAATGGAACAACATGAGCAATACGCCAATCCTCCAGCACCATCCCCGTTTCTAATGACATTTGAAAGATTTCTGTCAGAGTCCCTGCTATTTCTACACTAACTTCCCTCAAGGTCCTAAGGAATATCCAGTCAGGACCCGGAGACTTATCCACTTTTATATTCCTTAAAAGCACTAGTACTTCCTCTTTAATCATCATAGTTTCCATAACTTCCCTACTTGTTTCCCCTACCTTACACAATTCAATATCCTTCGCCTTAGTGAATACCAAAGAAAAGAAATTGCTCAGAATCTTCCCCCATCTCTTTTGGCTTCACAAATAGCTGTCCACTGTGATTCTCTAAGGGACCAATTTTATCCCTCACTATCCTTTTGCTATTTAAATAACTGTAGAAACCCTTTGGATTTATTTTCACCTTACTTGCCAAAGCAACCTCGTATCTTCTTTTAGCTTTTCTATTTTCTTTCTTAAGATTCTTTTTACATTCTTTATATTCACCCCTCCTGCAACCATGTTTCACTAATACTTCCAGGTGTCAATCCATGCTCTAAGCTCATCCCCCTTTCTTACAATGCTCCTAGCATTAAAATAAATGCATTTAAAAAATTTTCCACCTCTTACTCTGTTTATCACTAATAGTGCAAACAACTTTACTATCTTTTTCTTCCTTCTCCCCTACATCTGTTCCTACACTCTGGTTCCCCTCCTCCCTTGTATCTTGTTTAAATCCACTGCAGCCTCTCTAGCAAACCTACCCGCAAGAATATTTGTCCCCCTCCAGTTCAGATGTAAACCGTCCCACTGGAACAGGTTCCATCTTCCCTGGAAAACTGCTCAATTATCTATAAATCTGAAGCCCTCCCTCCTGCACCATGTCTTCAGCCACGAGTTGATCTGCGCTACCTTACTATTTCTAAACCCGCCTGCATGTGGCACTGGTAGCAATCCTGAGATTGCTATCCTGGAGGTCCTGTCCTTTAATTTGACGCCTAACTCCCTAAACTCACCTTTCAGGACCTCCTCACTCTTCCTACCCTACACCATTATGGTTGGTGAATTGTGACAACTTCAAAATCCTTTTCTAGTTGATCCCTCTATTGTAATTAACTACAGGAAAACTTAATTAAACAAGTTCTTGTCACATTATTTTAGGGTACTATTTATAATTTTATGATTTATTCAAACAAGAATTACTACATACCTCTTAGTTTTTAAAAAAAACACACTACATTTAACTATTCACTCTGAAATCATTGGTCAGGAACTATTAGAGTTGGCGTAACTGAATATTGCAGCATGTGTAATTTACTGATGAATACTGATGAATTTACCGGAATTTAGAACGATGAGAGGGGATTTGATTGACACATATAAGATTATTAAGGGATTGGACACGCTGGAGGCAGGAAACATGTTCCCGATGTTGGGGGAGTCCAGAACCAGAGACCACAGTTTAAGAATAAGGGGTAGGTCATTCAGAATGGAGATGAGGAAAAACTTTTTCACCCAGAGAGTTATGGATCTGTGGAATGCTCTGCCTCAGAAGGCAGTGGAGGCCAATTCTCTGGATGCTTTCAAGAAAGAGTTAGAGCTGTTAAAGATAGTGGAGTTAAGGGATATGGGGAGAAGGCAGGAACAGGGTATTGATTGTGGATGATCAGCCATGATCACAGTGAATGGTGGTACTAGCTCAAAGGGCCGAATGGCCTACTCCTGCACCTATTGTCTATTGAATCTTTTAATCGCATTTTATGACATTTCAAAAGGAATGTAACAACAGGCTCTATGTTAAATATGTTGACTGTAAGATTGCCATTTGGTGGGTTATAACAAGGACAAAGTGACGCAAGAAAACAAAATTGATCTCCATTTTCTCATGATAAATTAATGCGATTGATTATTATACTTGCGACTTAACAGAGAATGTCTGGTGATTTGTGTTCTGTTTATATAGGTCAGTGATAATATTTGTGAGTGACACAGCAGTTGTATTCACAATAAAGAATAACCAAGAGGAACATACAACCACTCTCCCAGCCTTCCAAATGCACAAATATAATCATATAAAATCATATTAACAGATGGAAACAGTGAGGTTATTGAAAAAGTAGTGTGTTCCTTTAAGATTGTTATGAGGAATTGTATACAGAATTAAAAGGGCTAAAACCTAACTGACTTATTGGCAGCTTGACAAGTCGTGCTGTGAGAATAATGTATGAACAAAGAAATGTTGTTCCATGAGAAGCTTCTCAGTCTACCCTTATCAAAATATGTGATAACAATGTATAAGCTCACTTGGCTGCAGATTTTCTCAAGCTCGGTGAGCAGAGATTCTGTGTTGCCAACTGAGAACGCAAGCTTGCTAATAAACAGTATGCACTTTTAAGTAAACTGTGTTTGACAGTTATTCTGAGTCTGAACCTAAAGGCCTCTGGTAGAGAGGCAGATCGACAATTATAGCCAGGAGTGGTGATGGGGACAAGCTCCCACGAAATATTAAATGCTCCCAATGGCATGTGCCTCAAACAGTCTCTAACAGCCTAGTCCAGCTCTTGGCCTTCATGTGTAGCTTAACTACTAAGCCTGGCGGAACCGTTTCTATTTGTAGGAGAAGGGGCAAAGGCAAGTCAATGGCACCTTAAAATCAATCGCTTTGAGCAGATGGAGTTTGTTGGCCATGGTTGGCAGCTCATATTACAAGAAGGAAAACTCTGATCTCAAAACTCTGTTGTCCTGCCACTATACCCACTCATGGGGAAGGCTTCGGGAACAAACCCTGGGGGGGGTTATTACATAGAGTTCAATGTTGACTGGCAACTCCTGCAACACTGCAGAGACCAATACAGTTTGGTACTAGCTGTTCTTCTGTGTTCATCAGATGCACGGAGAGGGTGAGCTTGCTACATGGGTAACAGCTTGCTCTCCATGTACTATCCAGGCCTGTGTATCTAGACAGTAAGATGCAATACCCATGGTTAACTCAGACTGATGGAGGCTCTCACCACAGTGTTTGTGTGTAAGATAGCTAGATTAAATCAGACTGAGGGAAGTGGGGGCAAACCAGAGGAGAGAGAAAGGAGAACAGGGTTATCTAAAGTTGTAAAACTCAATCCAGGCAAAATATTAGATGCTGTTCTTTTAGCTCATGTTTGGCCTCACATTGGCGGTGGAGAAAGTTGGTGTGGGAACAGGAAAGGCGAAATTACATGCAACTTGGAGATCAGGATAGCCAATGCAGACTGAGTGTAAGCGTTCCACAAAATATTTTTCTAATGTGGATGAAACCACATTGAGAGCATTGGAAGCGGTAGATGAGGTTGGAGGAGGTTTATGCGAATCTTCTCTAGCCCACAAGGGCTGTTTGGGTCCCTGGTTGGCGGTGAGGGAGGAGATGTAGAGACAAATGTTGCAACTCCTACAGCAGGTTGCGGCAAGGAAATACATTCCCTCTATTCCTTTTGGTTCCCTGTCACTCAGTTTCATTCCTTTCTACCATCAGCCTATCACCCCACACACTACAACTTCTAGTTCTCTATCCTCTCCCCCTAATGGTCCATTTGTCCCTAATCCCTCCCTTATTTGGTTCCACTATCATCTTGTTTAATTGTCTAGCATCTGCAGCCTCTTATCACCCTCCAGCATTTATCTCTACTTGCACCTTCCCTTTGGTTATCAGTAGCCAGTCTGTCTCCAAATATAAGAGACAGATAGAGAAAGGGAATAGAGATATTAGAGATGGACCAAGTAAATTTGAGGACAAGATGGAAGGTGGTGCCAATGTTGATGAAATTGAACTTGGCATAGGTGCAGGAAGCAGCACAAATGCAGTCATCAGTGTAGTGTAGAAACCTATCTATGCCTATCACCTGCCACTTTGTAGTCCTTCCCCTCCCTCACCTTCATATTTTGGCTTCCACCCCCTTCCTTTCTAGTTCTGATAAAGGGTCGTCCCATAAATGTCAAATGCTTATTCCCCTCCATCGATGCTGCCTGACCTGCTGTGTCTAATTTTATGTAATCTGACTGTGATATTTTAGTCACACATAACACAGAAATACTGAAGCCTATTAATAGCCTTGTTTTATTCAGTTTGTTACCTAGCAACAACCACAATAATGATCTTCTTATTTAAAATAGAGTTTTAGAATTTGTGTGTTTGACAGCATAATTTACTTGAATCATTTTTTTAAAGCCTGTCTCAATCCTGGAGTCACAATAACAGATAACAAAGCTGATTTTTTTATTTGAAAATATTCACTACTTTGCAAATTAAGCAGCCCTATTAAGCTGGCATTGTTTACATTCTATTTTAAACCCCATACTGTCTTTTCTTTTTGATCTCCATTTCTAATTTATTTAACTACTTGTGCCAATCAATATTCTTTACCAAATAATCATTCAGCTCAGGATTTAAGACTGAATTAACTTATTTTCATTGAAATTTATTCCACATTTTAATGAAACAATTGTGGAAACAATACAGATAATCTCCTTGGCCTGTTGAACTTTAAAGCCACAAATTAACAACTGACTTTAATATTTTAGTTCTTATTCTCAGATCTTGTGTATGGTTGTAGTTCATCAATTTAGAGCTAATGAAAAATTCATTAGCTGAAATCTTTGCATTCAATGGTCAACTGTAAAATGTTGCATCTAAATCATACAGTATTCTAGCTGTTTGCTAGAGCTGCTGGGGAGGGCTAACTAATTTGGCAAGGGGATAGGAACCAGAGTGACAGGGCTGAGGATGGGGTAGCTGGTATGCAAATAGAGAGTGTGTAATGAGTGAGGAAGGACAGTCAGATGACAGGGCAAAATCATTCAGCGGGATGAGTTGATGTGTAATATGGGGGCAAAATCAAAAATGGTGATTAAAAACAGGACTGGAGGTTTTGTAGTGGAATAAAGGCATAGACTATTTTGTAAACGGTGGGAAAATTCAAAAATGCAGAGGTGTAAACGGACTTGCAAGTCCTCGTGCAGGACATCCTAAATGTTAACTTGAAAGGTTGAGTCAGTTGTAAGGAAGGCAAATGCAATGTAGCATTCATTTTGAGTGGGCTAGAATATAAAAGCAAGGATGTAATGCTGAGGCTGAGGTATTGGTCAGACTGCACTTGGAGTATTGTGAGGTGTAACTTTTGACACCCTTACTAATTAAGAACCTATCTACTTCCACTTTAAATATAAACAATGTCTTGGACTCCATGGCCATCTATGGCAATGAATACCACAGATTCACCATCTTCTGGCTAAAGAAATTCCACCTTGTATTTGTTCTAAATGGAGACCCCTCTATTCTGATGCTTTGCCCTCTTGTCTTAGGCTCTTTCCCCTGCCCCCCCTCAATAAGAAACATCCTCTCCATGTCCATCATTTGCATTTTCCATCAATGGGCCTTTACCAACATGTCAGAGAAGTAAAATAATGAAGAGCACAAGCGGAGCTCTGAATTTTGGAATTCCCTGGATGTTTTATTTAGCATTCCTTTTGGTCCTGGGCATTGTGATTTTTTTTTTGGGGGGGGGGAAGCGGTAGGTTTGAGGATACAGCCCTGACATCCCACATCACACTAGTATTTAGCATAGCCACTTAATCATGCAGGCACGAAGTGTAGAATAGAACCAGAACAACAGGTTTAGGGTAAGGGAGGGGGGGTGAGATTTAGAAGAAATATTAGGAGGAACCTTTTTTTTTTACCCAGAAACTGCTGAAATGCTCTACCAGACAGGGGGTCGAGGTTGGGTCACTAACAAGTGACAAGTGTGTAAATGAACACTTGAACGGCTTAGCAACACTCACAACACGCTGGAGGAACTCAGCAGGTCGGGCAGCATCCATGGAAATGATCAGTCAATGTTTCCGGCCAGAACCCTTCGTCAGGACTGAAGAGGGAAGGGATCAGAGGCCCTACAAAGAAGGTGGGGGGAGGGTGGGAAGGAGAAGACTGATAGGTGCCAGGTGAAAAACCAGTAAGGGGAAAGATAAAAGGGTGGGGGGGGAAGCAGGGAGGGGATAGGCAGGAAAGGTGAAGAAAGACTAGGGGAAAGCACAATAGGTAGTAGAAGGAGGCGGAACCATGAGGGAGGTGACAGGCAGCTGAGGGACGGGGCACAGTGAAACTGGGATGGGGGAAGGGAGGGGAAGGTAATTACTGGAAGTTGGAGAACTTGAACTGCTTAGGCAGTAGAGGGTCACGGACCAAGTATTAGGCAAAGGTGCTACTATAGAAGGGTGCCCATTGATCAGCACCATGAATTGGACTGATGGGCTGACTTCACTTGCTGCAGTTTATAAGAATCTCACTGAAACCTATCAACTATTGAAAGCCTAGCTAGATGGATTAGGAGAAGATGTTTCCTGTAGTGGGGAGGTCTAGGACCGGAGGGCACAGCCTCAGAATCTAAGGCACAGACTTAGAACGGATATGAGACGGAATTCCTTTGGCCAGAGACTGGTGAATTTGTGGAATTAATTGCCACAGTCAAAGGGTATATTTAAAATGGAGGTTGATAGGTTCTTGATTGGTAAGGACAACAAAGGTTGTGGGGAAAAGACAGGAGAATGGGATTGAGGGCCATAATGGAATGGTAGAGCAGACTCAATAGGTTGACTGGTCTAATTCTGCTCCTATGTCTCATGGTCTAATTTATCTACCTGCTTGCATACTCTGATCCGAATTCTTAAGAGCTTATTTCCCTGTCCCTGTTAAGATATCACTACATTTTGGAAATTAAAAATTATTTAATTTCCAAAATGGTGTTGTAAATTATGCAGTTTTCAAAAAATTAAATATTAGATGTGCCTTTTTCATTCACTTTCTAAAGATTGTGCCAGACATTATTTTAATTGGTCCTTTCCTCACGAGCAACATTTTTAGGAACCTAAAACTTTGAGAGAAGTAACTGACATACCACCAGCTTTCATGTCTGAGGCTATGACACAGGCCAAAAAGTAAAATCCTCTCGGCCTGACATTGAAACACCTCAGTATAAGCTACTGGAGTTATAAAGCAGCTAGCCTAAATGTCTCCTGCCATTCTAATTTCGACACACACATACCTGTCCCTCAATGTAGCCCACTGCCACTGAAAATTTCTTTCTTGACTGTATCATTTCCAGTCTTGATATATCCAATTACTTATTGCCAAGGTTTATATCCCCTGTTTTATTTAGGTACTAAAGACAGCATTATTTTATTCCTTAAAATGAAACAATGCATCAGAAATAAATTTTAATTTATGGAAAGGCATAATGTAAGTTTTAAAACAAGATGCCTGCAAAGTAATTCTGCACAGGGAAAGAGAGTCATTGAATAGATGAATATTAACAATGGCCTTGTAAGGATCAAGC
This sequence comes from Mobula birostris, assembly GCF_030028105.1. Taxonomy (NCBI): domain Eukaryota; kingdom Metazoa; phylum Chordata; class Chondrichthyes; order Myliobatiformes; family Myliobatidae; genus Mobula; species Mobula birostris. The sequence goes on along the minus strand of NC_092370.1, from coordinate 175,191,615 downwards.
AACTTCAGCTGTTTTACCACTGACCTTCCTTTTGTCAAAAGGTCAGAAGTGACAATGTTCACCAGTAATCTTTACTTCCATTATAATTCTCTGGAAAATGAAAATTAAATATTTGCATCTGTCATGACAGATTTCTGAAAAAAAAACTGTATCCAGGTAGAATGAAAATTCAAGGAAATGAGCATTTTTAATAAAAATAAGACATTGTGGAACTTGCCACAATTGAATAACTGTTCTCCAATTGAATAACTTAACTGTGGTTATTTTCAGATGGTTCCTACACATCAACAGCTGCAATGTACACTTTTTAAGACAGCTGGGGGAGGGAGGGAGAGAGAGAGAGAGAGAGAGAGAGAGAGAGAGAGAGATAGAGAGAGGGTAACTACAGATAAGTTGGCCTATCCTTATCAGGGAATATTGGATTGTATCAACCTCTTCTTTGCAATTTAACTTCCTCATGTCTGCTTGTGTTTTTATATAAATACCTACAATACATACAGTGGATTCCAATTAATAGGGCTATCGGTATCCCAGGGCTGCCGCTTATTTGGGACAACTTTTTTTTAAATAAGCAACTATTCAAGTAAATAGCCTGAATTTCCTTCCTTTATTTGGGACACTATGCCACTTAATTGGGACAGCAGACTGCTGCTGAAATTTTGAACTAGCGTCAGTCATGTGTGTTTATGTAGCAGTTAGACACGATGCTGTGTTTGGAGCGAACAGTTATTAAGCATTGTCAGTTTGTGTTTTAAAAATGCAGTGACATTTTGTCACTGTTAGTTGGCGAGAAATAAGCAGCAAGACAATTCAGAATTGTCTTGTTCACTGCAATTTCAAGCATTGAAGCTTATAGATGCAAGAAATGGCTGGGAGTATGAAACAATTTCACAACTTCATGTTAGTAACTACAAAGAATTTGAAGGTATTGACAATTATAAGACCATAAGTTACAGGAGAAGAATTAGGCCATTTGGCCCATCGAGATTGCTCCACCATTTCATCATAGCTGATCCAATTTTCCTTTCAGCCCCAATCTCCTGCCTTCTCCCCAGTGTTCCTTCACATCCTGACCAATCAAATATCTATCAACCTCTGCCTTAGATATATATAAAGACTTGGCCTCCACAGCTGCCTGTGGCAAAGAATTACACAGATTCACCACTCTCTGGCTAAAGAAATTCCTCATTTCCATCCTCAAAGGCCGCCCCTATATTTTGAGGCTGTGTTCTTGCGTCTTAGACTCTCCACCATAGGAAACATCCTCTTCTCATCCACTCTATCAAGGCCATTCACTATTCCATAGGTTTCAATGAGGTCACCCAATCTTCTGAATTCTTGTGAATACAGGCCCAGAGCCATCAAACGCTCTTCATATGACAAACCATTGAATCCTAGAATCATTTTCGTGAAGCTCCTTTGAACCCACTCCAGTTTCAGCACATCCTTTCTAAGATAAGGGGACCTAAGCTGCTCAGAATGCTCCAAGTGAGGCCTCACCAGTCTCAACATTACCTCCTTGCTTTTGTATTCTAGTCCTCCTGAAATGAAGCTAATGAATGCATTTACCTTCCTCATCACAGACTCAACTTGCAAAGTACACAACATCAACCAAATTTCCTTTGTCTATTCAGCTTGCTATTTCTTCAAAGAATTCCAACAAATTTGTTAGGCATGATTTAACCTTGAGGAAACAGCCTATCTTATCATGTGCCTATAAGTACCCTGAGACCTCATCCTTAATAATTAACTCCAACATCTTCCCAGCCACTGAGGTCAGACTAACTGGCCTATAGTTTTCTTTCTTCTGCCTCTCTCCCCTCTTAAAGTAGAGGGACATCTGCAATTTTCCAATCTTTCAGAATCACTCCAGAATATAGTGATTCCTTGAAGGATCATTACTCATGTCTCCATGATCTCTTCAGTCACCTCTTTCAGAGCTGTGTGATATACACCATCTAGTCCAGGTGACATCTACCTTCAGATCTTTGTTTCCCAAGTACCTTCTCTCTATTATCTTGAATTATAAAACCTAATTGAACCTTCTTCAATTATCTTGAATGTTACAATGAAAATGAAGATTTGCAGGGTGCAACAACCTCTAACTAGCATTAGTTACATACATTTATGTGGCTAATAGACACTACACAGTGTTTAGAGCGAAGAATTGTTAAACAGAGGCAATGTTATTCATTTGGGCTAACTTACTCCAAATTAAAAGCAGTGATTGTTGCCACTACTTCATGCAGGAAGGTAACGAAGGTAGCCCATTAACTACACTAAGATGTCTGCATTGATTTTGTTCATTTACAGTAAATCAAAAGAACATAGCAGCATATACTGTATGAATTCCTCCGTTGTCTAACTATAAGGAACTAATATAGTTTTATAGTATTGCAGTAATATTGGTAGTGTTTTAATTTGTTCTGTATTTCCTTTAAGTACATAATTTGTTATTTAGTTAAACATTGTCTTTTTTAAACTATTGCCATGAAACTTCAGCTAATTAGGGCCAAAATGTACTGGCCCCAATGCATCTGGAATTCATTGTACATTTCTTTAGTGGTCACAGTATGTATATGAAATTGTTCAGTGTGTCCTTTAGTGATTACAGTTCTTTCTGAAAGCCTCGTTGATATCACAGTATTTGAATAGGGGCCATCTGATTGGTTAACTCTATCTACAAATTTGAATGGAACATCTACTTATCTATAGTATAAGAAGATCAAGCACATTGGCTCACCATCTTTTGTCTTATCCTCCTGCTACTGTCTATTTCTGATTCATTTGTTCTATTAGCACTTAATAAAACTATTGTGAAGCAACAAGATTTATACCTTGGTCTTGACTTCAGAAAGAATCTTGGATTAAAAACAGAATTCAACAGGAAGATATGAAAATCTATTATTAAAGAAGTAGATGCAGAGCTCCTATAATAGGACTGTGTTCATCTATAAGAGAACATTGAATTATGAAAGGAAAATAATTTTTGACAATCAGCTGGAGTGTTTGAGGTTGTAACTTAACAGAAGAGAGCACAAGGTTGATGTGGTGTATTTAAACTTCTGCAAGACCTTTGATAAGATGGTACAGATGAGTATATTACAGAAAATTAGAGAGCACATCTTTTTTGGATTGGGAGACTGTGATTGGTGGGATACTGCAAGAAAAAATGCTGCTCCACAACTGTACACAACCTGTATCAATTACTTTTAAGAGAGGATAAAGCGCAATATATCTAAGTGCAAATAATTGTCCAAGACATTTTTATTGTGATTGCAAGACCCTGTTGGACATTGGTAATGTAAAATACACAAATCTGGTTCACTGGTGAGAATGACAGCTGCGGAGTTCCGCTGCCTCGGTTGTTACAAGGACCAGGCTCTCATGCCACAGTATCGCCCGTTGCAGCTGCCCAGGAAAGAGCAGTGGCCTCTGAGGGTGCACTGGAATCTGTGCTGGGCTGGTGGCTGGCCCCTCCCACTGGTGCTGCTTCTCCAGTATTCACCCAGTAGAAGACAAGCTGAACTAGGACAACATCCACGCACCATCAATCTATAGGCCATGCCACTCAAGGATTTGGATTTTTTTTTCTGTGATTGCATGTTTTTCTGATATTGTAACACTATGCGCTGTGTGATGTGCACTGCTGGTACTGTGTTTTGCACTTTGGCCCTGGAGGGAATGCTCCTTCATATGGCTGTATTCATATATGGTTGAATCCCAAACTATAATCAATGCACAGCAGGCTGACATATGAGTACCTGTTGTCTAGATGGGCCAGAGCAGAGTGAGGAACCAGAGAAACTGCATCTGTTTTTGACCTATTATTGCAGGGGACAAACTGGAGCGAATCTAAGTCTTCTGAGCCAGAAGCGGATTCACCAAGTAATGTTTTTAAGTATTGCATTAGTCCTGAGCATACTAGCATTCACAACCTGAGAAAAAATAAAATATGTGAATTGAATTTATTTTATTACATTGCAAACTATACCTGCAGCATACTTTCCCAAAGGTTCATCAGCACTGGCCAAAACCTCAGTGTGAAGATGAGTGCCCAAAGACAAAGGAAAGCTCCTGAGACACCTGAAACCCGACACCGTTGCTGTAGCACACAAGGCAACCAATGGGAAGGAGCTGTTACATTCTTCAAACTGGCCAATCAATGACTGGCATAGCAGCAGCAGCTTTCAAACGGCAAATAAAATGAACCTTCACATTATAGTCTCAGAAATAAAATAATAATTGAATCAATTAAATTAACCTTTTTTCAATTTATCTTATTTTCAGTTCAGTAATATTCTCTCAACTGATAAACGTATTTTATACAGAGTGAATTAAGGGTGGTACAGTATCATAGTGGTTGTGTAACACTTTACAGTGCTACCAACAGGAAAATTGGGGTTCAATTCCAGCCGTTGTCTGTAAGAACTTTGTACATTCTCCTTGTGATCAAGTGGGTTTCTTCCAATGCTCTGGTTCCTCCCACATTCCAAAAACCTACAGGTTAGGGTTAGTAAGTTGTGAGTATTCTATGCTTGTGCTAGAACCATGGCGACACTTGCAGGCTGTCCCCAGCACGTCCTCGGACTGTGTTGGTCCTCGACACAAACAACACATTTCACTATATTTCAATGTTTTGATGTAAATGTGACAAATAAAACCAATCTGAATATGGCAATTTCTTTGTATTTTATGAACTATCTTTAGGTAATTCCACTGGCGGGGGGAAGGCAAAATAGGAAAGTTATAGAAGGGATAGGGGAGAACAAAGTGAAAAACATAATTGCTCCCAAAATGCCCAAGTAAAGGTCTTAAGTAAGCAAAATATTTAATATTTAAATATTAAATAATCTCCATTGCTTGTGTACATCAAGATGTTGAGTAGCTGCTCACCCATTGCAATATCTACCATATATCTTTCATTATCTGCACACTATCTTCTACACTCCCATAAGTTCAATTTTAGCTCAGCTTAACTGTAAGAATATGCAGAACAGGACCACAGTTAGCACTGAGGTGAATCAAAATCACTGCAGGACACTTACAGCTGAGATATAAACAACATGGGGAGGGGAAAGTGCCCATGCCTCTCACAAATTAAAACTCTAATTCTTCACTGAGGGCAGATGGAGAAAGAAGATAAAAGTAGTACTTTTCAGACTATTTGCTCTGAGGAAAAACAGCTGTTGAAAGATGAACCTTGTCATCAGATAGCCTGAGTACTCTCTGCTTCTCTGATGATAAAGAATTCTTCAAATGAACCAAAAATATGTGACCATTAGGTGTACATGAAATATAATTATGAACCAATTTGTTTACAGCACTCAGCTGTACTCTAGATGCAATTGACAGGTAATGACTAAGTTTCATAAATTAACCACATTGAGAAGGCAGGACTGTCAGCGAAGCTGAAGGAAAACGTGTTCATTGTTCTGAATTACTCTCATGTAGGAAACAGGTGCTTAGCTTGACACTTCTATCATCGGGATACATGGCTTTCATTGACCCATTGATGGAAACTTGCTGACAGGATCAGAGTACTTAAGCATTAACTGCAACACAATTCTTCCTTTATCATTAGTTAGAATCTGACTTGTGTTACTGCATTACTTTTGCACATCATCGTGTTTATACTACATGACCAGACTGGCACAATTACTAACATTATTGGCACCATGATCCTGTAGTAGTTAGCACAACACTATTACAGCTTGGATGTTGGAGTTCAGAGTTCAATCCTGGTGGCTTCCATAAGAAGTTTGTACATCCTCCCTGTGGAATGCATAGGTTTAGTCCGGGTGCTTCAGTTTCCTCCCACAGTCCAAAGACATACTGGTTAGTAAATCAATTAGTCATTATAAATTGTTGTGTGATTAGGCTAGGGTTAAATCAGGGGTTGCTGGGCGGCTCGGCTTGAAAGGCTGCAAGAGCCTATTCTGTGCTGTACCTCTAAGCTAAACTTATCAGTGCAGAAGGCACAATTTTAATACGTTGTAAAATGTGAAAGTAAATGTCAAAGTATGCAATGTTCATGAGCAACTTTGACAAGCATTTGCACAAGGTGTAAGCACTGATTTGTTTAAAGCTTGCATATTGGAAAAAGCACAAAGATGTAACATTAAGGTAGTCTTCAAAATGTCTTTATATAAAGAAAAACAGGAAGCAATTCATTCATTTAAGAACAGGCAAATAAGAGCTACTAGCAGACCTGAAAACTGAAAGCAATTGAACTGTATCAGAGTTAATATAGTGAAGAAGTAGTGTTGTCCTAAATCTCCTGTAGCAATGCAGCATGCAGAAGCAACAAAAACATGTCAGAGTCAAGATTTCTGGTTTTTGGTAGCTAAGTACACAAAATTTCCGGACTTGCTCTGCTCAACAGCAGCTGTGTAATTCCTCTCCCACTGGTTTGTACATCCCTCATATATGCAACCAGGAAAGTCACTGCAACTAAATTTAATAACACACATGCATAGTTAAGCCTAAATGCATATACAAGCAATGATTTTCTGAGAATACATTTAAAAGCAGTTACTTATTGATCTTGCATTCTGATCTTGATCTTAAAAAGACTTTCTTCTACTGCATAAGGTATAATCAATATTACTGAGTAGTTCTGAAATATATGAATTGCACTAATTCAAAACAAGCAAACAAAACAGTTTCCGGGTTTGTTGAATGGCTTTTGACCTGAAGGATTAATTGGTTTCCTCTCTCGGTAGTTCCAGTCTGTTAAGCATTTCCATAATCTTCTGCTTTTATTTCAGCTTTCCAGCATCTGCACTATTTCATTTTAGTGTTTTTTTTAAAAAAAGCATAGAACATGGAATAGTACAGCACATTACAGGCCCTTCGGCCCACAATGTTGTGCCGACCCTCAAACCCTGCCTCCCATATAACCCCCTACCTTAAATTCCTCCATATACCTGTCTAGTAGTCTTTTAAACTTCACTAGTGTACCTGCCTCCACCACTGACTCAGGCAGTGCATTCTACGCACCAACCACTCTGAGTAAAAAAAACCTTCCTCTAATATCCCCCTTGAAATTCCCACCCCTTACCTTAAAGCCACATCCTCTTGTATTGAGCAGTGGTGCCCTGGGGAAGAGGCACTGGCTATCCACTCTATCTATTCCTCTTATTAGCTTGTACACCTCTACCATGTCTCCTCTCATCCTCCTTCTCTCCAAAGAGTAAAGCCCTAGCTCCCTTAATCTCTGATCATAATGCATACTCTCTAAACCAGGCAGCATCCTGGTAAATCTCCTCTGTACCCTTTCCAATGCTTCCACATCCTTCCTATAGTGAGGCGACCAGAACTGGACACAGTACTCCAAGTGTGGCCTAACCAGAGTTTTATAGAGCTACATCATTACATTGCGACTCTTAAACGCTATCCCTCAATTTATGAAAGCTAACACCCCATAAGCTGTCTTAACTACCCTATCTACCTATGAGGCAACTTTCAGGGATCTGGGGACATGTGTCCCCAGATCCCTCTGCTCCTCCATACTACCAAGTATCCTGCCATTTACTTTGTACTCTGCCTTGGGGTTTGTCCTTCCAAAGTGTACCACCTCACACTTCTCCGGGTTGAACTCCATCTGCCACTTCTCAGCCCACTTCTGCATCTTATCAATGTCTCTCTGCAATCTTCGACAATCCTCTACACTATCTACAACACTCCCAACCTTTGTGTCGTCTGCAAACTTGCCAACCCACCCTTCTACCCCCACATCCAGGTTGTTAATAAAAAATCACGAAAAGTAGAGGTCCCAGAACAGATCCTTGTGGGACACCACTAGTCACAACCCTCCAATCTGAATGTACTCCCCCCACCACGACTCTCTGCCTTCTGCAGGCAAGCCAATTCTGAATCCACCTGGCCAAACTTCCCTGGATCCCATGCCTTCTGACTTTCTGAATAAGCCTACCGTGTGGAACCTTGTCAAATGCCTTACTAAAATCCATGTAGATCACATCCACTGCACTGCACCATCTATATGCCTCAAAGAACTCTATCAGGCTTGTTAGACACGATCTGCCCTTCACAAAGCCATGCTGACTGTCCCTGATCAGTCTATGATTCTCCAAATGCCCATAGATCCTACCTCTAAGAATTTTTTCCAAACAGCTTTCCCACCACAGACGTAAGGCTCACTGGTCTATAATTACCCAGACTATCTCTACTATCTTTTCTGAACAAGAGGATAACATTCGCCTCCCTCCAATCCTCCAGTACCATTCCCGTGGACAACGAGGACATAAAGATCCTAGCCAGAGGCTTAGCAATCTCTTCCCTCGCCTCGTGGAGCAGCCTGGGGAATATGTCAGGCCCCGGGGACTTATCTGTCCTAATGTATTTTAACAACTCCCAACACCTCACGTCCCTTAATATCAACATGCTCCAGAACATCAACCTCACTCATATTGTCCTCACCATCATCAAGTTCCCTCTCATTGGTGAATACTGAAGAGAAGTATTCATTGAGGACCTCCCTCACTTCGACAGCCTCCAGGCACATCTTCCCACCTTTATCTCTAATCAGTCCTACCTTCACTCCTGTTATCCTTTTGTTCTTCACATAATTGAAGAATGCCTTGGGGTTTTCCTTTACCTGACTTGCCAAGGCCTTCTCATGCCCCCTTCTTAAGCTCCTTTCTTGCTTCCCTATATTCCTCAACAGACACATCTGATCCTTGCTTCCTAAACCTCATGTATGCTGCCCTCTTCCACCTGACTAGATTTTCCACCTCACTTGTCACCCATGGTTCCTTCATCCTACCATTCTTTACCTTCCTCACCGGGACAAATTTATCCCTAACACCCTGCAAGAGATCCCTAAACATCGACCACATACCCATAGTACATTTCCCTGCAAAAACATCACCCCAATTCACACCTGCAAGTTCTAGCCTTATAACCTCATAATTTGCCCTTTCCCAATTAAAAAATTTCCTGTCCTCTGATTCTATCCTTTTCCATGATAATGCTAAAGGCCAGGGAGTGGTGGTCACTGTCCCCCAGGTGCTCACCCACTGAGAGATCTGTGACCTGACCCGGTTTGTTACCTAATACTAGATCTAGTATGGCATTCCCCCTAGTCGGCCTGTTAACATACTGTGACAGGGATCCATCCTGGACATACTTAACAAACTCTGCCCCATCTAAACTCTTGGAACTAATTAGGTGCCAATCAATATTAGGGAAGTCAAAGTCACCCATGATAACAACCCTGTTATTTTTGCACCTTTCCAAAATCAGCCTCCCAATCTGCTGCTTTGTATCTCTACTGCTACCAGGGGGCCTACAGAATACCCCCAATAGAGTAACTGCTCCCTTCCGGTTCCTGACTTCCACCCATACTGACTCAGAAGAGGATCCTGCTACATTACCCACCCTTTCTATAGCTTTAATAGTATCCCTGACCAGTAATGCCACCTCTTCTCCTCTCCCCCCGTCCCATCCCTTTTAAAGCACTGAAATCCAGGAATATTGAGAATCCATTCCTGCCCTGGTGCCAGCCAAGTCTCTGTAATGGCCACTACATCATAATTCAATGTCTGTATCCAAGCTCTCAGTTGATCACCTTTGTTCCTGATGCTTCTTGCATTGAAGTACACACACTAGCCCTTCTACCTTACTACCTTTACACCATTTATTCTGCTTCTCTTTCCTCAAACTCTCTCTATATGTTAGATCTGGCTTTACTCCATGCACTTCTTTCACTGCTCTATCGCTCCACTTCCCATCCCCCTTGCAAATTAGTTTAAACCCTCCCCAACCATGCTAGCAAAATCTACCTGCAAGGATACTGCTCCCCCTCCAGTTCAGGTGAAACCCATCCAATCTGTACAGGTCCCACCTTCCCCAGAAGAGATCCCAATGATCCAAAAATCTAAAACCCTGCTCCCTGCACCAACTCTTCAGCCATGCATTCAACTGCCATCTCCTCCATTTCTTACCATCACTGTCACGTAGCACTGGCAGCAATCCTAAGAATGCTACCCTTGAGGTCCTGTTCTTCAGCCTTCTGCCTAGTTCCCGAAACTCACACTTCAGGACCTCATCCCTCTTACTGCCTATGTCATTGGTATCAACATGTATCATGACTTCTGGTTGCTTTCCCTCTCGTACCAGGATGTCGTGCACCCGGTCAGAGACATCCAGGACTCTGGCACCCGGGAAGCAACAAACCATACGGGTGTCCTTCTCACGTCCACAAAATCTCCTGTCTGCTCCTCTGACTATAGAGTCTCCAATGACGACAGCTCTCCTCTTCTCTGTCCCACCCTTCTGCATCACAGGGTCAGACTGAGTGCCAGAGGCCCTGCCACAGTGACTCACACCTGGTCGGTCGTCCCCGCCAACAGTATCCAGGATGGTAAACATTATTCAGGGGTGCTCTGCACTACCTGTCTACTCACCTTCGCTTTCCCCCCTCTGACTGTCACCCAACGACCTGCTTCCGACAGCCTAGGTGTGACTACCTCCCTGTAGCTCTCACTACCTCCCTGTAACAATTGGTTACTTACAGTTTCATAAGCAAAACTCTGTCTTTTCTTTGAGAAATTCCATTGTCTTTTGTTCTTGTCATCAAGCAATCAACATTGTAGCAAGGTATACCTTGGTATCGTTGACCATCTAACACTACTTTCCGGTCAAGATGTCACCTGCGTACAACGCTCCTTCGGTCAACATCTTCTGGATAGTGATGAAACCACAAACGGTATTTCACCACTTTTATGTATTTTATGTTTTTTTTGTATTGAATGTGAGTCTAGAACTGTTGGAGCCTGTGATTTGGTATTTGGATATCGTTTGGGTATTCCAGCGCTCTGCAATCTCTGGGAGCATTCCAGGAGGCAGAGGTGGTGAGCGAGGGCAGGCTGTAAGACGGGGTGCAAGCCAATGTTCAACTCTATTTTGCCGATTAAAACTTCCATTCTTCATTAATTAAAGTGACGAGGGAGATTGAAACCTCAAGCAATTATATTATAACGCTTTTCTGAATTTGTTATACTAGTCACTCTGGAAGCCTGCATTAAATTTATGCAGAAATAATTCTAAACTGCATATATTTTCAGGTGATACATTTCATGACCTGCAAAGGCTCAGGGATATCCTCAACTGCTTTATTCCACCAGCAGTTTTCTTTCAGAACTCATAAATATTATTTTATTTTCTGCTTTTCTAGAGCAGTTTATGGTTAAAGTCAATTAACTTCACTAGGGTAAAGTCAATTCTGGATTGGGTGTCGTGTAATAAACCGGATTTGATTGGGGAGCTTAAGTAAAGGAACTCTTAGGAGACTGTGATCATAATATGATAGAATTCACACAGCAGTTTGAGAGAGAAAAGTTAGATGGATCAGTATTACAGTGGAGTAAAGGAAATTAGAGGCATGAAAGGGAGCTGACCACAGTTTATTGGATGGGGACACTAGTGGGGATGATAGCAGTACAACAATGGTTGGAGTTTCTGGGAGCAAGTTGGAAGACACAGGATGGAAACATCCCAAAGATTAACAGGTGTTCTAAAGGTAGGGTGATGCAACCATGGCTGACAAGGGAAGTCAAAGACAGCATAAGAGTAAAAGTGAGGGTAGATAATATAGCAAAAATTAGTGGTAAGTTAGAGGATTGGGAAGCTTCAAAAATAACAAAAGAAGGCAACTTAAAAAGGCCATGAGGAGAGATAAGATGAAATATAAAGGTAATCTAGCCAATAATATAAAAAGAGGTTACCAAAAGGTTTTTCAGATATATAGAGTAAAACAGAGTCCAAACAAAATATCAGATTGCTAGAAGATAATGCTGGAGAGGAGGTAATAGGGGACAAAGAAATGGCAGATGAACTTAAGTATTTTGCATCAGTCTTCATTATGGAAGGCAGTAGCAGTATGCCAGAAATTCGAGTGTCAGGAGGTAGAAGGGAGTGTAGTTACTATGACTAAGAAAGTGCTTAGACGCTGAAAAGTCTGAAGGTAGATAAGTCACCTAGACCAGATGGACTACACTCCAGGGTTCTGAAAGAGGTAGCTGAAGAGATTGTGGAGGCATTCGTAATGATCTTTCAAGAATCACTAGATTCTGGAATGATTTCAGAGAACTGGAAAGTTGCCAATGCCACTCCATTCTTTAAGAAGGGAGGTAGGCAGAAGAAAATAACTTGTAGGCCAGTTAGCCTGACATCAGTCAGTAGGAAGATGGAGTCAGTTATCAAAGATGAGAGTTTAGGATACTTGGAAGCACATGATAAAATAGCGGTTTCCTGAGAGAAAATCTTGCCAGACAAATCTGTTGGAATTTTTTGAGGAAATGACAAGCTGGATAGACAACGGCAAATCAGTGGATGTTGTGTCCTTTGATCTTCAGAAGACCTTTGTCAAGGTGTCACACATATGGCTGCTAACAAGACAGGAGCCCATGGTATTACAAGAAAGATACTAGCACAGATAGAAGATTGACTGACTGGCAGAAGGCAAAGAATGGGAATAAAGGGGGTCTTTTCTGGTTGGCTGCTGGTAACTAGTGGTGTTCCATGGAGTCAGTGCTGGGACTGCTTTTTTTCTCGTTATATATCAGTGATAATTTTGTGGTCCTGTTTGCAGACAATACAAAGATAGGTGGGGGTGGAGGTCGTATTGTGGAGGGACTTAGAAAGATTGGGAGAATAGGCAAAGAACTGGTAGATGGAATATAGCGAAAGGAAGTGTATGGTAATATACTTTATTAGAAGGAGAAAATACAAACTATTTTCTAAAAGGGGAGAAAATTCAAAAATCAGAGGTGCAAAGGGACTTGTAAGTTAATGTGCAGATTTCTCTAAAAGTTAACTCGCAGGTTGAGTCCAATGGTAATGAAGACAAATGCAATGTTAGCATTCATTTCAAGAGGACTAGAATATAAAAGCAAGGATGCAATTCTGAAGCTGAATAAGGCATTGATCAGCCTCCATGTGAGCAGTTTTGGGCCCTTTATCTAAGAAAAGATGATCTGGCATTGAAGAGGGTCCAGAAGAGGTTCATGAGAATGAATGGTTAATGTGTCAGGAGCATTTGATGTCCTCACTTAAATTCAGAAAAATGAGGTGTGATCTCATTGAAACCTATCAAATATTAAATGGCCCAGATAGAGTGGATGTTTCCTATGGTGGGTGAATTTACAACCAGAGGGCACAGCCTTAGAATAGAAGAACTTCCATTTAGAACAGCAATGAGGAGGCTTTTCCTTAACCAGAGAGTAGTGAATCTGTGGAATTCTTTGCCACAGACGGCTGTGAAGGCCAAACAATTGGATATACTTAAAGTGGAGTTTGATAGGTTCTTAATTAGTCAGGGCATCAAAGGTTACAGGAAGAAGACACGAGAATAAGGTTGAGAGAGATAATAAATCAGCCATGATGGAATTGTGGAACAGACTCAATGGGCTGACTAGCCTAATTCTGCCCCCATGTCTTATGGATCAATTAACCTACTAATCCCTATGTCTTTGGAATGTATAAGAAAACCGGAGCACCCGGAGGAAACCACATAATAATGCGGAAAACATAGAAACCCCTTACAGAGAGTGATGGGATCTAATCATAATGCTGATGTGCATGCCATTGACCGAATATATGATCCATGGTTCAAATTAGTCTGAACATACTGTAAATTACCATCTGTTGACACAGATTTATGCAGAACATCTGCATTTTCATAATTACACAAACTCAATGTACATGGTTTTACAAAAAGATTACTGTATATTAATCAATAAATGCAATTTTTGACATTCAGTTGAAAAATCATAACTTTGAGATAAACAATGTATGACATTTTGTTTGATATGTATTTCAAAAGATAAACATAAAATTCAGAACTTCTAGTGGGACTGGAGAAAATCACATGGAAAACATTCAAGGATGTTGTTGAAAATTTTCTTGGCAACTACAGAACACCAAACTACGTGCAGCTGGTTGACAATATGCTTCAAACATACAAAACCATGAAGTGTAACATGACACTAAAGATAAATTTTCCGCATTCCCATTTAGACTTCTTCCCTGCAAATCTTGGTGCTGTCAGTGATGAGCATGGTGAAAGGTTTCACCAGGACACTGCAGTCAGGGAGAAACAGTATCAGGGCAACTGGAATCAATCAATGTTGGCTGATTATTGTTGGACATTTTAGTGAGAAGCCTCAGACACCGAGTCCAAACAAAATCATTAATCAAACATTTTTCACTTAGTTTAACTATTGAAGGCATCAGCACCATTATGCAATTAAGTGCACTATATTCATTAAAAGTTAATTTCTTGTTTCTCCAGATTTCTACGTGATACAAATCCTCTGAAGTTAGATTTCTGTTCAGCTTCAAGTAGTCCAACACAAAAAGATAAAGAGGAAGCAACACTTGAAAAAATTTGCTGTCCAGTAATATCACTGTTCCTGCCTTACCATTTCCTGTTGCAGCCTATTCCAGATACCAACTACTCTTTTTGTGAAAAACTTATCCCTCAAACCATCTAGCTTTAAACGCCACTAGCACAGAGATTGTATGGCTACCTATCCTATCTAGGCTTCTCATAATTTTATATCAATCTGTTATGTCATATCTCTGCTTCCTTTGCTCCAGATAGATGTACTGTATTCAATTTCTCTCGATAACTCAAGCTGACCAGTCAATATTTCCTGTACCATCTCTTGTTTAATCATGTTTCCCAAAGTTGTTTTATAAAAAAGAAAATCACTGAGCAGACCTGACATTCCCAATGAAAGATACTAATGTAAAAAATACACTCCCAGAGGGTCAATAATTTTTTAAAAATACAAATCCAGCATATATTTAGATCAGTGCGCCGGTCGTGCATGCAGCCTGGTACAGCCATTCCGACCTATTCTTACTTTCTTCTTACTTTTTAATTTACGATATTTTTTGTATTTTTTTTTCTCACGGTAACATGTCGAAGCTGCACCCTCTCTAACATGCTGGTATAGAGAGTTTTATTTGGGTTTTCTTTAGTGCTGGAAATGGTTACATCCCGACACACGGGACAGAAGCAAGGTTGCATTGTGTATTCCACGGACCAGCAGATCCCAGCCGCCTTAGCTAACAGAGCGGTAGACACCCCTGCTGAAATCCGGAGGAAAACACACGGGGGGTCACAAAGCCGAGGAAAGAGGACCGGGTCGAGACAACACAGTCTTTTGGAGAAGAGGAGTTCGGTGGGTAATACTGTTCCGGCTGACCGGAAGTGCATCGAGAGCGGTAAGTGTAAAGGAATTGGGTGCTTACTGTTCTGGCTAACAAAGGATGGTGCAATCCGGGGTATATTACGATCGAGGAACGTGTTTGCAGACTGGATATTGAACTTTTTACTGTTGGACCTCGGCCACATTCCACCGTGATACAACACTTGGCGGCACGGGAGGTCATTCCTGCCTGTGGCCATCGAACGTGCAGCTCCTCCCGTGGAGGTTTCAGACACCCTGAGCCAACAGACTGGTCCTGGACTTATTTTCCATCTGGCATAGTTTGCATTTTGGTGTTTGATTGTTGGGGTTTAATGTATTGCTATATTTACGCTCTATTCTTGGTTGGTGTGGCTGTAATGAAACCAAATTTCCCTCGGGATTAATAAAGTATATCTATCTATCTATCTAACTCCCGGACCTGTGCATACATATAGATTTGCAAATGCTAAGGTTGGTGTCTAAAACATGAGACTTTTCAAAGACATCATCTTAATGTTTGACTCATCATTCAAATTTGATTGAATAATGTATAGTTCCTTCAATTACTCAATGGATAAAGACTAAACACATGGAAAAAAGTGAAAGGAACAAACAAATGGAAGTACTGCAAATTTGAAATTAAAAACAAAAAATGTAGGAAATACTCAGCAGGTCACCAACAGTGAAGTCCCACCTGTAGTAGTTGTGTGCTATTATTGGAATCTACATTCAAAGAAGGCTCACTTTTGCTCACAATGGGCCTCTTTTGCTAAGAAGCATCAGACATTTTCTAGAATACTATCAGGAACAAAATGCTTCAATTCTCATAGGTACTGGTTCAACAAGCTGAGTTTCTTTTCCTTCCTGCAGAAAAGTTCAGGCAGGTATAGTAAAGATACTCAAATGATAAACACGTTGATAAAAGGAAAATCTGGAAAACTTGTTTCCAGTGGCAGAACAATCAAAAACTAAACAAAATAGATTTATGATAACTGGCTAAAAATGGGGATAATTATTTTTACTCAATAAATTGTATGCCAGACAATGCGAGGACAAAGACTGAATCATTAATTTCAACAGGTAGTTTACAAATATCTAAAAGAAAATAATTTGCAAGCTCTGGGGTGGGGGAACAGCCATACTGTGTGAATAACTGCTCTCTCAACAAGACAGTATGGAGCATATGGCCGCCTCTTTGCTGAATCAAATACAACTCCAAGCCAAATAAAAATACGGCTAGTAATGATGAATTCTATCAAAGTTGCTGGTGATCACTGCAGGCCAGGCAGTATCTCTAGGAAGAGGTACAGTCGACGTTTCAGGCTGAGACCCTTTGTCAGGACTAACGAAGGGTCTTGGCCTGAAACGTCGACTGTACCTCTTCCTAGAGGTGCTGCCTGGCCTGCTGTGTTCACCAGCAACTTTGATGTGTGTTGCTTGAATTTCCAGCATCTGCAGAATTCCTGTTGTTTAATGATGAATTCTACATTGCTTGGACATTTATACTTAAAGGAATAATGAATGCTGGAAACACTGAATCAAAATTCATGATTTTTTGACATTTTCTGCAGAATGGTGAAAGTGTTCAGCTTTTGATGACTTTTGGTTTAAATATGATAAGGTAAAAAGAAAATACTATGTTTTCATTGACTAAATAGTGAACATTTTACAGTATTAGCTTACCTAGACAATTACAAGTGAGCTTAATGAAAGCTCTCAATTTGGTATGCAGAGACAGCATGGCAAGATGAGAGTAACAGGGAAACCTCTCTAAAGGATAAGCTAATAAGACACAAGTTTCAGAAAAAGACTGAGCAATACAGGAAAAAGATTGTAAGGCTGGTCATATTTGTTGAAATCCAGCACTAGATTTATTGAGGTGAAAACTTTTGGGGATTATGTAGATACTATTTTGCTTAAGTTAAGAAAGATTATCCTGGAACATGGTTAAGTATGCTGCATTCATTATTTTGCAATAATATGTGAAGTTATACTGTCTATTATTTCAATAAGGTGATAATTATGGGTTGGATATTTCAAATTTTGTCCTCGGTTTTTTTCTCACTAAATGCTGTCATACATGAAGAGAAGATGCAGATATCGACTTTGGTTCAAGCTATGATACAAATAAAGCTAGAAAAAAAAAATGGTACTGAACCTACACAAGTTTCAGACCAAACTACTGCTTGTAATAAACAAAGGGTTAAAAAGAACGCTGAACAGATCACCAACACGTAGTAAGATCCTTAGGGCTTGGGCAGCCTTTTAAATTAGAAAAAGCAATTTCATATGGCATTATGTACAGATACATAAATACTGTACAAATACACTTAGTTCTGTGCACAACAAAAATATTATACATCAAGTAGAGCAGCACATATATTCCTAGCAGATCTGTCTTCCCAAGATACTGCAAGTTGAAAGGGGAAACAGTCACACGTCAAACTTAAAAGTAAACTGATGCTTCATTTGATAGACACAAAAAACATAGCAGAGACTGTTCAAAGGACTAAAATGCTCCCAACTGAACTGCATGCTCTTTTTAATTATTGATGCAACAATTTATGTCAGCAAGCAGATGCATTCAACCAGGATTCCCACACCTAACAACAGCACAGCATAGATATTCTGGTTAATGCAATTATATCTCCTGGGCATGTCAGAAGACTGTAGAGAAAAATGACTCTCATTATGAAATCAGCTGAAGATTATTTGTGAGATGGCTGGTAGATGGAATAGCTCAGTCATACGTTTCTTCCCATTTTAAGCAAAGACATTTTTATCTTTAGTTTGTTAATAAGCTCCATGTCATCTTCAGTTTCAAATTTTAATTTGGAAAATTTAAATAAAAACAAGCAAATGAAGCTCGTTTTTACTGACAATATTTTCCAGACACTTTAACATGGTTAAAAACAGTCAAATTGGACCTGTAAAAATCTTACAACAATGCTCCTACAGTTTCAGCCACCATCATAAAAATCACAACCTGAAATTCTCCATTACTGCAAAATTTAATTGCCTCTCATCCAATTACAGAATGTGATGAAGCTGCAATTATAATCTATCTTTAGATTTAAATTACCTTCTGCATTTTTACCTATAAAGACAGAATGATTAAATACAGTAATCCATGAATAATAACTTGGCCCTAATAGCAACAGAGAGGATTATCAGCTTTTAGATGACTGACACTATAAAATGAACCACCTTTGCTAATATATACAAAGGGACTATCAAAGTGAATTTATTCTCAGTTAAACGTCTTAAGCTAAAGAGGTGCTGTACTTATCTGAAGGGTCTTGTTAGATCTTGGAAAGAATATTATTTTACTGAAAGTTGTGAACCAGGACATTAAAAACACCTATGTCAGACTAGAGTTCAGCTTTCAATACTATAATTCCAAGTAATCTCATCTCCAAATGACTCAACACTTCTCTTTGTAACTGATCTTTGACCTCCTAAGCAACAGATTGCAATTTGTAAGGACAGGCAGCCATGCCTCCGCCATGATTATCCTAAACATTGGTGCTCCATAAGGCTGTAGGCTACTCTACTCCCTATACAATGGGCTGATTCTGCTCTAACTCCATTTACAAGTTGTGGATGACAATACCGAAGCAAGCCAAATCTCAAATAACAATGAGTCAGTACAGGAGGGAGATAGCGAGCCTCGTGACACGGTGTCATGACAACATCCCTTCCCTTAATGTCAGCAATACAAAAGAACTGCTCATTGATTTTAGGAACGAGGTAGTGCACATGCTTCTGTTTAAATCAATGTGTTTAGGTCGGGAGGCTTGAAAGCTTCAGGTTCCTTGGAGTGAGCCTGTCCTGGTTTGACCATGTTGATGTCACAGCCAAGAAAAGTCGCCAGTGCCTCTAGTTCCTCAGGAGGCTAAGGAAATTTGCCACGTTTTCTTCTTGTGGACAGAGCTCCACACATCATGCAAACCAGCCTCCTCTCCATGAATAAACACAAAAGATTCTGCAGATGCTAGAAATTCAGAGCAACACTCTGAATGCTGGAGAAACTGAGCAGGTCAGGCAGCATCTTTGGTAAGAACAAGCAGTCAATGTTTTGAGCTGAGACCCTTCATCAGGACCGGAAAGGAATAGGTAAGAGGCCAGAATAAAAAGGTGGAGGGAGGGAATGGAGTACAAGCTGGCAGGTGACAAGTGAGACCAGAAGAGGAAGGTGTGTGGGTGGGGAGAGGGGATGAAGCAAAAAAGCTGTGAGGTGATAGGTGGAAGAGGTAAAGGGCTGAAAAAGAATTGAATTGACTTTATTTCTTACATCCTTCATAGACATGAGGAGTAAAGATCTTTACGTTACTACTACGTCGACTCAAGCCTAGGGGGTTGGAGTTGGGTATGATGACGGACTCTCCACTTCACACCCTCTCCCTCATCAGTGTGTTCAGTTCATCTACATTAGCCACGCCACAGTCTTCTAGGAGTGTGGACCATAGTCTTGGGAGGGTGCCCAGGGCTCATGCTCCCATGATTGGGCTCCCATATGATGACTAGGCTGGCAGGTAGCTCGGGGTGGCATAGACAGTTCCCTGCTAGTTGCAGTCTTCTTGCCTCGATTTTAGTGGTGAGCATCCATAGGTTGTCACAGAGCTCGATGTTCGTCATGTGCTGTTGCCAACTCACGTCAAGAGCCATCCGGAGCATTTGTGTACAGCAACCATCTAGAGACTTTCGCATAGCCTTGGCGAATGTCCACGTCTCGCATCCGTACGTGAGAATAGACTCTATGACTGCTATGAAAATCCTCTTTTTAAGCCCTCTGGTCAGGTTCAACTTCCAGATTTCCTTCATGTCGTTCACAGCCCTCCACACCAGTGCCTTCCATATGTTTATGTCCTTCTCCAAACTCATCATTCTTGACCCAAGGTACTTGTAGTCAAAGACTTTCTTAATGGTATCATTCTTCACGGTCTTGAGAGTACCTTTGTCACAGTTAAACGCCACGTACTCTGTCTTTTTAGCGTTTAGATGAAGTTCAACTTTATTGCACTCAATTTCCACTTTTGTCAGCAGCTGCTGTGCTTCCTCCATCTGGTCAGAGAGCAGGACTATGTCATCTGTAAAATCGAGATCTGTGAGCATAACTGGTCTGACCCTTTTGGTTCGTTCTGGTTTTATGGTAAAACCAAGCTTGTCATGATCTTTGGTAGCTTGATGTAGTGCGTAATCAAGAACGATTATAAAGATGTAGAGTGCCAGAGTGTCTCCTTGCAGCACACCAGCTAGGAGCTTGAACACTGCTGATTCTCCGTCTGGTGATACAACTTTCGCCATGGTTTTGGTATAACTGGACTCTATTGCTCTCAGTAGATGGTCTGGCACTCCGTAAGCTTTCAGGATCTTCAGCATTTTACCTCGGTGAATGGAGTCAAAAGCTTTGCAAAATTCAATGTAAGTAAGCATGGCTGGTAGGTTGTTCTTGACTTCCTCAATGATCTTATGTACAGTAAGTATTTGCATTACTGTTGTGCGCTTCTGCTGAAAACGATTCTGATTGAATCTTAGCTTAGGGTCAATAGCACTGTGAATCCTGTTCAAGATCATCCGATTGTATAGCTTTGCTAAGATGCAGGTCAAGCTGATACCGCAGTAGTTATCTGTCTTCGTGAGGGATCCAGACTTGGGGACTGGGATAATGTTTGAGAGTGACCACTGTTCTGGTTTATCCCCTTTCATCAGTGCCGTATTACATCTGTCCAGCAAGATGTTGTCCAGGTCGCAGTTCTTCAGGACATCTGGTGGTATCCCATCTGGTCCAGCGCTCCTGCCCTGTCTGAGTGCATATTTGGCCTTCTTCAGTTCCTCAGTGGTGAATGGGCTGTCATCAATGTCGACTTCTGTTAGTATCGTGGGTAAGTCCTCTTCTTTTTCTTCCGTGATCGTTGGAGGGCTTCCCAGCAGGTTCTTAAAGTGGGTAAACCATGTCTGGACACAGTCCTCTGCTGTTTTTACCACTTATTTGACCTTATGGGGATTTCTTCCATCTGCTGATCTCGTTGACTAGGTGCCATGCTTCTCCATGCTGCTTGTCTTCATTAGCAGCCTCTACCTCTCTAATCCTCACAGCTAGTTCCTCTTCCTACAGTCGGTCATAGGTGGCAAAGAGATTCTTCTTTGCTGTCTTGAACTTGTCTCTTAGCTCTTCTGTTTTGCTCCTAAATTCGGCATGACAAGCACTGACCACGCTTCTTGCTGCGACGACGTTACATCTCCATCTAAATGCGCAATGTGCAATCACAGTAATGTATAATAATTTATAATAAATAGAACAGTCAATGTAACATAGAAATACACTCAAATCAGCGTGAGTTAATCAGTCTGATGGCTTGGTGGAGGGAGCTGTCCCGGAGCATGTTGGTCCTGGCTTTTATGCTGTGGTACCATTTCCTGGATGGTAGCAGCTGGAATAGATTGTGGTTAGGGTAACTTGGTTCCCCATTGATCCTTCGGGTTCTTTTTTCACACCTGTCTTTGTAGATGTCCTGAATCATCGGAAGTTCACAACTACAGATGTGCTGGGCTATCTGCACCACTCTCTGCAGAATCCTTCGATTAAGGGAGGTACAGTTCCCATACCAGGCAGTGATGCAGCTAGTCAGGATGCTCTCAATTGTGCCTCTGTAGAAAGTTCTTAGGATTTGAGGGCCCATGCCAAACTTCCTCAACTGTCTGAGGTGAAAGAGGCACTGTTCTGCCTTTTTAACCACACAGATGTGTGTCCAGACCATGCGAGGTCTTTGGTGATGTGAATGCCCAGGAACTTAAAGCTGTTTACCCTCTCAATCCCAGATCCGTTGATGTCAATAGGGGTTAGACCGTCTCCATTCCTCCTGTAATCCACAACCAGCTCCTTTGTTTTTGCGACATTGAGGGAGAGCTTGTCTTCCTGACACGACTGTGTCAGAGAGATGACTTCTTCCCTGTAGGCCACCTGGTTATTGTTGAGATTAGACCAATCAATGTAATGTTGTCGGCAAATTCAATTAGCAGATTAGAGCTGTGGTATACACAGTCTGGGTATACAGGAAGTAAAGGAGGGGACATAGTACACAGCCCTGAGAGGCTCCTGTGTTGAGAGTCAGAGGGATGGAGGTGAGAGAGCCCACTCTTACCACCTGCCAGCAATCTGACAGGAAGTCCAGTATCCAGCTGCACAAGGCAGGATCAAGGCCGAGTTCTCTGAGCTTCCTGTCCAGCCTGGATGGAATTATGGTGTTGAATGCTGAACTGCAGACCAGGAACAGCATTCTCACATAAGCATCCTTCTTCTCCAGATGTGTAAAGACAGTATGTAGAGCAGTGGCTATTGTGTCGTCTGCCGATAGGTTGTGTTGGTAGGCGGATTGTAGGGGGTCCAGTTTGTGTGGCAGCATGCTGCAGATGTAGTCCTTGACCAGCTTCCCAAAGTATTTGCTTATTATTGTGGTGAGTACGACAGGATGCCAGTCATTCAGGCATGTTACCTTGGTTATTTTGGTATAGGTACAGGAGGAGTGTGATAAGAGAGAACAATGGACCATTGAAGAAAGGAGGAGGGGCACCAGAGGAAGGTTATGGGCAGGAGATAGAAGGGATAAAAGGGGAACCAGAATGGGGAATGGAAAAAGAGAGAAGGGGAAGGGGGAAAGGAGAAATTACCAGGTTAGAGAAATAGATGTTCATGTTATCAAGTTGGAGGCTACCGAGATGGAATATGAGGAGCTGCTCCTCCATCCTAAGTTTGGCCACTTCAAGGTAATAGATGAGGCCGTGGACTGACATGTTAGAATGGGAAGTTCAATTGAAATTGGTGGCCACTGGGAATTACCACCTTTTGTGGCAGATAGAGCAAAGGTCCTGCAATCTACATTGGATCTCAATGATATAAAGGAGTTTGCACAAAGAGCAGTGGATACAGCAGATGACCTCGACAGACTCACGGGTGAAATGTGGGAAAGTGAAGCATAATAAAGGGTGTAAAGGTAGGAAAGTAGAAGGGCTAAAGTGCGTGTACTTCAATGCAAGAAGCATCAGGAACAAAGGTGATGAACTGAGAGCTTGGATACATACATGGAATTATGATGTAGTGGCCATTACAGTGACTTGGCTGGCACCAGGGAAGGAATAGATTTTCAATATTCCTGGATTTCAGTGCTTTAAAAGGGATAGAGATGGGGGTAAAAGGGGAAGAGGGGTGGCATTACTGGTCAGGGATACTATTAGAGCTACAGAAAAGGTGGGTATGCAGCAAGATCCTCTTTTGAGTCAGTATGGGTGGAAGTCAGGAACAGGAAGGGAGCAGTTACTCTATTGGGGGTATTCTATAGGCCCCCTGGAAGCAGCAGAGATACCGAGGAGCGGATTGGGAGGCAGATTTTGGGAGGGTGCAAAAATAACATGGTTGTTATCATGGGTGACTTTAACTTCCCCAATATTGATTGGTTCCAAGGGATTGGATGGGGCAGAGTTTGTTAAGTGTGTCCAGGTCAGTTTCTTGTCACAGTATGTTGACAGGCCGACGCAGGGGAATGCCATACTAAATCTAGTATTAGGTAACGAACCAGGTCAGGTCACAGATCTATCAGTGGGTGAGCATCTGGGGGACAGTGACCACTGCTCCCTGGCCTTCAGCATTACCATGGAAAAGGATAGAATCAGAGGACAGGAAAATTTTTAATTGGGGAAGGGCAAATTATGAGGTTATAAGGCTAGAACTTGCAGGTGTGAATTGGGATGATGATTTTGCAGGGAAATGTACTATGGACATGTGGTCGATGTTTAGAGATCTCTTGCAGGGTGTTAGGGATAAATTTGTCCCAGTGAGGAGGATAAAGAATGGTAGGGTGAAGGAACCATGAGTGACAAGTGAGGTGGAGAATCTAGTCAGGTGGAAGAAGGCAGCATACATGAGGTTTAGGAAGCAAGGATGAGATGGGTCTATTGAGGAATATAGGGTAGCAAGAAAGAAGCTTAAGAAGGGGCTGAGGAGAGCAAGAAGGGGGCATGAGAAGGCCTTGGCAAGTAGGGTAAAGGAAAACCCCAAGGCATTCTTCAATTATATGAAGAACAAAAGGATGACAGGAGTGAAGGTAGGACCGATTAGAGATAAAGGTGGGTAGATGTACCTGGAGGCTGTGGAAGTGAGCGAGGTCCTCAATGAATACTTCTCTTCTGTATGCACTAATGAGAGGGAACTTGATGACAGTGAGGACAATATGAGTGAGGTTGATGGTCTGGAGCATGTTAGAGTTGTTAAAATACATTAAGATAGATAAGTCCCTGGGGCCTGACGGAACATTCCCCAGGCTGCTCCACGAGGCGAGGGAAGAGATTGCTGAGCCTCTGGCTAGGATCTTTATGTCCTCGTTGTCCACGGGAATGGTACCGGAGGATTGGAGGGAGGCGAATGTTGTCCTCTTGTTCAAAAAAGGTAGTAGGGATAGTCCGAGTAATTGTAGACCAGTGAGCCTTGCGTCTGTGGTAGGAAAGCTGTTGAAAAAGATTCTTAGAGATAGGATCTATGGACATTTAGAGAATCATGGTCTGATCAGGGACAGTCAGCATGGCTTTGTGAAGGGCAGATCGTGTCTGACAAGCCTGACAGAGTTCTTTGAGGAGGTGACCAGGCATATAGATGAAGGTAGTGCAGTGGATGTGATCTATATGGATTTTAATAAAGCATTTGACAAGGTTCCACACGGTAGGCTTATTCAGAAAGTCAGAAGGCATGGGATCCAGGGAAGTTTGGCCAGGTGGGTTCAGAATTGGCTTGCCTGCAGAAGGCGGGGGTTGTGGTGGAGGGAGTACATTCGGATTGGAGGGTTGTGACTAGTGGTGTCCCACAAGGATCGGTTCTGGGACCTCTACTTTTCACAATTTTTATTAACAACCTGGATGTGGGGGTAGAAGGGTGGGTTGGCAAGTTTGCAGACGACACAAAGGTTGGTGGTGTTGTAGATAGTGTAGAGGATTGTCAAAGATTGCAGAGAGACATTGATAGGATGCAGAAGTGGGCTGAGAAGTGGCAGATGGAGTTCAACCCAGAGAAGTGTGAGGTAGTACACTTTGGAAGGACAAACTCCAAGGCAGAGTACAAAGTAAATGGCAGGATACTTGGTAGTGCGGAGGAGCACTGGGACCTGGGGGTACATGTCCACAGATCCCTGAAAGTTGCCTCACAGATAGATAGGGTAGTTAAGAAAGCTTATGGGATTTTAGCTTTCATAAGTCGAGGGATAGAGTTTAAGAGTCATGAGGTAATGATGCAGCTCTATAAAACTTGGTTAGGCCACACTTGGAGCACTGTGTCCGGTTCTGGTCGCCTCACTATAGGAAGGATGTGGAAGCATTGGAAAGGGTATAGAAGAGGTTTACCAGGATGCTGCCTGGTTTAGAGAGTATGGATTATGATCATAGATTAAGGGAGTTAGGGCTTTACTCTCTGGAGAGGAGGAGAATGAGAGGAGACATGATAGAGGTGTACAATATAGTAAGAGGAATAGATAGAGTGGATAGCCAGTGCCTCTTCCCCAGGGCACCACTGCTCAATACAAGAAGACATGGCTTTAGGGTAAGTGGGGGGAAGTTCAAGGGGGATATTAGAGGAAGGTTTTTTACTTAGAGAGTGGTTGGTGCGTGGAATGCACTGCCTGAGTCAGTGGTGCAGGCAGGTACACTAGTGAAATTTAAGAGGCTACTGGACAGGTATATGGAGGAATTTAAGGTGGGGGAGGTTATATGGGAGGCAGGGTTTGAGGGTCGGCACAACAGTGTGGGCCGAAGGGCCTGTACTGTGCTGTACTTTTCTATGTTCTAAGTTCTCACCTGGAAGGCCTGTTTGGTGCCTTCAAAGGTGGTGAGGAAGTAGATATAGCACTTGTCACATTTTGAGGGATATATGCCAGGAGAGAAGATCAGTTGGGAGAGATGAGTGGGAAGGGATTCACGTAAAGCGTGGAAAATGGAGAGGGTTGAAGAGCAAGATGTTCTCAGTAGTAGGATCGCTAAGGAGAATGATATGCTGAATATAGAGATTTGTGGGGTGGTAGGTAAGGACAAGGGAAACCCTACCCCTCTTACTGCAGTGGGCGGATGAGGTGAGGGCAAATGTATGGAAAATGGAGGAAATGTGTGTGTGGGCAGCATTAATGGTGGTGGAATGGAAACCCCATTCTTTGAAGGAGGAGGGCATCGCAGATGTTCCAGAATGGAAAGGCTCATCTTGAAAACAGACGTGGTAGAGACGAAGGAATTAAGAAAGGAAATAGCATTTTTACAAGTGATAGGGTAGGAAAAGGTATAGTATATCTCCTCCATACTCTCTGTCTACACTTCCTGCTGCCTCAGAAAAACAGCTAACATAATCAAAGGTCCCAAGCACCTGGGCATTCTCTCTTTGCCCCCCCTCCTCGCCCAAATGGACAAAAATAAATAGGACTGAAAACACACACCATTATGTACAAAGAGAGCTTCTATCCTACCTACGTATTATTAACCGGTGCCCTGGTATGATAATTTGGACACTTGACCTCAAAATTTACCTCACTATGGCCTTGCACCTTATTGAATGCCTGTACTGCACTTTCTCTGTAACTGTAACATTTTATTCTTTATTTCCCTTGTACTATTTTGATGCATTGTTGTAATGAAATGATGTACATGGATGGCATACAAAATAATTTTTCGCTATAACTTAGTACATGTGGCAATAACAAGGAAATTTACTTGTTCCACCTCAGCTGCACAGTCTGAAAAGTTATGTATTTATGCTCATTAGTAGAAAAACTGCATTGGCATGTTCAACTAGTTTCCAATTGAAATAATTTGCTCATATGTATGAGGCTCAGGAATGTGCACAGGTACTCACTGAAGGAGGCCATTTGACATTCTGAATCTATGGCAGCTCCCAAAACAATCCTAAAAATCATTTTTCCCTCTTATTGCCCTGTACTTTCTCTCATTCACTAATCAACTCCTTACCATAACCACATTCCCCCCCCCCCACACCCCATTCTCCAACCCATTCACCTATACGAAGACAACAGGAATTCAGCAGATGCTGGAAATTCAAGCAACACACATCAACGTTGCTGGTGAACGCAGCAGGCCAGGCAGCATCTCTAGGAAGAGGTACAGTCGCCGTATCGGGCCGAGACCCTTCATCAGGACTAACCTGACGAAGGGTCTCGGCCCGAAACGTCGACTGTACCTCTTCCCAGAGATGCTGCCTGGCCTGCTGCGTTCACCAGCAACTTTGTGTGTCACCTACACGAAGAGCAATTTACATCAACCAATTAAGTTACAAACATGTTTTTACAATGTAAGAGAAAACTGAGCATCCAGCACAAACCTATACAATCACAGGGAGATTTTTGCAAAGTATGCACAGACAGCATTGGAGGTCTGGATTGACCCTGGATTGCTGGAGCTCAGTGACAAAAATAACTGGTGTGCCACTGTGTCAGTCCTCTCCAACTCTACCCCCTCTGCAAATTAAAACACTTAATATCTCACTTTTCCAGATCTGATGAAGGGTAATTGAAATGAAACTGTTCCCCACTCCACAAATAATGGCCCAACATGTTGACATCACCATTATTTCCTATTTCTATCTTGATTCAGCAACTGCAATTTCTTTTCTTTGTGAACTTTTATCCAGTCACCCAATGCAAATTTCAACTTATGCTGTGTGCTTATCCTTCCACTATGGAGGGAAAGGTGAGCTGAATCTGAAACACTTTTCATCAATAAAATAAGTTGCTTTATGTCTGCAAGATTTTAGAAATCTATCAAAATTATTTACCAAAAATTAAACAAAATGTGAAAATTTTTATATTTCATAAAATTCCAAGTGGATGGGAAACAACAACCATTGCTGCAAAAATAATTATTTCTGAGTAATTACAAAAATATTTATAGAGATAGATTACTTTCAATATATACACAAAAGCTATGAACTTATATTAAATCCAAGAGGAGTTAATAATATTGGAGAACTAAACAGTTTAATCTTAAACAAGTAACCAAGCTGAATTTTGAAGTATTGTCATCATGGAAAAAGATTCCTGTTATATACCTCACAACTGCAAAGCACTGAATAGCACTTGCACAACAAAAAGAAATGCTTATCTAAAGTGACAAGCATCATATATAGATTAACTCTCCAGCACTGAAAATTAAATATTTTACATTCAAAATTTCATTCCATTGAATTTAAACTCTTGCACTCATATTTATAAAATGTGCTTGTTTCAAAATAATTTTACCTTTTTTTTTCTTTCGCAATTTAATCTCACTTTGTCCTTCTGTATTGGATTTGGCATTGAATTCACTAGTCCAGTTTATTCATTCTACTTAGTCCTTCCACGATTAATAACTTAGAAACTGGATTACATAGAAAAAGTGGTCTTTCTGCATGATTTATGGAGCCCATGAATTTTTGATCTGACAGTTCTTGGTACAGTTCATACCAGCATAGATCAGACATTTGACTTTCTGGAGACACGCACTAAATGTTGTAATACTTATTTGAAGTGTCTGCAGCTAAAATTGGGTTTCTTTTTGTTAGAAACATTGTTGGCCACTCACACCTAACCATATTTTCATAATGTTCACCGTAGCTGCATGGTTTAAAAAGTTAATGCTTGTTTGTTTTGCTAGTTCAAGGATGCCTGAAGTCTTGGGAAGCTACTACGTGCTGCCAGAGCAACTTTGGATTAAGTATGAGAGTGTCAGGGGGCAGAACTGAGTATAATTGCTATTACTATGGAAAGATGCTTTAGAAACTATAAGATCTGAAGGTAGATAAGTAACCTGGACCAGATAGACTATACCTGAAGGGATTTTGGAGGCATTAGTAATAAATTTTCAAAAATCACTAGTTTCAGGCATAGTTCCCGAGGACTGGAAAGTTGCAGATGTCACTCCATTCTTCAAGAAGGAAGGGAGACAGAAGGAAGGAAATTATATGCCAGTTGGCCTGACTTCAGTGATTGGGAAGATATTGGATATAATTGTTAAGGAAGAGGTCTCTGGGTACTTGGAGGCACAAGATAAAATAGGCCAAAGCCAGTATGGTTTCCTTAAGGGAAAATCTTGACAGACAAACCTGTTGAAATCTTTTGAAGAAATAATAAACAGGATAAAGGAAAATTGGTGGATGTTTTGTACTTGGATTTTTCAGAAGGCCTTTAACAATGTGCCGCACATGAGGCTGCTTAACAAGACAAGGGCCCATGGTATTACAGGAAAGATACTAACATGGACAGAGGATTGGTTGATCAGTAGGAGAAAGCGTTGGAATGAAGAGGGCCTATTCAAGTTGGCTACCGGTGACTTGCGGTGTTCCGCAAGGGTCGGTGTTAGGATCGCTTCTTCTGTTATATATCAATGTTATGATGATGGATTTAATGGCTTTGTGGCCAAGTTTGTGGATGATACAAAGATAGGTGAAGGGGCAGGTAGTGTTGAGGTGGCTGGGAGGCTGCAGAAGAACTTAGACAAATTAGGAGAATAGGCAAGGAAGTGGCAGATGGAATATATTGTCTGTAAATATACAGTCATGCACTTTGGTAGAAGTAAATGCAAAAATCTGAGGTGCAAAGGGTCTAGGGAGTCCTCATGCAGGATTCCCTAAAGGCTAATTTGCAGGTTGAGTCGGTGGTGAGGGAGACAAGTGCAATGCTAGCATTTATTTTGCGAGAACTAGAATAAAAAAGTAAAGATGTAATGCTGAGGCTTTATAAGGCACTGGTCAGGCCTCACTTGGAGTGTTGTGAGCAATTTTGGGCCTCTTATCTAGGAAAGAATGTCCTGACATTGAAGAGGGTTTAGAGGAAATTCACAAGAATGATTCCAGGAATGAAAGGATTACCATATGAGGAGCATTTAATGGCTCTGAGTCTGTACTTGCTGGAATTTAGAATAAGGGAGGATGTCATTGAAACCTATCGAATGTTGAATGGCCTAGATAGAGTGAATGTGGAGAGGATGTTTCCGATAGTGCGGAGTCTAACACTAGAGGGCACAGCCTCAATAGATGGATATCAATTTCTTTAGCCAGAAGGTGAGCCTCAGAATAGAGGGATGTCCATTTAGAACAGAGCCTCTTCAGCCAGAGGCTGGTGAATCTCTGGAAGTTGTTGCTACCAGCAGCTGTGGAGGACAGGTTATTAGGTGTACTTAAGGCGGAGGTTGATAGGTTCTTGATTAACCAGGGCGTGAAAGGATGAGAAGGCAGGAGAATGGGGTTGAGAAGAAAAACGGATCAACCATGATGAAATATCGGAGCAGATTTGACGGGTTGAATGGCCTAAATGTGCTCCTATACCTTATGGCTTCCATGAAGTGATAACAGAATTGCCTAGGTATCTTATAGCAAAAGGTGGATTTTACTTTTTCCTTTTCTTGAGCAGAGTTTGTCAAGTTGAGGGGGCATGTGGTCTCATAAAGGGGGTTGCAGGCTTTTCCAAAGTTCAGGGAGTTAAATACTGCAATGTTGTGGATCCTTGACAGAATTTGGAGCTCAACATAAAATGCATTATTCAGAGGACAATTTCTCATAGTTATCATGTATTCAAGTAGTTCACTTTATCCTTAATCTCAATCACTTTGCACAGTCTTCCATATTTTAGCCAATGGCTCACATAGAAGACTGGGTCATTGAAGATAAAGGGGATCTCAATCGTCTCAGCCTTTATACTTCAGTATGTGTTGCAGCTGCTGAAGTAAACACCTCCTTAACGATTTAAAATGCCACCAACTTCAATAAGATTTCCCCATGACATAAACTTTACTTTCTCCTCAGCTCTTAACATATGAAAGCAACTATTTCCCTTCATGAACAAGAGCCCCGATGACAGGTCTCAGCCCAAAACTTAGACTGTTTTAAGTCAAGTCAGGTCACTTTTTACTGTCATTTCGACCATAACTGCTGGTACAGTACACAGTATAAACGAGACAACGTTTTACAGGACCATGGTGCTACATGAAACAATAGAAAAACTACACCAAACTACGTAAAAACAAACAAAAACTACACTAGATTACAGACCTACCCAGGACTGCATGAAGTGCACAAAACAGTGCAGGCATTACAATAAATAATAAACAAGACAATAAGCACAGTGGAGGGCAGTAGTTTGTGTCAGTCCAGGCTCTGGGTATTGAAGAGTCTGATGGCTTGGGGGAAGAAACTGCTACATAGTCTGGTCCTGAGAGCCCGAATACTTCGGTGCCTTTTGCCAGATGGCAGGAGGGAGAAGAGTTTGTATGAAGGATGCGTGGGGTCCTTCATAATGCTGTTTACTTTATGGATGCAGCTTGTGGTGTAAATCGCTGTAATGGCGGAAAGAGAGACCCCGACGATCTTCTCAGCTGACCTCACCATCCGCTGCAGGGTCTTAGAACATAGAAATACAACAGTACAGCACAGTACAGGCCCTTCGGCCCACAATATTGTGCCAATCCTTAAACCCTGCCTCCCATATAACACCCCACCTTTAATTCCTCCATATACCTGTCTAGTAGCTCCTTAAATTTCACTAGTGTATCTGCCTCCACCACTAACTCAGGCAGTGCATTCCATGCACCAACCACTCTCTGAGTAAAAAAACCTTCATCTACTATCCCCCTTGAACTTCCCCCCACTTACCCTAAAGCCATGTCTTCTTGTATTGAGCAGTGGTGCCCTGGGGAAAAGGCACTGGCTGTCTACTCTATCTATTGCTCTTATTATCTTGTACACCTCTATCATGTCTCCTCTCATCCTCCTCCTCTCCAGAGAGTAAAGCCCTAGCTCCCTTAATCTATGATCATAATGCATACTCTCTAAACCAGGCAGCATCCTGGTAAATCTCCTCTGTACCCTTTCCAATGCTTCTACATCCTTCCTATAGTGAGGCGATCAGAACTGGACACAGTACTCCAAGTGTGGCCTAACCAGAGCTTTATAGAGCTGCATCATTACCTCACGACTCTTAAACTCTATCTCTCGACTTATGAAAGCTAACACTGCATAGGCTTTCTTAACTACCGTATCTACCTGTGAGGCAACTTTCAAGAATTTGTGGACATGTACCCCCAGATCCCTCTACTCCTCCACACTACCAAGTATCCTGCCATTTACTTTGTACTCTGCCTTGGAGTTTGTCCTTCCAAAGTGTACCATCTCACACTTCTCTGGGTTGAACTCCATCTGCTACTTCTCAGCCCACTCCTGCATCTTATCAATGTCTCTCTGCAATCTTTGATAATCCTCTACACTGTCCACAACACCACCAACCTTTGTGTCGTCTGCAAACTTGCCAACCCACCCTTCTACCCCCACATCCAGGTCGTTAATAAAAATCACAAAAAGTAGAGGTCCCAGAACTGATCCTTGTGGGACACCACTGGTCACAACCCTCCAATCCAAATGTACTCCCCCACCACAACCATCTGCTTTCTGCAGGCAAGCCAATTCTGAATCCACCTGGCCAAACTTCCCTTTGGATCCCATGCCTTCTGACTTTCTGAATAAGCCTACAGTGTGGAACCTTGTCAAATGCCTTACTAAAATCCATATAGATCACATCCACTGCACTACCCTCATCTATATGCCTGGTCACCTCCTCAAAGAACCCTATCAGGCTTGTTAGACACGATCTGCCCTTCACAAAGCCATGCTGACTGTCCCTGATCAGACCATGATTCTCTAAATGTCCATAGATCCTATCTCTAAGAATCTTTTTCAACAGCTTTCCCACCACAGAAGTAAGGCTCACTGGTCTACAATTACTCGGACTATCCCTACTACGTTTTTTGAACAAAGAGACAACATTCGCCTCCCTCCAATCCTCTGGTACCATTCTCGTGGACAACGAGAACATAAAGATCCTAGCCAGAGGCTCAGCAACCTCTTCCCTTGCCTCGTGGAGCAGCCTGGGGAATATTCCGTCAGGCCCCGGGGACTTATCCGTCCTAAGTATTTTAACAACTCCAACACCTCCTCTCCCTTAATATCAACATGCTCCAGGACATCAACCTCACTCATACTGTCCTCACTGTCATCAAGTTCCCTCTCATTGGTGAATACCGAAGAGAAGTATTCATTGAGGACCTCGCTCACTTCCACAGCCTCCAGGCACATCTTCCCATCTTTATCTCTAATCAGTCCTACCTTCACTCCTGTTATCCTATTGTTCTTCACATAATTGAAGAATGCCTTGGGGTATTCCTTTATGCTACTCGCCAAGGCCTTCTCATGTCCCCTTCTTGCTCTCCTCAGCCCCTTCTTAAGCTTCTTTCTTGCTACCCTATATTCCTCAATAGACCCATCTCATCCTTGCTTCCTAAACCTCATGTATGCTGCCTTCTTCCACCTGACTAGATTCTCCACCTCACTTGTCACCCATGGTTCCTTCACCCTACTATTCTTTATCTTCCTCACTGGGACAAATTTATCCCTAAACAACAACCACACATCCATAGTACAATTCCCTGCAAAAACATCATCCCAATTTACACCTGCAAGTTCCAGCCTTATAACCTCATAATTTGCCCTTTCCCAATTAAAAATTTTCCTGTCCTCTGATTCTATCCTTTTCCATGATAATGCTAAAGGCCAGGGAGTGGTGGTCACTGTCCCCCAGGTGCTCACCCACTGAGAGATCTGTGACCTGACCCAGTTTGTTACCTAATACTAGATCTAGTATGGCATTCCCCCTAGTCGGCCTGTCAACATACTGTGACAGGAATCCATCCCGGACACACTTAACAAACTCTGCCCTGTCCAAACCCTTGGAACTAATCAGGTGCCAACCAATATTAGGGAAGTTAAAGTCACCCATGATAACAACCCTGTTATTTTTGCACCTTTCCAAAATCTGCCTTCCAATCTGCTCCTTGGTATCTCTGCTGCTACCAGGGGGCCTATAGAATACTCCCAATAGAGTAACTGCTCCCTTCCTGTTCCTGACTTCTACCCATACTGACTCAAAAGAGGATCCTGCTACATTACCTACCCTTTCTGTAGCTGTAATCGTATCCCTGACCAGCAATGCCATCGCTCCTCCCCTTTTTCCTCCCTCTCAGTCCCTTTTAAAGCACTGAAATCCAGGAATATTGAGAATCCATTAATGGCCAATACATCATAATTCCATGCATGTATCCAAGCTCTCAGTTCATCACCTTTGCTCCTGATGCTTCTTGCATTGAAGTACATGCAGTTTAGCCCTTCTACCTTACTACCTTTCCATCCTTTACACAAGTTTCTCTTTCCTCAAAGCCTCTTTACATGTTAGATCCAGCTTTACTCCATGTACTATACTTGCAGTTCTCTCATGACCTTTATCCTCCTTCACCTCACTATCTGCTCTAACACTCTGGTTCCAGTCCCCCTGCAAATCTAGTTTAACCCCCCCCCAGAGCAGCACTAGCAAACTCTCCCACAAGGATGTTAGCCCCCCTCCAGTTCAGGTGCAACCCGTCCCGTCAGAACAGGTCTCACCTTCCCTGGAACAAGGCCTAATTGTCCAGAAACATGAAGCCCTCCCTCCTGCACCAACTCCTTAGCCACGTATTTAGCTGCATTATCTTCCTATTTCTAGCCTCACGAGCACATGGCACGGGTAGAATCCACGTCTTGTGATCCGAGGTGGTGCAATTTCCGAACCAAGCAGTGATGGAGCTGCTCAGGATGCTCTCAATACGACCTCTGTAGAATGTGGTGAGGATCGGGGGTGGGAGATGGACTTTTCTCAGCCTTCGCAGAAAGTAGAGATGCTGCTGGGCTTTCTTTGCTATGGAGCTGGTGTTGAAGGACAGTGAGATTCTCCACCACGTGAACACCAAGAAATTTGGTGTTCTTAACGATCTCTACGGATGAGTCGTCGATGTTCAGCGGAGAGTGGTCGCTCCATGTCCTCCTGAAATCAACAACCATCTCTTTTGTTTTGTTCACATTCAGAGACAGGTTGTTAGCTCTGCACCAGTCCATCAGTCGCTGCACCTCCTCTCTATATGCTGACTCATCGTTCTTGCTGATGAGACCCACCATGATCATGTCATTGGTAAACTTGACGATGTGGTTCGAGCTCTGTGCTGCATCACAGTCGTGGGTCAGCAGAGTGAACAGCAGTGGACTGAGCACACAGCCCTGGGGGGCCCCTGTGCTCAGTGTGATGGTGTAGGAGATGCTGCTTCCAATCCGGACTGACTGGGGTCTCTTTTCCATAGATGTTCCCTGGCCTGTTAAGTTCCTCCAGCATTTTCTGTGTGTTGCTGATTCCCTTCAGTTTCCCTTAGTCTGTTGTTCCATCTACACTCTCCTTTCTCATGCAACTGCAGCAGATACCACACTGTAATTTTACCTCTTCCCTCTCCCTCACCACATCCAGATTCCCAAATTGCCCTTCAAAGTGGAATAGTAATTCATTTGCAACTCTGTCAATGTAAAGTTCTACATTTATGTAGTATTCACGATGTTATCTCCTCTAATCTGGAAATACCAAATGTAAATTGGATGACTATTATTGGAGTCCCTATGTATCGTCTGTGGGGGCTGCACAGCATACAAATTTGCACAGCAAATTGCCTGCCATTTTAATTCTTCAATCTATTCCCACTCTGATCTGTGGCATCTTACACTGTTATAATGAATCCCAATGTAAGCTTGATAGTCATAGTCATAGCCATACTTTATTGATCCCGGGGGAAATTGGTTTTCGTTACAGTTGCACCATAAATAATAAATAGTAATAGAAATAGTAATAGTAATATTACTAATAGTAAATAGTAATAGTCATGGAAATAATAAATAGTAATCAAATAGTAATAGAAAAATAGTAATAAATAGTTAAATAGTAATATGTAACTTATGTCAGTAAATTATGAAATAAGTCCAGGACCAGCCTATTGGCTCAGGGTGTCTGACCCTCCAAGGGAGGAGTTGTAAAGTTTGATGGCCACAGGCAGGAATGACTTCCTATGACGCTCTGTGCTGCATCTCGGAAGAATGAGTCTCTGGCTGAATGTACTCCTGTGCCCAACCCAGTACATTATGTAGTGGGTGGGAGACATTGTCCGAGATGGCATGCAACTTAGACAGCATCCTCTTTTCAGACACCACCGTGAGAGAGTCCAGTTCCATCCTCACAACATCACTGGCCTTACAAATGAGTTTGTTGATTCTGTTGGTGTCTGCTACCCTCAAGCCTGAGAAACAGCACCTGATTTTTCTGTCTGAGCATGTGATAATCTTAGGAACCCACCATTGAATTCTTTACCAGAATGGGTCATTTCTGCTATAAATCCATTTGAGTCATTGATTCTAATTTTCTAATTTTTCACCTTTTCATATTCTTGTACTCTTTAAGTGCCCTCAGATCATAGATTTTTTTTCCTTTTCTCTCTCACTATAAACCCATCAAGCCGATGATCTCTACAAATTATCCCCATGACCACCGTGGTCTCACCCGATCCTAACTGAAACTAGCTTAATTTCTTTCTTTCTCAGTTCTGATGAAGGGTCTTTAGCATGAAACACTTAGAGTTTCTCACTATGCAGATGCTGCCTGACCTGGTGCTTCTAACATTTACTGCCTTAATTCCATAAAGATTGCTCCACTGCCACCAGGAACCTTGCAAAAAATGCTGCTAAAATTCACTAAATTATGTAATTTGCATTCCTCTGGGGAGAACCAGAGCAGCTTCCATAACAATGGCAAAAATAAGGCCCAGCCTTTGCCTGAGATCAGCTAACAGGACAAGGTGCAACAGGAAGAGAAAGGAAGTGACGACTGGCAAAAAAGGGAATATGAACAGCAAAAGGTCTCAAGGTGCATAAATCACTTGGATTGAATGAACTACATCCCAATCTCCTCAGCTATCTCTTTCAGAGTTTGAGCTGGAGAAGCAGGGAGTCTGCAGAAGGAATTGGACAGGTTTGGAGAATGGGCAAAGTGGCAGATAGAATACAGTGTAGGGAAATGTATAGTTATGCTCTCTGGCAGAAGGAATAAAAGCATAAACTATTTTCTGAATGGGGAGAGAATTCAGAAATCAGAGACATGCTGATATTTGGGAGATCTAGTGCAGGAGTCCCTGAAGTTTAAATTGCAGATTGAGTCAGTAGTAAGAAAGGTAAATGCAATGTTAGCATTCATTTCAAAAGCATTAGAATATAAAACCAAGGATGTAATGCTTATAAGGCATTGGTCAAACCAGATTTGGAGTACTTTGAGCTCCATGCCTATGTATGAATGTGCTGGTATTGCAGGTTCGCAAGAATGATCCTAAGGATGAAAGGTTATGAGAAGCATTTGATGGCTTTCACTGAAGTTTTGAAAGATTGTGGGGGGGGGGGGGGATCTCTTTGAAATCTATCAATATTTAAAAAAGCCTACATTTAGTGGAGGACATGAAGGTGATGTTTCCAGCAGTGGCAGAGTCGAGGACCAGAAAGCATAGCATTGGAACAGAACAAAGTCCCTTTAGAACTGAGATGGGCAGCAATTTCTTGAGCTAGTGGGTGGTAAATCGGTGGATTTCATTGCCACAGTTGGCTACAGAGGCCAAGTAACTAGGTGTATTTAAAGCAGAGATTGATAGGTTCTTGATTAGCATGAGTGTCAACGGTAATGGAGAGAATGCAGGAGAATGGGGTTGAGGTTGAATAATAAATCAGACATGATGAAATGGCCAACCAAACTCAATAGGCTGAATGGCCTACATCTGCTCCTGTACCTTATGGTGAAAGAAGTGGCACACCAGAACATTTGTACATACACTCAGAGCACTACCTAGACTAGTACCCAGAGTTTATTATCTGAGGACCCATCTCCATGAGCTTCTTCAAAGGGCAGTCATAATTAGGAAAATGATAAGCTACCTTCAGACCATCTGTTTTTTTGCAGTCAAGGACCTTGGTAAGAAGTTACTATGCAGCTTGGACTCCACAACCCAAGTAGTAAAGATAATCTGAAGTTGTTTAAGCGAACCATGACCTTTGTCAATAGCGGAACAAGTTTACACAAAATGGATCATAACAATTTCCACGATAGGACAGAATATTCCTTAGGTTGCCACAGTACGGTGCCAAAGTTAATGAGGAGGCATGATGAGTTTATAACCATGGAAACGTTTCTCGCTCTTAAGCAGACAACTATTGCTGATGAAAAAATTAGTTAATGGAAGACCACTGATTCAGTATCATCTGCATCTATGGAGAAGATACCTCAAATGCCATCACACATAAAAGTTGCTAGTGAATGCAGCAGGTCAGGCAGCATCTCTAGGAAGAGGTACAGTTGATGTTTCGGGCCAAGACCCTTCCTCAGGACTAACTGAAAGAAGAGCTAGTAAGAGATTTGAAAGTGGGAGTGGGAGGGGGAGGGGGAGGGGGAGATCCAAAATGATAAGAGAAGACAGGAAGGGGAGGGATGGAGCCAAGAGCTGGACAGGTGATTGGCAAAAGGGATATGAGAGGATCATGGGACAGGAGGCCTAGGTAGAAAGATAAGGGGAGGGAAGCCCAGAGGATGGGCAAGGGGTACAGTGAGGGGGACAGAGGGAGAAAAAGGAGAGAGAGAAAAAGAATGTGTGTATATAAATAAATAACGGATGGGGTACGAGGGGGAGGTGGGGCATTAGCGGAAGTTTGAGAAGTCAACGTGCATGCCATCAGGTTGAAGGCTTCCCAGACGGAATATAAGGTGTTGTTCCTCCAACCTGAGTGTGGCTTCATCTTTACAATAGAGGAGGCCGTGGGATAGACATATCAGAATGGGAATGAGACGTGGAATTAAAATGTGTGGCCACTGGAACGTCCTGCTTTCTCTGGCGGACAGAGCGTAGGTGTTCAGCGAAACGATCTCCCAGTCTGCGTCGGGTCTCGCCAATATACAGAAGACCACATCGAGAGCACCGGATGCAGTATATCATCCCAGCCAACTCACAGGTGAAGTGTCGCCTCACCTGGAAGGACTGTCACTAACTTTATTACAAAGCCTAACAGGAAAGTGGTCCAATTAAAATCTCCACAGCAAGGTTTAAAGCATTGTGATAATCTTTGACCCTGGCAAAATTCATATTGGCACAAGGACACAAAAGGCAGCAGTAGACGGACCATCACCAATGTAAGGAATAGAAATAATAAACAACGTGAGCCATTAAAGACCCCTAATTTGTAGTCTGCTTTCTAGAGCATTAAGAATGTATAGGTCAACATAATACATATCAAAAGCCAAAGTTAGAATCAATGAATCATGCTAGCAATTGTTTTACATTTCAGGTTGCAGTTGAGAACTCATTTACCTTGAGTTCACCCTACTATTAAATGTCAACAACGAAGAGTTGACATTCGAACAGAAAGATAGTCTAAGGACATGTGTTCAGCATTATATGTGTGCATGTACAGCTCAATTCATTGAGATGCATTATGACTCTCATTGTCATGACTGATGACCTGTTCATTAGAGTATCTATTGCTTTAGAACTCTAATCCATTGTGGGCTACATTTGACTTTCCAAGGAAGTCTCTCTGATGGTCTACTGGAAGGCCCTGCAACATGTGCTTCCTGGCAGGTGGTCTTAAGAATTTCACATTTAGAAGGATAAAGGCAGGAAGCAAGTATATTGACTCAGATAATGAGATAATTTCAGGAACTGGCAATGGAAAATCCTCCTGTGCTCAATCATTTTACAATACACTATACCCAGCAATCTTTGGGTTGAAGAATGCCATGGTTATTATGGCACTTGGACACACTGAACACAATAGTTATCTCTACCATGAATCTGTTCTTAGAAAGTAAATAACAAATGAGAACAGCACAAAGACCATTGCACCATGCAGTGTTTCATCCTTACAAATCCTCCCATGTCAACCAGTTTGCATGTTTTATTTGAAGATGAAATTTTAATTAACATAAGTCTTGGTCCATTAATGTCAAAGGAATACTCTATATAATGATAACAATAATTATTAATACCATTCTTCTTAACAATTGCTTTTCAAAGAATTACACAGGCCCTTCTATTTCAAAGCAATTCTGCCTTCGGCTGCAACCAGGCTGGTGGAAGGTTGTTATCCTTCAGTTAAGGTGACTGCTAGAGATTATGAAGAATGAATATAGCAGGTCTAATTCCAGAACATCCTGCTGCCAAAGGCACATGTTAGACAAGGACACAATTATCTGGAGGAGCGCTGATCTGGAACAAATGAAGGTTGAGGAATGAAGAAGCTCAGCCTGTTTGCTTTGGGGTGTGGGGCAGGCGGAGTGTTCTGTGGGTCGAATATTTCAAGGAAAGTTCAGCCCACAGCTCAAGCAGGCAACATATTTGGTAGCAACATGCACAGTAAATGTCTCTGAATCTGGTTCTGTCTGAAAACTTCCTGTTCTTTGTCTATGTACTTTATATCTCTTCCGGGTCTCTTTACACCCTCAACTTAAACAGTGTGATCCCCAAGTAGACTGAAAAGAGCTGGCAGAAGGTCCCTGGGCATCCTGCTCCCTAACCAGTATTCAGTTCTGGGAACTGGGAAGTTCAGTAAGAGCCATGTGTGAGGGGACTGCCACAGAACAGGTGGTGGGAAATATTATTTTACTGAGTAACTACAGATTTGGTTGCTTCAAAATTCCCACTGTACAGATATGACAGTTTTACACTTCCAAAACAAGCCAGCACATGCCCTCTCAATATCAGATCATCAGCTTGAGGGGAAACAAAACTGAATTTCTGTTGTGTTATTTCCAATAAAACTGTATATGAATTCTGTGATGATGATTGTGCTTTAGCAAGGGCAAAATACTCTGTCTCAAGCTAATTAAGGAATATCAAGCTGTTAAATCAACACTTGATTGGGAGCTGGTTGGCCATTGCCAAATGAGCTTGATGTTTCGCGTTTAGAGTCAAGGAAGTATAGAACTAACAACGCAGCTTCATAGAATTCCAGTTAGGCAGCATCTGGGGTATGGCATTCAATTCTGGATGCCCATTATAGGAAAAATGTTGAAGTTTTGGAGAAACACACATAAAATGCTGGAAGAACTCAGCAAGTCAGACAACATCAACGGAGGGTAATAAGCAATAGATGTTTTGGGCTGAAAACCTTCGTCAGGACCGGAAAGGAAGAGGACAGAAGCCACAATAGAAGGGTAGGGGAGAGAAAAGTACAAGCTAGCAACTGGTAGATGAGAGGGAAGGTGTGTGGGAGATGTTGAAGTACGAAGCTGGAGGGCGATAGGTGAAAGAGGTAAAGGGCTGCAAAGGAGTATGGTAGGAGACAACTGACCATGGAAGAAAGGGAAGGATAAGGGGCACAAGAGGAAGACTATGCATAGGGGAGAAGAGAAGGGCTGAGTGGGTAACCAGAATGGTGAAAGGAAAAGAGAGAAGTGGTATGGGAGGGAAAAAAATTACTGGAAGTTAGAAAAAAATCAATAGTCATGCCATCAGGTTAGAGGCTATCCAGACAGAATATGAGTTATTACTCTTCCAATTGGAACTTGGCCTCATCATAGCAATAGAGGCGGCCATGGACAGACATGTCAGAATGGGAATGCGAAGTCCACCTTTTGCGACAGACAGAGCGAAAGTGGTTGACAACGTGGTTCTCCAATCTGTGTTGGGTGTCACAAGAGTACAGGAGACCATACCAGCAGCACCGGATACAATGGATAACCCTGGCAGTCTCATGGAAGAAATATTGCCTCAGCTGGAAGGGCTATTTGGAGCAACGAATGGTGGTGAGCGAAGAAGTATAGAGACAGTTTTAACACCTGTCACGTATGCAAGGATAAGTGCCAGGAGGGAGATCAGTGGGGAGGACCAAGCGGACAAGAAAGTCATATAGAGCATGATCCCTACAGAAAGTGAAGCGGGGTGTTGGTGGGAAGGGGGGAAGGAAAGATGTGCTTAGTGGTAGCATCCCACTGGAGATGATAGAAATTACATAGAAAGATGCGTGGAATATGGAGGCTTATAGGTTGGTAGATAAGGATAAGGCAAACTCTATTCCTGTTATGGCAGGGGGAGAGCTGTGAGATTGAGATGAGGGCAGGTGTGTGAGAAACGTAAGAGATGCTGGTGAGGGCAGCGTTGATGGAGATGGAAGGGAAGCCGCATTCTTTGATAAAGGACGCCAACTCAGATATTCTTTGCATTTCTGGTCAGATGCTAAATGTATTTCATTGGCTTTGTATCTGTACTCAGCACAATGACAATAAAGTTGAATCTAATCTAATGTTCAAGTATAGAAAGCTTCATCCTGAGAACAGATGCAATATGGTCAGACGAACTGAAAAAAAGGAATAACATTTTTACAAGTGACAGGGTGGAAAGAGGTATAGTCAAAATGACTACGATAGTCAGCAGGGTTTGTA
This sequence comes from Mobula birostris, assembly GCF_030028105.1. Lineage (NCBI taxonomy): Eukaryota > Metazoa > Chordata > Chondrichthyes > Myliobatiformes > Myliobatidae > Mobula > Mobula birostris. Next base: position 175,149,017 of record NC_092370.1, on the reverse strand, counting down.
AAGGATGGCAATAGATAGTCTATCTTCAGCGATGGAGCCAGAGATTGAGAGATTGGGAGAGATGTGTCAGAGATGGACCAAGTAAATTTGAGGCAAAGTTGATGAAATTCATGAGGATGGAATAGGTGCAGGGAGCAGTGCTTTTGCTTTAAAGAAAGCTGAAAGTGAAATTATTGAGGGTGAGAAGTATTTTTGCCAGATGGAGGAGGGTGGTGGTGCAGAGGAACAGGTAAAGTCTGTTACCCACAAAGAAGAAGAGAGATTTCAGGTCTTCTTGATGGGGAGAGAAGTGCATAGGAACTGGATGTCCTTAACTAAAACAGGGTGATCAGGACCAAGAAACTGAAAGTGATTGAAGTAATGGAGAGCATGTAAAGTGTCATGGATGTAGGCAAGAAGGGACTGAAGCAAGGGGCACACAAGTTCACTGGGGCAGAAGCTGTTCTCTCCATTGACCCCACGAATCTTTAACCCTACGAATCTTTAACCCTCCTCTGACCACAGCTCCAACTGCTGCCATATCTTCACCATCCTCTCCAGTCTTCCCCTCTGAGGCAGCAAACTCTATCCTCAGCAAAGCCCTTATCTTTGTCCTACAGTACCCACACCTCAGCGAGTTTAGCAGCTGCTATGATGTTTTTCTCTCTTTTTGTTGTATCTGTCTTCAAGCCTACTTCTTTGGCAAGAATTCCCCACACCCCACCAATGATACCAGTCTTCAACCCTCCTCCTCTTCACAGACAACCCACTCTGGAATACTTCATCTCCAACTGCTTATGAGGCATCAACAATCTCAACTTCATCACTCCTCTCTCCTATTCAAACCTCACACCCTCAGAACTCACTGCCCTCCACACCATCGTAAACACTGACAAACCCAGTGACAATGGGAGGGGATGCTGTTGTTGTCTGGCAGACTGATCTCTACCCTACTGAGGTCAGACAGTAATTCTCATCTACCTTCTCTTACTACTCCCACACCATCACCAACCTCATCGATTCTGGTGATTTCCCCACCAACTACCATCAGACTCATAGTTCTCTTACCATGCACTGCTTGTTTCTACCTCTTATCCACACATCTGACTATCTGGGTAGGCCCATTGTTTCTGCCTGCTCTTGCCAAACTGAACTTGTGTCTGCATCTGCAGAATCTCTCATGCTCATAAAGCTTTGGAGAGGCTGCAGAAGTTTACCAGGTTTCTGCCTCAATTAGAAGGCATGTGCTGTGAGGAGAGGTTGTACAAACTTGGGTTGCTTTCTCTCGAGCAGCAGAGGCCAAGGGGAGATTTGATAGAGGTTTATAAGAGTAGGAGAGGCATAATCCCTAGGTCAAATGTCTAATACTAGAGGGTATGCATTTAAAGTGAGAGTGGGTAAGTTTAAAGGAGACGTGCAGGGCAAGATTTGTTTTTTACAGACAGAATGATGGGAGCTTGGAACGCACTGCCGGGATGGTGGTTAAGACAGATACTCTAGAGACGTTCAACAGGGTCATAGACTGGCATATGTATATGTAGGAACTGGAAGGACAAGCCATGGTGAAGGCAGAAAGGATTATTTAAGTTAAGCATTTAATTACTAATTTCATTAGTTCAGTGTAACATCATCAGTCATAAGGCCAATTCCTGGGCTGTACTGTCCTATGTTTTATCCATTGCACAATTGCTGTTGATAGATTAACCATATGTTGACTACAAATAGCCTGATTTTCATATCCAGTGGCATCAGCAGACAGTAAGAATGGGTGGGGTTTACAACATACAACTGCTGCACGCTTTGTGAACTATGCTGGTTTAGTTTTACCTCTGTTAGTTTTAGCCTGTGTCCAAATGGTTATTTTTGCAATTCTGTGTTCTACTGAATGTGAAACAATTGATAGGTATTCTTCGAAGTATGAAATACTCACTTTTTAGCTCGACATTAATAGAACACAGAATGGTACAGGACAGGAGCAGGCAATTAACCCACAACGTAGGTGCCGATCAAGATGCCAATTTAAACTAATCCCTTCCTCCAGCACCTAATCTATTTCCCTCCATTCCCTACCTGCTCATGTGTCTGTCTAAATGCCTCTTAAACATTGCTGTCATTTCTGCTTTCACCACTTCCCCTGGCATTGCATCTGTATAAAATAAATCCCTTATAAACCTTTAAGCATTCCTCCTCTGATTCTAAATCGATGCCCTCTAGTTACTGACATTTCCACATTTGGAAAAAGACTACCTACACTTCCCATGATTCATGTCAGGTTGCTTTTCATCTTCTGAAACTCCAAAGAAAACAATCCAAGTTTGTCCAAACTTTCCTTATAGATAATACTCTCCAATCTATGCAACATCTGCTGAATCTCTTAAAATTTTCCCCATAGCTTCCCATAATGCACCAGTCAGAACAGCACACAATACTCCAAATGTGGCCTAACAAGGGTGACATAATTTGCCAATGGTAGCATAGTAGTTAGCACAGTGCTTTACAGTACAGTTCATTTCCCACCACTGTCAGTAGGGAGTTTGTATGTTTTTCCCGTGACTGTGTGGGTTTCCTCCAGGTGCTCTGGTGTCCTCCCACAGTCTAAAGACCTACTGGTTGGTAGGTTAATTGATATTTGTAAATTGTCCAGTGATTAGGCTAAGACTAAATCAGGGGTTTATGGGTAGCATGTCTTGAAGGGCCTATTGTGTGCTGTATCTCAATAAATAAACTTTTATACTCTGTGCCCCAACTAATGAAGACAAGTAGGCCATGTGCCTTTACTATCCTACTTGTAGGGATTTGCACCCCAAGTTCCTTCTGTATGTCAACGCACCCAAAGGCACTGCCATCAACTGTATACTTCCCTCTTATATTTGACCTTCCAAGGTGTAATATACATATTTTAATTTGCAAGTAAATGGCTAAGTACAGTTGTTAAAAAGTTTGTGAACCTTTGCAATTCCCTGGTTTTCTGCATTACTCATAAAATATGGTTTGATCTTCTTCTAAGTCACAATAATAGACAAACACAATCTGCCTAAACTAATAACACACAAACAATTGTACTTCTTCTTGCCAGTACAAAGTACACCATTTAAACAATCACAATCTAGGTTCAATAAATGTGAACCTCTGGGGTAATGCCTTCTACTAAAGCAGGGGTCCCCAACCTTTTTTGCACCACGGACCGGTTTAATATTGACAATATTCTTGCAGACCGGCTGACCGGGGTGGGGGGAGTGGGTGTTCAAGTAGGGTTAAACTCACCTCAACATGTCTTTTACAGTTAGGGTTGCCAACTTTCTCACTCCCAAATAAGGGACAGAAGTAGCAGTCAAATCCAATCCCAGGACACTTTACCCCAGGAAAGACTACCATGACCATGAACCCTTGCGCGGGCATCTATGTGCGCATGCGCGTACGCGCCCATTTTTTCCCCACAAATCGGTTTTGCCTTCATCTTCCCAACTATACTGTACATACATTATTTTGACTTTATAGGCTGTGTATTTATCATATCATTCCTGCTTTCACTATATGTTAAGTGTTATTTTTGGTTTTATGTGTTATTTAATATGATTTGATAGGTTATTTTTTGGGTCTGGGAACGCTCAAAAATTTTTCCCATATAAATTAATGGTGATTGCTTCTTTGCTTCACTCCATTTCGGCACGAAAGGTTTCATAGGAATGCTCTACCTTAGCGGGGGAAATACAGGACAAGGGCAGTCCTGTATGGGTCAAACCAATTTAGCCCAATATACGGGATGTCCCGGCAAATACAGGACAGTTGGCAACCTTATTGTTCAACCGTGTGTGACAGGGAATGAGGAAAGGTGCAACTGACTCATATCGTTTCCTCACGGCCCGGTAGCACATGCTTTGTGGCCCGGTGGTTGGGGACCGCTGTTCTAAAGCTATTGGGAGTCAGGTGTTCCAACCAATGAGATGAGATTGGAGGTGTGGGTTGTAGTGGTGCCGTCCTATAAAAAAGACACCCAAAGTCAGGTTACTGACAGAACCTGCTCGACTCAAGAAAGATCTGTTTATGTGCACCATGCCTCGATCAAAACAACTTTCAGAGAACCTTGGAAGAAGAATTGTAGAGATGCATGAAGCTGGAAAAGGCTACAAAAACATTTCTAAAGACCATAAGACCATAAGACGAAGGAGCAGAAGTCGGCCATTCGGCACATCGAGTCTGCTCCGCCACTTTATCATGAGCTGATCCATTCTCCTATTTAGTCCCACTCCCCCGCCTTCTCACCATAACCTTTGATGCCCTGGCTACTCAGATACCTATCAATCTCTGCTTTAAATACACCCAATGACTTGGCCTCCACTGCCGCCCGTGGCAACAAATTCCATAGATTCACCACCCTCCGGCTAAAAAAATTTCTTCGCATTTCTGTTCTGAATGGGCGCCCTTCAATCCTCAAGTCATGCCCTCTCGTACTAGACTCCCCCATCATGGGAAACAACTTTGCCACATCCACTCTGTCCATGCCTTTCAACATTCGAAACGTTTCTATGAGGTCTCCCCTCATTCTTCTAAACTCCAAGAAATACAGTCCAAGAGCAGACAGACGTTCTTCATATGTTAACCCTCTCATTCCCGGAATCACTCTAGTAAATCTTCTCTGTACCTTCTCCAACGTCAGCACATCCTTTCTTAAATAAGGAGACCAAAACTGCCCACAGTACTCCAAGTGAGGTCTCACCAGCACCTTATAGAGCCTCAACATCATATCCTTGCTCCTATACTCTATTCCTCTAGAAATGAATGCCAACACTGCATTCGCCTTCTTCACCACCGACTCAAGACCTGAGTGTTCATCAGTCCACAATAAGGGTAATTGTCCACAAATGGAGGAAATTCAGTTCTGTTGTTTCTTTCCCTCAGAGTGGATGTCCTGAAAAGATCACACCAAGAGCACAACTTTCAATGCTGAAGAAGGTGAAAAAGAACCCAAAGGTAACACCAAAAGACCTACAGAAATCTCTAGAACTTGGTAAATTATGTTCATGTGTCATTGCAACAATCTGTTCATGTGTCCACTATCAGAAAAACACTGAACAAGAATAATGTTCATGGAAGGACACCACAGAGGAAACCACTGCTCTCCAGAAAAAAAAATGGTGCATGTCTCAAGTTTGCAAAAGGCCACTTGAATGTTCCGCGATGCTTCTGGGACAACGTTCTGTGGACAGATGAAACAAAAGTGGAACTTTTTGGCAGAAATGCACATTGCTATGTTTGAAGGAAAAAGGCACTGCACACCAACACCAAAACCTCTTCCCAACTGTGAAGCATGGTGGAAGGAGTATCATGGTTTGGGATTGTTTTGTTGCCTTAGGGCCAGGATAGCTTGCAATCATTGAAGGGACAATGAATTCAAAATTGTATCGAGACATTTTACAGGAGAAGGTCAGGGTAATGGTCTATCACCTGAAGCTTAAAAGAAGTTGGATGATACAACAAGACAATGATCAGAAATACAAGAGTAAATCAACAACAGAATGGCTTAAAAAGAACAGTTCTGTTTTGGAATGGCCAAGTCATAGTCCAGACCTTAACCCCACTTGAGACGATGTGGCCTGACCCGAAGCGGACTGTTCATGCAAGGCATCCCAGAAATATTGATGAACTGAAACAGTTCTGCTTTGAGGAAAGGTCTGAAATTCCTCCTTGCCATTGTGCAAGTCTGATCAGCAGCTACAGGAAATGTTTGGTGGAGGCTATTGCTGCTGCAGGAGGTTCTACCAGTTATTAACTACAAGGGTTCACATACTTTTTCCCGCCAGGACTGTGAATGTTTAAACAATGTGTTCAATAAGGACATGAAAAGTAGTACAATTGTATGTGTGTTATCAGTTTAAGCAGATTGTGTTTGTCTATTATTGCGACTTAGATGAAGATCAGACCACATTTTATGAGTAATTAATGCATCAAACCAGGTCATTGCAAAGGGTTCACAAACTTTTTCTTGCAACTGCAGGTACAGAAAATCAATCCTTATCATCCAATTTACAATTGCCATTAAAATTTGATATAACCCTGAATCTGTTTTAAAGGAAGTGGATTAAAATAATTTTATTACACTCTCTTTCCTCCCTTGTGTTTCTATACACATTAAGCCAAATATATCTTTTCCTTTAAAAAAAAACATACCCATACTATATGCAATACTCTAGCCATGGCTTCATCAAAGTCCTGTGCATTTGCAACAAGACTCATCATCAATATGTGCCATATTGTATGATGCGGGCAATCAAATTGTCTATGACCATGATTGTTCTTGGCAAATTTTTCTACAGAAGAGGCTAGCCATTGCCTTCTTCTGGGCAGCGTCTTTACAATATGGGTGACCCCAGCCATTATCAATATCAGAGATTGTCTGCCCGGTGTCATTGGTTGCAAAAGTAGGAATTGGTATATGCACTAGCTGCTCATACAACCATCCAACACCTGCTTCCATGGCTACATGACCCTGATCAGTTGAGGGTGGGGGTAAGCAGGTGCTACACCTTGAAATAATACTAACCTTTCTAATTACTGGCTGAACCTACACTCTACGTTCAGCAGTCATACACCCAAATCTCTCAGATGTTTACAATCTAATACCACCTTTCTATTTTGTAAAAGAAGGAAAGTAACTATTATGCATGTAAATGACTGTTGCAGCTTTTGTCAGACACGGAGCAAGATTCAAAAAGAAAATGTAGTTTCTTCAATCTCTTAACTCCAGCATGGAAGTATTGTACTATCTATTCTTAACAAGAACTCCTACTTCATAGTCATAGTCATACTTTATTGATCCCGGGGGAAATTGGTTTTCGTTACAGTTCCACTATAAATAATTAAATAGTAATATGTAAATTATGACATGGCACTTTCACACGGCACAAACCTTCAGTCGAAGCAAGCAGCTGAGAAGGCAGTGATGAACTCGGGTAGAAAAAGTCGTTTTTTTTTAAAACACTGCTTGGGGAGAAGGGTCTGCACTGCGCAGGCGCGTGACATAGCGCGCCAAGGTTTAAAAAGAGAGTATTTTCAACGGTTCTTGTTTCAGTCGAAGCAAGCAGCTGCGAAGGGAGTGAAGTACTTGGGTAGAAAAAGTCAGTTTTTTGTTTAAAACACTGCTTGGGGAGAAGGGTCTGCACTGCGCAGGCGCGTGACGTAGCACGCCAAGGTTTAAAAAGAGAATATTTTCAACGGTTCTTGTTTCAGTCGAAGCAAGCAGCTGAGAAGGGAGTGAAGAACTCTGGTAGAAAAAGTCATTTTTTTTTAAAACACTGCTCGGGGAGAAGGGTCTGCACTGCACAGGCGCGTGACGTAGTGCGCCAAGGTTTAAAAGCAGACCACCATATACAGCGGCCATCGTCACAGTGGACTGAGTCAGAGTGGGACGGCTTTGGCTCAACAGGCTTCGGCGAGAACAGGCAGAGGCCAGGGTAGGTTCCGGTAAGTTTTTTTTGTTCAGGTTATTTTGAGTAGAGGGAATGCCAGGCAGGATGCTGGAATGCTCCTCTTGCAGGATGTGGGAAGTCAGGGAGCCCTCCGGTGTCCCTGACAACGACACCTGCAGGAAGTGCATCCAGCTGCAGTTCCTAACAAACCGCGTTAGGGAACTGGAGCAGGAGCTGGATGACCTGCGGATCATTCGGGAGAATGAGGAGATTATAGATAGTAGCTACAGGGAGGTAGTTACGCCAAAGGAGCAGAGGACAGGAAATTAGGTCACTGTCAGGCGAGGGAAGAGGAAAGGGCAGGTAGAGCAGGGTTCCCCTGTGGCCATTCCCCTCAACAAGTATACTGCATTGGATACTGTTGGGGGGGATGACTTACCTGGGACAAGCTGCAGCAGCTGGATCTCTGGCACTGAGTCCGGCTCTGCAGTGCAGAAGGGAGGGTGGAAAAAGAGGAGAGCGGTAGTGATAGGGGACTCGATAGTTAGAGTTGCAGATAGGAGGTTCTGTGGTCGTGACAGAGAATCCAGGATGGTTTGTTCCCTCCCGGGTGCCAGGCTCAAGGATGTCTCTGATCGATTGCATGACATTCTGAAGTGGGAGGGTGATCAGCCAGATGTCGTGGTGCACATCGATACCAATGACATAGGAAGGAAGAGTGAGGAGGTACTGGAGAGTGAGTATAGAGAGCTTGGTAGGAAGTTGAAAAGCAGGACCTCGAGGGTGGTAATCTCAGGATTGCTACCTGTGCTATATGCCAGTGAGGGTAGGAATAGGATGCTCTGGAGGATGAACAAGTGGCTGAGGAACTGGTGTAGGGGGCAGGGTTTCAGATTTCAGGATCATTGGGACCTCTTCTGGGGCAGGTGGGACCTGTACAAGAGAGACGGGTTACACTTGAACTACAGGGGGACCAATATCCTTTCAGGGAGGTTTGTTAGTGTTATTGGGGAGGCTTTAAACTAGATTTGCAGGGGGATGGGAACCAGAGTGCCAGAGCTGACAGTGTGGCTGGGGTGAAAATAAATGATGTTAAAAGTTCAAGCAAATCCGCTAATAGAAAGGTTGTGAGTGGTGGTAAAAATCTTCTGAGGTGTATATATTTCAATGCTAGGAGTATTGCAGGGAAGGCGGATGAGTTGAGGGTGCGGATTGACACGTGGAATTATGACGTTATAGCAATTAGTGAAACTTGGATACAGGAGGGGCAGGACTGGCAGCTTAATATTCCAGGGTTCCGATGTTTCAGATGTGATCGAGGCAGAGGAATGAAAGGTGGGGGAGTAGCATTGCTTGATAGGGAAAATATTACAGCAGTGCTCAGACAGGACAGATTAGAGGGCTTGTCTACTGAGTCCTTATGGGTGGAGCTGAGAAACAGGAAAGGTATGGTCACATTAGTGGGATTGTATTACAGACCACCCAATAGTCAACGAGAATTGGAAGAGCAAATCTGCAGAGAGATAGCAGGCAACTGCAGGAAACATAAAGTTGTGGTGGTAGGGGATTTTAATTTTCCAGATATTGATTGGGACTCCCATACTGTTAGGGGTCTAGATGGTTTAGAGTTTGTAAAGTGTGTTCAGAAAAGTTTTCTAATCAATATATAGAGGGACCAGCTAGAGGGGATGCAATATTGGATCTCCTGTTAGGAAACGAGTTAGGACAAGTGACAGAAGTCTGTGTAGGGGAGCACTTTGGTTCCAGTGATCATAACACCATTAGTTTCAACTTGGTCATGGACAAGGATAGATCTGGTCCTAGGGTTGAGGTTCTTAACTGGAAGAAGGCCAAATTTGAAGAAATGAGAAAGGATCTAAAAAGCATGGATTGGGACAGGTTGTTCTCTGGCAAGGAGGTGATCGGTAGGTGGGAAGCCTTCAAAGGAGAAATTTTGAGAGTGCAGAATTTGTATGTTCCTGTCAGGATTAAAGCCAAAGTGAATAGGAATAAGGAACCTTGGTTCTCAAGGGATATTGCAACTCTGATAAAGAAGAAGAGGGAGTTGTACGACATGTATAGGAAGCAGGGAGTAAATAAGGTGCTTGAGGAGTATAAGAAGTGCAAGAAAATACTTAAGAAAGAAATCAGGAGGGCTAAAAGAAGACATGAGGTTGCCTTGGCAGTCAAAGTGAAGGATAATCCAAAGAGCTTTTACAGGTATATTAAGAGCAAAAGGATTGTTAGGGATAAAATTGGTCCTCTTGAAGATCAGAGTGGTCGGCTATGTGCGGAACCAAAGGAAATGGGGGAGATCTTAAATAGGTTTTTTGCGTCTGTGTTTACAAAGGAAATTGGCATGAAGTCTATGGAATTAAGGGAAACAAGTAGTGAGATCATGGAAAATGTACAGATCGAAAAGGAGGAGGTCTTTGCTGTCTTGAGGAAAATTAAAGTGGATAAATCCCCGGGACCTGACAGGGTGTTTCCTCAGACCTTGAAGGAGACTAGTGTTGAAATTGCAGGGGCCCTGGCAGAAATATTTAAAATGTCGCTGTCTACAGGTGAGGTGCCGGAGGACTGGAGAGTGGCTCATGTTGTTCCGTTGTTTAAAAAGGATTGAAAAGTAATCCGGGAAATTATAGGCCAGTAAGTTTAACGTCGGTAGTAGGTAAGTTATTGGAGGGAGTACTAAGAGACAGAATCTACAACCATTTGGATAGACAGGGACTTATTAGGGAGAGTCAACATGGCTTTGTGCGTGGTAGGTCATGTTTGACCAAATTATTGGAGTTTTTTGAGGAGGTTACCAGGAAAGTGGATGAAGGGAAGACAGTGGATATTGTCTACATGGACTTCAGTAAGGCCTTTGACAAGGTCCCGCATGGGAGGTTAGTTAGGAAAATTCAGTCGCTAGGTATACATGGAGAGGTGGTAAATTGGATTAGACATTGGCTCAATGGAAGAAGCCAAAGAGTGGTAGTAGAGAATTGCTTCTCCGAGTGGAGGCCTGTGACTAGTGGTGTGCCACAGGGATCAGTGCTGGGTCCATTGTTATTTGTCATCTATATCAATGATCTAGATGATAATGTGGTAAATTGGATCAGCAAATTTGCTGATGATACAAAGATTGGAGGTGTAGTAGACAGTGAGGAAGGTTTTCAGAGCCTGCAGAGGGACTTGGATCAGCTGGAAAAATGGGCTGAAAAATGGCAGATGGAGTTTAATACTGACAAGTGTGAGGTATTGCACGTAGGAAGGACAAACCAAGGTAGAACATACAGGGTTAATGGTAAGGCACTGAGGAGTGCAGTGGAACAGAGGGATCTGGGAATACAGATACAAAATTCCCTAAAAGTGGTGTCACAGGTAGATAGGGTTGTAAAGAGAGCTTTTGGTACATTGGCCTTTATTAATCAAAGCATTGAGTATAAGAGTTGGAATGTTATGATGAGGTTGTATAAGGCATTGCTGAGGCCGAATCTGGAGTATTGTGTTCAGTTTTGGTCACCAAATTACAGGAAGGATATAAATAAGGTTGAAAGAGTGCAGAGAAGGTTTACAAGGATGTTGCCGGGACTTGAGAAACTCAGTTACAGAGAAAAGTTGAATAGGTTAGGACTTTATTCCCTGGAGCGTAGAAGAATGAGGGGAGATATGATAGAGGTATATAAAATTATGATGGGTATAGATAGAGTGAATGCAAGCAGGCTTTTTCCACTGAGGCAAGGGGAGAAAAAAACCAGAGGACATGGGTTAAGGGTGAGGGGGGAAAAGTTTAAAGGGAACATTGGGGGGGGCTTCTTCACACAGAGAGTGGTGGGAGTATGGAATGAGCTGCCAGACGAGGTGGTAAATGCGGGTTCTTTTTTAACATTTAAGAATAAGTTGGACAGGTACATGGATGGGAGGTGTATGGAGGGATATGGTCCGTGTGCAGGTCAGTGGGACTAGGCAGAAAATGGTTCGGCACAGCCAAGAAGGGCCAAAAGGCTTGTTTCTGTGCTGTAGTTTCTATGGTTCTATGGTAAGATTTTCTATCCGCTTACGCTTTCTATTTCTAAAAGTTGAAAGTCAGTTAAAAGCAGCAAAATATTTTGTCACCAAGGTCACACGATGTAGACAGATAGTATTTATACACCTTTCTATCTCTTGTCTCATTTTGCTTCTAACCACCTGATGTCTCTATTAACAATTATTCTATAAGTTTCTTTCAGCAGAGTTGCTTGACCAGGAGATTTCCAGACATTTTTCAAGAATGGTTTCAAAGCTAATTGTGAATTATTGTATCAATGAAGGAACTATTCAGAAAATAATTAGGCATCAATTCAGATACAAATTAAGAGTTTTCACTTAGATGTTAGGTTTATCCAGTTATGTTATATGGCTCAGAATGTTGGACAATATCTAGTAACATGAGGAAATGAATTGAAGCAGCAGAAATGTGGTTTTTGAGGAGGATGCAAAGAATATCATGGACGAAACGAATATCTAATGAGGATGTCATGAACAGAGCAAGCACAATAAGAGAAATAATGTATGAGATCATGAAAAGGCAACGTGACTTCATTGGACATGTGATTAGGAAAGAGGAGCTAGAATGTACGGTAATTATGGGAAAGATTGAAGGGAAGAAAGCAAGAGGAAGGCAAAGACAAATGATGATGGAAACAGCAGCCAGAGAACTGGAAATGAATACCAATGAATTGATCCACTTGACCCAAAAAAGGAGTGTGTGGGCCATGGCAGTCAAACTCAAACTGGGCATGGCACCTGATGATGATGATGATGACGACGACTTAGATGTTGTGTTGCAATGATGCTTTGTGGGAATTAGCAATAAAGTAACAAAAATTAATGATATTTGTCATATAGTAGTAATATCTAAATTATGAAGGGAAAATTAAGCATGGTCATTGATGTAATATGATTGACTGCTTTTTTGTGAAATACAAAGTGAAAATTTAACTATCAAATATTGGCAATATTTTCTGGAAACACACACAAAGTGCTGGAGGAACTCAGCAGGACAGGCAGCATCAATGGAAAAGAGTACAGTTGATGTTTCAGGCTGAGACCCTTCAGCAGGACTGGAGGAAAAAAAGTTGAGGTGTAGATTTAAAAAGGGAGGGGGAGAGAGAAACTTAAGGTGATAGGTGAAACCTGAAAGGGAGGGGGAATGAAATAAAGAGCTGGGAAGTTGATTGTTGTAAGAGACATAAGACCATGGAAGAAAGAAAAGGGGGGAGGAGCACCAGAGGGAGGCAATGGGTGGGTAAGGAGATAACATAAGAGAGGGAAAAGGGAATGGGGGGGAGCTGGGGGCATTACAGGAAGTTTGAGAACTAGATGTTCATGCCACCAGGTTGGAGGCTACCCAGATGGTATATAAGGTGTTGTTCCTCCATCCTAAGTGTGGCCTCATCACGACAGTAGAGGAAGCCAATGATAGACATATCAGAGTGGGAATGAGAAGTGGAATTAAAATGGGTGGCCACTGGGACATCCCATTTTGTCTGGCAGACAAAACATAGGTGCTCAGTGAAGTGGTCTCCCAATCTATACTGGGTCTCACCGCTGTACAGGAAGCCACACCAGGAGCACCAGACACAATTTATGAACCCAACAGACTCACAGGTGAGGTGTCGCCTCACTTGGAAGGACTGTTTAGGGCCCTGAAGGTAGTGAGGGAGGAGGTGTAGGGGCAGGTGTAGCATTTGTTCCGCTTGCAAGGATAAGTGCCAAGAGGGGTGGGAAGGGACGTATAGACAAGGGGAGTCACATAGGGAGCGATCCCTGCAGAAAGCAGAAAGTGGGGGGAGAGAAAGATGTGCTTGGTAGTGTGATCCCATTGGAGATGGCGGAGGATTCAGAGAATTATGTGACGGACATGGAGGTTGGTGGGGTTATAGGTGAGGACAAGAGGAACCCTATCCTTGGTAGGGTGGCGGAGGAATGGGGTAAGAGCAGATGTGCGTGAAATGGAAGAGATGCGATTGAGGGCAGCATTGATGGTAGTGGAAGGGAAGCCCCGTTCTTTGAAAAAGGAGTGGTGTACATATTTGCATGATGTACGTTTAGTAGTAAAAGATAGAATAACATCTTTACACTTAACAAATGTCCAATCAATCATGACATTAGCACATTTGTATTTGAACCAAGTGTGGTCGAAACTGCTTGCGTAAAAGAAACTGGGCTAAAGACTGGAAAACAACATTATTTTGGTGTATAAACAGATTAACATAATACATCCACAACCATTTAGCTCTGGGACCAATTGTCTTAATATTGAGCAGTGACCTCAGAATTATGGGCTTACAATCAAGAGAATGATGTGATCAAGAGATGTGGAATGCGGATAAGAACAAGAATCAGACTGGTGATCAGGTTGGATAGGCAGGGAAGGTGGTCAGTCCCTGAAGAATTCTGGTCTGGTTATAGAAGTATGCTGGAGATATCTTCCAACACAGAATGAATAAATCTGTTTATCAAGGAGTGACCACAGATTAATAATTATATCCAGAATAAAGCGATTTAATTTTCTGTGCAGTATGCAGAGGAAAGGCAGTGCACATGTAATAAAATCAAAGTATTTCAATTACATGATCACTGCAATTATGAAGCTCAACTGGAAGTAATTGACTGAATTATCAGCACAGTGTAAAATACTACACAAAAAAGCTGCTAGTTTTCATGTATATAAGATTCTATCTCATTGAAGGAAACAATACCAATGGATCCAATATCTAGGTTATTGCAAAATGGAGTAAAGCAGGGAACAAATAGAATAGCCATATCACTTTAGTTAGAAGACACCATACAAACAGTGAGATAATGCTTCCATAATCATACTTAGAAGAAATTACAAGGATTACAGCACAACATATTGGCACACTTGAACCCCACCCATCCCAAAAAAATAGTTCATACTCTTTTAATGCACTAAGATACATTGTAGATTATGCTCACATTGGTTGAAAACTTTTAAGATCACAAGGCAGTAAAACATACCAGCAGAATTTAGGCTATTCAGTCCATCAAGTCTGTTCTGTCATTTCATCATGGCTGATCCAATTTTCCTCTCAGCCCCAATCTCCTGCCTCTTCCCCGTATCCCTTCATGCCCTGGCCAATCAAGGATCTATCAACCTTTGCATTAAATATACATAAAGACTTGGCCTCCATGGCTGTCTATGGCAAAGAATTCTACAGTTTCACCACTCTCTGCCTGAAGAAATTCCTCATCTCCATTCTAAAAGGATGTCCCTCTATTCTGAGGCTGTGTGCTCTGCTCTTAGACTCTCCCACCATAGGAAACATCTTCTCCATATCCACTCTATCAATGCTTTTCACTATTCGATAGGTTTCAGTGAGGTCTCCCCTTGTTCTTCTGAATCCTAGTGAATACAGCCATGGAACGCTCTTTATATGACAAGCCATTCAATCTTGGAATCATTTTCGTGAACCTCCTTTTGTGACAAGAATACACATAGATAAGATGTTAGCTGTCCTGTGTGATCAGCAGTTGGTCTGCCACCTGTCTTCAGGAGAGAGAGAGAGAGAGATAAGGAAAACAATGGAGCAGCATGTGGAGATGTGTAATGAAGGGGAAGGAGAGCTGTCTAGAGCGGCTCCCTCTTTGAACCCTGAACTGTTTGAAGTGATGGACAGGCAATACCCCAGCAGGGGGATAAAAAGGGACAGGTTCGCTAAGGCAGGACACACACGACACCTGAGGTAACGAGACCCTGGAAGCGGTGCGCCTCTCACAAGTCGGTGGGAAGCTTTTGGACGGCTGATCGCGGGATCAAGCCTTAGACGTTCAGGGTGGAAAGGCACGATCGGCGGGAACCTGGTGTGTGTCCACCCTTGTTTGGGTGCCAGGTTCAGCGCAGAGAAACGGTCGTATCTGGAAACGGAGGGGTCACGGTCGGTGACCTCAGATGACATCACAAAGGACTCGCCCGAAAGCTGACTGCGAAGATCTGTGTGTGGAAGCTGTTTTGAATATTCATTCGTTTTGCTCTCTCTCTTCCCCCCCCCCCCCCACTGTCCATCGCCATGGCAACGACCACTGCGAACTGAACTAAATTGAACTGGACTTTGTGTCACTTTGAAACTGATCATTTACCCCTAGACAACGATAGAGCTTGATTAATCTTCTTATCTTAATTCTGCGTACATGTATGTTTATCATTGCTGAACTGTTGCATTCATTATCCTTTTAATTAGAGTACTGTGTTGCTTGTTTCTTTAATAAAACTTTCTTAGTTCTAGTAATCCAGACTCCAACTGAGTGATCCATTTCAGCTGGTTTGGCAACCCAGTTACGGGGTACGTAACACTTTGAATCCTCTCCAGTTTCAGCACACCCTTTCTAAGATAAGGTGCTCAAACCTGCTCACAATACTCCAAGTGAGGCCTCACCAGTGCTTTATAAAGTTTTAACATTACATCCTTGTTTTTATATTCTAGTTCTCTTGAAATGAATGCTAACATTACACTTACCTTCCTCACCACAGACTCAAACAGCAAATTAACCTCTAGGGAATCCTGCCCAAGACCTCCCAAGCCCCTCAGTTTTTTTGTATTTTATCTCTACTTAGAAAATAGTCAACACTTTCATTTCTTCAATCTAAGTACATGACCATACACTTCCCAACATGCATTCCATCTGCCATTTCATTGCCCATTCTCCTAATTTCTCCAAGTCCTTCTGTAGTCTCTCTACTTCCTCAAAATTAACTGCCCCTCCATCTGCAAATTTTCCAACTAAGCCATCAATTCCATCACGCAAATCATTGACATAAAACATAAAAAAGAATTGGTCCTAACACAGACCCCAGTGGAACACCACTAGTCACTGGCAGCCAGTCAGAATAGGCTCCCTTTATTCCCACTCTTTGCTTCCTGCCAATCAGCAACTGCTTAATCCATGCTAGAATCTTTCCTGTAATACCATGGGCTCGTAGCCTCATGTGTGGCACTTTGTCAAAGGCCTTCTGAAAATCCAAGTACACAACATCAACCGATTCTCCTTTGTCTATACTGATTGTTATTTCTTCAATGAATTCCAACAGATCTGTCATCCAAGTATCCTGAGACCTTGATAATCAACTCCAACATCTTCCCAACCACTGAGGACAGAGTAACTGGCCTATAGTTTTCTTTCTTCTGCTTCTCTCCCTTCTTGAAAAGTGGAGTGACATTTTCAATTTTCCAGTCTTATGGAACCATTCCAGAATCTAGTGATTCTAGAAAGTTAATTACTAATGCCTCCACGATCTCTTCAGCCACCTCTTTCAGACACCATCTGATCCAAGTGACTTATCTAACTTCAGACCTTTCAGTTTCCCAAGAACCTTCTCTCTAGGTATGGTAACTTCACACATTGCATGCCCGCTTACAGCTGGAAATTCTACCATACTGGTAGTGTATTCTACAGTGAAGACTGATGCAAAATACTTATTCAGTTTGTCTGCCATTTTGTTGTTCCCCTTTACTACTTCTTCAGTATTGATTTCAGTCCAACATCCACTCTTGCCTCTCTTTTACACTTTATGTATCTGAAAAAAATGTTGGTATCCTCTTTAATATCATTGGATAGCTTATTTTCATATTCCAACTTTACCTTCTTAATAACTTTTTAGTTGCCTTCCAGTGGTATTTAAAAGCTGCGCAATCCTCTAAGTTCTCACTAATTTTTGCTTTATTATATGCCCTCCCTTTGGCTTTTATGTTGGTTTTGACTTTTTAGTTGTGTCATCTTAGCCACAGTTGTTCATAATGATTAGATTCTTTCATTGAGATGGCAAATTGCATTTCACTGAGAGGAAACAATTGCTGGCATATAAATTGCCATGGATGTAGTCTCTGTACTCAGCTCTTAAAGGACAATACAGACATGACTGCAGACTCCAAACATTTGTATTTTGGGAACACTATAATGATAGCAAACCCCCATGCCTGCTCTGCCTTTTCCTGTAGTCTGAAGGAAAAGGTTTCTGAAGGCACACTTCCCTAAGCATAGATTTTATGCAATGTTGCAAATGCAGCAGGGAACAGAAAACTGTGAGACAGAGCAGAGATCAGATGGTAGCAGCCTGGAATGATTCTGAAGTTAGGAAGTTGAAAGTAACTGTAACTTTCCCCCCACAACCATTCAAAGCAGTCAAGATCAGGGGGCATGAGGGTTGGTGATCCCCTTGGTATGCAAATTGGTGAAACTAGAGTTCGGGACCTAGTCATTCATGTCCTGTCACTGGGGAGTCTAGAGTTCAGGGTCCTCATCCAGGAACCTCACTTGTACCGAGATCAATACTGAAAATCGAAGCCCAAACATCTGCTGGAAGTCTGGAAGCCTGAAAAAGCCTGTGTCTATGAGCCTCCGCAAATCCAGTGGGGAAGTCGAAGCCCAACGTCTTTGAATCTACAAATCCATTGGAGGCTGAAGATGGCTGATTCTGGAGTTGGGAGTACTGTGTGTGCATGGGAGAGAGGAATGAGGCTTGTTTTGTTGTTGTTGTTCAGTTACTTCTTATATTCTGTTATTATTGTGTTCTGTGTTGTTCTGCAGAGCACTGTGGGCACATTATGTTGGTGTCAGAAAGTGTGGCAACACTTGCGGGCTACCCCCAGCACACCATTGGCATGTGATGGTTGTCAACACAAACGATGCATTTTATTGTATGTTTGATTGAACGTATAATAACTAATAAATCCTACTCTGAAATAAGCAATCCTTTATTTTAAAAGTGATTTCTGATTCTGTATTGGTCCACAAGAGGCAATTATTGTCCACTTTCACTTTCCAGACTTTTCAGGATTTTATCCTAATCAAAGATTAAAGTTCAAAAGTTCAAAGTAAATTTATCATCAAAGTACATATACATCACTGTATACAACCCTGAGATTCATTTTCTTGAAGCATTCATAGTAAATACAAATAAATGCAATAGAATCAATGAAAGACTGCGTCCAAAAAGACGGACAACCAATGAGCAAAAGACAAGAAATTGTGCAAATACAAAACGAAAAGAAATAATCATAATATTGAATAAATAAATAAGCAATAAATATTAAGAATATAACAATCATCCTTTCTCATTCTTCAAAACTCTCATCGCCCCTGGCTTATACAAGCTCTATCCCATCCTCTTAAAAAAAACAACCAACCATTGCCTCTTCTGCTCCTCCCCATGTATCAAGCCCAGCAAACAGCTTCCCAACTACTTCTAATGTATCTACATCTTTCTTTAAATGAGACCATTACTTTACACCAGGGTTTCTCAACTGGAGTTCCGTGAGAGATCACTAGGGGTTCTACGGGAGATCATGATTTGAACTTCACGCAACACACAATGCTAGCACTCGCAGTGACTGAGCAGACACATTAACAACTTCGCTAGCCGTCTCTCAACCTTGTATGACAGCGCGCAGTAGGTTTGTGTTCATTCTCAGTTTTTGACGCAAGATTGGGGATAACTGGTGAGCGCTGTATTGCACAGAGAAGAGGGCGGTAAGCTGGTCATTGCTGAGTGCTGTATTGCATGGAGGGGAGGATGCTAGGCTGCTAAGGAGTGTGACGTGTGTTTTATGAGCATTGAATGAACTCGCCCAACTTGGGCTGTGATGTCGGCCTCTCCCTCCTGAATTACCTCCTCCAACTTCCCCTTTGACCTACGGGAGCGAACAAACTACCTGCGTAATAGGAAATTGGGAGGGAAATTTTTATTCCAAAGACAGTACTGTCAGGCAATTTTTAAAGAGGAAGTGTGAGATGCAAGAGGAGGATTCTAGGCCTAGGGCTACAGACAATTCTGATTAGGTCCATGATGAAGAATTACATTTTCCTGAGTGATTTCACTGCACTAGTGAAACAACGGACACAAAAGAAGTTTTTTTTTACAAAGCTATAAAAGTTTATTGACACAACAATTACACAAAGTACGAACATTAAGTATCTACATTTTGACAGTGAATAAATTCAAATTAAAATATGATTATTAGTGCCCATAAAACAGATAATTCCCTGGGGGACCCACTACTCCTGGAAATACCACAATGCACCCATTGTGACTGCATGC
This sequence comes from Mobula birostris, assembly GCF_030028105.1. Lineage (NCBI taxonomy): Eukaryota > Metazoa > Chordata > Chondrichthyes > Myliobatiformes > Myliobatidae > Mobula > Mobula birostris. Next base: position 175,129,547 of record NC_092370.1, on the reverse strand, counting down.
TCCCTCTCCAAGGATAGTCAGGCATGAACATATCCTTGGAAGAGGGACAGGCAGTCAGCCTGGCAGACCCCTCAACTTTCCACTGCCTGGATCCATGAATGGCCATACTTGCCAGGCCCAGGAGCAAGCCCACCAATAGATCCACCTGACACACCCCATTCCATATTGGGTGCACATGTATAAGGAGTGTATGGCTGAAGTACAACTAGAACCTGAGCAGAAGCTCCTTCAATATTCAAACAGCAGCTGCAACCTCTCACACTCCATATAAATGTAGTACACTAACTCCTCTTGACCACAGAATAGAAAGATGGAGGGCTGTCAGTGAACCTGCCTAAAGACCTATTGCATGGTACTGCCCTGTGCAACACCTTCCACCCAGGTCCCCAGTGTACAGGGGAAAGACCCCTGCACAAAGAGATTTCCACTGGGGACCTCTTCTGCTGCCAGACAGTAAAACAGATCGCCAAGGTGAGTCTCGTTGGCAGATGAAGACAAGAAGAGCACACTATACAAGAAACACTTTGGAGCGTCATAGAAGGGCATGGTTGACATCCCTGCGAGACGGCCCATATCATGTGGGCCCCTCTCCTGCATGGTATCCTGAGGCCTGGGTCCGACAGGTAATTCCGACCAATCAGATAAGGGTGAGGCCAGAACCCCTCCAATTCCCCAAGCCCCTCGACACCCACCATGATAGGATGGGGACCAGTCCCCCTCGTAGCTAGAGCACCGTCCTCCACCGGTGCAGAAGCACCCTGTCTGGGTGAGACCAGACTCCATATCCTCACCAACTCTCGGTAAAAGCGTAGCAGTTCCCTCAAAGTGACACGGCTGATGCTATCTGCTGGAAGTCACATGCCCTACTGCAGGCAGTGTCCCTGGTGGATCAAGTGGGTTGCCAATGCATGCAATCTCAGCGGGCCCTGAGGTGGAGAGCCGACAGCTGGGTGCACACACCAATGACTGACCACCCTCCACGAGAGATCAGGACCCCAGTAGAGACGCAATGCCTCCTGTTGCCCCAGAATTCCACCAGCCCCTTTTGGGTCCTGAAGACAAATGCAGTGGCGGGACTAAAGTAATCACCCGGCACCACGTCTTTACAGTGAAAGCTACTTATCAATGGGCTTTACATGGACTAGTGATCCAAGTTGTCCTATTCCACTGTGCCTAGTCTGTGGCAAACAACTTACAAATGTAGCAATGGGTCCAGTAAAATTGAAAAGGCACTTAACTACAAGTCACAGCCATATGACACGTAAAAGTGCTGATTATTTTAAACCACTATTGGAACTCAAAACAAACAGATTAAAGCTTTTGAAAATAAACTCACAATCAGTAAAAAGACTCAGGAAGCAAGTTATTTAGTAGCTTTAAGACCAGATCACTAGAGAATGTTTTAAAAACTGTGATGAAAACCTGGACAAAGTGCACACCAATCTCCTGCTACCTACAGAAATCTGGCAGCTTAGCAGAGGAAGAGTTCTCAATGAGGTGCTTGAGCTGAAAGGTAAATTGCAGGAGTATTCAAGAAAACAGTATGCCAGATTTTGCTAAATCCTTTGAAGATGAAGAAAGGCTTCAGAAAATGGCCTAATTAACCTACATTTTTCATCTTATGAACTAGAAGTTTATTATGTTTGCCTTATGAGTTTTTAAAATTTATGAAAGAAAGGGAAAGTAATTTCAAGAAAGGCTCAACTGTTTTTTTTCCAAGAAACATTGACTAAAAATCCATTCTCTATTCAAAACAGCACTGACAATTATTTTGGGATTATTATACCTGCAACTTACTGATCATGCTAATGTAGCATGAGCTCTAGATATAATAATTTTTACGCAGGGGTTCCCTGATATCTGAAAATATCTCCAGGGCAAAATGGTTGGGAAAGGCTGCTGTACACAATGCTCCAAATGTGGCCACGATTGTCCTGTACAACTAGAGCAAAAATTCCCCTACTCCATACTCAATTTTTCTGTCATTAAACAAATACATTCTGGAAACACAAGGGACTGCAGGTGCTGGAATCTGGAGCAACAATTTACTGGTCCTAATGCAGGTTTTCAACCCAAACATAAAGAAACTACAGCAGACCAAGGGGTTTTATTTTTGTATGGAACAGAAGAAAAAACCTTCAGAGGGACTGAATTCAAGTGAGCTACTTGAATACAGGAAATGAACAATTAGAATAATTATTCTGAGATCATCTTTCTTACATTAGATAATACATGCTAGGGGATGTGAAGGCTTCCATCTGGGGGTGGGGGAATGAGGCAAAGGCAATAAAGTTGTAAATCTGTTTCACTGTTAGAACCCATTAACAGTTTTAAAAATATTAAATCAGATATCATAGATCTTTAGGCTGAAATTCCTTGTTGAAGGCTAAGGGTTGACTATATAAATCTCCAGTGATTTCAAGCTGTGTTTGTGAGCAATTCCTTTCTTCCAAAAGACACTGCTTGAGCTACTGAATTTCTCCAGCACATTATTTGTTGCACAATAACATAATATTACTTATTTTCAATTACTAGGATTTTGCAATTTGGGTAGATATTCACCCTCTGCAGTCAAAGCTCTCAACATAGAGTTAAATAATATGTTTTCATTTTTCTGCTAAAATGGTTAATTTCATTTTTCACACATCATACTCCATTAGTCAGATTTTGCACATTCATTTTTGTCCTTTCCCAGCCTCCGTATAGAAACATAGAAACATAGAAAATAGGTGCAGGAGTAGGCCATTCGGCCCTTCGAGCCTGCACCGCCATTTATTATGATCATGGCTGATCATCCAACTCAGAACCACGCCCCAGCCTTCCCTCCATACCCCCTGACCCCCGTAGCCACAAGGGCCATATCTAACTCCCTCTTAAATATAGCCAATGAACTGGCCTCAACTGTTTCCTGTGGCAGAGAATTCCACAGATTCACCACTCTCTGTGTGAAGAAGTTTTTCCTAATCTCGGTCCTAAAAGGCTTCCCCTCTATCCTCAAACTGTGACCCCTCGTTCTGGACTTCCCCAACATCGGGAACAATCTTCCTGCATCTAGCCTGTCCAATTCCTTTAGGATCTTATACGTTTCAATCAGATCCCCCCTCAATCTTCTAAATTCCAACGAGTACAAGCCCAGTTCATCCAGTCTTTCTTCATATGAAAGTCCTGCCATCCCAGGAATCAATCTGGTGAACCTTCTTTGTACTCCCTCTATGGCAAGGATGTCTTTCCTCAGATTAGGGGACCAAAACTGCACACAATACTCCAGGTGTGGTCTCACCAAGGCCTTGTACAACTGCAGTAGTACCTCCCTGCTCCTGTACTCAAATCCTCTCGCTATAAATGCCAGCATACCATTCGCTTTTTTCACCGCCTGCCGTACCTGCATGCCCACTTTCAGTGACTGGTGTATAATGACACCCAGGTCTCGTTGCACCTCCCCTTTTCCTAATCGGCCACCATTCAGATAATAATCTGTTTTCCTATTTTTGCCACCAAAGTGGATAACTTCACATTTATCCACATTAAATTGCATCTGCCATGAATTTGCCCACTCACCCAACCTATCCAAGTCACCCTGCATCCTCTTAGCATCCTCCTCACAGCTAACACTGCCACCCAGCTTCGTGTCATCCGCAAACTTGGAGATGCTGCATTTAATTCCCTCATTCAAGTCATTAATATATATTGTAAACAACTGGGGTCCCAGCACTGAGCCTTGCGGTACCCCACTAGTCACCGCCTGCCATTCTGAAAAGGTCCCGTTTATTCCCACTCTTTGCTTCCTGTCTGCTAACCAACTCTCCACCCACACCAATACCTTACCCCCAATACCGTGTGCTTTAAGTTTGCACACGAATCTCCTGTGTGGGACCTTGTCAAAAGCCTTCTGAAAATCCAAATATACCACATCCACTGGTTCTCCCTTATCCACTCTACTAGTTACATCCTCAAAAAATTCTATGAGATTCGTCAGACATGATTTTCCTTTCACAAATCCATGCTGACTTTGTCCGATCATTTCAAATGTGCTGTTATCACATCCTTGATAACTGACTCCAGCAGTTTCCCCACCACCGACATTAGGCTAACCGGTCTATAATTCCCCGGTTTCTCTCTCCCTCCTTTTTTAAAAAGTGGAGTTACATTAGCCACCCTCCAATCGTCAGGACTAGTCTGGGTATGTTGCCTTCATCAAGTCACTTACATAAATTAACAAAAGTTGAGTCCAATCCACACACTAAAGGCAATTTATCATGACCATTAATAAATTAACATGTATGTTTTTGGGATGTGGGTTGAAACTCAAGTGCTGATGGTAAGCCTGTCGTTACAAAGAGCATGTACAAAGAATTTTGGAGGTAAGAATTGAACCCAGGTTGCTGGACCTATGAGGTAGTAGCTATAACAGTAGTTTCACTCTTCATCCAAGTTACAGTTGATGAACTAGGCATTCACCACAGTCTTCAGTATGCTGCAATAATTAGTAATTAATCCAAGCTATGCAATCTTGAGCAAACAGAAAAAACATGGTTCAGTTTATTATAAAATTGATCCACATACCAAAATCACCTACTTCTTCATATGAAGTAAGAGAGAACAAGAAGGCGGCCCTTAACTCCGTGTGGAGTCATCGGGACGCCATCATGACAGCCTTTTTTTTAAGCAGGCTTTCTTATTTTTACGAGGCCAAGTTGCTAGCTCGATGCTCAACCCAGCACGGATGGAAAGGGTGCAAGAGGGCTGGCTGGATTTGAACTTGGGAGCCTTTGCTCCGAAGTCCAGCGCTGATGCCACTATGCCACCAGCTGGCTATATGAAGAAACAGATGACGCATAAAGAAATTACAGCAGACCAAAGGTTTTTATTTTTGTATGGAACAGAAAAAATAACATTCTAAGGTACTGAAGTAGAGTGAATTCCTTGAACACAGAATGAACAAATAGAATCACTGTTAGTTTTGAAATCATTTTTCTTACATTCAATAATGCATGCTGGGGGATGTGAAGACTTACAACTGGGGGAATATGAGGCCAAGGCAATGAAGTTGTAAATCTGTTTCATTGTTAGGAAAATTAACAGTCTTTAAAATCTTAAATCAGATATCATAAATCTTTAACACGAGGCTGAAATTCCTTGTTGAAGGGGAAGGACTGACTATATAAACCTCAAAAACAATTACCAGTGGTTTTAAGCTGTCATTTTGAAATCTGAAAATACTTTAAGGCAATTACCACCATTTTCAATAGATTGATTTTACTTCTCTTAATACTAACAAAATAAATGCATAAATCTAGAGTTCACAACTGATCCTGTTGTTTCTGGAGATGGGCATGAATCTATAACTCAAATATATTTTTCAATTAGCTCACCTGAAAAGAAAGCATTGTCATAGTTTTCTTTTCAATGCACAAGAATAACCAACATCAAATAGGTATATATTGGTACTACATGACACAAGGGATTCAGTTCTTCATGCTTCATGCGATTGTGTAATTAGTGCATCTTCCTTGATTTTCCGGATATCCTGGCACAGTTTAACCCTGAACTAATATTCCTTTTAGAATTATCACTGAGTCTTCTTTCTCTGCTGATTTTCCAGTAGGTTCCAGAATGCAATAGTTGGTTTCACAATTTGTTCCACAATCTTATTAAACTAGTGTTTTCTGCATATCAACCCTAACAGTTGAAGCATGCATGACTATGGATTCATTTAATTAACGTTCTCTTAGTTTTCTGTCCTTTAAGTATTAACAAACTCAGTATTTCCAATTTCTCAATCTATTTAAGTCCCATATCATTGGTTCCACTCTAGTAATTCTGCTTTTGCAACATCTTCAAGGCCTTGACATTCTTCCTAGCACATAGTCATAGTACTCACTATTAATGACCCCAGTTGGGGCCTTACCATTATTTTATAAAGGTTAACCTGGTTGCTGTTCTATGTTCCCACAGAATATTTTTTTCAAAAACAGCTTTCATAAAGCCTTCAAATAATCATGCATGTACATTCCCACAGTTCCTATATGCCTCTTAAAATTATTCATTTTTTCTTCTCATTCGTACAACTCTATGTTCCTTGACAGTCTCTCTCTGCTTTTATTTTCTACAAGTTATTAATTTAATATTTTGTGACACCTAAACAGAAGTGAAGGCAAGACTATTGAAATGCACTCTCTTGTTAACAAAAGAATATAAAAAAGAAATAGGTGCAGAGGGAAAAAGAAATATTTTTAAAATATTTGACCAAAGAACTGAAAAAATCCTAGTATATTGCATTTACTATTCAGGCTCAGAATGCACAATTTGAGTTTTAAAAGATTCATTTAGAACATTTATTAAAAAGTGGTTAAGCTAATTCCACAACTTTTTAATTCATGGATTCTGCAATGAAAACAACAGGGAATATTCAGCAGGTCGGGCTGCATCCATAGACAGAGACAGAGAAACCGATTCAGCATCTCAGGCTGATACTTCATAGACATAGACAGAGAAACCGATTCAGCATCTCAGGCTGATACTTCATCATATTACATCTCAGAAATAGTAGAGGGGAGATAGGCACAATTTGTAGTGTTGTATGTTGCAAGTAGGTGGAGAAAGCTTGTTAATTGCAGCTGATCTATCTGGAGGAGATGTAAATAGACGGAGATAATGAGAAGTTCGAAAACCCATAATGCTATTAGTGAAAGAAACAAACTACAGTTCCAAAAATTTGAATATTCAGTACATTATGCACCATGCAAGGAGAGAGAAAAAGAAAGTTAATGTTAAATGTTAAGAGAATTTCATCAGAATTAAACAGTTGAGTGTTACAACACACCCTTGCTTTAGTCTTCAATGGAAAAGTGTAAGGGATCAAAGACTAAAAGGTTAGAGTTAGAGGAGGATGAAAAATAAAAGTGACAGAATCAGAGGCAGGATCAGGGTATGCAGGCAGAATGAACAGAAAGATTCTGCATCACTAAATATATTTGGTTTCTCCAAGTCAAAGACAACCTTATTGTGAGCACCAAATACACAGTATTTTAAATTGGAAGTAGTACAGCACATCACTGTTTCAACATGAAAGGGGTGTGTGGGCCTAGGATGATGTAAACTGATAGGTAAAAGGGCATGTTCTGCATTTCCTGTGGTTAGATTGAGAAATATCATGAGAAGGGGAACAGGCATTGGTGGTGGTGGAAGAGTAAACCAGGGAGCTACATAGGACCAGTATCTGCAATGTTGAAGAGACAGGGGAAAAGATGACTGATGTTATAATAACATTGAAGAGAATGAAAATAACCTAAGGAGATTGACTGAGATAGAAGCTGGCGAGCTAGAAGGTGATGATAAGGATAAACCTGTCATTGCTTTGGGAGAGTAAAGGACTGACAACAAAAAGGGAAAAAAAAGAACTCATGCCATTTTTGAATGTATTATACTTGAAGTATTATGCTATAACGAAGGATGCCATGAGATGGAAAGGGTGTAAAAAAGATTCACAAGAATGTTATTGGGCCTAGAGGGGTTGAGTTAAAAGGAAGCTGAATAGGCTGGGATTTCTTTCTCTGGAACATTGAAGGCTGAGGTATTTTATTTTATTTAGAGTTACAGCCCTTCGAGCCGCATCACTTAGTAAGTCTCGACAACCCCTGATTTAATCCTAACCTAATCATGGAACTTTTACAATGACCAAGTAGCCTACTAACCGGTACAACTTTGGTCCGTAGGAGGAAACTGGAACACCCAGAGAAAACCCACACATTCCACAGAGAGGACATAGAAACTCCTTACAAATGACGGCAGAATTGAACTCTAAACTCTGACACCCTAGGCCGTAATAGTGTCACTCTAACCACAACACTATTGTAGCACCCTCAGAGGTATATAAAATCATGATGAGTATAGATAAGGTGGATGGTTACAGTCTTTCTCTCAGGGTAGGGGAGCCTAAAACTAGAAAATAAAGACCTAAGGTGAGAGGGGAACGATTTCAAAGAGGCCTGCGGGGCAACATGTTACACAACAGGTAATGGGTATTTGGAGCAGACTGCAGAGCAAGCTGTAGAGATGATTATGATTACTATGTTTAAAAGGCATACAGACAAATACATGGATAGAAAAGAGAAATATGGGCCAAATGCAGGCTAGTGAGACAAGCTTGGATAGACATCTTAGTTGGCTTGGATGAGTTGAGCTGAATGGCCTGTTTGTGTGCTGTATAACTTAATGACTCCATGACATCCAAGGCTGTATCAATACCAGGAAACAAAAATAAGGTGGGGGGGAAAAAAGATGTCAGCACTAAAGTGTCATCATTAGAACATCTATGACAGACCCAGAAAACTGTGATAATGTAATGCAGTGCATATAGGAAGCAGGGTGAGAGGAAATGCAGTCAAGTTATGGAAGTATTGCAATGGATGTTGGTTGCTAATCCAAGATAGAGGCAAATGATTCTTAAAAGGGAAGGGAAGAGTCAGACATGAGAATGAGAGTATGGTGGAGAGTATTAGCAGAGATGATGAAATTTTCACATTTTGTATGTGAGCAGGAAGAAGCAGCTAGACAGTTCAGAGGTAGTTATTCACCATAAGGAACAAACATTTGATTCCCACCATGAAGCTATAGCTACTGCATCATATACTGTGTCTGCTGTACTACATAAAATACCTGCAACAAAAGCACCATTAGATCTTGAAGCTAATGCATGTAATTGGGAATTAGAATGCTCACCTGTATATTCAAATCCACCTATGGTTTGCTCCTCCTTATTGCTTTGACCTCCTGCCCTGAGATCCTCCAATTCTACATATACTAGATATTACTTATGCTACTATAATTTCACATAGGTCTTAAGCCTTCAGTCCATAAATCTCTTCCTCCTATTTTCAGTGTTGGCCATGGTTCATCTGTTTGGAACATCACCACTACTAGAAGCTACTACAGAGGTCTGAGCACAACATCTAGGCTGACATTTACAAAGCACTGATAGAAATATAAGCTACATTAAACTAAGGTTTCATTTTCCTGGTCAAGTGGACAAAACATCTGACAACATAATTTAAAAACTAACAAGAGAATTATTCCTTGTGTTATGGCCAACATTTCCCCCTCTTTAGGAGCAAATCAATTGCCCTTCTTCCTATTTAAGAGCAGTTAATATGCTTCAAAACATTATTGACTATAAGAAACTTTGGTAATTCTATGGTACACAAATGATGTTATAATATGCATTCCCTTTCTTCAGAAAAACAAACAGCTGAGCTTTCTTAACAAAGATCCTTTGGTTTCAATGGTTTAGCATCAATGTCACTATAACTGATTACTGAAGCTTTCCATTACATTTCCCACTTATGATGATATCACTCTGGGACAATTAATATGACTAAATAAAAATATCAAATAAATAATTATTATATATGTTCTGGGAGTTTTTATTAAATGAATGCAAATTTATTATTGTACAATATTGAACAAATTGGGTACCAATCAGAATAAACAAGAAGAGGACCATCTTTCTGGGCTGAAAGGAAGTGTTCAATGAAGCAGTTACCCAATTTGTTGCTGATTTCTTTAATTTGGCATTAAACCAAATGTAATGAGTGCACTTTCAGAAGTGAGGCACTATTTCACCTGAAAGAATTATTTAGGGGTTTCTGAATGATAGGAAGGGAAAAAGTGAAATCACAAGCATTGCAATTTTTGCAGTTGTGAGGGAAGTTACCATGAAAAAGAAAGTAGGGGTTGGCGGAGATGAAAGTGTAAATCAGGGAACTGTGGAATGTACAGTTTACTTAATACTGAAAGGGAAGAAAAAATACAGGTTAAAAATGGTAGAGGGACTTACTGCTGGCTGTGGATGGAATAACAGCATTTTATAGCTGCTCCTAGTTTACTTTTTTTGCTTTCCAACCTGATTTGATACTATGACTACAAGAACTGCTAAAGGTAAAAAAGAAGATTCTTCTACATTTTTGGATACTATTATCAAATTGCTGCAAAAGCACAGAAAAGAAGCGTCCAAGGAATTTCTGCGATTCAGAAAAGAATCCTCCAAGGAATTTCAGCGATTTAGAAAGGAATCCTCCAAAGAGTTTCAACAACTTGGCTCTGAAATTAAGCAATTAAGTACAAAACTGGATTCTATTCAAGAAACCTTAACTGAGCATGATAAACGAATAAAAGAGAATGAAGAAGTCATGTCGATTCTGGATGAGAAAATGGACGACTTGCAAAAGCGTTATGAAAAACAATCCAAGGATAACGATAAACTAAGACAGAAGATTACTGATTTAGAAAACAGAAGTAGAAGGAATAAAGTACGAATTCTTGGTCTCGAAGAGTTAACTAAAGGTGATCATCCTACGGAATTTTTTGCAAACTTTTTGGTTCGGTTATTTCCTCATATTTTAAAATCGACACCAATGATCAACCAAGCGCACAGAGTACCTGGGAACAGGACATTTGCAAGCAAACCTCGTTCAGTAATAATCTGTTTTCATGAGTTTCAAACAAAGGACCATATAATTCGTGAATCTTGTCGGAAAGATATGATTGATTATAATGGTAAGAAGATTAGAATTGTTGAAGATTTCTCGGCAGAGATTATGACGGAGCATGCTAAGTTTAAAAGCGTCATGCTAGAGCTCTACAACAAGGATTTTACACCTTGGTATCCAGCGAAGCTCAGAATTACACTGCAGGATGGATCGCGGAAATGGTTCCGTTCGAGTCTCCAGGCCCAGAAATTTTTAGAGTCAGTGAAGTGATTGCTTATTATCTGTTACATGAATAACTGTCTATTTTACCTCTACTAAACTTGGTACTTAACTCTTTCCTTTTGAACTTTTTAAGGATTTATTTTGAGAATAAGATTTTAATGTGCTAATACTTTATCTGCTAAGTTTAAAAGTGTCATGTTGGAGCTGTTTAACAAAAACTTACATGAATAATTGTGTATTTTGCCTCTGATGAATCTTGTAGTCAATTTTCTATTTGAACCTTTCAAGGTTTTACTTTGAGAATAAGATTTTAATGAGCTAATATGCTGTGTGTCCATATTATTTTATATTATACTTACTTTTCTAGAGATCTTGATATCAGAATTAACTGTTTCTTTATTATCTGTTGTTCTGACTAGTTTGCAATATTTCCAACTTTGAAATTTATTTGGAGCTAAGCCAGCAGGATTTTTAGGGGGATGTTGCTATTAGTTGTAGGCGTCGACTTTCTTTGGTCGACTTTCTCTCTTTGGGAGGGGGGAGGGTGTTTGGGTTTTATTTCTTGGAAGCTCTTTGGGATTCTTAGTCAAACCTTTTTTTTGTGTCCTTATCTCATACATCATTGTTTAGTTTTGTTAATCTTCTTAAGGATTATCCTTTAACTTTTCTTTTAAATACTAATAAAATGGATTATAGTACTAATTTACTTAGTCTTAACATGAAAGGATTAAGTCACCCTTTGAAACGAAATAAGATTTTTGCCTATATTAAAAAACTTAAGACAACACGCTGGAGGAACTCAGCAGGTTGGGCAGCATCCGTGGAAACTACCAGTCAATGTTTCAGGCCGGAACCCTTTGTCAGGACCCTTCTGGTCCGAAACGTTGAATGATCGTTTCCACGGATGCAGCCCGACCTGCTGAGTTCCTCCAGTGTGTTGTGAATGTTGCTTTGACCCCAGCATCTGCAGAGTATTTTGTGTTTAAAAAAATTAAGGTCCCAATTATTTTTTTTACAAGAAACCCACGTATGCAATTCTAATAATTCACTCTTTTTTAGCCAATGGAGAGGATTACACTTGTGTTTTCAGGCCAAATCGAGAGGAGTTTCAGTTTTTATAGAAAATACAGTTCCCTTTGTTCAACACAAGGTTGTTTCTGATACTAATGGGCGATTTGTTATAGTATCAGGGAAATTAGAGAATAAATTGTTGGTATTTGCTAATGTTTATGCTCCAGATATAGACGATTCAGGATTCTTTGAGCATTTTTTTTTTTGTTTCTGCCTAATCTGAGTTTGTACTCATTGGTGATGGCAGGAGACTTTAATTGCTGATTAGATCCAGTTTTAGATCGGTCTTCTTTTAAACCAGTGACACTTAATAAATCAGCCTTGTTTATTCACTCATTTCTAATGAAATGTGGTATTGTTGATATATGGCGTTTCTTATACCCAGCCGATAGAGAATACTCGTTTTTCTCTCATGTTCATCACACGTATTCCAGAATTGACTATTTTTTTCATAGATAACCAAATGATTTCAATAGTTCGATCTTGTGAATATAAAGAGATTGCTATTCCTGTCCATGCTCCTGTGCTTTTATCCATCAATCTTCCTGGTTTTCCTCAGACAAACAGATTCTGGTGTTTTAATTTAACTTTGTTATCTGACAAGTATTTCATAAGGTTCTTGGAGAGGCAAATTACTCTTTTTTGAAGAGAATACAGTGGAGGAGACTTCTATCCTTGTCATATGGGATGCCTTTAAAGCATATATTAGAAGGCAAATCATTTCTTATACCACAAGTGTTAAGAAAAAAGCTAATAAAGAGAGAATTAATTTAGCCAATCAGCTGAAACAATTAGATGAAGAACATGCTTTGACTTCAGATCCTGTTTTATATAAAAGATGGGTTGAAATTAAAACTAAATATGATTTTTTCTTAATATATCCTATTGAAACTCAACTCCTAAAGGATAAAAGTCAATTTTATATTCATGGAGATAAAACAGGTAAATTATCGGCTAACCAATTAAAACTTCTAGTGCTAAAGGACAGATTAAAGAAATTTATAAAGTTAACGGTATTAGGATGTGACGAAAGAGGGTTACAAAGAGTACACATAGATTAAGATGCTAACTGTCCTGTGCTGGCACCAGTGGGATCAACAGTTGATCTGCCACCTGTCTTCAGGATAAAGAGAGATAAGGAAGACAATGGAGCAGCATTTGGAAATGTTAATGAAGAGATGGGAGAGTTTAACGGAAGGAGACACGGTCTGAGAGCTGTCAAGATCGGCTCCTTTTTGAACCCTGAACTGTTTGAAGTGTGATGGACAGGCGATACCCCAGCAGGGGGATAAAAAGGGACAGGTTCGCTAAGGCAGGACACACACGACACCACGAGGTAACAAGACCCTGGAAGCGGTGTGTCTCCCACAAGTCGGTGGGAGTTTTTGCAGGGCTGGTCGCGGGACCAAGCTGTTATCGCACAGGGTGGAAAGGTACGATTGGCGGGAACCTGGTGTGTGTCTGCCCTTGCCTGGGTGCCAGGTTCACTGCAGAGGAACGATCGTATCTGAAACGGAGGGGTAACAGTCGGTGACCTCAGAAGACATTACAAAGGGCTCGCCTGAAAGCTGACTGTGAAGAATATCGAAGGTCTGTGTGGAAGCCGTTTTGAATATTCATTCGCTTTCGCTCTCTCTCTCCTTCCACCCCCCCCCCGCCCCCCGTCCACCATCACGGCAGTGATTACTGTGAACTGAACTGAACTCAATTGAACTGAATTTTGCGTCCCTTTGAAACTGGTCATTTACCCCTAGACGACGACAGAGCTTGATTGATCCTGTTAACTTAGTTCTGTGTACATGTGTGTTTATCATTGCTGAACTGTTGCATTTATTATCCTTTTGATTAGAGTACTGTGTTGCTTATTTCTTTAATAAAACTTCCTTATTTCCAGTAATCCAGACTCCAACTGAGTGATCCATTTCTACTGGTTTGGCAACCCAGTTACGGGGTACGTAACGTAAGTGGGGTTCTCGTCCGCGATTTCGAACGCTAAATTTGGGACGGAGTAAATTGATTGGGTTAAAATTCCCGAAAGAAAGAAAAGGCAAACAGCAGAAATGGAGATTGAGGAATTTCTAAAGGTGCCGACCTTGGAGGCATTAGAGGATGCCAGGAAAACGGAATTGGCAGCTGTGCCCAAACGGTTGAATCTTGTTAAGGGGAAGTCGACAATGACGAGAGAGGAGATACACAGAGCTATCATAGAGCACTATGTATCTAAAGGTGTGTTTCCCCAAGGGGAGCTGGAGGTGGTGTCTAATGAAAAACCTGCTGGAGACGCGGTACAGGTGCAGCTTGAAAAACTGAGACTCGAGCACGAGTTCCGGGTACGGCAGCTAGAACACAAAGAGAAACAGTTAGAACAGCAAGAGAGAGAGATACAGAGGGAAAGGGAATTTGAGCTGGAGAAGTTAAAGATGATGGCAGCGCAGGGGCCCATGCCGAACCAAGGTGGACGGTTCAGGGCGACCCAGGAGGTTAGGCTGGTTTCCCCATTTGACGATACTGATGTAGGTCGGTACTTTCTCCATTTCGAAAAAGTTGCTATAAGTCAGGACTGGCCAAGGGATAAGTGGGTTGTTTTGCTTCAGAGTGTACTTAAAGGAAAAGCCCAACAAGCTTACTCAGCTTTGTCTGCAGAAGATGCCCAGAGGTATGAGGTGGTGAAAGAGGCCATCCTCAGGATTTATGAGTTGGTCCTGGAGGCATACTGGCAGAGGTTCCGGAATGCGAGGAAGCAGTGGGACCGCACGTATTTAGAGTTTGCCCGTGAGATGCAGACATATTGTGAGCGTTGGTGCGCCTCGAAGGGGGTGGATGGGGATTATGACAGACTGCTACAGCTGAACCTGATTGAGCAGTTTAAAGGTTGTGTCCCTGAGGGTATGAGACCTTACCTAGATGAGAAAGAGGCAGCCACGTTAGCCGCAACTGCTAAGTTAGCGGATGAGTACGCGTTGACTCATAAAATGAAGTTTGCCCCGAGTAAAGGCTACCAGAAGGGTAGTCAGGACGGCGCAAAGAGTCCGCCAGGAAAGTCAGAAAATAAGCCGGGGACTAGTGAGAAGGATAAGGTAGACCGGGAGCAGTCTGGTAGGAAGTCTCCTGGGGTCGTCTGTTATAATTGTGGGAAAGTCGGACGCTTTGCGTCCAGGTGCTTTGCCCCAAAGAAGGAGACGGGGAATGGAAAAACGGCGATTTCGACTGGCTGTATCGAGCTGGTAAACGAACCGCTAGGAGAGGAAAGGTCTGCCAAAGTTCAGGAAGGGCGCGAGAGGTTTATCTCGGCCGGATTGGCGTCGGTGAAGGAGGGGTTAAACCCAGTTCCAGTGCGGATCTGGAGAGACATGGGAGCGTGTCAGTCATTGATATTGAAGAGGGTATTAGAGTTTAGTTCAGAGACCCAGACTGGGGAGGTCAAGGTCAAAGGTATTGGGGAAGGGACAGAGGCAGTCCCTTTGCACCAGATACACCTACAAAGCAACTTGGTCTCTGGACTAGTCACGATCGGGGGTGAGGTCCGAATTACCGATGAAAGGCGTGGAAGTCTTACTCGGTAATGACCTCGCGGGGGGAATTGTGTTCCCAGCCGTAAGATTGACAAGTCAGCCTGCCAGCATTGAGGCCCCGCCCATGGACTCACAGGTTTATCCCGTTTGCGTAGTAACTCGGCGGATGTCGAGGAAGGCTGCAGAGGCTGATATAAAGTTGACTGAGACGTTTCTGCCAGCCTTGTATGAGGAGGGGGTAGAAAGTGAAAAGAAGGAACGTAATGAAACAGGAGGAAGTGGGGAAATTAAGGTAGATTTATCATTAGAAAAGAAGGACTTTATACAGGCACAGGAGCGAGACGAGGAACCAGCTCGCTGTGAAACAGAGTTAGGAAGAGAGCCAGTAGTCTATGGTGTGAAGGGGGAGGTGCTAAGGAAGGAAGGGAGACCAAGTACCGCAGATGAGGAATGGGGGATGGTGCCAAAAATCTCTGGGGATGAGATTTTTAACCTGGCCCACAAGGTACCCCTCGGTGGACATTTTGAGGTGCTGAAGGAAACAGTCGGCAGAATCATGAAAGAGGTTTACTGGCTGCACAGGAGGAAGGATGTTATTGATTATGGCAGACGCGAACTGAGACGGTCACAGACTTTTGATATGCTAACAAACCTAGTCGGTGTTAGCGCGGAAATCAATGAAGCTAGGGTCCCCCTGATAAGGAAAAAAAACCATTTTGAAAAGATGAGTATGGTATCGACCAGATGGGAGAAGGCTATTGTTTTGGCCAGCTCTGCTGATAAGGTCTCTCCCTTAATCCCCGAACAAAGCGACTCTTTAGGAGAAGTAATTAAACGGCTCGCACACGTCTGTTTGATTGTCCCGAGGCGATGCAAAGAACTGGGACGTTGGGTGGTGTTTGTCACGCTCGGACAGCCTAGTGAGCAACACCCTTATAGAATGAGTGATTCAGTCACGAAAGGGCTAACGAACACAGAAGTGTATATTGGCGATGTAATACGGCTGTCTGAAGCCAGTTTGATAGTGAACCTTGAAAAAAATGAGTTTAGCCACACGAAGGTCACTTATCTGGGAATTGTGGTGACACAGGGGCAGCTGGCAGTGATGCAAGCTAAGGTGCGGGCTATCTCTGACATCCCAACCCCGACAGACAAGAGGGCCCTCAGAAGGCTCCTGGAGATGGTGGGGTACTGTAGGAAGTTTTGCAATAACTCTGCGGTTACTACCCCTCCCCCTCCTACTAAGCCCTTGCGAGAGAAAACTAAGTCGGGATGGGACGACCCTTGTTATCGTGGTCCGGGACGAAACCCGATGAGAGGTTACACTGATCGCAATTCATCAGTGTTTCATCAGGGTGGAAAGGTACGATTGGCGGGAACCTGGTGTGTGTCCGCCCTTGCCTGGGTGCCAGGTTCACTGCAGAGGAACGATCGTATCTGAAACGGAGGGGTCACAGTCGGTGACCTCAGAAGACATTACAAAGGGCTCGCCCGAAAGCTGACTGCGAAGAATATCGAAGGTCTGTGTGGAAGCCGTTTTGAATATTCATTCGCTTTCGCTCTCTCTCTCTCCTTCCTCCCTCTGTCCACCGCCACGGCAGTAATTACTGTGAACTGAACTGAACTGAACTGAACTCAATTGAACTGAACTTTGGGCAAACAACAGGAATTCTGCAGATGCTGGAAATTCAAGCAACACACATCAAAGTTGCTGGTGAACGCAGCAGGCCAAGCAGCATCTGTAGGAAGAGGTGCAGTCGACGTTTCAGGTCGAGACCCTTCGTCAGGACTAACTGAAGGAAGAGTGAGTAAGGGATTTTAAAGTTGGAGGGGGAGGGGGAGATCCAAAATGATAGGAGAAGACAGGAGGGGGAGGGATAGAGCCAAGAGCTGGACAGTTGATAGACAAAAGGGGATACGAGAGTATCATGGGACAGGAGGTCCGGGAAGAAAGACAAGGGGGGGGGGGGGACCCAGAGGATGGGCAAGAGGTATATTCAGAGGGACAGGGGGAGAAAAAG
This sequence comes from Mobula birostris, assembly GCF_030028105.1. Lineage (NCBI taxonomy): Eukaryota > Metazoa > Chordata > Chondrichthyes > Myliobatiformes > Myliobatidae > Mobula > Mobula birostris. The sequence goes on along the minus strand of NC_092370.1, from coordinate 175,112,234 downwards.
GAGAGTGAGAGAAAGAATGTGTGCATAAAAATAAGTAACAGATGGGGTACGAGGGGGAGGTGGGGCCTAGTGGAAGTTAGAGAAGTCGATGTTCATGCCATCAGGTTGGAGGCTACCCAGACGGAATATAAGGTGTTGTTCCTCCAACCGGAGTGTGGCTTCATCTTTACAGTAGAGGAGGCCGTGGATAGACATGTCAGAATGGGAATGGGATGTGGAATTAAAATGTGTGGCCACTGGGAGATCCTGCTTTCTCTGGCGGACAGAGCGTAGATGTTCAGCAAAGCGGTCTCCCAGTCTGCGTCGGGTCTCGCCAATATATAAAAGGCCACATCGGGAGCACCGAACGCAGTATATCACCCCAGTCGACTCACAGGTGAAGTGTTGCCTCACCTGGAAGGACTGTTTGGGGCCCTGAATGGTGGTAAGGGAGGAAGTGTAAGGGCATGTGTAACACTTGTTCCGCTTACACGGATAAGTGCCAGGAGGGAGATCAGTGGGGAGGGATGGGGGGGGATGAATGGACAAGGGAGTTGCGTAGGGAGCGATCCCTGCGGAATGCAGAGAGGCGGGGGAGGGAAAGATGTGCTTAGTGGTGGGATCCCGTTGGAGGTGGCGGAGGTTACGGAGAATAATATGTTGGACCCGGAGGCTGGTGGGGTGGTAGGTGAGGACCAGGGGAACCCTATTCCTAGCGGGGTGGCGGGAGGATGGAGTGAGAGCAGATGTACGTGAAATGGGGGAGATGCGTTTAAGAGCAGAGTTGATAGTGGAGGAAGGGAAGCCCCTTTCTTTAAAAAAGGAAGACATCTCCCTCGTCCTAGAATGAAAAGCCTCATCCTGAGAGCAGATGCGGCGGAGACAGAGGAATTGCGAGAAGGGGATGGCGTTTTTGCAAGAGACAGGGTGAGAAGAGGAACTGAACTTTGCGTCACTTTGAAACTGGTCATTTACCCCTAGACGACGATAGAGCTTGATGGATCCTGTTATCCTAGTTCTGTGTACATGTGTGTTTATCATTGCTGAACTGTTGCATTTATTATCCTATTGATTAGAGTACTGTGTTGCTTATTTCTTTAATAAAACTTTCTTGGTTCCAGTAATCCAGACTCCAACTGAGTGATCCATTTCTGCTGGTTTGGCAACCCAGTTATTACGTAACAAGGACAACTGATCATTTAGAAATAAATGATACTTTTAGAGTATTTTATTCTAAACTTCATAGTTCTGATCCTCTTAAAGATAATACTGTAATGGATAATTTTTTAGACCAATTAAATATCCCTACGCTTTCTGTTGATAACCGAAAACAGTTGGATCAATGTATTTCTCACAAAGAAACAACCAAGGCTGTACGCTCACTGCATTCAGGGAAAGCTCCAGGTCCTGATGGATTTTCTGGAGAATTTTATAAGGCTTTTTCTTCTTTGCTTATACCTCACTTATGTTCAGTTATTTTTACAGATTCTTTTAAGTCAGGTAGGTTGCCACAATCTTTTTACGAAGCTTCTATTTCGCTTATCCTTAAAAATAAGAAACCAACTGAATGTTCTTCATATAGATCAATTTCCTTACTTAATGTTGATGCTAAAATCTTATCAAAAGTTCTGGCTCATAGGATGGAAAATATCTTACCAGCTATCATTTCTGATGCTCAGAATAGTTTTACCAAAAATCCATATTCTCACTTCAATATTCATCGGTTATTAAATGTTATCTATTCTCCTTCTAAGGAGATATCGGAGTGTGTGATATCCTTAGACGCTGAGAAGGCTTTTGATCGGGTTGAATGGCATTATTTATATAAAATTTTAGAAAAATTTAATTTTGGGTCCAACTTTATTCAATGGATTAAATTACTGTACTGCAATGAACCGGATTTGATCAGAGACCTCGAGATAAAGGAGCCATTCAGAGGTAGTGACAATAATATGATAAGTTTTAATCTACAAATTGAGAGGGTGAAGGGAAAATCTGAAGTGTCAGTATTACAGTTGAACAAAGGGAACTATGGTGCTATGAGGGAGGAGCTGGTGAAAGTTCAATGGAACAATACCCTAGCAGGGATGACAGTGGAACAACAATGGCAGGTAGTTCTGGGAATAATGCAGAAGGTGCAGGATCAGTTCATTCCAACGAGGAAGAAAGATCCTAAAGGGAGTAAGGGGAGTCCATGGCTGAAAAGTGAAGTAAAGGACAGTATAAAAATAAAAGAGAAGTATAACATAGCAAAGATGAGTGGAAAGCTGGAGGATTGGGAAACTTTTAAAGAGCAACAGAAGATAACCAAAAAGGCAATACGCGGAGAAAAAATGAGATACGAAGATAAACTAGCCAAGAATATAAAGGAGGATAGTAAAAGCTTCTTTAGGAATGTGAAAAGGAAAAAAATAGTTAAGACCAAAATTGGGCCCTTGAAGACAGAAACAGGTGAATTTATTATGGGGAACAAGGAAATGGCAGACGAGTTGAACAGGTACTTTGGATATGTCTTCACTAGGGAAGACACAAAGAATCTCCCAGATGTAATAGTGGCCAAAGGACCTAGGTAATGGATGAACTGAAGGAAATTTATATTAGGCAGGAAATGGTGTTGAATAGACTGTTGGGTCTGAAGGCTGATAAGTCCCCAGGACCTGATGGTCTGCATCCCAGGGTACTTAAGGAGGTGGCTTTAGAAATCGTGAACACTTTGGTAATCATTTTCCAATGTTCTATAGATTCAGGATCAGTTCATCTGGATTGGAGGGTGGCTAATGTTGTCCCACTTTTCAAGAAAGAAGGGAGAGAGAAAAAAGGGAATTATAGACCCGTTAGCCTGACAACAGTGGTGGGAAAGATGCTGCAGTCAATTATAAAAGATGAAATTACGACACATTTGGATAGCAGTTACAGGATAGGTCCGAGTCAACATGGATTTACGAAGGAGAAATCGTGCTTGACTAATCTTCTGGAATTTTTTGAGGATATAACTATGAAAATGGACAAGGGAGAGCCAGTGGATGTAGTGTACCTGGACTTTCAGAAAGCCTTTGATAAAGTCCCACATAGGAGATTAGTGGGTAAAATTAGGGCACATGGTATTGGAGGCAGAGTACTGACATGGATTGAAAATTGGCTGGCTAACAGGAAACAAAGAGTAGCGATTAACGGGTCCCTTTCGGAGTGGCAGGTGGTGACCAGTGGGGTACTGCAGGGATCAGTGCTGGGACCGCAGCTGTTTACAATATACATTAATGATTTAGATGAAGGGATTAAAAGTAACATTAGCAAATTTGCAGATGACACAAAGCTGGGTGGCAGTGTGAAATGTAATGAGGATGTTATGAGAATGCAGGGTGACTTGGAAGGCTGGGTGAGTGGGCGGATGCACGGCAGATGCAGTTTAATGTGGGTAAATGTGAGGTTATCCACTTTGGTGGTAAGAACAGGAAGGCAGATTATTATCTAAATGGAGTCAAGTTAGGAAAAGGGGAAGTATAACGAGATCTAGATGTTCTTGTACATCAGTCACTGAAAGTAAGCATGCAGGTACAGCAAGTAGTGAAGAAAGCTAATGGCATGCTGGCCTTCATAACAAGGGGAATTGAGTATAGGAGCAAAGAGGTCCTTCTGCAGCTGTACAGGGCCCTGGTGAGACCACACCTGGAGTCTTGTGTGCAGTTTTGGTCTCCAAATTTGAGGAAGGACATTCTTGCTATTGAGGGAGTGCAGCGTAGGTTCACAAGGTTAATTCCCGGGATGGCGGGACTGTCATATGTTGAAAGATTGGAGCAACTGGGCTTTTGTAATACACTGGAATTTAGAAGGATGAGAGGGGATCTGATTGAAGATAATTAAGGGATTGGACACACTGGAGGCTGGAAGCATGTTCCCGCTGATGGGTGCGTCCAGAACCAGAGGCCACAGTTTAAGAATAAGGGTAGGCCATTTAGAACGGAGTTGAGGAAAAACTTTTTCACCCAGGGAGTGGTGGATATGTGGAATGCTTTGCCCCAGAAGGCAGTGGAGGCCAAGTCTCTGGATGCTTTCAAGAAAGAGATGGATAGAGCTCTTAAAGATAGCAGAATCAAAGGTTATGGGGATAAGGCAGGAACTGGATACTGATTGTGGATGATCAGCCATGATCACAGTGAATGGTGGTGCTGGCTCGAAGGGCCGAATGGCCTACTCCTGTGCCTATTGTCTATTGTCTACTTATCTCCTTTTGCTTGGGTTCTTATTAATTCTCAGAATTCTAAACCATTTAAACTTCAACGTGGAACCAGACAAAGTTGCCCTTTGAGTCCTTTGCTCTTTGACCTGGCCTTAGAACCTTCAGCTATTGCTTTTCGAGAATCTAATGATATCACTGGTATTTTACGGAAGGGTACTATCCACAAAGTTTCACTTTATGCGGATGACTTATTGCTTTACATTTCTAATGTCGAAACTTTGTTACCTTCCGTGCTTTCTTTACTCTCTAGTTTTAGTCAGTTTTCTGGATATAAATTGAACCTACACAAGAGTGAACTTTTTCCTTTGAATAATTTAGTATCAACTGATATTAACCTTCCTTTTAAAATTGTAAGAAACCAATTCACTTATTTGGGTGTAACAATTACTAAGAATTATAAATACCTATTTAAAGAAAATTTTCTTTATTAAATTATATAAAACACATTATCAAATTGGTCGCCCCTTTCGCTATCATTGATTGGTCAAATTAATTCTATCAAAATGAATGTTTTACCTAAATTTACATATCTCTTTCAGGCTTTACCCATTTTTATTCCTAAATCCTTTTTTGACTCTCCGGACTCTATTTTATCCTCCTATATATGGAAAAGTAAACGTCCTCGATTGAATAAAGTACATCTCCAAAAAGTTAAAAAGAACGGAGGTTTAGCTTTACCAAATTTTAGGTTTTATTACTGGGTAGCTAATATATGGAATCTCATGTTTTGGTTATACTATATTAATCATGAGGACTGTCTCGGGTGGGCTTCTTTAGAAGCTAACTCGGTTAATAAATTTTCTATTATCTCTCTTTTGGGATCTTTACTTCCTTTATCCTGAAGTAAGATAACTGAAAATGTAGTAGTCATTGAGGATTTGGATACAATTTAGAAAACACTTTGGTTTATTGAGGTTCTCCCTTTCTAGACCCATTTTTTAAAATTATCTTTTTAAGCCTTCTATGACTGATGTAGTTTTATGTTTCCAGGATCTGTTTGTTGGAGGAAGTCTTTCTTCATTTGAACAACTGTCAACTAAATATAGTTTACCAAAAATCCATTTTTTTCGGTACTTACAAATTAGAGATTTTCTGCGATCTCAATTATATACATTTCCTAATAGTCCTGATAAGAATGTATTAGATGAAATTCTTAATATGAAATCATTTTATAATGGTTCAATATCCAGTATTTATGATATGTTGTTGGGAATGAGAAATGATTCTTTAGACAAAATCAAACATCTTTGGGAACAAGATTTACAGACTTCAATTTCTGAAGAAACTTGGAATGAAATTTTAAAATTGGTTAATACTTCATCTTTATGTGCTCGTCATTCCTCCTACAATTTAAAGTGGTTCATAGGGCTTACATGACCAAGGATAAGTTATCTCATTTTTATATGGATATATCTGCCTACTGCGATAGGTGTAACACTGGAGAAGCTTCATTTATTCATATGTTTTGGACATGCCCAAGTCTTGGAAAATATTGGAAAGAAGTATTCCAAACTTTTTCTGTACTCTTTAAAGTAAATTTTAAGCCTAATCCTTTGACTGCCCTATTTGGTATTGCTGGAAGGAAAGATATCATCTTGAGGACATCTGATTTGCATATTCTGGCTTTTATCTCTCTTATGGCTAAGAGGGCGCTTTTGTTTAAATGGAAGGATGCTGGTCCGCCTAACCATGCTCAGTGGCTACGGGATGTTATGGCATGCTTAAATTTAGAAAGGTTTGTTGTTCAATTTCTGAATCTAACCAAGATTTTCAAAATTCGTAGGGGCCGTTTTTAAATTATTTTCATAATCTTTGACTTCTCATTAAAGTACATAAGTTGGTTAATAGCATATTTTATTATCTGGTAAGGTTTTTTTTTTCTTTTTTTCCCAAACAGCTTCGACTTTGGTAGTGGGTATAGATCTTTCTTTAAATTTTTTTTTAATCTTTTTTATAGATCTTTGTATTCTAATCTACCAATCAATCTAATTGATATGAATATAAGGTAAGGAGTTCATTAATATGATTCAATATACTGTATCTGGTATTACTATATTTTTTCTTTTGTTTTATAATATGTATTCTCTTGGACTTTGTATTCTTCTATATAGAAATCAACAAAAATATTGGAAAAGAAAGAAAAATGGTAGAAATTATGGAGATGATCATGTTAATGCAGAACCTGGTAGGATAGAAGTTGGGAATCCGAAGCTTGTTCTGGAGGGGATTTGACAGATGAGAGCTATAGTGTGAGATATAGAACTAATGCAGTTCCTTGCACACAGAGCTCTTCAGCAGCATCTCACTGAAAAGTGCTAATTGACTCTTAGCAATACATCCAGTCAGTGCTGCTTCAGTTTTTATGGCCATTAAATAATAACACAAGAACACACACCAGCATTAATACACATGAAATCAACTTTGGAAGGTCATTGACCACTAGATGAACAGTGCATAAAAATTATTTCTCAGCTGACATAATGTCTAACAACAACAGTGGTGAATGCCTTTACTTTCTATTTCTACTGCATCCTAACCTACTCATGCTCCTAAGGAAGGTTCTCTTCCAGAGGGTTCAGCACAGGAGGGTCAATTATGCTGTAGCTCAAATAAGATTTTCGAAGCTGGCTGTAGTTATTGACCTTTCAGAGCTCAGGCTTCAGACTGTAATATTTAGGTGGTTTTTAGGTTTGTCTGATCCAACTGGCTTTCTGAAACCAAGGCAGAGATAAATTGAAAGGCTCACAAGAGTACACATCTGTTTTCGCATGGAGGGAGTAATATATGCTTTTGTACTATATGACTGGTCTCCTATGACTTGGAGAGCATCAAACCCCAGATCATCTGTGGGACAGTAAGGTACATATTGTGCAACTGAAAACTTGTTAATATGTTCTTTTAAAATCAAAAAAGAGAGACAAAAGACGGCAGCACCTCTACTTCCTTAGGAGACTGCAGAGATTCTGCATGACATATAAAACTGACAAACTTCCATTGATGTATAGTGGAGAGTGTATTGACTGGCTGCATCATGGCCTGGTGTAGAAATACCAATACCTTTGAATGGGAAACCGTATAAAATTTGTGGATTCATTCCAGAACATCATGGGTAAAGCCCTCCCAACCACTGAACACATCTACATGAAACGCAGTCATAGGAAAACAGCATCTATCATCAGAGATCCCCACCCCCAGGCCATGCTCTTTTCTCGCTGCTGTCATCAGGTAGAAGGTACAAGAGCCTCAGGACTCATACCAATGAGTGTAAGAATAATTACTACCCCACAACCATCAAGCTTTGAGCAAAAGGGGATAACTACACTCATCTATTGAGATGTTCCCACAGCCAATGATCTCACTTTAAGGACTCTTTATCTTGTTATCTCATGTTCTTGATATTTATTTATACTTGCATTTGCACTGTTGGTTGTCCTCTACACTCTGGATGATCTTTCATTGATCTTGTTATAGTTACTATTCTATAGATTTGCTGAGCATGCCCGCAGGAAAATGAACCTCAGCATTGTACATGGTGACATACATGTACTTTTATAAAAAAAAATTACTTTGATTTACTTCGAATTTTGAATCTAATTCCTGAATAGCTCCAGAAAAAATACCTTGAGGGGTGCCACTGACTCCTGCACAGACTGTCCATTAAGATAAGAAGATGCATTGCTGAGCAGAATAAAGAACTGCACAAAGGTTTACAGTAGAATAGTGTAGTTGGTATACCAAGTATGGAGTAAAATGAAAAACACCACTAAGAATGAAATTGCAAAGAAATCTTCATCTTACAATTCATCATTTTTCCCACTTAGATTCAAATAGATTATTTAAGACTCAAATATACTTCCAATGGCTTTAATATTTTTCATATGGTTCATATGAAGATAAAATATCTTAATTGCCCTTCATTCCCACTCATTGTTAGCATTCCTAAGGTTGATTAGAAAATGATTCAAAGAATTAAAGTTACGTCTCTATAATTTTTGAACACAAGAACTTAACAACTACATACAAAGTACTCAACAGAATAAGTTATGTTTTGCCTAGTATATTTCAATAAACAAAACTCATTTTGCAGAAGATAATTATTACATAAATGTGTGTTGATTTTGGGTACTTCATACTTACAATGAAGGATCTTGGACCAAGTCTTTCAGGTTTATCCCACTTCTATCTTCTGCAAGGTTTCTGAAGCAGCTATCACTCACTGTAAAAGATGAACATAAAATCATATGATATTTCAAAACACTGCCCACACAGCAAGACTCTCCAATGTTTCCCTTTCCTGTCAACTTTTCCTTTCTCCTCTTCTAAGAAATTGTCAACTGCAGGGAAAATAAGTCTCCTCATCACCAGCTGTGTTGTAGAACCTCACTGAAATTACCAGCCTTCAGGCGTGAAGTGGACAGTGAGCTTTGGCAGAACATTCAACCACAGGAAACAATTTTGATTAGCAAGGTACACTGTTATAGGAAATTCTACTTTTAGGCAGTGGAGCACAAGAGTTCAGAAAGTTTGTACAATTGTACTCTATGTTCAATTTCAACAGTGGCACTACAAACTCATTCCATTAAACAATCAAAGCCATCAAGATAGCCATAAGACATATTAACATAATTAGGCCATTTGGCCCATTAAGTTTGCGCCACCATTTGAAAGGCTGATATATTTTCCCTCAACTCCATTCTCCATGTAATCTTTGATAACCAGACAAATCAAAAACCTATCAATTTCTGCTTTAAATACACAAAATCACTTGGCTTCCACAGCCATCTGTGAAAATGATTTCTACAGATTCACCATCCTCCAGCTAAAGGAATTATTCCTCATCTGTATTCTAAAGGGATATCCTTCTATTTTGAGGCTGTGCCATCTGGTCCAAAACTTTCCCGGTACTGAAAACAACCTTTTCATGTCATTCTATCCAGGCTTTTCAAATCTTCACAGGTTTCAATGAGATCCTTACAAAATGAATATAATACGACTAAAAGGCATTTATACAAAGATACCACAATATTTAACAAAATATTCCAATGCTATTTGAATCTGTTTACATTGATACAGATACATTTTGGTGACAATTTTATTCTATATTCTAATTTTCGAAACATACGTTTGAGAATATAGGCTTGTCCAACAAACATGCAGTGTGCAGTACATTCATTTAAAGTAAGCTTGGTAGACTTAGTAGAAGCAGAGATAATCATATACAAAAGCAAATTAACTGTTAAGGTATGTCAATTGTGGTCTACTTCTCAATGAGACATTAAACTGAGAAGAATAAAATCTTATTTAGCATATAAAAGATATTTACTGAGATACAGTATGGAATAGTTCCTTCCAACTCTTCCAAACATGCCACCCATCAATCCCCCATTTTAATCCTAGCCTAACCATGGGACAATTTACAATGACCAATTAACCTACCAACTGGTATGTCTTTGACCTGTGAAAGGAAACCAGAGCACCCGGAGGAAACACACACAGTCAAAGGAAGAATGTACAAACTCCTTACAGGCAGTGCGGAAATTGAACCCATGTCACTGGTACTGTAAAGCATTGTGCTAACCACTACAATATCATGGGCTTTTGTACAAAATCTGGAAGATCATTGAGTTACAGATATAAAATACCAGATAAAAACTAAGAAATTTACCTTTGAAACATTAAAAGAAAATTGCTCTGTAAAGTTACATTACAATAATTTCCAAGGTTACAGTGATAACATTTATTTTTGTCTTTCTGCAGGCCAAAAGTGCTTTGTGTATAACAAGGAAAAGACAGATATCAACTGAAATGTGTTCCTACTAAACAAAGGTTTATCTTTCATAAATAGTATCATGATTATAAATATTAACTAATGAGTTTGAAGCACATTAGAGAAGGACTTTCTGTACTAATACCTGGCATGGGTATTGTCTTATGAGAAAAGGTTGGATAGACTACAGTGTAACTACTGAAATGTCGGAAGAAATGTAAATATTTTGAAGGATGTTTTCAGGACAGGTAAGAAGACAAAGTTTCTTCTTATAGGAGAATCGAGACCAGGGGTCACTGTTTCAAAATAAAGAGAAGACCATTCAGAACAGAATTAAGTAAAATTGTTTCTCTGAGGGTTATGAATCTTTGGAACTTCTCAAAACTTGGTGGAGTACAGTTTTTGAATATGTTTAAGACAGAATGAATAGATCCTTTATAAGAAAGGGTGAAAAGCTGTGGATTGACACAACAACTATTTCAGCCATCATCTATCTGAGTTATTGGCTCAATGCTTCCTCTCTCCATTAGCAAAGCCTGATCTGCTTAAACATTTCTTACAGCCCTGCATTCTGCACCTTTTCACATTCCATTTTCTAAATTCTTACTCTTAAAAAGTTATCATTTCTAGGTTTTTTAAAAAAATTTCTTTCTAACTGTTCCTATTAATCCATTTAACTCAGAGCCATTACCAATCATCCCTACAACAACCTGGTCTTACCTATTTGCTTTGTCCTGTCTATGACTTCCCATCTTCTTTACAGTTTAAAACTAACTTGTTTTGCTCTTTTCTCACTTCTGACAAAGGGTGTTAAACCTGTAATCTTCAGTTGTTTGTCTTTCTACAAAACTTGAACTGTTGAGTGAATCCAGTATTTGCAGTATTTTTAAGAATTCCAGCAACTGTAGAGCTTTTTTTTGATTTTCAACATACTATCTTGGTTCAAAGTTAACTATAAACAACCATACAAAATATTTTTTTAAAAATGGTTTACCCTTTCTTTAACCATCACTCAAATATAGAACAGCCAAATATGGTGATAAGGAGACTGATGAAATACTTAGTTTTATTAACTAAAACATGGAATAAAAGAATAAGAATTAAGTTTATTATCACTGTCTTATATGATATGATTTTTGTGGCAGCAGTACAATGCAAAAACATAAAATTACTATAAATTAGTAAAATAAATAAATAGTGTAAAAAAGAATAATTAAGTAGTGTTCGTGAATTCATAGAGCATCCAGTAATCTAAAGATGGATGGGAAGAAGCTGTTCCTGAATTATTGAGTGGGGGTCCTCAGGCTCGGGTACCTCTTCCCTAGTGGTAACAACAAGAAATCAGGTCCTAGATGGAGGCTACCTACTTGAGCCATCGTCCCTTGAAGATATCCTTGACAATGAGGAGGGTTGTGCCTGTGATGGAGCTAGCTAAGTCTACGATCCTCTGAAGTCCCTGGTGATCCTGTGCATTGGAGCCTCCATACCAGGCTGTGATGCCACCAGTCAGAATGCTCTCTACCATACATTTATAGAAATTTGCAAGAGTCTTCGGTGACATACCAAATCTCCTCAAACTTGTAATGAAATAGAGCCACTGGCATGCCTTCTTCATGATTGCATCAATGTGTTAGACACAAGACAGATCCTTGGAGATGCTGACATCCTGGAACTTAAAGCTGCTCACCCTTTCCACAGCTGACCCTCCTATGAGGACTAGTGAATGCTCTTCTGAATTCCCCTTTCTTAAATCCACAATCATTTCCTTGGTCTTGCTGACATTGAGCTTTGTTGTTGTTGCAACAACACTCAAATAGTTGTAGAGATGTCATCTATGGCTCGTTGGTGCCACCTGAGATTTTACTATCAACAGTGGGGTCATCTGCAAATTTATGTTACATTTGAGCTGTGTTTAGCCACACTAATGAGCATAGTGAGTAGAGCAATGGATAAACATGCATCCTTGAAGTTGAAAGTGATGAAGAGAGGTTATCACCAATCCATACTGATTTTGGTCTCCAGATGAGGAAGTCAAGAATCTAGTTGCAAAGGGAGGTACAGATGTCCAGTTTTATAAATTTTGCAATTAATTTTGAGAAATGGTTCTATTGCACGCTGAGCCGTAATCAATAAACAGCAGACTGACATATGTCTTGTTGCTGTTGAGGTGCTCCAGGTAGAGGACAGGCAATGAGGCTGCATCCACTGTAGATTTGTGGTAGCTGTAGATGAATTACAGCAGGTTCAGGCAGGAGTTGAATCTAGCCATAACCAACTTCATAGCACTTCATTACAGTAGATGTGAGTGCTGCTGGTCAATACTCGCTGAGGCAGCTCACACAGCTCTTCTTGGGGACTGATATGACTGCTGCCCTTTTGAAGCAAGGCAGAACCTCAGTCTGCAGCAGTGGGAGGTTGAAGATGTCGTTTAACACTCCAGCCAGCTCATCAGCACATGTTTTTAGCACCTGGCAGGGAACACATTGGCAATAAGTTGAGAAGTCATACTCAAATTTATAAAACACTGGCTTGGTCATTTTTAAAGTACTTCATATACTTCTGGTCATCAGACGTTACTACAGAGGCTGACTATTTCTGGTCCGCAGGTAATGATGGGCTAAATGGATTTTTTATCCTTGTAATTGAATTTTTCTAGGCCTTATTATCTTCATAATTTTCCTCTAATATCCCCACCTTCCACTCCCCTCTGAGTTCAAAGCTCAATGCAAGTTTATTATCAAAGTACAGATATGTCACCATATGCAACCCTGATATTAATTTTCTTGTGGATATAAATCAATAAATCTATAATAGAATAATAGCCATATTAGAATTAATAAAAGACCGCACCAGCTTGGGCATTCAACCAGTGTGCAAAAGACAACAAACTGTTCAGATATAAAAAGAAAGAAATGATAATAATAAATGAATAAACTATAAATATCAAGAACACGAGATGAAGAATCCTTGAAAGTGAGTCCATAGATTGTAGGAACATTTCAGTGATGGGGCAAGCGAAGTTATCCTCTTTGGTCAAGAACCTGATGCTTGAGGGGTAATAACTGTTCCTGAACCTGGTGGTGTGAGTCCTGAGGCTACTGTACTTACTTCCTGATGATAGCAGTGAGGAGAGAGCGTGGTCTAGGTGGTGGGATTCCTGAATGATGGATGCTGCTTTTTTGCCACAACACTCCTTGTAGATGTGCTCAAAGGTAGGGAGGGTTTCACCCATGATGAACTGGGCTATACCCACTACATTTTGTTGGATTTTCCATTCATGGCCACTGGTGTTTCCATACCAGGCTAAGATGCAGCCAGTCAATATACTGTCCATCACATACAGTACCTATAGAAGTTTCAGATGTCATGCCAAATCTTTGAAAGCTCCTAAGGAAACAGAGGTGACCTTCTGCACCTTTTACCTCATCATCACTACTTTGGTAGCAATTTGGTTCATGAACAATTCCTCATATTGAGTAACTCCCCCATAAACTGCTCTGCTTATCCAGCTATTATTGTTCAAAATTTATCTTTGTTCCAATTTTTCATTACCACATCTAATATCTTTCATTTAATTTTCATATCATTGTTATGCCTCAGCAAAATACTTCTTGATGATGCACAGCCAGAAATAAATTCACCAATGACACAAGTGTTGTCGTCATAATTTCAAATGTTGATGAGTAGGTGTACAGGAGTGAGATAGATCGGCTGGCTGAGTAGAGTCATAATGACAACCTTGCGCTCATTATGACCAAGGAATTAATAGTGCACTGCAGGAAGGAAAAGTCGAGGGAACACCCAGCAGCTCTTATCAAGGGGTCAGCAGTAGAGCTCTTAAGAGCTATCCATTGAGGCCCTCCTTTGGTCAGGGTCGACCATGGATATTGTGTCCTAGCTGTCCACATGATACGCAAGCCAGGGCAGTATGATACGGAGAGCAAGCTGTTGCCCATACAGCAGGCTCCCCCTCACCACACAATTGATGAATCCAAAGGAATGTAGAGACTGACACAGTGTGGCATCAGCGTGATGCCAGGCAACATTGAACTCAACGTAGAACTGCCTTAGGGACTCCAGTTCCGGATGTTTCCTCGGTATTTACTCCCGAAGCCTTTCCCATGAGTTGGTATAACCGCAAGGCAGCAGAGGTTTGAGATCAGATTTTTCCTTCCCATGACTGATGAGCCCCATCTGCCCAAAGCAACTGGTTTTAATGTCTCAGTAACCCACCTCTACCCCTTTTCCTGTCAGTAGAAACAGTTCAGCAAGGTTTAGAAGCTAAGGCACAAGGCCAGGAGTTGGATTTGGTTGTCAGAGGTTATTTAAGATACAGACTATTGGTTACAGTTATATTGGGTACAGTTACTAGGTCGTGGGTGCTTATCCCCACGACCTCCCCCAGAAATGACAACCTTAAGGAACCAAAGACCTATACTGGGATCAGCATATTGATACAATTATGTAGAGGGCATGCCAGTGGCTATATTTCATTGGGAATTTGAGGAGACTTGATATGGCACCAAAGATCAGACAAATTTCTACAGATGTACCATGAAGAGCATTCTAACTGGTCTCACTACTATCTGGTATGGAAGGGCCAATGCACAGGATCGGGAAAAAAACCTGCAGGAGGTTGGAAACTGAGCCAGCTCCATCATGGACTCTAAGTCTTCCTACCATCAAGGGCATCTTCAAAAGGTGCCTTAAAAAGGCAGCATCTATCATCAAGGACCCCCATCACTCAGGACATGCCCTCTGCTCATTACTATCATCAGCGAAGAGGTACAGGAGTCTGAAGACGCACACTCAATGCATAAGGAACAGTTTCTTCACCTGTGCCATCAGATTTCTTCAAGATCCATAAACACAACATCACTAGTGTTGCTCTCTTTCTGAACTACTTATTTACCTTTTCTCATAAAATGCTCAAAAGTCTCTTCAGTAGGTACACTTTTCTCTGGTCTTCTAGTGCTGCTGTAGCCCAACCACTTCAAGGTCCAATGTGTTGTGTGTTCAGAAATGCTCTTCTACAACACTACTGCAATGCCCAGTTATTTCAGTTAATATTTTCTTTCTGTCAGCTAAACCTGAGTCAGGCCATTCTCCTCTGATTTCCCTTATTAACAAGGTGTTTTCACCCACAGAACTGCCACTTACTGGATTTTTTTTGTGTGTCTTTTTTGGTGCCAGTTTCTGTAAACTCTAGAGACTGTTATGCATGAAAATCCCACGGGATCAGCAGTTTCTGAGATATTTAAACCACCCTGTCTGCCACCAACAATCATTCCATGGTTAAAGCACTTCGATCACATTTCTTCCCCATTCTGATGTTTGGTCTGAATAGCAACTGAATTTCTTGACCATGTCTGCATGCTTTTATGCATTGAGTTGCTACCACATGATTGACTGATCAGATATTTGCATTAATGAGCAGGTGGATAGATGTACTTACAAAATAGCTACGTGTATATTTCTTATTGTAATTTACGGTATATTTTATATTTTTTGTTTTACTGCAGCCACAAAACAAATTACACAACAATACTATATGTTAGAGATGATAAACCTGATTCTGATTCTGATTCAGAAGTGATACAAGTTGTGAGAAGATTTAGACACTTTAAATGCATCTAGGCAGGCTAAATGAATGGGTGAGGACATTATGTAAAAGAAGTGAGGAAATTTATTTTGAAAAGAAACCTGACCTTGCACATAAATTATTCTATGTTAAAAGAAATGAAAAATCAATAGAGCGGTAAATGTTCAAAATCTGAAATAAAAATATGGAAATACTGAGCAGCATTTTTGGAAAGATCAAAGTTTATGTTTCAGGTTTAAACCCATTTGTCAGAACTTCAAATTAATCTACAGGTAAAGTAAGCTATTAGAAAGCCAGACAATATGTTGATCTTCTTTGCAAGAGGATTTGTGAACATGACTAAACACTTCTACCTAAATTATAGAAGGCCCTGGGTAAGAAAACAGGAGGAATATTGTGATCAAGTCCAGTCTCTCAACCCAAGAAAACATGCACTCTATTTGTGGTTGAGGATGTGCAATGAAAGTTCAGAGTAATTTCTGGGAGAAGGGAATTATCGTATGAGAAGAGATTAAATGCCCGAAAATTTCTTGTGTTTACAAGAATAAGAGATTATCTCTTTGAACAGCAGTACTGTTCAGTACCAGGAATATAGCACTAAATCAAGGATGCTCAAGGCTGAAATGAGAAGAAACATTTTCACCTGAAAGGAGCAAATCTTTTGAATTCTCTGCACTGAGAGGTCCAGCTGTTGAGCATGTGCATGCTAGTAATTAATAGCTTTGAATATTAAAGTACCTTAGGGAATGAAGATATACAAGCAAAGTTTCTTACAGAAAGGAGGAATGGGGTTATTGGACTGAACAGGCTTTGCCTGATATAAATTCTAATGTGTTCATAGAACATAAGACATAGGAGCAGAATTGGGGCATTTGACCCATCAAGTCTGCTCCGTCATTCAATCATGGCTGATGCTTTTTCCCCCTCATCAACCCCATTCCTCGGCCTTCTCCCTGTGATGCCACACCCAGTCAAGGATGTATCAATCTCTGCCTTAAATACATCCAATGACCTGGCCTCCACAGCTGCATGTGGTAACAAATTCCACAATTTCGCCCACCCTCTGGCTAAAGAAATTTCTCTGCATCTCTGTTTTAAATGGACACCCCTTTATCCTGAGGCTATGCCCTCTTGTCCTAGACTTCCCCACTATGGAAAACATCTTTTCCACATCTACTCTGTCTATGTCTTTCACCATTTGAAAGGTTTCAATGAGATTCCCTCTTAATCCTTCCAAATTCCAGCAAGTACAGACCCAGAGCCATCAAACGTTCCTTGAATGATAACCTGTTCATTCCTGGAATCATTCTTGTGAACCACCTCTGGACCCTTGCCAATGTCAGCATATCTTTTCTAGATGAGGAGCCCAAAACTGTTCACAATACTCAAGGTGAGGACTCACCAGTGCTTTATAAAGCCTCAGCATCACGCCCCTGCTGTTGTATTCAAGACCTCTTGAAATAGATGCTAACATTGCATTTGACTTCCTCACCACTGACTCAACCTGCAAATTAACTTTTAGGGTGTTCCGCACAAGGATTCCCAAGTCCCTTTGCATCTCAGATTTTTGGATTTTCTCCCCATTTAGAAAATAGTCTCCACATTTATTTCTACTACCATGTGCATGACCATACATTTTCCAGCATTGTACTTCATTTGCCACTTTCTTGCCCATTCTCCAAATCTATCTAAGTCCTTCTGGAGCCTACCTGTTTCCTCAACACTACCTGCCCCTCCACCAATCTTTGTATAATCTGCAAACTTGGCAACAAAGCCATCTACTTCATCCACTAAATCATTGAGATACAGCATAAAAAGAAGCGGGCCCAACACTGACCCATGCAGAACACCACTAGTCACTGGTAGTCAACTAGACAAGGATCCTTTTATTCCAACTCGCTGCTTCCTACCAATCAGCCAATGCTCTAACCATGCGAGTAACTTTCCTGCAATACCATGCTCTTATCTTGGTAAGCAGCCTAATGTGTGGCACCTTGTCAAAGGCCTTCTAAAAGTCCAAATATTCAACATCTACTGCATCCACTTTATCTATCCTACTTGTAATCTCCTCAAAGAATTCCAACAGGTTTGTCAGGCAAGGTTTTCCCTTAAGGAAACCATGCTGACTCTGTCCTATATAGTCCTCTGCCAAGTACTCCATAACCTCATCCTTAACAATTGACTCCAACATCTTCCCAACCACTGAGGTCAGGTTAACTGGTCTATAATTTCCTTTCCGCTGCCTTACTCCTTTCTTAAAGAGTGGAGTGACACTTGCAATTTTCCAGTCCTCTGGCACCATGCCAGAGTCCTATGATTTTTGAAAGATCCACGATCTATAGCACTGCTTCTTTCAGAATCTTAGGGTGCAGTTCATCTGGTTCAGGTGACTTAAGTACCCTTAGGTCTTTCAGCTTTTTGAGCACCTTCTCCCTTGCAATAGTAACTGCACTCACTTCTCTTCCTTCACACACTACATCATCTGGCACACTGCTAGTGTTGTCCACAATGAAAACTGATGCAAATTAACTCATTTAGTTCATCTGCTATCTTCTAGTCTCTCATTATTATTTCTCCAGTCTCATTTTCTAGTGGTCCTATATCCACTCTAATCTCTCTTTTATTTTTTACATACTCAAAAAAGCTTTTACTATCCACTTTGATATTGTTTGCTAGCTTGCTTTTCATATTTCATCTTTTCCCTTCTAATGATTCTTTCAGTTGCTCTCTGTAGGTTTTTAAAAGTTTCCCCAATCCTCTATCTTCCTGCCAATTTTTGCTCTGTTGTATGTTTTCTCTGTTGTTTTTACATTAGCTTTGACTTCCTTTGTCAGCCACGGTTTTGCTATTTTGCCATTAGAGGATTTCTTCATTTTTTTGAATACATCCGTCTTGCACCTTCCTCACTTTCCCCAGAAACTCATGCCATTTCTGCTCTGCTGTCATCCTGTCAGAAGCTCCTTGCAATTTATTTTGGAGAACTTCTCTGTCATACCACTGTAATTTCCTTTACTCCACTGAAATACTGCTACATCAGACTTTATTTTCTCCTTATCAAATTTCAAGTTGAACTCATTCATATTGTGATCTCTGGCTCCTAAAGGCTCTTTTATCTTAAGCTCCCAAATCGCCCCCGATTCATAACACCCACTCCAATATAACTGATACCCTAGTAGGCTCAATGACAAACTGCTCTAAAAATTCATCTCTGACGCATTCAACAAACTCACTTTTTTGAGATCCATCACCAACCTGATTTTCCCAATCAACCTGCATGTTATAATCCCTCATGACTATCATAACATTTCCCTTTTGACACACCTTTTCTATTTCTTGTTGTAATCTGTAATCCACATCCCAGCCACTGTTGGGAGGCCTGTATCTAACTACCCTCAGTGTCCTTTTACTCTTGCAGTTTCTTAACTCAGCCCACATGGATTCAATATCTTCTGATCCTATGTCACATCTTTCCACTGATTTGATGTCATTCTTAACCAGCAGAGCCACGCCACCCCTCTGTCTACTTTCCTATCCCTTGAAAGTTACTCGCATGGTTAGAGCATTGGCTGATTGGTAGGAAGCAGCGAGTCAGAATAAAAGGATCCTTGTCTAGTTGACTGCCAGTGACTAGTGGTGTTCTGCATGGGTCAGTGTTGGGACCACTTCTTTTTATGCTGTATATCAATGATTTAGTGAGAGTGAAGATTGCAGGCTTCGAACGAACCCAAAGGATTGGGTTAGCCGGCAGCACTCTGTGGATTTCGAATGTGACTGACATTTCGTATAATCCATACGTGGATTGTGGCACACACTTTTGGTTAACCTCTGCATGGTCTCGGGTGTTGTGTGGTGACCATTTCGGCAAAAGGGACATTCCCTGTCAGTTACTCTGTGTAATGTCGCTCTTCTTGGACTCTTTGGAAAACGTATTCCGGTAACTGTTTCTTCAAGATCGCCTCTCCGCAGTATTGTGAATCTCCAAGATCGTCTCTTCATTGTATCGTGAATATACAAGTCTCTCCTCTCACTTATTTCATGAATCACCTGGACTTCCTAAACTGCCACTCTAAGACTGTGCTTGAGTAAGACTCTGTTAAGAATTGTTTCTAAGTTTGACTGTTTGGGAGCTATAGATGCATAACGCCGTTAACTTCTGTTTGAGTTAGTCGTTTAATTTTCTAAATTTCTGTGTGAATGTTAATAAATTTAGTTGTTTTGCAATAATTCCCTGACTCCATTCTACACCTATTGTTGCTGGTACATAACAGACTTAAATTATACTGTTCAGAAAAAATATACAAAAGAATCCTATAATTCAGGAAAACCAGGCGTCAAGGAAAACCATATCAACACACATCAAAGTTGCTGGTGAACACAGCAGGCCAGGCAGCATCTCAGTCGACGTTTCGGGCCGAGACCCTTCGTCAGGACTAACTGAAGGAAGAGCTAGTAAGAGATTTGAAGGTGGGAGGGGGAGGGGGAGATCCAAAATGATAGGAGAAGACAGGAGGGGGAGGGATGGAGCCAAGAGCTGGACAGTTGATTGGCAAAAGGGATATGAGAGGATTATGGGACAGGAGGCCCAGGGAGAAGGAAAAGGGGCAGGGGGGGAAAACCCAGAGGATGGGTAAGGGGTATAGTGAGAGGGACAGAGGGAGAAAAAGGAGAGAGAGAAAGAATGTGTGTATATAAATAAATAACGGATGGGGTACGAGGGGGAGGTGGGGCATTAGCGGAAGTTAGAGAAGTCGATGTTCATGCCATCAGGTTGGAGGCTACCCAGACGGAATATAAGTTGTTGTTCCTCCAACCTGAATCAAATCTCTTACTAGCTCTCCCTTCAGTTAGTCCTGACGAAGGGTCTCGGCCTGAAAAGTCGACTGTACCTCTTCCTAGAGATGCTGCCTGGCCTGCTGCGTTCACCAGCAACGTTGATGTCTGTTGCTTGAATTTCCAGCATCTGCAGAATTCCTCGTGTTTAAGGAAAACCATATTCTCAGTTAAAAACATATTCTGACAATTTATTGAAACCAAGAGTCTACCTTTAAATGAATATGTTGAATGGCAAATCTTTGGGACGTTACTACTACTACTATGTCGACTCAGGCCTAGGGGGCTAGCGTCGGGCACGATGATGGACTCTCCACTTCTCCCTCTCCCTTATCAGTGTGTTCAGTTCATCTACATTAGCTGCGCCACTGTCTTCTAGGAGCGTGTTGACCATAGTCTTGGGAGGGTGCCCAGGGTTCATCCTCCCTGTTTGGGTTCCCATATGGTGACTAGGCTGGCAGGTAGCTCGGGGTGACATAGACAGTTCCCTTTTAGTTGCAGTCTTCTCGCCTCAATTTTAGTGGTGAGTATCGGTAGGTTGTTATAGAGCTCAACGTTCATTATGTGCTGTTGCCAACTCACGTCAAGAGCCATCGGGAGCATTCGGGTATAGCAACCGTCTAGAGACATTCGCATAGTCTTGGTGAGTGTCCACGTCTCACATCCATTCATGAGAATGGACTCTATGACTGCTATGAAAATCCTCTTTTTAAGCCCTCTGGTCAGGTTCGACTTCCAGATTTCCTTCACGTCGTTCATAGCCCTCCACGCCAGCGCCTTCCGTATGTTTATGTCCTTCTCCGAACTCATCATTCTTGACCTGAGGTACTTGTAGTCAAATACTTTCTTAACGGTATCATTCTTTATGGTCTTGAGAATACCTTTGTTGCAATTAAACGTCATGTACTCTGTCTTTTTAGCATTTAGGTGAAGTCCAACTTTCCTGCACTCAATTTCCACCTTTGTCAGTAGCTGCTGTGATTCCTCTATCTGGTCAGAGAGCAGGACTATGTCATCTGCAAAATCGAGATCTGTGAGCATAACTGGTCTGACCCTTTTGGTTCGTCCTGGTTTTATGGTAAAACCAAGCTTGTCATAACCTTTGGTAGCTTGACATAGAGCATAATTAAGGACGATTATAAAGATGTAGGGTGCCAGAGTGTCTCCTTGCAGCACACCCACCAGCTAGGAGCTCGAACACTGCTGTTTCTCCGTCTGGTGATACAACTTTTGTCATGGTTTTGGTATAGCTGGACTCTATTGCTCTCAGTAGATGGTCTGGCACTCCGTAAGCTTTCAGGATCTTCAGCATTTTACCTCGGTGAATGGAGTCAAAAGCTTTGCGAAAATTGATGTAAGTAAGCACGGGTGGTAGGTTGTTCTTCTTGACTTCCTCGATGATCCTACGTACAGCAAGTATTTGCATTACTGTTGTGCGCTTCTGCCGAAAACCATTCTGATTGAATCTTAGCTTCAGGTCAATGGCAGTGCGAATCCTGTTCAAGATCATCCAATTGTACAGTTTTGCTAAGATGCAGGTCAAGCTGATACCATGGTAGTTATCTGTCTTTGTGAGGGATCCAGACTTGGGGACTGGGATAATGTTTGAGAGTGACCACTGTTCTGGTTTGTTGCCTTTCATCAGTGCCGTATTACATATGTCCAGCAAGATGTCATCCAGGTCGCAGTTCTTCAGGACATCTGGTGGTATCCCATCTGGTCCAGCGCTCCTGCCCTGTTTGAGTGCATATTTGGCCTTCTTCAGTTCCTCAATGGAAGTATCGCGGGTATGTCTTCTTCTTCTTCTATGATCGTTGGAGGGCTTCCCAGCAGGTTCTTAAAGTGGGTAAACCATGCCTGGACACAGTCCTCTACTGTTTTACCACTTATTTCACCTGATGGGGACTTCTTCCGTCTACTGATCTCGTTGACTAGGTGCCATGCTTCTCCATGCTGCTTGTCTTCATTAGCAGCCTCTACCTCTCTAATCTAATTTGGGACGTTGATTTTATCTATTTTCTAGTATCCGAAAACAAGTACCAAAAGTACTCAGTTAACAATAACATTTTGGATTCCATAGGAAAATGCAAAAATTTGCATGCTTTACAGTTCATTTTAAACAGTCCCAGCTTGTTCCATACACCTGCCTCCTACTGCTTGGAAAATGTTGTCTCTCGGGCCCCTTTTAAATCCCTTCAAAGAGATCAATCAAGTTTTTGAAATACTATTTTCCATGCTCAAAACCATGCTGACCATTCCTAATTGGTCTTTGTTCTTCCAAATGCAGATAGATCCTGTCCCTCGAGTCTCCTCTTATAACTTTACCATTACTACTGTCAGACTCACTAGTCTGCAGTTCCCTAGTTTATTCCCACACATTAAAATTGGAGCTACTGGAACAAATATTTAAAAAACTAATAAACCATTGCATCTGAAAGGGTATAAATCTCCACTGTACCCAAGACCTTAAATTTGCCTGATTACTGCTATAATTTATAATTTTGATTGCATGTTCTATTGCATCATTTTCTCATCTTGGGATTCTGGGCATAATTGGTCAAAATATGGTCTTGGTTTATTTAAACCTAATTATTTGTGATATACTCACAGCCCTTATTGTGATACGCAGACAGAAAAAAGTAAAAGCCAGGAATGTTAAACAGTAGCAAGAAAATTAAGACATTCAGGAAGGAAGCGAAAAAGTAAAAATAAATGACCAGTGAACGTAAAAAAGCTGTTGGACAGAGAAATTGGCTGCAGTAAAATATGTGTAAATAGAGTGAAAAATTTATGCAATTATTAGTGACCATTTTTCAAAGCCATGAAATTTGAGCAAAGTGATAGGGAACAATGCAGAAAAACACCTAACCTACAATACATTTGATCTAGAAATCAAAAATTTGTAAATGCTGGAAAACTGAAATAGAAGCAAAAACACTATAAAAATTTTAAAAGATTAGAGCATCTATGAAAAATTACAATTAACATTTCAAGTCCGGAATCCTCTATCAGAAATGGGAAAGAGAGAAAAACAAGCTAATTTTTCAGAACGAGAGAAGGTACAGTAGGGTTGATTTGAACAAAGGGTATATCTTGGTCAGAATGAGACCAAATAGGCTAAAGCTTTTTTGACTACTTGCATAAGTGGATTAGCGCAAAATTTCCTTCAGAGTAGATAAATGTTTTTGGGATAATTAATGGAAGAGGGATAAACAGTAATTTCAGGTCAGTTGTTTAATTTTGGTGGTAGTAAATTATTAGACTAATTTTTAAGGGATGTCAGTAAACTCAGACTAACCATGAACAGTTAAAGTTCAACATAATTTTATTAACGAAGTATATATATGTCACCACCTGCAATCCAAAGATTCATTTACTTACAGGCATTCACAATAAAAACAAAGAAAAACAATAGAATCAATGAAAGACCGCACCCAACAGGACGAACAATCAACTTGCAAAAAACTGTGTAAATGCAAAAAAGAAAATACAAAATAATAATAAATAAGCAATAAATATTGAGAATGAGTTGTAGAGTTCTTGAAAGTGAGCCTATAGGTTGTGAAATCAGTTCAGTGTTGGGGTGGAGAGTGAAGGTGAGTGAAGTTATCCCCTCTGGTTTAAAAGCTAATGGTTGAGGGGTATAACTGTTCCTGATCTTGATGGTGTTGGACCTGAGGCTTCTCCTGTACCTCTTTCCTGATGGCAGCAGTAAGAAGAAAGCATGGCCTGGATGGTGGGGATCCTTGAAAATGGATGCTGATTTCAGTGCTCATTGATGGGAAGCGATTTACCATGATGCAATGGGCTGTCTCCACTACTTACAGTAGGCTATTCCATTCAAGGGCATTGGTGTTTCCATACCAGGCCAAGATGCAACCAATCAGCATGCTGTCCACTGTGCATCTATAGAAATTCGGCAATGTTTTAAAGGATATGCTGAATCATTGCAAACTTCTCAGAAAGCAGAGGAGCTGCCGTGTCTTCTTTGTAATGACAGTTATGTGCGGGACCCAGACAGATCCTCTGAAATGATAAAGCCAATGAATTTAAAGTTCAAAATTTAAAGGAGGAGGAAGACAGCCAGATGATCAGATTTCCTGAAAGGTGGTCTAGATATGAAACAGTAGGCGTTGATAGTTCTATAGCAGTGGTCAAGTAACTTGGACCCCTGATGTTCAGGTGATATGTTGATGATAACTGGGCAGTTGATTGTGGCACTCAATACATCGAGTGCTTGCTTAACATCAGCTTTTGATGGTATGTAAACTGTGGTCAGGATCATGGAGGAGAATTCTCTTGGTAAGTGGAACGGATGGCACTTAATCATTAGACGTTCCCGGTTGGAAGAACAAGACTGAGACAAGATAGCCACGTCCAAGCATCGTGAAGAGTTTATCATGAAATACGGACCCCCACCTCATGAACATGTCAAGCGAATCTCGTGCCCAACTAATCTGATGGAATATTTGTTGTAGTGGTAACATAGAGGGCAAATAAATGCATAATGTAGAATACCAAGTTGTGTATTTCATTATGCTTCCTTGGTTTGTATTGCCACAATGCTGGCCTACCAGGAAAGGAAAAATAAAGATAGCTACACACAGATAATTAGCATATAAAAATGAGACTAGGATGGGTAACTTTTTTTTCCAACTAAGATCTCCTTTTGTGCCATAGATTTTCTGTGATTCTATGTGATAAATACATTCACGGTTTCATTCTAGTGGCATTTGGTGTAAGAATGTTGTGATTGCTACACTGGAAAAGACAGCCAGCAGTGGAGTAGAGTCTGCCTGCATAGAAGCTATTCTGCTGTAAAAGGTAAAGTCATAAATTGAAACTATATGTGTTCTAAACGGTGAAAAAGGAACCATCTTTATTTAAGTGGTTAAGAGAGAGGTTAGAGGGAAACAATACAGCAGCCTGTTTTCAGGATATTTAGAGCCTGTTCAAATAATCAAAGTTCTGAATTGGAAGAACATGCATGATCATGATGAAAATGCTTCGCAATGCAAAATAATCCACAGATTCTGATGCATTAAATTTCACTTAGAAATGGCTCTATGACATCAATTTGGCATATTCTTTTCTTAACTACATTTGCTTCTCTGTACACAGCACATATAATATGTGGGAGAACAATTAGAGATTCAACCAACCTTTAGGAATTAGCAGTGGGTGATGGTATTTCCCAAACTGAATCGAACAACAAAGGGAGGGAACACAACAAAATGTTTAGGATGGAAAAATTTTTAACAAATGTCCATTTAGAATGGCGATCCAGGAAAGTGCAGGAGGTTCAACATGACCTCCGAAAGGCCATCTCATATGCAAAGTGATAATTTGGATTAAATTTGAAGCACACTTGGCAACTGTGGCAGGGCTTGAAAGCCATCACCTCATACAAAGCAAAACCTAGCAACATAAATGGTAACGAGGTTTCACTTCCAGAGTAGCTTAATCCATTTGATGCTTGCTTTGACCAAAATGCACGACTACCGCCAACAATGATCTAGGACATAAAAGCAAGGGTGTAATGCTGAGGCTTTATAAGGCATTGGTCAGACCATGTTTAGAGTATTGTGATAAGCTTTGGGACTCACATCTAAGAAAGGATATGCTGGCATTGGCAAGCGTCCAGAGGAGGTTCACAAGAATGACACTGGAAATGAAAGGGTTAACTTAAGAAGAGTTCAGAAGAAAAATGAGGATATCATTGAAAACTACCAAATATTGAAAGTCCTGCATAGAGTGTACATGGAGAGGATGCTTCTAATAGTGGGAGCATCTAGAACCAGAGGGCACAGCCTCAAAATAGAAATACATGCCTTTAGAACAGAGATGAAACATAACTTCTTTAGCCAGGGGGTGGTGAATCTGTTGAACTCATTACCACAGAAAGCTGTGGAGGCCAAACCTTTGAGTATATTTAAAGTGGAGGTTGATACATTCTTGATTGGTAAAGATGTCAAAGGTTTTGCGGAAAAGGCAAGAGAATGGATTTGAGGGGGAAAATAAATCATCCATGTTTGAATGGCTGACCAGACTGATGGGCCAAATGGTATATACATCAGGATGCCCTTTATTGACAACAGTTCAGCATTGAACTCTTCACCTCCTCGAAGCTCATCGCTAAGATCCAAGACCTGGACTTCAGTACCTCCCTGTGCAACTGGCTCCATGATTTCTTAACTGTTAGTACAGATTTGTACAGTAATATTTTCTCAACACATCATCAGCACAAGAGCATCACAGGCCAGTGTGCTTAGCTCCCTGCTCTACTCATTCTATGTGTATGACTGTGTGGCTACAATGCAATATTTAAGTTTGATAACAACACTACTGTTGTTGGCTGAACTAACTGTGGTTTTGAATTAAACAATGTCATCAAAACCAAAGAGCTGATTATCAACTGCAAAAGAAAGAAGCTAGAGGTTCATGAGCCAGTCCTCATTTGGGAAACGTAGGTGAACAGGGTCAATAGCATTAAATTTGTTGACATTAACATATCAGAGCATCTGTCCTCGGACCAACACGTAAGCATCATCACAAAGGAGGCATGACATTGTCTTTATTTTCATAGAATTTTGTGTAGATGCGGCATATCACCAAAAACTTTGACAAATTTCTACAAATGTACAGTGTAAAGTATCCTAACTGGTTGCAACTTGGTTTGGTTTGGTATGGAAGCACCAATGCCCAGACATGGAAAAGGCACGGAAAGTAGTGGATACAGCCCAGTCCATTACAGGCAAAGCCCTCCTCACCATTGAGTACATTTACATGCAGCACTGACACAAGAAAGCAGCATCCATCATCAAAGACCCACACCATCCAGGCCAAGCCCTCTTCTCACTGCTACCATTGACTAGGAGGTACAACAATTTTAGGTCCCACACCACCACGTTCAGAAACAGTTATTACATCACAACCATCAGGCTCCTGAACTGGCAGGAATAACTTCATTCACCAGCACTCTAAACCATGACCTACAGACTCCTATTCATAGACTCTTTACAACTCATGTTGTTAGTATTATTTTCATTACACAGTTTGTCTTCTTTTTCACATTGGTTGTTTGTCAGTCTTTACCTGTGTATGTATACTATTTTTCATAGAATTCTATTGTAACTTTCCCTGTAAATGCCTGCAAGAAAATGGCAACATATACATACTCTGGTAACAAATTTACTTTGAACTTTAATTTACTCCTATGGATTCAATGTCCATCTATTGGTTCACATTCAGACATATTTTACAAATAGCATTGTTCAGACTTACTAGCACCATTATCATGGAATGTTGTGCACTTCAATTATTTCTTCTCTCTAATTATCTTTTCCCTGAACAGTCTCCCAATTTCCATCATGTCAGATGTCTAAACCTGCATTTTACACCCACTTCTATAGATGTATATTGACTGGTTGTATCATGGCCTGGTATAGAGATAGCAATGCCCTTAACTGGAAAAGCATACAAAAAGTAGTGGATATGGCCCAGTCCGTCACAGGTAAAACCTTCCATACCATTGAGCACATCTACTAGGAACAGTGTCTCAAGAAAGTAGCATCCATCATTAATGACCCCCACCATCCAGACAACACTCTCTTTGCTGCTGTCATCAGAACGGAGGCACTGTGACGAGAGTCATTGCTAAAGATGGTTTGGATCCAAATGCTGGAGTATCCAAGGCTCGGATTGAGACACAGAATAAAAATGGATTGAGAACTGAGCACAAAACACTAGATGATATCTCTGACTGGGCTTAAGATTGAGTACTGAAGCTTCATTCAGGTGCTCTTTAAGTACTCAATTCTTGGTGCCCAAAACATGATTGCTAATTAGAAGGACAGTCCTATATCCTTAAAGGTATCCATACTATGGAGAGTTAGAGCATCTAAACCTCAGAAGCTGGTGCAGTTGAGGGGCATCTCGTAACAGGAACCCCTTCCTTACAGCTGACTCCTGATGGCCCTGGCTGCTTGGAGAGAGAGTGATGGTAGTCATGGGTGAGAACCGGATCCAAGATTACCTTCAGACGCCCAGCAACTTTCATTAGGTTTAAATCCCTCCCAGTTCACGAGGTATTGCCAAAGACCCCGAACAGTTTGAGAGTCCAAAAGTCTTCTAACCATGAAGCCCTCTCCTCCATCGATAAACCTGGATGGTGGTGGGGCTGCTGGTGATGGAGCTAATGGGCTGGTGCTAATGGGTTTTAATTTAGAGGAGCTGCAAGGTGTAAGCCACCAGGTTTATGTCCCTCAGGAAGGGTCCAATGAACTTGGTGCCATCTTTCTAGACTCCACCCAGAGAGACAAATCATGAATGGACAGCCAGACCTGTTACCCTGGCTGCAAAGGGGGTCCCTGTCTTCTCCTTCAGTTCGCATTGGTCTCCACCTTCCGGGTAGAGGCCAGCGAAATCTCTCTTGCCTTTATCCATTTCTGCTTGCAGTGTTGGATGAAATATTCAGCCACAAGAATCCCAACCTTGGCCTCCTGTTCTGTAAAGAGTGGTGGATGATAACCAAACTAGCATTTGAACAGTCACATCCCATACGCCAAATGCTATAAGGTGTTATGGGCAACCTCTGCCGCACCACTCCCCAGGTCTTTGAAACCAGGCATCTTAGGGTTTGTTCCAAATCTTGGTGGGTCCAGTCAGTCCGGCAATTTGACTGCAGGTGAAAACCAGAGGAAAGACGTGTTGTTGCCACAATCAGCTTACAGAATGCCCTCCAGAAATATGATAAGAATTATGGACCATGATCCGAGACAATATCCGCAGGGAATCCATGGGTCATGAAGACCTGGTCCAGGACAATTTCAGCCATCTCTGCTGCAGATGGTAGCTTATCTAAGACAATGAACTTGCAGGCTTTTGAAAACTGATCGCAAGTTACCAGGATAACAGTCTTCCACTTGGATGGCAGAAGACCCATGACAAGGTCTATAGAGATGTGCGCCCATGGTCTTTCCAGAACAGGTAGGAGGTGGAAGGTCCCCTTTGAGGTTGGGTGCAGGGCTCCTTGTTTCGGGCACAAACCTTGCACGCCTGCACGTACTGCCAGGCCTCTTTCGTCATTCCGACCACCAATACCTTCTCTTGATAAACTCGAGGGTCCTGGCAATCTCTGGATGAGCAGTCATTCTCAATTAATGTCCCCATTGGAGTGCCTGAGAACAGACTGAACTTGGGTAAACAGCCAACCCAGAGGACCATTCTAAGGAATCTCCCCTTGCGCTTAAGTCTTGCGAACAAGAACACCGATTCCCCAATGAGTTGGCGCTACCACCTTAGCTCGGGGTTAAATGGCGGTAGGATGCTCTTCTCACTTCAGTTTGTCAAACTGACAGGACAAGACATCTGGTTTCTAGTTTTTTGATCCAAGTTGGTATGTCAAGATGAAATTAAAGCAGTTAAAGAACAAAGACCTCCTGGCCTGCCTGGAATTCAGTCTCTTGGCCTCCTGAATATAAGCCAGGTTCTTGTGATCTTTCCAAACCATAAAAGGGTTCTTGGCCCACTCTAGCCAGTGACACCATTCCTCCAAAGCTAACTTAACCATAAGGAAGCTCCTGATTCCTGATGTCATAATTTCCCTCTGCCGGGATAGCAATGCACATGGAGAAGAATGCACACGGGTGCAGTTTCCTATTGCTGTGACAACACTGCACCCACTCTAATGTCTGAGGTGTCCACTTCCATGATGAATAGAATGTCCGGGTTAGGAGAAACCAAGATGGGAGCTGATGTGAATCGCAGTTTCAGCTCTGCAGAAGCAGTCTCCGCTTCGGTAGTCCAGACAAAATGGCCCATGGATTTCTTATCGTCATCAGTGGAGCTACCACCATGCTCAAGTTCTTCTTGATGAACTTCCAATAAAAGTTTGCAACCCCAGGAATCATTTGACACTGGATGGTTCTGGCCAGTCTCTGACTGCCTGGGTCTTAGGTAGGGTGCACCATGAAATTGCCATTGAAGATGAAGGAACCCAAAAATGAAATGGTCATCGCCACATGAAATTTGGACTTCTCCAGCTTGACGTAAAGTCCAGAAGCCTCTTTAAAATGTCCCCTACATGAGTGACATGCTCCTCCATGGACTTCGCGAAGATTAAGCTATCATCCAAGTCGACCAAGGTGTACTTATGAAGAATATTCCGGAGCATGTCATTTATAAAGGCCAGAAAGACCGCTAGAGCGTTCACAATGCCGAAGGGCATAACCAGGTCCTCACAGTGTCCCTTCGGTGTATTGAATGCAGTCTTCCACTCATCGCTCTCCTTTATACAGATCAGATTGTATGCACTCTGCAGGTCTAGCTTCATGAATATTCTTGCCCCTTGGAACATCGCGAAGGCCATATTCATGAGTAGCAGGGGAGAACAATTCTTGGTTGTTCTGCTGTTTAACCTCCTATAATCAATGCATGGCTGCAGGCTCCCATCTTTCTTTTGTACAAAGAAGAAGCCAGTGCCAGCTGGTGAGGTGGAGGGCCAAATGAAGTTCATGGCAAAAGCCTCCTTTATGTACTCTTCCATTGTGCTTCTCTCTGGACCTGAGAGTGTGTACAATTGACCCCTCTGAGAGCAAGTACCAGGCAGTAGATCTATAGTCGTATGGTTGGTGCGGTGGAAGAGTTGAGGCCTTTCCCTTGCTGAAGACTTCCTCCAACTCCTTGTAGATGGAAGGGATTTTGACTAGTTTGAGGACTGCAGTCTCCTCCTCTGGACTTCCCTTTGAGGATGACTCCTAAGGCTTCTTAAGTGGCAGGGGTGATTTAACAGACCTCAGAGCCCCCCTCCCTAGGCTCACAAAACTTGTTCATAGAACCTGTGGCCAAATTAGAGTCCATATCCTGGTCTGTATCCTCAAGCAAAGCGAGGCATTGCAAATGGTTTTTGCCCACCTCCACCAGGAATAGGCTTTAAGGATCTACATATAGGAGTCTTTCCTTCCCTTGAGACCTGGCGGCTGGGTTCCTTAGGCTTAGCGGCAAGTGTTCCAGACTACTTAAGTATCTCCTTGGTCTTCTCCTGAACTAGAGATTCCCTCTCTCTAGTACCCATGCTGTCCTGATTACATTGGGTATGGACATGCACAGTCCTGTTGGCCAGGACTGGCTTGTCTGTCCTTGAGGGCAGGACTAGGTCTCCAGAAGGTCTCAGGTTAGCTCGTACTGAAGGCTGCCTCCTTGTTGGTCATTGGTCTTGGGAGAGTCTAGGGGTTGGAACACCATGCCGCAAACATATCCTCTAACAATGACCGGACCAAGCAAAGATTCTTCTCTCCCTCCAGTCCATGCATGGGTTATGCTGGGACAGCCAAAGGT